>NC_136253.1:23020000-24455000 GCF_053564925.1 Oryzias latipes | reverse complement strand
TCTGTTATACTGTACAAATGTGGAATAGTCGTGAAAAGCCACAACTTTGCGTATGTATTTATGCAATGATTGCATATAAACTACATGAAATACATATAAAATGAGTCATTCTCAACCGACGAAAAATTTTGAACAGCTCAAAATCAAATTAACATGAAGACCCATTGGCCAAAACCCTCAGACACCTGCGCACATCAACGAACGACAAACACAAGTAGATGCAACACATTATAATTTAGAATTAGAATATTACTGAATTTTGAAGGACTTGAAGTATTTTTGGTCACAAATTCTAAAAGTTATTACTGGTAGTACTTTTTTTTAGTTCCATTTACCCTGAAAAATAGATTGTTTTAACCAATTAATGAAAAAAATTGCATTAATGGAGATGAATACATTTCTCAGGAAGTATCTAGCAGTCCTGCTGTGATCCTTGTATAAGAACCAGAGGGTGTAGGCACCCGGAGGAGCTGCTGAGATCATGTCTTACACTTAAAAATGACTCAACTGAAAATACTTGACACATCTTGAGTTCATGTGTCACACAGATTTTTTTTTAACTACAATTAGATGCCAATTTACACTTATTTCATTGTGATAATTTAAAAAATAATCTTATTTTTTTCAGTAAAATAAACTTACTACCTACTCAATAGCACCAGATTTATTCTATATTTATTCAACCTACTCGTGTCTATAGGGCTGAAATTGTTCACTTGAATTGTTGAGAGACAGTTTTAAACTTAAACAACCTAAAAATATTTATAAAATCTACAAACTACTATATATTTTAGGCAAGGCAAGTTTATTTGTATAGCACGATTCGTACACAAAGCTATTCAAAGTGCTTCACAAAACAGGAAAATGCATAAAATGCAATGCACGATCATTTCACACTTTATGCCTTATCTTTCTAACAAAAAACAAAATGCTTTTAAAAAGTAAATGACAGTAAATGATCGCCCACTTGCTAACTTCTTTTTCAACAAATTATGAGTCAGACTTTAATTATTATTATTTAATTTATTTTATTATTTTTTTTCTGCTGTGGACAAAATAATTGAACATTAGCAGGTAAAGGTAAAGTAGTGTTGTGGGCCATTCTACTACTAAACAAGAAGCAGTTGTCATTTTATTTCAAGTTTCCTTGTGTTGTAGTGCCCTAAAGTGAAGCAATCCAAGCCAAATGTTTTATTATCTAATAAAAAAAATAAAAAAAACAGTTTAGTTTTACTTTTTGCTGATTTTATTCAAAAGGTCACAAACAGGAAAGAATTAAATATGGCTAATGTCTCCACTTTTTAAGCCTAAAGTGATAGTACTGAATTATTTTAGCAATTTTCCTTATGAGTTAGATTAACATATCCATTCTTAATGTTATATTGCCTGTGCAGTGGATACATTAACATAAAGTTGTGTTTTTTGTTAAAGTTGTGCAGATACCCTGATCAGTTCTACCTATTAGTTTACCGCATTTAATTGTTTTTGGGCAGCTTAAAGGGACATCTCATGGCTAATACTGATTATTTTTTGTCCAAAAATGAAAGTGTCATAAAAATCCTGTGTATTCAGCACTGAAACCCACAGTTTGGCTCATATTCTTGCACTACTCTCATTTTTGCTCTATACACTGTCCACTTTATGTGCTTTTGAGCCAGCTGCCCAAACTTTTAGCACTTACTGGTTTTATCTTCTTTGCATTTAACTATGCTGGAAATACATTTTGATTTAAAGGTGTTTTACTTTAAACATAATGGGTCCAAACTGTTTCTTGAATTTAATATTTGTGATATCAGCCTTTACTGATTTATCTAGGTTAAGGAAAGTCACAGATGCACTAAAGCGAAAAGAAAAAAAATATGAAGTGAAAAATATCCGTTTTTTAAGTCTTGGAACAAGTTTTTATTTAATAGATAAACTAGAGACTGAGCTGGCAGGAGAGTAAAAGTAAAAAAAGAGTATCTGCTAATACTTAAAGAAAAGATAATTTGACAAGAGCATTTTTCTTTATGTGGGATTGTTTTCATTTGCAGGCAGATAAAATTCATATTTGATCTTTCCTTATACTCTTGTCACTTGGTACGCTCTTTTTACTCTTATTTATTATTCAGACACGCACCTCAGCTTTTTTAGGATTTAACAGGACTTCCTGAACGCACCTCTTTTATCAGTTTCTGCTTAAACTGTGAGATTACAAAGAGAAGTGTACAAACCCTGGCAGAAGAACTGACACAAACTCTTATGCAGCCATTTGCGTCTCATATCTTGTTCGTTGACTTTTCTCAACCTCCCATTTTAAACCTCATCATCCGTGTTTTTTGAATTTACATTCATGTGTGAATGCCATTCTTTGTGCCTCAGTGTGTGTGAGTATGTGTGTGAGAGAGAGAAGAAGTTCAGTCAAAGCAGAGCTCTGGTGCATTATCCTCTGCTGATGGAAAAAGAAAAAAAAAAGAATGAAACATGAACCCATTAAGGCCCCAGGTCTTATCTATTAGCCAGAAACAATCTCAATGACCTTTCTGTCTTTGCTAATTTCACACAATAGCCTGACCTTTAAGCAAGTCTGACGCAGACATGCAGCTAGTTAAAGATCTTTGGTGCAACAATGCTGCTTTATCCTGCCAGCAGATGACAGAGAGGACTGCAATTATATTCTCTATTATTACTTCCTCCCCAACCCACCCAATTGTTTAGCATTTGAAAAGTTATTTTACATATAATATTTTTTTTAATAAATAATTTCTGCTTTTAATTTGGCGCACCTGCTTTGAAATTCTGATTTCTGAACAGATTTTTTTTTTACATCCAATATTAAAAGAACAGAAAAAAATCATTTTCATTTTTAAAGAACCAATTCTGATGAAAAACAGGTTTTTGTTGTTCTTAACATGTTTTTGATGGAAGACGTGTAAAGAACATAAAGCTTAAAATTGCCTTTCTGACTATATTTTTATTCAAATTGTTGTGAATCAGGAACAGACTTAAAAAAAGCTTATATGCTGGGTTGCCACAAAATCCCCACTCCACTCCACAACGGAGAGGGGAAGTGGGGCGGGGTTGCTCCGTGCCACAACTCACTTAATTTGTAATGAACTACTGTCGCTCTGCAGATGTAGTGGCTCTAAGGTTTCTTTTGCCTTTCTGAAGATTCTTTTTGAGGGTTGACATCTCTCTTCATTGCAGTAAGAATAAGAAAATGGTAAGAGCTCATTAGCCTTAGATTCTTCTTAAGACTCCAAAAGACCCACCCTAAATACGCCTCTGAAACTAAAAATCAATCAAAAGTACTGTATTTTTCGCACTACAAGGGACACTTAAAATTATAAATTTTCATCAAAAAACAACAATGCACTTATAATCTGAAGTGTCTTATTTTTGAATTAATTCTGGTTGTGCTTATTGATGTTGAAAAATTTACATCGTACACAGCCCTCTGTAAAAAATACTGTCTGTTTTTGTTTACGAGAACAATCTTGGGTGTTATTGTATATACACTAACATGGCTAACATGTAACAGTGTCGGAATGCGTTTTTTTTTTTTAAGCTGTTACTAACAAAGTTGGGAGTTAGCATAGCCACAGTAACTTTTGTTTTAGCTAAATCGTTCTGTTTTTTACATGTTGCAGACAAGGTTTGGAGTTACAGGCATTGTGAATACGCTAACATGGCTAATGCTAATGTGGCTATAATGGGGTGTGTCCAAATTCGTGGGCTGTGTTCTCCCTGGGTTGCTTTGGTTGGCTGCTTACATTACAACGCTGCGACAAGCGTTGTCCTAATTCAATGACTCCTTTGAATGCGACCAACGAATGCCGCCGTCTTTTTCCAGATTTCGAGGATTGTACTGGTTTATTCTTCTATGCTGTACAAATCCCAAGATGCACTACAGCCGAACCCAGACATTTTCTGATAACAATGGCGGGCTGTGAAGCGGGACCCGGAGTTAAAAATAATTACACCTTTTTTTATAATTGCACCTCCAAAATTAAAAGTTGGATCAAATCAGCCAGGAATATTTGAACGGCTGGATATAAAGGCTAGACTCATCCGAATTCACAGCTATTAACGTCCAGCCTATCCATTTGATGAAGGACCCTGCTAATAAATCAGGAACGCCACCGCCTTTGAATGATGCAGCCCAGTGATGCAGCCCAGTGGCGGTTTTTGATATGGGCGATGTGGGCGGTCGCCCAGGGCGGCACTTCGTAGGGGGCGGCATTTGCCGTGCCCTGCGTTACATATAATGTGCTACAATATTCAAGGAGGACGCTTTGCGCTTTTAATTTGAAATTGCTTCAGCTGCCGACACTTAACACTTTGAGATTTACACATCAGACTCTTAAGAATGTCTTCATCCTGTTTCCTCTTCACACTTATGGTGCAAAAAAAAAAGAAAAAAAAATGAAATAACTCAGAGTGAAACAACGTAAAACAGGCACATGAAAAGGAATTAGGCAGAACAAACACCCGTGCTCAACCCAATTTTGACAAAAGCAGGCAATGGGGATTATTTCCCACAATTACTTGCTCCGACACAGCAGACCCGACGCGCACGTGAGCACCGCCCTCTGCTGCAAGACGCTTGCGGCCACACCTCTTTGCGGTAGTCTTTGGAACACAAGTCAAAAAACTCGAGAGGGGAGCGCAACTCGCCGGTGGCTGAATCACACTAACAGGTGATTGGGAGTCTTTTTCTATCTGACAATCAACTCTGACCCGCTGCTGTGCCTCCCGTCATAGAGACGGAGCCGCGTGTGTCAGAGGGAAGGGGAGGGGGAGGGGTTGTTACGGGAGGAGAAGGGAGGAAGCACCCAGGCGCAGAGAGCGAGAGGAGGCAGGAGGTTGCAGGGGAACGGGGGCTTTAATAAACAAAACTAAGGACACAAAACCAAAACCACTGCAGACGGCAGGCTAGAAACTCGAAACACTCGAAACGGGGAGAGCAGACTAACAAGGGACTAGAAGGGAATGACAAGACTTAAATACATACAGACAACCGAGACACAGGTGAACACAATCAGGAAGGATGGGGAACCAAAGTAAAACTCACAACAAAAACAAAACAGGAAACCCTACAAAATAAAACAGGAAGTTAAAGTCAAAACATGCCAGAACAAAAAGGAAACAAACCACAAGGGCAAAGAAACAGAAACCGTAACAGGGGTGGTGGGTGCACACCATTTTTTATGGATTGAGTTTTTTGGGAGGATTTCTACTGTTGGTGTTGCACAAATTTAGGGAAATGCCAAATATTTTTGGAGTAATCCCACTGATGAATTCTATGATTTAGTCTTTAATGTTTTATAAGACATAAAAATATTAATCACAATAAGTTTTTTATTAGATCTAATCCCTCTGATATGTTTCACAAAGACACACACAGGACATCACACATTAAGAAATTATTGCTAAAAATGTAGCAGGAGTCCAGCTCTAAAAGAAATGCTCTAAAAAATGATAAAAGAGCAAAAAAAAAAAAAAAACGGAAATATTTGATTTGTAATTTCTTATTAATATTTCCAGGCTTTCTTTGTTTTGTTCTGCAGCATGTTCATATTTGTATAATTTTGATAGAATATATTTCTATGGAGAGCAAAATATTAAAAATTATTTAGGGTTTAAGTTAACTTGTGTTCCTGTTTTTATTCATATTTATGTTAAAAAGTTCAGTTTAAAAGTTTTAAAAGTTTAGCTTTAGTGTGTAGTTCAGTTAATGTTTATCTTCTTCGGCCCAAAACCTTAAGCGTGTTTTTAATTTAGGCCCCCTGTGTGACTGAGTATAACCCCCCTGTAATACGAATATAGAAAATTGATAGGGGAAACAACAGGATGTTGTCAAATTTTGTATATGTGCAGGGGGGGGGGGGGCTGTGGGGTTACTCGCCCAGGGAGTAAGTTGGTGTAGAACCGCCACTGATGCAGCCCTCAAATTTGTACACACCTACGCAGTGTTTTGAAGTTGGAATTTTCTACAAGTTACTAACAAGGTTTGGAGTTAGCATAGTCACAGTAACACTTGTTTTAGCAATAGGCTATTAGTCTGTCTTTTTACATGTTGCAAAATAGTTCAGGTAATATTGGGAATACGCTAATAAGGCTAACGTGTAGCAGTGTCAGACTGTGTTTTTTACATGGTACTTACAAAGCAGGGAGTTATTGTAGTCGCAGTAACATTTGTTTTAACGATACTAGTCTGTTTTTTTACATGTTGCCAACAAGGTTTGGAGTTACAGGCATTATACATACGCAAACAAGGCTCGTGCTAGCGTGGCTAATGTGTAGCGTGTTACAAATAAGTTGTAGAGTTACTGTGAACGTAGTCAATAAAGTCTGACTGACAGACTTATATCTGACTGTTTTGTCTCGCTTAATGCACCTTATCCCTTGTGCTATCGAAGGCACTTTAACGAGGGAGTGGGGTCATCTGGCCCCCACCAGACAGTGTCCTGAACCTTTCTTCTTCAATATGTGATCTTCATTGGTGTCCATGGATTACATGAAATCCTATCCACCTTTGTCATGGTAGGGATAACACGTCAAAGGGTGGGGTCATTTTGGCCCCACAAGATAGCGCAAGGATTAAAGTTGGGTACGACTTATATAAGACATACGTTCGAAAATTGACCATTTATTGACGGAGAGCCTTATAATCTGGTGAGCCCTATAGTGTGAGAATAGACTAGAATATGGACAAATCGCTTTAAGAATATGTTAAAAAAAAAAGTTCAAACGAGCACAAGAACACACTTGTTCCATAACACAAAAGACCCCAGCAGCTTTTTTCCTTTTTCAGTAGTTATCAGATAATTTCACACATTAACTATGTCATCCTGTTCCCTTTTTTCCTCTTTTAAATGTATTTTTTAAATTATTTTTTAATCCTATTTTTTTCTTCTTCACCCAATTTTAAACATGTGAATGGGCTGTGCTGAGCCTCTACAGGACTTTGTAGGCTGCAGTGGTAAATTGAAGGGGAGATTTCTTCAAGCTTTAGAACTGTTACTGATATTTCTCCATGGCTGAACAGTCTTAAATTACACATTTTCATGCGCAGCATCTGATTAGTTTCAATAATAATCAAAGTTCTATTTCCTAACATTTGTTTAAATGTCAGTAGACATAAAAGAACTCCTCTAGAACCTTTTGGCTCACCGCTCCGGTCACGCCAGCAACCCGAGAGTCACTGGGATTCAGTCCACTTTCCTGAAACCTATCTTCAGACCAGGCCGCCTCAGAAAATCTGTAGCATCTGCATGGACTTCACACACCCAAGCCATCATTTGTTTGAATTCTGTCCACCTGGCACCCAGAACAAGGCTTTCAAATATCCATGCTTCCAACTGAGAAATGCCTTTTATCCCTGAAGCAGTGAGTCCTCGGAATTAGTCCGCCAACTGCCCTTCATAATCAGACCAACTGCTCCTGTAAGTCTCTGGGACAACTGATCCCATCTCCACTCACATTCTGCACCCTGACTCCAACTAATACATTAAAAAAACCTTTTTTCATCTTTTCGATACACTGTGAATGCAATACTTATTGCCAAGGTTATGCAGAAAAAATGCATTGACCCTTTGTTTTTTAAACATTTCTTAAGTGAGAATAATTTTCTACATGAATTAGGTTTTCAAACTTGAATTGCAAAATACTACACACTTTGACTTTGAACCATTAGCAGAATATCTGCTCTTTCTTTTCCTACTGGTGTCTTGTGGGTAAAAAGTGACCCATTACTATGTTTAATCTGAAAAAATACTTTTTAAATGTACATTTATTCATTTAGTGAGCAACCCCTGTGTCAATCACAAAAATATATATATAATTATTAGTTTTGAAAAGATTTGGCAACATTTTAGGAAGATTGGCGTTTTTCAACTCAATTATTTTCATTTGGGCTTAGTGTCACACAGCAAACTCACAAACTCACACTGACTGAATTTGGCAACAACACGTAAGGCTGAAAATCAAGAGGGTGCCAGTGTGTACCCTCTGTGGAAATGGAGACCACTGCATTCCACAATCAAACCCGTTTCTTTATTCCAGAGAGTAATTGTTGTGTTTTTTTTTCTAAGTTTGAAATTGTTCATGCAGTGACTCACTGCCTTTGGCCTGCTCCTGAAGTCTTTTGATTGTTGTGTTGGGGGTTAGCCGTCTTTAAGAGTTTCGGTGTAGCCATTCCATCAATGACTGTGCAGCGCAATAATTGACACTGTGAAACGGTTATGAGTGTTGCTGTCAATCCATGTAGGCAAAAGGGGCACCTCGTGCATGACAGATGACACAAAGCACACATAATCAGATCTCAGTTTGAATTTAGCCATGAATGAGAAATGATTGGTGTGTTTGTTTTTCTATTTGCTTAGACAAAGATCATGTTTTTAGTCTTTTAGTTTTTCATAAAACTTTGACATTTTTTACCCTTTTGTGACTTTAAAGGCGAATGTCTGTGTGCTGAAATGATTACAGCAATCTGCTCAATTGACTTCCCTCAGCAGTTTCTTTGAGAGGACCAGAGTAGAAGCTTAAGGATTAGCATAAAGCGGAGCCATTTTTTGCTTGTCCTCACTCGACTGTATTATCTGCTCTGCTGTAGCCATAAGTGCAGTAACCCACTTGTCAATTTAGACAAACCTTTCATATATATATATATATATATATATATATATATATATATATATATATATATATATATATATATATATATATATATATATGGAGAGAGAGGGAGAGAGAGACAATTTTTTATGCATTAGATGTACGTGTGTATTTTGAGATGACCTAAACACAAGGTTTTTCTGAAAAAAGCTTTAAAAGATTAATATTATTTGTTATCTTTGTATCTCAATAAAATATGGATCTTATGACATCATATTTAAAAAAAGTTTATCCTAAGCATCCTAAAAAGGGTTAGTTTAAAAATAAGTGCATAAATTAGTAGTTCCTACGAATATTTTCCAGGAGTGTAAAAACCTAAAAAAATATATGGTGTGTGGTGTAAATAAGTTAAAAACATAAAAAAAACTGTAAAACAATGCAGAAATTTGCAAACAAACACTTTCATTACTAGGAGAAAGAAAAAAAACTACTTTTTTCTTCATAAGAAAGACAAGTGTTGCAAGGGACTCCTGAAATAAAACTCTTTGTAAACAACCGGTAAATATGCAAATGTCATCTTGAAAATAATTGTTTTTGGCTAGATCTCTGTATTTTTGGCTTTATGTTTCAGAAGCTTAACAACAACTTTGTAAATTAGATGTAAACATTGGGTTGGGAGGTGGTTGCCAAAGCAATTTGACTGTTTCCCGTGACACGGCACAGGAAACAGTCAAATTGTTTTGGCCTACATTTTGCGCATTTTCCACGTATGAAATTTCGTGACGTGTGTGATATACGTAACTCATAAGTGTTTCTTGATGTGTGCAGATATTCAAAATATTTGGTCAGTTGAGAACTACACAGTTTGCGCATATTTCACGTAGTTTGTACAAAATTATTACATAAATCTTATGCAGCTGTGCGTGATTTTTGCAAGATCATACGCATAATTGTTGCTTTCCACGACCTTTCTACGTATGTCTAGCAGACTTTTCAAGCGTGTACCACCGATGTATAACTTTCATATTGCGTGTGTGGCGCACACATTCAAATAACATACATGTCAGGTGATGCATGGCAAGCAGATGGTTCAGAAAGCCATCAACAAGTAGAAATAGGGGGTTAAAAAAGTAAATAACACAAAAAAGTGACAATCACTCTGTTGTCAGTCTGAAATATGTGAACAGACATTTGCATGAGGAAACATTGCTAACTTGGGCCCTAAATTTAGATACAAAACCTTTCTGTCACCTCTCACTTACGTCCTGCTGTCTCTTTGATTCCACAGGCATGTTTGTCTTTTCTTTTCTTTTTTTGGGTAATCATAGCCAGGACAAAACAGCATGCATAAATCTTGCCAAAGACCTTTAGGGGAGGCAACCGCCGTAACCATAAATTTGCATGATCTACGAGGCAGAAACGGAGCACGGCAGAGGCAGAACACCTGTGGATAAAGTTCCTGAAATGTGCTTTAAATTTTGATGAAGAACACCCAGGAAATGATTCCAATATGCCCAACAGATGTTTCCGTGCCATAATTTGCACTTTCTCCTCACAGATCCTGATAGCATTTTATACCACTGTTTGTGAAATATCACTTTGATCTGCAGTAAATTATATCTTCAGGAACTTCTAAGCCAAGCATGCAAGCGTTCATTACCTCAGAGACTCCTCATTTGTCACATACAGGTGCCTATGCTTCTCTAAGAGGCTAACTACCTGCAGGGGAAGAATTATTGATGGGATAATTGTTGTTAAGAGAGAAAAAACAATGAATTTGCTCTGCAAAACTGTAGCATAAATGCTGCTGCAGAGAACTACATTTACTCAACTTAAATTAATTTGTTAGTTGGCAATGTCAAAATTAATATTTGTTACTGTCTTATTTTTAAAAATTTCAAATAAAAAAAAGAAACCATGTTGTTTTTACTCTTCTTTATCTCTTCAGTGCTCATTTCTTCCCCACATTTTTACTTAACTAACTTAAAATAATGTTTTTTGATACAAAATCACAAAATGTATCCGACAAGTACATAAGATGATCTGTAAGATTGTCCACACACAGTGAAAGTTTGGAGTGGTTTTGTGGGAGAGTGTGCGGCCTGACCGTGAGTTGAAATCCATGAGTAATTCTCACCAAAGACTCTACGAATGGGAAACTCGTGTGTTCATGCAACTACCGTACTTTCAATAAAAGGTAGCGAATTTCAGACTTCGGTGTTTAAAACTCGCTTTCAGGCATTTCTACAACTTTTTGTAAGGCCATTGAATGTATTTTGAAAGTAAACTACGGCTGGTATAAACTTTGACCAATCAGAGACTCAGATTTGATAGTGACGTATGGATGGCGTCCATTTCAATTCACAGAAGTGCCAACAGTTTGAAAATTGATCAAAAATGTATCAGAAATTATTAAAATGAATTTTCAAAGGCAAGAAAATAGGACTTAGAAAAGTGTTTTTAAAACTAATTTGCTGATTTATTGTTTTCCAATGTTACTAAAGGCATTTGGAAAATAGTTGATGTCATATTGGTAATAAAACTATTTTATAATGAACCATTTGACTCATTACAAGTAAACCACATCCATTCAATACAGTTTAACTTACTTTAAAAAGCATCACGAGAGTCACCAAGCCAACTCGACAGTATATAGTATATAGAGTGAAAAAAAAGTTGACACCTTCTGTCAACACTGTGGGATTGGGACAAACTATACTCAACGTTTTAAATAGGGGTGTCAAATTGCTGCATTAATTGCGAATAATTATTTACAAACAAATGAATAATCACATTTTGGTTTTTCAACTATTGTCATTGTCTCAAATATAAAAAACAAAGGTCCGACCATTTATTTGCTTGAACATTTTATTGGAACTCCAACTTGTTGTCCACTGCTGTGACGTTGTTGATGTGTGACTTTGTAGTTCTTAACAGAACTAACGCAAAGCCACAACGCCACAGCTATTACTGTATCTGTGATGTAATGAATAAAGCCCAACAAGGTGTTCCTCACCGTAAATCAATGGAGGATACATGGGACAGTTAACTGGGAAATAAGGTATGTCAACATACTGTATATTATGGTTTTAATAAGAAGTATGCGGTCAATATGTTTTTGATTATTTAGAAAAGTGTTCCTACTGTTTTAGGCTGGGTAGCTCACCCAGGGGAGGGGTCAATTGCGGAGAAAAATTTCCCTATTGTAGGATAAATAAAGTATCAATTAATTATTATTATTAATAATGTGTTATATTAGAACACTCTGGACCCGATGTTTTGCTTTTGTGTCATACGTTTGACAAAAATCCCCCATGTTGTCGTAAAAGTTAAAGGTTGGATGTCTGTTATAATAAAATTTTTAAAAAAGTCAAAAAAACACTTTTGTGGTTGTAATTTGATCTTTTACTGAGGCTAGAATTTCATGAATTTAAATAAAAATATCTCAAAATGAGGCTTTTTAAAAGCAATTACAAGGTTTGATTAAAATAGGTTAATTAATCACAGGTCACGATGAATTAATTACAAAAAATTATTGACATTACAGCCCTAGTTTTAAAGTGAAGCATGTATTTCGCATTGTTCTATGATTCTTTCCTTTTTTCATTGGTCCTATTGCTATGGTTAATGTCTGAGGAATTATAAGGGGTTATGGTGAAAATTTATTTGCAAGGTTAAGGCTCAGAATACATTTTTTTGGGACTTTATTTCTGTCAAGATAGTCCACACTATGAAGGATTAGTGGCGTTTTTCAAGAAGAATGGTCTATGGCGAAGAGGCAAAACACAAAGGTAAACTTTCCCTCACCTTTTTGGGATTTAAGATTTGAAGTGTATCAGTGGATCTCTAAGAAGCTTGGCAGCAGTCTGTGCACACACACACACACAGCACCCCCCCCCCCCCCCCCCCCAACCACCACCACCAGCACCACACAGTCTGAGGAAGGGCGTCTAATCGGCGAGAGATTTTCATACCTGCCTCCCGCTTCCAGTAATCTGAAGTACATCACACGTCTGGCCGAGCTTTATTTCAAGAGTCTAGAAAATAGATAAGCAAGTGACAGAGATGGAGATAGCGTTAATCCCAAAGTGGCGGCAGGTTGAAAGGAGTGGCTACTGCACAACAGGATAATGAAGGCCCAGGGGCCACCGTTAAGACATGCTGAAATAGAGGGCAGGGGTATTAAGCAAAAGGGATGGGCAAAAAGATTAAAAAAAAGGGGTTGATAGAAGGGAAGGAATAAATGAGAGATGATGAAGCATAACGAGAGAACAAGAGGGGGATAAATAGACGTAAGGAGCAAGAAACAGAATGGGAAATGAGTCGCACATAATAAATAAGAGAAAAATGCAGCACTGCAGGCAGGTCTGCTGCAGGGTTTTCAGCTGCGTTATTACAGACATATAATATCCTGCACTGCCAGGTTGGACTGCACAAACTTAAAGTGATTCCAATTTTACCATCTACCTCTGGAAAACATGTCAGCGATGAAATGTTTTTACAATTCAGATCAAAAGGAGAAAATGGAAGCTGCCCTTATTGGTTTTGTCTGCAGGTCAAAACATAGACAGATCTGCCAGGGCAAGTGGCCCCGATGTCATTTTATGATTGTAGGCCACTCGAGAGGCCATAGAGCAGGGGTGGCGAACATGCGGCTCTCTCATTTGCGCAGGTTACGCCCAATGCCGGTGTAGGTACCGGATGTTCTCGGGTTGCTGGATGTTCTCGGGGTCCTTCAGGGTCCTTCCAATGAGTTATATCACTAGAGGAGACATCACGTGGTTCCTCATGGGAGGAGAGCACCGCCATCTTGGTGAGGTCAAGTTTTGAAGACCAAACCACTTTTATAACATTTAATAAAGAGCTCTGTTTTTGCTTTCAATCACTTAATTATCTGAAAAAGAAGAATGGCTTGAAATTGCTTAGTTTTGTTCAGAAATAAAAACTTCACGAGTACCCCTAACTTAACTAGTATTAGACTACTTAGATTTTTTCTATGTTCCTTTATTTTATTTTACTTATGTTCTTATTTATTTGTGTGTTATGTTCATTGTTTCTTTTTTTCCCCTCTATTCTTTTTTTTCTATATTTTCTATGTCAATATGTTATATTCTGCAATGGTGACTGATCTTCGAGGCAATATTGATTACATCGTTATTGTTCGTTGTTAACGTTTATGTCATTGTTAATGTACGATACCGCAATTGTCAATAAAGTTTTTTAAAAAAACTTAGCGACGTTAACTCATTGGTCGTGGCAACTTACAGCCAATCAAATAGTGTGACGTCATCATTGGTCGAAGGACCCCGAAGGACCCCGAGAACATCCGGCAACCCGAGAACATCCGGTACCCACACCGGAACACACAAATGAAGATTTGATGTGCGTGCAGACTGTTATCCTCATGGTCAAAATGGTGAAATTCAGAGTATAAAGAAAAACACAGGACGTTTCTGGAAGATTCTTACTTTTTCACTGAACAGAATGGCGTCACTATGATTATTATTATGAGCTTTTGGAAGCAGTAAAATGGTTCATGGCAGAAAATAACAAAACATATCCCAGAGAATATCAAAAACTCTTCCTGATCTGACACAAATTTTCTCCTTTATGAACAAGTTGAAGCTTTTCATAGTGCACATTCAAAACGGCCATCATTCCACTCTCCTTCTTTGCGGAGCTCACAGCAGAAGCTGCAATGAATGAATAAAGCACAGAACTTGACGCTGCTTGTGCAACTGGACGGAAACGACCGCAGATCACTTTTCTCATCGATCCTTTAATGCAGAGACTGACTGATCCCCGCTTGTCACTGATGAGACAGCGAGGGAACCGGAGATAAATGAGCTGAAATCTCTTTGAAAGAAGGCCCTGTTACGTTTTGGAGAACGGAGAAATACCCGTGTGTGAAAGAGCTGCTCTCAATCTGCTGTCGATGGTCTCCTCAACATATGTCTGCGAGTGCCTGTTTATTAGCTTGAAACACGTGAAATCAAGGCATTGGTCCGTTCTGACTGACACTCACGTATAGGAACAGATCAGAGAGGCTACAACTGGGCTGGGGATTAGCCCCGCCTTCAGCCCCTAAGGCTCATGGGAAGTGGGAAATCTTCAGTGTAAAACCATGAGCCAGGGAGCAATGAGCAGAAGTGACTTGCATGCCGTTTGGCTGTATGTGTTTGTGTGTAAGTTACTGGGTTTTAAATGTGGACATATTAGTCGCGAATAACGTAGCCAGTTTAATGGTAACTTAGCACTTGTTTGCTTACTACATTGAAGAATGAACTGAATCATTGCAATGTATTAACATCTAATAAATTATTTGCTTTTGATGCAAAAAGTCAGTCATTTCAATTTTAAATAAAAAAACATATGAAAGCAAGATATGAAGGTAAAAATGTATTTAAGTTACACAAAACTGAAATGTAATGTATTTAATGTGCTATGGAAAATAATACAGCTTTAATTGCGTGTTTGTGTGTGTATGTCTTGGCAGGTCAGTGTGTTGGGTTGGCTCTTTGACTCTCACAGTGAAAAAATTCGGCTCTTGGTGTCAAACTTGTTCGCCACCCCTGCCATAGAGCATAAACATTTTCTTTGGGCATGCTGCGGCCGACTGGTCACAACGAACACTTACACAACACCTAGTGGTAAGTAGGGGTGAAGTAGGTAAGATGCAGATGAACTTTTTATTTTTTCAACACCTCCAAACCTGGTTAGAGCGTGCCTGTTGCGTGCTCCTTGCTTAAACTCTGACTATGACAAATTAGACAGGAGGGTGGTTTGTGTTGCCGTTGTGACAGTCAAAGTGGTGGAGCAGTGCATTAAAGGTTTGCCTCACGTGACTGAAGCGCACCCTAAGTTTGCTTCCTTTTTTTGTGATTGTGACACTTGGGTTGTACAGCTTCTGCTTTATTGAGCCATCCAACAGCGTCCAACAGGGTTTTATAGGGCTGATGGTCAGTATCAATACATGGAAAAACATTGTTGGAGCCCCAGAATCTGTGAATTTGTGAGTTTTATTTTTATTTTTTTTCTCCTGCTATCTGGACTTTTTCTCTCTACCAAGCTCTTGTTGCCTTTGCACAACTTGTGGACATTACAGCATCCTACGGAATGGTACATAGCAGCTGCACAGCCTTTGCACGACATCAGCAAGGAGCCACCTTTCTGTTGACTAGAGCAGGGGTGCCAAGTCCTAGGCCACGAGACCCGGTTACCTACAAGGTTTCCAACCAACCTGCCATTGAAGCTCTTTCTAATGGCTAAACACACCTGATCCAGGTAATCAGCAGCAGATAAGATAGGATTTCTGGAAAACCCATAGGAGGCCGGCCCCCCAAGGCCAGAATTTGGGCACCTTTGGACTGGAGTGTGGCATATGGGCATACATTTACCACATGCACAACAATGGTACATTCAATTCTCACGACGTCCCTTAAGGTGGCCCTACGAGCCTAAAGGGAACCTCAAGACACACCTGCACTCCCCTTAAGATGCAGCCGCACCTTCATGTCCCTCCATGGCCTGGGATGACCCAAAAACCTACGGCACCCGTATGGTTGCGAGCGACGAAGGTATGAAGGAGCAGATTTAATTTTTAACCCATAAGACCCCATGGTGACATCAGTGTAACAGAAAAACATCAGAAATGTGGTCCACTTGGTCTGTGGTGCATCCTACATCATTTTTAATTTTAAGGAAAGATGGGACTAGGTTGTTATGAGGTAAATGAGGTCAACTCGATTATCTTAAACAAATAGCACCTTCGTTAGAAAAAGGTGTTTCTTAAGAAGGACATAATTTAAATGGAAAAGAGACCTGCAGTATGGAGTCCTAAACTGTTCATAATTAAATAAATAAATATGACCTCGTGCAAATACACAGTCAACAAATAAATCTCTCATAAATATATAAAAAGATCATGAAATTGGGAAAAACCTGCACAAAGATTTTAAATTAGCCATTATATTATTAATTATATTTCATTTTGCTTTAAAAACCTGTTCATTATTTTAAAACAGCATTTTAAAATATTCATTTTTAATCATGTTGAATGTTATTAAAATTTTCTCTGAACCTTCGGATTTCAAAAGCAGTATTTTACGAAGTAGCTTTGTTTTTATTTCACATTGCTGTTTTTCAGAATGGATTATGTATCTCATAATGAGCTTTTTCAGCAGAATGAGTCTGTCTGTCAATCAAATCAGACAAGGCGGAGAGACTTTTGTGATTGGCTACTCCTTTCCTCAAACATAAGCAGCAGCACCCTAACTACATCGATCGAAGATGCCTAAGCAAACACGACGGCGCAATGCACACCCCTCAACACTAGGGGGGAGTATGCACCTCAACACATCCACAGTGTTGCCAGATCTGGCTGTTTTGATTCTAAATTTGCGGGTAACAATGGCTTTGGGCAGTTTTAGGGTCGGTTCTGCGTTTTTTATTTTCTCATGAAAATATAGTAGCGGACTGAGTTAGGCTGGGTGGCTGTTGGATTACGGCTAATCTTCTATGTACTGAAGTTCCGTGAACGCACCAGGCCACGTGTGGGAGGTGCTACCAGCCAATGTTTTTAGCCTGATGGCTACATGGAGCGGTGTCTGTGTTTATCTCATTTACATGTATGGAAGAATGCACTGAGAATGTTCAGAGATCAGGTTTTAATGTTGAAGAGTTCTACATGGTAATCCTGTTTCCATGTCTGAATTCATGAGATCATTCAAGCTTCAGCTCCTTTGATGACGGCCGCTTCAGCGTTTTTTCCATCTCTCTCTCTGACTGAGTTTGAAAGCTTGCTGTCCCGTGTTTACCCGAGAGGGGAAAATACAACCAGAGGACCTGATTTATAATTATTGTCTCCATAAAAATAAAAAAAAATATCATAAGTTTCAGGAGACCCGAGCAGGCTGGTTCCGCTTTCAGGTCTCTGCCTGGCCGCCTGTGATCACGTGTAAGGGAAAGCTTGATGTGACGACTGGATCTGTGAGCACAGATAGTGGAGCTCTGTCAGGTACAGAGCAGAGAAGAAATCTGCCGTGAGGATTTTCGGATAAAACCAATGCATTTTTCCATGCACAATTTTGCATTTTCATTTAAGAACCCCCATTGTCCGGGGTCATAGAAGGATCGGGCGGTTTTTTGTTGGGTCTGATGGTTTTCAGGTGACTTTTGGGCTTGAAAACTGGGACACTATCTGGCAATCCTGCACAGAGAACGAGAGTCGGGAGTATTTCAACAGGAACTTCAAGATGTGGATGACCGGCGCTTAAAGAAAGCTCCTCTGTGGTCCACACGAACCCTCAAACTAGCAAAAACAGTCGCATAGTCGTGTTTGCATCTTCTGCAGCATACAGATTGTTTGTCTCCATTTGATCCTCTTATGTCAGCAAAGCCGTGCAGATGTCGCAGAAATATGTCTCTGACTGGCCCACCGCAGAGCAGGTATCTAGGAATACGAGTCGATTTCCAGGGATCACCCACTTTCACTGATTGTCATTCTGCTGAAAAAGCTCATTATGAAATAAATAAGTCATTCTGAAAAACAGCAATGTGAAATAAAAACAAAGCTACTTTGGAAATTTTGGATTTTGAAATCCGAGGTTCTGAAAAAAGCCATAGAATTCTAATAATATTCAACTTGATTAAAAAGGAATATTTTAAAATGCTGTTTTAAAATAATGAACAGGTTTTTAAAGCAAAATGAAATATATTTAACAATATAATGGCTAATTTAAAATTTGTGTGCAGGTTTTTCACAATTTCATGATCTTTTTATGTATTTATGAGAGATTTATTGGTTGATTGTGTATTTGCACAAGGTCATATTTATTTATTTGGTTATGAACAGTATAGGACTCCATACTACAGAAATATAAAAACTTATAAGTAGCCAAGAAGAAAATACCTTGTGAAGTCACAAGTGTTTTTGGATGTGTGACTTTTAAGTTTTAAAGTTGAACTTTCGTTCAGCTCCATCCCTTGCAGGGGGAGCGGTGAGCTGCAGACAAAACATCCAGGAACCATTTGGTGGTTTAACCCCCTAAATCCAAACCCGTAAAGCTGAGTGACAAGCAGTATACCATTTTGAAGAGTCTTTGGCATGACTCTGTCATGGATTTGAACCCACCACCATCCAATTTTAGGGCAGACACTCCACCACTAGGTTATTGAGTTGATTCACAAAGTCCTATTAGCATCAAAAACAAAATACGGTTTAATTTTAGCAAAAACTATGTTCATTGTTTTTTGACAAGCAACAATGTATGTGATATTTACCCAGAAATGTTCCAAATTAACATTTTTCAACTCCTAAATAAGATATTACTGCACAGCTTTATAGAAAATAAAGTATATTAATGTCTGCGAGCAGAACCTTTCTGCTAATAGCCAACTTTTTTGTTGTTGTTGTTGTTGTTTTTTCTTTTTAATTTTAACCCTATTAAGTTTCAATATCACTGCCAAGCATCCCACGATAATAAAATCCAGTCAGACTTTAATACAATTTTTACAGTAGGTGAGAACAATTTAGTTTCCAATTACAAGAACATCATAGATAACAATGAATTGTAATGAGCTGGTTTTCCAAAGGGGAGCTGGAAAATTATATGAAACAACAACTCAATAGTAGACTCTATTAAAGCCAAATTCTCCCCTGCAAAGATATTAAGTGCATCAGTGAAGTGCAACAGTGTGACAGACCCAAATGAAACATGCGACTCCTAAAAAAAGTGTCACCCTGATGGAGGATAAAAGATGTTTTGAAGTTTACTGCTGCCGCATTTTAAAGTACGTTAAAGTACTTTTAAACATGTTTTTTATGAAAATCACATAACTAAAAACTAGAAAAATGGAGGCCACACTTCCCAAAAGTAATATATTTCTTTAACATCGTCTTGACGTGGAAGTTGAGTTTAGGTTGTGTACAACATTTTTAGCCTAAAAACTCAGCCAAATTCAAACATTTAAATAACTCTGTAGCTAGCATTTTGTCGAAAAACAGGACAATAATGTCAGTGACTAAGCACATTTTTAAACAGGTTGTTAACAGCGAAAATTAATAACAAAAATGTCAGACATAGTCATTTTAGCTGCAAACACTACAGCTTTAAGCTTATATTAAACCCAAAGCAAGATTTTCCAGTTGGATGCTTAACCCATTTGCCTCCAGCCAAAGTGTTTGTTAATTATTTTGTTAAGTTAGTAACAGGTCAACTGGAAAAAAGGCCCATACAAGCAACTTGAAAACGGGGTTATCAATACCTATGCCAGTAAAGCTTAAAAAATCAATTACATCCTTTGCTTTTCTTTCTGGGTCAAAAACAGTTAATTGAGTTATTACAGCTCAGCCTGTGTGAGTATGGACACGTTATCTTTAACTAATAGACTTTGGAACTTTGGGGTAAACGGGAAACAAAAGACTAAACTAAAATAAGCATTGAAACCATAAATGTTAATATTATTGCTAAGAAAAAAGGCTGAAATATGACAAGCACATTTTCCGCACAATAGGACGGACTTTACATTAAAAAGAAAAAGAAAAACGACTGCCACAATATTATCCTATTGAGGCAAACATTGAGTATAATCAAACTTGTTTTTTGACATGTTAGGTTTAAAGTTAGCACAGTTACAGTAACGTTTGTTTTGTTGTGTTATCAGTCTGTTTGTTTTTTACAAACAAATTTGGAACTAATTATAAATACACTAACATATCTAATGCGTCAAAAGCTTTTTGCTTTTTTTCCTTTTTTTTTTCTCTCATGTTCTCTTTTTTTCTTTTTCTTTTCTACTTTCTTTTTTCCTCTTTTTTCTTTCCCTCATTTCTCACTACTTTTTTAAATCTTTTTTTTAAACTTTCATGTTTTTCCCTATTTTCTGTTTCTTCCCTGTCATTTCTTTGTCTTACCTTTTTGCTTTTCAAATAATAAGAGAAAATTGCACCAAACATCAAGAAAGCCTTTGATATCACACACACACATAGCCCCTATATACAGTATATAGACATATATATATATCTATATACCAACATGTTTTTTTTTAATGCTCCCCTCTGACACCAGCCTCTAGTGGTCTTTAGAAGAACTACAATATTTGATTCTTCAAGGTTTAAGGAATAGGCGGGGGAGCTTGATGAAAACACATTTAGGCTTTATGTGTAAACCCAAAGTTCTCAAAGATTAAATACAAAAAAACAATGTTGTAT
The DNA here is from genome assembly GCF_053564925.1 of Oryzias latipes. Classification (NCBI taxonomy): domain Eukaryota; kingdom Metazoa; phylum Chordata; class Actinopteri; order Beloniformes; family Adrianichthyidae; genus Oryzias; species Oryzias latipes. The sequence goes on along the minus strand of NC_136253.1, from coordinate 24,434,194 downwards.
GGATAAAGGATAATTTTATCACAATTATCATCTTTAATGTTATTCAAGCTGGGATGCACAAAGTCATTTGAGTGTACTCTCCTAACATGACAGTTGTTTTGTCAGCTAGGCAGTTAATGGCACAAATTTCATTAACTATAACAATGGCAACAACCTTTTATCAATCTGAATACTGGCATTGAATACTTGATTTAAAAAAAAAAGTCTAAATAAAAGATGTAGTGTGGGGAATAAGATCTAATTAGGTTGAGAAATTAAAGTGTTATTGTTTTTGCAGCAACGAGTTTAAAGTTTATGTGCTGTTATGAGAAAACTGTTTACTTTGAATAAGTTAATTGCAGAGAGCTAAAAGATGGGGCGGGCTCATCTGAGGACTCCTAATTTTATTTGTACAGATTGATGCCTTAACAGTTGGGAACGATCTTAGAGGGGACAGCAAGGGGCTGATTAGCTAAACAGTGCAAAGGAAGGTGTGGTTGTAAAACAACTCTCCAAATGTGCTTTCAAAACCCTTCCACTTAACATAAAAGGGAGCCTTTTTTTTAGTTGATGGAAGTTGATTGAGATTGCTGCAGTTTGTTTACCAGCATATTGCCTTCTCTACTCCTGCTGCGAAATCCTTGGTGCAACTTCCTCAAACTTGAAAATATACTATTCTTTGTTTTTGTGTTGACAAAGGTTTTTGCTGTTTCACATTTTCTGTTTACTACGGAGTCATGGACACGACGTTAAAATAAAATGTCCTCAAATTAAACAAATGTTGGCTACAATTTAGTATTTCTTGGCCACAAATTAGAATCACAAGCTTGTGCACAAAAATTTGCAATTCGGGCTTAAAAATCCCCATTATCTGTGCAAAAATGTGTATTTTCTGGGCACAAAAAAGAATATTGTGTGCACAAATTAGTATCACGCAGGCACAAATTAGTAACTTGTGCACACAAATCTGCATTTTGTGCACACAAATTACCATTTTATGTGCAAAAATGTGCATTATCCAAGCACAAATCTTTTTGCTCCTCCCCCTGCAAAAGAGTGCAGACGCTTTTTCCCCTGCTCCTGCCGCTTCCTGCTTTATTTGCTTTTTAATCATTTAATTAATCATTTTTAATTATTTTACCTCATCCACAACTCCTGGAATATCAGACTGGTCATCCTTTTTTGTGACTTCCACCTATACAAATCAATATTTTTACGTCTGACAAGCCAGCGACATGTCCGGAGGAGGAAGAAAAACAAACTCCCACTGTGAACGCTGTCGGATCTACCAACAAGAAATAAAAGAGCTACAAACACGGATATTTACTTTGGAAACTGAAAATGGACTTCACAAGACCCTTCCAGTGACATCGGGTGGTAAGAAGCCCACTCTTACTACAAACGAGAAGAATAACAGTGACATAGACCTGAGTGATGTTGTGTCTTTTCCGAAACTTTGTGCGGAGGAACTCTGTGTTAAGCCAAAGCGAAAAGATGACAAAACATCCGAAATAAAGCTCACAAACAGATTTTTACCCCTAACACAATGTGATATTGAAGAACACAGTGAAATTGGACCACAGAATAGGAGTCATAATGTTGGAAACAAAGAACACGCAGAAAGAAAATCTGTGCCAAACGTCAAGGTCAGAGATACGCTGCTGCTTGGAGATGGCGCTATCAGTGGAGTCAGCCACAGAAGAATGCAAACTTTAAGTTGCCCAAGTTCTACTGTTCCAGTGATTACAGGACTCTTATCTAAAGTCTTGTACCAAGGAGTTAAACGAATAATCATCCATGTAGGTGCTGTCGATATCAAAAAAGAACAATCTGAACGTCTGAAAAAAGACTTCATCAAGTTATTTGAAGAGATCGACAAAGTAGAGGTTGAAGCATTCATCAGTGGACCTCTTCCTAACATCGATGGGGTGTCACTCAAGTTCAGCCGTCTGTTTCAGCTGAACAATTGGCTCTCCAGAGAGTGTGCTTCCAGAGGATTCCATTACATTGAGAACTTCAATACATTCTGGAAACGAAAGGACCTATTCATGGGAAGAGGCCCACACCTGAACAGAGGTGGAGCAAGAGAGTTAGTAAAGAACCTCCTCCACGCTCTGGGGCATAGAGGCCAAGGCCCTGAAAAGGCAGTAAGGAAGGACCGAGCCAGTGTCCCAGGAACCACAGCACAACGGCAACAACAACTACCTCCACTACCACCACCGGTCAAAGACTTGGATCCGGCAGCACCAGCACCACAACCACCTCCATCTAAGGACTCAGCTGCACCAGCATCACAACAACCACCGCCAGCTAAGGACCCAATCGCAGAACCACAACAACAACCACCAGATTTGGCCCCAGAAATACCACCATCTGACCAGCTCTGGGCGCCCCCTGCTACATCTACTCCCAGTGAAGACTCACTTTCCTTTTCATCCCCCCCACTTTCACCCATGGCCCTACCTAGCCATTTTGATAGCCTGATTAAGTCAGGAATTAAGATGGCTCCCCTAACACCTGTGAGCCTCACACCACACAGGAGCTCTCCTACCCCTCCAGCGCCCCCTCCACATCCTTCACCCAAAGTCCCTCCAACACGTCCTTCATCCAAAGCCCCTCCAACACGCCCCCTCCGTCGTTCACCCAAATCCCGTCCAGCTCCCGCTCCTCCTGGTCCATCACCCAAACTACCCTCAACTCGACCTCCCCTGCGCGCCTCTAGACGTGCTATCCCCCAGAGCTAGGATGAAACGGGCCCCCAGTGTCCTAGGAAAGGTTATGTCAAACTGGGGCCCTGTGATGAACAGCTTCCTTCTGGTGCTATACCTGTAGTTGCACCACGTAGAATGCAAAAAAGGGCAGTTAGACTGTCCAATCACAGAAATCTAGTTGATATCCCTTGCAAGGTTTTGACCAGTCCCAAGGAAACTAATCTTAAACTTGCTGCACTCAATGTCAGATCTTTATGCAACAAATCATTTTTAATCAATAATCTTATCTCTTCTTTTAATCTTGATTTTATGTTTTTAACTGAAACATGGCTTGACAAAAACACAGGAAACATAGTTCTAGTTGAATCAACTCCCCCAAACTACAAACATGAATCGGAAATACGAGAAAATAAAAAGGGTGGAGGCGTTTCTGCACTGTTTAGAGATAATATTGCAACCCGCAGACTATCATTTGGTGTGTTTTCATCATTTGAGTATGTGTCCTTTAAGATTGAGTTAAAACAAACTCCTCCCTTACTCTGCATAGTTATGTACAAACCTCCTCAGCACAGCCAAAGTTTCATTGATGATTTCACTGAAATGCTCTCAGTTGTGTGCACAGACTTTGATGGTCTAGTCATTACAGGTGATTTTAATGTTCATGTTGACAATGTCAATGACAAAAATGCAAAAGAGCTCAATGGTGTCCTTGAAACCTTTGATCTAATTCAGCATGTGAGTTGCCCCACCCACAGCAGAGGGCACACTCTGGACCTGCTCATCACAAAGGGGGTTAATATTCACAATGTCAGTGTGGTTGATGTCGCCCTCTCTGATCATTTCTGTGTATTCTTTGACCTGTCTATTTCTCCCAAACCACCGCCTGGCCCTGCAGTTGTCCAAAGGAGACAAATAAATGAGAGCACTAGGGCACAGTTTGTAGAAATGGTAGACCTTGAAAACGCCTCTGGTGCCAATGTTGATGAAATGCTGAATTCTGTTACTTCTAGCATCTTGAATGTTCTGGATACCATTGCCCCTATGAAGGTTAAATTGAGAAAACATAGACAGAAAGCTCCCTGGAGGAACGATGATCTAGTCAGGGCACAGAAACAACAGTGCCGCGGAGCTGAACGACAGTGGCGCAAGTCAAAACTCCAGGTTCATTATGAAATGTATAAGGGGGAGTTGTACGCTTACAACCAGATCTTATGCAGAACAAGGGAAAGGTACTTCTCTGAAATCATTGGAAGTTGCAGCAGCAACTCTCGTGTCCTGTTCACAACAGTTAACAGATTAACTAACCCTCCAACCCAGCTACCAATAGAACTAGTTTGCACACCTAAATGTAATGAGTTTGCTGTATTTTTTAATGACAAGGTTCAGGGCATTAAAAAAGCCATCAACTCCACAACACATATAACTATCGAACGGCCACCTACTCACTCTAAGCTGACTCACTTTGTACCTGTCACTGACCAAACTGTCCAAGAGACCATCACCCGTCTGAGCTCGTCTACATGCTGCCTTGATGTGTTACCCACTAGATTTCTAAAGTCTGTCCTGAACAGTGTGTTGCCATCAATTACTCAAATAGTTAACATGTCTCTTCAATCTGGAATATTTCCAGAGGCCTTAAAAACTGCAGTCATTAAACCTCTCTTGAAGAAGAGCGGTCTTGATCCCACTGTACTGAATAATTACAGACCTATCTCTAATCTGCCATTTTTAGGAAAAGTCCTTGAAAAAGTTGTCTACCAACAGCTCACTGATTTTCTCTTATTAAACAATTCATTTGATGTTTTCCAGTCAGGTTTTAGACCCCATCATAGCACAGAAACTGCTCTTATCAAGGTAACCAACGACATCCGCCTGAACACTGATGATGGCAAAGTCTCTGTCTTAATCCTGCTAGACCTGAGTGCTGCCTTTGATACTGTTGATCATGGGATCCTTTTGCACAGACTCCAAGACTGGGTTGGCATCTCTGGATCTGCCCTAAGTTGGCTCAAGTCTTATCTAGAAGACAGGAAATATTTTGTTGAAATTGGGAGTTGTGTCTCAGACTACATGGCCTTGACTAGTGGTGTGCCCCAGGGATCGATCCTGGGACCCCTTCTGTTCAACCTCTACATGCTACCACTAGGGCAGTTAATACGCAGTAATAACATATCTTATCACAACTATGCAGATGATACTCAGATCTATGTGTCACTGACAACAGGTGAATATGGGCCGGTGGATTCACTCAGCCACTGCCTCCAACAGATCAGTGCGTGGATGCAGAGCAACTTTCTACAGCTAAACTCAAACAAGACCGAAGTTATTATTTTTGGCCCACAGAAACAAAGAGAAAGAGTCAGTAGCTACCTTCATTCTCTGTCTCTTAAACCCTCAAATCAAGTCAGAAACCTAGGGGTAATCATGGACTCTGACCTGAACTTTAACAGCCATATCAAGTCAGTAACATCAGCGGCATTTTACCATCTGAAAAACATTGTCAAAATCAAAAACATAGTGTCAAAACCAGACCTGGAGATACTTATTCATGCATTTGTCTCCAGCAGGTTAGACTACTGTAACGGCCTGCTCACCGGCCTCTCCAAACGAGCTGTAAAACAGCTTCAGTACATCCAGAATGCTGCTGCTCGAGTCCTGACCAGAACCAGGAAGTATGATCACATTAGTCCTGTGCTCAGGTCTTTGCACTGGCTCCCTGTACCTCAAAGAATAGACTTCAAAGCAGCTCTGCTTGTGTACAAGTCTCTCCATGGCCGAGCACCAAAGTACATCTCTGACATGTTAGTGCCATATGAACCATCTCGTACTCTGAGGACCTCAGGGGCCGGCCTCCTGTTGATTCCCAGAGTCAGAACTAAACAAGGGGAATCAGCGTTTCAATATTCTGCAGCTAAAATCTGGAACAGCCTCCCTGAAGGCGTAAGACAGGCCTCTTCTGTGTTCATGTTCAAATCTAGACTTAAAACATTTCTGTTTAGCCGTGTATATGACTGAAAGGTCCTATCTGCACTTTTCTTTCCTTTCCTTCCTTTATTTTTAAATCATTTTTCAAATTTTTTCTTTTCTTTTAAAGTAAATTTTACGTTGATTTCAATGATGTATTGTGATTTTAATGCATTTTTCTGTTTTGTGAAGCACCTTGAATTACTTTGTGTACGAATTGTGCTATACAAATAAACTTGCCTTGCCTTGCCTTGCCTTGCCTATATTCTGGTCACAGGTTAGTATGTTGTGGGCATAAAATAGAATCATGCAGGCACAAATTAGAAGCTTGTGCACATAATTTTGCATTTTGTGCACACAAATGACCATTTTATGTGCAAAAATCTGCATTTAGTGTGCACAACTTTGCATTTTGTGTGCACAAAATTAGTATCATACAGGCACAAATTAAAAGCTTGTGCAAATACATTTACATTTTATGCAAAACTTTGTATTTTCCGAGCACAAATGAGTACTTTCTGGTCAAAAATGAGTACTTAAGGTGTACAAATTAGTCTTTTGTGGTTTGAATCATGCAGGCACCAATTAGTGGCCTGTAGTAATAATTGCACCACACTGCAATTACCACTATTTTGAGGCCACAAATTATTACTTTCAGGAAACAATCTTTTTCTTTGTCATGTCCAGGGTTCCATAGTTGGAATTGTGGAAAATATCTTTTTTTTTTTTTGTATAGGGCAAAATCGAAAGGTGGACCAACTTCCACTTCTGACCTTCAGTCAACAGCTGCTCAAACAAAATGTAATGTCACATGCAACTGCTAAAGACATCAGGTCATTCTTTCTTTGCCATCTGACATTTTCAGCTCAAATCAGCTTCTCCGTCAAAATGCCACGTATCCACATTATCATGCTGTGCTTGGCGTTTGATGATGACACCAGAGAGAACCATGCCATAATTTAGGCCATAGTCACAACTGCCCTTTTTGGGGGGGGGGGTCAGAAATGGGAAAATCTGTACGTTCCAAATACGTGATTTTCAACCGTACAAGCCACAAGGGAACAGCGAAAAACCAACCCGTGCTTTATTTAAGGTGTGGTAGAAAACCCAAAAACCCACAGAGTTGAACCCGATACTAATGCAATAGTACCACATTTTTGTTTTTAAGGAAAAGAATTAGCTGGGGAGGCCGTGGTGCAGCGGTAGGGCGGTCGACCCATGATCGTAAGATTGCAGGTTCGATTCCCGCCTTGCAAGCCCATGTGTCGAAGTGTCCTTGGGCAAGAGACTGAACCCCAACTTGCCTCTGGTGGGAGGTTGGCGCCAGTGTTTGGCAGCGGAGCCGCCATCAGTGTATGTGAATGTGTGTGTGCATGGGTGAATGAGACTGTGACTGTAAAGCGCTTTGGGCTTTCTTAAGGAGGTAGAAAGCGCTATATAAGTATACGCCATTTACCATTTACCATTTTTACCATGACTGCTTTTTACTCCTGCCCTTATATTAAGTAAACTATGGTGTAACTTAAATCAATGCATGTCAAACTCGTACAAACCTCAAGGTGCAACGTTAAAAAGGAATCAAGAGGAAAACCTGCAAGGAGGCTTTATGGCTTAAAGGGCTCGATGCTTGTTACTTGTATAATGAAGCCATCAATACAGCAATTATTTATGACGTTCCAACACTAAAGTGCCACCAAATATGCAGGAGCTCATGTTTTAATCAGGATTGAATGGGTCGTGTCACAGTGATTGAGAATCAGATGGGGTTGATGTAGCCATCATGCGTGGATTTAGCATCTATCCTGCAGCAGCTTCTATTGCACGTGTCATCTCCTATGCAACTCATAATTGCCTAAAGAACGGGATGCACAATACATTGTTATTGTTTTTTAAGACGTAGCAGTAACTATGTCAACGTAGGTGGTGAACATCAACTCAATGCAGTTGCTACATCTGTTGTGGTTGTAAAAGACACCTGTTCATAATCTGCAGAGGGGCAATTTCTCCACAACTGTCAGTTTTACGTTTTTTTTTTTTTTTTGCACCACTTGACAGTTGAGATTGTCCTCGTAGAATTACTTTATGACCCTGGGACTCTGCCAGGTCTCTAAATATTTATCATGAAACTGTCAGGGAAAAAACAAACCCAACAACAACAACAGTATTTCTAGGCAAGCACAGGAAGTTCGGACTATTTTAAAATCGACAGGATGTCACCGTGGTATTCATGGGAGACGGGGGATTTGCAAAAGGTGTCAACAGTTTGTCGCCCTGTTGCATCAGCCTGGATGTATACGCAACCCGATAGCTCAAATGTCAAGTCCGGCTGACTTCCAGCAGAACTGGTAACACCATCGAAGAACAACTGATGCCATGTTTCAAAATAAAAGGCCTACATTTCTACACCCTCCCTGATTATTAAATAACCTTTTATTTGAAGCCATCTAACTGCAATCTAAAAAGTGTTTCATCCATGTTCCAACGGGAATTTTATATTTTTTTATAATTTCATTCCATTCTGTATAATATAAGTTTTCCAGGAACAGAAAATGCTAATCATTTTGCCTTCTAGGTGTGTGTTTTGGGGATGTACTATGTGCAAATGTGGATGTGATTAAAACGAGTAAGTGGGGTTATTGTTAGGACCCTTCCTGGTATAATGATCGTCTCACTTCCTGACGAGTATTTAAAAGACCTAATTAGGCAGAACGTAATTTCTTATGTTCTAATAATGATTAGGGTTAAGGTATGAGTGGAGGTAAGGTTAATGTTAGACACTGGATGCACAAAATTAACACAACTTAAAGGAACTAGTGTACGGAAGAGCGCTTGTATCTGCATTGGCAGCTTGAAGCCACCACGCTTAAACGCAATATTCCCATGGCGCGTTCACCAGAGAAAGATATTAAGATTCCTCTATGCACCACTGTTCCAGCGTACAAAGAGTGAGAAGTGAGCTTAATCACCAGATGGGAGCAGACTCCCTTTAGACCCACCGAGCCCAAGACATTCTGTGACTTCTCCGTTCCACAAAGCATAATATTTAATGCATATAGGTACTGCTGCAGGCGGTGATAGACGGGGGGAAACACTAAAGTTGACGTCCCTGTGGCTGAACGCGAAGCCGTCAAAACAGACCCGGCGTCTGTGTGACACATCCCATGTGGATAGACAGACAGAAATGGCAGGAGAAAGGCGAGGAGACCGAGGAGGAGTGGTGGAAAGCATCCAGGCGACTAAAAGCGGGAGACACACGCAGGAAGCCAAGAATTTATTCTTATCAAGTGTTTAAACTAGAAGTAGAGTAAAAATGCAGAACAACTTATTTTGTAACGTTTTGTAAATCTCAATTATTAGTCCATTGATTCATGAACTGTCTCAAACTAATGCAGACGTGCAAAAAAATATCTGACTTGGCTTAAGGGAACACATTTAATTCAAGCAGATGTTGCAATATTCAAAAGGTCAGCACACAGTAGATCAAATTCAGCTGACATTTGACACACATAGCCAGTCTGATGTCCACCACACTGACCTTTTCTGCTCATTTTTTATAATGTAAAAAATTGTGTTTTTGGCACATAGAAAAAAGTTGGTAGGACTGTCAGATATTCAGTAGCTCACTTGAAAAATACAAGAGAGAGAAACAGGGGTAAATATGTTTTTGCAGTAGTTGCACTCTAAACATAACCTGAAATAAGGCAAATCCACTAAGCAGTCATCTTTGAGTATTACTATAGACTGGGCATGTCCAAAGTCCGGCCCGTGAGCCAAATGAGACCTGCATTTAAATTTCTAACCGCCTGCAGGCTCGTGTCATTAAATCTCTGTGGGGGGGCTAGAAATTTTATATGGGAGATGTGGAGTGGAAGGCCATTACACATAAAAGGCTTTTTCAAACAGTTTTATTCTGGTCCTTGTTATTAAGATTAAGATCATAGTTTCATTTTGAAATTTCGCTTTTGTAATTTTTGCAATGCTTAATTAAGCTTGTATTAATGATTTCTCTGTCAATACTGATACTAATATTGACTCACAAATTGGGGGGACAAGTGGGAGGCAAAACCTGCCCCTGTAGATTTGCCTCCTGCGTGTCTTATTTCTTCATTCTAACTGGCTGAATTATGTTATAAGCCGTTGTAAACTCTCTGCAACAATGCCATCTTCAAATCAGAAAGTCACAGTAAACATGGTAAAACTGTAGTAAAATGTATTTCTCTTTTTTGTGAAGAAAAAGTAAAGTATACCATATTCCAAACGTTTGGACACCCCTGTTATAGATGTTTTAAGGCTGTTAACCCCCTCACTACAAACTTATACACGTTTCTCAGAAAGACATGAACATTTTCACACTTTTTTCTCTTGTTTAAACTCTCAAAGTTCAAACTTTTATGGAAAAATTAATTTAGTATTGTGGAATAAAACCAAAGATCTGCTTGCAAACAAAGATTCATGTAGATTTGCCAACTGAACTGAACAGGAGACACAGCATAGAGGTAAAGGATTGACAATAATCTACAGCCAATCAAGATTCAGAACACGAAAAATCTATATAAAATTGCATGGAAAAACATCAGCCAAACCACGATGTAGTGAAGGACCCCTGTATTAGGAAAAACAACTGCCATTTTCTTTATAATTTACACAGAAAGTTTCTAAAAACAAACTCAGATCTTTTTAAAAACTCAAAACTATCTAAAACTCATCTCGTATGTCAGTGTAAAAGCTGTACATGTGACAATAAAAGCTATTCATTCATTCAAAACATGGCTGTTTTTTTGTGCGGTTTGACAAAAAAAAAACAGGAATAAAAAAGCCCAAAGAAGAAAGACATTTTGTCCTTTGACTGTCCTGTAGATTACTGATGAGCACTTTTTCATTTCTACACCACATTTACCATAGAAACATTGAGCAAACTTTCTTTTTATTTGAGTTTTAGAACAAAGTTAAAAGGCAGGGTTTTTTTTCTTTCTATTTTCTCCCAATGCACTTACATAAATCAACCTTTCTTTGCTCTTTGCTCACAGAAGAGTCTGTCTTACTTGTACAAGGGTTCACCTCAGTCAGTGAACTGAACCCTTGTTTCCAGGCGTTCTATTGGCTGCTCCGTGCCAGAGTTCAGATGAGATTTCACACTAGCCAGACAAGATGGACGAGCAAAGAAAACAAACGGATGTGGGCCAAACAGGCTGGCGTGAATGGGTCTCCACTCTGAAGAAAAGCAGCACAAATCACTTGTTTGGGGGAAAAAAGGTTGATGTCTGAACGGAGAAGTTCAAGCTCTAGAAAGGAATGTGTTGCCATGGATTCAGAGACAACAGAAACTAAAGAGACAAAGTCCATCCACTAGGCAATGATGGAGACTAAAAGCCTCGTTGATCCCATCTTTTTGGGTGAAGCGTAGTCCTGAATTACTTTTATCGTCAAATATTACTCGATTCCCTTTCAATTTGACTATAAAATGTAAAAAATTGAGTTTATTTTGTGCCAGATGTGCTTATTCAACACTGGTGTTAGCTTTCACTGCCACCCTCTACAGTCAGAGCCTCCAGTGCAGCAGTGCAATTGAAATCCATGACAAGATGGAATTTGACTTGCTACTGGGTTTCATCAATCAACAGTGCAGTAACTCTCAGGTGCGGAAAACTGTGGCGTCTCTGAACACGTGGCAGCCAATCCCAGCGTGACACAGATGACCTCGTGCTGTAAATCATTACACCAGATACTTCAGGCCGTACTTAATTTCGGGAATGTGAAAGGAAGATTTATGCATCAATAAGGGCAATTCCAGAAGACAGTCTCCAAACACTGCTGCTTAACTCACTGACAAACAGCAGCATGATCACATCATCCATCTTCAGACATATTTAGATCCTCGGCTGGAGAGCAACCCAAGAGTGACCTCGCAAGTTAGAATTAGCAGCTCAATAATGAAGAAATGGCTTCATAAATAAGAGATAAGACACATATTTCCAATCAATCTCAGCACAGTCTCTTCATTAAAACTCTAACTTGTTTGTATCAGGCTGACAAAGTGGGAGTTTTTGGTCTAATTTGAAGCCTATTCTTCAGCCCATTGCTCGTTTTGCTCATTTTAAATCACCTCATCAGCCTTAATATCCTCTGTGAGCATGTGCACCATTTAACCTGGTCAAGGTGACACTTACACACACACACACACACACACATATTGATGTTTAATATGCTCATTACCTCAGTCGAGAAGATGAGGACCCCTCCACTGTGCACCCGATAACTTTCACACCCTCACGCTGCCCTTGTCTGTATAGGGGGTATACGTAGTTTGCACACATTGAGTGTTTGATCAATAGGTAGTCCGTGATGGCTACAGACACAAAAGGTCACTGACCTCTCAGTCAGTCACAGATAATAACAAACATCCATCTGGACATGGAGTACGTATGGAGAAGCTGAAGTGGATATATATTGAGATCTCAATTTCTTAAACTGCTGCTCTTACTCTGAAACTCCCATTCCAGTGGTCTTTTATAATGATTACGCCATTTTTAGCCAAAATTTTAGGCAAAAAAACTGTTGTCATCAGAGGTCATTAGGAGATCATCAGAAATGTGCCTCTGAGATGTGGGCAGGACCAGAAGTAAACCTCTGCTTTGTTTACACTCTCTCCCACTAGCTAACAGCCCCTCACAAGCCCACTCTAACACTAGCAGAACAACAATAATGGAGAGCAATACTGGAGCAATCCAGCCGTACAGTTTTATAGTCAGATGCCATCACAAACGAGGAAAAGGACGACAATAATGGATCAATTTGTTTGCAAGTGGATGCATCAAAACGGAATAGAGCAGGGAGTTATTGGCCCACCCATTTCAGTTGCTGTGTCATAGCTCAGAGCTTTTTCCAATGAAAATTATTTTTCTGCTCATGATTCACATTGATCTGGATAAAGAAAAATGGTACAAGAATATGTTAAAAACACTAAAATTATGTTTGTTTTTTTGAGGGCGTTTTTAAGCTTCGTGCACACTGAGGGTGACTCGCATTCTTGTACTTGCTTTCAGCGTATGGTGTTCACACTGGACAAGCAGGAAGGGGCTTCTCCTTTTCTACTGTTTACTAGCGCATGACCACCACCTACAGCTGGAGGAGGCTTGGTGCGAAATATTGAAGCAATGTAAATCTCATAAATCTTGCTCCAGGCTTTTTCTTTCACAGCTCTATTCTGATATATGAAAGACTTGGTATCATAAAATTCCGGCCGGGCACAAACCACAATAATTAATTTCTCTTCCATGATCAATTTTCAAACAGTTGGCACTTCCGAGAATTAAAAGATTTGCCATCCATACTCAACTTCCAATAACATGGTAGTTGAGTATGGATGATTGATCAAAACTCAACCTGGTCTAACTTTCCATGCAAGTTCAATTGGCCGCACGTTTTGTACTGTTTTAGAAACTTGCGTATCTATGGGTGAACACAAGAGTTTTGAACGCAGAAGCCCGAATTATGCATTTTAAGAGCGTTTACACAGACTTATCATTGAACGTGGCCACTTGAACATTGTTGCCGAGGAAATTGTGAACGTAGCTTCGCAGCTGCTCGTGGTCGCTATGTCAGATTCCTTACGAGTTCCCAATCTGTAATGGTGTGATCTCACAGTGCTGTTGGGGTGTTTTTCAGTAGCAAATCTTCATGGCCCACAGCAGTCCTAGACAGCAAGGACCGTATTGTTTTTGCAATGTTTTCTTAATGCGTGTTTGACTAGAAATATTGCCCCTGTGTACTCAAAAACTCACCGAAATTTGCACGCACCTATTACCCAGGAAAAAAGAAATTGTGGACATTGTGAGCATTTTTCAGCTCTGACCATGTTGCCAGAGGGCAAAGGGGGACAGTAAGACACTAGTAGCAGATGCTCAGCCAATGACAGCGGGTCAGCGGGAGGTGGCGAGACGGGCAGTGCCTGCAGGCTGCACAACGCCACTTGCGGCTTTAATATTTGAAGATATTTACATTTATGTAGAAATCTTTAATGAGTAATTAAAGAATATTTTAAAACTTAGAACTTAAAGTTCAGCTGTAACAATACCACTTTTAAAGGAGCCTAGGGTCAGGTTAGGACTGTTTCAATTATCTCTTTTAATACACAGTAGAAAGTGAAGAAGGTTTAGTGAAGTAAAAAGAAAAATGACATCTTCTATTATGGCCCATTCCGCTGTTTTTAAATTTAGTATCATTTCTCCGCTTAAACCAGTTTGACTTAGTGCCACTTAGATATTACTGCTTTTATTAGGTGAAAGCCTAAACCCTCTTGTTAAATTAAGTCAAATGGCATTGAATTTGAAATTCCAAACCTTTGTATCCTAATGCTTTTCAGCAAATGCCTACTTTATAATGTTATGTGACATGGAAAATTAAATAGTCTTTGACTTTTTTTTTTTTCAATTATTTGGCCTCACAATTTTTTCTTTTCTGGTCCTTTATTCATTTTCATGATTTTGAGTTATTTGCTCTCTACGCCTTCACATTCTACAGCTAATCCCCCGCATGCAGGATAGAAAAAACAATGTAGAGATACAGACTAGTAACGTAGTAACCCCTCCCACACCTCAGAGGTGAATTTCGAAGGAACTCTGCAGAAACACAGTTTTTTTGTAATTTGCCTTAATCTGATATGATCACAACAACAAGACTACCGGGAACAGTTTTACATGTTCTTTAAGATAAAATGTGCATGGAAAACAAGTCATTAAGTGAAGCAACTTCTATTAATTCTTCTTCTTTCTGTTAATTTTCTTTCATGCTTTCGTCCATAGAACTCACCTCTCCTGCAACAGAAATGAGCTAATCATAATGAATACATTATTTATGTTGGGAAAGTGTGTCGCTCGCCGGCTTAATGGATGGTCATTGTTGTTTTATATACAAAATAGAGCATTTTCTATTAACAAGAGCGTGTATGTATACATTTTCTATCATAAGAACCTGGAAGAAGCTATATTTGCAGTCCTTTTTAATTAGTAAAAAGACATTCTCATTAAAACCTTTTGTTAATCGTTTTCTATATATTGGAAAAAAAACAAATAAGTCCTTATTTTTAGTGTTCAAATGCATTAAAGCTCTTTTGCTCCATCTTTTTAAAGAATTTGACGCGACAATTGAAGTAGAACATCAAGGTTACAGAGCTCTCAGTGTCATAAAAAGCTGTCAACTTTCAGACTGCTTCAACTTTCCAATTACATGGAAGAAACTATTATACAGGAGATCATAGTCTTGGTCACAGTCTGCTTCCCAGTTTTGTAAAACCACGGCACCAGTAAGAAATGTAATCTCTGAGGAACATTTCAATTTTCCTACCATTAATTTCGAGAAATTTCAATTAAGCTTATGCTATAAATCTTCATTTTCCCCCTCGTTTCTTTGCTGTCCTGCTTTACACTCCACAAGCTTAATCAGTGAGATTGCAGAAAAAACGAAAAATCCAGAGGCGATGCAAACAAAATCTTTTGCTGCATTAGTTTCAGCACACAGCTGTGATATCATATTACCTCTGTGATGTTCTTCCAACGCAATCACTATTCCGCCACATTCTGAGCTGCTAATGTCTACCCAAAAGGCCTTTCCAATACGTTGTGCGCTGTAACAAGACAGATTAAAATGATGCAAAACAGCACTGTTGAAGGAGCAAATGAATTAATTATAAATCACCTCATATGTACGTACAGCCTTTCTAACTGGCCGTGCAAGTTTTCTATATCAAGGGCTTAATCAGACATGCAAAAGTAAAATAAATCAAAATGCTGGAGTGAATAGCGAGCTAACTTTTCAATGTACCAACTTCATGCAAATTTAAAGAGATGCAGACGGCTTATGCTGTGCATAAAAGCGGAACAGATGTGCAGCAGTAATGGGATTTATTTAAGTATATATGAGTTGCCTGGCATCAGTGCAAAGCTTTTTTTTAATTTTGCAATCATAAGTCATTCATCTTCCTTAAGGTATCAGTAAATAAATCAGCAATATTGTCCTATTGAATATTCTATATACCAAAAAGTCTTTAGCTTTGTTGAATAGAGGGATTATTTTTATCTGTTTAGCTTTTTTTTTCTTTTCAACTCTTATAAACTATATAGCATCCAAAATAGGTGGATTGGTGACTTTTTATTGTTCTCTTGGGTCATGTGTGAGTTTCTATTTTTTTACGAGCTGCAAACAAGGTTAAAGTGAAGCTACGTACACATGACCCATGTGTGAAGTGTTAAAAACGAGCTGTGTGCGGGTTCTTGAGCGCCCTTTCAGTTCACACAGGTCTGCTGCAACCAGATACTGGCGTATATAGGCACAGTTGGAAGTAAATTGGTGCGAAATTCTGAAGCGGTACAAATATTGTGAATCTCTCTCCAGGCTTTGTCTTTCACATCTTTTTGAAAGACTTGGTGTCATATAATTTCGTCCGGGAACAAACTGGGATTAATAATTCCTGATTGATCCTCAAACGGTTGGTACTTCTGTGAACTGCAAGTGACGCTACCCATAATTCACTACCAAAGCCTAGTCCCCAATTGGTCAAAGTTCAACGCATTCAATTGTTGTGCGTTTTGTACGTAGAGCCCGCAAAATGACTTAAAAACCAGCATAGCGACAAATGAATGCCAGAGTTTTGATCGAGGAAGCCAGAAACGCTTATGCTCACATTTACATGGACTTTTTATTGAAAGTCTGCTCAAGCAGACTTTTCCAAGCCCGGTGTGAACGTAGCTTTACAGGTATTGTGTAAAGCAAAATGCTTTTATCCTGACATGTAGCGTGTCACAAACAAGTTTTGGATTTACTGTGAATGTAGTTAATAAAGTCTGACTGACTGATGGATTTATCTCTGACTCTTTTGTTCTCGCCTTATATGTAACATCAGTTTGAAAAGTCATCGATGAGGTGCCCTTTAATATACGAGAATCTAAACAAAGGAAGTTCATTTCTAAGGTTCTTGCTTTTTTATTGGGATAAAAGTATAAAGATTTCTTTATTTGTACAGCATTCAGTAAATTACATGAAATTACAATAAAAACTAAGGTTATGTCCCAAGTTTTTTCCTCATTTCCAACATGACTAATGCATCTTAATGTGCTGGATTTTCCAGCCGCAAGACAGGCGCCATCCTTAGCTCACTGCTGAATTGTCCATATTTAAACAGTAACAGTTTGTTTCCTGCAAAACACCCCTCCCACAGTGAATCCATCATTCTAAGTGTTTTAAAACTGGGAGCCCAGAAATCCTTTGATGAGTATTTATCAACCCGGCATTGATTTTTGCATTATGTTGACCATTTACCACGAGGTCAGCTTTTATTTTAACAGCATCAACCCTGCTTGTAATAATACTTGGGCAACAGCTTATGAATAATGTGAACGCCGCTGCTAACCAAGCACTCACATTCTGATGGTTTTCCAATTATTTCACAAGCTGTAATTCTCCAGTGCTAGAGTTTAGGATGCAAGTTATTAGAAAAAAGCTGGAAAAAATCAAATAAAAAAAAAAAAAGAACGGAAGGAGAGATTTACAAGCTTTATTTTCTCACTCTTGGCCGGCAGCAGTGTTTACAATGATATTGCTCAGACTAGGAAGCAAATCCTCTCATGTTTAAAATCAATACTTCTTTTCCCTTTAACGGGATTCAAATTGTCCTTTGTTGCCTCTGCAGTTGCCTCTACTGAATCATGTCGGCCTCCTTGTGATCAAGAGGAGAAAACAGAGGGGTAATCTTCATGCACTCCAACAGAACTTTCTCCTGCAAGTGCAATCAGCGTCCTGTTGACCCTCCACTCCACCAAACTCTTCTCATTTTCTCCCTGAGTAATGGGCTCCGATCGGAGCTTTCTGGTGACCTACAGAAGCCTGATGTCCTCTCTTTCCTCTCTATCTCATTCCACTACTCTGTCTTTCTCTTTACTGCCAATTAAAAAGCAGTGACAGCAGTGACAAGGGCCCCACCGGTGCGAGTGATTGGACGAGCCTCGGCCCGTTCCTGGCCTACTGTGCGAGTCGGAGGCTAGTCCGTCTCCTTTGATCTCCATCGACTTCCCCGTGTCCAATAAATCACCCCCCACCCCTGCCGCGTCAGGATCCTCTTTGACTACAGCAATCAAGAAATTCAGCTTTATCTGCCGCTGATATCAAAGCCAACCTCACCGTTAAACATTAAACGGCAATTGTGAGATGACCCGGCGATAAGACGGCTCGCCTGGTGAGCCGAGGCGGATGTGATTTATTCATGCGCGTGCAAGGGGAAGGAAGAGACCCAGGGTGGGGTGCAATCACAGGGAAGAAAACAGACTTCCACATGCAGGCACACCTGTGACACAAAGATTAGCTAGGATTTTACAGCGCTTTCAAAGATTTCCAGATTTCTCTGATTTGCATGCCTGATAGGCGAGCAGCACGACTGTGAAAGAGATTGAATCCAACCAAGAGAGCTGCTCCCTTTTTTCTTTAGAGATTGGGTGAAGACTGAGCTCCGACTCTATACAGTATGTTTAACTTTTGACACATAACCATGAGACTCTTACACAGTAAATTACAGGAAAAAAAAACATCTACAAGAAAACTTAAGGTAACTGTAGAAACTTCATCTCCTAAAAATAGGCTTACAGTGGAACTCAAATAGAAAAAATTTCTTCAATCGTCTTTTGATTTACTGTAAAAGCGTTTCCATCATCATCCTATTATGATTATGCCGTTTTTAAGAGAAATCAAAAAAACTTTTGTTTCCTTGGACAGTTTTTGCAGAATGAAATCACGCTTTTTCATCTGTTCCTAATTCACAATTTGTGAATGTCCTCAGAAAAATATCCCAAGAACATATTAAAAACACCAAAACAACATGTCATGTCTTAGTGTTTTTCATTACATCTTATATTTCTCCTTTGTCATATTCAGGGTAATGGGGGCTGCTGGAGCCTATCTACTTCAAGTTGTTGGTTGAGTACACCATGGACCAATCACCAATCATTAACGGATACACAGAAAGACACACTGATAAGGGGAACTTAAGCCACAAACTAATCAAGAAAAAATGGGTCTGGATTGTGGTAGGAAGCCAAAGTGCCTGAAAGAACCAGCAAATGCACATGAAGAACAGGAAAACTGCAGGAAGGACCCAGCTGGGATTTGAACCAAGGCCTTTTTAAGGTGAGAATGCTAACCACTATACTGGCCTTAATTTTTTTATGTCGTTGAAAAAGCATGAAAACATTTTAAACTTTTCAGTCATGACCCGAATCCTGCTTAAAGTACGCTACACAGACTTGTGGGAAATGTTGTTAGAAGCTTTGCTCAGAGAATAAGTAGGATATTTGTTTTAATTGACATGTATTGTTTTACTTCTTTAACTTTAGCTGTAGGTCCATTTTTAATGTTAGCTCTCATGGTATTGCTTTAGGTATTATATAACCATCACGGCATTTAAACACAACACCAACTTGACCAAATCTTTGCATATGAAGAATTGCACTGAGTTAACATGCAATAAAATATTTTTTTTACTTGTGCAGGCTTTGTGTTGATCTGTCTCTATTATCACTTCTCAACATTTATGCCATTTATGCACAAATCTCTGCTTTTTTTTTTCTGAGGTTAGACGGAAAAATAAGTCAAATGTTTGCATTGATTTGTGTTAAAGATTCAGCATTCAAATGAGGCAAAACTAAATTAAAAAGACAGAAATATTCATAAGCAATCACTTACTATGTCATCAAATCACAGTTAATACTTTTTGACATGGATTTGATGGACCAAATCCACATTACCAAACTTTCCGCACTATAAGGCGTACTTAAAAGTCCTAGTTCTTTTTCCAAAAATGAAAGTACGCCTTATATGTGGATTATTTCTGGTACTGCTAACTGATGTTGAAGCGATTTTGAGACGTTCTGTCAAAATGTTTGACCGGGTGTTATTGTGAAAAGGCAATCCATGCCGACATGTAGCGGTGTCCAACTGTTTTTTTTTTTTTTTTTATGTTACTGACAACGTTGGGAATTAGCGTAGTCTCTGTAACATTTAATTAGCTTTATCAGTCAGTGTTTTTTTTTCTTACGTGTTACTAACAAGGTCAGAAAGCAGCATAGGTGCAGTAATGTTTCTTTAAATGATAGTCTGGAGTTTTTTATGTGTTACTAACAAGGTTAGGAGTTAGCGTAGTCAAAGTAAAGTTTGTCTTAGTGGTATCCGTCTGTTTTTTTATATGTTGCAAACACGGTTGGGACTTACAGGTTTTGTGAATACGCTACCGCAGCTAGAGCTTCTAATATGGCCAATGTGTAGCGTGTCAAAAAAAACTTTGAGTTTCAGTGAAAGCAGTCAATCAAATCAGACTGATTTTAAATATTTTGCCTTGCTTTATGCCCTTTATAGCTCGATGAACCTCGAATAAGACATTAAGTTGAAAACAGACCAGTCATTAACAGTGCGCCTTAACATGCGGTGCGCCCTATTGTACAGAAAATACAGTAATCTCAATATTTCTACTTTTATTCTCACTAACAAATTAGTTCAGTTTCAGTTCTTTATATTTATAATGTATTTACACAATTAAGGTCGCACCTATCCAAAATCCAAGATACTTCCTCCCCATTCCTGTGCTGCCGACTCCCCCCATGCACAACTAACTCCCAGTCAATAGGAGCTAATCCTCTCATAGCTTTTTAATCAGATAGGAGACTATTCAACCTTAGCTAATGAATGCACTGGAATAATATAATCTAAATAATCTCAGTCAAACGTTTAATTGAACCATATGCTGAATGTGATTTAGGACTTCATTAAGACAGAGGTCTCGATCTGTTGAGACCACGACTGACTTGGCCTTGTCAAGTTGCAGCTCAAATCATGTCAAATCTGCTCTGCAGAACGTGGGTGGAAGCGATGGTCCAAAATCAAAGACTTTCTAAAATAGAGCAAAGATTTCCTTGAATAGTGGGTCCAAGGTAATGTCAGATTAGTACTACAGTAACATATTGGAAATAGTGTGATTAACTTACATCTGCCTTAAGACACCATTAACCTTGCTATGCTACAATTAAATCCGACTGAAACGCCTTTGTATAATGTTTATTAGCTTGTTTGACTTTATATTCATCTGACAAATGCTTTTATCCAAAGCAATTTGAATTCAGGGACTTTCTCAAGGACATTTCACTTTAAAGTGCATTTGCCAAGATTTGAATCACCCAACACCTGCTGAGCCTGAAGGAAAGAATCTGCTGCCCTGTGAAGAAAAACGGCTTTTAGGAAAAGCATGGCCAATACTAAAATCATTTCTGCAATGATTATTAGCTGAGCTTTTTTTTTCCGATCTTTTTTTACTCTCAAATTTGTAGGATTCTAAAACCAATTCTTACTGAAAGTGTTTGCTGTGTTTATACTTGAGGATTTTCAGAGCACTAGAGGCAAATTTAATGTGAGAAATCAAACTCCCAAGTGAAATTTTGTTAGTGGTGTAGAAAAATAGCAAAAATATTTTATGATGAAAACTTGTTTTATTAAAAAATGACTAGATAATTAAAATTAAACCCCATAAAAGTGTAATTTTTGTGGTGCAGCATCACTCATTTCAAGTAAAAGGAGAGCTCAGTTGTTTTTCTATTGATTTACTTTTTGGTTCAGTTCTTGCATTTAAATACAAATACATTGTGTGTGTGTGTGTATATAGATATAGATATAGATATAGATATAGATATAGATATATAGATATAGATATAGAATATATATGGTTCTGTTTCATGATTATAAAGTTATATATTTTTGTACGTTTTATTTGTGTAAATATTAAGTCTAAAACAAACACAGATAAACACTAAAACAGAAAAATGAACAAAGAGCACAAAGAGCTTCCAGCCTTTTCTAAGATATACTGCAGGACTGCTGCCATGAGGTGGATGATGCCATCGTCTAGGGGGGAATGGGTGTAAACTGCCAAGATTGCACAGAAACTCCCACCGGTGTGGATTCAGTCCCACTGCGAGCGCTCACATGATTATTTGACAAGAGTTGGAGCTGAACCTCCAGACTCCCATATAAGATGCATAACCCTATAGGCATTCAACTATTTTAAAGATTTCATTAACATTGCACACACACAGAATTTCCATATTCATAGGAAGAAAATCTGTGCTTGAAGTGTATTCAAAGGAGATCATCGCCTCTGAAGATTTTTTTTCTATTGCTATAAAAGGTAGAATGTTTGCTCCAACCCTAACTGAGGGAAAAGTCTTGAAATTGCCCAGGTCACCAAAACATTAGACAGACATTTTTAAGACATTTCCCCAAACCAAATAACACCAGAAAACCCACTTTGGGCCAAGACAAAATATTTCCTTTTTTTTATTACATTTTCTCTCTTTTATGTAAAGCCCAGCCAAACTGCTGGGAATATCATAAAAATATTTTTTTAAAGTCTTTTTTTTAGCTAAACCAGTCATGCCAAGATGCTCCTTCTACTTTCCACAGTCTTAATTCCCTCCTCTTCCTAGTCTGTTTAGAACCTCAGCTCTATGCAATGTCTGCTGGCATTTGAAACCGCTGATCAGTATTTATGAACTATGCTGCCACTGGCATTTTTACGGGCTTCTTTGAGAGGGATCTATAAACGCCAGCTGGTGATATGAAAACATCTGACATCCATTCGAAAAAGTGTTTGCAAATGCAGCTTATAAATAAAGTTGTAAACGATAATTGACAATGTCACTCCATGCTCAGTGTCAAGAACTGCTGCCATACACACTATAGCAATACAGGGAAATAAGCGACAACAGAGTGAAGAACACCAAGACCCTTTATTTTGATACGGCCTTATCTAGAGTTAAGGTCAATTTGTTGTTAATCTGTTTTTTTTGTTTTGTCTGTTTTTACAGACTTTACACAACTATGGCCCAACTCTCTGTTTTATCTAAATTTAGGTTTGACCCATAGAAAAATATACACTGGTTGGATGATCTCCAGTTTCACCCATGGAACTCAGAGAAGCAAAAGTAAAGTCTTCAGTGTTGACATTGTGACAGGAGTTTACTCTGTCCCTCTCAGCGATGTAACAAAAATGGGAGATTAGGGTAAATGTGAAGTCAGAGTATTGTTGAGCCCACACATGGGTCTAACCACCACCCAATCAAAACATCAGAATAGCAATTATCAGGACAATACAAAAATCTTAGCTAAAATAAAATCGAAGGTAAAGATCAGTTGTCAAGTTTGATTTTGAAATGAAGTCTATTAGAAACTCTTCTGAAACCTCCCTTCTGTAGTCACTTGAGGAACTGCAGTATTTAGCACGTTGTTCGCTTATTCTTGCACAATGCAAGCAGTTTTTTAACATCCTATCCTAGCTTACCTTACCCAAATTTACAGTCAACTGAAACACAAATGACAATTACAACACATCTATGTATAAAAGGTATTGGTCTCAGAACAGTACTGGAGTATCTTAAAAAAACAAGTACTGTATTCTTTGGATTATAAGTCGCACTTTGGGGAGAAATGTATTAAACCAAATAATGGAACACCTGTAAACCATAATAACAGAATAGATAACAATAGAAGACTAAATATATGAATTCCTTACTACCATAAAGCTACATTCACATTGCCCTTGGCAACGCGTGTTCAAGCAACCACTTCCAATGAAAAGTCGATGTTAAGATGTGAAAATGCGTATTTCTGCATTTAAAACTCATCTGTAGCTAAGCAAGTACCTACAACCGTTTTTGAGCTTTATGTACAAAACACACAGCCACTGGATGCGTCGAACTATGACTAGCTTTGGTAGTGATGTAGAACGTCCCTTTTAAATTCACCGAAGTACCATCGGTTTGAACATTGATCATAGAGGAAAAAATAATAATTGGGGTTTGTGCCTGGACAGATTTCTATCACACCAATTCTTTCATATATTGGAAAAGAGCTGGGGAAAAAAAGCCTGGAGTAAGTTTTGAGAGATTTGCACCACTTCCACAAGTCGCACAAAGCCCTCCTCCAACTGTAGGTGGCGGTCATGCACTAGTAAACAGTAGAAAAAGAAAAGAAGCCTTTCCCTGCTCATCCAGTGTGAACACCATGGGCTCAACATAAACATTGGGTGTAAATCAATGCTTATTTAGCTTCATGACACAATGAAGGAATCCAGTCGATTACATAACCATGTGAACAATTATTACAATAACCATAGCATAAAGAACATGCTAACAAGCTGCGGAGCCCGGTGTAAGACTGAACGGCTCTTTTTCTTCTGCGTTGCTGTTAGAAGTGTCCTACAGTGTCCTCTAGTGGTTGTTGCTGTATTTAAACCACATAAAAGTCGCACCTGAGTATAAGCCACACCCCCGCCCAAACTACTAAAAAACTAATGATAATAACAATTGTTTTATACATTTTTATTTTATTTTTATTTTTGCTGTTAATCCAATTACAGTTGTATTTTGTTTTTTCAATATAAATGTATAACCTTTTCAATTGTAGCAGTGTGATGACAGAAAACATTTAAAATCTTTTGTCTTGGTATGACAGACAAAACTCCTGAACTGCCATGATGGCAGTTCAGGAGTTCTTCACTAAGGGACACCTAGGGACACCTGGATATTGAAAGCGCTGCACTGCAATCAACACAAGGAGGATTCCCATCTTCATTCAAACGCTGTACTTGATCCATTGCATCTTTTCAATAAGGTCATATACAGCTCATGAATTGAATTACTCTATCATAAAAACTAATATAAACCTGTGTATTTCTAGAACACATCACTTATGACTTAAGCTGTTTTTCTCCCTTTATGATAAACATCCTGTCTGTAATTTTCCTTCTTTGACTTCTTTCTGCTGCTTTTAACTATACTTATCTCCAGTATTAGCTTGTATTTATGCCCTTAGCTTCTATATTATTTATGAAAACTACAGCTTATGTATGAACAAGCGTGCACACATGCACCCCGTTGCATTTTATTCATCCCCCATGCTGAATGAAAATACATCTGGGTGCCTTTGGGGTTGTAAAATGCAAAGGCGTATCCATGTAAGCCATTTCTTAACACCTCATACACGAGTAAGTTCAAAGCCCGCGTTGGGTTACACAGCCAAAACTCGGCGAGTGAGCGTTGGCCTGGTGGGGGTTAGTAATAGCATTTTGGAACGCCTTTTTATGAATTTAATATGCAATCAGGCATGCAAACTGAGCCAGACAAATTTGGAGTTTTAACTTCTCTGAAACCAAGCCAATAAAAGAAGAAAAATGCCTCTTCACAGCATAAATTAGCATTATTAGAGGCATGGCAATTTGGAACTCATTTCCTTCCCTTCACTTGGAGGAGTTTCAGCTAGTTAAGTATCACATTTCACCATAACAGCAAGACAAAAAGGCTGATGAACTATTGCTGGCATTCAGTGTTCAGTAGAGATTTTAATGAACAGAAAACCTTTGTTGTTTTTCTGCTCAAACTCATCCTGGCTGTTCATACAATGTTATGTAGCAGCTACACTTTGTGACACTGTGATGTTTTTTCAAGCCCAGCACTATTTATACATTTATACTCATATATTTATCATAAAATGATCAACTGGAGTGAATTTGAAAAAAAGCATACAGCGGAGGGAGTCACAATGTGGTTTAGCTTTAGGAATTTGATCAATTAGGCAAGTAAAATCCTCAACAGAAGTCAAAGAAGACAAAACAGTTTACATTCAATACCAAGTTGCCCTTAAATTCAATACCTTGTATCTGTCCGAAATTCCCAATCCTTGTCTTGTATATTTTATAGTTATAATAAAGTTTCCTTTAAACTAGTGGTCCCGAACCTTTTTAAGGCCATGGATCAATTCAGTGTCAGACAATATTTTCATGGATCGGCCTGTGCCAAGCTCAAATTCAACTCTTTTTTAAATTTTTTTATTTTAGCTTCCAGTTTCCCCTAATTTTCGAATATGACGTTTTTCTTCATCCTTTGTCAAATAACAGCTGCTGCTTTAAGATTTCCTTGTAAACTAGATTTTTTTGCAGGAACCATTAAAATGTGATATAGATTCTGCCTAAAGCCCTAATTGTTCAGCTGAGTTCACACCGCCCTCAGCTATGCACATTCAAGCGGTCGCCCGACGGAAATAGGCTTCTGGAGACCTAATGCTGGACGATAAATATTGTCAATATTTTTTTTTTTCCAGTTTTAACCTGCTTGTTGCAAAATACAGTGTGTAACCATGGTGACACAAACTTACAAAAAGGATGAGGACGCAAGTTGAAATGGCCAAAAAAGCTATTACCACATCCTCGCTGATTCTGTGCTTTACAGGACAAAGGAAATCCGTACTTAATGTGGACATTGAATTCTTCAAGAAAAACTGCCAGTCTGAAGGCACGACAGTGTGGACAGGAACATTGTTTTGATGCCAAAGACAAGGTGAAACTCTATGGTTAGATATGGCCTCCTCCTTTGCCAGATTTTTTTTACAATGTCAAAGTGACCATACTCCCTGACTTCCTGCAGCTCCTTTTTTTTTTCTATTATCAAAAGTAGCACCGAACACATCAATTCAGAAGATGTGGGTCACTATAGTACAATTTTCTGCAGCATAATCTGTTTGGCCTACAGCAGGATGTAAGTGTGTAAGACGGAGCGGGAGGCGGTGGTGGAGGGCGAGCGAGGTGTTGAATCTCCTTTAACGGCAACAGTAAAAATCAATGTGGGGAGTGAGGATGTCAGAGCCAATGAATCCAAATGATATAGCTCAATACGGGGATCAATGCCGCAACATATAATCATTGTATTTCTCGCTACTAAATGTCTTTCCTAATCATTGCGGAAAGCTGAGAAGAGGCTGAAAGCAAAAGCGGTAGAAGTGTGATGCTGTGGGAGTATTCCTTAAAAATATATGATAATTTAGAATCGAGGGTGTCAAGTGTTGCTTTTAGAGGTGTTAGCTCCACCTTTTGGCAGGGACCAGAGAGATGCACTTTAACACAGCAGCACAGGGCGCAATATTTTTATGCAAATGTATACATCCTGTGGGTTTGTTTGCTTTTTTTACTAGAAAAGAAGAACGTGGTGATTAGATAAAAACGCGGCTGCGTGTTTGTGAAACTAAGTAATGACATTTTTTTCTGCTTTTTTTTTCTAGCTTTGCAGCAGAAACACTTATTTTTAAAACTGCTTCAGATCAGCATTTCCAAACACTCCCCCCCCCTGCATGTTTGCGCGACTCCCGGCTCTGGCACACCTGCTTCAAATGAATGGGTCATTATCCGCCCTCCACAGAGCCCGACCAAGAATTGAGCCATTCATTGGGGTCAAGTGTAAAAGAAGAACAATCATCCTTGGGTTAGATCACCAAGACCACGAGTATTTAAGGGAATCAAATTAATTATGGTGGGAAAGAGAAAGGTGAATGTCACTGTCTGAGCAGGCAGGCCCTTGTAATCACCAGATCGGAGTTACCAGGAAGTGAAAAACAGCGCAGCACTCTGAGCTCAATCATAACATACGGACCAACTAGGCACCTCTGAACCTTCAGGGCTTCCTCCTGAACAATAATAACTCACCAAAAGGGGTTTAAAGACTTTTTTTTAACAGTCCATATAAAGTTACAACATATGTTTTGCTCACTTATCTGATATTTTGATGTAGGGTGTGGCTCTTTTGTGAAGTTCACCCATCTACAGCAGTTGTATTTAGGCCCATGAACTGCTTTATTGTCAGATAATATTTTCACGGACCGGCCTGTATGAGGCTGAATAGGGCGTCCATTTCTTTTTTTTGTATGTTTTCCAGTTTCCAGTTGTGAAATTTTTCCAGCATTTTAAGCTTTATTTGTACTTTAGATTTCCTGATGGAACCATCAAAATGTTATCTAGATTTTCCTTTATAACCCATGACTGTCAAAGTGGAAGCTAAAATATATATATATTTATGAACATACACATATATTTTAAACTTCCAACTGTAAATTGCAGTCCAGGGCATTAATACCTTAAAACTTTAAATTGTAAAGGTGTGATGTATAAATACAAAAAGAAAAACAACAGTAAAACTGGGATTTCATAAATGTAATGAATCAATCCACCATTTGAGCAACTTTATAAGCAGCATCTTTGTAACGTTAGACAGCCAGTTGATGAACATTATGTGTTTTTGTAATGGTGTGAGGGAACAATTGTCGCATTAAATCCATATTTTGAGTTAAGACTCCTGGTTTTTCTCTGTTAGATGCAGATTTCCTTTACTTTGAAGTTGAAGGTTCTTCTTTTGTTTCCTTACTGGTTGGTGTCTGCAAAAAGATACTTTCCAAATACACTTTTTTTGGGTAACTTTGCTAGCTTAAGGCTTTTTAATTTAGCGGTCAGAGTAGCAAGAAAGTAGTGGATACGTAGGACTTTGCAAATTAATATGCAGCAGGAATGAGTCATATGTGGTTTGGAGAGTCCAGTAGTTTTCCAAAATAAACTGCATTTAGATACAGATTAAACAACAAAAGATTGTGTATTTTTTTACCCTGTGACCCGGTACCAACATGGACTGGTACTGGTCCGCGGCCCGGGCGGTTAGATACCACTGATCCATAGCATACTTAAACGGACTTAAATAGCAATCCATGAAAGGTTGTGTTAGCAGCACAAAAGCAGAAATCATTGTGAAATGTGAGGCCGTTTCCTCCACATGGATAGAATGTGTAGTTATTTTATCTGACAAGAGTAACAATGTGTTTTGGCTACAGTGCTCAAATGCAAATTGAATTTACAAAGACAATGAGAGAGTTGAAAGACAAATAGTGATCTAAAATTTGGGTTCCAATCCCCAGGGTTACCAAAAAAAAAACCCCACTTCAGCTGCGTATGCAGGCCGGTCCATGAAAATATTGTCCAACATTAGACGGCCTGAGAAAGGTTGGGGACCACAGGTCTAAACGATTCCATTTCAGTAAGTGAAAATCCAAATTCCAAACGTTAAAATCATCAAAACGTCAACCTGGAGCGGAAAGACCCTGCAAAGTCAAATTTAGAACAAACAAAAGTTATAAAAAAAAACCATCATCGAAATGTTAACTAATAAAAGTCCTAAAAAGTATTATTTTAACATGGTGGACGTTTTTATCTGAAGGTCATTAGTGCCACAAACATTCTAGGTCATAATCAATAATTAGGGGGCGTACCGTTAAAGGATTTTAATGATATCATACTTTTTAGAAATGCCATCAATGCAACTTTATTGGATAGTCATTTTTAGACCAAAGACATGAAAATCCATAAAAAATTTACACAACGATGAAAATGATCTTTTTGATCAGACAACGCCATAAATCATCCCTGCCCACTTATCTGCAGCATTCCCACAACTGACAGAGAAAAATCTGTTTAAGCAGACAACAGTTTCTATTAGATCACATTATCCATGCTTGGGCAGGAAAGTATAAAAAATGCAATAATTAAATTCTGGAGTTTATCCATTCGAATACAAAGGGGGAAATTAAAAAAAAGGCATTTTTTAAAGGAAACAGCTATTCTTAGGTAAAGTATTAAATAAAATATTCGCATAAATTACATTACATTAACGACGAAAAGCATCTCATGGGCATTTTTGCTTTTTTTAAGAAAGATATTTGTTGTTATTTTTTTAAGGTTTATTGGCTTGAAGATGTGCTTCAGATGGTTTTAAAAAGGAAAGGAAAGTTGACATCCTGCTAAACTACTTAAAACATTTCAA
This sequence comes from Oryzias latipes, assembly GCF_053564925.1. Taxonomy (NCBI): domain Eukaryota; kingdom Metazoa; phylum Chordata; class Actinopteri; order Beloniformes; family Adrianichthyidae; genus Oryzias; species Oryzias latipes. Next base: position 24,404,826 of record NC_136253.1, on the reverse strand, counting down.
AGATGCTTATAGGAAGCAAATCCCTGCTGGAATAAATAAAACGGGATGTTTCCTTTTCACTGTTCCACGTTAAAAAGGGTGTTAAAGACAACCCACCCACAAACATTACACACAAATGCCCCGTGACTGTCCCTACCCCCTGTGCAGATTGAAATGTCAGCAAGGCTTTGGAATGCTGCAGTTCACAAAGGAGTCCAGCTCAGAATTAATGTACATATGGAGAACAATTGAGCGTTCATGCTGTTCACTCAGGCCGATTGTTCACATCCACTCCTCCTATAACTGGAGTGGGCTGCGTGAGGTTCATCCTTTAGATGAGAAACAACTTTGATGTCAAAAGAGGAGATGGGACAGAGAACGAGTCTACCGTGTCTGTCCATGCTTTCACTCCAAAGCAGTTTTGCTTAGAAAAAGCCAATAAAGCCAGGAATGTCCTCAAAGTTTGGCCTTGGCAGAACTGAGTGCTGCATGCTAAATAAATGTGGCCGTGAAAAGGCAGTGAGCGTCCCAATTATAAATGTTGCAAGTCAGACTGGCTCAATCACTATTTTTAACTCTTTAACACTTGAGCTTTAAGCTTTTTTTTATAACCCTTCAACCTTTGATGCAAGTAATGTAATTCCAGCAGATTCTGAAGCGGACGAAAGCAACCTCAAACTGATATGCAACACTTTACAGTAGTGAAGCGCTTATCAACGTAGCTGATTCTGTCACAGTGAAAAGCGGCTTTGCATCATTATGCAACACTTTAGATTAGTAATGTCGTAATAACTAAGTCCTGTATTGTTTTACAACATTAAGTAATGTAAGTAAATAACGTTAGTAATGTCCACAATTGATATAATCGATTTCTTCAATTTTGATCGTTTTATAATGGTGTAGGTCGATTCGATTGATAGCTTGTCTCAGATTGATCAATCTGGTTGGATTGTAGGAATATAAATCGATTTATTGATTAAGTTGATTAATCGTTACACCCCTCAATCTCGATGCAAAGCTGAAATGAAAAGCTGCTTTAATGACTTTAGTGGTGAAAGAGTTATGGTATATCAAAGAGCCTGTGTTACTAAGGTGTTGTTGGTGACATATTCTATGTCAAAATCTGAGTTATCATTCATACATCTAGTGCTCTAATCAAAGTCATTGTGATAGCATTAGTCTGATAACTTAAACATTTAAAAAAAAATAGAAATAAACTCGACCTACGAATGATACCACTATACCACATTTTTGATATGGTTTGAATAGTTAGTTTCCAAAATGAAAAAGATGCAATTTTCCTGAAATGTAGTGTTCTGCGATATTTTCATTGATGTTTTCTATTCTATCACAATTGCATCTGTATTAAAGTTGTGCTTGAGAGCCAAATTTCCGCCTGTAGGAAAGGACTGTTGGAGTGTTTATTTGTAGGATACATCTCAGCGTGTGAAACGCTGCAGGTCGTAGCCCTCCAGCAATGCACACTTGAAAATGTTGTCTCGTAGAAATCCTCAGCAAACGGTATTTGTGCAGAGTTGATATAGAAGCGTTGTACCTCCAACAATCAATAAGCAGTTACTGAGGACCTACACTGAAGAAGAGCTCCTGCCTGTTCTGCCTGAAAACATTACCTAAAGATTTTCTTTCAAATCAATTTGATATATATTTGACACTATATGTATGTGTATATATATAGAAAGAGATTTATACATAAATTTCCTGCAACAATGTAACTGACATCTGCCTTAAAGTAATAAACAGACCATTTAACATTTTTTTCTAAGTCATGAGTGTTTTATTATAGGTAGGCACCGAGTTTTTAAACTTTTTTTTATTTTTGGACATATGTGTGTGTATATTTATCTATATGTGTTGTTATATGTGTGGTTATTGGTATCAGAAACTGAACGTGCACATGTTAGAGAGGTAATAGGGATATAATAGATAGTATCGACTGGCGCGGGGGAAACCTAGCGTTTGCTTTCCAGGGCGTCTAATGGGCTAAAAATTTCAAAGTGGGTCCTTAGGCAAGACCACTCGTACTACTGCCTATCTACCTACTGTGCCTTGAAAACACAGGGTTGTGTCAGGAAGGACATCCGGCATAAAAACTCCAAAACCACCTGTGCGAATCACTGAAAGCTGATTCACTGTGGCGACCCCTGATGAGCTATGCCGAAAGGTGGACAAGTATTAAAATTGGTCTAGGGTATGGGGGTGAGAAGGCTTTGACTTCTTCTCACTTCCTTTCTGATCCAAGCTTTTGTTTTTAAAGTATACGTTCGAAATGAAATGTTATCATCTTCACCATCATTTTAAAAACAAAAAACAATTGCCACTCGATTTTATTATTTTGAAAATGAACTTATTGAATGTGACAGCTGATTTTCAGCTACGTTCACACTGGGCATTTGAAACGCATGTTGTTTCACCCATGCTGTTCACACATGCTGTTCACACTGGACAAGTTAGGAGAGGCTTTTTCTTTTTCCATTGTTTACTAGCGCACATCCACCATCCATAGTTGGAAGAGGCTTGGTGCAAAATGTTGACAGTGCAAATCTCGTGAACCTTACTCGAGGATTTTTCTTTTACGGCTATGTTTATATTAATATTTATATGAAGGCCTTGGTGTCATAATTCTGGCCGGGGCACAAACTACAAATGTTAAATTTTTGTCAAGGATGAATTTTCAAATGGTTGGCGCTTCATTGGAAGTGGCCGCTTGAATCTGGGTTGCCAAGCCTGGTGTGAATGTAGCTTTCCATTGTCAAACTACGTTCCTTATTACAAAGTGCCAGATAATTTACAAATCTATATTGAATTGTGTTCATGTGGACTTCAAATGATGGCTGTCTACAAAAAAAATAATATAAGGATATAGTATCTTCCTTAAATAAAAAAATGATGCAGTTACTGAATATCTAGCATATCTTAATGCAATGACTCAGGGCAGAGCTGTTTTTGAGACCAATTCCTCCCACTCGCTCTTATCAGATATCTTGAGGGGGAAATGAGAGATTTGTTTATTGCAATATCATGCCTCAGATCTAGTTCTAATCTACTCAACTTTTGCTGCAAAACAGTTGGGTTATCTATCATAGTTGTAAGCAAGATCATCAGCTTACTGTATAGTTCATGAAAAACTATGTATTTTGCAACAATTATAAAAATACCTTTTTCAAATACGCAATGTGTTGAGGTTCAGAGGTGACCGCATCAAGGAAATTGATTTTCTTTGAGCTCACCCTCAACAGATTGTATTGTCACAGTGAAGGCAGGCTGTGATGCAGCCCAAAGAAAGAGGGGTATTTGTACATTTATGATTCTTCATGTGCCTACAGCTGCTTTTCTTCTCTTGAAATACAAAGCTAGCAATGCTTTCAGTGAAGATCGCTGGCCAATCTGAGAGAACAAAACAGGATGGATCCTTGAAAAGGTTTTTTTTTTTTTCTGATAGTAATTCTTAATGTCCTTGGAAGGACAGAGCTGTATTATATGGTGCAGCCAATCAGTAAAGAGCAGGAGAACTTTGTACACGTATTTACATTTATATGCAGGGATTCAACCGATGCACATTATTGCAGTCCTAACATAAACGGTAGACAGAACTCCAATTTTCCGATCACTCAGTAGAACAAATAAAGAATGTGGTTTACTTGAATGATGTCATTTTAGGAAGTACTAAAAGATGGAGCCAAGCAAAAGGAACTTGGCTAATAGATTGATTAAATTACTATTTTATTCAAAAGTTGGACCATTTTCTTTTTCACAGAATGTGCTTCGAGTGGCAATTTGCAACAATGCACCAACAGAATGAATAATGTAAAACGGGCAACTTCGAAGAGTCTAATATGAAGCCGTTAGCCATCAAACAGGTCTGCCGAGACCTTTCTAATTCACTCTTGCATTACCATAAGTATATAAAGTCATTTCAGTACAGAGGAACATAGTTTTGCATGCCTGGATCAGTTCTAAGGGTGCAGACGAGGGAAGGGGGGGGCCATCAAAGGCTTTTAAATGGATCCCACAGCTCATGGATTCCTGCTCTCATTTGAATGGCTAGCCGAATGTTTCTATGCTGAGAGAATACATATCTCTGTAGCAAATAACAGGTTCGATCCTACCCACTGTAAGAGTTATGATTCTCCACTAAAAAAAACAAGATAATTCAATCAGAAAAACAAGCCTTTTCACGTCTACACTTAAAGCCCAGTGTAATGTGTGGTCTAATGCATGGCTGTAGGCTGTGATTCAGTATGCAGGCTGGGTGTTATATAAGAGCTCTGGGATAGATTTAAACTGAGAAACACGGGAGGCCGAAAATGAAATTTACAAAGCACTCATTATTCTGGGTGAAACTGTCTACTTTTGTTCTTTGAAAGCTTCTCTTTGTTTTTTTTTGTTTTTTTAAGTTCTAAGTTTTGTTCCACTAAGTTTTTTATGACATGCTAGCTTTGTAGACATTAGAGTATAATTCAAGATATGTTGACTTTTATTTAAATTAAACTGTTGCAGCCAAATAAAAATGATGTATTAGGAGCTTTTTGTTCATGTATCAGAAGTCCATTTGTCATCGCAATATTGATCGCTAATATTCCACAAGACGAGTTTTCTGGATTATCAGCGATCGATATATACGACTTCCAATACATGAACAAAAAGCGACTAATACATCATTTACATTTCCCTGCAACAGTTTTATTTAAATTAAAGTCAACATATCTCAAATTATACTCCAAGGTCTACATTGGAGGGGGGAGGGGCCGTCCAATTGGTCAAATGCATAAAGGGCTCTATTTGATTTGTCAATAATTCAAACTGCCATAAGATTGTTTTATCATATGAATCATTTAAGGTAACCATTTATATTATTTTACGCCATCTTCTGCGATGCACGCATTGCATGGTAAATTTGCCCTCTTTTTGTGCAGGCCTGGCTTTAGCTGTTCACTCTAGCATCATTCCTCATTCGTACAGATCATTAAATCCTCTGTAGTATTTGGTTTGTGGCTCATTCCAGCCAGAATTGGAAGATATTTGGGTTTCACAACTCATGAAAAGTAAACCTTCACTTTTCTGATTCTATGCTACATATACATCAATAATAGGTTATAAACAGTCAAATGCTTAATCAGCTCAGCTAAAAACATTTCGATAACCAGGTTGTGTGCATATTGCCAGACATGGAAAATATTTTTTTAATTAATATGTTAGATTTTTTTATGTTCCTAAAGTGACAGAAGACACAAATAAAAAAAGAAAAATTGTTTTAAATTTAATTTTAACTGTTTTATTTAAGATTTAGTTTCGAGATTAGGAGAGTTTGATAAGGGGAAAAAAAATGACATTTTAGGGGTTACTCCAGATTTATTTGGCATTTTTAAAACTGCTTTTAAGTGTATTTTATCTTAGTTTATGTAGATTTGCTTTCAGGACAAATACATTTAGTCAGAAACTACACATTTTATTATTTTGTATGTGGACTATTTGAAATATGGTGGGTGGGACGTAAAATATGCTTCAATTTTGGAATGACCCTTTTAGAGAATGGTCTTGCACTAACTAAAATATTCCATAACAAGCTCAAACCAGCAAAATGGTATTGGGTCTGAGTATTTTATTACACTGTAGCTCAGCAGATCAAAACTGAGCTTTAGTGCTAAGGTAAGTGCACCATTTTCCTTAAATAGTATAGGAAAATATGCTACTTAGCAGGTTTGGTGCAAACAGGAAGCAGAGAAATGTTTTTACTTAGTTAAAACTGAGATGATACAACATTAACTATTTATTACGAATCCTTTTCAGTGCCTCCAATATGATTAGAACAGCCTCCACTTGCAGTGATGTCATGGAAATGTGATACTCTATCCTTTATTAAAAGCAAATCCTTCAACAAGCACTCACTGTTTGCTTCCTGCATCACTCTGTGCTTTTAAAAGCACACGTTTGGTTTAACATTAAGTAGCACTATGTTTTGAAACATTCACTGTGTGGGTCACCAGGAAGATTTAAATGAAAGATGGGAAGTCTTCGGTGGCTCTTGCAAGGTGTCTGAGGTAAAGAGCTATCAAGTGACATAATCAGGATAGTTTACTTTATGTTTGCAGATGACACAGATTTAGCAGACCTAGAGCTTGAGGTTTTTCACATTAAAAGCATTTGCCAGACAGCTGCTATTAGCCGAATTGCAATGAGAATAATTTTAAAGCATTAGCTAAGAAGTCACAAGGCCCTTGTCTCATAAAATCCTACAGTGTGCTGTGAATACACACGCTTTAAAAAAAAATCATTTTTACAACAAATAGCTGCCAATGTATGGGCTTTACTGTGTTTATCAACCTTCCCCACCTCCTCTAATGGATACTTCCTCTGCATTCACCCCTCGCTCCACCTTTCAATACAGTTCTGGTGTTGGTATGAATGTACACCATTAAACAATGTGTCAGTAGAGCCCTGGGTGCCATGCACTCTTCATTTACATGCTCTCCAAACCACAGTATGTTACAGAAATGTCCATCGTCAGCACATCTCTAGACTCTAAAGTGCATGGAATGAGGATGCAAAGAGCTCTCCTGGTGAATGTGAAGGACCCTGGGAGGTGGGCATGTGCTCGGATTTGATTGCCATTCGTAGCTTTAATAATAATTATGCATTTGGAGTGTTAGATAACACCTTTTTTTCTACTGAGTAACTCTTTCTAAAGTGTCCTCTTTAGAGGGTAAGAGGTCTGTGTCAGTGAGTGATGAGTATCTGAAGCATATCCTGGTCTTCTCCCTGGGCTTTGTGGAAGTCGACAAAGTGGCTGACAAGTAAACGCTGTGCTTACATGGTCCAGAGAATTTGTGAGAAATTTTGCAGAGGCATTCAGGGTGACTGATGGAGCAACATCATTACTCCCACACAAAGGCAGAGAGAGACATTCAAGCAGGAAGCAGGCGGGCAGGAAGGCACTCATCAGTTAGGGGAGGCAGAAGGAGCACACGCCGCTAAAGCAGACGTTGAAGGACAAGTCAGTCTGAAATTTGGTGAGTGGTGAAAAGAGGGGGTGATGGATGTGAACACACACAATCTGAAGTTCGGCTGACAATTCCAGGCACCCACGCCCAAAATCACACATTTTATCAAGTGTAAGCTTCCTATGAAAAATGTTTGCAATAAAGCAACACCTGCATGTGAGCTCAGAGTCCCACGTGCGGCCGTTTGCCAAATTCTTCCCACCCAAACATCCGGTGTGAAAACGTGCCTCCAATCCTCATCTGTGAGAAATGGGAGTTTGTGTCGTCTGTCCCTGCTGTCATTCTGCCTGATTGATGAATGATTGATGATGCGTCACTGGTCCTATAAGCTCGCCACGTCTCCTCCACACCGGCACTGCGCTGCGCGTAAAAACGCGCATGGCACAGAAACCCAGCGCAACGATCAAAACTCTTATTTATTTATTTATTTATTTATTTATTTCGTTTTCTTTGCATCCTCAAAACATGATAACTCACCCAGGGTGTGAACACAGCCCTCCCCGTGCGCCTCTCGATGCCTGTCCGTGTATCCGATAATACAAAAAAAAAGATAGTTGAGCAGCAAATGCGCAATAGAACGAGTGGACATCAGCCAAAGCCCCCGACTTTACTGGCTCAGCTCTTCACCTCTTCCTGCTCTTGACTTTTTTCTATATCTGTGCTTCTCACTCTCCGTTGCGTTCCCGGGGCGGGTTAAAAAGCAGATACGTTATTCCAGGCATTGTTCCTTTCATTAGCACGTCCAAAAAAAAAAGAAAAAAAAAAGAAAAAGTGGTCTAGAGGAGGTGGCGCTTTAGTACACAAGTTGGAAGTTCAGAGGAATTTTTCCGTTTGGTTGGGGATGTGGTCCGGCGCAGCCCGCGCGCTAAAGATGATGGAGGAGTGGGTGAATTTCGAAGCTTTTGAGTTCTGACGGGATAAGGCTAACAATGAGGCGATGAATCTGATAAAAAAAAAAAATATTAAAAGGGCCTTTAATGTGGAATAATCCCAAAGGAACTCTTCTTCTGTCACTTTTCCTCTCACGCCAAACAAATCCCTTCTGGAGAAGCTGTGCGCAACTGAGTCCACAGCGAAAACGCGCAGGTATCCACTACCCGAACACCCTCCTCCTCCTCCTCTTCTATTTAGCGTTTTCTCTATTTTTAATTTATTTTTTAATCCCAGACTGCTTGCGCCACGTCCATCACTCACTGTCAAGCTGATCGTTGCTGCTCCGTGAAGCTAAGGGGGGGTGGGGGAAAAACGCGTCTCTTTCCACATGCGCTCTCTCTTCCTCTCCTCTCCTTGTCTCCTCTTCTCACCAAGAGTCGGTCGTCCTGGTCTCGGGGAACCACACCTCTCTCGGCAGCTATTGGCTAAAAAACCAGAGAGGGATGGAGTTGAGGGCAGCAATGATGCACACAGAGGAGGGGGGAAATAGAGAGCAGGGAGATGGGACTGTGAGCTGAGAGTGGAAGTCAGATGAGAGGAGAGGGGGATGAAAGATGTGGGTTGCAGAAAAGTGAAGGCAGAGGGAGTGTTGACCAATAGAGGAGGGTGTTTTTTGAGCACGCTGGGTGGAGTATTCACATGTGTTTGAGCCTGAAGGAACGCATTGGCTAATGACAGAGAAAAAGCTTTTCTTTTTAAATCCTCTCACTCAGTTCTGCAGCCAACTCCATTTGCTGCAAATCTGCTTTGACTCCCGGCAAAAGTGAATTCCTGCTGACACTGTCCCCCCACTCACACACTCGGAATCATTCGTTTTGGAAAATGTGCCGTCTGTCAGAGAAGCAGAATCCTTGGTGGGTCTATGATGAATACGAGCGTTGGTAGAGGGGAAACTGGAGTGAATGGTACTGCCCAAAGGGGTCTTGGGTAAAAAGAACTTCAAAACCACCTTTGTGATAGGAGCAAATAAGGTGAGCCCGATATTGTTGTGGCACAACCGCACACAGAAGCAGAAGACGGCAGGTAACATCGCCTGACAGCTCCTGGGAGAGCTTTTGATTGATGGTAACGCTCCAGGGAGTCTTTCAATATGAACTTGGTTAACTTGGAGCTACGCGAAGCATTCATCACTGGCTGCCATACTAGAGAGAGATGCTCAGTGCCAGCCAGGTAGCATTTTATTTAGGAAGAAAAAGCACTTAGGGAGCATCTTCACAGGTGTGGCAGGTTTCTGCAGCTATTTTAAGGTGAACAAATCTGCAACTTGTTCAAATTGTAGCCTCAGCAACAAGATAGTAAAGTGGCATTTTGGGATAAACGATGCTCAAGAATGAGCACACAGCGTACATTACAGTACTCCAAATGCAGTATAATGCATATTTTAAAAATAAACACAAATTATCTTGACTTGATCTGAAAGATGATTAAAAAAAGAGCCAAATATTCACAGTTTACAGCTTCATTAAAAAAGTTCTTGTCAATAAGGAAAATAGGGATTTTTGGATGTGACCAACATTTAAATAGTAATTTTGCTTGAAATAATTTTTTAGGACAATAATATTTAGACGATTTTGGAGCATATCTTAAGTTTGTGGAGTTTGTTGTGTCCAAAGTCCCTCCCTCCACCCTTTTTCAGTCATGTTGGACCATGGATGACGTATCCTAGCTCTAATCTAGTCTTGGTTCGTGTTAGCCGCAAAAGTGGTACTAGCGAGGCTGGAGTGTCCTGTGCGATATAGTAGCGAGGACAGGCTATTGCCCACGTAGCGGGTCCCCCCTCTCCACATCGTCAATGGATCCAAAGGAACAGCAAGACTGCTACATTTTGGCATCGGCGCCGTTGCAGGAGTTGCCAGAGCGAGGCTGCAAGCAGCGTCGAACTGCCTTAGGGACTCGTTGCAAAATTTTTCCTCGAGGCTTACTCCCTTGTACCCTAACCACTAAAAAATTACACAGTGCGGGTCTATCTAGTGCCCGGATTTTAAAAAGAAATTCTGACACCGTACTCCCTACTTATTTTTTTATTTATTTTTTCAAACAGACTTCTGGGAAGATTTTAAGGCACTGGATTTTGGAATTTTATATTAACAGCACAAAAAAATGGCAAAAGTAATGGGAAGTGCACTAAGCAGTGAGTAGTGAAGGAATTTGAACTCAATCTGTGTGTTTTTTTAGGGCAAAATAATTGATCAATTCTTGCCCATTTATCAGAGATGGAAGTCATCAGAAAGAATCAACTGTCGAAACTGCTTTTTCTTTGCCATTTTGGGGATTATGTTTGAAATTTTAAGAGTGAATATAGAAATTTAAAAACATCTTTCTTTCTTTTAGAAAAGAAAAAGTCGTCTTAATGATTCAGTAGAAGAAAATTGAAGAGGGTCTGAAGTTGATGTAAAAGAAAAACTTCTAAAAAGTTGAGAAGTTTAGATTTACATATTCAGTAAAAGAAAAAGTGACGTTTTTGTTAAATTGGACTCTTATGGTTAAAGAGGGAGGTGTTGCTAGTTTTGTGAGTTAAATGACACTTTGACTGTAAATGACAATTAAACTATAGATAGAATTACTTTTTCCAGACATTCCACTGATTACGGTTTGGTTGTTAATCACTGTGTTTTACTGAGTCAGTAATATTTTTTTATTAGGAAATAATTAAAATCTTTACCCAGTTAAGAGTGAACAGATATTTAAAGGCTCACATTGTTTTGACCAAGTCTAAATATTTAAAATAAGTTGGTTAGCCAGTAAAATCACTGCAAAAACTGAATCTTAAGAAAGTAAAAAGACCCTTGTTTAAAAAACCTTATCCTCTGCCTTGCAAGAAAAAATGATCTCACCTAGAAAGTTTTTCAAAAGTATAATAATGTTAGTTTGAGAAAACACTTTTTTGTGACTAGAATGATTTTCTTGAAATAAAAATTCTTGCTAAAACAAGTAAACTGCAAACAGTCCCTACAAGTCCAAGAGAAGACGGAGCTTAGTGCAAGAACTTAAAAAGACAAGAGAAAAACAAGTCATCACCAAAAGCTATGCCAGACAGATTTTTTTTAAAGGGAAAAGATTTTAAAGTAAAGAAGGGAAGTGGTCCTGCCTCACTGGCATTTTAAAACACATCTCTACTTTTTTTCTTTTTACAAATGTTCTCTTTTAACCTGCTTTGTTTTTCACATGATTCTTGTATAAAAAATTGAATGAACTAGACTTGGAAAAAAGTTAGTTAAGTAGTTGGCTTTAGTCAACTTTTCATTAAAGATACAAAAAAAAAAACAATTTTTTTAACATGTTCTTTGGCATTTTTCTCATGATAGAGGATATTTATAAAGTTGTATGAAATTAAAATAGCATGTATGACTATTTTTTGTATTCAAATCATAATGAATCATTAGCTGTCGGAAAAATTTTGTTTGAAAAAGATCGTATTTGTGACGTTGAAAATATGTTGGGCTGGTCCACAAACTCCCTGCTCCACCTAAGCAACATGGAGGGAAGGGTGTTGCTCCTCACTAATGCCTCTCCCCACAAGTCAATGTTAAATTTCTAAAGAAGCACTGCCGCTATGCAGAAACTATGTCCTAGAAAACAGATTTTTTTTTTTTTAAATTGGGCTTTTAAAGTAGATCAAAAGAGGATCAGAGTGGGTCTTTAAGCAATCCTCTTCTTGTGTCTGGCCTGGATGTCATACTACTCTAAAGCTTCTTCAGCCATGTTTCCTGACACGTTTTGACAAACCTGTATAATTTTCTTGGAGTTACAAACCAATAACCACACATAAGTGATCCTAAAAGTTTACTTGTGTTCCAATGAGAAGGCAAACGCTTCTGTTCTGTCCCTTGTTTGGTGACCCAGAATGCATTTTCTGTAAAGCAGAAAGAATAATGTCTGAGTGTTGGAAGTGGGACAGCTAAATGGAAGCCTGTCATTGCTGATGTGATTAATTACATCTGTGCCTCTCCTCTGCAAGGCTGTCAAGACAAAAAAGGTCAGCAGAAGCACATTGGACAGCAAACAGAATTGGATGAATTCATTTTCTGCTGTTTTGGAACAGTTCATGTCTGACAACAATATTAGTTCAAGTTAAAAAAGAAAGAAAAAAAAGCATATATAAATAGTGAATGGTGAATAAGAAAGCCACTGATATTGCAGCAAAACGGGATTTTTAGAAACATCTGCTGACAGTTACACTCCACAAGAGCATTTGTTTGCAGAACGAGCATCATAAGCACAAAAGGAGTCGCATTTGGTGTCGCAGTGAAAGCCAAGTGTGCCTTTGTGTGTCTCCTTATCAGTGAAGTGGTTGTGGGATTATTCATTCCTGCTCTTGTCGTAACTTTACCACTGCACACATGAAATAAATAGGGGATTAAAACAGCGGCAGTACTGGGAATTGAGTAGGACAACCCTGAAATTGGCCCGATGTAAACAACTGAATAAGTCTCCCTTTTGTCTAAAGACGGAAATGAAAACACCCACCGTGTAGCTGCGTTTAATCCTTCCTTTTTTTTGTACCGCCGCTTTTATGGGGCGTCTAGTGGACAGGACTGTGTGTTCTACTCGTATCTACAAAAGCCTGAACATGTTTCTTTTATGTATATCCAGCTGCAAGAACACAAGAATACATGTTTGGTGAAAAAAAAAAACAAAGAAAATAAAATGACAAAAGAAGACAAGAATAAAAAATAAAAACTTCAAATACACAGCAGAGCTTTTTTCAAGAAACCATTTAAAAATAAAAATAAAATGTCTGGATAACATTGAAAAAAAGCTTCAAACAGTGGAGAATAATTTCAGTGAGTTATATTCTTTACCGTAAAATGCTTACAATTCTATTAACGTTAGAAATACAGTTAAGGATTCAACTGTTTCAATTCTTGTAAAAGGAAAACAAACAAACATAAAACTAACTGAACCTAACACACAATAAACAAGAAATATTACAATGCAACTAGAAAAGGCATTAAAAAATAAACAAAATAAAAATGAAAGTGACAACATTCCTAAAAAATGGAATTTAAAAAAAGCTTGAATTCTATAATGAAAACTGATTCATTTCCGATTAATTCATCTTAGTTCAAATAACCTAAGAAGAAATTGAGTGTTAAAAGACAACGTTTTATGTTTTCTAACCTTGGGGTCTTAGAGGAACCAAAGCAGTTTACAGTCCCAGTCCCATTCACACACACATTCACACACTGATGGCAGCTCCACTACCTAACACTGGTGCCAACCTTTAACCACCAGGACACTTTCAAACATGGACAGGAAAGGCGGGAACCAAACCTGTGATTGATTGATTGATCAGAGGTTGACCGCTCTACTTCAGCACCACTGTCACCACTGGGATGGGAAATCGTATCAGCTGAACATTGAATTTTCAAACTTTTCCTCACAGAATCCCCTTAATTCATCTTTAATGACACAAATGTTGTTTTGGGGGATAAATAATTGATTTTCATTCAAAACCACATGTTGAAAATTTTCAAATTCCTCTTAACACTTTAGCTGGCTTGTAAGCCTTTGATCAGCCAGTACTGCAGTACATTTATTATTCAAAGTAATCCATAATGAGCTTCATACAGCTTAGTTAAATGATCCATGAAATCTTTAACATTTTAACACCAGAGATGTCACTGACGACTAAATAACACAAGCTCTTTGACATAACGGGAATAAGCTGATTCTGACAAGGAGAAAAGCGGCTTTTCACCGATATCCAACACATTATTCACGAAAAGTGTTGCATATCAGCGCAAGGCTGCTTTTCTCTGCTTTGCCATTTCAGCAAGAGGTGTGATGCAAATTTGGGACCCGTCTGAACCATCTGAACCAAATTGCCCAATCGTACCTGTCCCGGCAGATGTTGGGCGAAGGCGGGAACACTGGACACATGGAGCTGCAGCGATCTTGATCACTGCGCCGCTGAACTATTAATCCTTCTTACTTGTAGAAGTCTTGTGTAGCACATGTGTAGTCTGAAATGACCTCATAATTCTTTTTTTTAGCGAACTGCGCACAACTCTGGGCTATCTCTTTAATCTTGTAGTTTCTCTACAGTTTTTTGCCTTTTTTGTGACTTTAGGTTCCATTTAATTGTATACAAAATGCAACTAATGCAATGTTACACTTGTCAACTTAGCTCACTGTTTAACTTCTGAGATTCCTTCATTGTTTTAACACCGCACCGCTATTCTGCGGCAGATCCGCGTGTATGGTACCTCTCTGTCCGCATTGAACGTTTCAAAATCTGCACTGACGTCTTTTGAACCGAACGACGTGAGCATAAATTCCAGTGTAAATTCATACTCTGCGCTGCACCCGCAGCCTTCGGTTCGAAAGTCATTTACTGGGCGGACAGAGAGGCACTATAGACACGGATCTGCCGCAGAATTTCTGGATCATCTCCATTCAGCTCATTAATAACAGCAGCACACGTTCTTCCACTCTTCCTGCATACAACAACTATGTTTCCTACCTCCCCTACCCCGAGAGTCTCCCCCCCCATGAATCTGTGCTGTACCCTACAGTGTTAACAACTAACATGAAAACTGTGCATTTGTGCACACACAGTAGATTGTATTACCTGATAAGGTAGGACAAATGGATGTCTATGTCTATCATTTTGTGCTACGGGTAGGAAAATCTCAGGAGATAGGACAGATCATTAGAACACCGGCTCCTGGGAGGCAAGCTGGCGGGCAGACCTGCTGCGGGATGAGGACCCGGCAATAATATTTTTACCCTTTCTGGTTAATGCGGGACAGCAAGCTTTCAAACTCGGTCAATGTACCATCTTCTCTTCACCTGCACCTGAGCTTCTGCACGCTGAACAGGGCAGATCAGGGAGCTTACGCATGCGCTACTAGGCTGTTGTGACATCATAACATTAATTCAAACGTCTTTGTTTGATTGACACTGAGTTAAAACATGATTTTCATTGGATGGGGACTTTAACAAACATTTATGAGAAAACTAGGGAAAAGAGTGAAACGTGGTGTTTGCCTGCACAGGTCTTGTAGTAATTTATAAAGTTCATTGAGTCTTTGAGTCCTTGAGCCTCAGGCAGAGCATGGTTTCACCCCGAGGCTGTGATCGCAAAGCCCCCTGAAGTCACCTCTTCAGTCTGGGCCTCCAGGAGCCCAGCCGTTTCACTCCGTCTCCATCGTGAAAGGCAGTCAAACACTTCCTAATATGTAATCAACTTTCTATGTAAGGTAGCCTATTATTTGCCAAACTATAAAATTCATTCTCGCTTCCCTTATACTTGTATGTCAAGGGGCTGACAGAGTGAATTAAAAGAAAGCTTCTCCAGACAAGGTCTCGGCTTCTCTTTATACGAAGAGCTTTGCTCGAGGTAACAGCCAAGGCCGTTGGTGAAGGTGTGTGTACAGCCTATCGGTTACATATCTCAGTCCAGACTTTTACAGAGTTGACGTCAAAGCTGCACAATTCTGCAGATATTCTCACTTCAAAGAAAGGGAATGTGTGTTACGGCTGTGGCTGTATTTGATTTTGGATTTCTTTTTGTTCTGTATTTTGTGTATGGTATTTTTGCATCAGAGGGGGACCTCAATATTTTTGTGGATCTTTGTGTGTGTTTGTATGTCTGATTATTTTCAGGTGTGGTGCATGAAGGCGTGGCTCCCATTGGACCCAAGCTGGTGGAGGCAGCCTTCAAAAGCACCAATAGAAACCTCCAGCCTGCGAGAAGGGAGCTTCGCTGCAACTGGTCTCCACTGCAGCTTGGATCTCTTCTCCATTTTGTTTTTGTAGTTCTCCACCTGTTTTGTTGTGTGTTGCACTTAGTGTTTTCTAGTATTTTGTAGTTTTTGTGGTTTTGTGCCCACTCTGTTTTGACTTCTGGTTTGTAGTTGTGTTAAGTGAAGCTGTAGGGGTGAACTGCCATTTTCTTTAGTACTTGTTTTCTCCTGTTTCTGCTAGTCTAGGGAGGTTAGTGTTTTGTCATTGATTTCCCTCTTCTTTCACTTACAGGTAAGATTACATGTTTCAGTTAGTTGGGGTTTTGTTTTTTATTTTGGCCTTGGTTCACCCTGAAGCCTTTTTGCTTCACTTTTAGTTATTTTTGGTTGTTGTTTATTTATTTGTAAATAAATCTGTTAAATTTTGTATGGATACATTTGTTTGGTGTTTTTGTTTATTTAAACTTGGTACCAAAAACAATTATTTTTTATGTTATGCCCCCCTAGGTACCCCTAGACTCAAAAGGGGGCATAACGATGTGTTCACTGACAACCTTCCCTGTAAACAGACATTGACTTTCGTTATAATTACTTCAAACTGAGTTATCATTGCCATTCTTTTCTTCAACTGTTATTGCAACAACACAGTTTTTCAGCTTTGAAACAGTTTGAGTTTTGGCTCTAACTATATTTTTATATATTTTTGAAAAGTGGTCCCAGTGGTCTTTCTTTATGATAATGCAGTTTTTAGCTAAAATCAAAACAACGTTTGTTATTTTCTAAGAAATACTTTTTGCTGAGCAACGGCAATTTATCAGAAATTCGGCTCTGGGTTGTGGACGGTAAACTTGATGCCGAAGTTCCCTATGTTGATGTCCCAGCATGCCTTTCTTTACACTCTCTCCCGCTGGGCTTACAGATCCTCACAACCTCAAGCTAACATCGGCTAATAGAGAGCTTAGACGAGAAAAATAAAGACATCAGTGTATCTATTTGTCTTCAAGTTGAAGATTTGGAATTGGAGCAGAGCAGGGAGACTTTCGCTCGCCTATGGCAGTTGCTGCGACACAAACCTGAGCTTTTAATAAAGTTTTGCCTCAAATACAAAATGGGCTTATGCAAATATTCAACTTGTGTGTCTGAAGGGGGTCTTTCAAAAACCAAACACCCACTCCTATGAAAATTGTGGTTTTTGACGATCTTACAGCCTCTTACCTAACATTAGCTTTGAAACAAAATGGCGAGCAATATTGGAGCCATGTATCCAGACATACATACTTGAGCCACAGGCGAGGAAAACAAGTATGGATCTATTTGCCTGCAAATGATGCATCAAAGCAGGCAGCTTGTGGCTCGCTGATTGAATGGCATTTTTTCTTCTAATCCTGATTTACAACGATTGGAATAAATACTCAGAAATGCAGTTTTAATCTGAATTTTCTATTATATGTCCTCCATTATCAGAAAAATATCTGAAGGGATATATTCCAACATGCAACATTGAGAATTTTATTTGAACCGAAATATCTTAAGACGAATTAGAAATAGTTGAGTTGATGAATCTTGGTTGGTTGGTTGGTTGGTTGGTTGGTTGGTTGGTTGGTTGGTCGTGACTCAGTTTAAAACAGTTTTTCAGCACTTCCTGCTCTGCATTACATAAGACTCACCCATACATAAACTACAATCTTATAGTTATTACAGTACAAAAATGTTAACTTAATGTTACCTTTAAGAAACTTATAGAGCTTGAAATATTGAAGTGTCAAAACCAGCAAACTCCTTTTTTTAAGTTGTCTTTGAAGCAAAAGCTTAGATAAGTTGGAAAAAAAAACTTTACAACTTTTTTTCTGACCTTTGGTTCTGTTAAAAATGTTATTTCTGTAGAGGGGTAGCAGGCAGGGGCAACAATAATCAGTTATTGCATGGTTTGCACTCAGGTACACCCACTCAGGCGAGGATTAATAGTTGACAGCAGTGGGGGAAGTGGGAAGAAAAAAGATAATAATGTCCAGTACTTTGGTAGATTTATTGTGCCAAGTGAGTAAATATGTTTCCAGTCCTGTTTCATTAGGCCGACACAAATTAGTTATTCTTGATGGTAACTCATCGTAAGAAGGTAATGCTGTAGGGGAAAATCTGGGTGCTCATTTGGCCTGGATTCACTTTCTCTTGATATATTTGTCTTCATACTTATGCGGCATCTCTCTAACAGTGGAATATATAATTCAAAAGGCACAAGTCTACTCTGCCAGTCTGCCTAATGGAAGTGTGTGGATCTGATTACAAATCAGAGCCATTCATACAATCTTTGGGCAGACTAGATAAGGCAATGTTAAGGGAGATGCACATTACATCACCACTGTCGATCCAAAATAGTGGAAGTTTATTTTAAAGCCGCCTTTTGATGAAAAGGCGGCTCAGGATATTTATTGATCAGATTTTGGGGGATTTAAGGTACATTTCAGTACATTTGAGGTACTTAAATATTTATTAAACATGGATTTGTTCTGTCCTGATGGTTAGAGTCAATTTCCTTGGATCTACTACATGCATTCACGAGGAAGGATCTGACCCAAAAAACTACGTTCCTGGTTTTCCGGTCAGTCAATGAGCCTATCCTCATGAGCTTTGGGTCATGTCTGAGAAGATAACATTTCTGGACCGAGTGGCCCCTTCCCGCTGGTGTTCCAAACAGGAAGGGGCTAAAAAGCCAAAGTCTTAGGCTGCGTTCGTACTGCAGGGCTTAATGCTCAATTCTGATTTTTTTTTTTAAATTGCTTTTTTTTTGGCAAGGCCGTTCACATTAAATGTAAACTTTTGTGATCTCCTGTGTAACCGTGAAATGACCTAGATGTGACCCGCATGCGCAGAAGAGTACTCAATGGTGAACAACGTCACTCGTTGTTCGCGGAAGTAGCTAACGTTAATAATGAATGTCAACAACAGTGTTGTCAACAGCGGAGCTCTTTTTGCATTATTACATTTATTTTCGCAAAGGAGCCAGCACAATTGCAATCTTCTCATTTTAAGAAGGCATTAGAGCCAGGATGGTCTGTACCCACTGTTGTGGAATGGGGATATGTGTGTGTTGGGGCCGCACGTATGTGTGTAAGAGAGAGGAGAGAGCACGTGCAGCCCAGGAGGGAGTGAGAGGAGGCAGCGGAAGTGTGTTGGGTCCGTGCATTCATGTTGTGTGTTATGGAGGAAGGAGAACGATAATAAAAGACGACTTCGGTACATGTTTATGTTCTCTTTCCCGCCTACTTCAACGCAGAATTATGACGTTTGTAGCGTATCGATGACGTACTGGTCGGAAAAATGTGGCCTGGCCGTTCAGACGGAGGTCGCATTTCAAAAGATCGGAAACGTATCGGATTCAGGACCACATACCCAAGTGGCCTGGGTCGCATTTGAAAAGATCGGATCTGTGTCGTTCAGACTGTCATGAAAAGGTCAGATACAGGTTGTTTCAGCCTGCAATGTGAACATAGCCGACTTTTACTGAGAAATAAACAGCTGTTACTCAGTTATTAGATTCGTCAGAATAACCATTCTTGCTCCAATACTGTTTTTTCTAACATGTTCTTGTAAATCCTTTTTTTATATTTCTTCTTCACTGCAAGTTATTCAAGTTCAAGTTTCTGGTGCATTGTTGATGCATCTGTACCATGAATTATGGTAGCCTATATTGTGTAACTCTAAAACTAAGAACAACTATCTTGCTGTTATAGCAGAGAAAATGCTTTACCCGACTTCCCAGATACTGTAAAAATCAAACTTTATTTATAAAGCACTTCTCAGAAGTTTTGTAGAGTAAAAAATAACTTTCTAACTTCAAGAACAAAGACTTTAAAAAAAAAAAACACTGATGATACCATCAACCCCCTGACCCCCATGACATCCACATTATAAAACATGCAATAAATACATGAATAAAAATAGTAATAAACATCTGGCTTGATAATGGAAAATGTTTAAGAACCAAAAAAAATACACAAAAGAAGAAAAAAGATCAAAATAAACCTAAAGTATGCACATATATACGTACACAGGTGATTTGAGTGCCATAAAGCTTTCACCTTTTGATCCACTCAACTATATATGTGTGTCTTATTTTTAATGTCTTTCATGTTTTCACATCTATTCTTGGTTTATATCACTTTCATACAGGTGGGTTTTTTGAAAAACTGATTTTTTTCCCCACAGTTAATTTAATTCCTTCTTTCTTTCCTCCAGCTGATTGCGTTGCCGGCAGCAACATAAGCCTGAAGCATGACTTATCCAATCAGGTGTTTATAACATGTCTTAACGTATTTTATTCAACAACAAAAAAAGAAAATCAGTATCCATTCCCAATATTGCATGTTGAAATATGTCCTTTAAGGCAGCAGCGGTTCATTCGAAATTGCCTCCGAGTTGTGGGCGGTACCCTTGGTGTGTAGAACCCCGCCCCCTTTCCCCCTACCCAGAGCTGAGAGCTATTTGTTAATGTGGAGAAGGGGGGCTTGTGGCTCGCCCAGTGTATTTCCGACATAACAAAAACAATCTTTTTAAAACAGTTTTTTATATGATCCAATTCAAATAAAAAAATAATCAAAAATAAAATTTTCTTAACAATTGCCCTCCATCAAGAACACACTAAAAACACAACTGTCATCAGAGGGTCTATGTTTTCGTTAACTCTTTCATAATAGCTTTTCTTTCAGATCACAGTAAAATAAAGCCATCAATAAATATCTTTGTGACCTTGAGTTTTATTGAAGGAGTGCTTATTATTGAGGTTTATATTTAACAGACTTTTAAAATGAGGTGTTTTATATTTAGTTTTTAATCAGCATGTTTTTGAATCTCACACATGCCTAATTTGTTTGTAGATTTTAATATAAAAATAATTAAAAATACAACAAATATTAAAAAAAATTTGGCTGCATTTGCTGAACGTTTACATACCTCATAGCTAAATAAATACTGTTAGATATTAGAAATCATAACAGCTATTAACTATTTTTTTCTTGCAAAATTGTCCTCATTACAAAAAAAATAGTGTTTTTGTCGGCAGCCATAGCTCTTCGCTTGAAGATAATGCGCTCTCAGGAAGCAACACAGCAGCTTACTATTTTCAAAATGTCTCAAATATATAAAAGGAACCAGTTTTTACCAAAATAAAAGGATGTATAATCTTCTAAGAAGGTTCATGAGCTACAGAAGACAAACTGCATTGCAAAAAAAGGCTCATAGTTTCTTCGGTTTTCCTCTGTTTTTGTCTTTTATTGTTCTTTTGTTGTTTCTTTTTTTTTAAGTTTTACTAATCCATATCTGACTCAGAAGAAAATGTGATTTGACAGTTTCCATTGCTCTCTTCTACTCTGTCCTCTTAACTGTCTTATTCTGCCCCTCACAGTAAGCCTCCACTGTCTCAATGTCACGGCAGTGAGGCAAAGACAATTAAGGTGTATAAATATGTAAATATGGTCACGGCAGCTCTGCAGGAAGAAGAGCGTAATGACATTTTGTGCCCTCGTTTGGCTAATCCCCAAGACACCTCCAAATTAGAAACCTTAATGACAACCAATAATGTACAGATGGTCAAACATTGGGGGCACACAAACTCTTCTGATGCCGCCTGGGCTCCTTATGGCACCTTACTTCACGCCAACACAGTCAGGCAAGGATATACGGAGAAAAACACACGGAACTCAGGCTATCATGCAGGGAAGCAGGCATACAAGCAGGCATGATGCAGAACACACGCCGCGCGCACATACACACATAGTTATTACCTAGCCAGATGTCACCTTTACCCGGGGGGGTGATCATGGTTGTAAGTAAAAGGTCAGGTCTTGGCTGGCCATTTAGGTCAGACAAGGCTATACTTTATAGTGTTTTTATGTGTTTGTGTAAAGGTTATCATTTGGTGTCTCAGGTAATATGTCCAGAGAGGCTCGTGGCAGATGTCGACCATCCGTCTTCCAATAGCTGATACAGAAGAATGCTCTGAAGGCGCATCTCAAGGGACTGGCTCAATTCAAGGAAAGGACGCTGTTAGCAGAGAAAGTGAATGCAAAACAAAGAGAAAGAGTCCAAACTAAGTGAAGCTTTTTGGCTGGTTTCCGACAGTAATTAGTTCAACCTAGCTATTTGTTCTTGCGTTCTCTGGTAAATGCTTCTGTTGGGAGTAAGCAAGTTTGTGGAAAGGGCAGAACAGCATGAAACACTTTCTAAAAACTGTTCTGGCCTACTTTGATTTGTAAGAGTTACAATAACCACTGAGCAAAAATAAACATGTCAAATATAGGGGTGTAATGATTCATTTTAGCTACAATTTGATTCATATCATAATTTGTGGTTGACGATATGCTTGATAGTAGCTGTTGGTTTACTTTGAGCAATCCGATCCACTTGATCCAGGAGATCTTCAGCCAAAAACCTGACCAGTGAAACCCAATAATATTGTGTGGCTCTAGTTTCCTGTAGTTCATCCAACTGCTGTTTTTTCCACAAAAACATTATACAAAATTAATATTATTAGAGCATTCTACCACACTTTATGGTCACATGACTTTGCCAAATTCAGAGGGTTTCCACACATCTGACTGTAAAGATGGCTTGACCATTTTTTGCCATGTTTTGTTCACTGTGATGGCCATTTTTGTTTTAGAAAAATAATCCTATCGAGCCTAAATCCACATGGTCATCCATATCGTCACAATTGATTTGAAATTATTTTATAATAGTATAGGTCGATTCTTTTAACAACTTGCCTCAGACCGACTGAACTGGTTGGATAATAGGAATAGAAATCGATTCATCAATTAAGTTGATTGAACGTTACACCCAACGTCACAAATATAACAAAAAGAATCTCTTTTAAAAAAATACCACGCATGTCACAAGATCACAAATGTTTCTGTTCTGTAAAATCTGTCATCAAATAAGGGATCCATCAGTGTTTAAAACTTGCATCAATTGCAAAGGTTAACCAGTGAAACTCTGAACATCTTTTAACAGCGGAGCATCTTTGAGAAGCAGTTAATACGTAGCAACAATTCCAATGAGTTAGATGGATGCGAAGACACACTCCAGGGTGAAGGGTTGATCCGGGCTTATTGCAGAATTATTGAGATGGAGTGAGGATGTTATTGGGTTGGTGGGCAAGAGGTGAGGACAGAAGATGGCTGAAGGTGAAGAGTGTTTGTGAGTGAGCTGAAGGTTGGAGCAGTGTGGCAACGAGCATGAAGCAGATGGGGATAAATGTAAATGAGCGTACTGGATAGTGTAGTCTCACTCGTAAAAGTCACAAGAAACTAATGGGAGGCAATGAAGCTTAAAAATGATAGAAAATCATTCATATTGTAAAAATACAACTTAAGACAAATTAAAATACAAGTACTTAAAAAAGGTTTTAAAGCAAAAATGCTCAAACTGTGACATCGTCAAAAGTAGGAGGTTTACTGTTAAGTTGAGAGCCACTTTGGCTAAAAGGACTAAGAGGGATGCTGTCAAAATGAAAGGAAGTGGGTCAGGGACTGGCTTTGGGAATCTGCATGTTGATGTGTCCTTGGGAATGGCCTTCACTTCACTCTTCTCCAAAGTGCATCTTTAGTGGAGATTACAGAGTAAACTAAATCTTCCAATGCAGCACTCTGATAAACCTTTAAATCAAATATGTGTGTACATTGAGTACAAATTGTTACAATTTATCCCCTAATCCTATGTTTTTGTCTGTCTGTGCTTTGTGTGTGTGAGCATTTTGCAAATTGTCCTAACTGATCACTTTTGAGACTTTAATGAAGCTGATACTTGATGCAAAGAGCGTTTGGAAAGAGATTGTTAGATGTGGGGAAGTATTTTCCAGTTTCACATTAAAGAGGTCCTGCTGTTTAATCATGTTCAATGATAAACATGCATCCAAGTTTAGCTTGAAAAGACTATGATTTGTTTGCAAATATATGACTGTGGCTGGACAGCATTAGGTAGATGCTAGACATAAATGTATAAAACGTCATCTTTAATTCCAGTCCCGTTTATTCCAATTTATCCATTGCAGGACTGCAGAGGTTTTCTGGACCCAACTCCAGTGGGTAAAGGCAGGGTACACATTTGACAGTTTGCCAGGCCACCACAGAGTCACACAATTGTCAGATGACAATTAGGAAGACAGTTCATTGTAGCACGATGAATATAATGATCACAAAACCAATGAATAAACCCATATCAGGAAATGTAAAGCTCAAACACTTCGTCCATGCAGGGCGTTTTACTAATTAGTTTTGCCTTTTAACGTCATATATGTTTAACTTGATTTTCGATGTTTTTCCCCACTTAGGTGCGACTTTTTTTTTTAGTTACCTATATGTACCATGATGATTTTAAACTTTGTAGTTACCTTGCTATGTGTTGTGTTCAATTATCAGAAACTTGATTCTTTACGAATCAGATGAGCCAAGAAACTAATTATGATCTCATCACTGCATCACTGCACAGGCTCTCAGGAGTAAGGAGGTGTGTCCAAACCTCATTCTGCTATTCTTTTTTTCATCCAGCTGCACCAAAAACAAACAAAAAAAAACATCCAAGAGCCTGTTTTGTATTTAGTGCAGGCATGAGCAAAAAATGCAAAGACTTAAATTTTGAGTTAGCTGTGCTTGTTTCAAATTACAACCCAACATGATTTTTATTGCATTTCAAATGACAATAATGTACCCATGTCAAAGCTACCTCTGTTTTCAACTTTGTGACATTCTTTGAGTTGAGATCTAAGTTAACCAAATGGGAAAATTAAAAAAATACATATTCACAAAGGGACACAAGGGCTTTTATTCTTTAGCAGCACTCTAAACTTGAATTCAAATGTAAAAAAGGCATCTTAAAAGCCAAATGTGATTGAATTTGGTTTAAGGCCACATGGTGGTACAGTGGTTAGCACCTTCGCCTCACAGGAAGAAGCTGTCGGTTTGAATGGTTCCATCATCAACAATAAGTTTACCTGAAAAAGACCGGACTCATTCTTGTCATGTAACACGCTCGTCATGCTGATTTCCAGACAATGCTGGGTTGGCTTGCTTGAAGACTGAAAGCAGTTGTTGATTGAGTAGCACATAAATCTAAATTTATTTTAATGTGTTTGCTGTCTGGCAGTGCAGTTTTTTTATTTTTTTTATTATGAGGTGCAGTTTCCTTTTGCTTTTGGCCCTTTGATGGATTCTTTTGATTTGCTTTTTTTGTCCTCAAACGTTTCTGTCTTGGAAGCTTGTTTTGGATTTGGGTCCAAATTAAACCCGGGTATAAGAGGTTGTTGTACTACACTTGATTTTTCTCATGTTTTTTTCTGTACTGAGTATTTTTGTGCCGACTGACCACAAACACAGAGGACATGTTTCCTGCTCCTGTCCATCAAAGTCAGGATCCACTGGGATAAACACAGATAGAGGGGCTGTTAGCATCGCTGTAAGTGCCTGCAGCATAGATGCATGCTTTAGGTTGACAGGGGAACCCTGGAGGGGATTCACACTGCTTGACAGAGGAGCCGCGGGTCTAATTTTAGCCATGAGAGGAAACCTGGACATTTGACAGTTTATAGGGCCTGGCAGATAGCAACCATGGTTTGTAGCTTTGCTGTAATACATATTATTTCTGGGGTTCAGGATTCTGCCATACACAACATTTTTTTGTTCTTGACTGCACTGCAGGGCCTCTGACTGAGTCTGCTCCTCATTTTCAGAAGCACATCATGGATTCTTTAAACAATCTAACTTTAATTATATGATCTTTGCATTAAAAGGCACATATTTAGGTGTGGATTCCTATTCCTCATGTCAATATTTTCTTGTCTCAATCATATGATTTTCTTCATGAAAAGGATTGTAGGTTTTTGTGCTACATATGCACAATTCTTCTAGCATTTTTAACAAATATTTTCTTCATTGAATGTCTTTATCACTTAAAATATAATCAGATTATGATACTACAAAGTAAAAAAGTAAATAAGATGTTGTGAATCAAAGGAGCACCTGGAAGGAGGAAGACAAATTCATGTCTCACCCAATATTCTTATTTTAGTAAATATTCGCCTTACAGCTGCTGCCTTTTCCGGGTTGCTGCAGCAGATCATCAGCCTCTGCAACTTGAGTATCTTCATCCTCTTCTCACAGCAACCACCCTTATGTTGTCCTGCCCAGCATCCATGAACCTCCCTCTTTGATCTTCCGCTAGACCTCTTTCCTTGTAGCTCCAAACTCAGCATCCTTTTACCAACACATTCTCTGTCAGAAAACAAATGGTATTTAAAGTCCTCATCCTCCAATCCAGAGCAAATTCATCCTCTAAACCTGGTCACTTGGGTCAACCAAAAGAACCTACACAACAGACAGAACCATTGAGTAGAACCGGACTGTCTAAGTCTGAAGACATCCATAGAAAATGACCAGCTCTAGCGAAATGAAGTCAATTCAGTCACCATTTCTTTGCAATACGGACGCCACCGTGTTGGAGCCAGACAACATCATTAAGAAGTGATTGGTCCAAGTCGGTCTGAGTCAACATCTCTATGGCAACCATTCTCACAAAATATCACCCTACCAAAAGGCGTCAAACATTGGAAGTGGGAGCCAGCAGGCACAACCTACTTTTGCAAGTTATTGATAACTTGAATAACTTGCAATAAAGACAACATATCATTAAAAAAATTAGGATTAGCGGGAATAAGTTCCATAAATGGTAGTAGACCAAAAATGTTTTTTTCTGGCAAACACAATGACTTAGTAATAGCTTTTTATTGGGATTTTGGCTTCTTGGAAAAGGGAGGGTAATTCTTCTTGCGAAGGCAAAGGGTGAGGGGTCACTTAATCCAGTTCTTCTATACAGTCAATGGACAGAAATCTCACTCCATGACAACCTAAAGAAAAAGAAAAATACAAAACACCCACAATGCAGAAAGAAAACATATACACTTACACAACAATAGTTGTTCAAACTATTACAATCTGGTTTCCTAGAATTTACTGTATCTGTAAAACGTTGAACATGAGCTGTTGCTCTGATGTCTTCATACCTGATCATACCATTCTCTCTATTCCCTAAGAGAACCACATCATCTTCATCTCTGCTTCCTTTCTCTTTCTCAGAACCACTTTCTCTAACTCAACAACAAGCTGCTCTCACCACAGTCTTCAACATCTTCGTCACACATCGCACCTGAAACTCCAACCTGTTTGCACACGCCTCTTCACCTCCTTCCACACTCTCAGCAGCTCTCAGCAGCTCTGGACGACCCAGAGTGGTTAAAATCCTCCACCTTCTCTCTTTGCTCCCTGTGAACTCACCATTCCACTTTCTGCCTGACTTCCCCTGTCAGTCTGTCCATCACCACATCTAAGAAGAACGGGCTTAGAGCCAATCCTGGGTGCAGTCCCACCTCCACCTTGAACTCTTCTGTCACATCTACAACACACCTCGCCTTTGTCTTACAGCTCTCTCACATGCCCTGCACATGTTGAACATAATCCTGTGCCACTCCTGACTTTTTTTTTGTGAAAAGTCACAGCAATTTTCTCTAAATCTGCAAATTCTCAATGCATTGCATCTGTGGAACTCTTACATCAGGACGTCTTTAAATATTAAATATGGACATATCCATTCTCAAAAACACAATTCCTCCAGTACTTTAAAATACAAGTATTGGTTCAACATTGTACAAATTCTTAAATTATTTATTCTGGGCACATCATTTGTGTGGCTGCTAAAGATGTAAGTGGGGTAAAACGGCCTCATCAACAGGGATCATAAATAAATCACATAGCTCATTAGATTGCTAATATTAAATAATATTTGCTACATTGTTCAGCAATGTGTTTATTATTTGATTATCGCAATGAATAATTTAAACATTTACAAAATCTGAAGGATGAAAAGAGTATGGCAAAAGCATTACCCTTATTAGGCAAAGCTGTTTACTATACTGACATTGATTGTGTGAGTTTACCTTATTTTCTGCTGTCTTTGGGCACTCACAATCTTTTTTTTTTTTTTCAAAAAACAACAGTGCGCTACATCTATAGATTATTCTGGTTGTGCTTACTAATATAGAGGAGATTTTGGTAGGTACAGAAAATTTTTGGTTGTGTGTTGTTGGGTATACTGTACGCCAAAACAGCTAACAAGCGGCAGTGTTGGACTGTTTTTTTTTTTTTTTTTTTTTACATGTTACTAAAAAGTTTCGGAGTTCGTATACTCACAGTAACGTTTGTTTTTAACGTATCAGTCTGTTTTTACATGTTGCAAACTAGGTTGGGTGTTATTGTAATTACGTTTATGCGGCTATTGCGGTTAATGTGTATTGCTGCCGGACTGTGTTTTTTTTTTTTTACACGTTACCAACAAGATTGGTTGCTATGATAGTCACAGTAACACTTGTTTTAGAGGTAGTCTTTTTTTTTTTTTTTTTTTTGTACATATTACAAACAAGGTTGGGAGTTGGATGTCTTGTGACTACACTGACAGGACTAATGCTTCTAACATTGCTAACATGTAGGCCTTGTGAGTCACAAGCAAATTGTAGAGATACTGTAAACACATTTAAAGTCTGCCTGACAGACTTATCTCTCACTCTTGTGTCACGTAATGTGCCTTATAGTTCAGTGTACCTTATATATGACATATGTGCAAAAAAAAAAAAAAACAATCATTGACTGTGGGAGTTTCCCCTAACTGAAACTCCACACAAGGACCCGAACTCTGGGTTTGGTAGGCTTTAGTAGCGCATGACCAAAATTCAGACAATTAGGCTGAAGTGGAACCAGCTGGCCCAAGGGAGGGGCATGTGAATGTTGGTTCATGAGGGAGAGAGACAGAGAGCAGTCTTGGCTCTCAAAGAATAGGTTGTATTCTTTGGTTTTGGGAACAATAAAACCTCATTGTTTGAAGTCTGCTGCCTTGGTCATCTTCTTCCGGAGTGATTCATTCACCCCAAAAAGAACCCCGTCACATTGACAGTGCGACATATAATCCTGTGCGCTCTTTAGCGCTGAAAATATGGTAACTAAATGTTAGAGAGACAAAGTTCCCCTCTGAAAGTTGGTGCTAAAACAAAAGATGAAGCCATAAACATTATGACTTTCATTTTTTATTCCTGCAATGCCTGAAAAAATTTCTTTGTCACTTTTTTGTAAGAGCTGATGTTGGATTTCTTTTGTTTTTTTAATAAGCATTTTCGCGGTACAAAAGATTTTGTGGCATTTTGACCCGACGGTCTCAGGATAAAAGAAAACGACATTACATAAACCCACTAAACCTTTGGAATAATGACTCTAAAGCACAATAAAGAGCTCACTATAACAAAAAAGAAGATTAGCAATTCAGACACAAACAACACACTTAACAATGCCTCGCTTTTGAAAATGTGCTGTTTGACATCTGGTCACCTAGCAACAAGAAGTCAGTTATTCCACACTGTAATAACTGTCATGCTACAAATCAGTAAAACCCTAAAACAAAATGAGCTTTCAATTTAAATTTTAAATAAATTCAACAAGTTGGAGCTAAATATCAAAGATGATTATGGTAAAATACAAATCACAATGGCCTGTGAGCTCAGCGTCAATGTGAAAGCAGACACATACTTAGAAATGATGCTTTGATTAAATGAAACATGATGAAAGAGACTTTACCTTGATAAAGAGGCTGGATTTACATCAACAATGTGCTGAGGTTGCAGCTGCCCCCCCAAAAAAATGCTTTAGTTTCTCACTGTGTGTCCTTACATTTCCTTTGCAAGGTATTAAGATAATGTGACGCACACTTAAATAGCATATTCTTATACTGGCGACTCTGCTGCCATTCAAGCTGCTAACTAGTGTCTGATACTTATGATAATATTTAGGGTTTTATTTATAGGTTTCTGGCTCAGCTTGTAAATAGTTGAAAAGGATAACTCTTAACTATGATCTCTCTTCCTATTTGAATAAACCAGTTGGCAGACATTTTCATGACATCAGGGTACAGGACATCCCTTGGAAGAAAGGTACTATTTCCTGCTAAGATTACTTTTAAAAGGGTGCGGGTAAAGCAACTGTTGCTAAGCCACATTCAAATTTTCAACACCAGACCATGTTTAATGTCAGCTAATGTCATAGCAAGATACTTAACTCAATAAAACATTAAATTATTCAATAAATAAAATGAAAATATGATGCATAAAAAGGAATTTATGTCCTTGTGGCCAAAGTTTGCGTCTTTTCTTCGCACCATCATTCAGGTCATCCACACTGACTTCTCTGCTATCAGGTTCACGTCTGTCTTAGCGGTAACTAGTTGCTCTGAATCAGTACCTTAATCAAAGTGAAAACGGAGACACTGTAGCAAATATTACTTATCTGTAGGACCACGCTGGGAACTCATTATTAAAGATCTACACTGTCAAAAGCCAATTTCACAACATTAAAAGAGCTGGTAGTTACTATTCTCATTTTCTATGTGTGAGTTCTTTTTTTTTTTTTTTTGGAGCAGCATACTGTGATTTTAATCATGAAGAATACACCTGAAGATGGGGGTACCAAGGTTCAATCAAGATGCAGCTATCAGTGAACCTATTTACCGTAGCTCATTTAAGTTTTGTTTCCTATTTATGGCTAGAAGGTATTAATGCAAAAAGAAAACTTTCAGTCAATGACCACAAAGAATCACCAAGAACCTATCAGGAACTTTGAACCACTACTGACATCATATTAAGTTGAAGTTATAATAAAATGCTGACTGTCATAAAGCATAGATAGAGAATTCTCAAAAGCAACCCAACTGCACGTACCACAGTTGTACGTTCTACTTTGGTGATGTCCCTCAAGATAGCTGCACGGGCCTCAGTGGAACTGTAACACACCTGCGCTCCCCTTTAGACACAGCCCCTCCTGTCTACAACCCTCCAAAGACCCGGACAACCCAAAAAAAAAACAGCAACAACTGTACGGTGATGTATGTGTTGAAGGCCAAAGCTTTTTCCGTACTTCATTCCCTTGGTTTTTTCTTGACACACTTCTTTGAACAGCTGTTAAGAGAAAACTGATCAGTGATGCAGCTGTGAATTTATCAACAACCACACCGCCATCTTTGATTTGTGATAAAGCCTGCAGTTCTCTGAATGGCTTTTAACTGCCCTGCGTAAGCACAGTTAACAGGCTGGAGTCACCCACAGCATTGTCTGCAGCCAAGATCATTCTCTTCCCACATCTGAAGTTAAAACACAACAGCGTCTTGATACATATGCAAATGTTTTTGACCACAGAGGTACAAAAGCAAAGATGACAGCAGGGGATTAGGTTGAATCAGCAACAACTGCACATACACATTTACGGACAGGATGGTGTAACCATCCATTTTCCAGCTTAACAATCCCTCACAAAGCAGGTTAAAAAGGCTCTGTGTAATCTCCCCGTTTGTCTGAAGTGGCATGTTTCTATCTTCCACAGTGCATGTGAAGAGGTTATAAGTGATCTGCTGCAGGATGATTTGAACCAGTTGCTGGAGCTCAGCAGCATGACGACAAAGACCTTTTTCTTGGCTGTAATCAACTTTGCTGCCCACGCAGAGGGTGAGGGGAGAGGAAACTGAAAAGATGAATCTGTTTGCTCCTGATCACAGAACAAGCCATACAGCAGGCCAAACTCTTGCTCGTTTGGCAGGAGCAGGGGTCTAAAGATTAAACAATGAGATCTTTCTCTTGATCAGTCTCCCGGCCTGCCCTCCCCACCATCTCTGCACCTGCTCCTCACAGCCCCCTGATGCATGTGTTATTTTCTCCCCACCCTTACTGCATCTCAACTGCTGCTGACTATTTTTCTTCCACTTCCTCAGTCCGCCACCCCCACCCTTTCCTCTGCTTTTGATTGTCGTCTGCGACTCAGAACTTGAATGCACAAATCTGTCACAATTTCATGTCTGCATGGCTTGCTGTCTTTTTCCAGACGTGCACACCCTTGTAATCCCTCCTCTTTCATTCATTTTCCAGTGTCCATCTCTCACAACTCTCCACTAATATTCCCAGTGGGCCATTATGTTATTCTGAGTATAGTCTACATGAAATCTGTCTCCTTTTTCTCTTTTTCACAGCTTGATTTACAACTTGGAATGCAACAAGGTAGAGTAATTGATCATAAAAGTGAGGACTGGATCACTGGCTAAAAGCAATCTGACATACAACATAGATAGAACCTTGAAAAGAAAGAACCAACACTACACTATTCCAGGGGAATTTTCCTCATCTTACTCTTTAAAGCAGAATATAATGACTAGCTTCTGTATAGGGACATAGCACCATTAAAGTCCCAATCTGATCACCTTTTGAGCATTTTTTTTTGGAGCTATTTTCAAAATATTCCCAGTGGTCTTTAATAGTCGTTAAAATGTCGAAAACGGGACATAGTTTCAGCAGAGTGGCATTAGTTCATTAGAGCTTCACAATTGTGGGCCTAAGGTGGCAGACCCTTTGGCACAAAGCATCCCTGAGCAGGGAGTTTTAGGCTCGCCCACCGTATTTTCTAATATATATATTTTTTTTTTCAGAATACAATTTTTTTGTCTGCTCCTGATTCACAACAATTTGAATAAACAAAATACTCACTAATGCAATTCTGAGCTTAATGTTATTTCTTAAAAACATTCTGACCTTTTGATGGGGCTCAGTGAAAGAGATCAGGCTGTGATGAGTCAGAAATCTGTGAGGATTTGGGAACCTAAGCAACACCAATCCAGCTGAATCTATCGCAAACCCTGCTTCTTTTTCAGTTCTCTCTGCACTGCTTTGTGTTGATTGGCTGACTCAGGTGTCTGACGGAACACACCTGATAATAATCAGCAGAAAAAATGTACAGAGAGAGCTGAATTAAGGCAGGGTGATAGATCTTGAGGATCAGGGTTGTGGTGCCTTCATGTTGACCAGGGGTCTGCAACCTTCAACACTTAAAGAACTATTTTGATTTCACGCTAACCACAGCCCAGCAGGAGCCACGAAGTATCACTTCACATTTTGGAAAAACAGGACACTGCTTTGCATTTATTGTTCCTGATAAACATGACTGATTTTTTGTTTTGAGGGGCAAAAAAAACATAAACACAAAGAAAACTGCTTTTTTTTCCAAAATATGAAAACATTTATAACTTTTGAAAGAGTTTCATATGAATTCCTTTTAAAAATAAGACACCCTGTGTCACATATCTCAGATGAAGTAGAAGCTAGTGAGATAAACCTAACAAAATTAAATCTGAGCTGAGCTGAATGACTCTTATCATAAGTCAAACTTATAGTTTTTTGAATTTGTTAAAAAATAGAAACTTCTGAGTTTGTTTAGTTTTTTTGTTACTTTACTACTTACTTAGTTTCTCACTTTAAAGTTACTTAAAAAAAAAATTTTTAATCAGGGAGCCACAATGGAGGTGTAAAAAGAGCCACATGTTGCTATGGAGCTTAAGGTGGCAGACCCTTAATGTAGACCAAATTGCTAAATGTATTAATAGAAATAAATTATAGTAAAGTCAGAAAAATGACAGGCTTGCCCGGGAAGAAGTGTCATGATGCAAGTTTGCTGGTTATTGGTTTTTCTTGAACTGCTCATCAACATTTGAGGTGTTAAAGAAATAAATCACTACCATTACCCAAGCCCCACCCCAAAATGCACCAATACATACCAGAAAAGGTTATTATCAGATTAAAAATCGTAACAAAATTGGGGTTAGCCACAAAGCTAGTAATCCTGCCTGGTTTTTGTTGTTGTTGCTGTTGTTGTTTTTTACAAGCTCTTCAATACCAGTACTAGGGATGGGTATCGTTTAGGTTTTAACAGTATTACTACTCTTATTGATTCTGCATATCGATCCGGTATTTTAACAATACTCTTATCGATACTTTTTGAGGATGAAAAATAAATAAATAAATAAATAACAAATTAAGAACATAAAGTATTTTATTTCCTCATTATGCAACTTTTTTTTTCTTTAACAAAACCTTTTACTTTATACATTTTTCCAACTTGAAAAGTAATATACATGAAAAAATTATTTATTTAAAGAAAAATAAACAGCAATGTTTTGACATATTGCTGTCATGATGTAAATATAAAACAAATTAAATAAATGGTAGAGTTCATGAGATCATCCCAGAGAGAGTCTCTGCTTCAACTCCTGCAGTTAAAGCTGAGTCTAAATCTGACGCCTGTGTTTCCATCTCTCTGACAGTTGAGAGTTGTTTCCCCGCGCTCCTCAGTATATTTTATACAGAGAGCGCAAAATACGGTCATCATAGCAGCAGGTTGACACGATAGTCGGGGCGCTCTGGCGCAGATTTAACTAATTTTACGCTCTGTCTGAACAACAGCCCTGTACACACAAATAGCCAGACAGACCTCATCCTCTTCAGCGAGAATTGTGAAATTAATATAATCATTAATTAACGGAAAATTGACTAACTTGGTGAGTTAAATATGGTAGATTAAATCTTGAGGGACACTAAAAAAATGCGACTGTTCCAGTACCGATAGCAGAACCCTTGAGGTCAGATCTTAACGATACTGCGGTCTTGAAGAATGTTGCCCCGGAGCTCATTCAATACCAGGCTCGGTACGCATCCCTAACCAGTACCCATATGAAGGACATGTCTATGCCTTTCACCCAACACTATCCCAAACCCACTTACTCTGTTTCCATGGGAACTCATAACACCTACCTGCTGTAGAGCTTCCATTTTATTTTATCACCTGCTTTAGGCTATTTCTTTTAACACCTGGGTTGGCGGGGTGAAAAGAGATTTTGCACTAAGTTAGCAAGCGAATAGTTTTCTTTTTTCTTTTCATTGTTTTACTAAGAAAATACAATCTCTTGTGAGCTCTGTAAAATACACAGATCGCTGTAACCTAGACCACAGTCCAATACCCTACATTTGTGAGGCTCATCATGTTGGTAAACGGGGACTTGCAGAGATGTTTGGAGGGGCTGTTGGTGCTAAAGTTTTGGTGTGATCATGCTCACACAGCGCACGTCAGCCGACACGCGCTTCCAGTTTTTCAAGCATACAGGGATTTTCCTGGATTTGAATACCATCGTGATCTGCCACCTGCTTCCCAGGAGAAAGCAGATGGATAGACCAGAGGTCATCATCAGGTTTGTGATTTAAAAAAACACAAACCAGCTCTGATGAAGCAAAGGAAAAATGAATGACCGTCTTACCTGAAGGAATGTTGAAACTACCAAACATGAATATGGAGAGAAATTAGACTCAGTCGGATTTGTGCGTGCGTAATTCTTGATTACGCATACACAAATTAGGATTTGTGTATGCATATTCTTGCTTTGTGCGTGTGTAAATTAGGATTTGTGCATACATTTGGATTTGTGCGTGATTTGTTACTCACATAATACGTTTTGTGTATAAGTTCAAAAAAAAATATAAAAATAAAAAATAAAAAATGCAATTAACGTATCCACAAATTAAGTTTACAACAGCTTGA
Organism: Oryzias latipes; assembly: GCF_053564925.1. Classification (NCBI taxonomy): domain Eukaryota; kingdom Metazoa; phylum Chordata; class Actinopteri; order Beloniformes; family Adrianichthyidae; genus Oryzias; species Oryzias latipes. The sequence goes on along the minus strand of NC_136253.1, from coordinate 24,369,717 downwards.
AACTACTTACACACACACACATCTTTAAAAAACACGCACGAATCCCTTGTTACGCACACACGAAGCCAAAGTTACGCACGGATCTACCGTGACACTGTTTTCACGTCTCACAAATTCGTCCGTAAGTGCTGCGTTTAAATACCAGTGGAATGCTCGGTCATTAGAATTTTCCTATCAGCCTTCCCTTCTAAACGTATTTCCTTCAGTGGGTGTAGCAGGGCTTAAAAAAACTGTAAAGGAAAATAAAAATTATTATTTGAGAATATGACGTTCACTTTTAAACGCTAATATATATATTAAAAGTATATTATTCTCTGAGACACCCAATTGATACAAAACGCGTAACAGGAGCGACCAGTAGGGGGTACTGTTTTTTTTCTTCCGGAAAAATCAAAGGCAGTCAGACTGAGAGAGTCACGGGAAGAATGGCGGCCCATCTCGGTGTTCAGCGCCCCGAAGTAAGTAGCCTCTATGTTCAACACTAACATCTACTGTCTTCATGTATTGATTGAGTCATTGTCTGGATACATTTATTATTATTTAAACGCAGCACTTATGGACGAATTTGTGAGATGTGAAAACAGTCTCACGGTCGATCCGTGCATAACTTTGGCTTCGTGTGTGCGTACAACGGATTCGTGCGTGTTTTTTAAAGATGTGTGTGTGTAAGTAGTTTCAAGCTGTTGTAATCTTACTTTGTGCATATGTAAGTTGCATTTTGTATTTTCTTCATATATATTTTTTTTACTTATACACAAAACGTATTATGTGAGTAACAAATCACGCACAAATCCAAATGTATGCACAAATCCTAATTTACGCACGCACAAAGCAAGAATATGCAAACACAAATCCTAATTTACGCACAAATAAAGAATTACGCACGCACAAATCCGACTGAGTCTAATTTCTTTCCATACATGAAGGTATTCTCAAGCATCAAAATCAAATTCAAAACACTTGGGAAAAGCCTGCAGAATCTTCGTTAAACCACTCGGTCCACAGAACCGGTCCAAGGTTCTGGTTGTCAATTACATTAAAGTCTTTGAGAAGTGCTTGATCACAGACGTCTGAGTAAAGCAAATGCAGTAATAAATAGAACCGTCAAATAATTTCAAGAATATCATGGTGCCTGGGATCTCTGAAAGTCAACAGTGACCCTAACTTTTAGCAAAGAACAGACCTGTAGACAACTTGATCTCAACTTATTCAGTTGCACTGATAACTGTAAGAATTATTTGTTTTCATTATCAGGACAAATTGGTTTTCTTATGATAACGAGATAGTGCTGTAGACGTCATTATCACGGAAAAAACTGTTAAAAAAATAAGAAGATTAGGCCGGTTTTAGCCTCTGTAGATAAATGAACTAATTGTCGAAGTGCACAAAATTAACTTAAAGAGTGTAAAAGTGCAGGTTTTTAGGACAGGGAGATCTTGAGAGGCAGTTTTATCATTACTGTATTGGGCTACTTCATATTACTTTCAGAATATAGATAAGTTAAACAAAAAAGGCTGACTGTATTTCAGAAGGCCAGTCTCTTCTCTTAATGAATAATGAAGTACAAAAGGATAAAGTACAGAAACACAAATATTTCGTCCTTGCAGCCAAATGTAATGACATTTCCTCCTTATTGCTAGAATTATTTTTTTAAACTTGAGTGAAAGAACTTTAACGGTTGTCAGAAAAGCAAAATTTGCCAGTACTTACTGTAAATAAGTGTATCTAACGTTGAAACCACATTAAGGTAATTCTCAACCTCACCTGTGAAGCCCAGTGCCACGGTAAGATCATTACACTTCTTTTTTTCTAGATAACGTCTGTGCCATCACTCTGAGGACCCCACTTAGTTCATTCTGGCCAAGGCTTTTGGCAGAATGAACTCCCCTCTGAAGTCAGGGCTGTGCTGTCAATTTCATAAGATGAGGTGTTTTTCTTTTATATACTTCCACCTTAAAAACATCCCAGCAGCTAGTTGGAAGAACTAAAAGTTGGGGCCGAGGATATTTCAGCCTCTAGGGGTTTTTGAAACATTTTTGTTTCTACTATTTGAGAGGAAAATATAACTCAAAGACTCAAAGTATTTTCAGTTTTGTTTACTTTAGCCTAATTCTAAATATATAATTTATTGACCTTACTTGGTTTTTTTAATGGTCATCTACCTGTGTGGTAAATTTTATCCAATCAATCCTTCAGTAAATTCTCATGAAAAACACATATCACATATGATTCTATCTCCATGCCCATTTATCTTGGTGTCTCATTAGTGTGCAGCATTCCGTTGATTTTGCCCCAGCAGGTGAGTCTGTTTAGGTAAATAACAGACACTCTGCTGTTCAGGTAAATAACAGACACTCTGCTGATGCAAGATGGCAAAAAAAGGACTGCATCCTTAACCAGCAGAAAGCAGGTTTTTGCCAAGTCCCTGTTATGCAAAAGAGATGTTGACTGTGTCATGATCAAGTATATGGACATAATGTGCTGGACGTGAACTATTTTTGAAACAAAAACGGGGGGGGGTTCGTAAAATTTAAAAATGGCCATCCATCATTTATCAAACTGCCTTTTAAATTAAATGTAGTGTCATGATTATAATAGAGCATAGAGCATGGTATTACATTACTTTATATATTACATTTAGGGAATTAAAGAAGATAAAATGATCACATTTGTTATGGTTCCCATTGCTTTCCGTCTGAAGTAATTATGTTTGATAAAAAAAAAAATATATTAGAAATTATAAAAAAAAATTATAATAGAGATTGCTAAATATAATTTTACATGCTATGTGTTAAGCTTTGGCCACAATGGGAATGCAAGTTTAGTGTGAAGGTGCATTTAGTCCATGCTGTTCACACTGGACAAGCAGGGAGGGGCTTCTACCTCTTTTTCTATTGTTTACTACCTACAGTAGGAAGAAAAGTCGAATCGGTTTAAATCTTGCAAAACTTGCTCCTTTCAAAGCTATATTTCAATATATGAAAGTCTTGGTGTCAAAAAATTCCGCTCGGTCACAAATTGCGATTATTAATTTCTTCTCCATGATGAATTTTCAAACAGTTGGCACTTCTGTGATTTGAAAGACATCATACGTCCACAAACCGCTACCACATCTTACTCTCTGATTGGCCGCACATTTTATATGTAATGTCAGAAATAAGAGCTCTGTCTCCCCCTCTGGTCACCGGCGGGAGCCGTCCCTAGAGTTCTAGCCACACCAGAGCTCCCAGCAACCCCAGTGCACACTTCCTGGATGCTGCACACCTGACCCGCATTCATTCATCAACCACAACTTTCTTAAGTTGTGGTTGATGTGTATTCTGTGCTTAACTGAGTGAAACTAAGTGTGAAGTATTGTTTGTGTCACTCTGCCTTCATTACAGTGTTGTATTTGGACCTGTTCTTCTCTTTCCTGACCCTGTGTCTGACTCAGTTTGCCTGCCGCCCTGCCTGGATCTTGACTACCCCTTCTCTCCTCTGATGATCTCATGCCTGTTATTGACCCCTGCCTGCCTGACCCTGGTTTAGCTTTGTGGACTTTTAGCTGAGCTAATAAACCTGCTGCAATTGAACCCAGGCATCTGCCTGTTCTTGTGACACGTAAAGCGTAAATACAGGCGTAGAGGCTTGCATAGCATCATGTGAAGGAGAGAGTTTTGAATACAGAAGCCCAAAACGCGAGTTGTGGGACTTGTGGGAGAAAACCTAAATATCTCTGTGCTGTTCTGAGAGTCTGCTGATGACACAAAGTGGTCAGAGATCAAAGAAGCAGCCCAATAATTATAGTGCAGATGTTTTAAATTCTCAGGAGAGATTCATGGTTCTGTGTGGGGAGAGAGCAAGTGAAAAAGAACGTTATTACATTTTCAATAAAAGCATATTAGAAAATTGGAGTGAATGTCCATCTTCGTTCTAAGTGATTTCAATATTTTGGAAGAAGAACTGTCTATGGCTGCATTTCTTTAAGATTTCCTCTGTGTTAGAGGAGAACTTTAACGGGTTGTAAAAATGTAGTCCCCAGGTACTTTTACTCCTGTAAAAGTACCGTGCAATGCTGCTGACTAACACAGAATTTTGTCTCTGCCTGCCAGGAAAAGGTCACAACCGTGTGTGTTGTTGAGTTCAGGACACGATTTCACAAACCACTCCAAGAAGTCTTACAGAGCTGAGCTGTCGAAGTGAAAGGATAAAATAACTGTGTCATCAGCAAATTTAACAACTTTGTGATCCAAACCTGGATGGATTTCAGTCTGTTAAGACAGTTTCCTGATGATAGAGTACATTTTTTGAACCCTGCCATGCAAGCACACACATTACCCTTTGCAAACATCTGTTCTACTAATTGTTGTGTTTTGCTGCTCTTGCGTCTCTTTGTCTCTTTTTACCTTCCTCTTGATTTCCCTCGCTGTTTCCCTACCATATTTTTTCGTGCACATGTCGCATTTTGTTTGGCGAGAGGTGCAACTTATATGTGATTTTAAAAAAATTTAAAAACAGCAACAACCGCTAAAGCGTGCATGTATTCTGTCTATTATTGTCACCAATTCTATTAGGATTTGCCTGTCAAGATCAAATATCTGTTCTTATTAAATAAATTTCTCACAAAGGTGCGACTCATTTATGATTTTTCCTATTTACTATGTTTTTTCCCTTGTTTTTGGCATCTGCTACTTATACTTTCAAGTGACTTACATTCCGAAAAATATGGTAGGCTTCCTATTACTTTTTTTTAAAGAATGTTGAATTTTTTAGTAACCTCTATCTTTATTAGTGAAAATAGTAATCCTCTGGGTACCATGGACTCCGCAAAAAAATTAAACAAGTTTATCCTACACCTTCTCTTTGCTGTTGGAGGAAGAAAAATATGAGGCTACTTCCGTGGGTGATTTCAAAACGCTATTGCTGTTTTTAAACCGTCTGGTGTGCAATGAGCCGTTTTTTTTTCTCACTCTCTTAACAACTGATGAGTATGTAGGAGTTAAAAGAATGCCGTTGTGGCCCAAAGAGCCAAGAGGGACACAGCTCTGTGCACATCTGAGACCACCGTTGTTCAATCTTCTTTCCTGATAGAAGGAGCAACCAACCGACTGATGATGGAATTCTTGAAATCACCCGTGATAAATAGAGGGGCATCAGAAGATAACAATTCCTATTTATCCAGAATGTCTTTGATATGCTCTGTAAAAATCTTTGCCTTAGAATGGATGTAAGCCAGGAAAAGACATTTTCTGGAAAGGTAGGGAGGCTGCAGCTAGTTGATGTCAGAAACTACCTGACGACTCTCTTACACCTGCAAGGACTGACGTAGTGGCAAACACCTCTGCCATGTTGTTTTTCTGTCAGCTGAAGTCTAAAGCCATCTACAGTCAGATTTCACTTTTATCATTCCTATTGAGCATGTCTTCATAAAAGCAAGAATTAAAAAAAATTATCAGTCAGTTTTATTGTACGTAAGCAAACATTTGCAAGAGTCTCAGAGGGAAATGTTTGTTGTTTGCCCTTCCCCTTTTCTTCAGTGCCACCTTTCTTTGTCCGTCTTCCCCGTTATGTCACATTCTCTTTGTCCTGATGGCTTTCTGACCTGTTAGCCGGGGTTTTGTGTTTAACTTCCACAGGTTTTCTGATCAATGATAAAGTGCCCACAGGGAAAAATGTTCCTGAAGAAGGTCTCTGGTTATCTGAAAGGCTCATTCCACTTGAACGAGATCGATAATCCACAAGAGAATTGAGAAGAACAAACATACAATCCATTAGAAGTCTCTTTCGTAGGCAGTTTAGGTTTGTGTTGTATAATGCTAGCTGGCTGATTAGCATCAGTTCCTATAGGTGTATATATGTGTACCAGCATTTTTAATAAAGTTGATGAAAATTACAAAGATGAAACATCAAATTACCAACAATTATACAAGAAATCAAGATGTACCTCTTTTTGGTACCTCTTTTTTCCCACTCTTAAAAGTCTTGATAAAAAAAAGCACACTGCACCTCATAATCTGGAGCAATGTATATATGGATTATTTCTGGCTGGGCTTATTGATGTTACAATGATGTTGTGAGGTACACAGCACTCTGTCAAAATGACAGTTTGTTTTTTTGTATGAGTTGTAAACAAGGTTGGATATTGTGAATACGCCACACGTCCAAGCATAATCCAATGGTTACAACAAATGTCATCAAGTGTCCCTTTAGAAAGAATTACATATATTTTAAAAGGCAAAGAAGAAGAATTTAAACATATATGGTAACATTTTATACATGTAAAGAATATTGACCCTTTAGAATAGAGTGTTGATCATTTTTTGGATGGTATAACAGACCTCTGTTTTTACTCTGACGTTTGCCCAGTTTAGAATCATAGTTTTGTCAAGGTCTAAGGAAAGGCACTCTTGTTCCTTGGGTGGGGTGGGGGTTAAAATAAGACTATGAATAGGCAATATGCAATAAAAAGAATGTGGGGAAAAAGAAAATCGATTATTTTTCAAGAGAAATGTTTGGCTTGTAGAAATCCAATTTGGCTGGTAGACTTTGGAAGTTACCGGCCACCTTGGCTAGTGACCAAAACAGGTCATTTAGAGCCTTGATTGTGAATACCTTAACGTAGCTAATGCTTCTAACGTGGCTAACATGTCCCGGAAAACTAGTGACCTAAAAAAACAGAAATGTTGTTGTTTTCAGTTGCCACCTTTATAAAGAGCACCCAAAGAAGCAGACTTAGATATTTTATTTGATTGTTGGTGATTGATAAGAACCATGTGAGTCATATTGTTGTTGTTTTTTAATATAACATGGGGTATTAGAATGACAGTGTAATCACATAAACGACAAAATATGTTTCTCTTTCTGTCTTATTTCCTATAAAACAAGCATTTTCTAATTAATTTTGACGAGCTGAGAATTCAAATCTTTAACTTAAGGGTCGCCCATTGCTAAAAGCGGTTCCTACATATAATTGGAACAGTCATATTTTAAAAGGACAAATAAATCGAGCAGCATAACCTTTAAGTCAAAGCTCTATGACATTTAGGTACTTATATATTCTTCTTACATCTACTGTATGTTTAAAAGAACAATCAACCCTTAATGAATAATGAACACCCACAACTTACCTCTTTTATAGTATGTAATCAAGTCTTAAATATTTCATTGAAAAACACTTAGGGCCAGTCATTTCCCTTTATATTATGGAATACTCTAAGCCAGAGTGTTGTCCTATTCTAGAGATTCTGGAAGATGTGGCAGCTAATCGGAGGCCAAAGAGCTGCTTAAATATTAAATGGATGGACGGTAGTGGCACAGAAAAACGCAATCTTCTTTTCTTATGGCTTTGCATCCAAATCCAAATTGCAATTGTGTGATCAACAAAGCAGTCCAGGGATTTAGCGTCAGAAAGTCTGCTGCAAACATAAGTCCCAGAGCAATTTAAAGTGAGTTTGTCTCTGTGCTTGTTGTCTTTGTCGTTTGCTGTAAAACTGCAGATTGACTACCCCTACTGCTAAGAAACAGAAATATTTAAAAGGGTTAGCAGTTTTATGAAACATGATTTGTAAATGTGTTTAATCAACAAATGAGTGCCTTCACTCCTCCAAGAAGTCACAGAGAAAGTTGGAATGCAGCAAACTGAAAATTAAAACCATCAAGACTTTGATACACAGACAAATTTAGCAGCAGTCAGAGAGCCTAAGGGTTCTACACAAGATCTTAGATGTTTTCTTCTGGGGCTGCACGTTCTAAGATTGTTCTTAAAAACCCTGTTTTGTCTTTAGCATCTACTTTTTCTACATCTTCTTTGAGTCTCTGTTTTTTTTCAGGCTTGTTTTTGTGCTTCTGGCTGCTGTGGTAGCTTTGAATAACTATATCTAGTTTTTTTGTCCATCACAGTACCCTGGGGGGTTAGCTATGCCAGCAGGTCTGAAAGCATTACTGCTAAAAAATGGAACTGATGCAAATTCATTTCACACGTTCTCTATATTCAGCCTTAGAATCAAACAAACTCAATTCAATATTGATATTTTGTCAACTTTCTATTTGAAAATACATTTTGCTAAGTTATAAAAGACTGTTATAAAGTTACTAGCTATACATAAGAGAGTTACACACAAAAAAAGGCAACTTACTATTTAACAGTTTAAAAATTAAACATCCAAATGTCACCTTTTTGTTTACCTGATATTAGTTCAAGATATTGTATTAAAAAACAATTTGATTTGGATTAATTTTTGACATATTTTTCTTTTGAACCTGGTGGATGCTCTGCTATCTTGTACGTTTTTTAGTTTAAGGGTAATGTGTGTGCTTGCATGTAGTTTAAGAGTCAGGACGTTGTGATCTGAAGCTCATTTTCCACTTTTGCTAGCTTATAGCCCCTCACAACCCCAACCGAACATCAGTGCAACAATAATGGTGGAGCTATCTAGCTCTACAGTTTTAAATCCCATCAGACGAGGAAAACAAAGACGTAAATGGATCTATTTGTCTATAATTAGATGCATTGGAATGGAGCAGAGCAGGGAGCTTGTGGCTTGCTGTAGTAGCTTCTGCATCCCACCTACAAACTTTTTCCAACAGCACGTTATCATCTGCTCTCGATTCACGATTTGAAAAAAATAAATATATCAGAAATGCAATTTCAATTTTCTTTAAGTCCTCCCTCATCAGAAAAACGACAAGGATGTGGAAAAAAATAAAATAAAAATGCTTCATAGTAGTGTGTCTTTAAATCAAAGTGACAAGCTATTAAAGATGGGCAAAGCTGTCTCTTAGAAATTATGTGCAAATGTGTGAAAAAAGCAAAGACTAAGTTAAACAAAAACAGATTAGGGACCCTGAGGCCAGTTTGGTTGTGAGAAATCAATTCTTAGCCATTACAGAGCTATTTAGACAGTTTATCGATCATTCACCGAAAAAAAGGGGTCAATGACATTAAAATATCCACACTGCACATCTGCAAAACACCACATGACTGATCAGAGAAAGGAAGGAAAAAGAGGCGTTTGTTTTCGACACGGAGACAGCCCGGCATCGCGCGGCGCTGCTTCTCACTCGGTGTTCTCTCCTCCGCCGGGCTGAGAGAAGCCTGAAAGAGGAGCAGCGAGACGACGAGAAGGAACGGAGCACCAACATGGACCCGACGCTGCTGTGGCTCGCGTGGGCTCTGGTGGCTTTCCACGCGGCTCCTGTCCGGAGCCTCAACGGCGACGAGGACCAGACCCAGGACACCGACTGCAAGATGAAGAGCGTCACCGTGTCGGCGCTGCCGTTTCTGAGGGAAAACGACCTGAGCATCATGCACAGTCCGTCGGCCTCCGAGCCCAAGCTGCTGTTCTCGGTCAGGAACGACTTTCCCGGGGACGTGGTGGTTGTGGACGACCTGGAAAACACCGAGCTGCCATTTTTTGTCCTGGGTAAGTTTGGTCCTTTGATGTCGGTGGTGTTCAATTAGCGCTAATGAAGCCTTCCCAGCGTGCTTGCTATGATGACACTGAACAGCTGTAGATTAGCTTGAGCCGGGCTACAAGGCGGGATTGTTGTGTTTTGATACAATACAGACAGTAACATCACCAAGAACGAGTAAAACCCGCTTTTAAAGAGCCAAAGGTGGCTAAAAAATTACCCCAACACATTTTCTAATGAAGCAATTGTATGGTATTTGGAACCACAACAATAGACCACATAGCCTTCAAACGTTAGGACACATTCATCAACTGTTTACTGTCCTTTCATTTAAACAAGTCAAATTTAGCTAAACAAATAATAGTTGATATTGTTGCTCTAGTTTTAGGTTCAACCAGTAAACAGATAAAATAAAAAATAAGATGGTTGTTAACCAATTAGGATACTAAGGAAAACTTTTTATACTTTTGTCATGTCCTTTTTTTGAATTATTAAATTAGATAAAGTTATTTGTCTGGAAAGGTTATTTGAAGTGAAGCCAAAAAATGGACCTGTCCCTGTCCATGGTGCTGAATCTCTGCTGAACATTTCAAGTTGCAGCTGGGGCTTGCAGTTCCCTCTTCAGTGCTATTAGCTTGAACAGCTGCATTCATATAGTCAGTATTTTTACATTTTTGTTTGATTTTGTCTTAACTTTTGACTCAGATCAAAAGTGGAGTTGTTTAGGTATTTTTGTTTTTTTTTCTCTAAAGAGGATAGTGTCATTTGTGCACAATCCCATAAAACCCTCTGATGAAAATTGTTTTTTTTTTACCATGTTTTTGTAGCATTTTTCTCATGATGGAGGAAATATGTAAAGAAAATTAAGCGTAAAATTGAGATTAAGTATTTCTTTATTCAAATTGTTGTGAATCAGAAGCAGACAAATTTAAAATGCTACTGGAAAAATCTTGTAGCAGTGATGGAAGCTACAATCGGCAAGCAGCCATCTCCCTGCTCCGCTCCATTCGGATGCATCCACAACTAGATCCATGTACGTCTTCGTTTTCCTTGTCCAAGCTGGCATCTGCTTCAAAACTATACGGATAGAAAGCTCCAGTGTTGGGTGTAAGTGGCTGGAAGCTAGTGGTAAAGCGCGGGAAAGGGTATAAACACACTGATTTTTTGTTTTTTGTTTTTTTTTGGGCTAAAAGCTGCACAATCAGAAAAGATCACTAGTAAAAAAGCTCAAAACATGATTGGATGATTGGAGTGGGACTGTAACAGAATTGTGACATTACTTGGTTTTTGCTAAAAGTCTGATATACAAACAGTCATCTTCTAAACCTGTTTTGGCAATTGTTTGTTTGATTCAAAGGCAGGGGACATCCTGGACAGGTCGCCAGTCTGTCGCAGGGCCTCAAATCAAATCCATATACACGTAGTTCAAAACTAGTAACTTATCCCACACACATAGGGACAAGTTAGACCATTTAACCTATGAAGCCAGAGTCGCTGGATGGATGGGGAGAACATACAAACTCCACACAATCTTAGGTCCCCAGCTGGGACTTGAACCAAGGGCTTTCTTGCCGTGAAGCAATAACTCTAACCACTGCACCACCGTACAGTTACCACTCCTATTTTAAAAACAATATTAATGAAATACTCAATTTTGTGCTTAATTTTCGTTATATATGTCCACCATCATGAGAAAGATAAGAACATGTTAAAAACACCATATTTATCAGAGTGGGTCTTCGACAACTTTTTTGTTACGAATATTCAGCCCGGATGTGCATGAAAATGATAAAGATTTGGTCCCACTGAACATTTTTCTGGGCAGTAACATTGAACCACATGTTTGGCGAGTGGATTAAAATATTTTCAGAAAAAAACCATTTGTCCTTACTTGAATGAATATTCTATTGCTTTTAACAAAAACAGAAATGGCTTCAGGTGAGAAACAGACAACTTTTAATAATAGAACACCCAGTGTATTGTGCGGCTATACTACATTTGGTGACATTTCTGTGTTAGACAGCACAAAGAGAGGATGTTAAAAATAAAAAGAGAAGAGAATGAAGCTGCTGAGAATGCAGTTTGAGGAAATGGAGTTTGAGATGAAATACTACAATTAGTATTACAATTACTACAATTAGTATTACAATTACTACAATGAAACAGTTCATAAATGTTTGTTTTAATTGAAATTTTTGTGGCACAAGCGATGGAAGGAGATGGAAAATGGCAAAAAAAGGAATTATTTAAAGGAAGACTTTTTAGAAGAAGTAAGGAATGTCATTGTTATCATACCAAGTTAACTCCACCCCATTCTTATCTAATATCACACATTATATCAAATTTTGTGACAAAATGACTACAATGTCCAACTCAGGGGCATTTTAACTGACATAATCAGACTCAAGTTATTTTTGTATACCTTCACTTATTGGCTGAGTGGAAAACTGATCAAGATGTCTGTAAACTTAGTGATTTACACCAATTTCAATAAGCTGCCATTGTAAAAGATGATGTTCATATTACACCTGAGCCGGGGGTGTTCGTGTCCCTGGGGGGTGGGTCCTGGTCCTTGCCCCTGGGCGCTGGGCCCCGCCAAACTTCCAACATGGCCGAGCCTGGTCGGGCCATATTTATAACATCCCTTGTGGGCCGCCCTTTTTTCCCCGGGGTTCCCCCCTCCTGGGCGGGGGCGGCGGGCCCCTGCCTTGCTCCTACCTGGACCAACCGTGGGCCAGGTGGGTGGCTGCCTGGAGTGCGGAGCGGGTCTCCCTTGGGGGGTCCTGGCTCGTACCTGGGGTCGGGGCGGGGGGATGCCCGGAACTCCTGGGTGGTGGTGGGGTGCTCGTCTGGGGCTGTGGGCGTCCCTCTCCGGTGGGGCCCTGCGTTGGGCTCTTCCGGCGCGGCGGGGGGCTGCTTTCCTGGCTGGGCTGGGGCGGCGCTCTCTTTCCCTCTGCGCCTCCCTGCTCTCTGGCTCTGGGGGCCTCGCGGCGGTCCGGCTGGCCCTGGCCTGGGTGGCGGTCTTGGTCGCCCGGGGGGCGGTTGTTCCCTGCCTGTTCCCGTGTGGCGTTGGGGGAATTCCGGCTGCCGCTGCTGCTGCGGCGGGGGTATGGGTGTGGGGGTGGCTGGGCGCTCCTCCTCCTTCTTTTCACATTCCACCATCCATTTTAGAAGAACATAAACACTCACCTGAGCACAGGTGTTAGCTCACCTTTGCACTAATAGTTTGCATGATTGAATGAATGAAAGATTTCACACTAGTTGGTTTAAAGGCATAGGTATGCGTTCGTGAACACTATCTGTTTTGTGTGCATGTTGACATGTGGACATTTTTGCGGCTAGCAGGTGTGTTGATAATATTTGAGTGTGTGTGAACAGGCCCCGCCCTTTTTGTACTACATTTGAACCGTACCGTAACGATAAACAACCAGTAAACCTGTCTGCTCTATGCTGCTTCATGGTCTTACCCCCCTTCCCCTCCTATTATCACCCTCCTACCCCCCCCTCTCTCTAACGTCCCTCTCTCTTCTTCCCCTCTTTCCTTTTCCGTCCGGTCCAACACCAAAGATTTTCAAACATGATTGAAATTAATAAATTTTGGCCTCAATTACAAAAGGGGTTTATTCAGACATACCTTTGGTTTGTCTGAAGATGAATAACCCCTCTTGTTAAAATAAAATATGTCCAACACAAGAGGCCCTCAGCTCTCATCTGTTTGCCTAGCTGTTGGACAGGACAAGTTAAAAAAAAAAAAAAAAAAAAAAAAAAGATGATGTTAAAGGTTAATTGAGTTGGACCCAGTGACCCATATTTACTGCTGAAACAATCTGAAATCCAATGCAGATTATGATGACATGAATCAATATCCTGTAGGTTTCAGGACCTGAAGACTTACAAGAAGTCTGGATCATGTTTTGGTTCCAGTTGATTTTCCCTTTGCTATAAATTGCAGAAGAAAGCTTAAACATTCTCATGGTTGTTTTTTTCAATGTTTTTTGTTCAAGGGAAAGTTAAATGGGAGACGACTGATGGCAAAAAGTCTGGGGACAGAACATTGTCATTCCTGCAGCCCAAATTATTTATAATGTTCTTAGCTGAGAAGTCATCTGTGATCTGTGATGCCACCTGAGAACGCCCTGTTGTATATAGATTAAATAGCTTAATTTAAGTTATTTTCTTTTCCAGGCTTATTACTTTCTCTAAAACAGTTGGCTTTTTTTATGTATTCATAGAACCAGGCACTTTGACCAGCTTTCACAAATCTCTGTAACTCGTGCTCTTTTGTTTGGGAGCCTTTGTTTGATCACACCTTTCGGGAAGTTAATGAATCTATAAAGTTTCCAAAGTTGAATTAGACTTCTCTTCTGAACTGACTCACCTTCTAAGATGTCTATCTTTTTAAAAAACTTTTCTGAGTATGTTGAAAGTTAAAGTACCGTCAGTTGTCACACATCTTTGCCAAAACTTTGACCCGGGAGCAGTGAGCTGCCGTCTCAGCAGTTTACTATACCGCAGAGTAGCCCATTTACAACTTTACACCACGCAATGCAAAACAAGTCTTAAAGAGCCATTATTTGATACCTATAGTATGGAACCATTGTATGGAGTCTCGCTATAGCCTTAGTCACATACACCTGGATGGGGGGTTTGACTTGAATAGGTGCTGCGGTAGGGTTGGGCGATGTCCCTTAAATTGGCCGTTGACGATGTTTGCTGTCAACCATCGGGATGGACGATGATATCGTCGTGGGGGGGGGCTATTTTTAATATTTCGGTCTTATATAATTGCTATTCGTTATTTTACTTTATTACTTTATGTATTTTATCTCCCAACTAATGACTCATCCGCAGTATAAACTGAGGGAAGTGACTTTAACAAAAAAAGTAACAAACAAACTAGAAAAGAAGTAGTCCGCTCCCGCACTTAATCAGTCAAGTGGACCGGCGGAGCCCGGACTGACAGCTTTGTGTTTGAGTGGAAGGGGGGTGCTTTGTTACATGAGCGGTATGGAGATTTAGAACTGCGATCCGTTCCGCAGCTCTAGGGGAACGGGTTACCGAACTCAGAACCGGGTCTAAAAGTGTGTGTCTGAGCAGAGGATCGTGAGCACACACACAGCGCTTTGGGGCGGTGTGAGCTTCAAAGCAGAAAGGCCGCTCAGTCCTTAGAAATCGTTCAAACAATCACGTGGATTTGTGTTTCCAGTCGTGTCCCGACTAAATAAAGGCTGATGTTATTCCCAAATGTTTAAATGCAGCCAAGATGCAGTTTGCAGCACCACCCAAAGCTAATGCTGTTAGCCCGTGTTAGCAATCTGCTAATTCTGGCTTCTTTCCGGCTCCGTTTTTCAACAGAAAAAGCAATGACCACACGGATTAAAAATAAACCGATGAGCGAACAGGCGTTTCATAATAATCGTAACATTATTAAAAGCGCGTTTAGAAGATCGTCTCGTGTATTACCGAGCTGACATATCAATGAATAAAGCTGCTCGGCAACATTTTGTATGGAATTGTTACATTCAATAAAGTTTGAGAAAAAAATAGCCGCTCGGCGGAACTGATATCCGCTTCCGCTTTTTCAAACCCTACTGCGCATGTGCGAATGATTTATTCCGACCGAAAGTGTGACCCATGTGAACGTTTTTTATATTCTGAAAACATTTTTCTGGAACCATGTACACGGTTGGATTCTAATCCGACCATTGATCCGGTCAAGATATTTTTCAAATGTAACCGCGGCTTATGGTGTCGACTCGCAGCGTGGCGGGGGCGTGGCATCACGATGGTGTCTCTCCATCGGGATGTCAGTCACCCATCACGATGGACGATGGTATCGTCCATCGGCACAACCCTATGCTGCGGGTTTTTGGGTCGTTTTAGGTCGTGGACACAGTCCTTATCTTGCCATAAGGACAGTTGTGATTCAGACCTAAAAAAGAGACAGTATAGTCACAGGCCTTATGGGGCATATTTGAGTGTCTATAAAATGTAATGTTCTTTTTTCTTCTTTCCTATGAAGAAAAGGTGAATAGCTTAAACATACACTAACGTTGGAAATGCGATGGCAACCAAGTAATCAGACAAAGGGAACAAGAAAAACCCAGAGAAAGATTCTATCTAAAAAAAAAAATACTGTTAAGAATAAAATAAAATAAAATAAATCTCTAATTCTTATAACAGAAAGTAAAACAGCTGAACTAAATGCAGAAAAAGTACAGCGGAAAAAATGCACTGACAAACAAATACTTGTTCTTCCAATAAATATGAGCATTTCTACCCTACACATAATTTAACGTTACAAACCGGGAGCTAATAATTTTAGAACATACAAAGGCGTTCATTGATCCCCACAGCAGAGGTATCAAGCACTGCAAGTGTCCAGTTTAAATAGTCAATTTAAAGCCCTAATTTAGACAACAGTTAATTCAATGTGAGCTAAAACGATTGCTAATGACTGCTGATGTGCATTCATACTCTCAATTGATACAATGTAATGTAATTGTTTTTTCTGAATTTTTGTTTTTTCTGAATATTCAGTTGAATTCATGCTGGTACTCCTATCACAATGTAGCGTTTGTGAAATATGATGGCTTAAAATATTAGCCAGAGATATAATTGTTTTTCAATTGTTATCTTGAGCACATAAGTGACTGTAGTTAAACTGAATTGAGATAACCAACTACAGGCCCATTATCCCACAAAAGTCTTCATTTTGAAGGTGAAATTGCAACAGTTGCATTCTGTCAGTGGAGCCTTAATGACTTGACATTCACTTCTTTGTGGTTTAACAAGCCTGAAATTTTGGAGTGTGCTCTGACCTTTGTGTAAACTGCACCAGCCCGTCATTTGGCTTTCTACTTCTTGATAAAGGAAGCAGAATCTTTCATATGCTGAGTAACTAAAGTTACTTTACTTATATTGTACTTTTGAGGCACTATAGGAGTTTGCACAAGTATGAAGCCATGTAAAAGTACTTCTGTGGGCGACCACATCAAGAAGTACCAACAATTTTTGCTCCATCATTTAAGTCGCACAGCAGCTTCTTCTAGATCTGGCATGACCAAAGTCCTGCCCGTGAGCCAAATTGGGATCGTGTGCAAGCTCCAGTCAGAAATAATCAATATTATCCTTAGGGTACTGTGCTTACAGTACCCTAATTGTAATGGACTAAATTACAGTATGAGCCGTTGTAAACGCATAGCAAAAACCTGTGGTTACTTGACCATAAGATGTCAGTTTAGATGAGGAAAACTAAGACGTCTACATCAAGAACTATGTAGCTTTCCGGTATCGGATAAACGAACGGACACGCGTGGCATGGTGGCTGCTCTCTCAAAAGATTTTCAAGCAACTTAAAAGTTGTTTCAACGATTGCCAATCGACTTAAGAGCTGATCATCTCTGAGAAAGACAGCCGACCATGGCCCTGAAGAAAAACCAAGCAACAATTAATGGTGATGACATTAAAGCTGCACTCGACTCTCCATGCTAAGCTAGCTCCTCTCATGGAGTTAGTTGAAGATTTTCGAAGACTCTGAGCTCAAAACAAGCAACGAGATAATCGGTTCGAGACGAGTGGACGACATGGAACAACAAGCAAGGATGAATAATGTCATTCTCACTAAATTACAGATCAAACCTCCGGCAAAGCTAAATGCAGCTGGAGCTATCATTGCTAATGCTAAACGCAATGCTAGCATTCCTAGCAGTTCTTCTGAAACGGGGAGCAATGGAGTGTCTCTGGAACACCAAGTGGAATCATTTCTCACGTCTAAAGGGATTTCCCTGGATCTCAACACCATCGCGACCTGCCACCCACTCCCCAGGAGAAAGGAGACAGATAAACCAGCAATCCTCATCAGGTTTGTGAATCAAAAACACAAGCTAGCTCTGATGAATCAAAGGAAGACTCTGAAAAAATCTGCTGCTTATCTGAACGACCATCTGACCAGAAGGAATGCTGAAATCGCCAAACATGCCAGGCTTCACAGGAAGCGTATACAGATTGAAAACACTTGGGTTAAAAGCTGCAGGATTTACGTCAAACCACTCTGTACATCGGACTGGTCCAAAGGTTCTGGTTTTTAACACCATTAAGGATTTTGAGAAGTGTTTGATCACAGACGTCTGAACCAACATGCAGTAATAAATCAAAGAGTCAAATATAATTTCACGAAATATGGCGCCTGGATTCATCGCTTACTTGAAAAGTCTGAAGTGACCCTGATTTTCAGCAGAGAGTTCTGACCTGCAGACAATTTGACCTTAACTTTCAGCGCCGCTGATAACAGCCGCATAAGGAAAAGTACTTTAATCTAATGTCTGCAGACATAGCAGCGAAGAGAACTATAAACTATGTTTTAACCCAAAAGAACGGCTGTTAATCAGCAGAAGGACTACCAACCTATGACGTTCGACAGAATATGGACCCTTTTTTATTTCACAGCATTACCTTACTATTTAAAAAAAATCATAAACATGATCAATCATGAACATGATTTTTCTAATGAAAATAATCTGAATATATATAATATTTTAGATAACTGATCTGTATATGGTATGTTATTATACAAAATAGTTATAACTACTTTACATAAGTAGGAAGTAATTCATCATTGTCATGTGATTTATTGATACTTAAGCATACGTAATGACCTGAAACTGTGTTGGTAAGACATTGATAACAGAAGAAAAGTTATGAACCGGATAATGATAAATCATTTAATAAAATGGTTACGGTAGAACAGAGGTGGGAAAAATTTGCTTCCTTCCACTCCTTCTCAAGCAATCTTTGATTTATTATCTAATTATCCTAAGTTTGATACGTCTTTGAATGAATGAATGCTTATTGTATTGTTATGTGCATTATTCTGTGATTGCTTGAAATAAACCATTTCAAATCAAATCAAATCAAAACTACTACTAATCTTTCGTCCTTTATCATTTAGGTCACACAGCAGGTCCTTCTAGATCAGGGCTCCCTTAATCCAGGCCTCAAGGGCCAGTGTATGGAAATTTTAGAACCTCTGTGGGTTTGTAAGTAATTCAAATGTAAAGAATGGTTCCGAGCTGGAGTTTTGTGCGGACAAACTCTTTTGTTTTTTCTTATTTAGGCCAAGCAGTATAGTAGAAGAAATGAAGACCCCTAACCTCTTTGGTTTGTTTAAGATACAATTTGACATGATTACACACTGACTTTCATAGCAGCAAAGAAAAGGCCTGCTTGCATTTGTGGTTCTCCATCTTGTGCTGCCTGTTTGCTGAGGTAATGTCTGCCACTAGTTAAAGATCCCGAGGCAGTACGACTGTAAAAATCTTTTGAAATTAAGTATTGGGAAGGTGTTTTAAGTCATTCATGCTGTTTTAAAGTTGGATTACCCTGGTAGGAACATTTGAAAACGATACTGTTGTTTGTCAGTACAATAAGGGTTGTGTTACTGTCTCTCGCATTTTTCTTGCCAAATTGCCTCTGTTAAGTTTGTGAGAAGCTTTCTGAAGAGAAGGGATTTCAACTACTGACAGATAATTCCAGCAGCAAGCCTGCAGCCACTCGTTAGTGTCAGAGATGCCTGGCAGTGTTATTAGAAGTTTACCCTTTTGGTGTTGTGTCATAAATTGTATGGGAGGGAGGTAATAAAGTTGCCCTCTTGGAGAGTCTGGAGGAGCTTTATTTTCTCTGACAGTGAGCTGCACATAAGGACTAGAAACCACTTTACACAGATTCTCATTCAGACCTGCTCCTTTTGGGAACAGTCTTTTGGACAATTCTTTTCATGCCAATACTTGTGCTACTGAAATAAATAGAAAAATGCTCTAAGCATTTTTTGTCAAGTTTATTTTTGTCTTGATTGCAAAAATAATATGCTATGTATTTCTACCACATTATTTTATCATAACTTTTCACTAAAAAGCATTGTCTAAAAACAAGGTCATCTATTTTTTTTATTATGTATCAATGATTGAGTTATCATTATTCAGTTCCAATTGCTTGACTAGTTACCATGAAGCAAAATTACAAAAAAAACTATAATCACACAAAACTTAATATGATTGGATGTTTTTAACATGTTTTTATTGCTTTTTGGTAATGACGGAGGACATTATATAAAGAAAATGAAGCTTAAAACAGCATTTCTGAGTATTTCTTTATTCAAATTGTGGTGAATCAGGAGCAGACAAAAAAAATACTGTTTAAAGCAGCTTGTAGCTGTGGCTTATTTACCACAGTCGGCAGGTCAAAAGCTTCCTCCTCTGCTCCATTCTGGGCCATCTACTTGCAGACAAATAGATCCACGAACGCCTTTGTTTTCCTCGTCAGAGCTGGCTCTAAACTGTACAACTGGAAAGCTCCGATATTGCTCGACATTTTTGTTGCAGCGCTTATGTTAGGTTGGGGTAGTGAGGGTGCTGGATACAGTGTAACGGGAGGGATAATGGGAAGTGTTGGCAGGCTTACTGTACTCCAACAGTAGCACTCACAATCCAGAGGCAAATTTCTAATGAACCACTACTGCTCGCCAGAAAATATGTCCTAGAAAATGACGCAGGTTTTTTGATTAGGGCTAAAAACATAATAATTATGATTAAATGACCACTGGGAACGTTTTTAAAATAGATTAAAAGATGATCGGAGTGGGTCTGTAATAACTAGGATGAGATAAATCGTTATTGTCAATATCCAGCTGAGATAGACATAGTTTAAACATCGACACTCATATAATACTAATGAAAAGACAAAAAAAGAGTGATTAATAGTATTAAAAATGTATGTGAAAGGCTTCTATCTTTTCTATCTTGAATGTCTTGGAAGTGTCTCTTTGGCTTGTATGATGATTCAACGTAGTTGTGTTTTTTAGCTAACAGTAAACCTTTAATCACAACTGCCCTTGCGGGTGGAAATGGGCTGTCTGTGGGTGAAAAATGGGCAAACCTTTGAGGGGCATGGAGGTGGCCTGCACAAAAAAGCAAGGTTGTACACAACTTGGTGAGCTCGTAGAATGAAAATGTTTCTGCACAATTTAAATTTCTGCTTTAATCAAAATGCTGCAAATGAGACACATTGCTGATTTTAATGAGCACATAACTAATTGGGGTTTTGGAGTGAATAATGAGCTTTCCATAGATGAAAGTGGTTAGCACAAGGATAACTTTTGTATTACAATAAAACCCAACGTTGCAGTACTGTATTGTTTTTTGCTTTAAAAACAAATTATTTTGGGGCCATAATATTGGAGATGCTAACAAAAAAAATAAAATTTGTAAATATAAAAATACAACATTTTAAATGGTAGGTAGATTGCCAAATTTGTAACTTTCAGGGCTGCAAAAGTACGAGTTTAGTCTTTTAAAATGAAAGTTTTATATTCCCCTTTTATTGGAAGTTCTGTTAAGTAGTTTCACAGTTAGAACCATAGACATAAATACATTAGAGAAGTAATCTCATACAAATTGTATTGAAATCTAGTGGAACAACTTGAACAAAATTGACTACACCCACCTCAACAACATAACAAGAAAGAATGATTGAACAAGACAAAGCATGGTGAGAGTTTTGTTGAGACCCATCTGCCAACCAAAACGATGTCCCTTAAATGTCCCTTTATATTGCTCAAATTTGAGATCTAATAAAAAAAATTACAATCTGAAAAACAACGACACCTTCCTCAAACCTTTGTCGTGATTAGGAAAAAACATCAATAAACATAAAATAGATTTGTGAACCAGACTGTGTAAAATAGGCTTGGGCAATGTCCCTTAAATTGGCAGCTGAACGATGTTTGCAGTAAACCATCGGGATGGACGATGATATTGTCGGGAGGGGGGGGGGGGGGGTATTTTTAATTTTTCGTTATTATATAATTGTCATTCGTTATTTGACTTTATTACTTCATTTATTTTATTTTCCAACTAATGACTCATACGCGATGATCCAGTATAAACTGAGGGAAGTGACTTTAGCAAAAAAAAAAAAAAAAAATGACAAACAAAATAGAAAAGAAGTGTCCACTCCTGCACTTGATTAGTCAAGTGGATCGATGAAAGGGAAGGGAGGATGCTTTGTTACGTGTGCGCTATGTAATGGAGACTTCGGACTGCGATCCGTCCCGCAGCTCTAGGTGAACGAGCTAACGAACTCAGGAGAACCGGGTCTTCCGGTAAAAGTGTGTGTCCGGGCAGAGCTCGGGCCGCCAGCTCTCAGCGGCTTTGGGGCGGTGTGTAAGCTTTTCAAAGCAGAAATGCCACCGAGTCCTTAAAAACCGTTCAAACAATCATGTTGATTTGTGTTTGTGTGTGTCCCGACAAAATAAAGGCTGATGTTATTCCCACATATTAACGTGCAGCCAGGATGCAGATTGCAGCATTTCCTGCATGGATTTTATGTTCATCAAAGGCTAAATGTTGTCATAGCATGTTAGCCTCTCTTAGTCCTGGCTTATTCCATCTCCGTTCTTCAACAGAAAAAGCACTGACCACACGGATCAAAATTAAAATGATGAGCAAACAGGCGCTTCATAATAACCGTAACATTAATAAAAGCAAGTTTAGAAGATCATCTAGTATATTACGGAGCTGCTATGGCTATGTATGTAGCCTCTCATTGGAACTCATTTCTTCTTCCGGTATTTCAAACACTACTGCGCATGTGCGAATGATTTATTCCGACTGAAAGTGTGCCCCATTTGAACGTTTGTTATAATCGGAAAAAGGTTTTCTGGGCTCATGAACACGGTTGAATTCTAATCCGACCATTGATCCGATCAAGATAGTTTGCACATGCAAACACGGCTTATGGTGTCGACTCGCAGCGTGGCGGGGGCTTGGCATCACGATGGTGTCTCTCCATCATATTATCAGTCAGCCATCACCGTCTATCGGCACAACACTAGTGTAAAATATGAATTTTTACCATTTAACGGTGTGAAACCTGCCTATTGTGGCCCCTATAGAAACTGCAATATTTGGTAAATTCTGGTGGACTTTGAATCCTGTAACACAGGGTTGACACTTTGTAGGAACATGTGGCTCTAGTGTTGACACAATGTACTTGTGAAAAGACGATTTAAATGTCCTTAGTTTGTCTTGTCCTGTTGTACTGAAAACATTAATATATCTTATTTTCCACACTATAAGGCAAACTTCTAACATGGCTAAGGTGTAGCAAACAAGTTCTAGAGTCACTGTGAAGTCAATAAAGTCTTACTGACGGATTAAACTCTGACTCTTGCCTCACTTAATGTGCCTTATAGATTGCTGTACATTATATGACATAATTTCGAAAATAGACCATTCATTGATAATCCGGTGTTGCCTGTAATTTAATATGTTTATGATATAATTTAAGATTTAGGACCTCTAAAAAATATTGCAGTCACTATATGTCCATATAAAGTAATATTGACACATTTTCTTGCTTTCAAATTTTAGGAATCGTCCACAAATATTTTAAAAACAGAAACTGTTAACAATTTGTTTATTGATATTTATGACATACATTCTTCCTAAATATTTTGTCTAAAAGTTTAGATCCTTTTTGCTCATATTATCCAGAGCTCTTAGGTTTTTAGAAAGATTTATCAGACACGTTTTACCATGTCGACATTAAAAAGGCTAAATCTGCTTCTAATACCAGGAACAGATCAAGAATTGTGGAAGGGATTGCACAAGACACGGACTGAAAATGGTGGAAGAGAGCATTCAAGGAGGTATTAGAAAGAGCTGGAGATAAGGATAAAACGAGTAGGAAACAGATTACGATAACATAATTGCTGGGTGATCGGTTGCCATGGTGACATGAGAGTGCGCACTTAGGCAGGAGTTTTAAGAGTGCTGGCATTTTTTATCACCACCGCAACAAAACAAACAAAAAAAAAAGCAGTAGAGGTGGCACCTTTACCTTTTCTTTACTCACTAAAACCTAAAAAATAAAGGTCCTAACTCTCATGAACAAAAGCAAGCTTTAAGACACAGCTGAGTTTGAAAACATTTTCTCTTTTTTTCCGCTTTTCACAGTTTTTCCTGTTTTGTTCTGTCTGTGTGATGCAAGAATCAAGTCAAGGATTCTTCAAAGCTGAAGAAGCAAAGATAAAAGAGAGCATATCTGCACCTTTTAGGCCGCCCGACTGGCAGTTTATACACAACATAACTAAAAATCACAGCTTAAACTGGAATGGGTTTTTTTGTTACATCTTGCAAAGAAATGTATTAAACAAAGAAGCATAAGTATAGTTCAAACCTGGTGTGAGCTTTAGAATACTCTCAAAGCAGTCTTTTGAGCTTCTTTGTACATAGACAGTAGCGTGAATGTTTGGTTTAGCTTTTTCTAATGTTTGCATTACTCCACCTTTCCATCCATTCATCCATCCGTAGGGTTGTAATGATTCATTTTATCAATGATTTGATTCATATCATAACCTGTGGTTGACGATACTATTCATAGTCAATATTGGATCTTTTTTATCGATCTGATTCAATCTGATTCCCCGATTTAATCCAAATGTTTTTTTTCAATGTCAATATACTCAATTTGTTTAATTTTAAAAGGATTTATAATAGTTTAGTTTAATTTGATTACCAACTTGCCTCAGACAGATTGATTTGCTTGGATCGTAGTAAGATAATTTGATTAAGTCAATAAATCGTTACACTCTTGTTCATTCTTCCTTTTCATACTAATTAGAATTTGGTGGCAGCAGTCTAAGCCAGTATGTCCAGACTTTTTGTATCACTGACGTGACCTTATACTGTTCGAGGAAGACACTGTTTCTAGCCAAGCCGAATCCCATTATCTCTCCACAGATAATATTGCCTCACAAGAAAGACATCCAGGTGTGATTCTTGCCTCAGTGTTCCCAAACCAACTCAACTGGCTCCCCTCAGTGTGGGAAGTAGCAGCTCTACTCCGAGGTCTTTTTGAATGACCGAGCTTCAAATACTATCTTGCTGAGAATCGAGCCACCCTGCGAAGGCTTATTTCAACCACTTGTATTTGTGATCTTATCCGTTTGTTTACAGCCCTCAGCCCATGGTCATACTGGATAGTAGGAACATAGAGGGAATTGAGGTATGCCTATTGAGTCAACTCTCCTATATTAATGGACTGATACAAAGACTGGTTACTGCATCAATTTCGTGGTCCATCATACACCATAAGCTTCATTTCCTGCCTTAACCTTACCTGTAAAAGGTCATGATTTGAGGTGACCAAAAAGAAAAAAGAAAAAAAAAAACACATCATCTATGAAACACGCAGGCGAGATACTTAGGCTTTAAAAGCCAAAAAGCCCCTAATAGTTATAGAGTCATAGCCAATGAGAAATCCAACATTTGTTTAAATTGGGCCTTGTCTAATGTAGAACATGCAGAAGAATTAGAACATATAAAGAACACTAATGCTTTTTTAAGTTTATCGGAGTGAGTATATATTAAACTATACGTTTTAGTTTAAAAACAAATTTTGCTTTAATTAGAAAACTGGATCTCAATTGTCGCCCTTGTTGCAGTGAACCGTATAATATAATAGGTGTTTTCTGCCCTTCATTTAGAATCTGTCTTGTAGTTTTAAATCAGTTTAATTTGTCATCCACACAACTCTCTATTTTCATGACCTTGCCAATTGCATTAATTGCTCACCTTCTTTGTTGTGACACCTCTGATAATTGGTTTTATGTTGTCATTTAAGAAAACCCTATAGGCCCCCATGAAGAGCTGTCTCTATTCAAAAGCTAACTGCAGTTGGCCTCCTGAGAAAATTCCCAGGATACCCATCAAGAACTAGTACTGTGAACCAATAACTGACACCAACATCTGTATAAAATACCCCTCTTATTAAATCATTGACTTTTACAGCAACGGTTTCTGTTTGTGCTGTTATTCATTTTAATTTGATAGCACAGAATATATTTAATATTCTCTCAAATGAGACAAAGATATTTTTTCAGCTTTGCTATAGCTTGGCAATACAGTCATCAAAAATGACACCTTGGCTCACTATCTTTATAAGTTCCCATGGATGCACAACAGGATTCAAGAACCCTGTGTGCACATTAACTACATTATAAAAAAATCTGAGGTCTTCAAAGATTTCATGATCGGTCCATGTTCTTAAGGTAAAAAAGATCAGAGTAGCTCACTGGTTTCCCTTCATGATGTCCTGGTTTCATCATCTCTCTAAAAGCAATACATCTTAATTTGCTGCTGTCACCACCGGCTGGCCCCAATCTGTCAGTTTCTTAACCAAAGGGAGAGGTGTAACACTCAGGAAGGACGCAGGTTCAAAGGCAATATGACATTCTAGCTATCGTTTGTTTGGTGAACTGGTCACTTAGAGGTTTAAGTGGCTTCTAGGATGTTCTCCAGCATTACTAACGTGTTGAAAGATTTTTCCTAACATTAATAGGGATGTATACTCTCCCAAAAATGAAAGGAACTCTGAATAAATATCTTCCTTTCTTCTCTTGGTTCATACAAAGTTTGTACTTGTATAAGTAAATATATGCTTTTTTTCTTCTCTGTGTATTTACATACATTGTGTTCGTGGCTACCTACCGACAGGTTGTCTTCTTCTTTTGGCCCTTCCTGACCTTGTTATGTCAGTTTCTCTGTATGAACTAAAGGAATGTATGCACATTTATTTTATCAACCAGACCCTAAATTAGTACAACAGCATTCTTCCACCTGTATCTCACATTTGATAAAAAAAAAAAAAAATATATATATATATATATATATATATATATATATATATATATATATATGATTATATGATACTGGAGTCGGGTATTAGTTTCTAGCCTCAATTTGCAGAGTCTGGCTCTCATTTTTGCATTGCTCTATATAGCAATTTTTTTCTATTCTATTTCATGTACTTGTGTTATTTACATATAATAAAAATAATCAGGCAGTATATCTAGAATGCTTTTTCTTTTTGTTCTTTCACAGTAATATTCTAGTAAGATATCTTTTCAAATCCTCTTGCAGGCCATGTCAAGAGGCATATATGGCATCTGGATTATTCAGTCTGGTCGATTAAGGAGGAAACTTTTTTTTTTCCAGTTGAAACATGATCTCAAATTTAGCCAGGGGGCCAAGACTTTAACTGCCATAGATAGGTCAGAATGTGGGGTGCATGCTACATGAGTTTGGCTGGTGAAATATGTATGTGGTCATGAATTTTCAATGTTTTAGGTTAGAGTTGACTTCCTGCTTTTGTGTATGTGTGTTAGGTATGGCAGCGTGTGGGTATGTCCAGTAAAACAGGGTATTTCTTGGTTATTTACCCAAAAAATACATTTTTTTTAATCTTTATTCAGAAAAAGAAAAGTGTCTCTTAAAAATTGTCCTGTATGAGACCTATATATATATTATGATTCAACCATTATTTTTGACATGTAGTTTAATAGTTTTTTCTTTAGTTAACACCTTAAAGGTGTTTCGAGGATTTGTATCAGCGCAAGTAGGATTTGAGCACGTTTTTTAAGTGGGGAATTAGTTCATTCACCTGTCCCAAGCTGCTAGAAGATAGTCTTCAATCACCCCATTAAACCAGGGCTTTTAAGATTGAACTATATTCAGTGTGTAACCTTTGATTTTAAGTGTTCGGCAGAGTTTTATCATAATGGCAGACCTTTTTCAAAAATGTCAGGTATGAAATATGTCACCTTTGAAGATTGGTAAAATAACTTTTAGTTGCTTCTGATAAGTTAGGTTAAGTGGCACAGCCATTGGTGAGGGAGTGCCTTTGCGACATGTTAGCTAGATGCAAAGCAGTGTAAAAGCACCTTGAAAAGATAAAAATGCTATAAAATGTTTACTGTTTAAATTAACAGCGGTCAACTAGAAGAACTTTAAATTATTTGATTCATTAATTTTAGTTCCGTTTGCAGTTCTTTATTCAAGTCGTTGTTTGGGTTCATTTTCCACTCAGTCTCTTGATCATAACCACATCTGACATTTTTTGTAATCACCACAGCTTCCTTTATTGGAGTCTTAAGCTACGGACACTCCGGCTTTGTAACGTGCATCCAAAAATGCACTAAATGAAGGTTCTTTAATGCACACTTAGCCATTTGTGTTCACACTGGACAAATAGGGAGGGGCTTCTATTTCTTTTTCTACTGTTTACCAAGGCATGTCTACAGTTGGAAGAGGCTTGGTGCGAAATGTCAAAGTGGTGCAAATCTCACAAATCTTGCTCCAGGCTTTTTCTTTCACAGCTTTATTCAGTAATGTGAAATCTTGGTGTCTTATAATTCCATCCGAGCACAAACCGGAATTATGAATTTCTCCTCCATGATCAATTTTCAAACAGTTTCAGCGAAATAAAAGAGATGCCATCCATACATCACTACCAAATATGAGTCTCTTATTGGTCAAAGTTCAACCTGGTTTAACTTTAACACACATTTGTTGGCCACAGGTTTTGTACGTAGACCCCAAAAACGGTCGTAGAAACTGGTGTATCTATGTGTGAACGCGAGAGTTTTGAACACGGGTTCACATAAACTTCATCGGTAGTGGCCGAATGAATACACGTGGCACAGGATGGCGTGAACGTAGCTTCAGGGTTTGTAAAAATCCTTTGTTTTAGTTTTTATCAGTCACATCCTAGTGGCTTTTGTTTGTTTTTGTGTCCTGTTTAGTTTTAGTTTTTTTTTCTTCTTTTTTTTACATTTAAGTTCAGTTCTAAGGTCTTTATGCCATGTCTTTTATTTTATTTCAAGGTACTTCAGTTCTCCAGCTTTCCCTGACATTAGAACCCAGTCAAAACTGTCCTCTGACCTGCAGGGATTATTTGACTATTGACCACAGATTTTTGATTGCCAATAGCCCAGTCACTTTGTTCCCATGATTTTCCTGGAAATGCACTATTTTCCACCTGACACTCCTGTCACTAAAGCTGAAGGCCATTGTTAAAAGGCAGTGTGATGCAGTGGTAGAAAAGAACACATTTACTCTACCAAGAACCAACTTGTGGAAAAATAGGCCCAAAGATGTTGAGGGCTGTTCCTATTAATAGGAGTATTACATAGTTGCCAACTGCCTCACTAGCAGCACTCAAGCATGTTGATTTTCTTCAGACTGCTTAAATTGCTCGCTTGTGCTATCCCAGTGCTACAATAACAATTATGTTTAGTTTTGACCATAATGCTCTGTGTCTTAGTGCTTGTATCTCTATGTTTCCCACTGCTGATATCTGCCAACTTCGTTTTTATTCTCGAGGCACCTCTGCCTCTGAAATATGAATGTTTGACTCCATGTTCTCTCTTTGTCCCTGAGCACAATTGTCATTGTCACATTTTCCATCCATCAGTCTTTATTCTAACTACTCCCTGACCTCCATGCCAGTGTTGTCTCAAAATACAGCACAAGTGTCAGCTTTACGCTTATCTGTCACTCATCTATACACAAGCGATCATAGCAACAGAGGGGCACAGTTTATACATCAGTCTAATAATTGTATGTTTTTGAGGGCTTAATAGTATTTCAGTTTGTTATACACAGCTTACCATTGTCTCAAAAATGAAAGTTGACAGCAGCTATGGGATTAATATATATATATGTATATATGTATATATATATATATATATATATATATATATATATATATATATATATATATATATATATATATATATATATATATATATATATATATATGTATATATATACATATATATATATATATATATATATACATATAAGGTGTGGGATCATGAAAACGCTTGAGGGTGACAGTTGAGGTAAGCCTGAACATTTTTTAGTAAAAGGCATTAACTGTATAAAAGACCTGGACTGAGTGGCCCCCTTCCCCCTCGTGTTCCAAATAGGAAGTATCTGCTGGTCCCAAGAAGCCAAAGTCCCATAGACTTCTTTAGAGAAATAAAACCTCCTTTTAAGTGGTAGAGGTGTGGTTTTCTACTGTAATGTACTGCTCACTCCTGACTGGAGAGTGGTTGCCATAGAAAAGTAGACTCAGACTGAGTCACGGCTTACGGAGTATTTCTGGTTCCAACATGGCGACAAATCGTGAAAAAATGGCGACTGAAATCATTTTGTTGCAACTGGAAGCAAATGATTTTCAATAGGTAACATCATACTCACTCGGTCTTGTTCTCTTGTAACGTCAGTGGCAATTAACAAAGGGGATAAAATAAGAAAGGTGAGAAAACTTTACAAAGGAAAAGAGAGGTCACAGAGATTAAAATAGCAAAACTTCCTAGAAGAGACATGTTTGCTTTGAACAAAAGCAAGAGAAGAGCCAGTTAATATTATTATCTGAGTGGCCATAATTCTCTGTAAGTGTGAGGGCTGCTGCTGATGAAGCTTGACTTTGTCTGATGTGTGGAAATTTAATTAGTTTTAAGCTTCATAGTCATCCCCAATAGCCAAGTGCTAAAACATTTCTTGTTTATTGCGACTGACTGTGTCAACAGACAGTAAAGCGCCCAACCAAAGAAGGAAGCAGCTGTCTTGTGTTAGCCAAGAAAGCAGCAGTTAGTAATTAAGCAGTTGAGGGAAAATTTGACGTCTTATTTAGTTATAAATAGAAAAAAAGGAAACACAATTATCAATGAAAAATTACAGCAAGCAGGACTTAAAACATTGTTTTTATGAGTAAAACATAGAAAAGGTGAAATTATCCCAATGCAATGATCAATTTTTAGAAATAAAGTTTGGTAAACCTATTTATGTCTTTTACTAACCATAATATTATAATATGAGCATAGATCTATTTCTTGTTCCGTTTTGGAAATTAATGTAGATGTCTCAAATTAAGAAAAAAAGCAACAACACTATTTTTATAACAATTAAAAAGGCAGTAAAAAATAGACAAAAAGATCAAGCTCATTTTTTTGTTTTGCAAATTGTAATTAAAGGTATCGTCACATCTAGCCATTAGGGGGTTAACCCAAATGGATGCTGTTGGTTTTTTGTGATGTTCTGACCCGTGGAGGGTTGTAGTGAGTAAATAACAAATATGCAATAAATTATTACTTTTAAATAGTCAAAGTTATTAAAATGAACAATTTTTCTAAACTTTTGTGATAGGTTGCACATGTCTCTTTTCAGGAGGAAACATTTAATTCGTTCAGTGGCCATAAATTAAAGTTGAGCGTTGTTGCTGAGGAAGCTTGGCTTTGTTTAGTGTTTGGAAATTTCATTAGCTTAACAATGGGGATATCCTCAATATCCAAGTACTTTTATTTATTTCTTCTGTGTCAATGAGCCTGAAGCATTAAACCAGAGAATTAGCAGTCTTCCGACTGGCTCATGTTTGTTTAGGTCAGCACTTTGAAACAGCATCTTTCTTTATTTAAAGACAAAAAGCACGGCATCTTTGGGTCCTAAATTTTAACATACCTTAGCACCAAATAAAAAAAAATTTGGTTTCAAGGAGGTAGAGCCATAATCTCAAATAACCAATAATAGGGTCCTTTTATTTATAGCCAACTGAATTAAACAAACCAGGAAAGCACTGCTGCAAATTAGACTAAAAAAAATGTATTATTGATTCCCAAGATTTTGCATTTGTTTTTAATGTGAGAGTATTTATGTTTTTCTATTGTATTTTACTGAGGAATTCCATCCAATTGACATCCCAGTTGGTTTGCACTATAGGAATATATTTTGCACAAACTGAATCAATTTGCAGTTCTCTTGAATTCTCCACAAGTTAACTTACAGTTATTTTTTAAAACACATTATCAACATATCTTGTGCAAAACACCGAACCCCACATTGGTTTTGGTGGTTATAGGCTAGGGCCAGTGTTTGGCCCCAATATATAACCGCCATCTGCCATCATTGTGTGTGTGTGTGTGTGTGTGAATGTGTGTGTGTAAATGGGACTGTGACTATAAAGCGCTTTCTAAAGAAAGTAGTAAAGCGCGATACAAGTATACAGCATTTACCATATTCCCAACATAAACCAAGTCTGTTTAAAATATCTGGCTGACACTGAATCACTGATACAAACATCGACAAAAATTTAGGTTTAAATGGAAACTGCAAGAATATTTCTATATTGAAACAACATTTTGACAGAAGTTTAGCTTAATTTTTGGAAATTGATAAAGAAAAAAAAATAATGTTGTGTTGTTTATCTGAGGTTACACGAACCCTGCTTCCAACTTTTTTTTTTTTTATACATCAGTGTCCTACCCTCAATACCGTGCAAATGAGGTGTTCTTTTCTTTTGGACGTCACATCAGGCTGAATATTTGGGTGGTTAAGAGGAACATCCCTTATCATGAGTTATTTGGCTTTGATGGACTTGGGAATCTGTGGCTTATCAGATGACGGTTAGGTCAGCATCTGTTGGTCTCTGAACATATGGCTATTAGGCTGTTTGAGAGCCATCGCAAAGTGGCCAGTGTAGGCCAAAAACTATTTATCTAACAGGTCCTCATTATATAACCTGTCTGCAGAATTTATTGCGGAGAGTGGAAGCCAGGAATCCTGATTAAAAGGACTTTTCAGTAACAAAATATGCAGATGTTTTTCATGCACCTGGACACAACTTCTGATTCTTAGCTAAATATAGCTTCACATGGATGTGTCAGAACTGCTGAAGGACCCAAAATGCAGAAGACCAGGCTTGATGGCACGGGCTAAGACTTTTAAAATAAGACTTTAAGCGTGACAAAATCCTGAAACAAAGGCAGAAACAAAAAAGTAAGAATACAGAGACACTTAAATACATGATTAACTTAAATCACGACAGCAATACTAATTAAAGAAAATTGAACCTGATGTTGGTGACAGAGCAAAACAAAAACAAAAACCTACAACTGCATCAGACAAGAAAAACATATTTTTATATCCAGGGACTTTCAATATTACTCTAGAGGAAGATTTTTGGGAAGATTTTTACCTCAAAGGAAAGTATGGAGGGATCTGCATAACAACATGCACACAATAATACGCACACAGCTAGTTTCTTTTTAAAATGCAGCCATGATTCTTATTTATTCTAATAAAACTAGCCAGAATCCTATTTCAGATACATCTAAATAATAAAAGATTTGAAACAAACTTTCAGATTCTGTTTGCTCAGCTGCCAGACAGGGCAACTGTCAAAATAAGTTCATATAACCACATTGTCGTTCCATCTCATTTGCAACATTTGCTCAAAATATTTGTCCAAGTCAAGAAAGATCTCAAAATTTTAGTTTGGGACCTCTCAAAAATTAATCAGCACTAAGCAAAACAAACACATCTGTTTCAAATAATTGTATTTAATCTACAAATAGGCTTATAGTGAACTTCAGTCAAGACATAAAAGGAGAAAATGTCATTATGAACAATCAACACTACACCTTTTTTTTGTTTTTCTTTTTTACAGCTTTTTACTTCCTGGTAATCTACTCTATTCTATTGGACAGTTAAATTAAGCCCCAGTTTTGGGCAATTTTGGACTTTTGAAAGTCTATGGTTGTTTCTGAGTTTTCTTTAAACCCTTTGCCTGGGTTTACTTTATCTGTATGTACTCCCACTGAAGGTGTCAGACAGAACCTTAGAAAACAATGACAAAAAACAAAGGACCCTGCAAAGTAAGGAATGACCCCACAACAGCTACCAGCAGTGAGAAAAAAAATCATAGACATATGTTGAATGGATGGACCACTTCTGATGTCACTCACAGCATTCTGAAGAACTTGGAGGCTCATGTTGGTATGAAATTCAACCTGCCAAACATGGCCGATTGGGCAAGACAAGTTATCTTGAGTGCATAGGTCTAAACACTTTCCAATATGAACAACATATTACATTTAATTAAATTAAAAAAAAAAAAAACATGCCACTATTGAGCATAAATTTGAGCTCTAAAAGGAAAAAAGGGAAAAAAAAAAAACTATAGAAACCCCACAGCAACAAACACAAAAGTTCTAATCCCTGTAGTCAATGCATTAAAAGTGAAACTCAAAGGGGACCTTTATAGTTGCTATTTTTATAGATCAAATGATTAGACATAAGAAACAGTTCATCAGGTCTCTGCAGAGATGTGTTAACACACCATCATCTCCCTACGTTCTTTCTGGACACTATGCCAACATTGCAATTAAACCACAGCTTGCGTTATTTACAAGACCATCACATTTAATTAATATGCCAACAATTCAACATCCCAAGCACCCTTCATGTAAGGATGTGCTGCTTTGCCTAATTACTGCAGAAATGAAATTTTAAATAAATTAACAGAGGAACTCGACATGCAATCAGGAAGCCATTAAGTAGATTAAGGTAATCCTACAGGACCAGAGTAAAGTAAAAAAAAAAAAACATCTGTGGATGAAAAATCAACTAACAAATGTGAAGAGCAACAACGACAAGTGACAATGACACGACTTGAATGTAATGAACAGGCACCAAACCGAATTATTTCTTTTAAAATGAAGCTGAATTGCCGAAACAAAGTTCAAACACGAGAAATATGATTTTATTTTTCTTCAGGTCTGTTATTTACAGTCATAGATTCTCTAACAAAGCATGACAACAATGTGATCATAGTTAATATTTTTGTTGCATCTTTGACAGCATCATTACTTTTTTGCTTTTCCTTTCTCGCTGTTTTCCAAATGGAACATATAGTAGCCAAGCAACAAAGAAAAAACTCTATTATGACTTGCATCATGCAGCTTGATCAAAATGACTAAAAAGCTCCTGCTGTGGCAGTACTTTAGAGTTCTAGGAATAAACATTGGACAGTCCAAACGCAAACAAACATATGATTGTAGGACATAATATGAATGAGAGTTCCCACAAGTTAGGGCTGCTACAACTTCACCGGGATTTTCATATGGGGGTAAGTATTTTTTCTGGAAGTTATTAAGATTAGAAGATCATAATTTCAAAACAAAAAAGGCAGTTTAGTCCACAAGTTACCAGGCTAATCAAATTTCACGTAAATATTATTTTCCATACTGTTTTCTTCTTTGACTAAAAAAAATGCTATGTTATTATTTCTTTGTATTAGGTCCTGGGTGGGAGATTTGCGGATATGCAAGTTATAAGATTGCTTTTCAGCTTTTAACCAATTCTTTTTTTAATTTATATTTTGATTGGACATCATCTGTAGCTTTTTGAATTATTGGTATTTTTTCTGTGAAAAAAATGAGAAGTATTCATTCTAACAAATATGAAAAGATGAATACAAAAACTGATTATTTTCAACAAATTATTCAATGGGTAGTGCAAATAGATATATAGATTAACTAAATATGTTCAAAATATTTATCCATTTTTATTTTAATGTTTTTAAATAAAAGGAAAACTAACATTTAGTTTCTAATACTTTTTGACCAGTTTACACAAATACTTGTATGTTATTAACAGGGATGTCTCGATCCAATCACGTAATTGGAAATCAGGCCCGATTACATAGTTTCTGTCTCTGTAAAATCGGATGTTGCATCCTGATGAGCATCTAGATATTTTTTAACTTTATCATTATGATCAGTGCTAAATATTGCTACAGATAAATACTCTGTTAGAAGTCTGCATTTCATGAACAGACCACAGCATTTTACTGTCGTAGAAGGCAGCAGAATACGGCACTACTTTAAACAGCAGTCGGACAAAAAAGGTAGCTAAAGTTAACAAAATATTCACAGATTTAGACTTCTGGGCTCAATAACTCTTTTAAACATATCTCAAACTGACAGCAAGTGTATTTATTGTTTTTTTCTGAACAAAGATACCAACTATTAAAGTAATTTAAAAAATATTAGTCATGGTTTTTTTTTGTCTTTTGTTTTCTCTTAAACAGAGACAGCTCACAAATGATTGGCTACAAAGTGCATACTGGAAGAAGTGACCAATACAATAATCCATTATCTTATAAAAATGGACAACACAAAGAAATAGTTCCATTGGCATAAGCTGGTCGTGAATAATCATCATCATATTTATGCTACAACAATGATTCTGAAAGAAATTCCTTTTTAATTTTGAAGAAGTTTTAATGGAGATATGAATCACACCTGATCAAAAATGTTAAATAGTTTTGAAGATACTAAAGCTATACAGCCACCAAACTGTCTTAGTTGACTAATTATCACCTGTTTTTCTAGTTATAGTTAGCTACTTTATCTTGTTAATTAGTTGTGCTATTTTTAGTTCTTGTTTAAGCTACTTTATATAAGTACGCTGTTTAAGTGTTAAATGATAAAATAATAGGACAATTTGTGGATAAGATGTATAGGTTCATTAAATATGTTATTTACTTAAATATGTTACAAAAGTATAAGATTGGGACTCAATATCAGCAGATACTCATTATTAAAAACTATTAAAAATAACTTTTGTCAATATTTGGATGGGATTTTTCTTTGCATCAATAGTTAACTTTTAAACAGGAATTTTTAATCTATTATTTATTTCCTGTTCCTGTTAACCTATAGTTAACCTATAGATTATTTTCCTTGTAATTCTTTCTTAGAAAAAAAAGTTACATTGTGAAAATAAGTGCACCAAAAAAGAAAAAAAAAACATGAATAGCAATGGTTTATAAATCCTTTCTATTTGCTTAAAATAGAAATAATGTTTGAGTTTCTTGGATTTTTCCCCTTTTCCTCATATAGCTCTAAATTAGACATGGTTGATAGTTTGAAAGCCTTCAGTAGTTCTTTGTTTGATCCCAGAGATCAGTAAGAACCTCAAAAAAATTAAATTAGTACAAAAATGTCTTGGGTCTCAGACGTTTTTAAAATGATAGATTTTCAAGAAAACATTTTACAGAAAGATCTTTCTTTATTGCTTTTTTATCACTTTAATCCCATTTTCTTGACATGAGACATAATTGGAGGAAATTACCTGTTTGATAATGTGGCACATAACTCTGAAACAATTCTTAGTTTTTCTTCAAACTTTAACTTCCTGCTCCTTATCTGATCTCCTCCAGCAAAGTAGAACTTAACCGAACAAAGACTTGTCTCATTGAAAATGTGCTTTCAGTGTTTTTTTTCTTTTCATTTCATTTGTTTGTGTTTCATCCAGGTTTAGCTATTCATTAAAAGCAGGATCATTCAAGGTTATCTTTAGTAGCTTCAATTTTAAACTCCCATTGTCTCTGAACTCATGTCAGTGCTGCAGTGCTCGGTGAATACAAGTATGTTTGTGCTCACAACTGAGATTAAAGACGGGTAGGACTTTTTGTCTTTTTCTTGCTTTCTATCCTGCAGTATTAATTTTTCAATCCAAACTCGCTGTTTCTCTTGACTTTGCGATTTAAGTGTCGTCTTTGTTTTTGTTATTGTCGTCCTCATAAATCATTAGGGACTTTGATCGCTGCATAACCGTTGGTGGCATATGCTCTACTTTGAGCATTTCAAAATTGCTGACCTCCTTAACTTTTAGCATAACAGCTCTGGACCTAAGTTGACTAGAAAAGACTCCCACACAGTAATTAAAGGAATAGTGGACATCCGCGAACATATAGCCGAAAGTGACAGAATAACAACGGATCCTTCTTCAGTTAGCAAACTGTGATGCCAGTATAATAGAGCCATTTGAATTTAATAGAATGACTGTATAGTTGTCTGTTAAATTGTGCATTTGCTTTATTAACGAACAGCATCAAAAGCAATTTTTTGTTTAATGCTGTCTAAATTTATGTCGTTGGCTTTTGTTTCAGAAGAATAGACTGTTTTAAATGCCTAAAATCAGTAATTTATTTATATTTTCTGATCAAGATTGATGCAGTTTTTACAGTTTGCTGTCAGTAGCTAATACTGATCAACACACCTACAGTGCCCTCTATTGGTTGTTGTCATTTATTTAAAAAGAAAATCACATACAAGTCGCACCCCATTTCACCAAACTGTACAAAAAAGATTCGACTTATACTAAAAGAAATATGGTACATCTGTCTAATTACAGGTACTCCTGACTGAGATCAAAGTTTTTTTCCTTTTTGTCTCTTTTGCCTTTCCATGCTGAAGTATTAATAATTAAATGCAACCTCACTTTTTCTCTTGACTTTGCGATTCAAGTGTCATTGTTGTTTTTTTTTTGTTTTTTACTTTTTGTCCTCATAAATCTCCAAGGGCTTTGATCGCTGCATAACCCTTGGTGGCATATCCTCTAATTTGAGCATTTTAGTATTGCTGACCTCCTTGACTTTTAGCATAACAGCTCTGGACCTAAGTTGACTAGAAAAGACTCCCAGTGAGCAGTGATTCTGTAAAAAGAAGCATTTTGTGGGAGTGAGAGATGATGGAACAATGGTGGACATATGGAAACACTTTTATATGGCCCACAGATCCTTCTACAGTTTGCAAATTATTACTCCACTTCCTATTTAAAAATTTTAAAAGTAAAAAGTAAATGTTTGAATGAAATAACATAGTAATGCAATTCTGGTATGTTGGTCAAAATTAAAAAAATTCATTCTTTTGTTTGTTAATAAAATAGTACATTCTTTTTTTAATATTGCCTTTTCTCAATTAAAGCTATTTTTTTACTATGTGATTAGCTGGTTGACATTTGTTTCCTGCAGGTCAAAGCCTCTTGGCTTCATGATTGGATCAGTGTGTTTTTAATGTCCTGCTTTGGTGCATGTAGTGTCCTCCCATTCCCCTACCTCCTGTTGCAGACTTGTGCATCTGATTAAAGGTATTCATGTGGCTGTAACAAAAATATGCAGCATTTGTGAAGATATTTTTAAGCTGCTTTCTTCATGATTGTGAAATGCCTGTGAGTTTCTGATTACGTGACTCAGCATCTGCCATTTTGACACAAAAATCCCATGTGTGACTATTCAGTTTTTGTGACTTTAAAATGAAGTCACAGTTTCACACTTCATGTGTGTCACAAAACACACAAAAATGTAAACCCTGTAGCGACATATTTACCTCTGTGTATTAGTTCGCAAATTAACAAGTCTAAAACTACGTCGTCAAGCCTTCATTATTTTGATGAGGAACAGACCAATGAGGATTGTAAAAGTATCACAAACTTTGATAATCGTATCACTGCCTATGTAAATCCTCTCAGATAAATAAGACGGTGCATATCTTCCGAAAGTAGTCCCGGCGTTCATTCATTGTCTGACTGAATGAAATTGACGATGAAATGCTTTTGTGATTTCACCTTCCATATTGATCTCCATGTATATTCTGATTGTTATTGTTCACAAATAATCAGATTTTTTATCCTCTCTCTTTGCAACTGAGTTGCACATCATAGCAGAGCAGAAGGAGTGACATGACGGATATGGGCCTGCTCCTGAGAGTCACAGCCAGTAAATATTAGGTTAATTGCTCAAGCACATTTGCACTTGTATCTCACGGTTGTCATTGACTTTCATTAGCATCAATTAAGATTAGCTTTCCTTTAATTCAACACAATGAGGGGAGACTGCTCTGTTTGCTGAGAGGAAACACGTCTGGCTTCGTGTCAGTCCACAAAAGCAGGAAAGTGTGAACTTGAGGCAGCTAGAAAACAACATTCAAGGTCTCGCAAAGCTTTCAATGCAATTCGTAATAAAAGACGTTGATACCTAAAGCATGCAATCCCTGTAAGTGTGTAAACAAAATGGGGATCTAAATTTAACATAATAAAACTTCCTGAAGATTGCTGCTGTTTGATGTTTCTTAAGGAACAATGTTGGTTTGGTAATTAGTTGAAATGTTTTAGTTTTCTGCTGGAGTCAACTAGAAAGACATTAGTTATTTAAAGTCCCACTCCAATCATATGTTGATCTATTGTAAAAGCATTCTCATTGGATTTTTTGCCTCAGATTTTTGGGTGGGACTGTTGGTTGGGAGTAAGCCCACCCCCTTCCCATCATCCGCCTGTTTACGTGCTCTCCCACTAGCTCACAGCCGCTCACAACCCCAACCTAACATTACTGGTGCAACAAAAATGGCGAGCATTATAAAAGCTGTACATGGATCAACTTGTCTACAGGTGGATTGCGGCTTGTCTTAGTAGCTTCTATGTCAAACTTGCAAGCTTTTTCCAATAGCATTTTTCGTTGAATAAAGACAATCAGAAATGCAATTTTAAGCCTTGTTTTCTTTTTATATGTCCGTCATCATCCATGAGAAGAATGCCACAATAACATGCTAAAAACACCAAAAAGACAATTTTCAAGACAATTTTTAAAGCAAAACTGTTTGCAAAAAAAAAAACAAAGAAAAAACATGCATGTTCTGACTAAACTGGAAGGGCTTTTAAAGGAAACCTGGTTGTAGTTTAAAAACCACAAAAATGAAAAATAAATCTAATTTTAGAAAGCTGAAGAAGATGCACTAAAAGTCCCAATACAACATTTAAAGCACCACTCTTGAGCTGCCTCAAAGAAATGTGTTGTGGGCTTTCATCAAGGCCACAAAATGCACAAAGACCACTAAGCCAAACTTCCATTCATCCTCTAAAATCAGCTTTCCATGACCAGAAAACAGAACCTCAAACAGCATTCTTCCCCTGAGTCTGAGGTCAGCCTAGGCCATAAAATGATTTATTTTGTTAAAATGAAAGATAGAAAAATGAATATATAAATAAAACCAGGCCAACTCAGCCGACCGGAGCATTACACACAGATGTCAACAAAGACACTGTTAAATTGTCATAAGACTTGGTGGTTCACTAAGCTCTGAAGTGTAACTTTCTAAAGATGTTGGCTTTACTTTGAGCTCATTTGATAAAATACTCAACTGACAAAAACCGACATAGTGGGTAATTTCTGACAACATGAAAAACTTAATGCAGTAAGTTTACACAGCAAATGGATAATGTTATAATTTATGAGAGTTCTTGGGCTTTTTATTTGGAATCACTAAATTAAGTTTTAAAATTAATTTAATTTAATTTTAGCTTGATGGATTTTTTTGGCACAAAGCACAACAAAGGCTGATGGCAAAACAATTTTTCTTTCTTTTTTTTAACATACTTAGTTTTCAAAAATGCCACTGGCTAACTGTACAACTTAAGACTAAGGCTTAAGGTAATGAAAAGCTGAAAAACTCTCAAGAACATGCTGATAAAGACTAAACACTTTCAGCAGACTGGAGGGGAACATTTTAAGCAGTTAATGAGTGGATTGCCCTACACCAACTTTTCTTTCCTCAATTAAGACATCCTTCAAGTCAGTTTTGTTCCATCCTATTAACATTCACACAGACAAATGTGGCCTTCACTTTAAAAGACTGTTAATAGCAAAATATGTGCGTGCAGTCAGTCCAACAAGGCATTACTGACCTTGTCTAAATATTGCTGACCAGACTTTTATATATTGACGAAAAGCTTTACCAAAATAAAGCTTTGAACGATTTAAGTCAGAATTAGGGCTGCACAATATGAGAAAAACTTGCAAAATGCGATATTAGTGATCAGTATTGCAGTGACGATATAACTTGCGGTACATGAACAAATAGCAAAACAACCAAAAACATCATTTCCATTTCACTGCAGCAGTTTAAAAATTATACTCCAAACACCAAAACTCCAAAACACCCTCGTCTGCATAGGGGACAAACATCTAACATAAAAAGGCTCCATCCAAAATAAAACTGGAAGTAACTCAAACCTATACAGAAAATCAAGGAACCAAACACAAAGGCAAAGAAACTGAAAACTGTTACACACTATAAATTCATTTGTGTTATTTTTATACATTTTGATTTTGAACTGATGGGCAGCATTTTATTGACAATCGGCTTTCAAGCAGGGTTGTCCAAACCTTTTGCTAACAGGGCCAGGCTTGGTGAGGTATAAAAAATGTACAAGGGCCGACCAGTCACACTGAATTATTTGAACTCTTATAACAATATTAAATGCAAATGAACTATATAATAAAAATGTTATTGCAATAGCGAAATTAAACTTGTTTTTGTTGCTGTCTAAATATGGTTAAGCATGTTGCGTGTATGACTTTGACGCAGCGTGTGGTTTTTGTGAGCAAGCCCTTACAGCAGCAGTATCCCACCAGGCAGCCTTTGTTACTGCCATGTTCCTGGCCAAAACTAGTTTGGCAAACAGAAGGCAAACATCAGATACAAGCTGCTTGGCAATTTGTCATAGCATAGAGCAGCCTGTGCCTTCATTATTTTATATTTTAATTTTTTTGTTTGGACATGTTTGGTCCAAACTGACTGTGAAACATTGTAGAAAATTATAGCAGAACTTTAACTTTAACACAATTTTGTGTTAAAGTTATTAATGGCTTTCAGCAAAATAGAGTTTTATTAAAAACATTGTTGCTATTGCAGATTTTCTGGTATTTCGTAATATAAATTTCACAGTACGAGTCATACCTTCCCTGGACACATATGGTCTCAACACCAAAAGGTTAGTCAAATGCTATAACTTTAAACATTATATCTACCATATAATGTTTGACCAAAACAACATCTTGTTCATTCCAAGGTAAGTCAGATTTTATAGATATTGTTGAGTTGGGGCACCCAAATGTTGAGGAAAAAATGGACGTCCACCAATCAGACCACTCTTTTAAACTAGTACTTGTTAACACTGTTTAACTTAAACCAACAAACTTTAATTTTATTTTTTTCCCAAAAGAACAAAATTAACCTTTCCCATAAAGTACTACAAACAATCATTTAAAAAGAATTATATCTGGGCAGTGTTTGAATTTTGTATCATCTTTTTAGGACACATCCAACAAGAACAACTATACAACCAAACGGGCCTTTGAATAATATCTGAATCAATTATATTATGTTAATTTTACAAAAAAGTAGAACAAAAACGTTTCTGCTTGATTGCTTATATAAAATAAAGGGAAATATAAACCATCAAATGATACATAATAGATAAGTTTTTGTAGCTAATAAATATTAAAACATTTTTTGCTGTTGACTCAAGAAATATTACGTGAAAAAAAGGGTCAATCTGACAGACAGTTGGTATCAGAACACACATCACACCTCCATTGTCTCGCCTGTTAAAAGCTCTTGAAGGAAACGGTGTAAATGAAACTATGATCAATGTGAAACATGAAAAGCATCAGATCTTCTCTTTTATCAAAGCTTGTCAGATGGACAGAATTACTGTGATCCTTCCATCATTGATAGTCTGCACAGGAACTAAAAAATCACCTTCAATTTGCTTCAGATATTGAGATTGTGCAGTCGCAAGTCCCTGCGCTTTGTTTGATGTAAAGTTGCCGTATTTCCTCTCCACAAGACAGAAACCCTCAAGTATTTGAGAAAAAAGTGAATGGCTAAAATAGTAAAATAGCGGAGGTCAGATACCATGGCTGTCTTTCTGAAAGGAACATTACTATGTACGCTGGTGTGCAAAAAAAATTGACACAATTTTATTAACCATTGATTTTATAAATGGACATAAGATTGAAAGAATAAAACAAAGAATTGGCCCATATAAGGATTTTAAATGGCTTTGATGTGTCTCATACAATGGAGCCCAAATGATCGTGCCATTTTCTCAGCACTGAGCGTGAAATGATAATAATATCAATAACAGTGTCTGAGACAGAGTGTAATGCATCTGTCAGAATATTAATGCGACCCTCTTGTTTTGTTAGCCTGCACCTGGAATGAGTTTACACGCTGCCATGAGGTATTGCTTCTTCATTTTCACTCTTGCACCTTGTCTGCTTTTACAGTCGGGCTGAGGCTCATCTGTGTTGGGAGCATAGTTTTGTGCTGCAGAGTTGGTTTTCTGCTTTGACCCCTCAACCACCCTCGTAAAAATTTTATGTATTCTTGTGGCACTGCTACTGATTCAGCTGCAAAGAGAAAAAAAGGGGGAAATATAGATATAAATAAAAACTGTGGTTGCTAGTTGACATGCCAGGCGTTAAGGTCCCTACAAAGTTATTGAACCTTCAACTTTTTTTTAGATTACCTGGCAAAACATTTTTCCCCCCTTCTGCCTTCTGTTTTAAGTTATAGTCTGCTGTTTGAAATGCTCTATGTCCCTTTATCAGCTTCTGCTTGTGTGCATGATACCAGGGAAGTGAGGCTGGTGCATGTTTGGCCCTTCATTGCAGGGTTGGAGCTACACCCTGCATGCATCTGTTGGTGATGGAATGACGAAACCAGTGTCACCTGTAGCTCTTGGGGTACTGGTGACAAACTGCCAAAATTTAACCTTAACCTCTTAAGACCTGGCGTCCACATGGGTAAAAAGCAGATTGTGGGATGAATTACCACAGTAGTTAAATCAAACATGAGGTGAAAGTGTGAGAGGCTGATGAAGCCACTCGGATGAGTGGTGAAACAATTTAAGAAAAAAGAACTTTAGTACATATGCCATGGCTCAACTTCAAGAGATTGTCACTTGGATGAGAATCTTCATCAACATATTTCACTCTTAAAGGTTTTTTTCCACTAAAGATTTGGCTACATTTAGCATACACTACTTGAAAAGTTTGACAGGCTTTGCTGCCATTTGTCCTTTTGGACAAAGAACCATAAGCCTGTGGAACAGTCGTAGTAAGAAAAATAGAGGATCTGATCATTGATCTTACCCTGAGAAGGGCCGGGTTCTTGATTTTCTAGACATCCAGTGGTAACAATGTTGGTTGTGACTACTGTTACAATACAACAATCTTACGTTCCCTCTTTCCAAGCTTTATATTAGCCCAACAAAGAAATCCTCTGAGATGGTTCTGGCTATTCCATAAATAGTATAATACATACTGTTAATCACACTGTTCTGAGACCAATGATGTGCTCCAAAAGCCAACATTCCTATTTAAGGTGGATTTCCCAGATCTACACCAAATCTTCAAAGCGCAGAGCACCGATGTGTTGTACTTAGCAAGAACCTTGTTTATAGAGTGTTCAGAGTTCATTTGGAACCTTAAACAGAGGCAGCAATCACTGAAGTGGACTGACAGACTAGGGTTGTGGGTGTTTGGCCCAAGTCACTGGTATAAGAACATGTTTCCTTATTAATGCAGAGTAACATGTGAAGCATAATTTTCCAAATTTTTTGGGATTGTGAAAAACCATAGTGCCAACACGGGACAAGTCTGGATAAACATGTCAATATACTTTTTTTTTCTTTTTTCTAATTTTAAAATCTTTTTTATGTTGTGCCTGTTTAGTTGTATCACTCAGTAAAACCTAAAAAGCCTAAACCCCAAACTTAAAGTTGATGCAAGATCGAGAGTAAGTCAAATTGATAATTTAAACTGCAGTTTTTATATTTTTTTTATTTTCAAATAAAAAAATCATTGTTTAAATAACTGAAAAAAACTTTATAGTTACATACACAAACACAAACATTTTAACTAAAGGATAAAAAACTTTGAATAAATCACAAAGAGGTGTTTTAACAACTGTTATTTTGAATCCACTTCTTGTATCCGCTTTTATTCCTTATTTCATTATTGAGCATTAGAACTATTGTGATTCAATGGGAACATATATATCCTCTATTTCTGTATTCACTTTTCCAAGTTGGTGCTTCATACAAAAAATAAATGTATGTGAAAGAACATCAGATCAAAAATTAAATCTTGAAAATAATGATCGCACTTTTGAGAGAA
Source organism: Oryzias latipes (assembly GCF_053564925.1). Classification (NCBI taxonomy): domain Eukaryota; kingdom Metazoa; phylum Chordata; class Actinopteri; order Beloniformes; family Adrianichthyidae; genus Oryzias; species Oryzias latipes. The sequence goes on along the minus strand of NC_136253.1, from coordinate 24,324,840 downwards.
ATAATAATCTGTCTACATCTTTAAATTTTGAATCACAATCGATAAATGCTAAAACCTACATTTCTCTTATAGTAGTGCTAGCAATGGTCGGCCTTAATATTTGAGTGTAAAGCTTTCAACACCCAGCATCTCACATTGCTGTTCGATCCATACAGCATTGATGTTTTGTTTAAAGCCAGCCTTCCAGTGGATGGCCATGCCTAACTTCTTTGTAAGGTCTCAGCTGAATGCAAAGTCCTGGATTACAGAAATCTCAATGCTTTTTAATGTCTTTGCTCTTTACTGGGATAAAACAGAATACAGAAACTGTGGTGCAAACGATGGAAAAGCACTTTGGAACAAGGGTCCTATATTCTGTTCTCCTTGTAGGCAGCGCATTGTCTTATCTTCCGAAAAGTTTGATACCCATCTCTCGTCTCACTAGAATTAGTGATACATTTTTACACCCGGTTTATTGCACATCTTCTGTGGAAGCTTAGGACTTTGTGGGGAAATGTCACATCCATTTTTAACCCTTGTGCTGTCTTAAATGACTCCACCCTTACATTGACGTGTTCTCCCTACCATGACAAAGGTGGATAAAGGTGGAAAGATTTCATGTAATCCATGGACACCAGCGAAGATCACAAATCATTGAAGAAAAAAGGTTCAGCACACTGTCTAGTGGGTCTAGATGACCCCACTCCCAATGTTAAAGTGCCTAGGATAGCACAAGGGTTACATCTCATTGAGATGCTAAACGTTGGTAATAAATCAATACTAATAATTTGAAAGGAAATCTGGTGTTTGAATCTTGGGTTGGATTCCCTTACAGCCATTTGCGCTTTAAATATTGCTGTTTGGACTATATTTTGTTACTGACTTCAGCCATGATGCACCATGTGAACCTTCTATAAAATGTATGTAAAGTTTTAGGAGCCAATTCCATGCTTTTACATCTTTTCCTCATTCAGCCATGGTAAAGGTCAGATCTCCTTTGCTATCATCCTAAAGTAATATAAATTCCTCTATGCTTACAAAGGGTCTTCTAGTTACATTTACAGCAGCTGTACTGTACAGGAGCTATTAAACAATTATTAGAGGACTTTAAGAACAATGAGTCAACCAATGGATGCACCAACCTTCCAGTAAAAGAACCCCTCACACTATTAAGCACAAGGTTAAGCTCTAATAAAATGAAAACGGTAAATAAACTCTAAAGTAAGACAGCAAATAAATTGATCCATAGAATTATAAACAGATGTAAAAAGCCATCTCATTGGACTAGGGGTGTAACGAATAATTAGCTTAATCGTTGAATTGATTTCTATTCCTACGATCTAAGCAGATCAATCTGTCTGAGCCAAGTTGGTAATCAAATGGACCCACACCAATATAAAATCATTTCAAAATGAAAGAAATCGATTATAAATAGCTATTGGAAAATACCATTCGGATTGAGGGACGGTTGGTTTATTTTGCTATAATGTGGAAACGACGAAGTACCATCACAGGGGACATCACACTTGATGGCAGACAAAAAAATGATCAAGCCATCATTACAGTACAATGTGATGAAACATTTTGAATTCAGCAAAGACGTGACCATACAGTGTGGTAGAACGTTCTAATAATATTTCTTTTGTATTATCTTGATGAGGAAAATCAACAGTGGGCTGAACTTTAGGAATCTAAAATGTGAATGGATTTGCTATTAAATCTGGAAAACCTCACTTGCACTGTTCAGTACCCAGATATTTATCTCTGAGTCTCGCTGGTTGAATTTATGGCTAAAGATGTCCTGGATCGATTTTAGGTCAGTCAATCGGATCGAATTGGATCGTTCAAAAAGAACTAATTTTGACTATGATTATTATCGTCAACCACAAGTTAAAATATGAATCGAATCATTGTCAATAAAAATCGTTACACCCCTGGAGTTGACCAATCTATTCAGGGTTTAATAAGAGGGTATAACACCTCACATTTCCTACAGGTCTATCACATGATGACAAAATTCACCCAATCATTCTCTAAACCAAATGGTGCTGAGTGAATTTACAACCATGTGTTGAAAGTGAAGTTCTTTGACTCTCTGTCTACATAAGCTTTTGTCCATATATCTGTTTATTTTCCTAATACTATACCTTACATAAAATTAAATAAATAAACATCTATGTTTTATGTATGTTCTGTTTGCCTCTTTGTTCAAGGTTAGACCATTCCTTTTTCTTATCAGCCGGAGCTTTATCTTTCCACCCTCCATCAAACATGTGCATACAGCCAGGAATGTTTTTGAGACTGTGTTCAAGCAAAATTAGGGGACGATTTACATTCATGAGGTTCGGGGGCTTTTGCAAGAAAATAGAAAAGCACCTTACTCCTTTTCAGTACTGGGGCTGTTTCCATTCACAGCTCGCATCCTAGCTTATGTGAAAGAAGGAAAAAATCTCTGTATAAATCGCAAACCAAATGAAGCTGAGTCTGACTGGCAGGACTTGCTTTATCTGGTCCCATCAGCTTTCATTCAGCAACACTGAGTCTATTGGGTCAATGTTTGCAAGGTATTTTTCCTATTGCTGTTTGTTGACTCACTTCAGAATACCGAAAACCTTATGTTTGTGTTGATCTCTAAGTTATATTGACCTGCCCATTGAGCTGATTGTTGGCGAACTAAAAAAGACTAGTAAGGCATCAATCTCTTTTTCCAAATGGATCTACTTTTCGACATGCAGATGAACAATTTGTTATTCATGTGGTGCAAAGGTACCTGGGCTACTTGGCAGGCATGCTAAATTGCCTATGGGGAGAGCCAAGCAATCCCCACATCATGTAGAAGTATTCAAGGTGACTTCAGCAGCAGGGTCACTTTAAACATTTTCTTTTTGTCATTAAACTTTTTCTCTTTTCCCCCTTACTGCAGGGGCCTTTTGTCAGTTGACCTGACGGGAAAAGAACCGGTAAACTGACAGACTAAGACCTTGAAGGGATCTTTTAAAGAAAAAGATATTAAAGACATAAACAGTTGGAAGCCAATGTAATAAAAAACTGCCACATTTGCTTACCAAAACTTTGAACAATTGTGTGTAGTTTTAAAGTGAAATGTTGGACTTGGATATTTTCCACCATCAACATAACTGCAGCACATCGCGATTAAGATGATTTTCCATGTCTGTTGCTCCACAAAAGAACAAATGGGTTAGCCAAAAAGACATAACAGAAATCGTAATTGCTATTCATCTCAGGAAGGCAAATGACTGCTGTTTGTTTGGTTCATTGCACAGCAAGTGGCTGCTACGCGAGGGCTGACGTGCATGTTGAATTAAGTCAGTACCGAGACCAGGGACGGTGAAACAGGAGAGTGGCAGTCCTCGTAATCTTATTTTACATGCAGGCAACGATTGGATTTTGTGCTACACCAGTTCTCTGCAAAATGAAAGAACTTACTCGTCATTTATAAATTTGTCGTCCCCTTTCAAATAATACAGTGGGATCATCCTACAAATGAATTGTTTTCTTAGGAATATTCTATGATTAAGATAGGTCAGAACGCGGATATTTGATGCGGGAACAAGATGGTGAAATGTTTTATTTGAATTCAAGGATTTGACAATAACATTTAAGCATTAAAAAGCTAAATTTTCTATTGTTCTTTTTGGCTCAACATTGAGGCTCATTCGTATATTTATCGAGTCCATTTTGTGGAACAAGGTGTTCTTTTTTTCAATTAAGTGCACTGCAACAACAAGCCTATTAATATAAGTCAAAAATTCTTACCTCATTGGTAGATTAGCTTCAAATAACTAAAAAAATAAATAACTAATTTGCCAATGGGGTAAGAAAAATGGTCTAGCCAAAATTCCTGTTTTAAGAAAAAAGACGTTTTCTCAAACTAAAATTATTTTTCAACGGAAACGCCTTCTCGATTAGATAATTTTTCTAGCAAGATTTTTTTTTGACATTTTTCTCTTGAAATAAAGTATTTTTACTCTTTTACGAGTCAGTTTTTGCAGTATGTTAACCCAAAACACCAACAACTATTTTAAATGCAAAAAGCCTCAGTGCTTTTCATTAAAGACATAAGTAACTGTTTTGAAGCCTTCAATATTGGCAATAATACGTTCCATCTGATGTGCCTCACTTTTGATGGGATTTATCTGTTTGATCACAATTGAAGAAATTCTGTGCGATTTGTGACGTTCCTGGACTGGAATTTTCTAATGCAGCCAAGCTGGGTCAGTATTCTTGAATCCCATCAAACAGCTCGCCATGTTTTTGACAGAAGCTTCTGTCAGAAACTCCTGTGATCTGGCCTCACCTTGAAGTGCACCTTTCCCTCTTTCCTCTTAGCTGTGTCCCATACATTCTCTTTCACATAAAAGTTTTAAAGGAGAACCTTTCAAAGTGTTACAGGTCCCATGTTGGGTCGCTCCTCTTAAATGATTACTGTGTTTTTCAATGCAAATATAATAATGCTGAAAATTGCAAGGGTGACTTTCCATTAAAATAAAGCTAGCAATGTTTCAAAAGAACAAAATAAGGGTTTGCCCATTCATTCCCCCCATCCATCCACCAGTCCATCCATTCATCCTCATAACTGGGGTTTATGTTTTAGATACCTCTATCCCTGGCTTTGTCCTCCTGCTCCTCAAGGAGGATATGTAAGGTGATTCCACGCTAGCCAAGTAATGTAATCTCAGGTTTTGCTGGTTGGAAGAGGAAGTTTTTCCAGGAAGATTTCCAAACACCACAACTGACTTGTCTTCATCATTCCCTGAGAGCTAATCTTTGGACACTGTCTTAATGAAAAGTCCAGCCACTTTGGTAAGGGAGTTAATTTCCGGGACTTGTTACTGAGATCTCAACCTTGTTTAAACCATTGGGTGTATACAAGAACTGGACTGAGTGACCCATCACCCCTTGCATTCCAAACGGGAAGTAACCGCTAGCCCCAAGAAGCTAAAGTCTAATAGAATTTTATTGAGAAATAAACAGCTGTTACTCAGTTATTATATTTGTCAGAATAACCATTCCTGGTCTTCTATCTTTTTTTACATGTTCTTGTTAATACAACTTTTTTATGATATTTTCTCTGTAGTGAAAGTTATTCAAGTTATATTCTAGCCTATTAGATTCATTCATTCATTCATCTTCTTTACCGTTTATTCCCTTTCGGGGTCACGGGGTTGCCGGAGCCTATTCCGGCCACTTGGGCGTAGGCAAGGGATGCCCTGGACTGGTTGCCAGTCTGTCGCAGGGTAGAATATCCTCAATCACACATCCATTCACTCTCACACTCACACCTATGGACAATTTAGAGTTGCCAATCAACCTATGCAGCATGCTTTTGGACGGTGGGAGGAAGCCGGAGATCCTGGAGAAAACCCATGCATGCACGGGGAGAACATGCAAACTCCACACAGAAAGGTTCCCCATTAATGTTGTGTTTTTCATGTCCCCCAGCCGGGACTTGAACCGGGGGCCTTCTTGCTGTGAGGCAAGCGCGCTAACCACTGCGCCACTGTGCAGCCCCCTATTAGATGGCTCAGTAAAACCATGTGCTCTGACATCAAACGTTTGAAATGTTTCGATGACAGATTCTTCCGAGCCTGCCTTCAATTGGTTGGGGTGTGGACTTCCAACAAGCTCACTCCTGATTGGCGAGAGTGGTTGCCATAGAAATAATGACTCAGACCGATTCAGACTGATTACTGCTTACCGACATCATCTGCTCTAACATGGTGAAGGAATGCATTGCGAAAAAATGGCGAATAACATAACTTTATTTTGTTGGAGCTGGAAGTAAACCATGTTCTTTCTATACACTCAATGGTTCAAACCAATAGCTCATAGCTCTTGTGGAGGTTAAATAACCAGTAAATCTTGAGCTTTGGCAAATCTCTTCAGCACAGAGGACAAGTAAAAATTTGGTTTTCAATTTTTTTTTTTTTATTATTCTGTAAATGACTTTCACAGTCTTTTTACTTCGTACTTTGTTTAAAAAATACGAGAACTGCTTGTTTTTACTCCTTTTATTCTGTAAAGTTCAAGTAAAAACTTGTATAACTTGTGTAACTGCTAAATGCCGTATACGGTACTTATATTGCGCTTTTCAACCTTCTTTGAAGGCCCAAAACGCTTTACAGTCCCATTCACCCATTTACACACACATCCACACACTGATGCTCTGCTGCAGAACACTGGTCCAACCTTCCACCAGAGGCAAGGTGGGGTTCAGTGCCTTGCCCAAGGACACTTCAACACGTGGGCGGGCAAGGTGGGAATAGAACCTGCAATATATCAGGGGTCGACCACCTTACCACTGCACCACAGCCACCCCGTGGTAGGGAGAACAGTGGTATTTCTTTGCAAACATGCAAGCAGCCTCAGCTATAATTTCAGAGGTATTTGTAAGAACATACAGAAATGAGATCTATTTAAGATTCTACTTATAAGTTCCAGGGGGGTTCACAGGTACAAGTGTGAAGAGACACTACAGGGTTAATAGCAGAAGTGGTGACTCTGTGCCCTGAAACCTGAATTTTGAGTTGACCTTCTTTCAAAAAGAGTTTTTTCCCGCCCTCTTTTACATATTTTTCCTAATCTGACTCTCAATTTCATGCAGCCTCTGCTCCTCTGCTATTGCGCCACTCTGCGCCAACTTTTTACTCCCCCTCTCCTACCCAGTATCATAGATTCCCACTATGATTCTGAAAGGATAAGTAAGACAGGGCATCTCGCCCTGACACTGCAGGAGGATGTGAGCAGAATTTCTTGAGCCATCTCTACTTTTTCCCCCTCTAAAACATACACACTCACACCTCTGCTGTGCTGTCAAATCCCAGTACAAGCACAGAGCTGTGGGGCCATATGGTCCCCTCCCCACATCTCCTCCGTCCCACTGGGTAAACAGGCCTGAGATAACAGCAGTCCTCTCAGATGCCTGTTAAGCTCCTGATCTCCTCTAAACACAGCTTCTTGCCTGTCTTATTAGTTCTAAATTCCTGGATCAATATTTTCACATTAAAGTCTTAGCTGCACTTGTTCAAGCAAATTTAAAACAAAACACGATCTAATATTGTAATTTTCTGTTTAAAAAAAAACACTAAGGCAATCTGTAACCATTGAATTTATTTATTAAAAAAATATATCTAAAATGGAAAGGGTGGATATAAGTTCTATTTTTATAAAAAGTTTTATAAACCATAAAGTTTTATAAACTTATTTTGAAAAAAAACTGATAATAAAATTGTCTTTTTTCTTAAATTAAATGGTTTAAAAAATTTGGTCTATCTTAATTGAAACTAAAACTTACATAAACATAGTAACACCTAATAGATAATCCTTCTAACTAAACACATATTTGAGAAGAAAATATTTGTCCAAATAACATATTAACATATGTTAAAGGTTTCTCTGAAAATAGGTCAATAATAATTGATTATCATTTTGGTCAGAGCATTGACTGATAGAAAATCACTTACTTCCCTTTCCAACGAAATGAGGTTAATTCAGACACCATGTTGGAGTCAAACGATGTCAGTAAGTAGTGATTGGTCCAGGTCAACATTTCTGCGGCAACCACTATCACTAATCAGGAGTGAGCTTGTTGGAACTCCACACCTACTACCTGACTTTTTAAAATCTGTCACTCAAACATTTCAAATGTTCGACATGGGGCCAGCGACCACCACATACTTGGATACAGGCATCTGGTTGGTCAGTTTATAACTTGAGTAACTTCTAACAAAGAAAAAGTGTTGAAAAATAGTTAGGATTAACAAGAACATGTGAAAACAGGTAGTAGAGCAAGATTGGTTATTCTGTCAAATATAATACCTGAGGAATAACTGTTTAATGTATGCTTATTTCAGATGTCAAGATTCTTACTGGAAGTCACAGCCCAGTAAATGGTGGTTGGTTGCATAAACACAGACTAAGAAACACATTTATGAATTAGCATTAGATCAAAATGTTTAATAGTATGAAAAGCTGAACAAATCTTTCATCCAATTTCCTATTGGCATAATTGATGTGCTCTATGTTAACTGCAAAATAACATTTAGACACACTGTTACTTACTGGGATTGGACTAAAACACATTAATGTAACACAAACATGCGTCAAGCCTGTTATGCTAGATATGCTTTTATCTAGTTGCGTCTACTGCGTGACATTAAAATCTGAGGATATTCCTTAAAATTATAATACACCTAATTTTTATATGTTCTACTTTCATAAATGGTTTGGTAATTAATTAAAACTTTTTGCTTTTTTGTTTCAATTTTTCTCTCTCAACAGAATCATCGTACTCACAGTAAACTCTTTAGTTGGATGAAAATTGGCGCCGGTTCTCTATCACTTACCACATTTCCATAAAGTGAACAATCTCATTTCCAGTTCAGAGGACAAAAAATAAAAATAAAAGATGAAGTGATATCACGTTTTGGAGTTTTTTTAATGTGATGGTTTTCATGATCCATAATCTTTGCCTCCATGGTTTCCAGCATCATTCCATCAATGCCGCACACACCGCTTGAAAGACAGAGAGGCTATAAAGACAGCGTTGCAAGTGAGGTTACAGACATTAAACTTGAAGGCTTTTTTTTGCTCCAAACATGTCCCCTAACTCAATAGCTTAAGTGTGTCCTTCATAACTTTACCAGAAATCTCTTTTCTTTTCTGTAGTTTGTGGACAAGCTTGATTAACAGCTCCCATGGATTAACTCTGGAAAATGAAGTAGAAATTAGTTGCAAGTCTCTTTTCTTCAAAACTCTATCAGTCCATCAGCATGAGAAAGTCATGTTCTTTTGAACAGGGCTTTATTACAGCTAAGTTATTGAGAATTCAGAATCAACAGTCACCGGAGCGGTTTCTGCTTATCGCCATGCCCTCCGGTGACCGTGCAACTGTGACAATTGTTATCATAGTCTCTGAAGCACAGAGCACAAACATAGAGCACACGTTTGGCTTGACATGTTCACGCCAGATGTGAGTTACATTTGGATATGTGCATTATGCTTTTTCATGACAGTCTTGTGCTTTATAAAAGTTTCTATCACATCAAACTACAAATTAAATGTATATTCATGATGCCTGGGCTTCATGAGTTATAACTCTTGCTTTACAAGTACATTATTTTGTATTTTCTGCACTATGAGGCGCTCCTAGGAGTCTTACATTTTTCAAAAAACGACAGTGCGCCTTAGAGACTGGACCACACTAACAAGGTTGGGAATTACAGGTATTAATAATATGCTAACATGGCTAACATATCTAGCGTGGCTAATGTGTAGTGTGTTACAAACGTTCCAGATTTACTGTGAACACAGTTAATAAAGTCTCACTGACTGAAGGACTTATCTCTGATTCTTTTGTCTCGCTTACTGTGCCTTATATGACATAATTTTTCAAATGAACTATTCATTGATGGTGCGCCTTGTAATCTGGTGCCCCAAAAGTACAGTATTTTTAGTTTAAAACAATTTATTTAGTAGAATTTCTGAGTGAATAATTGTTTTTTAAACTGTGTTTTGAATTTTCTCTGCACGTGCAGATGCCTGAATCCATCGACTTATTCCCCATTTCTACTCCATGGATACCTGACATGAGTAAATATAATGGAAACTGATTTCCATGCAGCTACCTCACTTTGAAAATGAGAGTAATGCATGCCCCCTGAGCAGAGGACAAATGCTTGATGAAAAGTAGGCTTTTTCAGGCGGCTGTTATCTAATGTATTAAAGCATTGGAAGACAGAGTTTAAGTCCTATTCTTTGCTCAGCATATTTAATGTTATATTTAATTAGTTGTATTTTTCGTATTTTTTTTAAAACCTTGGATGCATCTCCAAATAGTGCAGTCAGTACATTGTTTTCTCAGAGCTGAACAGATGAATCAGGCAAAGAAAAACAGGAGGGAAAGTGAGAAAGAGATGGAGAGAAAGAGACTAACAGTGTTGTCATCATTCTGCACCAGAAGCTAATCCAAAATCTTTGCCCTTAATTTAGTGGAACTGTCATGTCCAGCGGAGGTCAAACAAGTCTAAGCCGGAAAGTTAAGGGTTTTCCAGACCGTTCTTTACCCTGCTGGGTTATTGGGAGGTGTACTAGTTCTGTATAGAGGGCAGAGATGAGCCGATGATCTTCTGAGCTGCATTGATGATTTACTCAAGCATCCTCTCGTCTGCTTGTTCTTTTGTCACCTTGTGGTACAGTCTGTCAACACTCACGCTTGGTGGTGTCACACAAGCTCACCAGCAGCCTTTGACCCAGAATCTTCTTCCTGAGAACCCTGAGGATTTTGGGTCACTTCTGTGTCATGATGACTTCTCTGGTGCTCAGGACAAATCAGCAGAGACAGATTTGACATGCCATTTAAGTGGAAATGGTTTGTGCATTCAAACTGATAAAGACGTTGGCCACTTTTGCACTCTTCATGAAATCCACCCTATTCTCCTTTTTTAAAATCGTTAAACTCTTCTGCAAGTGTCGCATCCCAAGTTAGCCCGTGCTGACTAAAAAATATCTTAATTTCCTGCTGCTTATGCAAAATGAGTTGAATAAACACCATCTCTCCATCACTTTTCATTTACTACAGCCCCACTATCACTCCAATTTCTTTTAGCGTTAAGTGGCCTCCATTGGACTTTTCAAAATCAAATACCTAGCACGGTAAAAGCATCTTTGAAAGTATTAAAAAGATATTGTAACACACTGTTTTAGCTGCAGGCACACTTAAAGCAAAACACACATTAAACAGTTTATTTATTTATTTTATCGGACTTTTAGAAAAGGTTAGATCATGGAAGTTCCTGACAATATTAAAAGTGAGAAGCAATGTTCTATTGCCAGAGTCAGCAACATAATCTGGCTATGGCGCACACCCACAAAAGGGAGGAGCTCTTAGATTGTGAGGTGTGTGTGGAATGTAAAGGATTTAGGAGACCCATGTGATCAACAGAAAGCAAGAGGACTTTTTTTCTTTAATTTAAGTTCAACTTTGAGGGTTTGGTATAGACAGCATGTTTCTTATCAACCATGTTTCCAGTTTTATTTTCATCATCCTTCCACAGGACTTTTTTGATTGTGTCTCATATCATCTGAAAGGCAGAGAGTATGTCTGTTTCTTTGTTGTTTGCTGTTGGGGATTGAGTCACGTGTAACTGGGCCACTGCTGTAGTTTGCCATGTTTAATGTTGGAAGGCAGTTGACAAGATAAAAGACCAGAGCCAAGGCAGACTGCACACTAAATTGAAAAGTCAAGACACTCTGAAAAAACTGTGAAGCTCAAGTTCCATACATGTGGTGACTACAGGAAGGAAATAAACAATTTGCAATATCGGCCCCTTAGCAAAAAGTAGTCTATTTATTAAGGGTATAACAATTACTGTCGAATCAATTAATAAATTAAGTTAATTGATTAATTGATTTATTTTCCTATGTAATCCAAGCAGATCATCAATATGACCCATACCAATAAAAAAATTTAAAATTTAAAAATGAAATAAAGTGATTATACTTTCTATTGGAAATACCATTGAATTGAGGCGTATACTATATCGAAAAAATGACCATCATAGCAGAAAAATCATTACAGTCCAATGTGTGGAAACACTTTGAATTCTATAGACATGTGACCATACATTGTGGTAGAATGTTTTAATAATGTTCCTTTTGTATTATTTTGATGTAGAAAAAAAACAGTGGGCTGATCTAAAATGTGAATGGATTTTGTTTGTACCCATATTTAATTTACACTTGATTATCTTGCAAGAAGTACAAGGAATCTAGAAAACTTCACCTGCACTGTTCAGTACCCAGGTATTTGAGTCACACTGCATGAATTTTTGGCTAAAGAGGTCCTGGATCAATTTTAGGTCAGCCAATCGGCTCGTTCAAAATGAACCAATACGGATTTTGAATTAGATTGGGAACCACAAATTACGATATAAATCAAATTGTTAAAATTATTTGCTACACCCCAAGTGTACCTAGTCTATACTAAAAATGAGGCAGTAAACTTAAGTAGCAGTATATTTCATTTAAAATATTCCAATTTAGTCTGGAAAAGTATGTACATGGTCTATATATTTGCTGTGCTAATACTCAAGGGTACTTAATAAAATAAACTTCATGTGTACTACTGTTTGCTGAGGGTAGTATGAAATCAATATCAGGCTAAAACCAGAATCCTTCATTGTCAATGCACAGAGTACATTGAAAGTATAGATAATGTTTGTATTAAAGACATTAAGTAATTCTAAAGAAGCAAGTTCTATCTCTTGTGAATTTCTGTCAGAATAAGCTGGTACAGGATATACAGCAGCACTTTCAGTTTTTCACCAATTATCGACCACTTTGACTTTCTGCAAACATTTCCAATGTTCCAAAAAGCCTCTGATGAATTCGTCCTTGATAGCCATCTCAAAAAAGCTCATTTGTAACTCTTAAGTAATCATTTTCTAACTTTCCAAATGTCCAATCAATCATGTCGGGTGTTTTAAGATGCCTGCGCTGCAGTGCTCTTTGGTGGTACTGTCCATTTGCTCTGCTTTGATTAAAGGTTGAGCTTTTGAAATGCCAACGCTACACACTGAAGCTAAATGCTTCAGCAAATACGCAATCAGGGGATGTAAACTAGTAATGCAGCACAATCAGATTACAGTGATTTCTTTAAATGCTAATAAGTAGGCACTTTTGTTGCCACGCCCCCCTGTCATTTTCTGTCAGCCCTCCTCTCTTTCTTTTTTTCCTCATCTTCGCCTTCCTCTTCTTCTTCGCTGGGTGGTACTGGATATGGTCCCACAGAGCAGTGGCCTCATTACTCAAGCTCTCATGGCAAACTACTCCTCGGGGAGGTGGAGCGCACTTTTTAAAAAGTGCCCTGTCACACAGTGACTGGTGATTTGCATTTAGGTTAAAACCAGACAAGACCCTTAAATCTTGTTTATGGACAAAAGGGAGCTCCCTCTTTGTTGCAGCAGTGCAGCTTTGGTTTCTGTTGCGCCAGCCTTACTTTACTCCCTCAATTACACAGAACTGCACACTGCTGTTTTTGCAGTAAAAGCATCAAGCGTTTCTGATTCGTATACAAGTTATAATCCATACAAGGCTTGTGGCTATTATCTGGTATGCAAGTGCTACTTTAGCTAGTAATCAGTGTAATGGGCTGTCTGACAAAGAGGATGGACCCTCATTCAGGCGTGCATTAAAAACTACATTATATTCTTTTTTTACATACACAACATTAGAACTCAATGTTAACACTAAAAGCTCTTATCATAAATAGTTTAGGTGCTTATATAGATTTAGAATGGGGAGTAGTTAGTTCTAAATCATTACATCTCTTTGTTTTGGAGGGATTTTTCCTATTAGATAAATTAAGTTTGCCATCATGTACATAACAGAATTATTTTAAAAGTGTTTAAATTTTCCAGCAGCTAAATTGTCAGAGAACATTCAAAGTCTGAACTTTAACTTCATTTACCTTAAATGGGTAAGGCGTTTTTAGAAATTTTTGAATTACCGGTTCATACACTTCAACGTGTTGAGGAGAACAATAAAACTATTTGAACTTGAGCATTGCTTTGCTTAGATATATGTCATAATGTGTGAAAGACCACATGTCACACCTTCTGACCAACATAAAGGATATCGAAAATTTGCTGAAGTGACCAAAAACTTCTGTGCGCTTCTGAAGTCAGGTGTTTTATAAACTTTTTTTTTTTTTAAACTAGAAATATTTTTTGTGTTTCATTTCAAACCAAAACCTATGACCCTTTGGCTTTGCCTAGTTAAATAATTGAAAAAGATAAAAGTAAAGGGTCATGTTCAACATCGATGACAACAACCCCAGAGGACCGAATGTATTGCACTATAGGGTGCACTGGATTATAAGGCGCACCAAGAGACATTGTCTATTTTCAAAATTATACCATATATGAGGCCCAATAAACTATATGGCATTTTAGGTGAGACAAAAGAGTCAGAGATAAGTCCATCAGTCAGACTTTATTAGCTGCGCATACTAGGCTTGCATAATAAACTTAACAAACTTAGCGCTATCGCTATATCAAGCTGTGGAATGCGCAAATCGCAAAGTCAGCGTAAATTGCAATAACAATATTATGGCAGTTTGAATTATTTAATGAATCAAATAAATCTATTTATGCATTTGACAAATCGGGTGGACCGCTGCATGTTGACCAATCGGATGGGTGATGTTGGATGCCGGCCTCCTATATAGACGAGGGTCATTTGGAGTGTATGTTGAGTTATGTTGACTTTTACTTAAATTACACTGTTGCAATGAAATGGAAATTATGTATTTAGATGTTTTTCTATTTGTTCATATATCCCAAGTTAAATTGTCATTGCATTATTTATTACTAATATTGAAAATGGCGAGTTTTCCTCTTATCGTACACCCCTAGCGTATATAGTAACTATGGAACTTGTTTGTTATACAACATCAGCTGATAATATCTTAACGTCAGCTACACATTAGAGGCGTTACCCACATTAGCATCTTCACAATACCTGTAACTCCAAACCTTATTTGCAACAAGAAATAGACTTGTACAACTAAAATATGTTTTTAAAAAAATAATTCAATACCAGTACACGTTAGCTGCATTTGTGTATTCACAGTAAAACATTGACAGAGGGCGGCGTATGTCTTAAAATCACTTTGACATCAGTATGCACAAGAATTAATCCATATATATTACACACAACCTAATTGTAAAATATGTCGAAAAATAATTTTTTTATGCTAATGCTAAGGTATAATATTTGTGATTAAACAAACTAAAAAAACAAGAATAATTCATTTAGGAATAGCATTTATCATTTGATTTGGTTTCATGGACAAAGAAAATATTAATCTGTCACTTAGAAACAAAGTGTAATATTGCAGCTATTGTTTCTGCACTATTTTATTTTTTTTTACAATATCTAATAACAAAAGGAAGAAAATATTTTGGTACGTTTAGCTCTTGGGTAGGTACAACACTAAGTAGATAAAAAAAAACTAATGTCTTCATTAAGCATTGCATTTCAGTGCTGTAAAAAAAAAGGTTAGAATCAGTCATTTGACCGTAGAACACTGGCATTCACAGTGCAGTTCATTGATGACTATGCATTTTATGTTACTGAGGTCAAACTCAAAAATATTCAAAATGCAATCCAACCATCATAATAACAAGTTTAAAACATTTTTTAGCAATATGACACTAAAAGAATTACCGTACTGTCTGTGTTGCTGAAAAAATCTTATTCTGCAAAAAACTCTTTTCCTTTCGGCTTGGAGCACTTGCAAATTCTAGTTCAATTAACTCAAGGAGTCTGTTCTTATAAAAGAAAAAAAAAGAGGCTTTGTATTTATACTCAGGTCCTGGGTGTATCTTTGTGCTGCAGGAAAAAGATTAAACGTTGAAAAAAATTACAGCTCTGAATTACTCGATAGTCACAAAATGAAGGTGCAGAGGCTGTGCCTAAAACGTAATCAGTTTTTCAAAAAAATTTTAGACTGTGTGTAAAAGTTTTTGATCCAGAGCAATCTGAGTAATGCTGTTGTGTGGTGTGGGGTTAGCGCGCCTTTATATATAGATCCCAAGAAGATGTTTACACCAACAAGGAGGTTCTGTGGCGCTTTCATGCCTTACATCTGCTCTGGTTTGTGGCTTTCCATCTTCTTTTCCAGACCCCGTTTTTTTTCTTTTTTTTTGCTTCTTAAATCACCCTATCAATGTGCAAGTGCTGCAACATACTGCTTTAATCACTCATTTCTGGGCTTTTTTTCCCCGTTTGATCAGACCCCATCCTCATTTTTATTAACAGACAGCGGTTTCTCCCTGCAGCCATCGCTGCTCAGCCGCACACATAAAACATCACATGGTACGGACTTTGATCTTATATGGACTATTTTCTAATGGACTGGGTCTTATCATTGTGCCTGAAACCATTTATCTCTGCTTCGCGTTGTGATTATTTCTGCTCTGTTTTTTGTGGTTTCTGTGTTTAAATCGACCAAATATCTGTTAGTTTGCACCACATACCAGTACAGCTAACAGAGTATATTTGAGCAACAGTTTAGTGAGCTGCAGTAGATCAGCTCCTGATTTGTGTCATTGTTTTTTTTTATTTGGTGAGGTAAAATGATCCACCAACAGAGTTAGGATGCACACTTTTGAATCATTCTTTACATAAAACGCAACCTGTACTTAAATGTATGTTAGCATTTCTAAACAAGGGCATTAGATGGTGTTTGCCATTGCAAACACTCAAATAACTTTTTTTTTTTAAGTGAGACAACAGAACAACAAAACGAAACAAAACAACTAACACTTGAAAAAACAGATCTGACAAACACAGACAACTACCAAGACTAACACATAAAGTGTGAGTGTATGTGTGATGTAAGGACAACGAGAGACAATTCCATCCCCAAGCTTGAACTAACCGTCACACATTGTGTTAACTATATATATTTATGGGTACATTATTATAGAATCATATAGATAGACAGGAAAAGCTGGAGACACCTATAATTATGCATTCATTGGATTCTTGATACTGGAAAAACAGTAGCGGTATCCCTCCTGAAGCCCACTCTGTAAATAATCATCTTGTCATTGTTTCAAAAATAAATAAATAGATAAAACAAACAAACAAACAAACAAAGTTGAGAGTAATTACACATACCCATCAGACAGACGACTGCAAATGAAGCGAATAGGACATTATAGAGAGAAAAAGGTGAGGACACAAGACAGTCACATATTTGATTCTCAGATGAAACTTAATGTTCCTCTAGGAACTCCATGAAGGCTGACCATACTGATAGTGGTCACTCAAACAACTTTATGTCAAACACAATTCAAGCGCCAGGGGCGTCCAGTTTCAATGCTAAGTCAATGTACAGATGCGATCAGAGGTCGTCTGGAGCGTTTTAAATGTTGAGCGTGGCCGTCTGGCAGCAGCTCTTTGCGACGTTTTTAAAGACTTAAAATATTTTAATTTTGGCGAAAGAACGCCAGATTAGCATCCCTGAAAATAATCTAGATGATTCTAATCTGGGTTAAAAAAAGAAAGAAAGAAAAAATACATATATATATATATATTTATTTATTTATTTATTCAGAGAAACACTGCATTGGCAAATAGCTAAGGAGTATTAGGTAAACACTTAAATGTAGGACTAATTTATTTCACTTTTAATCTATATCAGTTCAAACTATCTCTGTGATTCATCCCAAACTCACTAAAAACAGCTGAATTTTATGTGTGAGTGTACATTTATGGAAAAAGGCAGTTGAAAAATAGGAATTGAAATGTCTTCCTCCTAGATTCTCTGTGTACCTTTTCTGACTTGAGTCTGATGCATCTTTTGCTGCAGGTCATATTTACAAAAGAGAAACTCACCCATAAAGCTTTTCTCATGCATTCATCTCTTGCATCTCTGCACTACGTTTCGGCTAACATCAGTTATATTCGGGCAGATTGGGAGTGATTGTCTTGGGAGCCGAGGTAAGACGAGGGCACAACGTTTCTCACGCTCAGTTGCTTTCATAAACTCAATGTTTACTCACAGTTATCTCTGCAGTTGGAGCTCTCCGTTGTTCTTGCTGTCAGAATGGTAAATTATGGCACTGCTTTGTATCCTTTTTTAAAAGTGGAGATGATAGATTTTCATGTTCCAATGTAAAGGTGACTGGACGTAGCTTTTATTATTTTATGTGATCCACAATGAACTGGAAATGCTTTTCTTGAATTCACTAGTTTGTATTTCTCTGGAGTGTTCAGGTTATTTGTCCACTTTTATTGTGTTTTTCCCACAATGTACTGTATGTTTCAGGACATTGGAATTGTTTTACCATTTATTTTTACGAAAATGAGAACTTTTAGCATTTAAAAACCCACTCTGATGAAAATTGCATTTTGGGTGCTTTTAACATGTTCTTGTGTCATTTTTTGATAATCCAGTAAGATCCGTACGTCTTCATTTTCCTTGTTCCAGTTGGTATCTGGCTAAAAACTGTAGCTGGATGACTCCAATATTGCTCACCATTTTTGTTGCACCCGTAATGTTATGTTGGGGTTGTGAGGGGCTGTAAGCTAGTGGGAGAAAGTGTAAACAGATGGATAATGGGAAATGGGGGTGGGTTGCTCTCTGCCAACAGTCCCCCCCATAAGTTTAAGGCAAGTTTCTGATGAACGATAAATCAAATCAAGCTTTATTTATATAGCACTTTTACAACTCAGGTCACTCAAAAAATATAATCACATTTAAAAACAAAAGGACAAGACGAACAAAAGAAAGAAAAAGAAGCTTCTTGGTTGAATGACTGTCAAAATGAAAAAAAGAAAAAAAAAGAAAACAGTTGCTACCTTTTTTTTCTTTTGGAGAACACACAAATATTTAATACGTTAGAGAAAAGTCATGCAGCTGAAACCATGTGCTTGAAAGCCTATACTGAGTTACTGAGCCAAAATGTTTGGGGTTTTTTTGCGTGCAAAAAGTAGTGCGCGGGTTTTTTTGAGTTTCTCACTGACTGAAGCAGAGCCAAAAATATGCGCTGTGATTGTTTGCAGTTGTAAATCAACACAGTTTTTTTTTAATTTTGGCTAAAAATAGTATAATCATAATTATTGAAGAGCAAGTGTAAAAAAACAAACAAAATATGATCAGAGTGAGACTTTAAAGCAATAAACAGTAAAACATTTTCTTGGACCTTCACTGGATATTTCTAAGTATGTTTGCTGTTTTTTTCTGCTATTCTTTCACTATAACCAAAACATTTTTTTCCCATATTGTCTTGCCTTTATGACAGAGATCTCTGGGAACTCAGAAGACATCCCTCTCGTGCGCTGGCGTCAGCAGTGGCTGGAGAACGGCACTCTGCTCTTCCACATCCACCATCAGGATGGCAGCCTGAGCCTGCCAGAGCCCACTGAAGACCCGGCAAATGACTCTACAAAAGAAGAGCTGCGCATTCTGCACATCTCTGTGATGGTAGGCATTCTTATCTGCTCTGAATGTTCACAGAGCAAGAACTCCGTCTCCAATTGCTGTTTGTATTTTTTTGACATTTACTCACAAGGACTTTTAATTAGACAAAATCTTCCCATTCTTTGCAAAAAACCCACGGCAGTTTAAATTGCTGGAGTTTTTTTTTTTTCTTTTTTCATACGGTTGAGTTGTCCTGCCTTAGGCTGGCACATCTTCATTTCATGTTCTTGTTTTTTGTTTCCATGTGCTTTTCAAACGAAACAGCTGACAGAACACGTTTTCTTTTTTTTCCTGACTAAAGGTTTTAGCGAGCAGATAAATCTTGCAAATGTCTGTCAGAGTACAATGGATGCTTTGGAGAGGAAAAAAAAAATCAATTACAAAGCATAGCAATTTATTTGAAGCTTTTCAAATTAAAGCTGCAGTGCGTCAACAAAAACAACAAAAAAGATTGTAAAAGTATATGATATTTTAATTTAAGTTTTTGTCATTTCTTTTTGTCTCAACTTACAGATTTATTCCAGCACATTTCAAATGTTTTACATCTAATCTTACTTGCTGTTTACTAAACAATAATGGCCTGATTTACCTGTAAAAATATGGAGGAGATATAAAAGTGGACTTAGACCAAACCAAAAAGTGAAACTATAGATCTCGCGTTTAGTTTTTGTGATAATTGAGGCACAAAAAATAGGAAGTTGCAACTCTTTTTCCTAAAAGTGGCAACAAAAGCTGTGATAGTATTCACATTTAACCCAAATGCATCATGGGAGTTGTAGTGAAAGCAGTGGTGCTTATGCCGGACAGACTCACATCTATGACCTTCATTATTTTATTCATATTTTAAACAGATCACTAGCCCCGGTAGCCCAGATTCTGCACAGACGTTTGCCGCGGACCCCTCCCCCTTCCTCCCTCCCCTCCTATCATTTGTCCATTCACATCGAAAGCTATTCACGCATTAAATTCGCGTTCTCCGCCTTTATTTTAACATGCTTCAAAGTCGCTGCTCCACGCATGTCCAAAAGTGTGTCTACAAATCTGACACTTCCGCAGCGTGATGTGGTGATGATAAATGTCTTTAGATCAGTGAAAATGAATCATTTCCCGTGGTTACTGTGCTGCCTCACACTGGTTGAAAAACACTGACCTTGACAATTTTTTAATTCTTTTTTGACGTGCGGACTATCAAACAAAACAAACGATTTTTTTATTTTTTTTGTATTTTAAATATAAAGCGTTCCCTCATTTATTGCGTGAGCGGTTTGTCAAAAAAAAAACTTGCAATAGAGGACATCTGCAAAGTAACATTTTACATGTTTTAAGGCTGTAAAACCCCTGACTACACACTTTATACACTTTACTTAGACAGGTATGAACATGTTAACAGTTTTCTTTCTTGTTTCAACTCTCAGAGTTAAAACTTTTGTAGAACAATTTAAATGAAAACAAAAATTAGCTCACATCCAAGATTTATGGAAATTTGACAGCTAAGAGCATTCTATACAGGGAGGAGATAACAAGTCTACAGCCAATCAGGACACAGAACACAATAGTGTGTGTCGAAGTGTCCTTGGGCAAGACAATGAACCCCACATTGCTCCTGGTGGTTGACGATGGTGCTAGTGTTGGGCAGTGTAACCCATTATCACTTATCATTTATAGTGGGTATCGAAAAAGAATGGTTGAATTTCACAGAGTTAAACTGCTTTTAACTGCAGTGTGCAGGGCACTTGTACTGTGCTGACCACAATTTGATTTTTTTTACACAAAACGCCTGAGACAACAGCACTTTGTCTAAAGCATCAGTTTGGAATATGACAGGAAAAAAAATAAGCTTGGAGTGTAAGGAGGCAGTTCCTCATGGAGGGCTATTTTGACCCTCCTTAGTGCCCTCTGGCACCCCTTGTGTCCACTGGACCAAAGATCTGCAGCACCTTTACTGCCCAGGGGACTGGCCAGGTTACCCCAAGAACCTCCTCATCTTTTTCAGTCGGACTACTGGCAGGCTGTGAACACACCGCACACTCTCCTCATGCCCTTTCTTTCTGCCCAAAGATATTGCAAGCAGGCTTTGATGGATGATATGTATTTTCAGACTTTGAAAGGATATTAGAGCTGCAAACACTAATGATTAGTCAGCTTGAGACCACTTAAACGAGCAAATGCATTGTACTGAACACAGGAGACATGCTTTGGCATTTTCAGAACTTGGTAATAAACACTTTGCCTTGCCCTGTCCTCTGGATTTATTAGCAAACATCGGGTAATTTCAGCAAGCTTATATTATGGAGTAGACATTTTTTTAAATGACAAGAAGGAGCTCCTTATCATGATCTCATTGTTTTTGCACAGATCATACAGTTTACTCCCAGTACTGGCTGCATTACACTCACCCTCCAGTTTAGGTGAAAGTCCTTGTTTCTCATTTTTCACCCCATTGGTGCTTCTGAGAAAGCGCCTCCACAAATGGGGCTTTCATAAAGATAGAAGGTGAGCATGCCAACACAAGCAGACCCCACAGCAGATGGAAGTGGTCTCGCCACTGGGCCACCCAGGCCCCACTGCAGATTGCCACCCAGTTGGAGGCCTTGACCTATAAATCCAAAGCCATGTTACTTGCTCAGCACCTTGTGGATACAGAAATGGTCCTGTGAAGTACGCATTATGGGCTTTTAGCTCAAGCGCACAAATGTCACTGGAGCGGTTTTTTTCCTTTGTGGCAGTAAATACTACTGGACATGAGGAAGCAAAAGGTCATATACTAACAAACATAAGGAAGCAAACAGGCAAGTGAAGCTGTGAAAACTCAAGGCAAGAGATCAAGTAAAATAGTTTAAACAATGTCTATGTCTCATCAAAAAACATTCAGTAATGGTCCCTTTTGGTGCATTACACCTTTGATTTTTGGGTTGTCTGGGCCCATGGAAGGACGTAGACAGGAGCGTCTGCATCTTCAAAGGTTGTCTTGCAATTCCCTTGAGGCTCGTCCAGCCACTTTTAGGGTCGTCATGAAAATGGAAGGTTCGATTGTCATGCGTGCATGTATTGCTAAGTATTTGTAAGGCTAATGTAAGTTGCATGTACAGTGCTGTCGTACAGTTCCCTTGCGCTTAGTAAGGTGCATGCGTTAGCTCCTTACTGAACATGTGCAAGTGCTGCATGAAAGCCTATAGGATGCCGAAACAAACTACTCTGTAATTGTACGATTTCTTTTTTTCTAAGCTTGTACAACGGGTGCACACTCATTTCACAGTCTGCTTGGTTCAATAAGGGTTAAAAATATGAATAATCTGTACAACGCGCCAGCATCCCATCTACTTCATTACATTTTTATTCAATTCAATTTCAATTCAATTTTATTTGTATAGCCCAAATTCACAACAACAGTTGTCTCAATGGGTTTCGTACCGGTAATTGTAAAGTGAACATACCATCAAAAGAATCATAGATGCATAGAATTCAACAGGAGATACTAAACTTTAACTAAACAGACTAAACTAAACTGGGCATCCCTGCCCTTAGAACCTCCTTTTATTAAATAGAACTCAAACTACTTTTGAACAGACATTTAAAATGAGATGGACAACGGGGCTTGGATGTCTTTTTAATTTTAATCTTTGGGCTGATTTGTAATCCACTATTTTGCTACTACCTAGTGTCACTCTCTCGGTCAAGCTTTCTTAAAAGTGGGAAATAACCTGGCAGTTGTCAGTAAGGCTGTTTTAAACTTGATAAATAACCGTTCACCTGTCTATCTAAAGACTGTTCCATTATGAGCTTTAACAGTTTTATTGTCATTTATACAATGAAAGGAATAGAAAGATAAAGAAATATTGAGGCCCTGTAGCAACACAACAACTGATTAAAAATAAGGAAATTAAAAAAGTAGTGATGTCCCTTTTTTAAATGGCTTACTTACCTGTTGAACTGACCAAACTACAGTTAGAATCAGATTCAAGCAGGAAGTGTTTGTTTGAGACTGTAAGCTGGTTTTTACTTAACAAATGGGAGATCTTGTGGAACAAATAGGATGTTTCTCTTTTTTACAGAGCTGCATGGATATATTTGTGCTCACTTATTGAGAAGTGTGACCAAACCTACCAGAAAACATTTGTGTCTATTCTCACTGCTCTGTGTGTGCGACCATGATCTTTTTCACGTGATGGTCCCTGTTTGTTTGTTTTTTTGAAAATTAATTGACATGTTTTTCTGAGGTATTTTTGAACAATGTAATTTTTGGGTCAAAAAAGGAGGGAAAAGCAAAGAACTCCCAATTCCCTCTTGCTCAGCCAGTCTGTTTTTGAAGTTTGGTTTTCTAAAGTTGTTGCTTCCCTCATAGAGGGTTCAAAGCTTGTCCCCTCGGAGTCAGACAAACAAGGTGACCATGGTGTCCTCCACTGGCTGCAGCTGGTCATCCATAATAGATGACTAACCTTGTCTATGGGTGTAGCAACACCAGGTGAGACACTGGCATCTCAAACTTTCAGCTTTAACCCAACAGACCCAGGCAGAGACCAGATAAGTCCCCAAACTCAGGCAGAATTACAAAAAGTAAAAATAAATAAACACTACATTTTAAACAGGATCACACCCTCAGTCTTCATCCGTTTATTTGTGGAAAGCTCTTGAGCTCAGTTGTATCATTGCTGTACTCACTACTTTTTTAATTTCCTTATTTTTAATCAGTTGTTGTATTGCTACAGGGCCTCAATGGATCAATCCAATCAGCAGATTTAGTATGAAAGCGTCCAAACCAAACCGATCCAATTTCATGACTTGATTGCCTAATATTTTCACGCTCACGGGTTAGATCTTTAGCTTTTTTCCCTTGTGAGTCTTTTTTGAATCAATTGTTTTTTTCCCCAGCAGACAATAAACGTTAGTATGCAATATAATAATACAAGTTATGAAAATAAAATGCTGATTTATCATAAAAGTTTCCAAATATTAGGATAAAGTATTATGCTTTATAAAAAAGGTTTCAGTTTGCAGCTTTCTACATGCTGGCATCTTTTTTTTCCCTTTATGGTGTACAGCTGGCAGGATGGACATATTTGGCCTCATCTGTGCCAAAGCCCTTAAGGTTCTCCCTGTCTTTAAATTCCAAAGTGTGACAGGGAAAAAAACAAAAAAAAACAAACCCTTGCTGTGCCCAATCAACCCCGAGCGTGAGAAGCAGTCTAGCCTGTCAGACACGTATGGTGTTTGATGTTAATGACAGCAGATGCCGGGCTTCACTTGTGTTTTTGTCTGCTTTATGTTGGCTGAAGTAAGAGCAAACAAAGAAGAACGCTTATCTGGAAATACACGTGATGACGAGCAGCCCAGCCTAAGATAGTAATCCTACTAAAGCTGTGATGACAGATGGAGAAGGACTTTCAAATCAGATAGGTTATTTGAGAAGGAAAAAAAATAAATTAATCCATCGACATGACAGGAACAGGAAACACAAGAGTACATAATATCCTGACGGTCTTTATTTTCATATTTCTGATGATTTTGCTTTGCTGTCTCTCAGGTGCTTCAATAGCCTGGAGGTCACCACACAGTGCCTCCTTTTTTTTTTTGGTCATTCACCATTTCTCTGCACAAATATGCATTTAAAGGATCAGCTCATTCTATATTCTATATGTTAATTTCAACTGCAGAAACCTAATTTGAAGAAAGATAAAATCCACATGATGAAAAGGAAAAATATGTAAAACATCCCTGGAGTTCTTCTTCCATTATGTGGTGTTAGAGCAGTGACACTACTTAGCATGTGGCATGTGAACATTGTGTACTTTCTCCAACAATCATGGTAATAATGGCAGCAGCTCCCAACCTTCAAAACTGCACCCACAGCATCGCATCATCACAGCATGGCGAGTTTTTGAAAAGCCAGTTGAATGAGCCAAGCTAATCCATGGTTTCCCTATGGGATGAAGAACAGCAAACAGTCCAATACTGGGCTTCTTTGTAGTACTTCTCAATCTCTGTTGCGAGCTTTCCAACAAACACAAAGAATCCAGTTATTAGAAAGGCAGGAATTTTTATCCCAGCTGTTGAAATTTATATCTTTAAAGCATTAAAAATTGGCATATTTTAATGTTTTTGTAGATTTTGTTCAAACTGAATTGCTAAATTAAAAGCATTTAATACAATCAGGCTGACATGTGTACTTTAATTATTTTGGATAGTGAGATAATATAGCTTCAGACTTAAACAAATACGTTTGAATGTCAGCCCTCTGACCTTGTGTCTTTTGTTCTATAGCTTCTCATCTTTTTGCTCATTAGTAAATCTCTTTATAGTCACAGCGCATCCAGCTGCCAATTTGTATCATTTGGAGAAACACAAGGCCAAACCAATGAAAGCATTAAAACTACTCATGTAGTTTATTTGTTTTTAAATGTGCACCTTTTCTCAGCTCCTGTGTGTTGAATGTACATCTAGATTAGTGCACAAGAATAATGAGCCAGACTTGAACCATTTTCACACTCAGTAGATATTTCTGTCTCTTTTAAACCACAGTTTGATTTATTAAAACTTATACATCTACCGCAGCTAGAGCTGTGACAGTCTGGGATTTTTGATCACTGCGGTGATTAACCAGCCTTGATTACAAAAGGGGTTTATTCAGACATACCTCTGGTGTGTGAGAAAAAATTAATAACCCCTGTTGTTAAAGTAAAAGATGTCCAACACAAGAGACCCTTCAGCTATCATCTGTTTGCCCAGCTGTTGGACAGGACAAGTAAAAAAATAATAATAATTACAGTAACAACTAACTATCTAACTAATGAACTAGCAATATAGGTGTTGTAGAATGACTATGTGTGTGTGTGTCAGCGCGCTACATGTGTACGAGGAAGGAGCGCACACAAGTGTGTTGGGGGTGCGTGTTGATTCTTCTGCAGCGGACTGCTCTCGAGCTGCATTTGAGCCTTCACCTGTGCTCTCTGGTACAGACATCTTCTCAGAATATTATATATTGCCCAGTAATAATCGAGACTGCAGACACTTTGTCACCTTTCTGGTAGCCGTGAAGCCTGACACCCATGAGGAACGTGGGGCAGGAGGCTCCGTCTTTGTTTATACAGACACGTAACTTTGTGCTGCACAAAATAGTTCCAAAACAAAACATGTAGTGATATTCATCCCACTCTAACAGTGCGCGTTCATGTTTGGTGTTACAGAGTAAAGGAGAACAGACAATTTACCATTTCACATATTGCATATGCAATATTGGGGTGGTCGTGCTGCAGTGGTAAAGGATTGCAGGTTTGATTTCTACCTAGCCTGTCCATGCGTTGGGGTGTCCTTGGGCAAGACACTGAGCCCCACATTGCCACTGATGGTTATAGGTTGGTGCCACTGTATGGCAACAGAGCCACCATCAGTGTGTGAATGTGTGATTGGGGCTGTGACTTCAAAGTGTTTTGGGCCTTCTAAGGAAATTCTAAAGCGCATATAAATACCATTTACCATATTCACATTTGCTTATTTGAAAAGGCTAAACTGATAGAAGTGGTCTCATATATGGGAAAAAAATCCTTTTTGGTTCTGTGGAAAAATGTATGACAGGTATAGCAATCTCCTGCCTTCATATTCCATAAAACGAAGCGGTTGATCTAATGTGAGCCGAGCAATCATCACCGTTCCTATGTTGACTTAATCCTACAGGTTTTATGGAGAACACCTACGCAGTTGGATATTTTGGATTCTAGCATAAAGTTTTACTTGTGGGATATTTGGCCAAACACAGTGAGTCACTACTTCTTATTCTCTGATACCAAATAGAACTAGTCACAGATGAGCAAGTATAAAAATGAGTTTTGGATTTGATTCAATAAACCTTTAGGATTCATTTTTGAAGCAGTTAAGCATTTGTGCCAAAGAGATGCATGAGTAACTGCACAAACTAAAAACAAAAGATGAATGCAGAAACCTGGATAATCTGCAGTGTGAAACTGTGTCCTATTGAAAACAAGTTTTTTGAAGAGGATGAATTGAGTAAAACAAGCTTATAACACGCTAACAAACTATGAATATGCCATAATGTAAGTGCAGACTACCATCAGCACAGGACTGTTTATTGACAACTTAAAATAACAGTTATGCTTTAGAAATACCAACAAAACTGGATCTGATATATCAATAAAGAAAAACAACAACAACATATTTGCTATTGTCTTTATTAAAATGTTAAACCTGAGATTTTAGAGGACAGCTAAACTGTTTTTTCAGCATTCAGTTTTGACACGCTGAACCCCACCTTGCCTCAGTGTGTTCACTGAATGTGCACTGCAAGTTAAACCCGACTGAACCTTGACCACTCAGGGACTTTGATTTGGTAGTGACGTATGGACAGTGTCTCTTTCAATTCACGGAAGTATCAACCATGGAAAATTGACTTGGACATTTCGCATCGTACCTCTTCCAACTGTAGGTTGCGGGCATTCAGTAGTATTGGGTAGCGATTGTCCATTGTAAATACTATATGCTAAATAAAGATTGTGCTTTTAACACATTCTTGAATGCATGTCACATGCCTGAAGTGAACATAGCATAAAAGTTACAATACCATGCACACACGCTTTCACACACCGATGGTGGCACTGCTACCTTACACTGGTGCCAACCCTTTAACAACCAAGAGCAATATGGGTTTAGTGTCTTGCGCAAGAACACTTTTAACACATGGTGGGCAAGGTGGGAACCAAACCTGTGACTATCAGAGGTTAACCGGTTAATCTCTGCACCACAACAGTAATTAGTTATGTTATTTGTTGTCCAAAAATACTATAACAGCTATGTAAGCTAAATGGCATCTCCACACTTGGTACAGGTATTTAAAGCCTCTTGTTACATGACCAATGGAGATTTGGAAATTATAATTTCTCTTAAAATTAACTGTATATGTCTGGGTTATTAAAGATACTGGATTGGAGTTGAAGGAAATTAATTACTTTGATGTTTCCCTGCATTTTTTTTTACCCTGATTGTTAAGTATTTCTGTCTGCAGTTTTGGTTCCAAAAGAATAAAAAATATAGTAACAGTTTTTTATTCAATTTCACTTCCAGAATTTTAGCATTGTGTCCTTTTTTCAGTGTTAGTCCTTATAAGACCTGGTGAATTAAATCAGATATTTCAGCTCTACTATTAATTCTCATTTCCAGCATTTCCAGGGGAGGAAATCTTGTGTGACTGGTGAGCTTTTGACTTTCACAGTTGTCCAATGTCATTGAACAGTTCCATTTTTAAAAGCTAGCTCTCAAAATTCCCTACAGCTTCATGTCGTCCCCCCCTTTTATTCACTCGTATACTTCTGTCCTGGATTCAGACCCTGTTGAGATAAGAAATCCGTGAAAGCATAGATTCAGTATGTGAACACTGTCAGTTTCCTGTTAGCGTGGTGACCTCACATCAAATTCAATCAGTGGCCCCGCCGCACAGATAAACTTTATTATATTCTCAACCAGAAACTTCCTCCTGCTATCTTGTAGCTGTCAGATTTTACAGATCTTTCCGCCTTCTTGATTCTTAATGTCCATAGATTAAGTGACAGATTGATAGTTTAGTTTTTAGAGGCGTGCTCGCACCGCCAGTCTGACAAAAGACCATGTCTTCTGTCCTCCGTTGTCATGAAAGGAGTGGAAGTCATATGTAGCCCTGCTACCATTATAACACCAACCCCCATCCATTAGCAATTGGATTACGCTGCTAGATCGCTGGCATGCTTTGATGTGTGGTTCGATTTTATTGCCAATATGAAGGAACACAGTCCACTTAGTCCCCACTTTGATTCAAAGTAATGTTGGCATAAAGCCGTTTTTTTTCCTTTCTGAATAGCCTTTATTAGCTCCCTCTGCATGTGGTCGCTAATGTTGGTTGATGGGCTTAAATTACATTTGTCACTCAAGCTTATTTGATTGAAAACCTCTTGAAGTACTTGACATTTGGCGTCTCACTGTAGTTTAGTGGAGGATGAATGAAACAGTGAGGGATCCTAATGGTACATCAAAGCTTCACTCTACATTCAACTTACTTCTCAAATAATTTCACAGTAAATCTAACCATAATTATCATGCAAATGCTTAACATTAGATTATTACATTAAAAAGCTGCATTTTTTCCTTCTAAATGTTTGGTTATATTAAGTAGCTCAAGAGGTACTGTATATCAAACCTCTTGTACTACACAGATTTTAACTTCTTTCTGTATTAAGGTGCTGTCACATAGGCAATATTTTGCTGTGCTAAAAATGTTATAGAGTTATGCCTATTTGGGTGTCCTGTGGTTAAGCCTTTAAACACAGGAGATGTCGCAGACGATGCCTAAATAACCGACCCTCTTTGATATACCGTTAGTCTTCGATCATTTACGCAAATCTGCTGATTCTGACGCAGAGAAGCGGCCGTGCATTTTTGCTTTGCTGATTTACATTATTTGCATCAAAGGTTGAAGAGTTACAGTATGTCAAAAGAATGGAAACCCTGGAGCTAAATCTCTGATGTCAAAGGGTTGATGATGAACACATATGCCACAGTGCAAAAAAAAGGCAACAACTTTTCTCAACTGCACAATAACAAACATGGGGGGTTTGGAAATGTAATGAAATGTGGTATACCCACTACTAGAATTGCATGTTTTAGATTTTGGTTTAAAAAAATAGTCATTTCCCAGACTGTCTGCTGCAGATTATGTGTTGGCTGGTTGTGTTTTTTTGTTCAGCTTTTGCAAAACGGAAGCTAACTAGGATATTTCCCAAAGTAAAGATGTTGATTGAGCAACTGTAGCGCTTTTATTACCCTAAATAACACAATCGATCAATCACAGGAAACTTCATAGGTCGTTATTTTTATCGACTAAGAACACATTAAAGTTCAAACTCATCATGGATAGAAATGGCCTTTTAGTTTTGACAAGCAACTGTTGTGTTCAGGGTTTTTATTACTGTTTTGTGTGTGAATAGAGCTCATGATTGCTGACTTTCAAATGCTAAAAACCTAATCATGGCAAACTAAGTAATTCAGGTTTTCTTTGTGACCACTTTGAATGCTGAATGACTGCACAAGTGGCTTATGTCACTGTGCCCTTGGTTAATGTCCTTGACTTTGTAAATTAAGCAAACAATTCATGCAAATAAGCTTTTACTTCCTTTGTTTTTCTCACAAGTTAAAGTAACACGAGCAACTGAGATCCATTTTGTTCTAATTTCAGAACATTTTAGGCAAGAGATGTTTCAGGCAAATTACTCAAACTGTCAGTTTTGCTTTTTACGTCACGACTTTTTTGTGTGTGTGAATTTTTTAATGAATCAGATGTGTTTTCATAAAAACAAATCCACCACTACAATCTGTTTAAAATAAAATAAAGTTGCAAGTTATTTTAAAAACAACTCTTCAACAATAAAATATAAATTTCTCTGTCTTTTTTGTGGCTCTACACACACACATGCACGCAACCCCCCCCCCCCCCCCCCACACACACACACACACAAACACAACCGCACACGTGTGCAGTAGTAATATCACAGAGTATGGAAGTTAAAAATTAGTCTGTTGGCCCTAAAATCCAGACAGGATTTCTAGTCACTTTCTAGTCTATTTTAAAACAGTTTTCTCATACTGCATTTTTCGCACTATCGGGCACACTTAAAAGCCTGAATTCTTTTTTTTCAACTGACAGTAATCCACTGAGACTTGTATATGGACATGCATGACATTAGGTGTTATTGTGAGTACGCTAAGGTGTGGTGTTGTTGGACTGTGTTTAGATTTTACGTTTCACAAACGAGGTTGGGAGTTAACCAAAGTCACAGCAACATTTGTTTTAGCAGTATTAGTCTGCTTTTTTTTATGTGTTGCAAACAATGTTGGGAGTTACAGGTATTGTGAATATGCTATGTGAAGTGCCTAACGCTTCTAGCGGTCCTAACATGTCTAACATGTCTACCTTCAAATTTGGTGTACCTTATATATGATATAAGTTAAAAAATAGACCATTTATTGGCAATGTGGTTTATAATCCAGTGTGCCCTAGAGTGCGGAAAACATGGCAATTTCAACTTTTCATCATTATCTTTGGAATAGGTCAAATAAGGCACCTTTTACAGTTTAATTGCCTAAAAATGCAGAAAAGATATTCAACTCTGTAGTCTTGTAGTCTTTTATGTTTCTGCAGGCTGTGTACTTTTGACTTGCCTTCATTTTGATCCATGTCCAGCTTCTTGGCAGGATCATCTGACTCCACTTTTGCCTTTTTCTGCTCCCTCTTTGACTCTCCCATCACGCTGGCTTTCGCGCTCTCCAGTTTCTGTCTGATTTTGTCGCTGCTCTGTCCCCTACTAACCTGTCCTCGGGGCAGCCTCATCGCCCTTCATCTGTCAATCTTGTGCCAATCCCCCAGCTCTCTGTGGGAGTAGACGCTGCCGTATCTCTTTACCCCATGGAACATTTCATAAGTCATTAAAAATCAGAGAAGAAAAAAAGCAGAATGAAGGAGTTCATGCTAGCTGACCCAGTCAAGGGGTATTTCTGTCTCCTGGAACACATGAACTGAAGAAACAAGGCAAATACCTTCTGTTTCATTTCAATTGATTGCAAGCCTAGTTGATTCTTACTTGATTTTGTGTCTGATTTTCAGTGCTACTTTCTGAAGAAAAGCTTTAGTTTTGATGGAATGAATGGTGTAACACATCACTTATACATACTGTACAAGGCACGCTGTGCACTGGATGAGGAAAAAAGTGCTTTTTTACCACAGAACCACTTCTTGCTGATGACATTTGGGTTGCATGTTTGGTTCCTTTTGAATGTCCTCCAAGCATGATAGTGCCTGGAATGTTTGAAATGTCCAATGGACACAGCGTCACTCCTGCGACCCTGAGTTAGCTGTACTTCATTAAGGGGAAGACAAAGTGCAAAGCATCCGAAACTAGGACGTCCAAGGTGATCTATTGTTTTGATGACATTGCTGGCACCAATGTTTAGAATTGTAAGTAGTTTGTTCTTATAAATTTTCCAGGACTTCAGCATGAGTCAGTTCAGCATTCAGCATCAGTTCAGTAGCAAAAGCCTCTCCAGTATAGAATCTGGGAAACTTGTTTTCCTTCCAGCCTTGCTTGAACTGAATCAATCTTCTGTGCCGTCAGACTCAGGACATCAAATGCACATTTGAACACAGAATGTCTTTTAAAAAAACAACAATGGGAATCTTTTCAAACAGGTTGAAAAAAAGATATGCATTTTTTTGGTGCATTTTAAAGATGTAAAGTAAAATAGCGGTTTGGTGACATGTACCTCAGCTCCATGTGCCCCATGAGTCTATAAATTGTGACATTGCTAATGACAAAAGCTGGCTTGTCATGCTGTCATTTTGTTCTGGGAATTTTTTTTATGCTTTTCAAATTTTTTCTGTAGCTTTTGTTGTCAGAACAAAATTCTGTATCTCAGAACTGGCATTGTACAAGTTGGCTTCATCTCTTTTGCTTTTGTCCTGCTGAAGTTTAAATACAAATTCTGCACACCCAACCTGATAAGACTGTTTAGTGCTCATCGCATCATACATATATACAAAGGTATACTTATATTGTTCTTTTCTAATGCTTTACTGTCACAGTCCCATTCACTCATGCACACACACATTCACCCGCTGATGGCTGCTCTGCTGCCGAACACTGGCGCCATCCAAAACCACCAGAAACAATGGGGAGTTCAGTGTCTTCACTTCGCCACTTCGGGTGGCCAAGGCATACAGTCAATACAGGTCGACCACTCTACCCCTGCGCAACCTCTAAATAAATAGTTTCAGACACTCCTTACAGCTGTTTTTTCTGGCATCGACCGAATATCTATATTAAATAGATATTTAATATTGGTTGATGGGAATTAATCAGATGATTAATGCTCATTTGAAAAATATTCGATAAACTATTATAATTCATAAAACAATACAAAAAATATATTTGTTTTTGCTTCTTATTGCTCTGATAAAATAGACTAAAGTGTAAACCCATTTGGCTTTTAAGTATTTTTTTTAATCTCCATTTAATTAGAAAATATTTTGGTTTATTTAGTTTGCCCGCAAATAATAAAACAAACCTTCTTAAAAACTTTGAAACATTCTTTTAGAGGATTAAAATTGAACATTTGTGAGTTCTGGAAGCGTGACCTTCCGAGCTTTGGATTTTTGTTGAACAGTTTAATAGACAAATAAAAGATCGACGATCCAATAATTTGTTCTCTTTGTTACATCTTTAAGGTTTTCAAATTGGTCAAACTGCCTAATAGACACCAAATGCTGTTTATTAAAAATCTTTGATATAAAAACCTGTATGTATTGAATATTAATTATCTGTTTGTCAACTACTTAACCTAGAAAAATGGTCATAACCTTTAGAGTTCTCCTTTTCACTTGAGCCTTTAGTATTACTTACATTTGCTTTCCATTTTTATATGGCTGACAGTGACAAAAAACACATTCAAATCCATATTCTAAACCTTCCTATAGGTAGTTTGAAGATGAAATGGCATAGTAGATACTGTCCCTCCAAGCACCCGTGACATTATTTGCCAAATTCTACTAGCAACTGTTTTGAAATCCCGCTTTTGGCATCAAGACTTGGACTTTGATCTAAACTCTACTTGGCAAAGACTATGACTCTGTTTCTGTCTTTGACACTGTGCTCCCTCTCTCCCTCCCTTTTCTCCTGTCACCCTGTTTTCTGTCTCTGCTCCAAACGCTGTCGTCCCCCCCCGCTTCAGGGTGGAATGATCGCCCTTCTGCTGTCAGTCCTGTGCCTTGTCCTGATCCTGTATACTCGCAGGCGGTGGTGTAAACGCCGCCGCATCCCTCAGCCTCAGAAGAGTGCCAGCGCTGAGGCAGCCAATGAGATTCACTATATCCCATCGGTGCTGATGGGAGGTCAGGCCCGCGAAAGCTTAAGGAATTCTCGGGGTCAAGGGCCGAACTCCAGTGGCACCCTCAGCATTCGAGAGACACCAATTCTGGACGGGTAAGAGATGAATGGTTGGGTTTTTGGGGTAGCAGTAAGATTTTAAATGTTATGTAAATCCCCTGAAACCTGGCAATGATGATTCCAAGCAACCAACTAAACAAACCTTTTTTCAGTTTTTGTACTATTATCCTTTAGTGTTTTTGTTCCTGTCTGACATGAATTTTAAGGCTTAAACTTATCAACTTACCATAAACTCCTATCACACGTGGAATCTGTATTTCCTTCATTAACCACTCTGACATTTACTGTAATTAAGACAAGTCACCATTACGTGAAGCCAATTTCTTTCCACTGCCTTTGCAGGTATGAATATGACATTACTGACCTGCGCCACCATCTTCAGCGGGAGTGTATGAATGGTGGAGAGGAGTTTTCCAGCCAGGTCACCCGCACCCTGGACTCCCTGCAGGGCTGTAACGACAAGAATAATATGGACCTTACTCCAGGTAAGCCTGCGGTTCAGATGGGCAAAGGATGAAAGAAAAAACATGTATTGAATAAGACTGGAAAGCCTTAAAACTGGAACTACCTACTGAGTAGAGGATTATTAGGAGAGATTGTCGGTGTTCAACTATGTTCACATCACCCTCTGCAACACCCGTTTAAGCCACCACATCAAGAAAAAGTTATGTAAATTTGAATATATGTGCATTTTGGGCTTCCACATTCAGAACTCTTGCATTAATGCGTCGCTACAGAACTTTCTACGACTGTGTTTAGGCTCTAGGAAAAAAAAAACGTGTATCCACTGAACGTTAAACCAGGTTGAACTTTGACCAATCAGGGACCCGGATTTGGTAGTGACGTATGAAAGGAGCCCCTTTTTAATACACTGAAGTGCCAACTGTTTGAAAATTGATCACTAAGGATAAATTAACTATAACGGTTTGCCCGGCTTAAATTACCTGACACCAAGTCTTTCATAAATCAGAACAGAACCGTGAAAGAAAAAGCCTGGAGCAAGATTTGAGATATCTGCACTGCTTTGACATTTCGCACCAAGTCTCTTCCAACTTCAGCTAGCTGACATGTGCTAGCAAACAATAGCAAAAGAAAATACAGTAGTGACCCTTGTTCTATCTTAGGCACTTTGACATTGGGAGTGGGGTCATCTAGACCCACTAGACAGTGCGCTGAACTTTTTTCTTCAATGATTTGTAATGTTCACTGGTTTCCTCTCCACCTTTATCCACCTTTGTCATGGTAGGGAGAACACGTCAATGGTCATCTTGACCCCATAGGATAGCATAAGGGATAAGAATAAGCCCCTCCCTGCTTGTTCAGTGTGAACGTCATGGGGTAAATGCGTGTCCCATGCTCGACAAGTTGCACTTCTATAGGTTTCCAAGTTGAGAAAAAAGTCATATTTTTTTCACTTTTACTTTATGAATCTTTTGGATTTGAAACTTTTTAGTTTAAAACTATTTTTGTTGGAAAAACAAAAGAAAAATTGCAGAAAAACAACCCCAAATACAAACAGTAAACTGTTTGGGGTTTTGGCAGGTTTGCTTTTTTGTGTCTTGGCGGGAGGGCAAACTGCCCAAGGACACACTGCGACCCACCCCGGAAATCTCTGTGGAGAAAGAATACAGGCTTTTCATCACTCCTCCCTTTGCTTGGCAACAGTTGTGCATTTGGGTTCTCCTGTCTTCTTCTTTTAGTGTTCTGGGCAGCAATCTCAGGGGGTGAGATGGGGGTGGGGGGTGCTGAATCCCTTTTCTTCTTTGCTGAGTTGGAGACAGGAGAAGAACCAACAGGAATGAAATTATTCATAAGGAACAGTGGAATCTGGACGTCAGTATGAAAAACACTTTGACACTGACACTTTGGTTATATCCATCTGATTTTTCATTTGCAGTTTATCTAAATAATTACCACTTACTTTGATCCATTGATATCCAACATGGCCGAACTCCCTAATTTCCATCATTGCAAAATGTGGTTTACCTTAAATCTAACAAACCTTTTTCAAATTTAGTCCGTCAAAGATGCATATTATTCTAATAGCACTATTAAATTTGTGTTCATTCATAAATTGTATCAGTTTAATGGCCCAGTGTCTTGTTAATCTCATTAAAAAAGGATTGTTTTGCCATGAGATTTGAAAATTTACAGAGTTAGAAGAGAGCTTTCCAAATAGGTTGAATTTGTTCCAATTTTAAAATTGTTATTACAAAGGGAAAATAGCCAAAATAGGAGGGTAAATAAACTAAATAAAATAAAGCTACAGGTGCTTTTTGTCCCTATAATGAAATATCTTGTGTAATATTTTTCTATAGGCAAAACATTTTTTTAAGGGACAGAAATGAAAGGATAACTGGCCTGCAATCACATGAAGGCTGGAACAACCTAGATAGTACAAAATGTCTTTCTGCAAATACAAATGTCTCAGAGTTATGTATTTTTTATTTTTTTATAGAATAAGGTTGTATGAAGAGATGTTTTAATGTTGGTATTCTTTTTTTTAAAACAGCAGATTCAGTGATCAGATTAAAACGATCTTTAAAAAAAGCTTTTTTTAATTGACATAATTGTTATTTTATCATTGCAAGACATTTTTTTAGCTTTGATTTTTTTAAAAGGCATAAAAAGACAACAGAATCATGAATACTTATTAAATTCCAAATTTATTTGTTTTCTGAAGACACAAAGTAACTATTATCAGTCAGTAGAACGTTTTAGTTTGGCTTTTCCACCTATATCTTTTAAAAATGAAGACGCACCAAAAACAAAACAGGAGTTCTAATTTAGGCCAAATGTTGCTGTAAGCTAAATGATAATACTCTCATTATAATGCCTGAAGGCACTAAGAATATAGCATGCTGTTTATGTTCACACATCCCAGTTCTTCAGCAGTGACGTACAAACGTGTGCAGGGATTAATTCTGTACAAGAACAGAAAAAAGATTCCATCTAAAGGCACCAGGAATGAAATCTGATGAAAATTCTGAATGTATTTGCATTTCAGTTTGAACAGAGGAGGATGTGCTGACAGTGGAGGTTGGGTTGACTTTGCTCTCACTTTTAAAGTACTTCTAAAATTACCACGAATGTCTTTGAATCACAAAGAAATTAGAAAAAATGAAGGAAAAACAAGCAGTTTAGTATCTTTCTTACTTTATCAGCATGTCCCCGTTTTAGTTTTTAATGTTTACACTTGACATTTCATAGATTAAGGACTTCTCTGTCCTACAAGTACACTTCTTATTTCCTTAATTAGTTTTCATTTTCAAAAGCTTTTTTTCTTTTTAATTTAGAAACCCTTTTTTCAGTGAACAAAACAGCTAATGATGACTGTATTTTCCACACTATAGCTCGCACAGCATTGTAAACTCATCGTTAATTGTCACGAAGGAAGTTGAGGGAGTAGCCAATTTCTTTAATAACTTAAAGTACAAAAACCAAAATAAACATCAAGCCAGCAGGAAGGCAAATTTGAAACTCGAAATTCCAAATGCAATGGAAACTAGGGAGACATGAGACTAACATCAGACCACAACAGACTAAATCAGACTATGGATTAGCACAAGAGGAAGGGAAAGACAGGACTTAAAACATACCGAAGGGGGACCAAAGTAAAACTCGTTACAACAACAAAACAGGAAACCTTTTAAATAGGCTTGGGCGAAAAATCAATTTAATGAATTAATTCAACTGTTTTTTTTACGAGTTTTTGTGTAATGGCACATTTTTGGCTCCCCAGAGCTTCAGTAGCGTCAGTTTCACACGGCAGTATGGCAAGCGACTAACAACATCATAGCACGCAGGAATCAGCAAGCGACAGCATAGCTACCGGTGAGAGTGGGAGGTTTGTTCCCCAAAAAGGACCCCACGCTGCAACATTTGCCTAAAGCCCATCGCAGTCAAAGGCAGCAGCACCACAAACTTATTCCGGCACGCGCTCTTTCCTCTTACACAAGGAGCGCTGACACATAGTCATTCTACAACACCTATATAGTTAGTTAGTAGTTAGTTGTTACTGTTATTTGTTAATAAAGAATACTGCGTTGCAATTATGAAATTGTATTCATTTGCGACGCGGCCACCAATAGATTTTGTGTTCGGCGGGGGGTGCGGTTGACCGCGACTCCTGCTGCTTCATCAGCGCGGACCGGTGATCAAAAATCCCACACCTCAAGTGTCTTCTCCAGTACCGATAGCATGTTGATAGAGTATTGGCCCGGGGCTCGTTCAATACTGGGGCTCTGTACCCATCCCTAGAAAAGGGGCACGGTGGAGAACAATCACTGAAGCGGTCGCTTTGCATATAGCCAGAGACATGGTACCCTTATATACCGTGGAAAAGACGGGGTTTATTCATTTGATTAAAAACTTAGACCCCAGATATGAGCTGTATTGTTAATCCTTTAGAAAATGGTGCGACTCTCAAGGTGAATGTTTGTCTCCTTTTAGTCTAGACTACAAAGTGTAACTTAAAACACAG
This sequence comes from Oryzias latipes, assembly GCF_053564925.1. Lineage (NCBI taxonomy): Eukaryota > Metazoa > Chordata > Actinopteri > Beloniformes > Adrianichthyidae > Oryzias > Oryzias latipes. The sequence continues at coordinate 24,286,394 of NC_136253.1, read as the reverse complement.
CTGGGACTTTGATTCCAAGAGTGTGTTCATTTATTTATTATTCTATAGAAATGGGGGTTACATTTGTCCTGCGTTTGATTAAATAAAAGTAAAATTTGCTTTAAGTTGTCTGCCGTTTGTACCTATTGCTTTCCTTAAGTGGGGGGGGGATCGGGAAAAATCCACGGATCGCTTTATAAGGTGCAATATCATTTTTTGAAAAACATGAAGGCTTTTAAGTGTGCCTTTTAGTGCGTAAATTACGGTCATTCTTTTTTTTTAGTAGTACAAACATTTGTGCCATTGGGTTTAAAAAAAAATTTTCCCCATTTTTGTTTAACCTGGTCACTTCACAACATTCACTTTGTTTTCTGACTTCCACTTCCTTGGCCATGGTGCAGAGGTGGAGTGATCGACCTCTAGTCGGGATATTGCAGGTTCAGTTTCTGCCCTGTGTCAAAATGTCCTTGGGCAAGACACTGAACCCCACATTTCTCCTCACGGTTATCATTTGGTGCCAGTGTTTGGCAGTCGAGCCACCATCAGTGTGTGAATGCGTGTATGCGTGGGTGAATGGGACTGTGACTGCAGAGCGCCTTGGGTCTTCTAAGAAGCTAGTAAAGCGCTATACAAGTACACGCCATTTACAATGTTTATCTCCTAATACTGTACAGTGACTGACAACACCAAACTGGCCCTGATGAACAAATACAAGGACAACATCATCGCCATGAGCCCCATCGACAGCAACCACCAGCAGAACACACTGCTTCCCCACAACACCTCCACCAGCCAGCGGAAACGCCTCTCCAGCAACACCCGTGGTAAGCGGCGCAGAACACACACAAAAACAAAACACTCTCACTACCATAATTTGTTTGCAGGATGACAACGTTTGTTTTAGGAACTTCAATCATTCAGCGATTTTAAGAAATGTAAATGACTAAAGAGGTGTTTTTATTTTCTTTCTTGAAAGGGAACACGGCATTCATTGACAGATGTGTTGAAGAAAACGACAAGGACATTTGTTACCAAATCTATAAACACTGGTAAAAATATTGTACATATTATTTTTTTAACCTTTACATTCAACTGTAAGGAGTTTTTGGCACTTGTTTACTCCAAAAAAAGCCATTAATACACATTTTCTTAATAAAACACTATGTTAAATTCAGCCAAAGCACAAGTACAAAAAACATTTTTTTTCAGTTTTTATCATCTTTTATTCAGTTGGATTAGATAAGATTATATGGGATTAGATTAAAATATATTGTTATTGCACATGCATATTTTACAAAAAGTCATTTTGCAGCTTGCCAAAGTAAAAGGAAGAGGGGAGGAATTTAGAATGTGCAGTTGTCTTTGCAGTAGTTTAGCAGCACCATCAAGGCTTTAGACTCAAAGTACTAAAGAACTAGTAAAAATGTTATTTTACTCCTGTTGGCATTAATGGCAATGGCAGCCATGATGTCAGGTAATAAATGCCAAAGTACAAATATATAGCTCAATACATGCAGATAGTAGGCTTTTATTAGTAAAGGGAATATTAAATAAATGAAAGGTAGATGTATAATTGATGAATAGTTTAGTTTGTTTTCCTAATTTTGCCTAAATAAATCAAAGATGTTTTATTTTTGGTACTTCTATCTCAATATTTAGAGCAATAAAGAATGAATAGTATTAGATTTTAGTTCCATCGGTCAGTGTTGTCTTTTCATCATTTTCCATTAAGTGCAGTGCTTTGCATCATTTCTGTAGAAATAATACTATTGCTACAGTAAATTAAAATTCATTCAATTATGAATTTCAAATAACTAATGAATTTCAATGTTACTTTTCCTTATATAACTTCATAATTTTGGTTGAAACTGTCATTAAATATAGTTTTTCCCAGGTTGACTGTTATGAATCCATATTTTCTGTCATCATCGTCATTAACCTGTGTGTTGTTCTTGTGTGTACCTCTGTTGAAGTTTGAAACTCAAACACCGATAACAGAGAAACATGGGAAATAAAGGAGGAGTAGGCAGCCTCTAAATCAGAAAGAGATATTAGCCCATGATGATAAACAGAAAAAAAGAAGGCAGCGACATTTTGAAAATGTCATCTTGGAAATTTTCTTTTGACCTCTGATCGTAATTCACTTTGGTTCACACTCGGTTGCACAGATGCTTTTGGTTTCAGCCCAATTAAAGCAATTCTATAGCAAAAAGAATAGAAAAAGTTGGGGTGGATTTACCAGTATATTTCTCAAAGAACAAAAGTTAGTTGTTATCAGTGAAGCACAGAAAAGAAAGTAACAATATCATGCATTATAAGCTATTTTTAACATAGTTAACAGAATTCATTGTGTCAACAGAATGGAGTCTTAACATTTGGATCATTAACTAAATCTTTTCCAAAAAGATGTGGAATCTTTTTTATTGTATTTCCTCTGAATAAATTGTATCTTGGAAGAGCTTAAAGACATGTGTTTTTGTCTGTCTGGTTCCCATGAGTGTTATTGTTAAATCTCACTTCAGTTAATTGCGACAAACTTCACTGTGGGTGATTCTTTTAAGGAAATATAACCGGTACCCATGTTTTTTGGACTATCTGGGTGAAATATCCTTCTTAATCACGACATTTACTTAAAGACCTATTTAAATCATCTTTTAATCTATGGTAAAAGTGTTTCCAGTGGTCTTTTAATTATGATTATGCCATTTTTAGCCAAATCAAAAACCTGCCGCTTTTTAGTTTTTGCAGGAATTCATAAAACGCTTGACTCTGAGTTGTGGGAGGGACTTTTGGCGTAGAGCCAGTCCGCCTCCCCTTCTCCTCCCCATTGCTCTCTGTTAACATGCTCTCCCTCAAGCTTACAGCCTCTCACATAACAGCCTAACATTGCCAAAACAAAAATGGCGAGCAATAATGGAGCCATCCAGCCATACAGTTTTGAGCCAGATGCCAACTAGGACGAGGAAAATAAAGACGTACATGGATCTAGTCATCTACAAATGAATTCATGTGGAGCAACAAGCTTGTGGCAAATTTTATACATAACTAATAAAAAAAAAATTAAAAGGTATTTTTTGTCTGCTCCTGAATCACAGTGATTTAAATAAAGACATGCAATTCTAAGCTTAACTTCCTTAATATACGTCCTCCATCATCAGAAAAAGGCCACAAGAACTAGTGAAAAACACCAAAATTGCTTTTATTGCTATGGCTTTTTAAGAAATTAACTGTTTAACCAAGCTGCTTTGATATTGTTGAAGTTTAACCAAAATTTGGATCGGGAAATCAAAGAATGGGCCAAAAAGCAAAGCGTCTTTCTTTGCAATAGGAACTTAAAAGACAGGAATGTATTTTTGGCTTTTTATGTTTTAGGATTAGAAGATGTTTAAAAAAAAATGGTAGTAGAGCAAGAATGATTATTCAGACAAATACAATGACTGAGTCTTAGCTGTTATTTCCCAGTAGGAGTCTATGGGAAGGGTATCTCAGTCCAGTTCTCATATACGTTCAATGCTATCAACAGAAGTTTAGGTTCCAAACACATTACAATTGACCGAGTGACAAGTAAAAAGAAAACCTGGGATTAAACTACACAAGCAATTTTTTGTTTCTTTATCTTTATTTGTATTTTTTTTAGGAATTCAGCTTATAAATACACTCATAGTGTTAGAGAAATGTGTATAGAAACTAACTATAAATCTTTTTTGGTTTGTTGTTTGTAGCTTTGTGAGTTAGTTTGTTTACAACTTTCAAAATCCCCCCCAAAAATTATCTCATTAAATTATTAACATTTAGTCTTTTATTTTTCATGTTCACTGTATTAATATAGCATATCCTCCATGTTGGGAAATCTTATTTCTTATCTTATCTAATATCTTATCTGACAAAAACTGTAGGTTTTTCTTCCGCTGGTGCTAAACACAAACACCCACACACACATTCACACCTTTTAACTTAACGACCTTTCTGCTACAAATCTGCATTCTACATAGCAAGCTTTACAGGAAAGAGGTGGCAGAGCGGGCAATTAAGTTATCTTTACGCTGTTTTGTGGAGTTTCTGTTGGGTTTTTCCGATCCACACTTTTAGAATTTGTCAGAAAATCCTCCCACAGCGAGATCATTGTCTGCAGCAAACATGGAAACAAGTGCCACCTTTTCTTTTCACTGCTTGTTTTTACTCTACATGCTGGCAAATTTAATTGTGTCGGGAGTTTGTTGTCGAAGAAATCAGAGTAACAAAGCCAGAAAACTGCTGATTGTTAGTGCTGAAGGTGACCATAATGAAACTCTGCATACCCAGTTGTTATCATAATGTATAATTTAGCAGTCAACTAAACTGTTATTAAAATTAATCATGTCTTCTCTGGAACCAAAGGGAAGGGTAAAGTTTAACAAAATAAACATTATTTTGGAAAAATCAGCTGATATAAATTAAGAATATTTCATATGTAACCTTTCTATTTTGGGATTAAAGAATAAAGGTGCTTATTTACTTGTTAAATAAAAATAGGGCACTCACCTTGACATGTTTTGATGGCATTTTACCCTCACTAGACTTATATACACATCTGTGCAATTTTCTTAATGTTTATGTGTTAATACCACTTTTACACTACATAGCAACAAAATGGAACCCAAATTCAAATTTTTTGAAAAGGAGACTTTTCAAGTGATTCACATTCACTCCTTGATTGCTTCCTCTGATCTGCACGTATCCCTCTCTGATTTCACGTATCTTGTAGATAATAGGAGAAGGTGAGTAATTGCAGCAAAGACAAACACAAAAACTTTGAAATCTGTTTTCTAAGTTTGTCGTTCTTTCTTAGCGCTGCTGAAGAATCTGCAGGCCTGAGTTCGAAAGTTCACTTTGGTATTTCTGGCATAGTGTTGATTCTCGTCTTTTAGAACTCAAACAAACTAGTGTGGGCATGACCTTTTTCTCTTGTTCTCCACAACACCACCACACTTTCTGACCTTCTGAGCATCTTGTTTGGAAAACCAAAATCCATTTTTAGATTTTCTTGTTGGTTTTAATTTTAGATTGTTAGACTTTTGATCTGTTCATATTCCACATTTAAAAACTTTCTGTTGACTTGTACTGTGAGCTTAGAAGGAACAATCTTTTAATTACTCCACATGAAAAGATAGAAAACAGATGAAATATTTCAACAGAACTCATCCAAACTGGTCCATGTGAAAAGCAGTGTATGTACAGTATATTTTGGACTATAAGTCGCTGTGGAGTATAAGTCGCAGATGCCAAGAAAATGCATAAAAAAGAAGAATAATGACATATCAGTGCTCTGGATTATAACTCGCACTTTTGGGAAAAATGTATTTAACAATATATGGGACCAAGAACAAACATTTCATCTTGAAAGGCAAATCACATGAACTGAATACATAATAGGCTGAAACTATATTTAGCTTGAATCGTAGTGGGAATTGAATTACTGTCTAATATAATAGCACAATATATGAACAATTATTCAGGTAACCATGGCACGCAGAACAATCTTACAAGTCAACTAAACTCTATATAATACTTTATTTCCCTAAATCTGTTAAATTCCTCATTGTTTGTGTCAAGTTTTGAACAACTGCACCGAGGCCGGTGGTTTTCTTCTGCAAATACTGACACACAGCTACAGGGCCCTCTAGTGGTTGTCAGTGGGAAAACAACAAACACTATTTGTTATCTATTACTTACATATTTGTCAATTTTTTTTTAAAATTTAACCTCATGTAAGTTGCACCTCAGTATAATACTACGTACCAACTGGACGTGTCACAGGTTCAAGAACACGCTGAATGTGAACGAGCTTTTAGCATATGGTGTTCACACTGGAATGTTGCTACCTGATACTATCACATGTACCTACAGTTGGAAGAGCAATCTACAGCTGCGTAGCAACTCGTGAACATGGGATCGATCAATACAGACCATGAATTTCTGTTTTTTTTTTTTTTTTGGATGCTGGTGTGCCGCGGGATTTTTGTCAAGGTTAAAGTGTGCCGTGGCTCAAAAAAGGTTGAAAAACACTGATCTAGACCCACTAGACAGTGCTCTGAACCTTTTTTCTTCAATGATTTGTGATCTTCACTGATGTCCATGGATTACATGAAATCTTTCCACCTTTATCCACCTTTGTCATGGTAGGGAGAACACGTCAATGGAAGGGTGGCGTCATCTAAGATATAATACAGTGATCATGAACTAAAGTCAAATAGAGCTTGATGTATTGCTTAAAAAGGAGTGGGAAGAAGCGAATTTATATAGTCCCACCCCTACTGAACTAATTTATTTTATAGTTTCACAGTTTTTGTAATTCGGTTCTGATCCGATAGATTCTTTTCAAGTAACAAAATGATTGATTATCTTTGGAAAACATTCATTTATGATTTCAGTAAACGGTAACGGTTAACCCATATGTAATAATCATTGATTATTATTAGAACACATTATCACAATAAACCTGTAATTATTGCTACACATTGCAGATCAAGTAAAAAATAACAATAGCTTATTGATTGTAATTTAAACATTTCAGTAATCATTATTACACATTACAATGTAATATTCATTGATTGTAATTAAAAGAGCTTTGATTATTTCACCACAATCAAGTTTACACATTTTTGGAAATCATTTGGAATTATTCAAACACCTGTTGATCCTTAACTCCCTTTTATCTTTATATTGTGAAATCAGAGTTTCTTTATACCTATTTTTGAATATTTGGATATTTGAACATTTTTTGAGCTCATTACTTAACCCGTTCCAAAGTTCCTACACCCCCTCAGTTTGTAGCCTCCTTCATTTTCCAAGAATTGTTTTAGTATATTGAATGGTAACGATTTCCCACTGACTCTGTATAAAAGTTGCACCGTGTCAAAATCCACAAGGTCATACAGTTTTAAAGGTCTAGCTTGATAAAATAAATTGTTTGTATGATCAAGATATCCGGCTTTATGTACAATTCTGACGGCTCATTTTTGAAGTAAAAAGAGAGGATGTAGTGAGCTCTTATAATTATTCCCCCAAATTTTTGTACAGTAGGTCAAATATGGTAATATTAAGGAGCAGTTCAGTAAACATCTACTGTTGTATTCTAATATATGTTTAGATTTATTTATGATTGAAATACTTTTTGAGACTTTAGTTTGTATGTGTCTGATGTGTGGCTTCCAACTTAGTTTGTCATTGACAACAACCCCTAAGAATCGGATTTCTGTAACACTTTCATTTAGGACATTATTTATTTCAATTGAGAGCTCGGTATTGGCGTTGTAGTTGCCAAAAAACATCACTTTGGTTTTATCTAGTTTCAAAGATAATTTGTTATAATTTATCCACGATTTTATTTTGTTTAACTCTATGTTTACAACATTGATAAGTTTCCTTGAATATATCATTTATGTATATATTGTATATATTGAATAGCAGCGGGCCCAGAATTGATCCTTGTGGGATACCACAAAGTATCTATGGTTTCTGATGTAAATTGATTAATCTTGACAAATTGTTTTCTTCCCGTTAAATAGCTTTTGACCCAAGTTAGCGCTAGTCCTCTTATCCCATACACTTCCAGTTTGTCAAGTAGGATGTCATGATTGAGAGTGTCAAATGCTTTTTTTAAGTCAATGAAAATTTCAGCTGCATTTTTCTTTTCCTCCAGAGCATTTGTGATTTCCTCCACAGCATCAATGATAGCCAATGACGTTGATCTGTTTTCTCTAAAACCATATTGGTTTTCATTTATAATGTTATATTTATCAATAAATGTAACTAATTTGTCATTGAATATTTTTTCTAGAATTTTTGACAATTGTGGAAGAAAAGAAACAGGTCTATAGTTTGTAAATTGGTGTTTGTCTCCGCTTTTATAGATATGAATCAATTTTGCGATTTTCATTTGGTTTGGGAATCTTCCAGTTCGTTATAAGTTACATATGTACGTTAGATACTTGGAGATACTATTAATGACCTTTTTCACCACTGTCATATCTACGTCCTCACAGTCTTTTTAGTTTTTACTCTTGAATTTATTTACAATTGATATCAGCTCCTTTTCGTTCACATCAGAGAGAAAGATTGAGTGTGGGATCCTTTTTATGGGTGGATTATCGTCTTTGCCGGCATATAACATATACACATGTTTGCATAGTCTTTTCTTTGGAAGTGGAAGCTTGAACACGCTTTGCCAAGCCGGGTGTGAACATAGCATAAGTCCCACCCCTGGCCAAACTATGTGAACACCGCAACTTATACTCTGAAAAATATGGCAATTGGAAATGCTGAATGAGTGAATCTATACTTCAATGTTTGATAAACACTCCTCTTTATTGGTGAGTAATCTTGGACAACTCTCAGAATTGAATGCATGTGAAAAATTATTATTTTATTTTATTATTATTGGATCTGTTTAATTTGTTCCTCTTGTTTGATTAAAGTATTTGTCCTTTTTTTTCTCTCTTTTCCTCATTGACACATAAATGGGAGATAGCCATGTTTTAAAAGACTTTGTTCCCTGCCAAGAAACACAACCTGAACCTGTGAATTGAATTGTGCTTAGTTATTAAATCAGACGTACAAAATGCATTTGAAACAATGGTGTCAACCAAAAAATAGAAAGGGCCTCCCACTTGTGAAGTAAAGCGATGCTAACATCTGCGCTGACAGATAGTCATGGCTGCCAATTATATTTACACAACATATTTATATCTTTAGTTCATGTTGTTGTGAAGCCATCAACATGAAAAGCGGATGAAGCTGCTGTGTTAGAAAAAAAAAACTCTCAGTCTGTCTCAGCGACTTTCCTGCCAACTATTTCCATCCCCCCTTTGTTTCTAAGGGATTGTCTCCAGTTTAATCACTCACAGCCTCTTGGTTGGGGATTTTTGAAGCTCTCTTCTCACAACAGTGCTTTATTACAACTTGCATGTATCCAGCTGAGGCAGCAGACCCCGCCGTCCCATTTAGTTGGTGATGCTCAATCCGCTAACACTTGTAAGATTGGCTTCGATACATGCCCTCTAAAAATGGCAAAAGCCAAAGCTAAATCACAGTCAACTGAGATCCATTATCGGGACGGTAGCGGGTGTTTGTTTATCAGAGTTTATACTGTCGTCATCATATTACTCCCTGTACTATATTTATAAGCCATTTAGATACCAGAGAGATAAGTGATAGCACTTTCATGCATGGTATAACACACATCTTATTCTTATTTAGGAGTGATGAGGATGAGGTAATTTTCCTTCTCACTTTATTATTTTTTTTTTTACATTTTAATTTGAAATCCTAAATTAGGAAAAAGTAAGAGTAAAAAAGATATATGCGATTTTAGAATATTAGTAGACGAGTGCCTTCCTCTGAAGTCTGTTTCCATTGATTTTCCAAACTTTTTCTTTCTTTTCTTTAACAGTATTTTTCCACACTCATATACAAGCTCTTTTGAATAAACATCTGCTGCATTGTTGCTGTGACACAGGTGTGTTTCAAGATTGGCTGTTCTATCTTATTGAATTTCAATAGGAAATGATCTTTGGCATGTAAAGATCTGTTTACAAAAAGATGACCATAAAAAAGGGTCCATAACCTTTGGTAGTTAGGCCCTGGGCCAATGGTGTCTTCCGTAGCCATAGGTAAATTAACCCCAGACCCAGTTGTGTATGGTGGCCAAGGGCCATTTAGGTGTTGTTTAAAGCAAAGGCGTAATTGATGGTAGTGTGTATTAAAATGTGACAAGGTATTGCAATGAATTGTAATGTAACAATTGTAATGTTACAGAGTACCTGCGAGTGAGATGGATCTTCACTTATCATCTTACTGTCTTTTTTTTTAACCAAGATCAGCTGATCTGTTCTTTTGAAAACTTCATGGGGTGTTTCAGGGATCTGGCCGTAAGCTGTGCTTAAATGCAATTATTATTAATGTTTAGTTAAAAGGTTTTTACTTTTAAGTATGCTTCATTAGTGGAAACAGCTTGATTTTATTAGCCCACTGCATTTGGTTCATGCCTCTTTCATATATCATTCTAGAACTCTGTAATATTTTGATTTTGAACTCTTCTGTAAGGGATTGTGTTTGTTAAACTTTTAGTACTACTATCTTTTATTTTTGTTTGAGCCATGCGAACTGTAATATGATCAGAAGTCTCAGCATGCATCATGTTCTAGGTCACTTAATTGCATACAACTACATCGATGCCAATTGGCAATTAGAACTAACATTTAACACAGACTTTATGAAGAACTTTAAAGTTATGCAATAAAAGCTTTAAAAAAAAGACAAAAAGCTAATTTGGTTCTGACAGTCATACTTAAATTGATGTTATTTATATATCGCTTCAAAGTTTATGAATTCACTCCAAATTAATGCTTAGTCCACAAGCAAAATAGCTACATTCGTGAAGCATTTTCAGTATTAATTCAGTATTAAAGGTTGAAAAAAGCTGTGGATATTGGTCTTTAACCTATTGAATGCTTAATCTAACTGCACTACCATGTTCCAAAGCAAAACCTAAATAAAATGGAATTCAGGATTTTGGGAAATTATTGACTAGAGATAATTTTTTTGAGATTTTAACTGCTTGTCTTCTGAATCCACAGTTCAGTATAGTGAGTGGGCGATACATTTTAAGAGTGTTTGGTAATACTAGCAGGATGTCCATCAGTTTGAGTCCAAGTTAGGAGAACTTTAGCCTCAGATTTAAAGAAAGAAAACCAATAATTCCCTCAAGTTGCCATGAGCTTTGGTACTCCAGTCTGGTTGCATTGAATCGCGAAGCCAGTTTTGTCCTCATTTCTCCCCCCCCAGCACTGTCCTTACTAATTAGAGGGCAAAGTGCCCATACCTTTTGTCTTCACTGGAGGTGTATTTTTGTGTGAATCCAACAGCGGGTTCAACTTTCTTGAACCCAGATGGGGACTCTGGGACGGAGGCAGACAGCGAGCCTCAGCTGGCCTTTTACACCGATCCAAACCGCAGTCGGCGCCGGAGTCGAGGTATGAGAAATGGTAACGCCAACAGCGCTTGGGGCTCTGGGGGTAAGGAGGACTCTACACCTACGGAGAATTTATCCCGCCGATGGCTCTGTCATTTCCACCAATGACAAGCTCGTACAACCATTTGGTGGTGATTGTGGGCTCATGTTTTTGGCTTAATATGGAAACACATAGACTATATATTCTATGGCAAAGTGTAAAGGTGTGTGCAGACTGCTGGTGAGCATGTTAACTGATCTCAGCACATCTGCATACAATCTTGTTGAGTGACATCAAACAAGATCGGAGATCAGAGGTTGGAAACACAATATTTGTTGCATCTTGTGCTATGAAGATCTGGAAATAATATAAAAATATTATTTCTAAAGAGGGCTGTATGGTGGTCTGGTGGTTAGTACAGTTGCTTCACAGCGAGAAGGCCCTGGATCGAGTCCCGCTTGGGTCCTTTCTCTGTGGAGTTTGCATGTTTTCCTTGTGCATGAGTTTTTTTCTCCGGGCACTCCGGCTTCCTCTCACAGTGCAGGAACACACTTTACTGGGTAATTGGTAACTCTAAATTGTTTCTTAGGAGTGTGTTGATGTCTGTATGTGGTTGTGGGCAATGGTCCATCCACGAGGGCACCCAACCTTTGCCCTAAAATGGCTGGGATACCTTCCAGCAACCTCTGTGATCCTGCTATGGATAAAGCGGGAATAGAAGATTGATGGATGGATGGCCGCTATGCTATTGCTGTCAAAGAAAAAACTGTGTTGCACGTTTTATCTGTCATCATACCACATCTTCGCAGCTTTGATATGCAGTAATGTGAAAGGGAGATACAGCAAAAACACAACAATTTTAAAGAAAGAAAAAAAGCCTTCAAAATAATAGCTGCTGTCATAAAGCGTTACAGGCCTCTACAAAGCCTCCAAGCCAATTATCCCTCCGTCATGTGCACAGGTGTCACAAACATGGCAAAGCCTCCAGAAGTGTAGCCAACACCTTTAATTGGAACCGCGTTGAAGAATAGAATACGGCAGTTGCAACAAAACCTTAACCGTGTTGTTTAGATCCGGAGGAAAGAATGATTCATGCCGCCTGGCAAAGTTATTTCTTGTCATTTATCTCTAAAGGAAATGAGCGAGATGAAAAATTTTGTTGGGATATTTTGTGAAGTAGAAAAAAAAAAGCAAAAATTAATGGTTAAAAATGTGAAAAATTGAGAACAAAAAGGTCAATAGTCCACATAGAGGGCTTATTTGCTCGATTAGACAAACATACTTTTAAAGTAACACAAAAAGTCAGCTTTCTTCATGACTCTTGTCTGTAAAATAACCTTGGGGTATTTTTTTAGGAAATTTCTTTGAGTATAACTCTAAAGCAAACTTTTTATGTATTTTCCTTTCTCTAATGTAAAAGTGAGCACAATCATGTGTGTCTGCAGTCAAGGTCAGTGTGTTTCTATGAGCATGCACGCGTGTGCGCATGTATGCATGCCCCTCCAGGTATGAGGTCACATATAAGACTTCCTCTGGAGTAAAAGAGATAAGTGAACAATTTTTAGTCAAGCAAAGAGAGGAGTGAAGAAAAGAAGGAATGCTGTAACTTTAATGTTTGTCCATGTCTTTATTTTTCATACACACCTTAGTAAGGATATTAAGACCCTGTTTAAAGTCCCACTACGATTATCTTTTGAGTTATTTTAAAGTGTTTCCAGTGATCTTTTAATTATGATTGTGCAGTTTTGGCCCAAGTAAAAGAAACTGTGTTGTTTTCTTGAACATAGTTTCTGCAGAGAAGCAGTAGTTGGTTAGAAATTTTCCTTTGAGTTGTGGGCGAGGCTGTTGGCACGGAGTAGGTCTACCCCTACTTCCCAACATCCATGCATTTACACTCTCTCCTGAAAGCCCAAAGCTTCCCACGCCCCCAACCTAACATTACTGGTGCAACAAAAATGGCGAGCAATATTCAGCTGTATGGTTTTTAGCCAGCTGTCAGCTCAGACGTGGAAAACAAAGATGAAAATGGATCTAGTTGTCTGAGCGACGCATAAGAAAACACTAAAAAGTGCAATTTTAGGTTTAATTTTCTTCCCATATGTCCTCTGTCATGAGAATAAGGGCACAAGAACATTTGAAAACATGATTTTCATCGAAGTGGGTCTTTAAAGTTAAATTTTATGTGACCACAACTGAGTCATGATTGCTATAAATTCTAAAGTATTGATGTTTGTCCAAAGCTTTTTCATTTGATTTTATTGTTTTGTGGAATGTTGTGCAGTATTGTATGCTGGGGTTGAGTGGGGACAAATGCAAGATTTCTACATGACAGATTTCTGCCTTTTTTTTTCCTTCCCATGCGCCCCTTCCCTCTTTTGTGTTTGTCCCCAGCAGCAGGATCTCCACGGAGTCCCATCAATAAGACCACCTTGACTCTGATCAGCGTCATTAGCTGCGTGACCGGCCTGGTGTACTCATCCCACCTGTCCTGCAACCTCTCGGTTCGAGTAATTCTCCATGTGCCGGAGCACCTCATCGCTGACGGTACTCCTCCACCAACAATCTCCAGCTGTGGATAAGGCCTTTCCTATCTGTACTGCTTGCATTCTCAGACCCCCGGGGTGCTAAGCTGGTGTTCTCCTGCTGCTCCCCAGGGTGTTTCAGGTCACCATACTTCCATTTTGTTAAGTGAGCTCTCTTTGTAGCTGAGCTTTTGATTTAGTTTTCTTTTAAAGTCAAGGGTAAATGCCAGGTTGACCACCATTTCGTTAGGCTTTTTTTTCCCCCTACCACACAGATGTGCCCTCAAGGCATCAAAGCATATTTCCGCTCTGCTAGAGAGACACCACTCTGTTACATTTTTCACCATACTTGTTTATGTTGAACCAGAATTTCAATGCATCAGGCTAGTGATGTGATATTTTGAGGCGTCGCAGTAACTAACCGGCCTTGTAGAAATGTTGCAGTGTGATAAGGTTCACTGATCTTTCATAATTCAGTTCCGAACATTGCAGTCTTTCCCACTGATTATGGGGGAGGGGTTTGGATAGGCATAGTAAAGATTGCGATATTTTTTTCTAAACTAGGAAACTGTTTGATCTACACCATTTGCTTAAATATCTTCACAGTCTCATCAGACTTGATTTCTTGTCACGCTGAGAAAAATTAAAATTTAGATTTGTCTATTGTTGAAAGATGCCAACAGCTGTGCATCTGCATTCAGATTCTTGTGGAGACGTAAGTCCTGCTTGTGTACGTTTACACTGTTGTCAAATTAGGAAGGCTAATTTGGTTGAGGTTTGCGTAAGGCAGAACAACAGTACTGCATTTGTAAACAGTGTGCATACTAAATGTTTACTTTTTTGGCAGCACTAATGGCCTTTTATGAGACTATGACATTTTAAAAGAAAAACATGAAGATGAAAATACCAATACCAAAAACAAGGTAATAACCTTAAAGTTTGTCCTACTCTGATCATCTTTTGATCTATTGTAAAAATATATCCAGTTGTCTTTCAATTATGATTATGCTGTTTTTAAGCCGTCATCCATCCATTTCATGCACTACCGCTAGCTTACAGGCTCTCACAACCGTAACCTAACATTACCAGTGCAAAAAAAAACGGCGAGGAATATTGGAGCTATCCAGCCGTACAGTTTTGAGTAAGATTCCAGCTCTGACAAGGAAAGCAAAGACTTACATGGATATATTTGTCTACAACTAGATACATCAGAATGGAGCGGAACAGGGAGCATGTGACCTGCCAATTGTTGCTTCTACGTCACACCTACAAGCTTTTTCCAACAGCATTTTTTTGTCCGCTCCTGATTCACAACAATTTGAATAAAGAAATACTCAGAAATGCAATTTTTTGTTTAATGTTCCTAAAGGCCATGTCACCATAGTCACTATGTACATGTTGGGCATATTGCATAGATGAAAACTATATCTAAAAGAATATGCATATGAAAAGTGAGAAAGGTTGTGGTTTTTTATGTGAGATTTTTACAGATGTTTCACGAATTAACCATATTAAAACCATGGAAGAAGTATGAATAAACCACACAAAGAGCAGGTGAACCTGCTCTTCATTAAATGTCTTCACTTGAAGAGCACTGAACAGAAATCACATTGCGCTAGGACCATGTCAGCACCTGCCGTTGCTTCATTTTATTTAGACAGTAAGAATCCCCTGTCCGCACCAGCTCTAAGTCAGCTGCAAGGTGCCAGCCAAGGCAGCCCGTAGGGGAAACCCGCCGTGATGTGGGACCCTTGACGGGAGCTGCAGCTGGGGAGACCTGTTCATGCAGTTCATTAAGCATGAACTCCAGTCTCAACCGACCAAAATTTGAACAGCTCAAAACCAAATTAACATAAAGACCCGTCGGCTGAAACCCTCGATCTGCACACATCAACAAATGACGACCGCAAGAAGCACTTATAAATGATGTATATCACACAAATAGCATGAAAGATCGAAATTTCTGATGTGGACAATGTGCAAATTGTACACGGCCTTTATACAGTATATGTCCTCCATCATGAGAAAAATTGCCACAAGAAGCTGTTACAAACACCTAAAACATGCTTTTCATTAGAATGGGTTTTAAAGACAATACAAAAAAATCTCAGAATAGACTTAGAGTGACTGCAGATAGAGACCATTGAGTCATTTTGCAACAAATACAAATTAGAACCAACCCCCCACATTTTGAATGTTGCAGTTTCTCCAAAAACCAGTGGAGGCAGGTTGCAGAAAGTAGCTATTTCCTATTGATTAGTATGTTAAAGAATCATAGTTTCCACAGAAAATAAGAGACGGTAGACCCCCTAATGTGGACGGTCTGGTCCCCTGTGTCGGTCTGGTCACTGATGAACTTGATAACAAGTTAAGGATCCCTGAACAGTAGCTGCCTGCGCAGCTGCAGCCGAGCCAACCTTCTCCTCCAATGACGACCACTGATTTGGACGTTGTTCATGACCGACAACATCAGCACATCCTCTGCCCAAGTTAGACTATGAATAAAGTAATCAATAATAAATTGATCAGTTCTTTTAGTGTTTGTCAATTTCTCTGACAAACTGCTTCGTTTCATTATCACAACATAGCAGAATGAAACTTTTCATAACAAAATCTACTTTCTTGTTATCCAGAGAAAAATAACGTGTTTTCTTGTGATAGTAAATGTCACTTGGAAACGGGCAAAGAAAAAAAGAAAAAAGATCGGCCATTTGCAGCTTCTGTAGTTTTGCCTGTAAAGACACACCATGATTCACAAGACAGATAGATAAAAAAAGAAAAAAAAACACATCTAGAAGACTGGTCTGGCTTTGGGGTCAGCTGTAGAGAGGGAAGAACAGCATGACTAAGAAAGACAACAAACAATGAACAGCAAGCATGGTGTGCCAGCAACTACAGATAGACCAATGCTCCCTTGGAGCTGAAGATGCTTGAAGAATAGAGCACAGAGCACACACTGCATGAGAGCAAAGATGCTCTGAAGGTACTGCTGTGTTCATGATTAAATATAACATACGTTTTAATAGAAATTCACTGTCCATTCTGTCGGCTTTTCCAGTTAACTGTAATCTATGAACAAAGTTAGTTTTGGGAGACAACATTTCTGATGCATTTCTGCATTGATTACAGACCATATCTGTCTGCACATTAGCACATTTGAGTTTATTTCATAAAACTATTCGTTTTTAAAATCCTCTTTTTAAACTAAAAAGAGGATTTTTAGACTTATGTAATATATACTGGCTTACAGATGTATTTATAGAAGCCATGATAATGGAGTTCTGTGCTGCATTAAAGCGATCATCAAAAAGGGCTAGCACAAGCAAATGGAAAGCCTGTGAGAAGTCATTAGCAAAGAAACAGTGAATCACGACTTTCACAATGACTGGGTTGTGAACTTTGCTGTTATATTAAAGAAGTTAAACAACAAAACCACTTTCATTTCTTCCTAAATATCACCATTTCTACCGTCAATCGTTGAGTTTTTGGATAGGTTGACAAAACTATTTGACTGTGTCTTTAAAAGAAAGAAGCAAAAACCCTGTTGCTTGCTCCTTTTCAGCATCAACTCAACTAAAGCACTATGAGATTAGTTTCAAATTAGAATGAAACATTTCAACGATGGCAATCCGCCTTGATTATCCACAATCACAGCAACAGAATGTTACCCTGAGGCTCAACGACTTTCCTGCGCTAATCACCAACAGCTGAAACGTACACGGGAAAGCAAACAGAGTTGGAGTGGCATGAATTAATACTGTCTAACTTACTTGTGGTGGTGATCTTGTTAGATTGCTTTACGCTGAGGTTTATTATGCCAGTATGCTTCCACCGTAGTTCAAGAACATTTATTAGCTGTGAAAAAAACATTGATCTGCAGCTTTCATTTCTATAACGGTATCACACATGAAGCATTTGAAAAGCACACTCTGTTGTGTTGATAGGATACCATTTTTAAGGATTTATAGTATTGCACCACAGGATTTAGTGCTTTCCTCCACCAATCTACACCAATTTGTGCTTATGAAATTAGGAAGTACCTGCTCATAAATTTGACTATAATATAGACAACATTGTTCTTGTAATGTGTTATTTGCTCTGATCATTTTTTAAATCTATTTTAAAAAGTTCCCTGTGGACTTTTAAATATGATTTTTGGCCAAAATAATAATAAAAAAAAACATGTGTCATTTTCTATGACAGTTTCTGCAGAGCAGCAGTAGTCCATTAGAAATTTACCTCTGATGAGTTGTGGGTGGTTGTGGGCGAACTGTTGCTGCAGAGGAACCCCCGCCCCTCTTTCCTTTCACCCATAACTGAGAGCTATCTGTTTACACTGTCTTCCACTAGCTTAATAGCTTACTGTGAGCAATAAAAGGGCTATCCAGCAAGTCAGTTTTAAACCAGATACAAGCTCAAATTAGGAAAACAAAAACATCAAACCAAGTCAAATCAATCAAACACATAATATAAAACAAGCACAACAATACAAAAATACCCCCCCCGAACCCAACCCCTACACAGAGCCCCTGATGCCATTCACGCCTCCCACCCCCTTAAATGATGGATGTAAACATTTGGCAAAGAAGCTGAGCACGGAAAAAGTTTGTTGGTGCAAATGTTAATCGTTGGGACCTCCCTTTCTGCGGATAACTGCATAGACAGCCAGATGCAGCATCACATACGGGGACCCAGCGACACCACAGCAAGGTGGCGATGCAGGTCCCCTTCTAGAGTCGACCCAGAGGGAGAGGATCCAACTGAGGAAGTTCTGGAAATAAAATTTAAAATAAAAGTGAACATAAAACGAAACCTAATTAGCTAAATAAATAGACAATTAACAAAAAATGTGAAATGAGGAATATTAAATTGAATTATTAATAATCCTGTGTAAAATAATAAAAAAAGACAAATAAGGGCTTTTTCAAACAACAATTTGAATTAAAGAAATCCTTAGAAATGCAATTTTAAGATTAAGATTCTTTCAAGTGTTTTATTTAAGATGCTTTATCAAAAAATACCACGACAAACACAATTTTTGAAATAAAAAGCTCTTTGAAATTTTGAAGGCAATGATGACACGATTAAAGTATTATTATTGTTATTTTTCCAATTTAATTAATGACATATTTAGTTTTTTTCTGTCAAATTCCCTAGATTTAAGGCTATTACATCAATATAGCGTAATATTATTGCAGTTCTCTAGATATTTGCTCTTTTTTCTTTTTCTGTTTTGTATTTAACCCACAGGTTAACAAAACCTTTTTGGTGTCTATATTTTTCTTTCAAGGTTAAATTTTCTTTTTTTTTAATTTATTTATATCAAGGTGAGCACTAAAGCCTTGGTTTACAAAACACCAAATATATTAACAATAAATACATACAAAAAGAATACAGAAAAAAAGTAAGAACCAGCAAATTGCAAGAAAAACAACAACAGCCAAAGTGATAAATTATTTGGCAAAAAAAGCAACAACAACAGCCAAAGTGATAAATTATTTGGCACACACATAGCTGACCTGATGAAGCAAGGACCGTGTTTTAGCCTACTATTATAAAACTATCACTTTTATGTTCAAATATAGCAAAAATGTGCAATCTTGGACTCAAAGCAGAAAAAAGTCACAAAGGTTGCATCATCTTTTGCTTCTTTAATGCCAATAATGTTGCCATAAAAGCAAAGCACAGGGTTCCAGTACCAGTGGAATAAAAAGACAAGTGGCGATGATCAGTAAATGTCATGACAGTTAACATTCCATATAAAACACACTCCGATCATCTTTTTTAAAAGTTATCTCAGTGGTCTTTTAATTATCATTATGCAGTTTTTGACAGAACTGGAAGCCACCACCCCTTCTCCTCCCTACTACAGAGCAAAACAAAGGAGGTTGTGGCCCACCAAGTGTATTTTCTACGTCACAAATAAGCTCTTTCTTCAACGAAAATGTTTCGCCTGCTCCTGAATCACCATGTTTTGAATAAAAAATACTCAGAAATGCAAATTTGATTTTAATCTTTTTTTATATGTTCTCCATCATCACAAAAAAGCCACAAGAACATGCAAAAACACCAAAACCACACTATTCATCGGTGTGGGTTTTAAAGGTATGCTTAGTGCTGCAGGCCTAGGGGTTCACTTAAATATTTTTTTGATGATATAATGAAAAAGTCTGCGTCCAATATGTTAAAGATGTGGCCCTGCAATAAACTGGCGACCTGTATAGGGTGTCCCCAGCCTTCGCCCGCAAGTGGCCGGGATACACTCCGGCAGCCCTGTGACTCTGAAATTGAACTAACGGATTAGAAGATGAATGAATGAATGAATGAATGAATGAATGAATGAATGAATGAATGAATGAATGAATGAATGAATGAATGAATGAATGAATGAATGAATGCATGAATGAATGCATGAATGAATGATTGTTAAAGATGCAATGGTCATCTCCACCTCACTCCAGCTTCTATACTGCGATGTGTCACCTTCATATTGACAGGTTTAGACAAGCCAAGAGCCAATAACACTTGCATTTATAGAGGCATGGGGACATCAATCCACAGAAACACCATTCAGATGATTAGATGAAAAACAAGAAACGGCTATTAAAATTAGCTTATAGTTTGTTAATATTTAAACAACCAGTGGAGGAACCATATCCAATATGCCGGACAGGCATTTACGGCAACAATAATCCTTTTTTTTGTTCTCCTCAGGATCCAGGTTCATTTTGCTGCAAGGCAGTCAGTTGGATGCCTCAGACTGGCTCAACCCGGCCCAGATCTTGTTGTATTACCAGCAGAATGCTAGCGGACCTTGGGTTAACGAGTTGTGTGGACGTCGCCTGCTTGATCCCTGTGAGCACCAGTGTGAGCCAGAGACAGGTAAGCACATTATGCATACTAGTTCAGCACAACACTAGAGTAAATCCTTAGAAACATCAGAAAAGGCTATGTTTTAAGTTGGGATTTATGGATTTATAATGTGGGTTTATGTTCAACAAACTGAAAAGAAAAGGTCCAAGATGTAAACCCTGGGGTACTCCGTGTAACACAGGCTGTTATAGGAACACCTAACCTAAACCTTTAAGATTAGATCTGATCCAACTGTGGACTGAACCTGACCACTTCATTTACTTTACAAAATGATGTTATGATGTTATCAAAGGTTACCTTCAGATTGCTTCGCACCTTTGATAACAGGTGCAGGCACAGCGCTGTGAAGCATGTCTGATCTCTGTCTCAGAGGTTGGTTTTATTTAAAATTCTTTTCAGTGAAATCAAAACTGCTTTTCTCTAGTTTCCCAATAAAAAGAGGATTAAAAACTAGTCTGTAGAAGATGTAAAATAATTCAGATTGCTGTTTTTTTATTAAAATAGATTTAACAACAGGTTATGGATTTCAGGCTGTTGGCATCTGATTTGTTTAAATATTTTGCAAAATTAGTTTCTAAAAAAATAACTTATTCTAAAATAACAAGACACATATTGCATTGGGGATTAGTTATAATGGTATACCTGCAAAAATACATGGAAATTGTTGATTTCCTAATATTAACATGAACAAAGAAGGCCCTAGAATGCCAATCATCTTTCTAGTTTTACAACCAATCAGAGTATGGACTTTAATTTTAGTTTCCCACATGCTTTCTTGCTCCTTCATAACCAGAGAATTCTGCTGATGATATTTCCTATTGACAGACATTTATTTTACCTTTTCAGCTCTATATTGTGTTTATAAGTTACGTTTTGCAGGTAGTCGAGGAAATTGTAGTCTGAGGTCTTTTTTTGACGTGGTATGATCATTTTATTACCCTGGGCTCACACTGGATCCAGTCATGTCATGAAATGACAGTTAGGATAGACTCCAGCCTACCTTGACGCAAAAATGGTTGAGAATTACATTTTGTGCACCCATTCATAATCATTACCTTTTTTTAATTAAAGTGGAAGAGCACACAGGAGAAAAGGCACATTATGAGGTAAACACCAAAACCGGCCCCATGTGTGTGTTCAAATCCTGTTGTTTAAACGTTGACTTTTTTAAATAATCCACAAATTCACAAAGAAGAGAAGAAAATGTTTATGAAACTTGTAATGCCTTTTGGCTAGAGGTGCCCTACATGTTAATTGGAATGGACCGGTCCAACAAGGTTAAGGTTGATTGCAGGCCGTCAAAAAAAAAAAAAAATCATTTATGGGATTCTTTCTTTTTTTTAATACCAACAGCCGATCCTCGTCATCAAGTACATCACTTGATTGACATGCAGAACCACCACTAAACTGAGCGAGCAGATATGGACTTTTTCTTCCTCGTAAACATCAGAGAGATATGAACGTCAGACTTCTAACTGTGGATGTAGCTGCTAATATGTCCTATTTTTTCTCGACCGTCACATGGTCAGTCACAAGAAAAGAACCTAGAACAGATCGCTTCACTATTGTCGGCACACCGTATGCTGCGCCTGCCATCGTCATGACAACTACGACCACACAGGTCCAATACAACAAACTGTTAAAGGAACAATGACAGAGGAACTTCTAGCATGTTGTAATCTTCAGAATATGTGTCTGATTCATTTTAAAATCTGGTGTTCATTAAACATTTGTGTTTAACTAGATACATTTGAGAACTATAAATTATGCTTTCACAATATAGGCCTTCGCCCTGAAGTAGTTGGGACAAGCTCCAGCATCCCCTTGTGATCCTGCACAGCACAAACTAGGAGAAAAAATGGATGTATGGTTTGTGAAATAATAAAAGTGCAGCGCACTTTTGAGGATTTGTTTTGAGTTTTGTTTTCTAACCCTATATGGATGTACATCTTTAATAAGTGGGACTGTTTGGAAGTTATTTTACAAAGTAAATCTATGTTTTTCAATCGTTTGCGCACCATACCTCACAGATTTCTTAAAAGATAACATTGTGGCTGTGTTTTTTCGGAAACTACAAACTTACTTCAGTTCCTATAATAGGATCTAGGGCTGTTTCAAGGAAAAGTAAGTCATTTTATCAGAAACTGCTTTTTTCAGGTAAATATTCTTTTATCTAAAAATACAGATAGCAAAAAGGTTGACATGAAAAACTGTAATTTTACCTCATTTTAATTAAAAAGTCTCTTCTAGTATGTCAAAAAGATAATTAGTGCAGGAAGAAAAACCTTACATTCACAGCAGTGGAAAAGCTTCCCTTGTTT
Organism: Oryzias latipes; assembly: GCF_053564925.1. Taxonomy (NCBI): domain Eukaryota; kingdom Metazoa; phylum Chordata; class Actinopteri; order Beloniformes; family Adrianichthyidae; genus Oryzias; species Oryzias latipes. Next base: position 24,263,708 of record NC_136253.1, on the reverse strand, counting down.
TCAATCCATTATTTAGAAGCTCGGCTCTCCCCTGGGCCATGCACAGAAACTTCTAAGACCTTTATATGTTTCAAAAGTTGGACAAGTGTGTCTAATGCCAGCTCTTGCTGGAATTCTTTCTCCCACACACAACCAAGCCTTCACTCTGCCCACTCCTTCGAATGATTTATGTGGAGCTGCAGCATCAGAAAGCCGTGTTTTTCAAAAAATATTCAGATGCAATCAAAGTAAATGTTGTTATTTTTTTTATGCTCCCACTGATGTTACTTATATTGTAATTTAATTTTAATGAGAAAACATCTACCACACTTGAATGAGTTGTGTAGCATACATCCAATATATTGATGACTATCTGTGTACTTTTTAAACAAGCAGCCTGTGGTGCTTATTGGCCATGCATTTTTCCCAGCAAAAACCCCAAAACAATCCCATGAAAGCTTGAAAAACCAGGGGTTGTCAATCTTTACCACCCAAAAAGCCATTTGGATCAGTTTCCCACAGAAAGTAAAACACAGAGGGCCGCAACACCCGTTGGAAAACCCGGTGTTTCTAGTGGATTGCATAATTTCACTCGTTTTTAAAGTTCGTGAAGAGATGGTAACTTTTTTGGATCCTCTGTCATTTCATTGGGTTCCAATGAGAACAACCTATTTCCTGCGAGGCCACAAAACTAGCAAATATGTCGTAATTAACAAGCAGTTAATCCTGCTTCTCCAATAGATTTATGTCCACAAACTACTTTTTTTCTCCTCTGGATCGGGATGTTTTTGGAAAAAAGCTGTGTGTTTATACTGGAATGTCTTGCCACATTTGAGACTTTGTTGTCTGCTAATTCCTCATTATGTATTAGTCATACTGCTAAAGTTGTTGAAAGCAAACATATCTGTTAAAGTTTTAATTAAAAGGAGAAAAAAAATTGCCGTTGCACGCTTTCCTGAAAAGAGAACGAATAAGAACTCTGATTCATTTCTCGAACTGCCTCTCTGAGCCTGTTTACATGCCAACAACAGTCAGATAACTGAGACTAGTTGGATATTTGCATATTGTCTATTATTTATTCTGGTATACAGCACTTTGTATTACCTGTTATAAAAAAGGCAACATAAATAAAGATTGAAAATGATTGAAATAATCAGAAAATCATGGTCAACATGGTTTTCTAACCTGATTTATTTTAGAGATCCACATTCGTACATAATAACATTTCCTGAAAAGCCTCCTGGTACTTTCAGAGCTTTTATTTGTCTGGTCTTGGTAAACATCACGACCCCAACAATTACAGCCTTAGCTTTACTAAAGGGGAAACTAAAGTGAATGCAAAATCGACATGTTGCTGCTGGTCTCTGTCATTTGTGTGGAAGAAACTGCAGTTTTGTTGCATGACCAACACTATTCTGGTGTTCCAAGTAACTTCTGTCTCCTGCATTTGGTTTTCATATGAACTTATGTAAAACTACAAAAATATATCAACTAAATGAATAAAAAATGTTAAGAACTCTCTGCTTTTCTGAGGAAAAAAAAAGGCTAGTTACTCTGATAGTTCATTATCTCATTACTGCCACTATCAGATAGGGCAGATCAGGTCAAGTTCTCTTCACCAAAGAGGTTCAAAGCTCTGTTAGAATTGGACTGTCATTACAAAAAGAAAACATTTAAAATATGAAAAAATTTTCAACTTAAGAAGAAACCAAAATAAAATTCTTAGAAACCTTTGAACAAAAACTTTCAGAGTGTTCAGCTTCTTCTAAACTAAGAGGTCATCTTGTCTCTCAACCCGTGGTGAGCACACAATGCTTACAGGTTGTTGAAGATTCTGGTTTTACAGTAAACACATTGAACTACTTGGAGACATAACTCAGCTGATTTTGTTGCAGAGAAAAGCCGCTTTGCGCTGTAATGGAACACTTTACAGATGCAAAATGTTTCAACATAGATCCCCTAAACAAAGATTGAGATATGGCAAAGAGACAAAGAGACTGTTATTTAGGTGTCACTGGCGACAGCTCTGGAGTTATAAATTAAGCCTACTTACTCCTGCAGGCCCATTCAACTATGACAACAACAAAACAAAAAAAAAGTAGGAAAGCATATTCCGCAGTATAGCGTGCACTGGTATACATATATATATATATATATATATATATATATATATATATATATATATATATATATATATATATATATATATATATATAATTCTGGTTTCATCATGTGATTTTATCCCTTTCAACAGAAGACACAGTACACAAGAAGAAACAAAAAAAATATAAACTTCATTCATCACAGTTAAAATATAGGGATCTTGTTATTCGATAGCCATAAATTATTTGCGTGATAATAATGTTCAGTTTTGTCAAGGGTGTAGCACACACATGGGGGCGACGGAAAATGAGTATGTGGGTTGGAGGATATTGCGAAGGGGCTATAGATAGCTTAAATCCAATCGGCCTTTTTTTTCCCAGCTAAAGGCAGATACTGATGAAAACTGAGATGGGCTGTGACAGTATCAGTGGTGCTCGTGCGAGACATTAAAGAGGGGCAGCAGATGCCATTGCACACAGTACTTCCCTTCCTTCCCAGCTCTAAAGGTGGACTGGGCGAGCGCTGATGTTTGCAGGCTGTGTTCACCACCTTCTCTCACTGCCATGTGTCTGCTATGGAGGTTGTGTGGGACTTTAATAAGATGCAGAAAGACAGACATGTTGTCCCTCTGGAGATGCATGTTCCCACATCAAAACATGTTGGTTTGATTAATGTGACTGCATAATAGATCAATGTAAGGATGTCTGCTTGATGAGCTGAATAATTTTGTGCAGAATGACACAAGACGGCAAATACAAAAAGAAATCCAGACTTTTACATGGGGAAAAAAAGCTGTCTACACAAAATGTTATGGGTTGCAAGCTTTTAAAACTAATCTGTGCATTTAGCCGCAGCCTAGTAGACCTAAATAAACTACGAGGCTTGTAAAGTGGCGAAAATGTAGCCGAAATGCCAGGACAATAAAGTGTGAAGTTTAGTGTCTGGCTCCGTGCCTGGATATTGAGCAATTAGAAAAGGTAACACCTTGAAAGTGTAAAACAAGTTTGAGCTGAGTGCAATGACCTGAGAGTGCAGTGAGAAAGCAATTAAAGCAAGACGAGTCATTTAGTATTGCTCTGCAGCTGCATAGCAAATCTCATTTGCTGCCCAGGAAGCCTTTTTTCCCCTCCTTTTTTTGGAATGCAGTTAATGTGATTTTATCAAATCAATAATATAAAATTCTCTTTAAAGAGTTGGCCATAAGAGGTAAGAATGTGTTATAAAAGCTTTTTTTGTTTTGAAAATAGATGGAATGCATATGCAAAAATCTTGCCTCAAGTGGTACAAATGATCTTGAGAACGGACTAAAAATATTTTTAAAGTTTTGAAGTGGCCTAACCAGTCACTGGATTTTGATCCCAACAAGAATCTGTGGAGGAAACTGAAAGCCCATGTTGCCCAACGATAGCACTAAAACATCACAGTTCATGAAAGAATGCACCAACATGGCTCCACATACCAAACCTGGTGAAAAACATGCAGGAAAAATGTGACTGCTATTTTGCCAACCAGGGTTACATTACAAAATAATTAAGGTGTACAGTAATCCCCCCGTATTCGCGGGGGTTACGTTCCTCACCCCCCCGCGAATAACGAAAAAAAAGTTTTCACACAGAGTCAGAACCTTTTTCTGCCGTTTGGGTTCATTTCCAGAAGCTGAAGATGATGCAGGGCGTTTGGATGGCATCTTAAACGCCTAAACAATACTTTACAGTAAAGTACAGAGTAAATCATTTTTAAAAATTCGCGGAATGAGCGCCGTTCTGCGTCTCACGCTTGTGACGTCACGTCATCTGCGCCCACCCGCGAATGGGCGGGGCGCAAATATTAAACCGCGAATGGGCGGGGGATTACTGTACTGTTATCAAAAAGTGTGATATCCTGGATTCTTTTTTTGAAGTGTACCCATGATAATCACTACAGTCTTCATCTTTTTAAGTAAGACGACTTGCAGAATTGGTGACTGCCAAATACTTTTTGCCCCTCTCCAACCCCTATTTGGAAGCTGAGAGATTCTTAACCTTACTATAATAGCAAGTAATGAGCTATAAAGGAAGAAATGGTGCAAGCAAATTGTACATCATTCACAAGAAGACTATTGAATGTGATATCTCCTAACCTGGCAGATAGTGACAGTTGACCTTTTCCATTAACAAGTGGGCATAAAGCCTCGGGCCTGTGCTCTTCACTTGTCTCCCATGAAGCATTAGGCGAACATGTTATACATGTTACCGCAGAGTAACCCTCTGAACCAAAGGTACAACCCCATCAATCATTTTGAGCAAAGTCAGGCCTGACATTTCTCCTGGGAGCTGACAGCAGAACAATGAGCTGATGCTAGTGTTTGTTAATAACAGGCTACACTTATCGGCACGAGGCAAACACAGGACCACGAGTGTTGCTTTTGTAATGCTGGTGAGGTTTTGGACCTTGGAGAGTTGAGTGTTCTTTGTATCTGCATGTACAATCTGACAATCCCACATGGAGTTCTAAATGAAGGGACAAACAGGTGTTTTCGTGACTGCATGCTTCGGTTTAAGCCAATGCTGCCGTCTATTTGGATTTGTCAATTTTTAGATATCTTTACTCATCGTAGCATAAGATACTTAAATTATGGTTGATCTTATTACTACTCTTTTTTGGCAGATTTTTCCATGAAGCTAGTAGTTTCTATACTTGAGAGGACTTTGCTTTAATACTACTATTTCAATGTTATCCTAAATAAAATCATATTCTGACTGCAATGCTACCATATAAACACATTTGTTTTAATACTTTCTCCAATGGAAGTTGATGCAGAAAAGCTGTATTATCATTAGAAAGGTGGGAAATAAAGACTGCATCTGAAGAAGCACAGAAGTATTTTCTGATGACTACCCATCGGCTGACACATTGTGCCAAATTATTACATCTTCCCTACTTTTCAGTTGTCCAAGTTGACAATCAGTGGTGGGTCATTTAGGATTTTTTCAGTAAGATTTAAGGAAAATACACCTTCTGCTGCAAAGCATGTGTATTAGGCTTTTGTGAGAAAACTCACAACTGTGTGGTTAAATATTTGAGTTTTTAGAGCTTTAAATAGTTTGGAAGTGTTTTATCTTTGTTGGCTTTTGGACATACAAAAACAGGGACAGAATGTCAGAAATTCTTCAGAAAAAAGTCCAAGAATGGTGCTCAAAGCAGAAGCAGTTTACCAACAATGAGTTGTCATTTCTGCTTGCAGGGGAATGCCTGTGTCTAGACGGTTACATGAAGGATCCAGTCCACAAGCATCTCTGCATCCGCAGTGAGTGGGGACCTAATCAAGGGTAAGTTATAACTACCTCATGATGTTGTGCAATAATTTATTGTGCCACAGCAGTGTCAAAATACATTTTTTTTTATTGTTGTTGAAATATGAAATCACAAATTAAAGGATTAGTTGGGATAATTCAAATTGGTAAACTCCTTGAAATCTAATTTCATATTTGTTCAGTGATCGCAATGGGTCATTAAATAAATATGTATCAGTTTTTCGCAAAGTTGTGCTTTACACAATAATTTTACAACGTAGAACATCAGAATGCTTTAGGTTTAATGGTCACTCAATGGCTTCACTCATTAAACATTTACCTCTGGCTCTAAAACCACTAATGTGTCTTCAACCAAGACTGACAACACATCTAACTTAAGAGCTTCATTTGCTATTAAAACTTTAGATTGGAAAAAAAACATAAAATAAATTAAAAAATTGGACATGTTTTACCAGATACTCATTTTGTTTTTCTAACTAGTATAATTTTTCTTTGAAAAATGTTTTTCATAATTTAAATTAACTTTTTTTCGCCACACAATAGTCATTTGGATTCAACTAAACTAAAAATAAAAAATCACCCAAAAAAGCAGCTGCTAGCCAATAGCTTTTTTGATCTGTGGTAAATATAAAAAGTTGATTTGAAGAGCACTTTATATTTCAAAACTGAATGAAAGTTGCTTTAATGGGATTGAGTCTGATGCCTAACTTGATTTCCTTGTGTAAAAAAAAATAAAGTGCAATTTGATTATGGTGATCTGAAGTTTTCTTTTGACTTGACTCGCCTCAAAAGGCCTTGACCTTTGACTTTAGTTACAATCATGGTTCAATTTACTTTCTAAAATAAAAGTTTTACCCTTCTTTATTAAAAAAGAAAAAAAAGAGTACAGCTTTTTAACTTAACTAAACTCCACATCGCAATGTAACTTAATAAAAAATGCTTTACCCTAGGTCAGATTGTAACGTTATTACAGTTACTGTTATTTTCTGTTTAACCTTCATTCACATTCAGTAAGCACTTTCTGAAAAATACTTGTTTTATCTCACTATGATTATGATGTGAAAAGTAGGATTTCACAAATATTTGACCTCAGTGCCTAAAGTCAAAAAAGAAACAGATGGCCTGAGGATTGCTATTTTTTTTGTTTTGTTTTATTATTTGCTATCTAGTTCTTATACCCAATATAAAATTCAATTAATAAAGCACTAACCTGAATGTTCTGGCCCGTTATTTTATCACAAAGACATTTTACATCGCTTGACTTTTAATTTTTTTAGAAATACTCAAAGGATTTGGTAGAAAACCTATATTTGATTATAATAATATGACATGTGGTTATGTTGTTTTTGCACTTAGCTGCAAGTGTTCCTTTGCTGGACAGGACGAAAAAAAGTGGTGATATTTAGTTTGGTCATATTCGTTAAAAAAATAATGATTTTGCTACGTAAAGTACGTAACTAGGGTTGTGCCGATGGACGATATCATCGTCCATCGTGATGGGTGACTGACATCCCGATGGAGAGACCACCATCGTGATGCCACGCCCCCGCCACGTTGCGCGTCGACACCATAAGCCGCGGTTACATGTACAAAATATCTTGATGGGATCAATGGTCGGATTAGAATCCAACCGTGTAGATGGGCCCAGAAAAATGTTTTCAGAATATAAAAACGTTCACTAAGGTCACACTTTCCGTCGGAATAAATCATTCGCACATGTGCAGTAGGGTTTGAAAACCGGAAGGATATAAATTCCGCCGAGCGGCTTTTTTTTTTTCAAACTTTATTGAATGTAATAATTCAATACAAAACAATGTTAAACAGCGCCGAGCGGCTATATACATTGACATGTCAGCTCGGTAAAATACGAGATGATCTTCTAAACATGCTTTTAATAATGTTACGGTTATTATGAAACACCTGTTCGCTCATCATTTGAATTTTAATCCGTGTGGTCAGTGCTTTTTCTGAACGAAGCCAGGATTAGCAGTATGCTAACACGGCTAACAACATTAGCTTTGGGTGGTGCTGCTTGCTGGCTGCACGTAAACATGTAAGAATAACATCAGCCTTTATTTAGTTGGGACACGACTGGAAACACAAATCCGCGTGATTGTTTGAATGTTTTCTAAGGACTGAGCGACATTTCTGCTTTGAAGCTCAAACCGCTGTGTGTGCTGACGATCCGAGCTGTGCTCAGACACACACTTTTAGACCCGGTTCTGAGTTCTGTAGCCCGTTCCCCTAGAGCTGCGGGACGGATCGCAGTCTTAAATCTCCCACACATAGCGCTCATGTAACAAAGCACCCCCCCCCTTCCCCTCAAACACAAAGCTGTAAGTCCGCGCTCCGCCGGTCCACTTCACTAGTAAAGTGCGGGAGTGGACCACTTCTTTTCTATTTTGTTTGTTACTTTTTTTGTTAAAGTCACTTCCCTCAGTTTATACTGGATCATCGCGGATTAGTCATTAGTTGGGAAATAAAATGAAAAAAGCAAAAAAACGAATAGCAGTTATATAAGAAGGAAAAATGTAGAAATACCCCCCCCCCCCCCCCCCCCCCACGATGTCATCGTCCATCCCGATGGTTGACAGCAAACATCGTCAACGGCCAATTTAAGGGACATCGCCCAACCCTATACGTAACGTACGTATGTTTGGCTTTTTTGCTGAAATTTTCACATTGTGTCACCTCTACGTGTTCTACTCCACCAAATACAAACTATTTTTTGACAAAAGATAATTCATAATTGCTTTATGTAAATGTCATTATCCCCTCCAACATAGCTTTGATATTACACTCCTTGAACAATAGCAATCCTCGTAAACCTGAAAATTTTAACTGATTTTAGTTTTCAAAAGCATTAAGATCAAGTTTCTTTGGATAGATAGCATCAAGTACTTAGAGAGCATAAAAAGAATAATAGATAGTATAATAGCTAATGGAAATCATTTATTTTATTGAGGGAGCTATGCTTTATTTCAAAAGTCAGCTTGTGCACTTGGTCAGAAGCCATGTTGTAAAGTCTTGAAAATGGCCAAGCTCTTTTTCATAAAGTACATGTTATGAAAGGAAAATGTGCCCTGAATGTTCATGTTGCTTATGCTCTATCGTCTCTTAGAACTGAAAGTTATAAATATTGCACAATTCTCTCTTTACTATTTTCCCAAATGTAACAATCACAGCAGCCTTTTGTACCTTGAAAAGTCATGGTAAAGGCCTTCACTGTTTAATCAAAACTGGCACGAAGGCTTTTTGACCAAATGTCACTTTGGGATAAGTTGCGGATTGAAGTGGTTGAAAAAGCTCAAGCCAGCTCAGTCAGGCATTTTCAAACCTCATGCACCACAAATGCACGAAGTGTGGAAGGGCTGCTATAGCAACACAAAAAGAAAAAGTAACACTGTTGATAAAGGAAAACCCTTCAGGATAGAAGTGACAATCCTGGGTTAACGCCACCGACAGTAGATGAGAACTTGACTGAGTGAGGTTGACATCCCCCATAGAAAATGAGTTACGTCCGGCTCCAAATGGAGTCAATTCCATCGCCAATTTTTTGCAATATGGACAACAACGTGTTGGAACCACACGTCTTCAATAAATAGTGGTCTGGATCAGTCTGAGGAACTGTTTCTATTTGGGGGTGAACTGGTTCGAAAAAGTTCCAAAAAGTTTTAACATTTCTTAAACTAACAGACCTAAAATAAGGTCTTATGGGGCATTAAATTGAATAAAGCTCTAATGGAATTAGCCCTTTTTTATTCTATCAATTCAAGTGTAAAAGACAAGCACTATCAGCTTAGTGGAACCACTAACAGCACATTAAGTAAGCTAAATCCAATCAGAGAAATGGACGATTGAAAAATCAGTACCTTTGTTAAAGATAGGCTTTCAGCATCTAATGGTGTATTTCCATGCGTTTTCAAACACACACCTTTGTATGTAGTGTTTTTCCTGACCCACTCTGTTGCTGTATACCAGAGGGAACATCCTCGAATGACCTAAAAGTTTAATGACTTCAATGCACGGCGTGAATGTGTCTCTCCTCTTCTGGATGTTCTTTGTGCTTACAGTAGAGCCGCAGTTATTTAGACTGACATCGGGCCCCTGTCACTTCTCCTCTTTACACTTTCACTCTGCAGACTGTTTAGTCCCACAGCTGCCACTTTCCATTAATCTCTATCATTCTCCCGCTTACTTGTGCCGCTTTTCACCGAAATCGTTCCCTGATGTTTTTCTTGCTCCTCCTTTTGTCCCCCTCACCAAGCGTCGGCACGTCTCATCAGTATCTGTTATTCAGACTTTTTCCGCATCTCTTTTTCTTTCCACTCGGGCTCATCCTGTTATCCTCTCTTATCCCCGCCTCCGCAAAATATGAGATGTGAGCCAAAGTCAAATTGGATGTCAAGTGGAGCAAAACACATTTTTCAATCAGCATGTTTAGACACAGCACACATTGTAATGTTTCTTGTGATTTGTGAAGCTTTGAAAGAAAGACAAAGGTAGATTTTGAGACATGCTTTTTGGTTTCGGATTGTTTTGTTTAGGAGGATGGGTGCTCTAAAAAATTGAACACTTCTCTGGCTTTGATTCTAATGCTCAGTTTTATTCTCTCCTCTTTTTTTGTCTTCTACTCTGATCTCTTGTTTTTTTTTCATGCAAGGCCTTGGCCTTACACCATCTTCCAACGTGGTTTTGATCTTGTAATGGGAGAGCAACCGTCTGATCGCATTTTCAGGTAAGGAAAACTTCATAAAACTTCATTTCATTCAAGTATAATGCTTTTTTTCCCCAACCCCGCAGTCAAACGACTTGTTAGAACTGCAATAAACACCTTTGATTGTCTTTATTTTTAGAGGAATGTGAGCCAGCATTCAATATGTGGAATTATTTATGCAGATGATTAACTCTTTTACTTCCAAAAATGTAAGAAGACACACTGGGTTTTCATTTTTCTAAGATAATGAGGTTCTCTTTGGGCTTTTAGGCCTAGAGGAAGACCAAAGTGAATGTTTGTGGTTGTAGTGAAGGAGGTCATAAGGTTGGTTGGTGTGAGTAAGGATATGATTAGATGGAGGCAGATAACTTGCTGTGGTGAAACCTCAAAAGTAGAATTTAATAGGACACGTACAGGATTTCGCCTTTTTTAATTCCACCTATGAGATATTTTTTCAAAAATTAGCTCAAACAAGGTCTTTTTCCACAAAGATTCCACACTTTTAAAGTAGATTGATGCAAAAATAAAAAACCTTAAATCTTTAAAGACCCACTGTGATAGAAATTGTGTTTTTGGTGTTTATAACATATTCCTCAGGCATTTTGTCTTTTACATGATGGAGGACATGTATAAAGAAAATCTCTTGGTGTTTCTTCATTCAAATTGATGTGAATCAGGAACAGATGAAAAAAATGCAAGTAGGCGTGGCGTAGAACCTACAACAGCATGCTGTTTCACTCCATTCTGATGCATGCCCTTGTAGACGAATAGATCCATCTACATTTGTTGTATGGGAAGTATTAGGTTGGGGTTGTGAGAGCCTGTAAGCTAGCAGGAGTGTGTGTAAACAAATGGATGATGGGAGGTTGTGCAGAGCTTACTCAACACCAAAGGTTCTGCCCACAATTCAGAGGTAAATTTCTTATAAACTACTGTCTCTCTGCAGAAACTATGTTCTAGAAAACAACACAGGTTTCTGGATTTTGGCTAAAAAAGGCAAAATCATAAATGAACGCTTTTACAATAGATCAAATTATGATTGGAGTGGGACCATAAAAAAATTCTGTTTAAACATGAAATATAACAATAATTTTTAATATTAGAATTCATTGATGCTCTTCTCTTTTTCTTTCATTTTACTTCTAAAAGGTAAAATTAATCTCTAAAATCAAAACATTTAAAGATTTGTCAATGTGACCCGTACTTATTCCATTCACAACACCTCAAAAAAAGTCTGAATGGAGCCCTTGACCTACTCATTTTAAACCCTTCATGCCTGAATTTATATCCAATGATAAAAAAAAATATATACTCTTAATTATTATTTTTTCTGTTCAAGGTAAGGCAAAATTAACTGGAGCCCTGGATTTAAGTGTATCTTATGAAATTAGTGACATATGGTGAGAAAGCCTACTAACTTTCTAAATTTTCCTATTGAAGATCATACTTATTCCATCAGTTTGTGCTAAATATTGGTAATAGAAGGTGCCTGTAAGATGTGAATTTACCCTTCATTCTAACCTCAGTTTAACCTACGGTTAGATTGATTAATGACAATCTTAGATTTAGTGAAAAGAAAGGCTACTACTTTTAGTATAGTCAAGGAAACGGTTTCTCAAGATTTATTTTTTTTAAAGCAAAGCATGGGGATGTCTATAATTTATTCATGTTGATCTATTCTTTGTTAGAAAACAAGCTGTAAAACTGCAAAGATTTGCTTGTAGTTTGTTAGTATGAATTTTATTCTCCATCAAATAGAGATTTAAATATAAAATAGTGCTTAGATATTGCAAAGAAAATCCCCTGACTGGCTCAGAAGAACGACAACAGAATGTTGTTGTTTTTTTCAATTAAGATCCGTGGTACACAACAGTCTCTTTTTATCAATCTTTCTTCCCGCCCATTATCACCAACATGCTCAGCCAATAAGATGAAGCAGAATGCAGTTGGTGACATGACATAAGGAGTCTCTTGAATTCTTCTCCATATGCCTAAGCTCTGTCACTTTTCTGTTCACAGGGATTTATCGAGCTTTCCCATACCCCTGGTAAAAGCGCAATATCAAAAATTAATATCACTGGTTTTAATTGTTTGCTAAAGATGTCCTGGTTCGATCTTAGGTCAGTGAATTGGATCGAATCAGATCAATTAAAAATAAACCAGTATCGACTAGGAATTGTGTCGTCAAGCCACAAATAATGATATGAATCAAATTCAAGTAAACCGTTACTCCCCTACAAACTGCAGTAAATGTGCTACTGTGAGCATTTTGGATTACTCTGAATTTAGTCCACAGATCAGACTTTGGGGAGCAGACAGGAGGCTGCATTTTGATCTCCAAAGAAAACTGTATCCTCTGGTACTAAAGGAGAAGCCTTTTCTCTGCACAGCTGAAGGTTTCTAAGATGCAAGATCTTTCTCAGATATCTGTCCAAGTATTTCCATCTGTACTCAACTTCAGAGGACACCCTTCTGCTAAATAAGACAAATGCACAACAAACAACACAGCCAACCTTTTGTTTGCTTAAGCAGATAGTGTCATGCGAAACACAGGTGGTTGCATGTAAAATTTAGGAGCGGCTTGGCGTTCACACAATAACCGCCACAGAGGCTTCCTCTGAGGACCCGGGAAATGTTTTTCTCTGAGAAGTCGGTCTCTCGTGGGACGCCTCGTTGTGTTTTCTACCCATATTTCTCCTATGAACCAAATAAGTCATCTGGCTGGATTCAAGTCTCCAGTTGTCGATTACAAAAAAACCCTTGTTAAATGGATGCTAATGTGTCTTGTGGTCACCAATGTACGTCACACAGCATCACTGGGATTATCATCACTGCTGTTAAACATGCTCCCACAAGACCTGCTGAAGGGAGCTGCAGCAACAGTTTCCCAAGGATTGACAGAAAAAAATGTACTATTTAATGGTATTTCCATTTATTAGCAACTTGCTGGAACCCTGAGTTTTTTAAGTGAAGAGGAGCGGCAATGAGTATTTTGACTTTGACACAAAAGCTCTAATTAGCTTGATGTATCCGAATGTTTAATATCTGCCGTGGTTTAATCACCTATTTCTCAAAGTGTCTGTAAGTGCATGAACCCTGCTCAAAATTCACTGCCCTTTCATATGCTAAGTTCATTAACTGGTAATGGAACAAGTGAAAATGAAGAAATATGTTTAGTCTCCAATAAAAGTGGTCGTTAACGAAATACTCAACGATTTCCTCTCTTTTTTTGCTTTATTCCAAGTCAAATATGTATTATTCATCAGTGCTAATAATGCGTTTGATGCTAATCAGCATGCACTGCCTCACTTACAGCTTGAAGAATTATATTTCATCTTCAGAGCGTTTAAAGATTAATGCTACTCATTGTATTGCAAATATAAAGTGCTTAAAAGCCTTTGTTCCAGACATCTGCTGTTTACAGTTTCATCGCCATGCTCAGTCTCCAAGGAATCTCTCACCAGCCATTTTTGTTTTTATTTTTAATCCAATTCTACTCATTTGGTGTCTATTACTTCCGTTAACACACGCCTCTTTGGCCAGGAAAACAACACAATATTAAACAAAAGTTTAAAAAAATCTTTAATTCCCTGTGCAGTGAAAGATTTATTTTCCTTTGGGTTAGAGTGCATATCTCTAGAACCTCAAATCAAACCTTTGTAAAAGAGTCAACTGACAATAATTTGACTTCATTTTTTAACTTTAAACATTGGTAAAAAGATGGATCTCTAAATTTAGCAAAATATGAAATATAAAGAAAAGCCTTGAAGATCCACTCCAATGAACTTTTGAGCGATTTTAACCCTTATGCTATCCTAGGCACTTTAACGTTAGGAGTTGGGTCATCTAGACCCACTAGACAGTGCTCTGAACCTTTTTTCTTCAATGATTTGTGATCTTCACTGGTGTCCGTGGATTACATGAAATCTTTCCACCTTTATCCACCTTTGTCATGGTAGGGAGAACACGTCAAAGTAAGGTTGGGGTCATCTAAGATAGAAAACGTTTTAATTAGGATTATGCCATTTTTAGTCTAAATAAAAAATGTTGTCTTCTAGTTTCTGCAGAGTGGCACAACCCCAACTTAACATTACCGGTGCAAAAAAACTAAAGTGCAATATAGGAGCTATCCAGACGTACAGTTTTGAGCAGGTGCTAGTTCGGACAAGAAAAACGTAGACGAACATGGTTCCAGTCGTCTACAAGTGGATGCATCAAAATAGACCGTAGCAGAGAGCTTGTGGCCCACCCAGTGTATTTTCTGTGTCACAAATATGCTCTGCACTTTTCCTGACAATAATCCTCAATACTCAAAAATGCAGTTTAGGCATAATTTTCTTCATTCATGTCTTTCATCATGAGAAAAATACCACGAGAATATGGTGGACATGGTAAAAACACCAATGGTCATTTTCAACATGGTGGAAGACATATATAAAATGATTGAGGATTAAACCTGCATTTCTACATATGTCTTTTTTCAAATTGATACAGATCAGGAGCGGATGAAAAAAAATTGTACGGCCTGCAAGCAATATTGCCCGCCATGTTTTTTGTGGAACACTAATGTCAGCTTGGGGCGCAGGAGCGTGCAGATAGGGTTCTCATGGATGGGGAGGGGAAAGGGGTGGGGTTGCTCTGCACCAACTGACCGGCCCACAACCCAGAGGTGAATTTCTAATGAACAGAAAATATGTCTTAATAAAAACTACATACTCAAAGTTAAAGGACCACTGGGAAGGGAACACTTTTAAAATAGAAAAAAAATGTATACTTAAAAACACCAAAAACACGATATATATATATTTTTTGGAATGGGCATATAACCTAGTTGGAATCTTGACACTTTTTTAAATCATTAAACATTTCATCTTATTAATGCTCCAAATACTCCTTATAAATATTTAACTACATACAAATCTAAAACAAAATGAAGCACTGGCTGTAATATAGATATATATATATATTTTTTTTGAAAGATGCAACATCCGGTTCATACTTCTTTGGGATTATGCCTCAAAAAATTGTTTGGCCATTACAAGAGAAAGAAATGTTTTTTTATTTCATCTGTTGTTACGTTTAATCTATATTCCATCTAAGGGTGGCTGTTGTTAACTTGCCATCTCTTTTCCCTTCCCCAACCATGACATTTCCTCATCTCCCTGCAGATTCACGTACACTCTCGGGGAAGGAATGTGGCTCCCATTGAGTAAAAGCTTTGTCATCCCCCCAGCTGAGCTCGCCATCAACCCATCAGCCAAATGCAAAACGGATATGACAGTGATGGAGGACGCGGTAGATGTAAGGTGAGAGACATGTGATGGTGACACCTCTCATGGTTTGTAGACATGTAACAAGAGGCTGCAATTATAGAGATAAAGCACCAGATAAGGCACAAAATGAAAATGCTCAAAGCTGCAGCTGGGCCATAGCTGAATTTTATATGATGGAATGGAAATAATTTTTTGAAGAGAGACACTTTTTAATCAATTTCCCTTCAGAATGATCTTCTATTTTTAAGCTTCATTTGTTTTTGCCTTTTATTTACTATTGTTGCAGACTATTTTCTCTAAAGTCCATTGATATTTGATGGAAAGTAGATGGAGCGTTCTTTGCGGTGAAGAATGTGAGAAAATTAAGACTTAAAGTTTAAAGTAAAACGGTAATTAGAAACAAACAGATCAGGCAAATTAGCAGAAGGCCAGAAGCACATCAAAAAACTGAGAGTCGGAACAACAAGCTGATAAAAAAAAGCCTTTTTATGTTCTTTTGCATTTGGGTTTTATTTGAGTTTGAGTTGCTCACCCAAAACAAGGCCACATTATTAAAATTATGATTTTAAAAGCTAATTTTATTACTAGTATTATTATAATTTAACTTGGTTTTAACATATCTGCTGGGAAGCATTTCGCTTTTGATGAGCAATTATGTATCTAACAGACAACACAATCTTTGGAATTAATTCATGTTTACTTACAGTTGGAAATCTTATTTGAAATATTTCACAATACGATTGTTCATTTTAGGATTTTATTTCGATGGTTAAAAAAAAAAAACAGTTTCGCAAGAAGCTCCGTCTTCCTGAAACCCCTCGAACTGCATGAAAACAAATCTAATGCAATAAATAAAAATGGTATTTTTCAGACATTTAGTCGTTCCGGAGTATAAGGTGCAGATTCCAAAAAAGATACAAAATAAAGAATTAAAATACGGGAATTAGAACGGAATTTCTGCACCCTTCACTACTGGCACACATTGATGCTTATTTAGCTTCATGGAATACTGAAGGAATCTAGTATATCAGTGCAACATACTTACAATTATTCAGATAACCACAGCATAAAAAAACATTCTAGCAGGTCAGCTAAACTCTTTATATCATTTCAATTCACTAAATCTGTTAAATTCTTCATCTTCTGTGTCAGTTTGGAACAACTCCACCAAGCCCAGCATAAGACTGAGCGACTCTTCGAATTCTGATACACACACTCACAGTGCCCTCTTGTGGTTGTTGTTTTTTCTTTTAAATCGCATATAAGTTGCACCTGAATATAAGACGCACCCCCGGCCCACCAGTATACAAAAAAAACGTAACAGAACCTACAGAATGAGTTTACTTAGCAAACAATCAGTCATTCATTCATTTATAAACTAGCTTTGGTTGTTTTGTGCAAAGAAAGGTCCTCCTAGAATTTAAAAGCAATGGATTTAAATTGAATTTATAGACTTTTCACAATACAGTATATCCCCTCCCCCCTTGTTATAAAGAAGAAGTACCCGTAGACTAGTAACAGCTGGTACTCAGTAATTATATTTGTCAGAATACCCATTCTTCCTCTGCTACCTGTTTTTAACTTGTTCTCGCGAATCAAATTTTTAGGATATATTTATTATCGCAACTTGGGAGTTCAGCTCGTGCTGGTTTGCGGCGCCTTCCGTCCATGAAACCAGGGTTCGACTCCGGGCTGCTCCCTGTTCCCTTCTCTACTTCTGTGCCGGTCCCAAGCCCGGTTGCTTTGAGAGGGTTGCGTCACGAAGGGCATCCGGCGTGAAACTTTGCCAAGTTTACCATGCGACTCATTCGCTGTGGCGACCCCTGATGGGAAAAGCCGTAAGATAAACAACAACATTTATTATCGCAACTTATAAACTGACCAATTAGATGCTTTAATAAAAGTAGGTGGTCTTACATCAAACATTAGAAACGTTTGATCCCGAGCCCAGATTTAAGTGGTAGGGGTTTGGGGTTCCAACAAGCTCACTCCTGATTGACAAGAGTAGTTGCCTTAGAAGTCATGACTCAGCCTGACTTGGACCAATCACTTCTTACTGATGCCGTCTGAAGTAAATCAAGTAGGCTGAAACCAATCACTACAGTCTGGTAATGTGAGCAGCATTTCACACTTATATAACCTGCATGTTTGATTTACTTGAATGAAGGTGGCTATTAATTCGATGGTCCCTCTACCAGAGATGGTTCCATGGGTCATACTTCAGAACCACACAAAAAGACTTGAAACTTGAATTAACCTTTTTTTTTTTTTTACTTTAAAATAAAGATGTCAGATCGAGCTAACAATTTCTGTTTTCTGTTTTTTTCGTGTTTTTGTGTTACGTTATGGTGCAGAAACAGCATATGCACCTTTTTGTGCCCCAACATAGTCATTTTGACAAAAACAAGCAAAGGCTTCACTGTCACGTACAACCCATTCAACATCTAGTAGTTTGTGTTTTTATTTTTTTGAAACCACAGAAAAAGAGTGATGCATCAAAAGAGGCACCTTGGAAAAAATCAGACTTTTTTTCGATGTGGGCCCCCCAATGGATGTTCACAATTCAGGTGCAGTCCAGGAACAGCTGTGTTTCATTTTCACTTTGAAACAATGTGCCAGAGGAATCAAATGACAAGTAGAGAGTGATGCTTTGGAATGTGGTGGTGGTGCTAAAAGAAATACTCACATGTTTACAAGTTATATTATTTTATATTCTGGTGAATTTAAAAAAAAAAACATTCTGATGTCCAAAAGTGACAAATAAACAACTATTTGTGCTCCAAAATACCTTGAAGGATTTCAAAATAAAATAGTCCTTTTTATTAAATAAAACCCCTTTAAGTTAAATGTGCTACTTCATTGGCATTATTAGATGAGAAATAATTAACGTTTTGCTCTTCAAAAAAAAAAAATCTGTAAACTTTATTTTCATAGTTACATGTACTTTTAATTTGGAAAAATAAATGTAAGTTTTTACAAATTAAAATAAAAACATTTGCCCCTGAAAGTTTTCATTTATGAGTTTCAGTACTACATTATGTTTTTATTTTTTTATATTTCAAAAATAAATAAATAAATAAAACAACATTTCTAACAAGGTTGGATCCTGAAGGAGTTTGTTTGAAACAATGGTCTCAATGACTGATGTGTAAACCTTAAAAATATTACATTTTTGCTGCATTTTGCCACAGCCGTAAATGTTTTCTGAAAAATACACGCTCCAGGAAAAGTAATCTATATTTGTTTTGGGAGCTTTTAGAGTTTTAAAATTGTTTATTCGATTAGCCTCTGGTCATTTTCGGGGTTCCTTCATTCGTGTGCACAGATTGAACAAACCGATCAATACAACATATTGATTTTTGTGACATGAACGGAAGGGTCTTTAAGGTTAGCCGGGTTATTTATACTATGCAACTTTGCAAGGCATATGGATAGCATCAATGAACACCACTGTATTTTTTTTTTTCCTTTTTTCTTTTTTTAGGCTGATGCAATACAAATGTGATAAACATGATCTTGGGACTTTGTGCTTGAAGCTGTGGACTGACTTTAATTGACAGTTTGTGAATTGCACCGCCTGAACTCATGAACATCCCTCGAAGCTCCCTATAGTCTGTCATACCAACGTTGGATGTGAACAGAAGTGAGTGGAATGTCTGACAAATAAAAGACAAAACAATGACCCGTTTTGAACTTTTGACGGAGCGCTTCGTATTAGGAGTTCCTCCGTTGAGAGATGAGAACGAGTGCCTGAAGAGCTTGAATCCCACTGAGGGAAGGTCATAACTCTTGTTTGATCTATCTATCTATCTATCTATCTATCTATCTATCTATCTATCTATCTATCTATCTATCTATCTATCTATCTATCTATCTATCTATCTATCTATCTATCTATCTATCTATCTATCTATCTATCTATCTATCTATCTATCTATCTATCTATCTATCTATCTATCTATCTATCTATCTATACATCTATCTATCTATCTATCTATCTATACATCTATACATCTATACATCTATCTATACATCTATACATCTATACATCTATACATCTATACATCTATCTATACATCTATACATCTATCTATACATCTATACATCTATACATCTATCTATACATCTATACATCTATACATCTATCTATACATCTATACATCTATCTATACATCTATACATCTATCTATCTATCTATGTATATGTGTGTTGCTCACTGAGTTATTTTCAGATGGAATTATTTCTCTTTAAACTTTTTTACTTACGTCATGATGCTGCAAGATATTCAGAGTGACTGTTATTCATCAGCCTTTCTCTGAGCGGGCATCACACAGAAATCCAAACGTGTAAAAAGGCTTCACGATCCAATCAGACTGCCGTGTGCATGTTGATGGCGGTGCATCCGTTTGACTTTAATGACTTTTGAGTAAGAGATGCATGCACATTTGAGGCTCCAGCTGATCCTCATACTTATAAAAGCAGCAGTTTGGGCCACAGATACTACAAACCTCTGACTCTCAGTGCAGTAATAGTTTTTGTATTTTTAGCCTATGTAAAAAAGAGAAACCACAAGGCAACATTCTTTCTGATGCTTTAAATATAAACACTTTAAGTGTGTCTGAAATATTTTCGATTGCATTCTACCTTTTGTTTCTTTTCAAATTTGCACGAAGGGGACAAGTGAATATCAAATTTATGTGTAGTCATGAGTGTTGGACAAAAAGATCAGAAATGTAAAAAAATATATATTTATATTTATATTATATTATAAGTTTTAAACTGTTCAATTAAAATATATTATAGAAGTTTAATGTTGAAAATACTGATGACAATGTGTTTTTTGCAAGATTTCCATGTACAAACTGTGTGTTTTAAACTAGTTTGTCTCTCAAAGATAACACTAAAATTGTAAAGATTATGTGCAATAACTTGCAAACTTGCAACTTGGCAAACTTGCTAAAAATTAAGTAGCCCTGATGGGAGAAGAAAAAAATAAAAAGATTACAAACTTTCCTATGTATTTTGCCGTTACGGTGCTTTCCCGTTAGATCCCAGTTCACTTTTTGCCTTCTCGCTGTTTCCTTGATTTTTTTCAGTGGAATTTCGCATGCATTTGCTTTTTTTTTACACACACACTTGATTGGCCGCTGTATCCCCTGCAGCAAATGAGGGAACACTGTGTATCTAATATTTTGATGGATTTTTGGAATGAAATGTCAGAACATTATTAAAACTTTCAAATTGTTACAATATAATGAAAACAATTTTAGTGTTTTGGTGTTTCTTTTTATTTTACTGCAGTAAGGTTCATCCTTTTACACATTACAGTTACATGAATCTTTTTATTTTTTAAACCCTATTTATGAAATTGACTCCTCCCTGTCTCTGTATTTATTGCAGTGTCAGTTTTTTTTCTCTTTTGGTTTTTCCATTTGGCAGCTCTCACAATCTTAAAATGTTGTGTAAACATCTAATTTCCCTCTGATATATGATCCTATGAACATTCTCCTCAGTTTTCCCCCCGGGGCCATGAGAAAACAGTGTTCCCACTTTCTGGATGTATGTTGAGTTCCCCGTGAGTCGAGCTGCCTTCCCTTCTCGTCACTTTTGGTAGCTTTGTTTTCTGGTAATAATTCAGTATATCGAGAAGAAAGACTAACTCTGATGTTTTAGGGTATTTTTAACATGTGCTTGTGGCATTTTTTCTGATGATGGAGGGAAATTATTGATCCACATTGCATTTCTGAGTATTTCTTTACTCAAATTTTTGTGAATCGGGAGGAGATGAAAACATGCCATTTGAACAAGATTCTATTTGTTACATAGAAAACACGCTGAGTGGGACACAAGCTCCCTGCTGCCATGGATGACTAGATCCATGTACGTCTTAGTTTTCCTCGTCTGAGCTGATATCTGGCTCAAAACGCCACGGCTGAATAGCTCCCCAATATTGCGCACTACTTTAGGGGGGCATGAGGGGCTGTAACCTACCAGAAAAGCGTGTAAACAGAGAGCTCTCAACAACAGGAAAGGGAGGGAGGCACCCCACCTGCAACTCTGAGGTTAACCCCGGCCACTCTGCTGAAATTATGCCCTAAAAAAACGACACCGGTTTTTGGATTCTGGTTAAAAACGGCATAATCATAATTACAATTTGGAGAGCTTTTACAATAGATCAGATGATCAGAGTGGGTCTCTAATCAGCTAAAAGAGGAGTCATGCAGGGTTTTAAGGATTTTGTTGTACCATATTTTAAAATTTGATGCAATTCAAAGACTTCAATTGCTGCTATATAGATATATACACTTTTTCCTGCTGATTTCTTGAACACTAGTAGCAAAATATCTTATACATTTATAGAAATATTAACTTTTGTTGATTTTCCTTTGTTTGTCTAACTGCTAGGTCTTTTTAACAGGTAAAATAAAGTTGTGCTACAACCTAAGTTTTTTATTTTGAATAGCAATGTTTCTGTAAATATTATAAAAAATACAGT
Organism: Oryzias latipes; assembly: GCF_053564925.1. Classification (NCBI taxonomy): domain Eukaryota; kingdom Metazoa; phylum Chordata; class Actinopteri; order Beloniformes; family Adrianichthyidae; genus Oryzias; species Oryzias latipes. Next base: position 24,241,847 of record NC_136253.1, on the reverse strand, counting down.
TCTTATTATTTGTGTTCAACAGCTTTGTCTTGTGTATTTTGGTATTTAATAAAGAACTTAACAACACTTGTTCTTCTTTTGGTTAATGACACTTTGGATTTAATTACACTGTCTCAGTGATTTAATATTCACACTTGCTTTACATTTCATCATTTGCTGATACTCATTTTTTAATAGTTCCCTTCAGAATAAACGGCTACAAAACAATACCGAATTATTTAAGAAAAACTGGTTTAAAGGATAACATCAAGTCTTTTTATAAAAGGGAAGGGGAAAAAAACTTTTTTGCGGCTTCATTTTCTTTTGTGATTCTGACAAAGAGGCCATGTTTCAGGGCCGAGTTTGCAGCAATGTCATTGTATCCCCTCTAGCTTATAAGACCCAGTAATTCCTTGACAATAATGGGGTTTAGACTTGTGCAGAAAATACATTTTTCCTTTGACACCAATTTAATGTATTTATAGTACCGTCTCTCTGTATGATGATCACTTAGTGAGATTTCAAGAGGTGTAGAGATGAAGACAAATAAATAAATAAATAAGCAGATGCCGGGCGAAGCGACTGCTCACTGCAAGACTCGAGTGACGAACTTCTGCATTTTATCTCAAAAGTTTACTTCTTAATTGCGCAAAGTGGTTTCGCCTTGAATCGTAGCTTTATTGGTGATGATTACACCTAAAGAATTCAAACACGCAGGCTGAGCTAATTTATAAAAATGTCATTTTAACAAAACAGCCCTCTGAAAGCGAGGTGACTCATCTTCCAGAGCAGGAGGCGGAAACACTGACTCACTGAAACACGATCTAAGAAATATTTTATACACATCAGGGTTCATGACAGGAAGTACATGACAGATAATTCTAACTGACTGCATTTTTTCAAAGGCAATTGCTAAAAAGACCTAAAAGTTAACGTTCTGCGTGTTAAACTTTACTGGGATAATTGGTTAAAGACCATTTAATGTTAATTAGTGTTTTTAATTTCTTACGATGTTCTTGGAGCATTTAATATATGCTGGTAGATGAAGATGATGATTAGAGGACACTTGAAAATTCCGCTTAAAATCGTTTTTTTTTTTAGTTTTATTTATTTAAATATGGGAATCAGTAGCAGACGAAAAAATGCAGTTTGAAAAAGCTTGTACATTTGACGTACATTATACAGTATGCTGAGTGGCCACATTCCTCTCCGTTCCATTCTGAGTCATTCACTTGCAGACAAATAGATCCATGTACGTCTTTGTTTTTCTCGTTTGAGCTGACATCTGGCTCAGAACTGTACGGCTGGATAGCGCCAATAATGCTTGCCATTTTTGTTGCACCTGTAATGTTGGATTGGGTGTATGAGGGGCTGCAAACTTGCTGGAGAGCAAATAAACAGATCATGTATAGTTGACTGCGTCAAAGGTCCTTCCCACAACTCCGAGGCAAATTTCTAATGAACTACTGCCGCCCTGCAGAAACTATGTCATAGAAAATGACACAGTTTTTTTTTTTGTTGGCTCAAAAAGGTATAATCATGATTAAAAGGCCACTAGGAAGGCTTTAGCAATAGATTAAGAGGGGATTGGAGTGATTCTTTTTTTGTGTGTAAGAACTAACATTTCCTCCTCGCTGTCACTTTAACATATTTGCAGAGAAGAGTTGATGATCAGTTCCTCCTTTGACTCTTTGGAAGTCCTCCTGGACTCTTTTGGACCTGTCAGAGACTGCTCCAAAGACAACGGAGGCTGCAGCCGCAACTTCCGCTGCATTTCCGACCGAAAGCTGGATTCCACTGGATGTGTGGTGAGTCAGTCGCCACTTGCAAATCCCCCTGCAAGCCACTATATGTCAACTTCACCTTTCAGAATATGACCTTCCCTGACTTCAAAGAAAGAAAAATCTAATTCAAAGCATCCCTGAACATTATAGCAGTATGCACACTCTATCTTCTGATGCCTGTTCATGACACTGTGGACCGGGGGATCTAAACCTTCGGGAAGTTTTGAACTCATGCCCAGATACAAACTGACTTCAGAGGAGGTTATAAAACTGTAATGTTTCATAGATATCCTGTTGTGGTCAACAGTTCTTCAATCTGTGTGCCTCCATAAATATTCATGCACATTTCTCCGGGGCACAGTGACCCACATCAAGGACACACAGCAAATACAATTTCTAAGGTTTCTAACAACGCTTCATTCCTTTTAGTCCGACAACATATTCATCGCCTTCAGGTGCTGCTTAGCAACCACAAAATGTAGCAACAAACTTTGTTGTCTTCTCCATCTGTCCAAGACTCCCGCAATACCATTCTTGTTATTTGCAGAATTTTAAAGCTGTCTGCCAGTGTTTTCCTTCTCTTTACATCCCCTGATCCCCCCCCAACCCCCCTCAATGGCCGCTCCATCCACCAAGCAATTTAATTTCTTTTCAGGAGCTTTGATGTACTTGAGTAGAGCTTTTCAGGTGATCTAGGAAGATGATGTTTATGCAATCCGCTGCGCTTATCTTATTTTTGATGCATCTCAAGCACAGAGAAGCAGCTTGTGGGATGATTTGAATCAGGTATATAGATTAGAGTAAGAATACGTGACACAAAAACAACTTTCATACCATGCTGGAGTTTGTTTACTGGCATTTCTTTTACCCCAATCGTCCATCTTTATCTGAATGGCGGACATGAATCTCATCCTATTCATCAGACAGCATCAGTCAGAATCTAAATTATTTATTACAGTTGTTGCCATAATAAAGTAGAAGCACACAGTGTCTCCTATGGGTTCCTCTGCATTAGTACACATTAGTTGTAGTAAAATAAGTAAAATAACAGTAAATTAAATTAGTACAATAACATTTCAGTTAAAAAGGGGAAAAAAAGAAAAAAAAAACGACTTGTACCACGGTAAATATCGTAGTCACTTTGGCGAGGAAAAGTTTTAACAATGCTCAGAATAAATCATTACAAGTTATTTCAGTACAATTTAGTTTGGTATGTGTATTTTGTTTTGTTATATACCAATTGTTGTGAAACTTAAAAATAAAAAGTAAAAAAAAAAATTAAATTTCAGTTCAGCAAAATAAAAGTGAATATGAATCCAATTTCAAAAACACAACTTAGTAAAAGTAAAAAGTGCAGAGCAGTAAAGCAATTCTATTGACAACAATTTAAAGTATGTGTAACTTCTTACTCTTTTCCTCTGACTCTAATATGATGCCACTGAATTTGATGTTAAAGGGCAGTAGCAGGGGGGCTCAGACCCAAATAGCCAGACTATGTAGCTTTCCAGCTTTGGCATTGTTTTATAGGAGATCATCAAAGATGCTGCTCTTTGGCAGTGATTAAAATATCTGTAACTTCACAAATCCATGAGTCTTCAGAAGAACAGCTTGAAGATCCTCATAACCATTGCTATGTTCTTAGCTGTGATCCAAAATCTTCACATTTTATTTACCGTATTTTCTGGACTATAAGTTGCCCTTTTTTTCATAGTTTGGCAAGGGATGCGACTTATACTCTGCAGCGACTTATATTAGAAATAAATTGAAATAAATACATTGTTGACCCTCCTGTTATGTTCATTTGTGAGGAACAGAGATGATGTTCCTGGGTCAATTTGATGTATGAGGTATGTTAAGTGTTAAGAGTATGTTAAGTGACTCAGAGAATCAGCAAACCTTTTTTTTTACAGTAAGATCTTGAAGGCTAACAACATAATATTCTATTTTCCAATGATTTCATAGATTCAGAAATGCAAAATGACAACTGTTTCTACAAATACAGGATGAAAACAGAGTATTAGTTGGCCAATGATGCTTCATGAAAGGAATAAATAAATAACTATGAGAAAGAATTACTGTGAAATTATGAGATAAACAGTCTGCTATTATTGTGTCATATGAGGTTTGTAAAAGTTATTAGTTCTTGGTCTCAGATTTTGTCAAATAAATTTCCCGTCAAAATGCGACTTATCTGTGTTTTTTTCTACTTTATAATGCAACGTATTATAATGATATTATAATTTTTGGGCTGGTGCGACTTATACTCCGCAGCGACTTATAGTCCGGAAAATACGGTATTTAAAAAAGAAGACAGAAATCTTCCTTCTATAATAGGACATCAGAATTTTAACTTTAGAATTATGACAGTTTTTATTTAAATGTTTTTAATAGAAAACCCAGATAAACCATCAAAAGGAGAAGCATACAAACTATTATTATGGGTAGTAATATTGCTGCAATCACAATAATTTTGACCTGAAAATCTCCATTACATCATGTTTTTTTCTTTGATGTTTTGGCACGTTATGGTATTTTACTTGTGTCTTGTGTTATTTTTAAAGATTTACGCACCTACACCTTACCAAATGTCAAACTACATTTTTTTTATAAAAAAAAGAAAACGTTAAACCCATTTCCTTTTAAGTTTGAAATATGATAAGGGTGTTTGTGGGGAAAAGTCATTTATGTCCATTTTTAAATTTGATCAGAAAGGCCTTACTAGAGATTCTTTTAAAAACCTGAATGTTCCTCCAATCACCAAACTGAAGCCATCAGAGCCTAAAACAGATTTTTCCTTAGTTGCCAAACAATTGAGGTTTGTGATTTTGGTGTACTTTTGCTTGGAGCTACCTTGAAACTTTTTTTAGACCTGATGCAACATATTGTGTGTGGGCACACGTGTGTATAGTTTGACCTGGGGCTTAATTCAATTGGAAAGGATAGTGAGGATTTCTGTAAGTTGCAGCAACATTGCACAGAAATATCAGGAGTGACATTTTCACCACTTTCAATCTTGCACAGGGAGATGACTTACTGCATAATGTTCAGCCGGGCTTTTGAAGTCACTTTGGCATTTTTTTTAACTATTGAATGGCTTTTTAATTTGATTTTAGCATGATGTGATTTTTTTTAAATTGCTTTAGTATTTAATTGTTGCTTTTTTTTAAAGCAAAAGCCAAATACACTTAAATAATCACATCTTCAGAATTCTGTTCTCGACTGTTGCAGTTACATGAATTCAGTTACCTTACTCCTCTCGGTGATTAACATAGCTTTGAATCAGAGCTACTCTTCTATTTTTTGCACTTTAATGTATTTTTTTTATTTAAGCTGTGAAACTATGCAAATGTTTTATTTTTTTAACATAGTGATTAGTTTTACTTTGAAGCACACAATGCCCAAATATAAGGTTGATCTTTTTCAAATTAGCTCTCTGATTTATCAGATTTTGTCAACTTCTCTAATATTCCCTGCAATTGTAATCATATTTTATTCAATCTGGTTATAATTCAAAGCATTTTTGTGTCAGTTACAAAAATTACATTTATAATTGTTTTAAACCAAAAGATAATTATACATAAAATGTCTTCATATTCAACTTTAAAAGTTTATTGGAAATCTAAATGTTAAATTTGAATCTTTTTTCACTAGGAGCACTTTGGCCCCCAACTGAAAATGTAAGGGGCACAACCAGAAAATTTAGGGGCGCATACCGTAAATCAACATGCTAAACAGATCTACTAATTTCCACTGTATTACTAATAAATACTTAAATAATAGATGCAGAAATTACAATGTGCTGTTTACAATTCAGTGTCACATTTTATTCTGCACTTTTGAAGATGCAACAAGATAAACTGACAGCACCATCGCTGTCATGACAGTACAAATAGTAAACAAAATACCATACATTCAGAATTTAAAAAAGTGCTTACTAACAAAGTGATTACAGTAATAACCTTTCGGTCATTTCACAGTTACAAACAATACTTAAATGTATGTAAACAGTAGGGGCACTGGCCAATGACATTCCACTAGAACATGTAGGTCTAAACAACTTGAGCCTTTACTCACTCCCCCTTAGAGCAGATCCTCCTGTGTTCCACTAGGAGGCTCAGAAGGCCAGCCCTTGTAATTTGGCCCCCTAGACCTTTTATCCTGACTGAACCATGTTTGCACAGCTTCCTTGGCATCAACTCTTGTTTTATTCAGTCTTCTATATCTGCTGTTTTCTCATTTAAACATCCTTATTAATAAGGTTCGGTTAACACTGTTGAGTTATAACTAGTAAACACAAAAGAAGACTCAAATTCTACAGTTCTGTAACCTCCATCAATGGGATCTCCTGAATAATAATAAAAATAAATAATACATTTTATTTATAAGGCGCCTTTCTGAACACGGCTTCTCTTGTCTACCATTTACTGCTGGACACTTGGCAGCATTTCCTCCCAAACAGCTGAGACCCTCAGTATGGCTTGAAGATGATTGTCATTAAATCTGGACTGGACTTGGACTTATTGATATTTAAGGTGGAGAATTCAGGGAGTATGTGCTCCCAATTTTGATTCTGTGTTGAATTTTGTTTTTTTTGTTTACTCTTTAAACCACAAATCAGTACAGGAGAAACAAAATTCAGTTACCATTTTTGGATTTTCTTTCTTATGACTTTTTGCACATTTAAACCCCGGTCACAAGTTATTGTAGAGCAGCCAGTCACCCACTCCTATATTTTCATAGCGGAATTCAAACTGTGGTTTGTAAAAGAACGGGCGTTGTTCACTGGAGATCAGAACAATCGATACAGATAACTGAGATCAGAGAAAGGCTCCAAAAACGGATGGAAATTCATGTTGGCGACACCAAATAGGTGCAGCCAAGATGCACAATAAGCATGTTTGAGATCACCCAGGTGGACGCAACGCTGCACAGATCACCTGGTGTGTGACCTATATTTTTGTTTTTGCTCCAACATCACCTGTCAATCATCACAAAAATATCACGAGAAAGGGGCGGGAGCAAGGCGCCAACCTAGCGAACACAGCTGGAAATTTAGTACTGCGCTGACTGCAAGCCGCCCAGATGACTACAAAACAATGCATTATGGGACATGTATCCTGATGGGTTTTTGTAGTTGAGTGAACAATTAAAAAAATTTAAAATACCATTTGATTAACATAAAGGCTACATACATTACAAAACATTCAAATAAATATAAAAGATATAATAACACAGATCATACTAAGGGGGAGCGGCATACTAAAACTAAATTGAATGTTAAGGACATCTCCAACTACCTTTTCTCGTTCAGTCTCGCTGCAGATTCCCCCCCCCCCCCCCCCATCTCCCCAACGATCCATGCGAGGCACTGGTTCATCTCAAACACATCTGTCGTTGCATTTTCTGCACGTGTTTTAAGTGTGTCTAAGACTAAATCTTGTTGTCGCTCGCATGTGTTTAATGTTAAAGCCCCATTAGCTGTCATGCATGTAGGTGTGGGACAGTTATTCTCCTCAGCTGGCTCATCTCCCGCAGGGGCGGTGTGCTGCAGTCCGGGTCTGTGCGGCCCAGAGAAAAGTTCAGCACGGACTGCATGTATTTAGAAAATTACGAGCGAATAAATACGTTCTAAAAAGGAAAGTAAGGAACTCCTTAATGTGGTCTGAGGAGGGGGCTGTCAGGTCTCCTGCCTTAAATGTTCTCCTGCTTTCAAGCCTGGTCATTGCCACGCCCCCAAGAGTCATTTACCCCACTGTGATTGGTTGCTTTGACAGCTCCGCGCACGACACAGAAAAAGTGTCATTCATACAAACTGGCGGGCCGCATTAACATAAAATTTTCATATTAAGGCGGGGGCCGCAAAATATCATCTTGGGGGCTTCATATAGCCCGCTGGCCGCGAGTTTGAGACCCCTGCTGTAGACTCTGGCACTGGTACAGTAGCCGCAGGTCGGAAGAACGAATCAATAGTTCGCTTGCTCATAGCTCAGACGCACCCATATCAGGTTGTGATGATATTTGTCTCCGTTTCCTTCCCACAGATGTTTACGCGCGCTCGATTATCTCTAGGCCCCTCCTCCTCCACGCATTTTAGCCACTTACAGTGGCCATTTCCTATTCTTCTCACACGCATTGGCTGCCTCCTAGACAGGCATCACCTAGTGAAACGCGAGTGTGTGCTCGCGTCTCATGAGTATTTGTGCGAATGTTTGTGTGCGTGTGCGCTCGCTTCTCATTGTTTATTTCATTGCTCATTTCATTGGTCATTGACGTGCCCCTTCCACGTTTAATGTATCAAAAAATATGGAGGGTGGGGGAGGCAAATTTACTGGTAGCACATGTGCGACTGAATGTAAAATTCAGTCGCACACTCTCAAATTTTGGACGCAAAATGCGACCATGGTTGCAGTATGGAGCCGTGTAAATGTTGTAGGTATAAAATAAATCAGATTCATTTCTCAACCTAAATATCAAATCTTAAACAAAATGTAGAAGTTGGTAGGGCTTCTTGATACACTGTCAGAAAAAATGTGCAAAATTTGTACCTTTAGAGGTACAATGGCTTGTCACTGGGGCAGTACCCTCAAGGGTACAAATGTTGTACCCTTTTATATAGGTGCGTATCTGTACCCTTTCAGTGTGTACCTTTCAAAGGCAAATATGTACCTCTGTGGACTAAATTGTACCTTATAGTGCTATGGTACCATAATGTACCTTTAAAAAAGGTACAAATTTGTTCTTTTAAGGGTACTGCCCCAGTGACAAGCCTTTTGTACCCTTTGATGGCAAATTTGTACCAGATACAGCACATTAAAAGACCAGTATACTGTTTATATCATTTATTAAACATTCAAAACAATTACAAATCTGACATTTCACAGTATGTACAGTGTCACAACAGGATGCATATATTTACAATTATTAGCAATTTTACAATAATGAAAAATCTATATTTTTCCTTCAGTTCACATTGCATTCATTGTAACTATAACCTTAACATTTGATCAATTGTAAACAGCACATAGCACTTCAGTTACCATTTTTAAACCATGAAATAAAACTTGTGACATTAACAAAAGAAGCACTAGACCTCATTTTAAGTACATCTTTCTACTGCATTCTACATTTTCTAAAAATAGATAATAAAAAAGTAAACTCAGAACCAAGTTTAAATGCATAATTTAAATAATAAAATGCATAAATGTGATAAGATAATATTGATACGAATTCTAAAAAGAAGAACTATAAAACACACTAAAGATTACCAAGGATTACGTTTATGTCAATACCTAGTAGATCCTCTGCAAGCATCTCTTCTCTTGCTTCTTTGGAGACTTTGGCTAATGGAGCTTTTCTTTGAACAAGCTCAAGCACCTTTGGCACAATACTGGTAAACGCCGTCCTTGAAGCGCTGGCTTAAACTGACAGGTGATGGATGCATTCGGTCAACATCAAACAACTGAAAATTGAAAAAAATTAGAAAATTAATCATTCACTTTAACTAAAACAAACAAAAGACATAAAACATTCTAATATTCTTTGTTACCATTTCCCTTTAGTGATCTCATTGTATAAATATTACTTGGCTTGAATGACTATATATTTATATATGGGTTTAGAAAATTACAATGTTTTTACAATTGAGTTAAAGCTGTTAATGATCATTTTAGCAGATGTCTCAGCTTATATTAACATTCAAAATGTATTTTAAGCTGAGAACTGATTTAAAATGTCACTGACCCCTGAGGTTGTCTTCAAGAAAGGGTACTTCTTTAGTATATCCTCTCGCACCTTGCTGTACTGGATATGCAGGACATTCACATGACCTTCAACGGATGATGCATCCTCACCAATGACAGCAACCACCTATTGGATCAAATTTAAAAGTCCATACTAATAATAAAAAATACAACTGCAAGCAAAGTTTACTGGGGTTGAAGCACTTTGAGATGATGTTTAAAGACAGTTTGTGCAGAGTGGTTTGGAGTTGATAAGAAATTAACTTCTGAGTTGTAGGCGGGGCTATTGACACAGTAGTCACCCTCTGCTGATGTCCGAACATCCCTTTGTTTACGCCCTCTCCCTCTAGCTTACAGTCCTTCCAACCTAAAACTAACATTAGTGGTGAAAGCAAAATGGTGACCAATATTGAAGCTTTCCGGCCATAGTTTAGATCAAGCTCAGACAAGTATGATGAAGATGTTAATGGATCTGTTTGTCTGCAAGTGGACGCATCAGAATAGAGCAGAGCAGAGGGACTCGGACCCACCTCATTTCATGTGGTGCGTCACAATAGAGAGCTTCCTCAAACTGCATTTATTTTGTCTGTTCCTGATTCATCCCAATTTGAGTGAATACTCAGATGTGCAGTTTCAAACGTGTTCTTTTAAACGTGCCCATCATGAGAAAAATACTGCGACATGTTAAAAATGGGGGACCCACTCCAATGAAAGTTATTTTTTAAAATGTAGCATTTTTATGATGACATATTGTTATAAGATTTAAGAATAAAACTGTGTTTCTGAATATTTATTTTCTCAAATTGGGATGAATCAGGAGCAGATGAAAAGATGTAATTTGAGAAAGCTTGTAGTTGTTACGTACAAGCTACATTTGGCAGGCCACAAGCTCCCTGCTCCGCTTGTCTTCATTCTCCTCGTCTGAGTTGGCATCTGGCTCACATCTATAAGGCTGGATAGCTCCAATATTGCACGCCAATTCTGTTGCTTGGGGGTTGTGAGGGACTGTAAGGTATCGGGAGCGTAAACAATGGCATGATGGGAAGTTAAGGCCGGTTAACTCTGCAAAACAGTCCTGTCGAGAACTTGAAGGTGAATTCCAATTGAACTGCAGAAACCATGTCCCAGAAAACATTTTTCCCCCTCAAAAAACTGCATAATCAATGTCTGTCTTTGTATAATAATAATGGATTGGATTTATCTGCGCTTTTCAAGACACTCAAAGCGCTTACAGTGTGTCCATTATTCATTCACTCCTCATTCATACATGGTGATGGTAAGCTATGGTTGTAGCCACAGCTGCCCTGGGGCAGACTGACAGAGGCGTGGCTGCCAGTTCGCGCCTACGGCCCCTCTGACCATCACCGGGATCATTCATGCACATTCACACAAGGAATGTGAAGTGAAGGAGGGTGAAGTGTCTTCCCCAAGGACACAACAACATTTTTTGGCTGGTGGGAGCGGGGATCGAACCGCCAACCCTTCGGTCATTGGACGACCCGCTCAACCACCTGAGCCACTGTCGCCCGTATAGTCAATATCTTGTTAATTATGCAGAGCTTTGTTGAAGGAAATACAGAAGAATTATATGTTTGTATGATGAGGACAGTATTCCAGAATGTATTCAATGTGTTGTGACTTACTCGGTGCAATCTGCTGTTTCCCTAGAAAACTTTAAACTAGTTTGGATGATCTGCCTCACTGCACTGTTTGACAACTAAACTGAATTGGAAAGACAGCCTGACTTTGAATGCTTGAAATGACTTTGTGAAAAGATTATTTACTTACTTTGGCAAGAGAGGTGTCTTCAACTCTTCGTCTTGTTGTAGGACTGTGTTGTAATATTATTGTGTCATCTGAGTCTACTTCAGTATCTCCACTTGAACTGGTATTGCAGCTCTATGCAAGACAACTCGGCTGATCTGTCAAAGTATTAAAGCTTTCAGTTACTGTAATATTTTAATTAGTATGATAGCAAAAACAAAAAAAGTAAAAACAAAGATTTTTAAATACTGACCGACTTAACAGTTTAGCCGATTTATTATCTTGTCTAAGACAGCAATAGGATATAAAACTCATACTTATTTGCCCGTGTTTTGTTCCCCACACTATCCTGTCAAATAAATCATTAACCCTCAGACTCCTATTGATGCAAATATACAATCAAAACTCTTCAGCTCAAAAATGTTCTTAATTTAGCATGTACTTGAAAGCAAAAACACAGATTATTTCCCTTGGAAATAAATTCAGGCATCAAAGGGGAATTTACCCAAAACCATTCAAAACAAAATAGATAAATTACAATTTAAAAGAAAAACTTCACCTTCTGGATTTGTATCTTCGGCCAGACAAATTTCCAACACATCAAGGTTTGGGTTTTCAACAGGAGATCAAAAACCTCATCATCAACTTCTGTCTTTGAGTCATCAAACACTTTCAAGTCCAAGGTTGTGATGTTGAACTTTTGGACAGCTGTGAACACAGCAAAATTATGTTTAGAATACAGCACAGAAATTATCTTTAAATTAAAAAGCAATTAAAAAAATCTGTTTGCATCACAGCTGACAGTTTATCCACAAAGTTGACTGATTCCTGTAAAGAAAATGCTGGAAATTGTGATGTTTCCACTCACCGCATTCCCAAAAGGATTTGAAGGTCAGCTGAACTTAAAAACATTTTTTTTTTTGGCGTTCGACATGTTCACGCACAGCTTGCATCTTTCCTGGTGGGAAAAAAAATAATATATTACAAAAAAGAAAAAACATTACAACACCAAAAGGTACCAACACAGCATTTATTCAGATCTAAGCCCTGTTCCAAATAAATGTATACATTTTAAAATAGTAATGGCAAATATACAGTTCACACTAGCTGCCACAGCAATGTTGCAGAATTTGCAGAACTGCTAAAAAAAACACTGACGACAATGCACTGGCTTCTAAGGACCTACAGATTTATTTCTTGGAAGTTCATTTAAAATTTTTTATTTTTTCCTGGTTTATAGATGAGTTTTTGGTATGGGAAATCGTGACGAGTATCTAGAATCACGGACCTCCATTTAAAAAAAATAATCTCTGCAGGAGAATGTTCAAAATCAACAACACAGTGTAAACTTCGCTTGACCAACAATGAGCGATCATGACAACCTAAACAGTCTCTGTCACTGTCTTGCATTCGAGAAATGGTGGCTGCGCGCGCACAGCAGTTAAGGCAGGCTGACATATAAATGGGAAGGACCGCCATACTGCGGTGCAAAAAAAACAACAACACGTTATTGGACTCCTACACATTACAGATTAAAATGATTAACGCATTGAATTCGACGGACCTGATAAATATCAGTAGGAATTATGGAGCTGGTCGTTTCAAAAGTAGCTGGCTTCCTTACTAAGAAAGACAGAAAGAAAAAAAAGGGGGGGGGGGGGGGGTAGGCAACAACAACCGGTGCATCAACGACAGCGTACATACATCGGTAAAACGGCGACAGAATTATCTTGTGAAAAAATGTATATATTTCAATGTATTTAACGGAATGCGGTACAACACCAATAAAAACAACAGCTTAATTTATTTAATGGCTGCATTTAGCTGAACTTCAAACGGCTGAGGCTAACCGTTAGCAAACTCCTGCTCGTAGTTTGCAATCTCCTCACAGGCACATACACGGTGGAATAGCAGCATTCCTCTACACAAAAGTTATTCCTTACAGATAAAATAACCGAACCCGCTTAAAACAAGTTTCCAACTTATTCTTGAGCAATTAGCAGACTTACCTCAGTCACAGCCTCTATCTTCCTCCGGCCGCTGCGGGATAACAAAATGGCGGAAGAAACGAAACTTGAGAAAGTAGAGTGGGCGTGGTCTCGCTGGTTTACTCCAACATATTTCCTCTACGTTTTTACACCTACTTAAATAAAAATTACTGATGGTAACTCCGAAAAAAGTACTCTCTCATTTTTCCTGTGTAGGTACAAAAGCTAAAAGGTACTAATATGTACACTTAATGTATCGTAGTAACAGAGAAATTTACTTTTTTATGAGAATGCATGATTAGAAAAAAAATAACTTAAATTAACAGCTCAAAAACTAGAAATTTAAATTGAACTTAGGCCAAGTTAAAGTACACCATATAAGGTGAAAAACATCAAATAATTTTGTCTACATTGTGCTTTTGCTCTAAATTAACTATAAGTATATTTTTACTTATATATAAGTAAAAAAAAAACAGGCTCACACTAATACATGTTTAAAAGTTATTATCTTGATGCTCTGCACAATCAATAAAATATAATTTGCTTGTGTACTGTTCAGAACTAGTCATAAAAGATGTGTGGTCTCTTAAATATATTTGGTTATTTAAATAAATAACCAACAACGTATTAAATGATTTTGGGTGACGTTTCATACACTTTGAATTATTACTTTTGTCACACAAGTGATTGTACCTTTGTTTGTGGAATAAAGGGTCCAAATATGGGCCCTCTGATGGTTTGAAACATATTTGTACCTTTTTTATCCTTAAATGGTACATATGAGTTCCCTTAAGGTGTAATTATGACTCACTTAGGGTACAAATTCACCATTTGTACCCTAAGTGTTCACAAACGTACCCCAACCGTACCCTTTTTTCTGACAGTGTATCAGCCACTTCAGTTATGGTCCGGTGGTACATCCCATGCAGGGGTTTGTTCTCCCATGAGGGTCTTCCAGCACCGCATCCTCTATTCTCCATTGGATCTTGGATGTTTTATTGTGCCAAAACATCCATGGTCTGTATCTCTTCCTTTGGCCATCTTATTATTCCTGCAGGGTATCTGATAACTGGCAGTGCGTAGCTGTTTATTTTCCGGGTCTGGTTCTTGTCATTGAGCTGGCTTCTCAGGACTTGCCTTACTCGTTGGAGGTATTTAGCTGTTGCAGCTTTCCTTGTTGCCTGCTCCAGGTTGCCATTTGCCTGCGGAATTCCAAGGTACTTGTAACTGTCCTCAATGTCTGCTATTGTTCCTCCTGTGTGGACTATCTTGCCTCTCTTTGTCACCATCCGGTTGCATTTCTCGAGCCCGAATGACATCCCAATGTCAGTACTGTAGATCCTGGTGATGTGGATCAGGGAGTCAATGTCATTCTTAGAATATAGCATGATGCCATCCATGTAGAGGAGGTGACTGATGGTGGCCTCATTTCTGAGTCGGTATCCATAGCCAGTCTTGTTGATTATTTGGCTGAGGGGGTTCAGACCTATGCAGAACAGCAGTGGGGACAGAGCATCCCCTTGATATATCCCACATTTGATGGACACTTGTGTAAGTGGTTTGTCATTGCAGCACACCACACCGTGTATCAAATAGTCAGCTTTTTCAAAAATCTATTTGAACCAAAAAAAAAAAAAAAAAACCACAAAGAAAGTACACAAAATTGATTGGAGATTTATTTATTTTGTAAGTGACCATGGACTAACAGACTTCACAAAAGCAACCGTCCTTGGCTTCCGCGTTGCCTGTTAATTTTGGATAATGGACACCTCATCTGCCATTGTCCTTTACCTAAAAATAAAGCCAACTACTTACCATTGTTTTGCCATTGCAGATTGTTTTTAGAACACAATTCCTGCGATTGAGCAGGGAACACTGTAGTTCATTAAGATTTACATACAGTTGTGTATTTATCATTTTAAATCCAATTTTTACTCTTTAATTTTTACATTAAGGTATATATGCATGCTAAGTATTCATGTTTAATCTTCATGTCTTAATTCATGTTTACCATTCAATCTGCATGCTTTTACTAACACATTACTCTGTTCATTGCAGTACTTTTTTAGTGTGATAAAAATTCAGTAAATGTGAGAAAAGTTGGCTAAATCTGACAAAACTGTGAATTAATTTGAACCATTTGAACTTCTACATTGAACACCCCAGATATGATGTAATTTGAGGACAGAACAGCTTGTGACTTGCACTTTTGAAAGTGTTTTCTTTCAGTTGAAGCTTTTACCCTCTGAACGACCTTTCTTCCACCTCCACTGTTGGACCTAATTCATTGTGCTTATTATCCGGATATGAATTGTGATGGAACTGCATGGTGCTGTGGTGGTTAGCAGTGCCACTTCAAAGCGCTAAAGTTCTGATTTTCTGGCTGGGGAGATTGCGCGAAAAAAGTTTCACTTTGTGCATAAATAGGTTTTCCCTTGGTTTCATGCTGAAGCTCTTGAAGGACCGGCACAGCTTGGCGTGATGGTAGAGCTTCTCATCTGAGAAACAGTATGCAGGAGAGTGTCTCTCCTCAGGTGAAGTCACAGATTGTGTTTTTTGAGTTGATAGCAGCCATGCTGTCACTACAGCACAATTAAACCCTCGTGAGATCATCTGACATCTCAGAAAGCTGAATGGAAAAATAGTACCCTTTCTGGAGTTAAGACGACTACCGCATGCTTTGAATACAGAAATGAGTGGTTTGGCAATATGGCAAAAGATAAAGTTGAAACATTTCTATTGCATGTGGATATCAAGTGACAGTTCTGTGTAATTAGCTGAGAATATTTGGCAACAGTTGTAGTTTTTAAACAAACATTGGCACAAAAATGAACAATGACAGATTAAAACCGTAGCAGATTAAAATCTTCAAAATGGTTCAAGGGTATTATAATTAATATAATCATCATTCATGTTGAGTATTTGAAAAGTGTTCAAATCAAAGTTCAAACACATTTTAAAAATCCAAGTAAACACAATTTAGAACAATAAAAAAAAAGGTTAAATGGTGATAAATGGTTTTCACGTTGTTCTGAATTTCAAATCAACTTAAATTTGACTCCAATATCATGAGTTTACTAGATTATACTATAATTAAGTGATCAGTAACAATGAACAAAAATTGCAGATATCCACCACCTCTGCTGAACCTCTACTCCCACTAACAACTTCAATAAATGATAAAACTTTTTTTTTAAAAGAGACCCATTATTTCAGTGATTGATTCTGATTGGCCACAGGTTTGCCTTTTAAAAACCAATATTGGACAACCAAGAAAGAAGTTCCGGTCACATCGCCTGAATCCAGAGCATGGTTGGGGCAAACTCGGTAGCCGTTACTTTGACAATTGCATATCTAATTGTCCACTTCTTATGAAAAACCTAAGAAATAACAAAGATAAAGTACTAATATTTGATTTGATATTTCTTTCGCCTTGGTATAAGCGGGATGTCCATTATCATAAATTAATGGACTTTGCAGAAGCAACCATCCTTTGCCTCACGTTGGACGGTTCACTCTTTCATGTCGTCCAATTATTTCTGATAATGGACACAACATGGAGCATTATTCCAACACACAAGTATCTTAGAGTTGGTTTAATATCTTAGGCTTAACTTTTTTATCTCATTGCTTCATTACTTTACATGGACAGCTTTTTAACATCTAACTTAAGCCCGCCTCTAATTTGTATTCTAGAGCTTGCTTTCATGTTTGGAAGTCAGTCGCATGCCATACAGTTGCTGCCTTGTTTAATTACGATGCTAATTACACAGAGGTTGCTAGCACAAATTGAATTAAAGAGGCGGCGTGAATTTGCCCTGGACTTTTGTTTATTTAAAGCTGTCTTAAAATGTATCCCACAGTTAATGATAAAATAAATCATATTAGCTTAAAACTGTTTGTAGTCTGTCTTCCATAGTTCAATGAAACAATTATATATTTTTTGTTTATTGATAGGTGTTTATGCATGTTCCATGTACATTTTTTGAACGAAAAAAAAAAAATCTACTTTTGTTAACAAAATTATAGATTCTCTCCCACACTAACATGCATCATACCACTGTCCATCATAGCACAGAGCTGCTTTCCGCCACCGCTCCATATATTAATGTGGGTTTTAGTAATTATCTTGTGACTGTCGAGCTTATAAATGAGCCTTTCATCCGTCTAATCAGGTTGCTAAACTGGCTGGGCCCCAGCGACGTCATTTTACCCTAATCAATTAACACCTTGTCCGACTCCGTGCTGCCAGTTGCTGTCTTGTCTGCGTTTAATATCTTCACGTATGAGAACGTCAGTTGACGGCGAATTGTGCATACTGACCGACTCGCTCTGGCTCAGTGATGTATTGGACTCCTGGGGGGAAGCAGCATGTGACACGCACGGCGGCAAAAGTGTAATAATCACAGGATGGGGCTGAGATTAATTAGTTCCATCTTGTCACTTGTCTCCACAACAAAACGTTGAAAAAAAAAAGTTACAGGAACAGATTGCAACCGAGATGGAGTGATGAGTTTAGCTGAGCACTTAATATGTAATCCCAGAAAAAAACAGTGGAGGTTGTTACTGTTTGAATGTGTTGATACATGTATCAATGCCCTCTATTTTCCTTCAGCGAGAGACATTGATTCTGTAACTCACACTGATGGGATGGACAGCAATGACACTGGGATGACATTCAGACTTGAAATGTGTGAAGGGATGGTTACAAGGAGAGACAAACTTGGAGAAGTGAGGGAATTGAACTACCAGAAGGCAACATGTCTGATGTGGAGGACACTCACAAGGACCTCAATGTTCCACAAGCAAATAGCAACCATCAAGAAGCCATGGAAAAAGGCAACCTTTTTCCATGGCTTCAGAGACTGAGGTAGGTTTTGAGAAAATCAGCCCAAAGGAAAGTAGCAATCTAGGCTATCATCAGCTATAATCATTATTAAATACCTTCAGCTGTGATGAAAACTGACCAATATAGGAAATGTAAGCTATTTTAAGACCAGAAAGTTCTTTGTAAAAGAACCTTGAGAGCTTTTGCTGAAGTTTTGGGAAATCCCGAAAACGTTGATCATGGCCACACATAAGCACCTCCATACGGGAGTTGATCCGTACGGGTGCTGCAGGTTTTTCAGTTGTCTAGGCCCTTAGGGGGGTCATAGAGAGCAGCGGGTACATCTATCAGAAGCACAGGTGTTTCTTGCAGTATACCCTTGAGCCTCGTATTGCCACCTTACAGGACACCATAAAAATGGAACGTACGACTGTTGTGGTAAATGTATTGTGAAGTATTTGTAAGGATAATGGAAGTTACACACACTTATGAAGTGTGGGTAACGGCGTCAAATGATGGCCTTTACGCAGCACTCTATTAGTTAGCTGCGCGTACTGGCTCCTTACTGGCCGTGTCCAAAAACTGCACATGGGTGCAAGGAGCGGCCACTTTTCACTTGACTAGCACTAACAGGCTCCTTGCACAGTGTGCAGGATTGAAAAAATCTCCCCGATGTGCCTGCGTCTCACCTTCTTTATCCTTACTTACACTTGTTATAGTTTGTTACGCCCTGACGCCTGCAGCATGCTCGCAGAAAAAAACTGTGCATGAACATTTTCTCCCTACAGTCTCACCCAGTGGTCTACTGCTTTAATATGTCATCCCCCTTACAAGTTTGCCCATTTTGCACCCACAGACAGCCCGTTTTCACCTAGAAGGGCAGTTCTGAGGTCTAAGATCCTGGATCTAGTTGCGCACCTAAAAGTTGGGGGTAAGATGCTAGCGGAAAAAGCTTGCATGTAGTGTCAAAATCAGGTGACTAACTGGTTTGCAGGAGCAGTCCAGTATGAGTTTAAATTCCATGGTTAAGGCGAGATATTCAAATGAAATGAGGCAAATATTAACCTTGAGGTTTTCTGAAACTAGTAAACGCAAACTAAGGGGTTTAACTGAGCAGAGGTGGTTGTGATGTAAAACAAGAAAAGAAAGGTTGTAGTGATGGCTTTACAACCCTGAACTTCAGAAAGAAGACATAGGAATAATGAGAAAGATCAAAAACGAACTTCCTGTTACAAACTGGTGCACTTGAGGCTGTAAGCTCCAGACTGAAGGAGTCCTCACTCGTCTGTCCAAATCATTGCTCTACCAGGAAGTACTGAGATATTGTGAAGTTAATCCCTGGCCTGAGAAGACCATATGGAACTCTTTGCTGCTGGCTGAAGCGGTTTATTGCCAGTCTTCTCCCTGAGGCAGCAGAAAGCAATCTTAAAGTGGATGACATATCAGGACAGTAAGCAGTGTTGACTGTAGTCAATACCTGCCAGAGATATAACGAAAATATAGTTCCAATAAGGATGGCAATGAAAATCTATATATCGTCACTACTTTATCTGCTTCCTAGGAATGCATGTTTAGACTTAAAAGGTTAGGAAAATTTATTTTAAAGAGAATTCAGGAATATTCTGAATTTTCTGGCTCTTGAGAAGACATATATACTAAAAACATCTCATAAGTGTACTTTTGAATAGAAATTTTATGCTGTTGATTTTGTGATAAAAACATCTTTAGGGAAAGGATTGAATATATGTGAATAAGGGCATAAACAGCAACAAAAACAAAAAAACACACAAAGCGTGACACTCCTCTGTGATGGAAGTTCACCAGGAACTGCTGAACATCTGACCTCAGAACAAAAAAATCGTTCAATTTATTGTCATAATTGTAATGCAACTATCTTTTTTTTCACTTTAAAAAGTATTGTTGTTGAGCATTTAATATGAATAAAAAAAAAAAGTAAAATAATGTTATCTAATTGTTTTTGGGTCCCTTTGTGTTATGGTTTTAGTTTCTTTGCTTTTGTGTTTGGCTTCCCTTTTTGTTCTGTCTGGTTTTAAATTCAGTTTCCTGTTTTATTTTGAAAGGTTTCCTGTTATGTTGTTGTTTTGAGTTTTACTTTTGGTCCCCATCTGTCCCGATTGTTTCCACCTGTGTTTTGTCTGTTCTGTATGTATTTCAGTCCTGTCTTTCCCTTCCTCTTGTGCTGCTCCATAGCTTGATGTCCCTCCTTTTCAAGTGTCTCAAGCTTCGAGGTTTTCTAGCCTGTTCAGCAGTGGTTTTGGTTTGTAGTTTTTTGTTTAGGTTATTAAAGCCTGTTCCTGGAACCTTCTGCCTCCTCCTACTCTCTGCGCCTGGGTACTCCCTCATCCCCCGTCGTAACACTATGCTCAAATTTTTTAACTTTAAGCATTTATGCATCATTTTTAATATAGTTGTTAAGATTAAATATTTGGTATTTCAAGGATATTTTGTTCCTGTGGTTTTTAAACATTTTTATCTAAATAAATTACTTATGTGAGGGCTAAAAATAAATAATTTTGCCAAAACTTACTGACAAAATCACTAAAAGTATAGACTAACAAAGTACACATACATACAAAACAATCTACAAGATTTTTTAAAGCCTAATTCCTGCGATCATTGGAAGGATTATAGACTCAACAGATTATTAAAATAAATTCTTTGAAATAGCCTCGTCACTTATGGGTACAAGGTGAAGACTCCCCTCCAAAATTTGCCTCCAGCCTTCAAAAAATAAAATGAAATAGTAAAAACAAAATACTTTACATAAAACCCTTCTTCCTGATATCAAGATCTTTTTTTAAATGTATATATTAAATTCCTAGCTACTAGAGCAAGGGTAAGGGCACATATTTCACATAAATAAAGTCTGTCTTGTTTAACTTAATAGCACATTTCTGCGTCTTGCATCAAAAACACAGAAGTTAATGCTTTTCTTTTTTTTGTTTTATATTCAACTTTGGAAAAAAAAAAGCCAAGTAGAGATAATAATTTGTCTTAATAATTGTCTTAAAAATTTTGCCTTTGGACAATAGAGGTAATAAATGATTACATTTGGTAAAGTCACTGCAGTAAAGTCTCTCCTTAAGAAAAAAAAATCTACCCGGTACTCTGGGTGTTTAGACCCTTAACCATGGCGGTTTCTGGAATTGAACTTCCTAAAATATTTTAATAATACACCAACAAGCTTTCAAATGCCCCTTATAATGTGGAAAATATGGTGAATTTATGAGCTCAAAGCGTTGATTTTAAAATATAAAATGATGCCAGTTCACCGAAACGTAACTGGATGTAAAGGTTCATCCTGTTGGTACAACTTATAGAAATGCGTTAAAAAAAGAACATCAATTAATATTTTTTCGACATCCAATTGCAGTTAATGAGCTGCTTTTAACTATAGTTTAGCATCCTCGAACAGTTTTGTCAGACCGACTTCTCAGAAGAAAGAGAAAGACTTCAGAAAAGCTGAGAAAATCAACACTTATCTCATTAGTTTTAAATGTGACTTCAGTAGACTTCTTCAAGAAGAGTAAAAATAATGGCTTCTTTTTAAAAGAAATGTTTGTGGTGGATGTTTGCTGCAAATTGTTTTTGCTGCACATTGAAGACTATTATTTCTTTAAAGACGACAGTTCTTATTTTTAATTTGAAATATGAGTTTAAGCTTGTTGTAATGAATCGACTTTAACTTTTTTGTGTTAAAATCTTTAACCAGAAAAAGTGATCTGTCTGAGAGAGAAGGTAGGTCTCATAACATATACTTTATTTTTATTTATCTACATACTTTTCTGTGAGTTTGAAACCCCATGAGAAAAACTGAGAAATGACCCATGCCACATAGCGCTTATCTTGTCAAAAAGGATAGATATTTTAAATAAAAAAATGTTTTTATATAAAACCTCTTTTAACTGCAGAGTGAAACAATAACCTCTATAAAATCTATATTTTCGTACTTATATCCCACTAAACAGATTATTATTCTGCTTTTTTTTACTTTATGTTCACCAATACATAAACCTATGAATGTAATTTTATCAAGTTACCAGATGGATAGAAAGAAGGCCTTTATTGTCACTGTCCACGTGTACAATGAGATTAAAAGCCGTCACCATAGTCCTCGCAGTAAAACAGTAGACCGGCATTCATAATATAAACATGTAGGTTGGAGTGTAAACAGTGTGTTTAAGTAAGAAAAGTTAAAAAAAAAAAATGTTAAAAATAAATAATTATATAAGAGATGGAAGCCATTGTTGTTAAAAAGAAGGTAAACTGGACTATAAGCATTAGTGCAGGTTGGAAAAGAATACAGAACATTTTTGCAAAACGTGCTTGTTATAAAATAAAATGAATTATCATTGGATCAAAAAAGATGAAATACAAAGAGATTAGAAGGTTGAAAAATTCTAAAAGTTTGATTAGAATGTGTCCTTTAATTAAACTTAATAAAAAATAATATAAACCAGCTAAAATAACCGCTTTGTACACTAAAAATAAACACAGACAAGATGGCTGAAAACAGTGCAAATCTTTTATAAATATAAATAATTTTCCTTTTGAAGGTGAACCTATGGTTTAGTTTTTTACTTTTTTGTCAGTTCAACATTTACACACACAGAAATAAAAGACTTTATGCAGAACAGTAAAAAAAGAGATAAATCATTGTTGTGATCTATTTAAAATTATCTCATGGTATAGTTTTTATTCTAAATATTGTGTAACTGTCCCAATTTAAGATGGACAGACAGGATAAGTGGTGTCCAAAGATTCTCATTTGATTCTTCTGGAAGGAAGATAAGCATTCCTTCATCCTGCTTGCAACAGGTAGATGGGTAATTGGCTGTTTGCCCTGAACTTAAGTTTGGACAAAAATGGCAGGTCATAAGAAAGACTCTCCTGCCAAGTCCATGATGGGAAAACAGAAAAAGTCCTTTGTAGGACCTAAACATGGGAGACACCAGACTTTTTGTCATGGTTTGGGTTCTGTCTCCTGTTTTATTTTGAAAGGTTTACTGTTATGTCAGGGTTTTGAGTTTCCTGGTTCCAATCTCTCTTGATCGTTGTCACCTGTTTCTTGTCAGTGCTGTCTGTGTGTCTGTCTTTGTCTCTGCCTTCCTCTTGTGCTGGTCCATTACCGCCTCTTCCCTGACTGTCTTCTGCCATGTTTTCCTGTTTTACCCACTTAGTTTTGTTTCCTTGCTCTGCAGCACTTTTTTTTAGTTTAAAAAACCACTTTCCCTGGAACTGTGTGTCTCTGCATTTTGGGTCCTTCATGCCCACCAGCCCTCCCAACCTGACACTTTTAAATACACTAAAAAGTGGCTTTTACCTCCAAGATTTCAAACCTTCAGTCTTTACTCAACGCAAACAGAACAAAGACCAAGGCAACAAACATGAAATGAGACAAAAGGAAACCATTCCTTTAAATGACAATTAACAAAGGAGAAGCAATAATTGAAGTGAAAAACTAGTCGATAAACCTAAAACACCGATCCTCACACCGGTGTATGCTAAAAAGTAAAATGTGGGGGCTGCAGTCCACTAGTTGGATTAACTGATCTAAGTTTAATTAGGTATTTCGTAGAAACATTTGCCAAAAAAAACAATCATTTTTTATGTGAAACTCTTCAAGAATTAGTATTTCTTTGAAATGCTTGACCTTATCTTGTAAATTCTCTTTAATTGTTCCTCCCTATTGATCTACCTGTCAGACAAATTTGAAGTGAATGGCTTATCCAACTCATCTCACAGGGATTTGTTGCCGTTACACAACACCACAGGCCTGATTCCCTTAAGCCCACAAAGCACAGCAGGAATTTATCTCCATTAGGAAACAGGATTAAATGCCATGGAGGTTCAAGGGGCCCTTCTGAAAAAAAAAAAAAAAAACAACAAAAAAAACTATGTAGAGCTAGCTTCTTCCACAGTGGAGAAGACAGGACTTTCACTCACTGTCCTATTATTAAATGATACAAGATCAATGGTTGATTTACTTTCCCTTCTAAGACTCTTGTTAGTGTCAGTGGATGATCATTATCCAGTGACCTGCACATTACTTTGTGAGGAAACCCGCTCGCTCCACTTAGATTCAGCCATAAACTACAAATGCCAAACAATTAGATGGGGTTCTTTTACTTGAATAGCTGCGTGTTTCAATCACAATTAGGTGATATGAAAAATGTATAATTGCTGATGAATTATAAGCCACCCAGTTGACCTTTTATAATGGCAAAAATTCCACGTTTTTTAAGTCAGAATACAGTTAAACTTTAGAAAAGTAGGGCTTTAACCCTTTACAGTCCCACCCCGATCGGCTTTTGATGTCTTGACAAAGCGTTTCCGGTGGTCTTTTAGCTATGATTATCCTATTTTTAGCTCAAACAAACAAACTTATCTTTTAGGACATAATTTCTGCAGGGTGGCAGTAGTTCATTGGAAGATCATCTCTAAATTGTGGGTGGGCTTATCACTGCACAGTCAGCCCACCTTCACACCCCGTCATCCTTTACACCAGCTAAAATGCCAGCTTGGAAAACGAAGACATGCATGGATCTAACTGTCAGCAAGTCCATGCATCATAATGGAGCGAAGCAGGTTGATTGTGGCATCTACCTCACAGCTACAAACAATTTCTGAAGACATTTTTTTTCTATCAACGTCTATCAAAAGTGAGCTGATTTTGTCATAGAGAAACAGAGATTGCCCCATTATGCAACACTTTACGTTAGTAATGTGTTCCAAATCGGTGCAAAGCCAGTATGATAAGCTACTTTTCTTTTCGTCAGAATTGGCTGATTCTCGTTGATCGTGTTAACCGTCAAAAAGGCGTGAGGTTTTTAGGTGTGGCCAGTGACCACTCCGGTGTTAAAGGCTGTAAAAAAAAAAGTTAAGAGAGAAGTTCCAAATATATTTTTAAAAAAAAACAACTCTTTTCTTACATCATTTAAGTTCTTTACAATTCTACCGCCACAGCACTTACACGAAACAACAAAGACGTTGCTAAAGTAAATATATCAAAGATAAATGAAGTTTTGTCATGTTAGTAGGCAAGGTCTGTGCCTTGTCTAGACTATTTTAGAATATTTTTACAAACAAAATTTGCTTGAAGCTAAGAATGTAATAACAGATGTAATAAAAGAAAACACAGAGACACTGCATTTCTGTTGTACGAGGAATTGATTTGCCTAAAAGCTCCTTTTTCCTCTGTTCTATTTCAGTCTTTTGGTAAAATCTCCCTCCTCTTATTCTCTTATGAATCATGTTGCATCATTAAATGATTTCCATCTAAAATAACCAAAGACCTTTTCCAAACACAACAAAGAAGTGAATGAGCTGTTCTGATCAAAGTTTATGGGCTCCGGGGACTGTTTGGAAGAGGAGTGGTTTTATGCAGAGGATTACGTATGATTCACCCAGGATTATCGACCGACCCTGTGAAACTCTAAAGTGATAACAATGCACAGCAAAGACTTCAGCTGCCACATATTCCTAATGATTATTGTCCTAGAAATAACTGGACAATAGCCCAGAGTTATCACTTTTCCGGCTTGTCGGAAGCCTATTATGGCGGTCAATAACCAAAGCAATCTGTGGTTATCAAGCTGCTCTGCAGCGACTCATCAATACGCATTCGCTTCTGCCTGAACCACATATTCACTCTGACTTCAGTAAGTTCCAGTGATTTAAAGACTGTGCCACAGATGTGTTCGAGAATTCAATTTCTCATGTGCTCTTTGCGTTACCAGTAATAAATCATTTATCACCATGTTCTCTTTGAGGGTGACAAAATCAATAACAGTTTATCAAGGAAGCAGGACCAGACATCACTCATTCACCATGTGGCCCCATTCTGTACAGCGACTTTTTACAAATGGATAGTTGTGGTGAAGTGCCGAAACCCAAGTAACCCAACAGGAGCCAGAATTTACATGACAACAAGTCAGCGGCTGCTCATGCAGAGTGGCCTGCTGTTTCTGACTGCAAAAGCATTTACTGCTTCCACTTTCAAGTGAGTTGGCATGAAATGCCAACAGTCTGTAAAAGGGAATTAGCAATAACATTTGTTTTAATCACACAAAGTAGCGTTGTGCAAAGCAATTGTATTTTTTTTCTCTGGCTAATCTTATTTTGCACATATTTGCAAAACATTATCAGGTATTGAGGTAGCTAACGAAGCCATCCTTCTGCTTTCGCTTTAGTCTCCACACTAAAAAATATGTCCGAGTTAAAAAAAAAGAACAATACAAGATGTTTTTATCTTGTGACAGGTGGAAAAATCGTCCATCTGCACTAAAGAATTTGTCTTGGGAAGATTTCTTAAAATAAGTTGTGATGTCCTGCTTTTTAAAGACAAAATGCAATCTTGAACTTAGCTAAAAACAGAATGGTTGCCTCAGTTCTCAGTTTAAAACCATATTTTTCACCACTGAATTGAATTGGCGTTGAAAGTAAGTATTTCCCGTGTTGTGCTAAAATTAAGAAAGATGTATTATTCAATTTTTTATTTCATTAAACCAGGCTTAGTAAAAGCTAACTAAAAGGTTACTCGCTTATTAGCAAATTAAAAAAAGAAGCTATTTCTACATTTTTACTTCTTTGTTGTTTTATCACACACAAGTCATATAACAAACTGAAACAAAACCATAACCCAAAACCATGGAGAAAGTGATATGTTGCATCCCCAATAAACACTCATATTTATATAAACTGCTCTGATAATTATGTCCTAAAAAAAGCGTGTTTTATGCAAATCTAGTTTACACACCCCTGCGCCCCCAAAAATATCCTATTTTAATTGGTACAACAGTCCAACTATTCTTAATTCTAGACTAATAAAATAAGACTAGAATTATACATTTTAAATATTTTTAATGTAGCAAAATCTCAGCAATAAATATATTAATGCATTCACTAAACAATGAAGAAATAGGTCTTAAAAAATACAAAAACTAAACACAATTGGGTCAAATAAAATAAAAAAGCAAAACAAAAACTTAAAAAAAAATTAAAAATCCTTCAAAAATAGTATTTTGCTAAAAATACAGTTTATCTTTCTTTTCTGCATTTTTGGGGCTTTTCAAGACTGACAGCTACACGCACATCAAGGGCAACACAGGTTTAGGTGCCAACATGTAGTTATCCGGGCAAGAAATCAGCAGAGACCTTCTCCATCTTTTCATCTACTGTCTAAATCAAACTTTATTTTATTTATAAAATAGCGCTTCTCATGCACTTTGTGCAGCTCGAAGCGCTTTAACACTAAAAACAGTAAACACACAACATTACAATGAAAACCCCAACCCACCCTTCACCCTTCCCACTCCCCTCCATTAAACCACATGACCCATGGCTCCCACGTACAATGAAATATGACTATGTAACTGTAAAAGAATAAATAAATAAATAAATAAATAAATAAATAAACAAGTATGGCTTAGCTCTGCTGTGAGGAAACAGTATCTGGGAATCCTTTCATACCAGGAGCCAGCCCGGCCACCGGAACATCGCCACAGTGCCCACCCAGACCGGAACAACACCGGGGTCCCCCTCACAGCCAAAAGCTGTAAAATTAGACCCCAGCCGCCCCAGCAAGGGCAACAACTGCAGCAACAACCGCTGACCAAGCCGGCAATCCCTGGAGGAAAAGATCCCCTCAAGAAACACTGGGGCTAAAATCATAAGATGCTAAAATTAAAAACATAAAAAAGAAAAAAACATAAAATTGAAAATAAGATGCATAAAATTAAAATAAATACATAAATAAAATAGCCTATACTAAAACTAATAGAATAAATTAGCAGTTAAAATCAACTAAAAGCTAAATTAAAAAGGTGGGTCTTGAGCCTCTTCTTAAAAACCTCTACTGTCTCTGTGGCCCTGAGTCTCTCCGGAAGGCCGTTCCACAGGCGAGGACCATAATGGCAGAACGAAGCCTCACCATAAGTTTTGGTCCTCACCTTGGGAACAACTAAGAGGCCAGTACCGGAAGACCTAAAGGACTTGGCAACTATTACAGAACGAACCAATGTGGGTTTTGTTTTTCATATCATAAAATAAAAATGACTTTTTTCCACATTTGCTGGAGTAACATTTATCTGGCATCCGGGCATCTTTTCCATCTCGTGCCACTCATAGATTATACATGAAGGAGCCATTTCTTTGTGTTTCACATAGACAGCAATGTCTTGAAGTTGAGTCTTGGCAACTGGACCTAAAATCTTCTTCCTGGAAATATTTTTACGCTCATCCGAGTGGCCTCATCAGTGGTAAGGGACTGATGAAGACACTTCACTCATAGTACATCCAATGCAATGTCACACAAAGCAAAAATCTTTGGGAACGACTGATCTAGAAGAGACTTTAACCTGATCAGAATGTCACTGGTGTATCACAAATAAATAACAAAGCATGTGTAAACTTAACATTGTAATTTATTTAAAAAAATGAATTAAGCCTTAATGTCAAGAGGACCTGGCAGCAGACATTGTTGACCGGAACTCGAAGGCCCCCCATTTCGCTCGAAAATAACTGTTTTTTTAACTTGCAACTCCAACGGTTACAGTTTTTTTCATTTTAAGCCTAAATAAATGTTTTTTACACTTCTGAGCAGACAATAAAAGCAATTACTGTCTTTGCCGCCATTTTAAGCCCATCTTCCTCACTGAAACTTTCTTTTAAACTGGAGATCATATTTGCCACGGTTGTTCACATTTATAAGCCTTAAGAATTCTGAAAACTTTTTAAATGTCAAATTGGAAAGGGTTTCCATTTTCCTTTTATTTAAGTGTTACATTTCTGAATAATTTTGGTTTGAAAATTAATTTTAAAATGTGCTGTATTTAGGGGCAAAGGGTAAAGCGACAAGAAATCCCACTGCAAGCTCGATGAGTCCTCTAGAGAATAAAGTAGCATTTCATCATTAAAGTTTGCGACATCTGGTTCCATAAATCCTTTTTTGTTGGTGTTTTATTTCCTATTCCTGTATGTTTTTGTTATGATTTGTAGATTTTGTACATTTGCTGTTTCAAGATTGTAATAATAAAAAAAAAAAATACAAAAGAGTTTATTTAACCAGATCATCTTTGGACTTTCTTATTATTAATTCAGAATAAAAAATCAAATATTCAAACTCCTGCTTCATTTTAAAGTTGTGTAATTTCCGCTTTTGATCGATTATGTTTGGCCCCATCTTGTTTTCTACAGCCAGGTCTTCTCCTTCATGTGGACACATGAGATCTGGCTTTTTAAGGTCATGTCTTAGATTTGATTTCTGCTCCAGGAGTTGAGTTCTGTCTACACGGCCAGGCTGCCGTTCACATTTTTTTTTAATCTAAAACTCGATAGACCTGTGCGAAACAGGTTTAAACACAGTGCAGACAGAGACGAAACACTCAGAAACCACAGGAGCAGTTTAAATGATATCAGGAATCAATCTCTAACACTGTGAAACACTAACATGAAGCCTTCTGGTTTTTTTCTTTTCTTCTTTATTCTCTGACCTTTTTTATTGGCACACTTTTTTCTTATGGTCACTACCTTAAATTGTTTTTCATGCTGATAACATGATCGTTTTATTACAGAACTGTCCCCTTGTCTGACTTCAAAAGGTGGGAACTGATTACCCAAAAAGGCTTCTCTAATGAAAACTTGCTGTTTGCACACTGAGGCACAGATGTTTTGGGCTCTGTTTACTCGTCCCAGAAGGACTTAATATTAACGTGGCTGCCTCCCTTCAGCTTAGAGAGCTTTCAGAAAGTGGACTTTAGTGAAAGAAGAACCTGTAATTGCTAACATCAGTCATTTCAAAACACTTGTTCCTCCCTCAGTGCCCTCCAGGGCTGAGTCCAATGAAGGATGGGACCGGGTGCTATGACCACCACATTGGCATCGACTGCTCGGATGGCTTTAATGGCGGATGTGAGCAGCTGTGTCTCCAACAGCTGGCCCCTCTAGAGGATGACCCGACGCTCTACAACATCCAGATGTTCTGCGGGTAAGAAAGCACACATTCAGCAGTTTAATCCATAATTAATGTAATCATTATATCTAATAGCACTAGCACATGCAGTCCTGTCATAATTAACTTGACAGTCTGTCAGACACGATAAGATAAAGATATAGAAGTCTTCCTAGCAACCTGTCAGCCCTCGTCAGATAACCTGGGGATTTTGCTAATTAACAAGCGGTTTAAAGCAACGCGTTCATTAGTTGGGGAAATAATTCCCATAGCTGCTGTCAACATAAAGTGTGGACTAATGGGTTTACGTACTT
Source organism: Oryzias latipes (assembly GCF_053564925.1). Classification (NCBI taxonomy): domain Eukaryota; kingdom Metazoa; phylum Chordata; class Actinopteri; order Beloniformes; family Adrianichthyidae; genus Oryzias; species Oryzias latipes. The sequence continues at coordinate 24,211,480 of NC_136253.1, read as the reverse complement.
CTTCAGGTCTTTTAAAACATCTGTTCTGTAACTTTACATCTCTTCAGTAACATAGAATGTTTTTCAAAACTACATCATAGTCTTTAATTCTCTCTTTGGTATAAGAGACCGAGACGTGTTTAAGTAATATTACTTTAACCTTTAAATTTTTTGGTAAGAGGGTAAGTTTTTGTGAGGTGAAACTGTGTGAGCGTTAACCAGTCGGCCTGCATTCTTTAACCCTTGTGCAATCTTAGATGACCCCACCCTTGCATTGACGTGTTATCCCTACCATGACAAAGGTGGATAAAGGTGGAAAGATTTCATGTAATCCATGGACACCAGTGAAGATCACAAATCATTGAAGAAAAAAGGTTCAGTGCACTGTCTAGTGGGTCTAGATGACCCAACTCCCAATGTTAAATTGCCAAGGATAGCACAAGGGTTACACCCTAATGCCACGTACACATCGGAAATGTGATGGGAGTTCAAAAATGCCCTAAACATGATTTCTTGAACGCGCTTTTAGAAAACGGTGTCCACACTGGACTGTCGCTACACAACACTATAGCGCATGTACTCAGAGTTAGTGAGTGCAAAATGTCAAAGTGGTGCAAATCTTGCAAGTCTTGCCGCGACTTTTTCTTTCTTTATTTGATATATGAAAGACTTGGAGTCATATAATTCTGGTTTGGCAAAAAAATGATTATATATTTCTCCTCCATGATCAACCAAACGGTTAGCACTTTCGTGTTTTGAAAAGGATGTTACCCATACGTACTACCAAATCCCAGTCCCTGATTGGTCAACTGATTCAAACTTTTGATTTGCGGTCAACAGTCGCACGTTTTGTACGTCGAGCCCAAAAACGGACCTAAAATCTTGCCAAGTGATGGTTGAACATGAAAGATTTAGAAAAATGAAAGCCTGAAACGCGCAAATGTCGTTGGAAGTGGCTGCTTGAACGCACTTTGCTGAACCCGGAGTGAACGTAGCATAAAAATTAAATGTAATGCCAATTTACTATTTTATGGAAATTCTATTGCAATGGGATACTTTTTGTTTTTTCACACGAAACAAAAATACATCTAAATACATTTTTCTCAAATTTACTGTAAATTTCTCATTTGTAGACCAGAAAAAAAATGAAGAGTCTGGAAAAAAAAAAAAAAACTTTCAGCAATATTAAATGTGGGTTCATACATAATAAATCATATAATTCCTTATTAAATGCTCTCTGTAAGCTTCCAGATTTAAATCATGTGAACAAGAAATAAGTGGTTATCTTATTCAAAAGTACAAACCACAGACACTTCTTTTGTATTTCACAATGGATGGATTACAACACCTTGTTAGGAAATTAGCCAATTTCGAAATTTAGAGAGCCTGTGTGCTGGTGGAAGTGCGAATGCATGCCACAAGGGCCAGACTTTGGACATGTCTGCTTTAACTAATAATTTTTTTATGTGTCTCTGTCCTCAGAATCTATATTTTCTTGTCACCAGTCTCCCATAGACCACATTCAGGCCTGGTAGTCATTTGTAACATGTGTGTCAGAGTAGCACAATAAGAAAAATGAGGCATTAGCTTCCGTAAACCTGGGTTAAAATGCACTTCTGCAGCTCAGCATTCATCTGCGATTGCAGACATTAAATCTGGGCACCAAGCCAGTCTTTACCCAAATGTTTAATTTATATACAAAGCTTAGATCACATCTTAATTTTTCAAATATTATCAGGGTATCTTCAGAAAAAAATGCAGACAAAACACATTTTAAAAAACGGTTGAGAAAGTCTTCCAAAACGTTTCATTTACCTTTTGTGAATGACGTACTCTCTATTTAGGAGTGATTCACATGTTCCTGTGCATAAATGTGAATGGAGTCCAATAAATAGTAGATGGTTGTTGGACTTAAAATGGAAAAAAACAAAAAACAAAAATCCAATAAAAAAAACTTTGTAAAGCTTTCAGAAGGCATAGCCAGTACTCCAGTCTACTTTTAAAAAGATTAATAGGAATTATTGAGAATGTCTGGCTCCTTTGAAGCAGAATACAGATGAAGTAGGTGGGGTCTAAAGCCTTTTTCACAGAATGCTGCTTTTCTAAAAAATAAGATAACTGTTGCGATTTTAATTGCAAAAGTTTTTGAACAACTGCCTCTAGCATTTATCTGACATATTTTTCACTCCAGGTTTTCGCTTTAGAACATATTGACATCTCTGTGTCAATTCTGAATTATTCAAGTCTTAACGTTAGTTCATCTTTGAGTCCATAATTGAAACTCTCTCCGTGGACGATTGTCGAGCTCTCCCTCACAGTTTTGGAGTTCCAGAAGGGAAAAACATCTTGTTTTGCTATCTCTAGTCACATTATTGTTTATGATTAATGATCTATGTCCGTTATGGTACAAAGGCTCTAAAAAGACCCACTTTAATCATTTTTTGAACTATTTTTAAAGCGTTCCCATTTATATTTAGCCTTTGACCTATGTGATACGAATTATTAAAAACAAACTAACAAACAATGATAGCAGTCTGTAAAACGATTAGTAACAAAAGCCCTCTAGAAATCAACAAAATACTTTCTTTGTTGAGAACAAAAAAAGGGAAAAAAAATCAAATCAAGCCTCAAACTAAGAAGCCACATAAACATTGCATCAGTGTCTTGGTAGCACTGCACAGGAAAGTCATTATTGGATAGAAAATACCCCTAGGAATTCTGTCGGGGAAAAATATATGGGTTGAGTGAGAAATTCATTCGTCATCATGATGTGTTGAAGAGAAATGGAACAGATGCGTGAGTGTGAAGGGCAAGTTCAAACTCTTTTTCTTTATATTTGACAGTTTCTTCATGGAGAAAAATTCAGTGAGTTACCTTGGAGTTGTCAGCAAACATGGTGTGTAGTGTAACCGGCTCTTTCTGTTACGTTTGGTTAAGGGGACATGCCGAGAAGCCGAGTTGCAGAAGGTTAAAGAGAGCAAAAAAGTAAACTAAAGACGTGTTGAGATTTGTGGGTTTCGAAGCCAATCCGATTACTTTTGAATGTGAAACAAGAGCCTCTCTCTTTAAAAGCCTTTTTCTAATAGTTATCTTTTCATCACTCCTGTTTTCCAGCGCCATAATTCATGCTAGATTTACAAGAGTGTGATAAAAATGCCGCTTTATTTAATGCCAACAACAGCATTGTATTGTTACCCCTTCTTATAATGCAAATGTGGCTAATCCTTCCCATCAGAAATTGGCATTAGCCCTGTGATATTTTGGCATTCATGGGAAAATGTCTCTGGATTGAAAAACCTTGAATAATTATCTTCTTATCAGCCCACTCAATACCCAAGTTCCTCTCCCTTATTTTGCCTGCTTTCAGTTCACATCTGTGCTTCTTTGGCCTTAGGTTTGTTTTACTCCTAAACAGGAGAATGGAACCCAGGGGACAAAGCTTGAGCTTAAGTAAGAAAATGTAAATGTGTAATATGAGTTTGTTCAAGTACTTCAGTTTATTTCTACGGTGCATTTTAACCAAACAAAATTGTAGCAGTAACGCATATAGCGCATGGTGTTTACGCTGGACAAGCAGGGATGGGCTTCTTCTTTAACTACTGTCTAGCGCAGGGGTGGGCAATTCCAGGCCTCGAGGGCCGGTGTGTCTGCATGATTTCCAGATAGTCTTGCCCTACTCATGATTGATTACCTGGTTCAGGTGTGTCCAGCCAATAATCTTGCCCTACTCATGGCTGATTACCTGGTTCAGGTGTGTCCAGCCAATTAGAACATGCCAGAGCAGGGTATGCTGGAAAACATGCAGGAATGCGGCCCTCAGTGCCCACCTCTGGTCTAGCGCATGTCCGCCACCTACAGTTGGAAGAGGTTTGGTGCAAAATGTCAAAGCGGTGCAAATCTCTTGAATACATTTCTCCAGGCTTTTTCTTTCACTGTTCTGTTCTGATATATAAACGACTTGGTGTCATATAATCCGGCTGGACGCAAACCTCAATTATTAATTTGTCCTCCTTGACCTCAGTTTTCAAACGTGTGGCACTTCCGTAAATTTATAGGAACGTCACACATCACCCCAAATGTAAATCCCTGATTGGACACAGTTCGATCTGGTTTCACTTTCAACGTGCGTTCAGTGGCCGCGCATTTTCTACACAGAGCCAGAAAACGGAAGCCCGAAATGGGCATTAACGTGGATTTGCATAGACTTTTAATTAAAAGTGGCTGCTTGAACAAGTGTTGCTGAGGGTGGTATGAACGTAGCTTAACATTATCAATAAATGTATTTATACATATTTACCAACAGGTCGAAACTCATTAATAGATATTCAGGTAATGTTAGCTACCTGTCCAGGGTGTTCCCTGCCTTCCCCAAGTGCTTGCGTAGCTGGGATAGAACCTGAAAGGGATTCAGCGGATATGGAGGATGGATGGATGGATGGATGGATGGATGGATGGATGGATGGATGGATGGATGGATGGATGGATGGATGGAAATCCTGTTAGCTAACAGTTAGCATCCAGTCAGTAGGAAATGCACTGTCAGTATTAAGAAGCAAAGTGCAGAAGAAAATTCAACTGAGGGTTAGATAAGAAAACCAAAAAATAGAGACCCTAACTGACATATTTTACAGGAAACCAAAATTAGTGATGAGTAGAATGAGTCCCATCTGGGTTACATTTATTTCTCATGTAGAAATCAGATCTCAACTAAAAAATCAGATTTGGTTGGATTTTTGGTTTGAAATGGTTTATTTCAAGCAATCAAATAGGAATAGTACACAAAAAGAACACAATCATCAGTTATACATTCATACAATAACTAATCCTATTTAGTATAATTAGACATATAATTAAGTATTGCTTGAAAGGGAGTGGAAGGAATCGAACTTACATAATCCCACCCCTGTTCTACTGTAACCATTTTATTACATGATTTATCAATATCCGGTTCATAGAAAGCACATGACAAAGATGAATTACTTAAATTATTTTGTAAAAAATAAATTTTAGAAAACAACATGGCAATAAAGTATCCAAAATATATGCAGATTATGTTACTTTTAAAAGTCATTGATATGATAAAAAAAAATTATAATAATACTGTATCAGTAAAATAGACAAAACACTGTTTCAGGAATTTCCATAAAAAGATTGGTCAAGTATCAAAACTTAAAAATATGTACAAAATTATGTATCATTAGGAAAAATTCATGAATCAGCCTATCATTTTTTTTTTAAACAAGTGAAGTAATATAATTAAAAGTCAATCAATTTGACAATTTTCAGATGCATAAATGAATAAGAGTAACTCTTCAAGAACCTGACTGGAACACCATTTTCATAAATAAAAGCAAAACAATATCCAATGATGTTCTAGTTCAATTATACTATGTGGTTTCAATATTGCATTAATATATTGTTTTGTATTAGAACCTGTAGGCTACCATAGATATTTGTTTGGAGAAATATGCCACTGTTTAAAAATCCTGTTATGCAAACACAATTACTTTTTCTCTTAAGAGAAGAAAATAAGAAGTTATGATTGGGTTAAAATGACACTGCAAAGAATTTATCTTCTTAATGCCTTAAAAAAATAATATTTAGATCAACACACAAAGACATCTTGACTTTTGTTGAGCTCCAATAAAAGCAGCCAAAAATTGATGCAACAGAAATGATTGTTCCCAGAATAATCTTTAAATGAGTTGCTGCTCCATTTAAGTAATAATAGTAATAATTCCAGTGAGTAGAAACCTGTTTTTCAGCTGAAAAATGTATAAAGGATAGAGAAAAAGGTTTTGTTGAAAAACTGGGAAAAAAATGGCAGTAGGTAGGAACTGGATAGTTATTTGCTCTAGCTGCACATATCACATTAAAAGACTGGCATGCACAATTTGTCATCCTGCACAATAGAAGTAGAGCATGTAAAGGATTTCTGCATTCTGAAGCATTACCTCTAGAGCACAATGTCACAGAACAGAATAGATCCCTTCGTTTGTTATTCCAGGGAAAGAGGGAAAAAATAAATTCCACGCGTATGCTTTGTCGTGACAGGGAAAGCTGCAGACATAAATGGCTAAACGGATAAGACACATTCTCCATTTTAAATGGTGGTGGAACAGATGCCCCCTTTTTATCATTTTGGGGCCTTGTTGCATCATTTGGTCGAGTATTTTTGTGTCAACAAGAGTTTGGAGCCCTCTAGTCGTTTTAAGTTAAGTTGTGTTTAGTAGTTGACATAATGTGAACTGTAGTAACTGTAATGATGTCAGGATAAGTTGATTAAAAATGTAGTGTGTGGCGCAAAGCTGCTTTGTGGTAAGTGCTTATAGATTTGCCATTAAAGATTTAATGTTTGGGTTCACATTAGTACATGTGCAGTGTAATTAGACCTAACTGGTTTAGCCAAGAGTTTTACTTTAAGCCATTTTTTAAACCTCAATGGTTGCATGAATCTACAGTCTTTAAATGGCCACGTGACAAAAACAGATGAAGCCCTTTTCTGGTTTTATTCTGTATATGGGTTTCAGCAGTCAGATCAAGGCAACAAATGAAGATAAGTAGCAGTTAAGCAATGCTAAGTCCCTACAAATATTTAAGAATGAAGGAAAATGATAAATCACGTTCAATGAGTAAAATCCTTGTCACCCTAGGTGCATTGAGGACTACAAGCGCGGCCCTGATGGGAGGTCCTGCCTGCCGCTGTCTGAAGCCTGCACTGAGGGGATAGACTGTGGCGAAGCAGCAGACATCCCAGCTAACCAGACTGTCTTCGGAGACCTTTTCTACGGATACAACAACCACACCAGAGAGAGCACCCCTGGACAGATCCTAAAGGCCACTTTCAGGTAAACACACAGGCTGTTGGTGATGCAGGGCCTCGTGGAATATTGCTGTGCCATTTGTGTCCCAGCAGGGGAACTGTGACGGAGTGTTACGGCATCTGGCTCCCACAGTTTTGACATCATTGCACTAAATCGGTTCTAGTTACCGGTCACAACATGAGCAGTAAGATCGACAAAAATGACAGAGCTGATGCCAAGTTAAAAAGAAGAAGAGTCAATGGCTGCAATGATACATACATACATTAAAAAAAAAATTATGAGAACATAGTGATTCAGTAAAAGGGGCACATCGCCAATAAATGGTCTATTTTTAAATTGATGTCATGTATAAGGCAGACCGAGCTATAAGGCGTATTAGGCGAAACAAATGAATACGAAATAACTGTACGTTTGTTAGACGGAATCTAGTTTCATCTGAGAACCAAATACGTGACTGTCTTGGCCTCTATGGGGTGTTGTCTCCCCGCCTTTTTTCTCTCTACAAACCCTATTCATCTCATTTGCAGGTGTTTCATAGTTATGAGTTATTACTCTCAATAATTTTATTTTTATTTATTATAATTTTTTTTTGTAATAATGACAAGATGATTATTTCTAGTGTGAGTTTCATGATGGTTACTGCTATTGACTTTTCTAGTATCAATATTATAATGAATGCATAGTTAATATATGTCTCTAGCCTTTCCTATCTATCTATATGAATCTCTGATAATGTATCCCTAAATACTGTATCTATAATTAGCAGAATGCATGATGGTTAGTTCAAGCTAGTGGATGGAATTCACTCTAGTTAACCTTACATCAAACACACACACACTGTTCCTTTAATTTATTTTTTTATTTACTTACCTCCTGTTTTTGTGTGTTAGTATTGGTAGTTGTCTTTTTTTGTCAGAACTGTTTTTCCGGTGTATTGTCGTTTGTTTGTTGTTTGTTATTTTTGAATGGGAATCCCTCTTGGCGGAGGGCTCTGTATCCCTCCGCCGCGAGGGTGTTATACGTGGCGCTGTGTTGCGGAGAAACGCATTTCATCACGTAAGTGAATGAAATGTTAGCCATGTTAGCTTATTCACTATACCTTTAACTCCCAAACTTGTTGTAAAAAAACAGACTTATAACGCTTAAACAAATGTTTTATAATTTCACGCTAACTCCTAACATAACTCCATCTAAAAACAGTCCGACACTGCTACACACCGGCCATGTTAGGGTATTTACAATGACATCCAACCCTGACATCAGCAACTCGTAAACAGAATAAACTGACATTTTTACCTCTCAAAATCACTTCAACATCAGAATAAGCACATCCAGAAGGAATTTATATAAAAAGTGCTTTGGACTATAAGGCATACTGTAATTTCAGAAAAATTAAGGCTTTTAAGTATGCCTCACAGTGCGGAAAGTAGTACGGTAAGTTAATAACAGCTTGACTGCAGGTGCTTATCTGAAAGGATAGACTTCTTGTAAAGTTGGAAAGGACGGCTGCTTTATAAATCCAAACAAGAATCTAATTCCACAGGAAAGGAGCCTGATAACTGAAGGGACCATCTTTCATTCTGCTGTCGAAACCTTAAAGAAACAAAAGTAACTCTGCATTTTAAATTGTGTCTTTTATTGAGAAAATACGAGACATGAGATTCTTAAGATATGATGGAGCCTGGTCTATTGAAAGATTTATATTAGACGGAAAGACTTTTAAAATCTATTCTGGTTTCAAAGAGAGTCCATTTAAAGAAACATGACATCTACCTCCAGGTTACATTACAATCTGCAGGTAGTGTTTAGGATCAGCTGCAGACTATTGGTAAATTGATGGATTTAAATCTAAGGCGCTAGCTATCATGTTTTCTGTCTTTAGATTTTAGCGTTTAATTTAAGAAGGCGTGCTTCGCTTTCTATTAGCACCATTAATCAAGAAACATTGAATCACCGTGGTAACAACATGGTCTTGCTGCAAAAAAAATTGTCTTTCAAAAGTAGGATTTTGTCCTGAAAGGTGGAAACACGGAATTTAGATGCTCCTCCCTGAATGGGGGCTGGCCCCACAGTTTGACTACTGCCTCAATGGTCCCACATCTTGGATAACTCAGCAGGTTACATGTTCCCCTTGAAAACAATCCTTCAGACATTATCCCACAATCTCTATCTAATCTAATCTAATCTACAATACTTTTGCTTGTGACACTTCCATACATTAGAAAAAATTAAGCTTTATTATCAGTACTGCTAACATCAAGAAGTTTAAAATAACTAAGCTTTTTATAATATGACATATGATCTTATGTTGCTGTGATTTCATTTCATTTATGCCTAGAATTTAAATCCAAGATCAGTAATTAGACTGAGTTCCTCAATCTGTATTTTTCAGTGGTCTTGCCTGAGCAGTAAATGTGTCAGTTAAAATTCAGACTCTGTTACCAACTGTCACACTGTATCCAGCAAGGGATTGGTGGTAGCATCATAAATCCTACAATAATTCTTCTTAAGCACAAAGTACAAAAGAAACACATTTCCTTTCATGAGCTCACTTAGACATTTCAGTAAACATTTCAAGACACATTTCAATAAATGTAACATTTTCAAATCAAGACTGAAAATGTTAGTGGTTAAAACATCCAAGATAATTACACATGGTTTATGTGCAAAAATGCAAGAAAAAAACATGAAAAACTCAAAGAAAAAATACAGTAATAAAGGTAGATATCATAGGGAAATAACAGCACATTTGTTGATAGACTGTTGATTACATAGGTTTCCAAAGTGCTCCGGATCAACCTCACGCATGAGCTTGCTGTAGAAAATAATGTCAGAAATTGGCAATGCATTACACAAGCTGTTCATGTATGTCAGTTTAATTATAGATCAGTTTCCCAACATGGATCAGGGATTCTGAAATCAATTTTATGTCCACATTTTGTAAAGAACGGTTGCAAAATCTGTCAACGTTGAGCCATTTGACTCCAGGTATGTATTTGTGGACATGTTGAGGCATGACCTTTTTGTGAATTTACAAGGTGCATTGATGAAAATTTCTCATGTTTTTCAGTGTACTTAATTATTTCTTTATGCATGCTGCAATCATCTAGACCGGAATCAGGAAGTCAGAAGGTCAGCAAAGGCTTCTGTGGCTCAGGAATTGAATTTGGGCAGAGCATGGACTCTGCCCGAGGCAACACACCCACTTAGGGATTCACCGTTAGAGTCTAAAAGAGGAAGGGATGGGCGTGGCAGGAAAGTTAATAACATCAAGAGTCGAAATCTCAAATGCTCTGATCTCATTTGAGTGTGCTTATGAATGGAGAGTGTCGTATGAGCCTGACTTTGACAAACACCAAATGCTTCCTGTGCAGATAAAGTGGATAGAGAAGGAGGATGACTGCACGGGGGGGCTTAATGCACGGCTTGATTATGCAGATACAGAGACATATGGAGGTAGGGTGTCTGTAGGAGTTCATTTTGATTGGTTGATATAAGGGATTGGATGTAAGAAACAATATTTGGGAAGAGTGAGATTAAGAACTTCCATATGTAGTGCACCAATTACAGTTTAGATTCAAGCAGTTATGTCTAAGAATAAATCAGTCATTGCTAACACTTTAAAAACAGGTTACATTTTTGCAGACTTTAATTTTTGTTTAAAAAGTATCTGAATATTGCATTGATTCACTTTAACTTATTGCCTCTGAATCCACAGGGCACGAGATTTCTATTTCATAACTAATAAACATCTACTGTAGATGTCCACTGCACAATTTTGACAACTCAATTTTATTACGCCATTAGAGGTCTGCCAATAGTGTTCTGAAATATATTCACATATAAAGGCCTCCTACACATTTGCCTGAAGCCATCTTATGTTTGGACAAATTAAGATGTCAATTACAGAACTTAAACATTTACTAGATACAAAATGACCACTGTGGTTTTATGCGACTTCATGTGTGTTCATTCAGGAGAGTCAGATCAGTACATCCTAATTTTTCAACAATCTTACAACTCCTACTCCGGCTTCCTCCCACTGTGCAAAAACATGCTTTATAGGTTAATTGGTTAGTCTAAATTGTCCCTAGGTGTGAATGTGCGTGGGTGTGTGATTGTGGACATTCTACCCTGCAACAGACATGCGACCTGTCCAGGGTGCCCTCTGCCTTTGCCCACAAGTGAGCGGGATAGGCTCCGGCAGCCCCGTGACCCCGAAAAGGAATAAACGAAAGATGAATGAATATATACTGTACAGACCATGTACAGAATGGGACACACACACACAAACACCCATGCTCCTGGAAAACCTCTACATTGAACTGGTGATAGATCGTTAGTTGTCCTTCAAAGGCCAAATGTCTCAAATGTTGCCTTGCTCCAATACATTCCTGCAGGCCTGGAAGGAGTTGGAAGGGGTAAACAATCGTGTCCTGGCAAAGTTCAAGGCAAGTTCATAAATTATTTGACTCCTCTGAGTTCCTCAGCACCCGATGAACAGCCAATATTAACCCGAAGCCCTAATGCAAACTAGTGCAAGTGCAAAATTTGCTCACTGCAGCTAAATAGCTCGTAATTTCTTTTTTGTCCTAACTTTTTCAACCTAACCAGCCGCCACCTGTAGTTATAAAAATGCTCTTGTAAGAAAAAGATATCAAGTCAGTCATTACAGCTGAAACATAACTGTGACCCACATGCTGAAACATCCTGATTAGAAGTCCTGTTTGCCTTTGAGAAGAGCAGTGGAGACTGAGGGAGGGAGGAAAGAAAGGCTCTATGTGATGTTCACTGGCACCTCATCAAAAACCCTCCGTGCTGGACCGGCACCAAGCATCTGTTTTCATCATTCAGTCAAAGAAGAAGTCAGCATTTAAAATAGTTTAGCCACCAGCAGAGTTTCATGTTTTTTGCACAAATTAGGTTCTCCCATTATGATTAGAATTAAATTTTTGTTCCATTTATCTACAAAATCATGTTTTTACCAGATAAAATGAAATAAAAAAAACTTTTTGAGTCAGAGCTAAAAATAAATCCAAAGCATTGCACAAATGCAATTTTTTGTGCAGCTTATGTTTGATTGATCCAGGTTGCAAGTGTGTGTGTGTGTGTGTGTGAGGGGGGCGCTGTTGCCCCTGCAGGGTTTTTTATTTATTTATTTTTTTTTTCTTACTGCTTTGGGCAGCAATCAAGATAACGAATAAGAGACATAAGCAGCAAGTGGTGTGTGCAGGTGGTCAACATCATAACACACAAACAAGAACTAAAATAGGCAATCTTTAGGTATGCACATCAATCCTCGCACATTCCGTCCTTTCCGTCTCCGGAGAGCCACGGCTCACACTCTCAGATCTGGTTCAATCTGCGCTGCCCAGCACGGCTCCCTCGTGGTCTTCCCTTTAAGCTCAGCAGCCATGGAATGCTTCTACTGTTTATTTTATTTTTTATTTTTTTTTGGAAAAGGGAAACAGCCCAGCCGCCCCGTCCAGGAAAGCTGCTTTCATTTGAAAAAAAAAACAAAAACAAAACACAAATAGGATTTATTTATTCAGTTTCCTGCCATTGGCAGCAGGCTGGCGGGACACAGGATGATTCTTGTTACAAAGCAATTGGAGACATGATGCACTCATGCCTGGGGAGGAAGTCCTAATCAGAGCGGCATCTCAGGAGGAACGGGCTCAATGTGATCTGGCTTCGAATTACAGAGCTCTGTAACAGGGTCTCTATCTCCCTGTCTCTGTGGGAGACAGTGGACTCCAGCAATGAGATGTTAAAAAGCTAACCGCCACTCATTACTCTTTACCACCCCCCACCCCCACCCCACTTTTCTTCCTATTTCACTCAACAAGCTCAGTGCAGGTTTTAATGAATATTTTAGTGGCCTTTGTTCTCATCCTGCTTGCTGCTTGGGATCAATGATTAAGACCACACTTCTACCTAACAACCCCCCCTCCTCCTTCCCTGATACTTTGTTCAAGCATCTTTCTATTTTTTTCTTTTCTTTTTTCATTATCTCATATTTTTGGCTCAGTTCACCTTCCTACACCACACCCCTCAATACAATGCCCTCAAGAGGAATACGTTTAATGACTTGGTTAATTAAAAGATGAAACGTGTTCCCTTCAGACTGACAGAGAGGCGGCAGAGTGGGAGTGGGCTGTTGTTGTCTTTTATTCATAGCCGTGAGTTTACCGAGTGTCACAGTCAAGAGGATCCCTGTGAGAGGGGAGGACGAAAATGAAGGAGTCCTGCGAAAGCGAAGCAGAAGCGTCCAAATGTTTTGTCACATTTCGCTCTTCAATAATTCATCAAACAGGTGACTGCAGCGCCTCAACTCACCTTTTTTCCCCAAAGAAAGTCACCAAGTTCTGGAAGTTTAACAAAAAAGTTCTTGGACTTTAAGATGAAAAATGACATCCTTCCAGAGCCAGATGGCTGTTAAATGTTACATGTCATCGTCTAACAATTTTAACTTTGAAGATTGTCAGACATTTATGCGTACAAAGAGAACCGGGCTCATGTCCCACTTTGCAAGCTTCAAAAAGAGAGAGCCCCGTCTTCAGGAAAGCATCCGAGAGTCAGTCATTACATTTGTGTGCTTTGTTAAACTGACAGCTGAAATCATGCATAATTACTTTCAGTTGGAAATGACAGATGCTTGTGCCGTCAGAAGTCCCAGAAGTTTTTTGTTTTTTTATGTGGCAGCACATGAGTTGTGTTCCAATGAAAGCTATAGCATTTCAAAACTCCAGTGCAAAACGGTCAGTGATAACAGAAGTCTTTAAAGTTCCACTCAAATCCTTTTTTCAAACTCTTTTAAGTGTTACCAGTTGTCTTTTAATTGCGATTGTGCAATGTTTAGCCAAAATAAATAAATCTGTCGTTTTTGAGGACATAGTTTCTGCAGAGTTGCAGTAGTTCATTAAAAATTTGCCTGTGATTTGTGGGCAGGACCATTAGCACAGAGCAACCCCACCACCCCTCCCTCTCCCCAGTACCGAAAGCTCTCTGTTTAAGCACAGCAGGGAGCTTAGTGTATTTTCTATGTCATAAACTGTATTTTTTGGAGTATAAGTTGTTTTTTTTGTCGTCTCTGCTACCGCTCCTACACCTGGCTGTGGTTCCTGTCTCCGGCTCGACTCCTGTCCATGACTGCCCCCCCAACCACGGCTGGATGAAGCTCGTCTGCTGGACTTTATATATGTAGTTGTAGATTTAGAGTAGTTAATTCTTCTCTAAGAGTTCTGTTAAATCGCCTGTCCGTCCTGGGGGAGGATCCCTCCTTCATGTGGGCACCCCTGAGCTTTCTTCGTTTTTTCCGGAATCCGTTTTTTTTAGGAGTTTTTCCTTACCGTGAAGGGGGGTCTAAGGGCAGGGATGTCCAGTGTAGCTTAGTCAGTTTGTTAGTTTATTTTAGTATTTTCTTATTGAACTCTTTGTATTCATGATCCTTTTGATTTCATGTTTTACTTCGAAGCCCATCGAGACGACTGTTGTTGTGATTTTGGGCTATACAAATAAAATTGAATTGAATTGAATCACTTTCACTATTATTGTCAACAACTCCATTAATGTGATTTGCCTTTCAGGATGAAATGTCAGTTTTCCATATTTTGTTGAATACATTTCTCACAAAAGTTCAACTTATACTCCAGCGCTACTTTTAAACATTTTTTTTCTTCTTTAATAAGCATTTTTTGGCGACTGTCTGCGTCTTATACTCCAAAGCAACGTGTAGTCCGAAAAATATGCTAAGCTCTTTTTCATAAAGGCATTTTTTTCTTCTGCTCCTTTTCACAATGATTTGAATAAAGAAAATACTAAGAAATTCAATTTTAAACTTAGTTTGCCTTAAACATGTCCTCCATAATTGTTGGAATAATGTATATAAGTTGACTCATATTTGCTTTTATGCATTACCTAGCTATATAGGTGATATAGTCATGTTTGCAGAAGGGTGTGTCCAACTCTGTTTCACAGGAAGGTGGAGGTGAAACTCTTGGGGGGAAACCAACTATCTCTGCGTCTTCCCAGCATCAGCATGAGAATTTTATTATTTGTGTTATTTGTGTCTAGACCTGAATCGAAGGACGCTCTGTGTTAGTTATCCGTGAGAAAAGGCTTTGCATGTCCAAAGATGATGTGGGAAGGATGTGATAAGACAGACATGTTGCAATTAATGTTTTCTGATCGCGCTGCAGCTGTGCTTTTTCTGTTTCCCCCTCCCTTTAGAGCACAGCGCATGTGTAATTTAGGGAAAACCTAACAAACTTAATAAAAGAAGAGGCGACAGAAAATGCGCCTGAGCGGAGAGAGATTGTTGGGTATCATCTCTGTCTGTTCTCCTCATAAAGGTACCTTTGGTCTGTTGTCTTTCTTTCCTCACTTAATTCTTCTGATGTTGCAGGTTGAATTAACCCAACAATAATCAGAAGAATGTATGGAGAGCATGTTAAAAACACCAAAATACTATTTGTATTGGAGTGGGTCTTTAAATGCAACTGCAATGGACTTTGAAATTGAAACCAAACACATATTTTGCAATAAAATTCAAACAGTCTTTCTATAAGCATACTCAAGACCCGAGTCCCTTATTTTAACTGCCTTGAGTTTATTTAGCTTTTGACATTTGTTGTAAGAATTGTTAAATAAATTAAAAAAACAATGATACTAGTAGGCCTGCACAATATACCGCAAATTTATCGTTATCGCAATATCCAGCTCTGCAATAGGCATATCGCAAAAGACTGCGAATATCGCAATAAATCGTAAACCCAAAATGTGTTGAAACAATCTTATGGCAGCTTGACGCTTTTAACGAATCAAATAAATCCCTTTATGCTTTGACCAATCAGATGGACGCCTTCCCATTGTTTACCAATCAGATGGAGGCCTATTATGTTAGATGTTTGTCACCTATGTCGATGAGGGTCATTTGGAGTATAATTTTAAACTGTTGCAATGAAATGGGAATGATGGTTTTGGCATTTTTCTATTTTTTTTATATACCGCAAATTATATCGTTATCGCAATATTAATCTCTAATATCGCATATCACAAGTTTTCCTCATATCGTGCATCCCTAGTTACTAGTCATATTTTCAAAAGTAAAATCACTAGATCTTTATAGAATCCAAAAGCGTTTGCAAATACATGAATGACACCAACCAGCTTTTTCTGTTACCAGAAATAAGCTTGACGAGGCAATCAAGTTGATCAGAAAGCTCATTAAACAGGCTCAATATGGTTTAAACATAAATTCAAATGGGAAAGAATATGCTATACACAATGTATTTTTATTTAAAGCTATTAAAACTTTCTGATAAAAATACCTTTGAAATGGTTTAAAAGTATAGGTAATGCAACAAAAGAAAACAGCAAAGTGGAGTTCCTGTCCTGGGTCAAGAGCTTTTTTGTTGAAAATAGGTTGTAAAATGTGTTTTTGTTTGGACAGTGTGGGTGTTTGACAAACACTCAGTGGAGAAATGGTCCACAGCTTTGGTGCAAAAAGAGAAAAAAAGCTTCTTTCCCCCGAGCTTTCTTTTGAACCTCAACTCAGTTTGAGTGAGAAGAAGTCTGAAGTTTGAGAAATTCAAAATGCCCTGATTAGTCCTACATTCAATTTCACATATTTTCACTTTCTCTGTTTTTACTCCATTCCTTTGGGTTAAATAGAGAAGTGTTGGGCATTTTAAAATGTTGCTGCTGTAAAACTATTTCCTTTGGCCATGTCAAAGCAAAGGAAATGTCTTTGTAATGCTGGGTTTGACACAACCACATCAGCAGCGGCTCTTCTCCTGCCATTGGCGTCTGTTGTTCTGAAGCTGTGACTTTCCCAAAGGCGGCAGTTGGTGATTTGTAAATATTTGTGCATCCTCTTTATCGCCATGGCCCAACCCCAAACCCGCACGGATCAAACAGTGGATTCCCTATCTTGCATATCAACAGGAAAACCGGCAGCAGAGATTTCTCGAGAAACTCTCATGAGGGATTGTAGTCATTCAAACACATGTTTAAAATGTAAAAAACTATTAGCCAGCTTTTAATACATTTTTTAACCAAATAGGTTGCATTGGGTTTCAAATAAGCTATCCCAATGAGACTCTTTGAAGGACATACAGGCTCATGTTACTTGATTTTTTTTTTCCTGGCCACAAAGGTTATTGGAGCTCATCACAGTCAGCATTTGTGTGCGCTGACAGTGTTGTAAGAGTCAGCGCACACAAATCCAAACTTCGCAGGAAGAAAGCCTCAACCTTTCTTTTTAGTTAACTTTACATGTATTATATTTATCCATACACATTTAGTTTTATCTCTGACATGGATAATCGAGTTTAATTAGTATTTTATTAGTGGGAAGGTGGGTATTCTTTAGGTATATGATCATTAAAGTTGATAAATATAGGCTCTTTTAAGAAAATATTATGTCTTTAATTGCTGTAAATCTTTATATTTAGTTTCCGGTTCAGTTTTTCCAAGTAGCAACATGTCCTATTTGAAATAGACACCCTTCTTCTTTGTCTTTCGGCTTTTCCCATCAGGGGTCGCCACAGCGAATCATCGTTTTCCACCTCACTCTGTCATGGACATCTTCTACCCTAACATTAGCCAACTTCATGTCCTCTGTTAAGACATCCATATATCTCCTCTTTGGCCGTCCTCTTGCCCTCCTGCCAGGCAGCTCCATCTCCAACATCCTTCTACCAATATATCCACTATCCCTCCTCTGAACATGTCCAAACCATCTCAGTCTGGCTTCTCTGACTTTGTCGCTAACACAGGCAACATGAGCCGTCCCTCTGATGTACTCGTTCCTTATCCTGTCTAACCTGGTCACTCCCAAGGAGAACCTCAACATCTTCATCTCCGCTACCTCCATCTCAGCCTCTTGTCTCTGTCTCACTGCTACCGTCTCTAACCCATAGAGCAGAGCTGGTCTCACCACTGTCTTGTACACCTTTCCTTTGAGTCTTGCTGGCACTCTTCTGTCACACAACACTCCTGACACTTTCCTCCAACCGCTCCAACCTGCCTGCACTCGCCTCTTCACCTCTTTTCCACACTCTCCATCACACTGAACTGTTGACCCCAAGTACTTAAACTCCTGCACCTTCTTCACCTCAGCCCCCTGTAACCTAACGCTTCTACCTTGGTCCCTCTCGTTCAGACACATGTATTCTGTCTTACTACGACTGACCTTCATGCCTCTTCTTTCCAGAGCAAACCTCCACCTCTCTAGCTGTTCCTCCACCTGCTCTCTACTCTCACTGCAAATTACGATGTCATCCGCAAACATCATTGTCCAGGGAGATTCCTGTCTTACCCCGTCTGTCAGCCTGTCCATCAACATAGCAAACAAAAAGGGACTCAAAGCTGATCCTTGGTGTAGTCCCACCTCCACCTTGAACTCCTCTGTCTGACCTACAGCACATCTCACCATCGTCATACTTCTCTCATACATGTCCTGAACTACTCTGACATACTTCTCTGCCACTCCAGACGACCTCATACAGTACCACAGCTCCTCCCTCGGCACCCTGTCATACGCCTTCTCTAAATCTACGAACACACAATGCAGCTCCTTCTGACCATCTCTGTACTTTTCCATCAACATTCTCAAAGCAAAAATGGCATCAGTGGTGCTCTTACGGGGCATGAAACCATACTGCTGCTCACAAATCTCCACCTTCTTCCTAAGCCTGGCTTCCATTACTCTTTCCCACAGCTTCATTGTGTGGCTCATCAACTTTATTCCTCTATAGTTGCTGCAGTTCTGCGTGTCACCCTTGTTCTTAAAGATCGGGACCAGAACGCTTCTCCTCCATTCCTCAGGCATCTTCTCACTCTCTAGAATCCTATTGAACAAACTCGTTAGAAATTCCACTGCTGTCTCTCCTAAGCACTTCCATACCTCCACAGGTACGTCATCAGGACCAACGGCCTTTCCGCTCTTCATCCTTTTCAGAGCCTTCCTAACCTCATCCTTTCCAATCTCTGCTACTTCCTGCTCCACAACAACCACATCTTCCTCCCTTCTTTCCCTGTCATTTTCCTCGTTCATCAGCTCCTCAAAATACTCCTTCCATCTTTTCTGCACACTCTCCTGGGTTGTTATTTGAAATAGACACCCTAATATACCCATAATACTTTTTTTTTTTTTTTTCAAACAAAGTCTCCAACAGTTCAATATATTTAGAGCTGGTGTTTTGTTTTACTCATAAAATGCATTTGCTTTCTACACATATGCATAAACAAGTATTTAAATCAATTAATTATTACAGCTCCTCAGCTCCTAATTTAAGTTCCCCTAAAAATGGAAATAATTAGAAGTTGACAATATCCCGAAATAACAATGAGTTGTAATAAAGTGGGAAAAATGTTAAAGCAGAATATGTGCCTGAATATTAATGATAATAATACAAAAATTCTGTAAACTCTTGTATCAAAAAGTCAATGTGCTGTAGAAAAATCAATTAAATGAAAACAAATGTGTTTATTGCAACTCCAATCTCAGTTTACCCAGTTTTCTCTGATAATTACTTAATTTTTTTCTTCTATTGATTTGTTTGTATTGATTAGTCACATGAAATTGAAATTTATGTATCTTACAGTCCGTTTTCATTTCTTTGTCTTTTTTTTCTCCTCACACCGGTTGCTCTTGATTGCTGCAGTTGACTACTTTACCTTTGCATGATAATTATTGAATATTAACCTATATGACCAATGAATTTTATGTTCTGGGCTTTCCATGCACACGTTTATTTTGTCACTCTAAAAATATGTCCCTTTTAGTGTTTTTTCAAACTTTTATGGTCTTAGACATCTTTGTACAAATATATATATGAATGGTGGACTTAATTAAACATTATCTTTTTTTCATATAAAAAAATACCTTGAGGTTAAGGATGTAACAATTTACTCATCCTTACAAAATGGTTAGAATGGGAAAAACCATGTTACCTGTAAACTTGTGATTTTCTCTCTTCACTCCCATCACTCTCCTCCATCTTTATTATGGTATTGCCCTGTTTTCTTTCTAGCACTGTGTTAGTGAGCTGAAATTAAATTGGGCCCTCCCTTCATTTTTCTTCTTGCCAGGCAGAAGAACTTTGCCAGAGGCATTGAGCAGCAGCTCCCAGATGGTATGGTGGTAGCATCAGTGCCAACAGAGGTTCAGTGCCACGAGGAGCTGTCAGACCCCGTGCCTGACCCTGAATACCTCACAGGTATGAAACCATATTTCATATTTAGTCACGTATGAGAGCCAGGAAGGCACAACAGTGCTTTATTATGTTCCTGTCTGTAATTCCCTAAGCATGGAAGCCACGAAAGAGGTGCAGTGTATGGTGAACCAAGATTTATGTTTAGTCATTCTGCCATTTAAACTGTTCTTTTGCGTTGTAATACCTGAGCACTGTTCTTAGTAGGCAATGAGAAAGTTCCCTGCTTCTCAAAAACCTTGAAGTCCTTTTGACTAACATTTGTTGTTTTTTAAAAGGTCATTTCTTTATCATATGTTATATATTTAAGCTATTACAGAACACACATGTAAGACATCCCTGATTTATGATATCATTTTGACACAAATGATTGGATCATCCTGTGGTCCCCAAACCAGATCCCCTCCAGCCCCTGGCTGCGCCTAGAAATTCTGTCTATAAAAACTATGAACAGAACCAGTGATAAAGGGCAGACCTGCCGGAGTCCAACCTGGACCAGGAACAGGTGTGACTTTCTGCCGGCTATGCGAACCAAGCTCCTACTCCGGTCATACAGAGACCGGACAGCCCTCAGTAAGGCTCCTCGGACTCCATACTCCCAGAGCACCCTCCACAGGATACCACGGGGGACACGGTCGAACGCCTTCTCCAAATCCACAAAACACATATGGACTGGGTAAGCGAACTCCCACAATCCCTCCAGCACCCTAGATAGGGTATAAAGCTGGTCCACTGTTCCACGACCAGGACGGAAACCGCACTGTTGTTCCTGAATCCGAGGTTCAACTATCGGAAGGACTCTCCTCTCCAGTACCCTGGCATAGACTTTCCCAGGGAGGCTGAGGAGTGTAATTCCCCTGTAGTTGGAACACACCCTCCGGTCCCCCTTCCTAAAGAGGGGAACCACCACCCCTGTCTGCCAGTCCAGTGGTACAGTTCCCGACTGCCACTCGACGCTGCAGAGACGTGTCAGCCAAGACACTCCCACAGCATCCAGAGACTTGAGGTACTCAGGGCGGACTTCATCCACTCCTGGGGCCTTGCCACTGAGGAGCTCATTGACCTCAGTGACTTTATCCTGTGCCTTCCAGCGCCCGACAATGTCCCCAGTCGAAGTCAACAGCCCCCCACCTGCACTGAAGACGGTTCCTGTGGAGAATTGCTTTCCCCTCCTGAGGCGCCGGATGGTTTGCCAGAATTTCTTCGAGGCCAACCGATAGTCCTTCTCCATGGCCTCACCTAACTCCTCCCAGGCCCGAGTTTTTGCCTTCGCAACAACCCGGGCCGCAGCTCGCTTAGACTGCCGATACCCGTCAGCTGCCTCTGGAGTCCCACAAGCCAGCCAGGCCTGGTAGGACTCCTTCTTCAGCTTGACGGCATCCCTTACTTCCAGTGTCCACCACTGGGTTCTGGGGTTACCGCCACGACAGGCACCAGAGATCTTGAGACCACAGCTCCGAGCAGCAGCAGAGACAATGGAAGTGGAAAACATGGTCCACTCGGACTGAATGTCCCCAACCTCCCTCGGTACCTGTTTGAAGTTCTCCCGGATGTGAGAGTTAAAGACTTCCCTAACGGAGGACTCAGCCAGACGTTACCAGCAGACCCTCACAGTACGTTTTGGTCTTCCAAGTCTTTCCGGCCTCCTTCCCCGCCAGCGAATCCAACTCACCACCAGGTAGTAATCGGTGGACAGCTCCGCCCCTCTCTTCACCCGAGTGTCCAAGACCCAAGGCCGAAGGTCGCCTGAAACAACTACAAAATCTACACGTGGGCATTGAAGTCCCCCAGGAGGACAATAGAGTGGGCACTTTCCAGTACCCCTTCGAGGGACACCAAGAAGGCCTGGTACTCCAAACTGCTGTTCGGCCCATAAGCCGAAACCACAGTTAGAGACCTGTCCCCCACCTGGAGGCTGAGGGACATGACCCTCTCGTCCACCGGGGTGAACTTTAACACTTGGCGGCTGAGCTGGGGGCTCACGAGTAAGCCCACACCAGCCCGCCGCCTCTCACCTTGAGCAACTCCAAATTGGTAGAGAGTCCAACCCCTCTCTAAGGACTAAGTTTCAGAGCCCAGGCTATGTGTGGAAGTGAGCCCGACTATATCTAGACGGTATCTCTCAACCTCTTGCACTAGCTCAGGCTCCTTCCCTCCCAGAGAGGTGATGTTCCATGTCCCAAAAGCCAAGTTCCATGACCAGGGTTTGGGTCGCCGAGGCATCCACCCTCGACTGCCGCCCAAACCACAATGCACCGGCCCCTTTTGAGGTCTTCTAAAGGTGGTGGGCCCATGGGAAAGTGGTCCCACGTCGCTCCTTCGAGCTGTGCCCGACCGGGGCCTGTAGAAGAGCCCCGGTCACCAGGCGCTCGCCTGCGAGCCCCAACCCCGGGCCTGGCTCCAGAGTCGGGCCCCGGTGACGCCAATAATTGAATATTCTGAAAATACTTTGTTGAAATGTCTTCAAGAATCAATGCATGTGCGATAAGTTGTCAAAAGGAATTCTTTTTTGGATTATGAAGATTTTAGTTAACCCAGAAAACTTACAGACAACATTAATGTTCCTCAAAAAGGAAGGGCGAAGATATTTGTACCATGATCGTTTTTGTTACAAGGCAGCAATGTTAAACAGTGTTAACTTGCAGAACTAACAGAGAGAAAATAGTTGCAAATAAAACATTTGTTGATTTTATTTTGTCCTGATCTTCACTCTTGGACAAGGCACAATTTGTTTTGAAAGAGCTGACATTTTACCTTTACCTTAGTTATATAACTAGAAGTAAACTTTTCCTCACAATTTTAAAATGCTTTTTAAAAATGATTTATGCACTTCAGCTGATGATCTGTAAAAGCCTTTGCTAATAATTACTGTGTTGCTGTCAAACTTGTTTTCAGAAAGGTCAAGTCCGACAAGGATGAATAGATTATCTCTTTTTGAAAGACATTTAGGAGCTATGACTTTTTTTCAGTTTAATTCTAAGAAAACAGATAGCAAAAATCAAACATCATAACAGGAATATGACATCTGAATGCTCGGAAATACTGGGTTTTATTTTACATTGTTACTTTAAACGAAAACCAAGAAACAATGGGTCAAACCATTAATATGATGATAGATATGAGGCTAGAAAAACATACTATTAAATTATTTGAAATGCTGATGCCTTCAGGGGTTATCTACATTTCCAAGCGAGTTTTAAACCTTTACAAAATCAAAACTTTGAAGAAAAAAATGCTCCTAAAAAATAAAAATTAAAAAAACCTAAGCACCCCAAAGAGATGGATGGAATGAGAGCACAAATCATCTAGAAAAACAATTTTCAGTTTGTTTTTTCTTACACTCTCACCATTCTCCCCCTTTAATAATACAGCACATGGGGGCAAATTTAAAGAACACACTACTACACAGCACAAAAACAAATGACTTTTATGTTGACACAGTTGACCATCTGGACTAGTCTAGATCCCAAAGTTTTCAGAAGAATAGCAAGTGAACTGGAATTTCAAAACTAAGGTCTATTATAGTATACTTTCCAAATATAATCAGATTAATATTGTAAGGAAAAAAGACATTCATAGTTTTCATTGCCTTGAAACAAAACTTTTGTTTAGATACTTATGTTTCACGTAGTTATACTCTGTTGTTTTGTTTAGTCTAGTTAACAATTGCTCTTCTGCTTTTTTTCCTCAGTTTTAAAGTAAATTTTTAACTTCTGAAGCTACTGTATGTTCACACTACCCTCAACGTGTGTTCAAGGGAATACTTTCATAGAAGAGTCTATTTAAATGCACATAAACGCACGTTTCAGGCTTCTGCATTCAACACTGTCATGTTCATGCATAGCTACGCAAAATTCTATGACTTATTTTTGGTTCTACGTTCATATATCAGAACAGAGCGGCGGAAGAAAAAGTCTGCAGGAAGATTTACAAGATTTTCATCGCTTTGACATTTCGCACCAAGTCTAGTAAACAGCAGCAGAAGAAAAAGACGAGAAAGCCCCTCCCTGCTTGTCCAGTGTGACATCTATAGGCTAAACTCGTATTCAAGGACCCACGTTTGCCGCCTTCTTGATCCATCATATACCCGGTGTGTCCGTCGCTTGAAAAAATATACGTTTTATTTCAAATGTGTGCTGTGATAAAGGCTCTCTAGACAATTATAGAGGGAGCAGTAGCTTAGTGTGAGCAGATGAGAAGGTGATTTGCATTTGTTTTTTCCTTTGCCTTATGTTTTTGTTTTCTTTCCAAACTAGAACACTGGTTGGTCCAAACGTCTTATGGCCTGTTGGGAAAGCTTCCAAGGCTTTTCGTTGGTCAGTTTGGCTGTACCTTAGAGCACATGACTGTTGGGAGGGCTTTCATAGCCTGCTATTGATGTACAATATGATATCACCTTGGCAACAGCTCCAAACTTAGACTTAAATGCAGGCGGAAACACAGCACAGCAACAATTTTAAGCATATTTTGGGGAAAATTAGAGAAAATGTGAAAAAAGGATAATTTCAATGGACGTCTTGCTGTCACCTCCTTAAGCCTTTGTCCTCATCATTCCAAATATGTGTCCTATGTGCACCCTTTTTGCTTTCTGTACACAAACCTTTTTTGCCATCCCCATATCGCCCCTGGGATTGCCGTGAACATGACCCAGAACAGAGAACAGTACAGACACACTTCTCTCTTTGGACCTCTCTTTTCCTCACTCAGGAGTGATAGCCTGAATAGAAATACCCTTTCAAAGCTTCCAGTAGGGCACTCAGAACATTTTTGGGCACAGTGGTTTTTCTTTTATTTATTTTTTTTTCTCCAGTGATGATAGAATCAGACTGATGCTGGATGTGACATAGAAAGTCTGATACCGAGGTTCAAAGAAGAAGAAATTACATAAAATGACCATCATTATTTAGGAAGATGAAATTTTAATTGTACACATAAATCTATTTTACAAGTATGTCATAGATGACTATGCAATGCAAGTGTTTCTGACCAATGTGTAGAACACTGCATTTTCAAAATTATTTATGAAGGAAATGGTGTACGTCTAAAGCTACTTTCACACTGCCCTCAGTAACGCACGCTCAATGTGAAAAGTCGATGTACCTGTATATATACAGAAATGGATGTTTTGGGCCCCCACGTTCAAAACTCTCCTGTTCACGCATGGCTATTGAACTTTCAACAACTGTTTTTGGCCTCTACATATGAGATGCGTAGCCACTGAACACGCGTGGAAATTTAACCAGGTCAAATTTCACTACCAAACTCAGATTTGGAAATACTGTGAAAGAAAGCGCCTGGAGGAAGATTTGCCCTACTTGGACCTTTTGCACCAAGCCTTATTCAACTACATGTGATGGACATCCACTGTTATCTGGTAGTGACAGACCAGTGTGTGCGTAGCTTGAAAGGCAGGTGGCAACTGGCAAGCCTTTTTAAAAAAAAATCCCTGCATTCGTTATTTATAAGAGAAAACATCGATACAATGAAAGGTGACAAATAGAGTGAATTTTTTCTGCTCATGGAGATACTTTGGAATGCCGGTAGCAAATATTGTTGGGACATTGGCTATATATATCCAACAATGCAGTCTTTGAGCTCCTGGTTAGGTTTAAGGCTGAAATGGAACTGATCATGATAATTAAAGCTGACACTAATTATAACTTTAGATGTAACCTTATTTTCTATTGTCATCTTTTCCTTTTGTGCAAAGTTTAGCTTTCTCTTCTCTTCAATGCATCAATTTAATGTGGGTTTTTAAACCAGTCTGTTTGACCAGAAGTTTTAAAAAGGGATCTTAAATCAGTATTGCATTTTATTTTATTTTTTGTTCCCATGATCCGGGGAAAGAACTATTGATAAATGTACATTTTAAATATAAGTCACTGTTTAAAGCTACTACTTCTTAAAAAAATTAATCATTTATTGTCATGGTGTACTGACTTTATGTTGAAAATAAGTACTTCTAAAATTCAGCTATTGCTTGAAATACTATTTATTGATCAAATTATAGATCAAAATTGATCTAAATGGGGAAAAAAATAAGTAATTCCACAAATAATTGTAACACTGGTGCATTAACTGTATTGTGACAGTAGTGTCATAAGTCGCTGGGAAAAGAAGGCATAACCCTTGAGGTCCTTTCATTGAAGATTTTTCTCAATAAACTGGCACTGCACCGTCACCTTGTCAGTAAGAATAAAAAAAGTCACTGGAATGTCTCATGGAAGATGACAAGCAACTACTCCAGGCAAAGCAAAAACCTGCATAGTTCATATTTAGACTGTTTACTTACTTAAATCTGATTTTATTAGACTAACAAATTATGCAATTTTTCCTTGCACCTTTATGATTTATGAATAACTTAAGAAAAACTTAATTTGCAGGTCATTTTTACTATCACATGTTACAGAACTTGAACTGCTTTTTCTTAACCTTAACCAGATTATGCAAGTTTTATGTGATTTGTCATGCAATTGAAGCATATGTTAAAATGAAACTAAAAAAATGCTATTACATTTAAAAAAGGATTTACAGTAAGTAATCATTGATATTTTTTATATAAAAAAGGTTCCCACCTAGAGAAAAACAAAATAAATAAAAACAAAACCCATAAAAATAGATTTTAAAATACAAGCAACAAGATAAATTATTATATTTGGCTGGGAAAAATCTTTGATAGAAATATTACAATATTAGCTGTGTTTGTTGCTTTCCAATTTTATTTATTTTACTACATTAGTGCTTTTCCCTTTCCATCCTGAGACACGTAGACTTAAATTCCTTTGAAGGTTCTTCATTTTGGTTACCGTAGGCCTTAACTAACGTCATACAGCTTCCCCCAAAAGTCATATCTCTCAAAAACAGAGAAAACGCTCCCATCTTTAATTCCCTTGCTCCTGCACCAGCCCTCCCTTTTACCCTATTCAGCCAATAGCTGAACCCCGTTAGCCCAAACCCACAACGACAGACTGAACAACAGAACTGAGGGCCAATCAGTGTCCCTGCCTGATGCGTTCAAGAACTCTGAAACTTAGAACGGAATCCAGACAACCACACAGTCAAACTCCTTTCACTAAATATTCTATTTGTCGTGTCTATCGACAGTCTATTTCATTTGATTTCCCTAAATCAACTAATTGCATGATGTAGTAAATAGGAAACCTGCATGAAAAAAAAAATGGAAAATGAGGTGTAGCAGGAGGATAAGGAACATAATTGAGAGGTGATTTTAAATTGGCAGTAAGCTGCTGTTAACTACATGAAACTCACGTTGTGTAAAAGACAAATCTAACTACAGAAGCAAAACTGCTTAGTATGAATAGAAAACATTAAACCGAATCTAACTTTTTAGGTTAAAAACAGATTGGCATACACATTGACCTATGTAGATAATAGTAACGCCATGGTGAAACTAGGTATAATTCAACAAATGTTGCAGTCTAGTTACCTGTGGTTTTCAGCCGGGCTGCAGGTTTTGCCGATAACATAAGCATAAGTTCGCGAGTGCTTCCTCTTTAGGTGCATTTAAGAGGTTCTAAATTTGCCCAGAGATTTGAAGACCGAGCAAACTTCTCTGTTAATCTGCATTCTTAATTAGAACCATTCAACTTTTTTTCCCCTTTAAGCTCTGACCAGATTCCAAAACGAGTCTCTCCTCATCAATCAGTAAAATCTCAACTGAGGTTCTCAGACCAATGCTTGAGCAGGTTTCCTCTCCTTGTTTTTGTTGAATTTTTAATTTGTTTTTCCTGCTTTTAAAAAAAAAAAAAATCTTTCTAATACTGTCTTGTTCATGCCTTATATTAAACAGAAGCAGTTACTATATTTTGGACATACGGGGCACATCTGGAAGACTTTGGACATCACCAGTTCACTTAAGTGAATAACAATAGCTGGTGTGATGCAGCTGTTTGAGACATAACAGCAGTGATTTCATGACTACCCTAAACTACCCTACTACATTTATAAGAGTGTTTCTGCGTTGCCTCAATGAACTAGTGATGTTGAATCACAGTCATACCGGTCAGGATGCTTTAAGACATTGCTCGGTGCTGTAGATGTCTACCTCATGGCTGGAATCGTAAAGCAGATCATTTCCTTGATGAATCATCGGCAGATAAATGCTGATAAATTTCATTAAAGCTGCAGAAAAAATCTGATTCAGCTTGGAAACGCTGGCTGGGCATGTAAAAGGCAGCGCGTACGAAGCCACTTGGGGAATCTTCTCACCTTACTCCACCTGTTCTCTTGGCCTTCACTTTCAACAGAGTGAACAAACATAAGTGTGCGACGCAGTGCTCTCCACCCCATTAGCTGGATCGATGCCACCCCACCTCCTCTCAATGGCTGGGCACCAGCATTATCAGAGCGCCTGCAGTTAATTGCAAGGCTGAAGTAATTGTCCGCGGGGTAGACAGACATGCAGAGACGGCCTTGGCGAGAGGAACGTCTGTTGGGTTCGGATTTGCACCTGCCACACCTGAATCCCTTGCTGATTCATCCAGGTCTGGCCGCCGCAGTAAGGATATTTGTCACATTGTCAGCACACTTTATTTTACCCCTCTCCAGCCCCCAAAGGGGTAAAATCATTGATCGTCCTATTCATCTCGAGACTTGGAAACCATTCATCCTAAGGGCCAGAGACCTCCATCATTTATTTCAATGGGGAAAAGACGGGAGGAAAAAAAAAAGCTTTTGAAAGGCAAATACTGTTTGACTTCCAAGACTTTGATGCAGATTTCCCCAAAGATGGAGCTGGAGCAATAATTGAACGAGAGAGATGATAAACAAAGAAAACGGAGGGAAAGGAAAAGACAACAACAAGAAATACAGAAGGGAAGAAGGACAACATTTCAGTGTATAAAAAACAAAGCAAAGAAGTGAATGACACTTATTTCCCATAGAGTCTCCAGGCAGGAGAAAAGCAGAGTCCCAACAAAGGAATCTGTTGATAGAGGTTAAAAGAGTAGCAAAAGGGCCTCACACTCTTAGCAGCTATATATTATGACACTGCCTTCACAATGCGAAGCTTGCATAACATTGCCTTGTCTCTGAATGAACATCTATTCATCCCTGTGTACATTCGGAAAGATGTAAAGCAACAGAGTGCTAAAGGTGAAATTGTAGCCTCAATCAGTCATGATGCCTCTGCAGCGGATTTTTCCGTCAGTTGTCCACAAAGGCATGGATTTATGCAGATAGGTTTAGAGGAACGGCTGACACAAGAGAGTCGAGCTCAAAGGAGAAGCTCTGAAATGAAAAGACAGGGCTGGAAAGTGCTGCTGGGAACTTTTTTTTATCAGAAGAGGCATTTACATTTCAACGAGTTTTATTTAAATGTTAAAAGTCATATAGGGCTAAATATCCATGACTTCACTGAATTCTGCTTTGTTAATCAAGGAGGGTTGCCTTTTACTCTCAAACCCACAGAGGCTTTAGAGCTCGGTTGACTCAATTTTCATCGCTTTCATAACCTCCTTAAGTTGACGCCTTGTTTTTTTGTTTAAGTTTGAGAAATTTCTACAACTTTAACAACACAAACACCACACGTCCTATATAGGTATAAATATTAGAGACAGACAGACAGATTGGCATTTTTTATGGCATTATTCTCCTTTTTAATCTATAACTATTAATTATTATGTAATGGACAATGCTCAAGAAGGTTGCCGTTATCATAAATGAATGGATGACGCAGAGGCCCAATTCGCTTCAGCGAAATGTATTAATTTTGAAAAAAAAAAACGTTTGAAAAAACTGTATATTAAATCACTAATCAGTATTTTGATAATGTTGTTTTTTAGATTTGAATTGTGTTTCCCAAAAAGTAAACTTTTTTAAAATAGTGTTGCGTGTTCCCACGGTAAAGGCTACAGAACCTGCACTAGCTAATTCCACCAGTTTCCTGAACTGCTACGACCGAAGTTTGTACTCCTGGATGGAGAAACGGCATTAGCTGACTCAGAAATATCCTGATTCGCTGAAGAAGGTAATCGCGGAGAAAAATTATGGGTTGATAGATGATGATGGATGAAACCAGTGTTGCGCCAAGATATGTTTCCCTGCCAGAATTTGTTTCCCCTCCGGACTGACGTGCTTCAGCATCAGAAATATTTCCGAAGCGTTTATAATGAGTAAGGCTCTGTGACAGTAATTCTTTGGCCACAGGGGGTGGTATTCGCTTATTCGGCGTATTGTCCCAGTACTGGCAACTCTACCAATTTGATACTGTATCAAATTATAGTATCATATGTTCTCGATAGCCTCTAACAGTAGCCAATTTTTCACGTCTACAATAATTTTAAAAAATTGCCCTAACAAATCAAAACAAATTTGGCTTTTAATGGTACATTCATAACTATTTATGTTTGCAAAATTGCTTATATTTAAATTTTAGTGGGTTTCAAATAAAGTTCAAATACAATTAAAAAAGCTAGGACTACAAGCTTTTTGGTGAACAAGGTAGTACCTGCTCACTCCAACTGTGACTTGGCTGTTTCAAGACCTAATGGTGTTTGTTTTGTACTGTGTTGATGCATATGGTAATTGATTTAACGTGAGAAGCAGTCCCACATACCACAGGTGCTTTGCAGGAGTGATGTGCAACCCCACACAAGATTAAATGCTGATCGCAACACCTTGCACTAGACAGAAACCCACAGGTAAAATCCAATTCCTTGAAGTAAGGCTCCCCCTTTGTCAGTAAATTTTATCTTCCAACTGATTCCATCGCTTAAGCATCCAGCCTCTGGTATTTTTTTCCTCCCTCAGATTACTCAGTGCTTGGTATGCCCTTGAGTGTGTGTAAGTGAAGAAAAGTAAAGGAGAGAGGTTCAAAGCCTTGGCTCGCTCCGTCATCCACCACCGTGAAATATGAAATCTTGCAACCGATGTTTGTAAATCTAATTTCTGATCGTCTTTCACACTGCATTTCAGGCTTTCAAGATATGTTTGCAGGACCCAAACTTGACTTGAAATGTATGAAATCACTGTTGGGTGAACTTCAAACTTTTTCTATTAGAATTTGACTTGACATTTATACTGAAAGGTTAAGAAACAAGTTTAAATGCCAATTGTTCAAAACTCAGCTCCTATCCATTAATAAAACATGGATGTCCATATTGCAATTTAGGCTAATGAATAGCTCTGTCATTAGTGTATTTTAATATTTACAACCTTGATTGAAATTGATCACAAAGTCCCTTGCAATGAATCCTGTGTATTTATCCAGCTTGCCTTAGCCAGAGGAAGGTGTTAAGCATTAAGGTCATCCTTTGTTTAACTGTAGTCCTCATCTTGTATTTATCAACTTGCCGTCCCCTTAGGTTCCTGCTGTGTCCTCTTCACCCATCCCCCATGCTACCAGCCTTAGATATGTCAGCACCAAGATTGCACATAATCTATATTTTATTAGGCCTTGATATAATTGGTGGCAGTGTGAGAAGGTCATGCCTTCAGGGACTTTTGCTCTTTTCCCCAATGTTTTCCAAGCTGAAATCCTCAGACACTCGTCTCGTCAGGAATGCGGATGAGGGTGATGATGGAGCTTTGGTGGTCTGTAACAGGGTCACTATTTAAAGTGGAGCAGAGTTCGCTGAAGTCGCGCAATCATTGAGTATGTATTTATGTGGAAAGCTTTGATTTATGCAACACAGAGGCTGAATCGGAATTTCCGTCCCCCCCCCTTCAGGATTCTCCCTATCCCTACAGTTATCCCTCCATTCGGAGAGATATGGAAAAATTATTGTTTTTAAATTCGGACATGACTACCGCTTGATGACTTTATCGATAGTTGCCGGTCATTTACATTAGCGGGTAGCTGCCAGCGCTCGGAAACATCGTTTTTTTATCATTTTAAAAAGTCATGTAAAAACAAAAGCTCATTTAAGTGTAAACTTTTGCGCTTCAGAGGACACCCATGTGAGAAAATGCTTTTCTCCTACGCGCCACATCCTACTGGCAGAGGGATAGCCAGCCCAAAGTCACTATGGCTCCTCCACAAGAAGATCCCTTTCAAACACCACTACAGCTGCAATTGCCCCTACATATTGGAGCAGTGAGGGGGAGTCAGAGGGAAGCAATTCATATTCGGCCAGAGACTCAAGCTACGGACACCCTGGACATGTGACGCTTGTTTTGTTTTTTTGAGAGTACGGTAAACGTGGTTTCTTGAACGTGCATTTAGCACACGGTGTCCACTCTGGATAAGCAGGGATAGGCTTCTTATTCTCTTTTGTTTTATTAATGTTTACTGGCACATGTCTGCTACCTGCAGAGCATTGGTGTGAAATGTCAAACGGTGCAGATCTCAGGAATCTTGATCCAGGCTTTATCTTTCCCTGCTCTATTCCGATATATAAAGGATATTGTGTCATAGAATTTTGGCCGGACACAAACCTCATTTATTTATTTCTCCTCCATGATCAATTTTCAAACAATTGACACTTCTGTGAATGAATAGGGCAGCACTAAGGTTGGGCGATGTCCCGTAAATTGGCCGTTGACGATGTTTGCTGTCAACCATCGGGATGGACGATGACATCGCCTGGGGGGTGGGTTGGGGGGGGGGGGGGGTATTTTTACATTTTTCGTTCTTATATAACTGCTATTCGTTATTTTGCTTTTTTCATTTTATTTCCCAACTAATGACTAATCCGCGATGATCCAGTATAAACTGAGGGAAGTGACTTTAACAAAAAAAGTAACAAACAAAATAGAAAAGAAGTGTAGTCTGCTCCCGCACTTAACTAGCGAAGTGGACCGGCGGAGTGCGGATTTACAGGTTTTTGTTTGATGGGAGGGGGGAGGGGGGGGTTACATGAGCGGTATATGTGGGAGATTTAAGACTGCGATCCGTCCTGCAGCTCTAGGGGTACAAGCAACCGAAATCAGAACCGGGTCTAAAAGTGTGTGTCTGAGCTGAGCACAGCTCGGATCGTCAGCAGACACACAGCGGTTTGAGCATCAAAGCAGAAATGTCGCTCAGTCCTTAGAAAACATTCAAACAATCACGTGGATTTGTGTTTCCAGTCGTGTCCCGACTAAATAAAGGCTGATGTTATTCACAGCAAGCAGCACCACCCAAAGCTAATGTTGTTAGCCCGAGTTAGCATACTGCTAATCCTGGCTTCGTTCAGAAAAAGCACTGACCATACGTATTAAAATTCAAATGATGAGCGAACAGGTGTTTCATAATAACCGTAACATTATTAAAAGCACGTTTAGAAGATCATCTCGTATTTTACCGAGCTGACATGTCAATGTATATAGCCGCTCGGCGCTGTTTAACATGGTTTTGTATTGAATTGTTACATTCAATAAAGTTTGAAAAAAAAAAGCCGCTGGCGGAATTTATATACTTCCGGTTTTCAAACCCTACTGCGCATGTGCGAATGATTTATTCCGACGGAAAGTGTGACCTTAGTGAACGTTTTTATATTCTGAAAACATTTTTCTGGGCCCATGTACACGGTTGGATTCTAATCCGACCATTGATCCCATCAAGATATTTTGTACATGTAACCGCGGCTTATGGTGTTGACTCGCAACGTGGCGGGGGCGTGGCATCACTATGGTGGTCTCTCCATCGGGATGTCAGTCACCCATCACGATGGACGATGATATCGTCCATCGGCACAACCCTAGGCAGCACCCAAACGTAACAACCAAATACGAGTCTCTGATTGGTCAAAGTTCAACTGGTTTAACTTTCAATGTGCGTTTAATGGCCATGCGTTTTGTACGTAGAGAAGAAAAAAAGTCGCAGAAACTTGCATAGCTACGCATGAACGCAAGAGTTTTTTTTAATGCAGATGCCCAAAACCCGCATCTACGTATGTTTACATAGACTTTTCATTGGAAGTGGCTGCTTGAACAAGGGCGGAGTGAATAAAGCTTGGGAATTTGTAAGCACAGACAGGAGTTATAGGCAGTGTCACAATAGTGAAGTACTGTTACTCTTGTAAACGGACAAGCTTTCAGTGAGTTAATTCTTTGAACGACTATTCTTCAAAGTTTGGGATTTTGATATTTTATTTTGCGGTTTTTCAATTAAGTGTGCATGATATTGTCTGTTTTTTCATTTTCATTTTTCAGAACCACTTCCATTCATTTCTGTCTTGTAGAAATGGTGACTCCTGCTCCAGGAATTTTTTTTGTCCCAATTCTATGCCCCAATTCACAGCAGCTTCAATGAGTTTTTATTGACATCAATCTTGCAAAATCAAATGATGAAAGCCTTGGGTTATAATAAAATTGTATAATTTAAAACAGAAGCAAATTTGTTTATCTGCCTAAATGCAAGTTAGATTAAAAGATCAAGCTATTTTCTCTATCTTTCATTGATTTTTTTTATGGCATTAATCCCAGCATACCTTTTATTTTATTGTTTTATTGTCAGCATGATCAAATTAAGTTAGTATAATATAATTAATTATTATCAGTAGAAAATAATTAAAAACTCATAATTATCGGATACCTTTCAGTGCATGAAATTCAATTCCCATAAGTCTCTGATAAAATCATAGAAAAATTAATAATATAAACATTTGCAGATCAATTTTGTGTTTCGTTAGAAAATCTTTTACAAATGAATTGTAGCATTAAGACAAGTGTGCTTAAGTCTTTATGATGACCACATCAGTCCTCATGCATTACTTATTCAGGGTGGATGGAGAATAAAGAATGAAATACCTTTATGATCTTCTGCACCCTGTGACTATCAGCAATTTTAGACTGAGTTTTTCATCACTTAGAGGTTGGTGAAGGACATCTACAGACCATCATTTCACCAGTTTTGTCATCACCTCCTCTCCCTCCTCTCTTCTTTGTCTCCTGGGAGGAGGACCAGTTAATGCTGACATGGAAGCTTCTATACCTTTGTCCTTTTTTCAGTGTTATCAATCAGCCCCACTTGCACGCACTGCGGTGCACGCTCCTCTTCCACGCGTTTCACTCTGGAGTTAAAAAAAAAAAGAAAATATCCAACAAGCTGTAACCATCAGACTCTGACTGCACCCGGCTTTGACCCAATGATGTTCCTGCACTTTAACTACTCTTCTCCCTCTAAGAGGGTTGCAACCTTGTGACTTCCACTGTCACTTCATCTTCTACATAGAACTCAGTTTCAGCCCTGTCATTCTGAGTGGGTCTCTTTTCCCTAAGTGCTGCTCTGTCTTCCTCTTCCCTCCATCCGTCAGTTTCTCTTGGAGTTCCTCTGCATGTCGACAATGATGTTCAACAGGAATTGATGCTTTTAAATACATGGAGTACATGGAGCTTTGATGTTCTACATGGAAGTGTGCAGTTTTATTTTTCGCGCCTGCTTTAAGTCCCATAATATACTGCAAGGGTTTGCTTAGATTCACTAAATGAATTCAATTTTCTTTTCTGTTTAGCATTTAGTCTTAAATAGGTAATAAGACACAGAAACTAGATGGTCATTTGTTAAAATGCGGACTGACAAATATTATGTATGTATTTATTATTTTAGATTTCTTCCAGGAGTAAAATAACACAATTACAATGTTCCCTCTCTAGATTGCGATTCGCCTGTCACAACCTCGCTGTTTTCACAGGTTGTTTTCACTGCAATTTTGCATGGATTTCTTTTTTTTTTTTGTTACAGCTAGCGCACTGTGCTCTGCGTCCTGATTGGCTGTTGACCTTGTCAAACAATTCTCTTTCGTGCCAAGTCTCCTGTACAGAATGCGTTCAGTTTGCTGAATCTTCATAAATTTACAATTGTGTGCAGATTTTTTTTTTATTATTATTATTCTAGACAAAAAAAAAACAGCGCGCCTTGTAGTCTGAGGTGCCTTAACTCTAGTTGTGTTTACTGATGTCAAAGTGATTGTGGGAGGTACAAGGTCAAAAATGGTGTTTCTGTGTTGAACTGTATTTTTTTACGTGTTACTAACAAGGTTGGGAGTTGGCTTTGTCACAGTAACTTTTGACTCAGCAGTGTCGGTCTGTGTTTTTAAGTATTACAAACAAGATTATGAGCTACAGGTATTGTGAACATGCAAACGCTTCTAACCCTTCTAACATGGCTAACGTGTAGCATTAAAATTACTGTGAACACAGTTATTAAAGTCTGACTTTCATCTCTGACTATTTTGTCTGACTTAATGCTCCTCATAGTTCGGTGCAGCTTATATATGACAAATGTTCAAAACTATACGGCGCTTCTTATAATCCTGTCTGCCCTATAGTGTGGAAAATACATTAGTAAAAATCTAATTGTTTTGTACTTTTAACTTTTTAACTTTGTGGACCCTCCAGCAATAAGAAAAAAAAAGTATGAATCCAATCATGTTGCCTTTTAATGCCAGATAGACATTTCTTTTCATTAATGGCAGATTCTAATTTAAAAGACTGATTTCTTTATTCATGTTCATTGAAGATGCCCGTGATGCCCTTTATAACATTTGCCCTTTACAAATTAATTACATTTTCTGCTGGCAGGTCTGAATCCAGTCTCTTATCTGCTTTCATTTGCAGGAATTCTATTAAAAATGCTGGCAGTGTAAACAAAATACTTTTTTTTTTCCAACAGCCACTTTTTTGTAGCCATGAGTCAAATATAACATTTGAAGCTCAATTAACGTACCATTTTTAAAACAGGTTTGCTATGGTAATCACATTTAAGGAAAGGTTTTAATTTATTCATCTACACTGATTAAGTGCATGGAATTGCTCCAGCCACTTCCTGTGTTAAACGTCAGTTAATTAGCT
Organism: Oryzias latipes; assembly: GCF_053564925.1. Classification (NCBI taxonomy): domain Eukaryota; kingdom Metazoa; phylum Chordata; class Actinopteri; order Beloniformes; family Adrianichthyidae; genus Oryzias; species Oryzias latipes. The sequence continues at coordinate 24,174,723 of NC_136253.1, read as the reverse complement.
GAGAACATTGGATGGAACAATCAATAAAGCTGTGGGTAATGACATGGTACCACAGGGGGAAGCACAGAGTTGGGACCAGCCAAATGTAACTTGCTTCGTTCGGTTTCGTACCAGCAACAGGATTGCTTTAAAACTAGACTTCAAGGACAAAGTCGTGTTGTTCCATCTAAGGCCAAGTTTTATTGATATTTGAAAAAGAATTAGAACAAAGCGATCGCTCATGTGACTGTAAAGGGCAGCGCTGAGTGGATAAATCACAACACATGTGATCTATTGCGGATAAAACGTCTCTGTCAGAAGCTGTGGAGTTTGAGTTGTCTGTCTTTAGAGGGAGTTGAAGGGCATCTGCTGCTCATCACTTACTGTACCCTGACATTTATTCCCCTCCATACACCAACAGAGGCTCACACACTGTTCTGTCTCTTACAATTAAAGCTTTATTTCATACTGTGGCACACATGTGTATGAGCCTAATTTTTTTGTCATATCCATTTTTTCAAGCTTTGTCTTCTGATTTGTTTTCTTTTATTTTTATGCCATATTTAAAAACTATACCTTACCTTATTTAAGCTGTATATACTCCGGGTCTTTAAGTCATTGCATCAAAAAATTAAAACGATCATTTACTAAAAAATATCAAATTTATCATTGAGATATAGGCATAAAATATAAGTAATGTAAGGTTTAAGTTTATCTCTGGGCTATTTTGACCTTTTATTTTTCATTTTACAAGTAAGTCGTGTCAAGTGTGAATTTAACCCGAATATGTCTGAAAAGGCTCATGTGTGATGAATATTTTAAATAAAGTTTTAATATGGCTTTTTGTGAACAATCGGCCAAAAATCACCTTTAGTCACTCACAGCAAAAACACTATATTGTGTTATTTGCTTAGATAAAAGTCTATAATGAGAACGGGTTGTGATGTGTTTTTTTTAAGACCTGTGGTGTATTTATAGACAAAAGTATCACTCCCCCTGAAATCCAACAAAAAAAGGCCTCTTGGGTCAGGCAGAGTGGCAGTGATTCATAGTTCAGCCCAAAGTCCCCGTCTCCCAAAGTCCCTCATAATTAAGGTTGAAGCATATGGCGTTCTGACCACATAAGCACTGAGCTATCTGATGAACTTTTTTGATATCTTATTTGACATAGTTGCCTTTAAGGTTTGCCTTTTAGTTAATAGGAATTTTTCTGAACATTTCCTGTGTTTGCCTGTAAATGAGCTTGTTTACTGTTAAGAATTGGCCTCCACATTTGTGGGTCTCCTTGCTTTTCAGTGTAGCGTATTAACGGACTGTGGGGCGCACCAGATTATAACCTGCACATAAATAACTGGTTAATTTTCAAATTTATATCAAATATAGTGTACACCGAACTGTTAGGTGGATTAAGCAAAACTGCAGTCACAGTTACTAGTCTCGTTTGTAATACGTTATTTTGACAGACACCGTGAACCTTTAAAAATGCTTCGACAGCAAAAACCACAGCCAGAATTAATTCATAAAGAAGGCGCTTTGAATTAAAAGGCGCTCAATTGAAAAATTAAGGCTTTTAAGTGTGCCTTAAAGTGTGAAAAATATAGTAACTATACTGTTATGTTTGTTCAACTTTACGCCATGTCAAAGATTGAGATTTTAATGTAACTTTCCATATCAGATTCCAACTTTTTCTTTACTAAACCTTGAGATATCTAACTTTGAGAAATAGAACTTTTATCAAAAATATTGATTGTGTCAGCAACACATCGTCTTACCAGCTGCAAGATTCCTCCACTAGTGTTTTTTTATCAGAGAGAATGCACAATATTAAGGCCTATGTGGGCATTTGACGAATAATAGAGCCTTGTGCCTTTTTAAATTATACTGAAACATAACTCCAGTGGCAGCTAAGCACTAAACCTTATTACATGATTGCCTTGAGGATAAGAAATCTCCATTATTATTATTATTTTTATAAGTAATTTTAATCTGTGGTAAAGCATAAAACGTTTTGGCCTTACTTAATGGAACGATCACACGTGGTGCCTAATTACCTTCTTTTGAAGTCTAACATTTTGTCGTCTGAAAGCTTTTGGTGTTTTCCATTTAGATTTCTGTTCTTTTTCTTTTCCGCTGAGTTTCCCACTAAATCATTAGCGCCCGGACCGATTCAAGAGCAAAATGGACCACAGGTGGGACTAGTTAATGGGGTTCTGTGAGCCGTAAGATTACTTTCCTACCCCAGTTCTTTCCTATGAATCTTCTTTAGAAGAAGCGCTTAAAATAACAAACTACTTTCCAACAAACCTGAACTGTTTAGGTAAGCTGCAGTTTTATTGTCAGAAATCAACAAGCTCTGCCTCTGTCTCACACTCTTGGGCCCAGTGGGACAGAGTTACAAACGTTAACAAGAGGACTCAATGTTTTTAAATTGAGCGTTCATACCACAATATAGGGATTTCATTTATGTAGCCTTTTTTTGTGGCCGAATGTGCCTAGAATAAAAATGGCAAGTTAAAATCTTTATTTTTTTGTAAGAAACATGCAAAAAAGGGAATTAAGGGCACATTTAATTTGATTCTAAAAGCCCAACAACTTGTGACCCAAGACTGGTCTGACTACAAATCTGATAAACAATATATATATATATTGTATATTTAAGATAAATAGAGTTAACTTCCAGGTAGAGTCGAGGGGCAGTACAAAATAAAAAAAAAAAACTTTATATGAACAGTTTTCACATGGTGCATTATCATTCTGGGTCATTGCAGTAGGTGGGTGATTGAAATAGGAAAGTGGTATTGTAGGGGGGTTGATGGAGGCCACAGCTCATGGTAAGGAGTTGGTCTTCAGTCCTAATGGGAAAAGCAATGAATTCCAAGACTCCTGATAAGGGTTTAGGGCTAAGGTAAGACTGAAAAATACGTTATAAACAGGTTTAGGCATTGACCTATAATAGTAGGAGTATGGGTCAGGATGTAATATGTATATGCCAGATATGTGTACAAAGATTAATCACACTTCAAAAACTACACTAGTGGGGGAAAGGAACTGATCCACATTTCCTGATTTACTTCCCAATAGATTCTCTACTGAATTTCAGACTTTGGAAATATTGATTTGTCTTTATTTTGATTTATGTAACTGCCGGTTCAACCCAGAGCTAAACTGTCCCAGAGCTTTGAGTTAAAGAAAAAGTGAAGTTTATACACAAAAACCTCCTTTCTTACTGTTGACTCTTGTATTTCCTTCTTGTAATGATTTATTTTTGTCTTGGGAAATTTCTCAAGAAACAAATACTTGGTTTGATTCTCTATGTAGCAAAGCAAAAATAAGTGAATAGAGTAATGTAAGACTCAAATTTTCATAATAGAGCACTAACCACTTTATTGCATTAAAGCACTCCACAAAAAAACCCAACATATTTTTATGTTTTTTAAACAAAATGGGGACCATGATGTCTAATTTTACATTCTGTGGTCCATTTTGCAGCTCTCTTCAAAGTCCTAGCTCCTAGTTTTGGTTTTGCAACATCTAATCTGCCATTTTTGTTGTCCTATTTCCCTTCTTAGATGAATCAGTTTCTTTTTTTTTTATCTCTTTACCTGCAAAATATTTTTCATCTTCTTCCCCATGCATGTATTACCTGTATCTCTGTAGTCTGTGGAAACTTACCTAATGAAAAAAGGCACTATTTACTGTCCTAAATATATCTACAAAGATATGTCAGTCATGAAAATAAAGGTGGTGTATTATTACCAGTTTTTCTAGAAACATGTTATTTTTATTAGTGTAGTAATAATTGACTATAATTGACTAATTGGAGCACAGGGGTTTTTCCACAAAAGGAATTGTAAGAGTATAAAACGAAAACTGCAAGGTCCCATTTTTTATTATAAAATTATCAACTTGCTAATGAGTCTTTTCTTGTAGTAGATGGAGAAAAGAATGTTCTGTTTTCAGAAAAGGATGAACCAAAAGAAGCTGGCAAAGACCAATTAGAAAAACACATATTACGGGGTAATTATTCTTCCTCTTTGAGTTGGACATTTTGCAAATTATAGATCTTTTTACTCAGTATAAAAGAAAAGAATGGAAACAAATGTGTGCCAGTTGTATATTTTTTATTAATAAAAAAAGCGTTAGATCTACTCAGCTTTGACAGTGATGTTCACATTTAGGCCAATATTCCAACCTTACCTTTGACCAAGCTTAAAATCAGAATAAGATTTAATTTGATTATTATTATGGTATCTAGAATGAAGTAACACTCTGAATGAGCCACGTATGAGTAAAAATGGGTGGGGCATGCTGAGATTTTAACAGTTAAATACACAATAAATTATACAAACATGCAATGGAAGGGTCAAAGGCTTTCATAAGCCATAGCCATAATGTTTCTAAACCCTGACTCTGAAAGTACTCAAATAACTTCCTGCACAGATCTGCATCTCCCCATTGCTTGTTCTGTCAAGAGCTTTGCCAAAGTACAATAAGAAGCATGGCAATGTTATATGGCAGCCATATTTTGCTGTAGGCCTTCAGGCACCTTAAAGCAAATAAAGCTTTATGTTTTTACTGTTTTTTAGCTTCTTTTTTTTCTCTTTCTTTTTTGCTGTGTGGTTCTGACAAGGAATTTCCTTGTATTTTCACAAAGGATATCAGCTCAGCTCCGACCAGAGCCTTTTCTCGGGAAAACTCTGGCACCAGCTGCACGGGGAACAGGCCTAAACTTAGGATGTTTGCAAAGTGAAGTTCTCTCAAATTAATCACTTTGTCAGACAATGAGAGCAGAGCACCCCAGGGCTAAAAGGGAGACAAGGCCTTTCAGCTGGAAGAAGAATATGCTGCGCTACAGTATATGTTTTCGGGGTTGTTGTTCATTTTCACTAAAGGAGACAGAGATGGGAATGGGGAACTTGTGTAGTGTAGTGCTCTCACTCTCTTGATGCCACTGAATATGGCTAGAGTGTAGAGAAGCCATTTCCCATAAGAGGGGATAAATGGATGAAGCTGAAGGTGAGGACAAAGCAGGAACATCACATTTAGAGGATTATTCATCAAGTTCAGAGACGATGTCAGGCCTCGGCCAAATGCTGCATCTTCACAGCACCATTGTAAACATGCTGTTACAGCCCTTGTTGTTCCCTTAATACTTGAACGCCACTTGCCATTTGCACCCACGTTTTAAAGGCTATAAGAGAACAAGCACAGTTGCATTTGCTGCTTTAGCTTTGTGTTATTCCTGTCATGATCAGCTAGGCTGAGCAGACCCAGATGCTGGAACCCAAAGGACCACAGGAGAATGAGATGAAGAATTAACGGGTTTATTATTACGGTCGAGGACCAGTGAGTGAGTATAGTTGGTGAATATACGATTGGGTGATGATTCTGGCGAAGTGGCTGTGGGTGACGTGGCCTGGATTCGTGGTCGAGGCGTGGAGAGGGACCGAGACTTGAGTTGAGACGTGGCGTGGCTTGGGTTGTGGTGTGGCTGGAGGCTTTGGATCTTTGATGAGGGAACCATCTGCTCGTGAGTAAGTAGGACCCAGGTAGATACTCGTAGCAATGTGTCCTGTGGAGACGAGGTGGAGAAGAAGCCGTTAGTAGAAGCCAAAAAAAAAACAGAACAAGAAACTTGGCATGAGACCAGGTAATGCACCATAGAGGGGCAACGAACTGGTTATGAATGCTGGTGAAGAATCCTCTTAAATAGAGCTGGCAGGTGATAAGGTGAGTATCCACAGCTGGCTCCAATCAGGAAGGCAGAGGAGAGAAGGGAGGGGGGAGTCTGAGAGACTGCCAGAGACACAATGACAATTCCTCTGTAGTTTGAACTGAGACTCCAAAACTTTAATTTCAGTGTTCATGTTTTTTACAAACTCCTTCCGAAGGTAACACTAATAAATGATACGGTGAATAAGAAGAAATACATTCAGCAGACCAAACAGTCAAAATAAGCCAAAGCGACTGAGTAGTGTAAGTACCACATGTCAACCCTGATGGTTGAACAATCTTTTGAGGGTAGACGTGCACGATTTATTGAGGAGTCAAAGGCATCTATCAATAAGTGATTATTAGAGAACTAGTTAGTGTAGCTGGTTTGATTCAAGCCATCACGTTTCATTTAAAGCCCCAAAGGACCAAATGTGGATGTTATTGTTCATCTTTCGGCATATCCCGTCTGGGGTCGCTACAGCAAATTTCCTTTTTACTGATCTGAACATTTGGTTTGGGAGGGATTTTTATGCGTGATGCCTTTCCTGACACAACCCGTATTTCCTCAGGGCTGTATACTCAGGCTTGGTCCCTCTTGTGACTACATAGTTAGGCAGTAGCGTAATAAGTCTTCCTTAAAGACCCCAACTGGATTAGGCTCATTGCAACTCCTTAGGAAACAAACCTGAGTTTACCATCCGCCAGGCCTACACACAGCCAACTAATCTAGCCGCTCGAAGAATCAAATGTTGCACTTCCAAAAATGACCACTGGAGGGTGAAACGATTCCCCATTAGTCCCTTCGTTAAAATGTTCAACTAAGAACCCCCCAAAAAATGTCTGTATAGACGATAACGGTTGTTTATTTTTGATTCATGATCACAGTTCAGGATGTGAATCCTCTATCAGTTGTCCTACCCAATTGACGAGTTTTGGACTGTTTTTGAGTAAATTTTGGTCAACATAACAAATCCACTATAGGGTCCCTTATCCTCAGACACCATCAGTCCAGTTAATATGTGCGGGTTGATTCATGAGTTTATTTACTCTTTTATTTGTCATCTACAGGTTGTTTGGTCAGCTCCTTGTTAAATCAATGCAAACCTAAAAAAATGTGTAAAAATTAAGGGCATTCATTGCCTTGTGAAGGGCTATTCTTTTGTGAAAGCATCTCTGATCTTGATGAACATGTGATACATTTTCTTATGCATCTGTATCAAAGTTTTTTTTTAATAAAATTGTTATTTTGATATCTTGATTAAAACTGTAAAATTGCATGTAGTTTTGCAAAGAGACAAAAAAAATGTTTTTTCATTGTTTATTCATCCATTTTTTTAGGAGTTTTGCCTTATTGAGAAGGAGGGTCTAAGGGCAGGGATGCCCAGTTTAGCCTAGTCTGTTTTGTTTAGTTTGGTTTAGCCATTACCTATTTAATTCTATGACTTAATACTCTTTATGATTTCATGTTTATTTTACAACTACCGGTGTGAAGCCCATTGAGATGACTATTGTTGCAATATTGGGCTGTATAAATAAAATTGAAACCACTTTGGAGGACAATCTGATCATTCTCCTTCTGACCTTTTGCTATTTTTTCTCATTTGTATAGAGAAAATAATAAAAGGGTCCTCTAATTGTGGGACAAGAAGTCATCAAAATAGTTCACAGAGAAACTGAAGTACAGCTGAAAGTGGCTGTCTGTCAGATGCAATTACAGTTGGTTTAATTTGATCAGAAATTTAAAAATCTTTGACTTGAATATTTTCTTTAAACTCCAATCCAAAACAAACATTTATTCCTAAAAATGCTAAATAGTGACAAATGTTCATATTGGTCTCACAAAAGCCATCCCCCTAACTGAGTTTTTATTTTTATTTTTTGCTCTTACCTTTTCACTCGTGCTATCCAAATGCCATTTCCAGATGTACCAGATGTACCCGTTAAGACGGTGGGGGTAGTAACAGTGATATATGGCTGTAATCCCACTGCTGCAGCATGACACGCCTGTCAGTTGCCATGGGAGACTGCATGATTTATATTCCGTTGCTCTTCACATAGCTTGATATAAGTAATGTCAAAGGCCTGACTTTGCAATATTATGCAAAATTGACGAGGTTGTGTCACTGATTTGACAGAGACTTTATTCACAAGGAAAAATATTGTATAAAAAGCATTTAATATCCACAGCTTTCCCCAAAGGAGAAGAGGCTGAGTTTATGGATTCGATGCGCACGGTATGCAGCGAGAATCTGCGTTCCGTCACTTGCTGTATCTATAATTGATCTGTTAAAAAAAGGAGGCAGATTGGTCCTTTTAACAACCTCTCAACACAGCTGGGTCTCAGCTATTCTCGCAAGTGATGAATGTTACCTCCCCTCAATGTACGCTGCCGCGTGTCGCACCTTATCTGTCGCAGACTTTGATCGTCTAAATACAAAGCAAGATTGTTAGTGCGGCACAAAGCCTGTGTAAAGTTTAACATACTGAGAAGTGCACAGCAGAAATGAAAAAAGAAACCTTTTGCATATGCGTAACTACTTGAGACAGCAGAGAAGGGCATTATTGATTTCAGCAGTGAAACGTCTGTCAAACAAGAGAAAATCAATGCCTATAAAATATTGGGCTTGAAAGGAACGCTGTGTTAAAAGCAAAGGGAAACTATTACCACACCATTGTGTATCCATACAGACGAGTGGAGTGTTACATTTTTTTGAACGTCAGCCCAGAAGGAAAATGTGAAATATGCCTTTGTTGAAGACAGTTGATATCTGACCTGCAAATTCTTTATTGAATGCTTACTAAAACATCTGTGTGTCATTTTCCTCTTTCAAATGGCATACTTCCTGTTGGGCAATAAAAAAGGTCAATACGATATGTGTTTGTTTTTTGAATGTTCTTAAAAAGATGTCATAAGTTTTCCTATACTGAGATAAAAAATAAATAAATAAAATTATAGTTGTTGTATAAGCCTACATCTTACGTGCCGACGAAATCCATCAATGAGTACGGTAGTCAAGGCATAAATAGCCCATCTGCCAGAAATCCACTCCTTGTGGGTCAAGAATCTTCTTCAGAAGAGACCCAGTTTTCTGCTTATTATTTTCTATGTCCTTATACTTATAATAAGTCAACGTTGGCTTGCTAAAAGACTAATGAAACAAACCAATGCTGAGTGACCACTTACAAAGCTCTTTACATCTCTAACTGAAGTTCAAAATTGGTTCTTTCTTTTTGTTGTTGTTTATATTTTTCTTAGTCAACAGACTTTTGCCTCTTAAACTTATGACTTTATTCTCGTAAATTGTCAATTTATAGCATGTAAAATTCTAACTTTATTCTCGTAAAATAACGACTTTTATTCTAAATTTTACTATTTCAATTTATAGAAATTTTGACTTTTTGTCTCATAGTTTTACTTTGTTCTTACTTTTTTTTTTTTACTTTTTTTCTAATATTATTATGACTTTATTCTTTTAAAATTACATGTTCTCTTAATTTTATAACTTTTTCTCCCGTTATTTTTTATTTTTTTATTTTTATGGTGGCCCAAAATACTTTGTCATTCTAAGATATGGAATTCTAACATAAAAAACAAGGATCAGGGACAATGGCAAAAAAGAGTAGTCGTAAAAGAGCTAAAGGCGAGGAAATATTAGGATTAAGTGATGCACAAAAGAAACCTAGAGGATTATGTAGTGTGAGAGCTTTAAAAAAAAAGTGCTTTTTGGATTTAAAAGAGCCCAAACTGAGTGAAATGACCCAGAAATATCCCGGTCTGAGACATAATAGGGATGAGACTCTAAAAAGCAATGTAGTGGGGGTTTAGCGATTTCTTTAACATATTTTTAAGCATGTTAGGCATCCTTTTTTACATAGAAGTAGTTTATTTTTTGCTTTCCAATTAAATTACTTTTAGAAAGATATTTGTTTTTTTCTTTCTTTCTTTTTTAAGTAGTTTTACTTACTAAAAACAATTAGAAAATGCTGGGGAAAATAGGCATGGATGAGAAGCCTTTGACAGTTTCTGCTTTTGAAGTAGTTTCAAAAATATTAAAACAATAAATAATTTACTCCATTAATTTAATTCCATTGTCAGACTAGTAATCCATCAGTTGTGTAGGACTATTTATGTAAGTCAAAAATGTTTAGAAGCCTGTACACATTACGTTATATTTATGAACACACTTCAAACACAACACAGCCTGAACGATGTTCACTGAGTGTGTGGTGATGCTTTGGGGTCGGCTGTGTTTCTAGTGGATTAAAATCTGGTTTGCCTCTCTGGTGTGGTAATCTGATCTAGTGTGTAGTAAGTAACCTTCTAAAAAAATAAATAAAAAAAGAGGGGTCGGTTGACAAAATCTGACATATCTTGTAAAACAAAGAAAAACAAAAACAATTTTCTTTCTGTTTTCTTGTTAAACACTTGTTGGCGGCTGTTATCACAGCAATGCAATTCACCTAACCTAAGAACATGCCACTAAATATATAGCTTTTGAAAAAATTTGAACATATATTTTTACGGAACGCAGGATTATAGGACTATAATGTGTTTTTTTAGATATTTTATTTCTAAAAAGGAGGTTTTTTTATTATAATACAATTACATAAATATAAATAATAATACATTTTTGTGTTTGATTTATTTTTGCATGTTTCCTGAATTCGTTATTAATTACATGGTACATCGCCAAATGCTTTTTAGATATGTTTAATATTTGTTGTGTTAGTCAATAAATGAAATAAATGTTAATCTTTCCAAACTGTCGAGTTGTGTCACTTTAAGCAAGACACCTATAATTTATAGAAATGCATTTGGTATTCAAAGTAAATGTTGGTGTTTCATCTTAAATCTCAGTCTTGCAAGCTGCCCTTTACTCTGCTCTATTGCTATCTCTGAATAGATTTGATATTACCACTGCCTTCTCCTGTGTTTATACTCGCTGGTGGCAGACGGACTTCAGATTGAGCTCCCCTTTGATCTAACAGCAGAAACATTATGTGTGCCTCTCTCATGTCATCTAATATACTATTAATGTCTTTTAGGTTGTTTTTTTTTTCCTTTCCCTAGTCCTTGGTAAAAGTAAACAGGATTTAAATATAGTGCCAGGCTTTGATCTAACACAGAAATATTTCCCCTTGACAGACGTGTAAAAAGCACATAAATGCTTTAGTTAATCCGGTATGGATTGAAAAAAAGGGGGCTAATTGTGAACTGTGTCTTGGGATATCTTCATCCACAACAAAGCAAGTTTTTTTGTGTTTCTTTTTACCTTTTCACAGGCATGGTGAACTACAGCGAGGTGTCTGGCTATCCCCTCGTTCAGCACTGGAATATCCGTTCCGTCCTATACCATGTCAAGCTCAATCAGTGGGTCTTGTCTCAAGGTAAATTATGCAGCACACACCACCCACACACACACACCCACGTGTATAAAGGAATTTATTTAAAAAGAAAATGCATTTTCTTTAACTTTTCTTGTTTTGTTCACTTTCCCTGCAACTGCTTGTCACATATCACAAAAGTTTTTAATCCACGTTGAGACAAAAGCCTCCTGTCAGCGCACACCTTGGAAACTTCACAGAGTGAGATTACTGGATAGGTATTTAGCAAATCGCTACATCCACTGAGGACTCCTCACAGCTGTCAGCGCATCAAAGATTATATTTAATACTCACTGACAGGTTTCTTCCTACTGAGGTATCCTTTCATGATATAAGTAAAGGAAAAGCTATTTCGATTGTAAGTCTTTAAAGTGGTAAAGTCTCTTGAAATATGGTGTTCCGTCATTCTGGCGGCTGTGATTATAATTAAATATTTCTTATTTTTTGTCATGCTGTCATGTTGGAAATGAATGCATTATAATGTTAAGTACAAGTACCCCTCTGTAAACACAGACGTAACAATTCCAATACTGCGTACACACTGCCTTTGGTAACGCACTTTTTAATGACAAGTCTATGTAAATCTGCATTTCAAGCATAGGCATTTCAAACTCCTGCGTCCAGATGTTGCTACACAAGTTTTTACAACCATTTTTGGGCTTTGCGCACAAAATGCATGGCTTTTGAACAAAAGTTGCCAGCTAAACCAGGTCAAACTTGGGCCAATTTGGACATGGATTTGGTAGTGGATATTTGGTACGTATGGATAATGTCTCTATTAATTCCCTAAATAGAGGCCAATCATTTAAAAATAGTCTAATCATGAAGAAGAAGGGGCTGATAACGTCTGCACTTGTTTTTCAAATAAAGATAAACCAACACCAGAACCAAACCACACTCCTGCCATTGGAAGGATGCTAGCAATGAATTGAACTGTTTCCTTTTCCTGCCCAAGTCACAAGATTTGCACCGCTTCAACATTTCGTACCAAGCCCATTTCAACAATAGGTGACATACACGGGCTAGTAAACAGTAGATAAAGGACCAATGGGCTTTTACGCACGTTTAGCTCACTGGCATGCGTCAAATACTCGGTGTGTACATAGCTTATTGCATTCCCACTGAAGTTGGCATGGTTATAAGGCTACCACCTCAACTAAGGGTGTGCTTTCTGTTTTTTCTTTCCTCTGAAGCGTTTCAACAGTCACCTTTTTTAATATCTTTCCTATATTGGCTCATCATATTTCAGCGACCACTGAAGGGGTAAAGGGACTGATTTCTACATCTGATAGCAAAGCCGCCATTTCTCATCCTCGCTATATTCTTTCTCTCTCACACTTCAGCGGCCACCTAATTTAATTTAGGCGAAGATGTAAGAACCAGTGAACCATGAAAGCTGAGATATTAATACCACTTGTTCTGGAAATCATAATGATAAACTACTATCACAGTTTTACTTTTCAATACTTGCTGAGTGAGAATCTCACCGAGCATTTGGATGTTACTTTACAGCCAGATCAGTGAGTCATATCAAACATACAGTATATCCTTGTGACATTTTAGGTCCTTGTTCTGCTAACTCACAAAACTTCCTAAAATTACATTTAGAAACTTTATTACTTTCATGAAATGTGGCATTACCATATTCCTCAATATACTCTCCATTCTTTGAAAGGTGATGCATAAAACCCTGGTATTTTGGTAAAGTGAAGTTACCATGTGAGATGAGCAGTCTAAATTGATGAAAAATAGACATCAGGTTTTTTACTCCAGCATTTTTACTTTAAAGAAGAAATAATCTCTGCTTGTGTCTTGATTAAGTTAAGTATTGAAAAAAAAAATCAGCAATTTCAGTTAGAAAGTATCTATCTTGCATGAGTGCATATTCCAACAATATGTTGCAGTCTTTAAGGGGATTAAGCGCAGTATTTAGTGTAGACAGAAACATGATGGTCACTGCTATGGGATACACTCCTTTACCATTCATTTGTTGGCTGCTGCTACTACATACTGCATTGAGTAGATAGCAGTATATACTCCATTTGTCAGTTATGGGACTCGTGTATTTGCTTCCTTACATCACTCATGTATGACCAATTATGTTTGTGGGCTTTTTTCAACAATGTCCAACAATGACTCAGTTTTTGCTCCAGATTCAGAACTCTCTGACATTTTTGTCCTTTTGTTTAGTTGTTTGTCACAATCTGAATTGTCTCAGGGCCGGAACTGAAAAACATATTGTGGGCCATTAGTTGCCATACTCTTATTTTAGACCAGCGGACAGCGGTTAATATGCCGAAAGCAAAAATCCAGGCAAATTTAACAGAAAGAAAAAAGGCGCAATTAAAAAATAACTTACAGAGAAATGCAACAAGACCTTCACATCTGATGCACTACAGTGATGAGCTAAATGTTGATATTCCTGCTGCAAAACACGATCATAGATAGATACATGTAGGCTACCAAACATGAAGTCATTGAAGTCTGCAATTTCAGACAAATAATTTTGTAATTTGGTCATACTTTGAACTCTACATCAACAGGGTGCATATTAAAGCTCTTGTCAAGAGCTTAATAGGGCAATAGATTACTTGTGCAAGTACTTTAGCAGAGAAAGCCACATTTTCCAACTAAAATGATCATTTCTACGCTGATGACACTAAACTTAGTTACATGATGTAGTGAGACATTGCCTCACATTGATCTAGACCTGTCTCATGAGGATACAGAGCAGATGGACTGAAGTGTAATGAGGTGAAATGCTGGGAAGGATTAGTGACAACTTTTGAAGACAGAGGAAGGGATCATAGAATTTAATGGGCAGCTAAGAAGAAAATGAAAAGTAATAGACCTTTTATATGCTTATGTGTGTAAAACACATCGGTCTGCTGGCATTTTGTGTTTTTGCCCAGGTTTTACCAGAAGTAAAATGACAGTTAGAGTTCTACTTCACTGCCATAAATAAAAAAATTTCTTTTAGTTTAATGTTTTCACACTAGTTTCATACATTATATTAAACTTTGCTCTAGAATTCTTCTCACTATTGAAATCAGTCATGCTGTACTTTTAATGCCTTTAATTTTCATTCACAGTTCCGGTATCAGTTAATAATGTGACTTAGTCGTCTGTTTTAATCTACTAAATGCAAAAGTAAAATTGGAAGAATGGTTACTACCACTTAAAGTAACTTTCTCAAATTCATCTTTTCAGCTTTTAGCTCAGCCATCCATTCTCTAGACGGGGCAACGCAGCGGAGCGACTTTGTCGCTATACTCAAGGAGTTTGGGAACCATTATGTGCAGGAGGCAGTCTATGGCTTCCAGGAGTCCTGTACCATCTGGTACCCCAACAAACAGGTCCAGAGGCAGCTTTGGCTGGAGTACCAGGACATTAGCAAAGGTAAGGGACATCTTCCAATCTACAAATTCCTTCCTGTATCTAAACAAAATTCCATGGGATTTTGGTGATTTATGTAAGGTGGCTTAACACGTTTTTCTGTCCTGTTTTCTTATATATGTATCAAAGGGATTTTTAACAGTTTCAATTGTTTAAACCACACAATTTGTCATACAAATAATATGAAATAATAAAATAAGTGGTTCATTTTTTAAAAGCTCCCTTTCTGAGTATTAATTTTCACTTTTTGGGGAGATAAGATCAAAATTTTGTACCTCTTATACAAATGAAAAAAAGGTTGGAACTCACAATTTTTGTGGTCAAAATTATATTCTTATTAATATGTCTTCTGTACGATTTTATGTAACTTACACTGAGTAAGGATATTATAATACTTGTATGATATTGTATTATTCCGCATTTTTGTGTCAAACAAAGATACCAAACCCTAATATTTTGCTTTTTTTGCCTCAAATTTATGAATATGTCGGTCATCTATCTCTTTCTTTCTCATACAAGTAATTTCAGCAAACCACAGCAGAAATAAAAAATGTCCCCACTTACCACATCGTTGCACACCAGTAGCTTTAAAATGTCCACTTTTTCTTCCAGATTTGTTTTTTTCTTTTAGTTTTTTTTTCTTTTAGTTGTCCAAGAGTACTTCTGCTGCACTTGACTTTTCACTCTGCGTTATCTCTGTGCTGATAGATAAGATGAAATGACCGAGTTCCCATACTCTTTTAAAGGGGTTCATTGCTCTTCATTTTACAACCACTGACATGCTGGTTGGAAATTGTTACACAATTCAACACAATAAAAAGAAATGCTTTGTTGCTTCTTTTTAAGGTTCATCTAAGAACTATTTCTATTTTAAAGACAATCTTTTATCAACAGTGTTGAGATACCATTATGGAGGTTTAAATATCATGTCATGTTAAAAAATTGAGACAAACCTTGCTTTTTATCAGTAGTTATGTAGTTTTTCCGGTAATTGGGCTCAAACCGCAAGGGAAAGGGATGCCTTTTTTGCTATGTTCATACAGCAATTTGCAACGCGTGTTTAAGTGACTACTTTCAATGTAAAGTCAATGTAAATATGAGTATATGCACATTTCGAGCTTCTGCGTTCAAAACTCCTGCGTTCATGTGTTGCTATGCAAGTTTTTAAGTCCGTTTTCAGGTTCTAAAGACAAGATGTGTGACCATTAAACGCGCGTTGAAAGTTTAACCAGTTGAAAGTTGACTAATCAGGGACTTCATATGTCGGAATAGAGCTGTGAAGCAAGATTTGCATCACTTTGACATTTTGCTCAAAGCGTCTTCCAACTGTGAGTGCATGCTAGTATCAGGTAGAGACTGTCACTACCTGATCTTTATTCTGAACTCTTATCAGTTTCACCGCTCACCCTGCATTCACGAACCCTATGCCTCTGCCTTTCTTTGCCAATTTGAATATCACTAAACTAAAAACAAACATGCACACCCATAGCACTTTACCGTCAGGCTTTACTGGTCGACCGGCCTACCACTGCACCACGGCCGCCTTGATGGGATCCTCATACATCGGCGTGTAAACCGCAGTTAAACGACACAAAAGAAGCAGAAATAATTTGCACATGAGCTGTCCAAATTTCAAGAGAAACCTATTATTTTTAACATAATTCTCACTATACCATGTATCAAACATTTTTGAATCATAGCTACCGTAAATGCTTTAGTGGAAGTGATGCATGATTTGCGCTTGCAGGATGAGCGGTGAAACCAAATGAGTTCCGCATACAAATCGGGTAGTGGCAGTCAACCCCGTATGCTAAAGGCGCATTCAAGAATCTGCCATGAACATGCATCACATGTGCGGCATATACGTGACAATTAGGTTACCACCACTTGAAACTTGTTGCAAAAGTATTACATAAAAGCAAGATCATCGTCACTGCAGCTGGAGTCACTAGTACTCTTAATTTAGGCACAAAAAAGACATGAATTTAAAGCAAAAGTTTTGACATATTATGACTACTTGATGTCTCAACTATTAAAGGTAATAATTCAAAACTTTTAATTTTTACTTTTTCAGTTATTTCATTTTTGCTATCTAAATCAGAAAGTGCAACAAATCATAAATCTAGTTTACCAATTTCTAGTATTTTCTTTCCACTGGATGTAGTAATATCCATCCTACTGTTCAAATGAAGCTGAAGATTTAAAAATCTGATCGTCTGCACAGTGACAGCCGTAGGCTGCAGATCTGAAGCGATTGAGTTGATAGTGGGTAACTGTTTCAGTTTAGTCCCAGTTCCTCTATTTGCAGAAAAAAGATATTGACTCCACTGGCAAAAACTTAAAATCAGAGTCATTTTTCTTAATCTCCTTCTGGCTTCTTAGCTACACATTTTGCCCTTTCGAAGGAAGTAATGAGCTCACAAGAGAGTCCGATGATCCATGTGTTCACCCTCAGCTCCAAATTCACGATGAGCCTCTCTGCAGCCAGGTAGCTGCTTTTTTTGTTGATCGCCCCTTGGATGGTGTTAGCTTCTTTAAGGCCTAATTTAAAATTATTTTGCCTTTGGATAGCTTTAAAATGTCTATATGTGGATGCAATTTGGGCTGTTGGAACAACCTGCAGAAACCTACTTTAAAAATTTCAAAAATAATATTATTTCAGTTGAATATTTTTAACAATGAACAAAACAATGAAATATCACATCATTTTTCAGCTAATATTTAGTTGCAACTCTACAGCTCTGTGACCTAGAACTGAACAAACATCAATTGCCGAGCGACTCACCGAGCATCACGGTTAGTGGAGTTCACCTAAAACTTACATCGCTTGTTTCCTAATGATCCAGGAAGCTGAAAACAACACACTCAATGCATATGTCCACGGACGCATTGCCAGAGCTCTGGTGCTGAACGGGTTAGGCTTGTATAGACACAGACAAAGCTCATTAACCACGGTCAGTCGGCGTGTGCCTGTGTGGTCATAATGCCTTGTCAGGCTGATTAATAGCACTTTCTTCCTAGTACTAGCTTTTGATGTGAGTTTTCTATTGTCAGACTCATGACCTCAATTACCACTGCAGAGATCAGACACGAACAGCATGAAAGCCACTGATGTTCAAGTCATGCCGTGACCATTTATTCCATCAAGAAAAATGGGTTTGATTTGAAAGTGATTTTTTTTCTTGAAGCCGTTAGTATGTTGGAGTTCACCGAGCCAGGTTGTTTTGACACCTTCCTCTGTGATGGAAGTGTTATTGTACATTGAGACACACGGTATTCTCTTTAAGGGCATATTGCAGGACTCCATATACACTTCAGTTATGTTTATTTGTTACAAGAATTTAGGAATAAGATTGTCTACATGAAAGCAGCGAGGGGAACCATCTGAACTAAAAAATACAGCCTCTTTTATGGTTCACTTACTCTACCAGTGACAAAAAGCAGACGAGCAGAGAGGAGAGATGGCGAGCTGACTTGGAGAGTTTATCCACCACGATTGATTTTGCAATCAAACAAAGGTGTGTCAGGAGCTCCTGGCTGCAGCTCTTCATCTCCTGTTGGAGTGAGCTCCAACATCCATTGCATCAGAGAGGCAGAGGAGCCGCCGGATTTTGACCGACTTACTGTTACAGACAGATACAGAATGGTTGAACTCCTCTTTGAAAACACTTTCACTTTTTCTTTATTATACTTCTAATTTTTCTTGAAATAAGCTATCAAAAAGTAATCCCGGTTTGCTTTGATGAACTTTTCGCTACTCAAGCAATAAGTCCGCTGTGCAGGAAAAATAGCCCATTTGTGGGCTTGAAATGTTACTATTTATGTCTCTAATTAGCATGGATATGTAAAGACCTAATGATCCTTGAATCATATACTCTACAGAGTTTCAAATAAACAATAACAGCTTAGAAATTCTGCATTCCACTGCTAATTGTTGAACCTTAATTCCCTGTGGAGTAAAACAACAATTCAAAATAAACAGTCAGTTTTTTCTTCATTTTTTAACTATAGCATAGTTAGGTAAAACAACATGTAACTGAGGGGGAAAGTTTGCAAATGTTGAATAGAATGAAAGATAATAAACCTTAAAATAAAAACTTTACTATGATAACTTTATTGACGTCACTTCAAAGTTTAATGTTAATACAGTGTTCCCTAAAGTGCGGAAAATACAGTACAGGTTTGCTTGTTTAGTAAATAACATGAGGTTTCTTGTTTAAATTTATTTCTTATCTTATTTATTGAGCAGCTGAGGTCCATCTTTACTTTACAATAGTTTTGAAATAAATGGCTTGAAAAATGTTTATCAATAACAATTACAAAACTCTATATCCAAAATGCTAAAAATGAATTTGCTTTGCTATGCATGTAAGAAAAATTAAAAATCAAAACAAACAAAAATATATCTGCAGCAAATTTTATAATTGTGATCAAATGTAATTTCTTCCTTTTGTTTTTAACTTTAGACTTCCTACTTTTTGTTTTAAGTCACTGTGACCTCTTAGTTAACCTTAGCTAGCCCCCCTACTGAGGTGTCAGCTCTTAACCATTCTCCAGTACAGCTTTGTGTTCCCATACGTGCTGTTAAGTCCGATCCCCCTGCCAGAAACTGCAGGTAAAAATAGGCGGCTTATTTATTGTGCTAAGAGTCTGTCATTTTAGCAAAGTGCCGGTTGGAGAAATCTTGCTTAAAGGAAAGAGAAGGAGAGCAGGAAGAGATGGTGAAGAACAGCAGGGAAGGCATGCAAGGAATTATTTAGGACCAGCCCTGACCTGCGTGACCCCTTCCACCAGCACACACAACATGCACACCGCAGATTAGCAGCAACTGCCCTGCTGGGTTACTGGCTGGGAATTACTCAACACCCACTGCTGTTCTTTGACAGCATGCCTCTCTAAATGTACTTCATTATCTTTCTTTTTTGTTTTTTTCTCTCTCTAAATATACAACTGCTTGATATGGTTGTGCTAATTGTCCAGATAGGATACATTCAAGATATTTTTGAATGCTGCAAAACAGAAAAGGCAGGAAGAATGTTTGTCTTCTAAGTAGTTGGCTCTTTTTTCTTTTAAATGCAAGACTAAAATTATATAAAAGATTAAATGGGAAAAACCAACAACTCACTTCTCACTCACCTTTTTTACACTTTTGAAAGAATAAGGAAGTTAACTGCTACATTTTTTATCCCACCTACGCTCTAAGATGTTTTTACAAATTAGAAAAATATTGTAAAAATGGCGTAGAAGAAAAATGTCTTTTCTTGTATCAGCATCAACTGTTTTTATGTTTTTTATCTAAATGTTTATATGGTGTCATTTTTATTCAGATTTAGTTTGTTGTGTAGTATAATTTGTGTTAAATAATATTGGGGATTTTATATTCAAATTATACTATTCCTTCAAACACTGTGATTTTAAGTTCCACTCCGATTATCCTTTCATCTATTATAAAAGCATGCCTACTCGTCTTTTGATTATTTTGTTTAGACAATATAAAAAAAAACCTTTTCTGCAGAGCGGCAGTTGTTCATTAAAGATTTGCCTCTGAGTTGTGGGTGAGACCTTTAGTGCAGAATAACCCCACCCCTCTTCCCCTCCCCGTTGCAAATGTTTCTGGATTTTCTACATCACAAGTAAGCTCTTATTCAACTGCATTTCTTTTGTCGGATCCTGATTCACAACTATTTGAATAAAGAAATACTTTAATATGCAACTTTGAGCTTACATTTTTTTTTCATTAAATGCGCATCATGAAAAAAAAATGCCACAAGGACTCAGTAGAAACACAACTTTAATCAAAGTTGGTCCTTTAATCTGACAGTCGAAATTCTTTAAAATTTATTTAAGCCGCTTGTTGGCTTTTCACTGCTTTGGACTTCCACGTCTATAAGCTGTAGCCGCAGGGCTACTACTATATGGTTGTTTCGGGTTCAAGTCTCATTGATTGCAGAATCGGTCAGAAGCAAATCCACAAAGGAACATGTAGGTCTCTTTGATTAGATTTGGTTCATAAATACTGCATTGGTTTTCAATAAGATAATTTCCTGCTCAACAGCAAAGGCGTTCATCTTTTTTTTTTTTTCTTTGGTTCTGTTGATGAGGAGCAACGTCAAACCTTCTATTTTTTTAAGTGATCAAACTGAGGTTTTTTATTGTTAAAATCTCTGCTTGTATACTGGGCTGCATGCAGCAGTAGACATGACAAATTGAGGGAACTCGCAATAAATCCCTGACACAACAAGATAATACATCACTGACAAAGTCACTGTTAAGCACAACAAAAAATGAATAAAAATAAAGCATATATATTTATATATTTTATTAAATCAATCAAATACAGTTTTTTTTTAGTTGCCTTTTGGATAAACAGAGGAATGTGTTTTTACATAGCTTAAATTAAGCTGGAGGCATTACGAAAAAACAATTAAAATCTTTTTTTAGCGTTAAAGAAATGCGGTATATTGTGAGCAGTATAGGTGCCACAAGTCCTGACTGTTCGAGTGCTGCAATATATATTTTGTTTATTGTGTTTTCCCTCAAGCTAACCTAGACACAACTCTAACAGAATGTGGAATGTTTTCTTCGAAAATGTCATCCATTCAGCCTTCAGCCCTTGGCTATTTACAGTTCCTGTAAATATTCAATGTATGTGTGCTCAAGTACATGAATATTTGGCAATAGTCTTTGTCGTTTATATTGTTTAAATATTATAGTACTGTTATATTTAAATCACGCCACAATTGTTTTTTCTTTTCTATTTAAATACATTTGCAAATATTTCTTTCTCTGCCAACAGCTGTTTTTTATAGAAAACATCTATTGAGAGAAAGTTTTCTATTTTCCCAAACTGACATTAAAAAAAATAAATAAAAACAAGCATTGGGTAGAAAACTTTTAAAAACTTGAATAATTTGAACTTATTAAATGCCCTGCATCCTGCAGAAAACAGAATATAGTTCAAAATTAATGTATATTATATGGTTCAAGATATAATACTTTGGCTCATCCTGATTGCAGCTTCAGCAGATATTTCAAAATCATTTTCCTTTCATGCAGCATAAACTTTGTTGCCAGTAATTCTATTTCTTAAGAAGGGAACTGTCCTTTACTTCTATTAAAAAAAAAAGCTGAATTTTGATTGATACAGGGAAGCTTTTAAAACATCGTCAAGTTTAGTACTTCTTTATTAACTATTAATATAATTTACTATGTAACTCTTTATTTAAATACATTGGTTTACTTTTTATTCATACTTTTTGTTGTTTTGTTTTGTTCAGTTTCATTTTGAGCAGAAAGAAAACTATATTTATTATGCAATACATTTTTATTATGGTTGCAGTTTGGATTGTAAAAGGTACCTTTTGAACTACTTTAGTTATTTATGATGCCTTATTTTGTCAAAACAGAGCACATTTTGAATTAAACGGTCTGTGTTGCATCTGCATTAAGGTGTCCCTTAAATTGAATTTACAAAAAATATATTCAAATAATAAAATTATAATGAGATTTACATCCAAAAATAACAATGACACCTCTTTTTTTTATAGTATAAATCCACTATCTTACAAACCTGGAAGAAAATGGTTTTATGTTTTTCTATCACCTTTAATACCCTGAGATTTTAATCTAAAAAAAAATCTGGAATTGCCTATTTTTTTAAACAAAAAAAATATACAATTTTGTTCTTTTATTTAAACTTTCGACATCCTGGGGTCTATATGAAACTGAAAGTCAAAAGCTCTTCTTCTGTTTCCTCACTGTCTCTTTTCTGGGATAATAAACTTTCCAAACAAGTTTTCTTTTTTTTTACTTCGCTAGCGGGACAGCCACTGTAAGAAAGTAGGGAATTTATTTACAGCATTTTACTGAGCAACTTGATACGCAGAAACAATGAGTTGAATGTTGTCGGGAAAATCCAGTAGTTTTCCAAAATCTTTTTTTTTCTTTGTGGCCTGGTAGCAACTGTTGCAGGGGGGTTGGGGACCCCAGTGTTAATGTTAGACCCTAATAATATAACAGAGTGCATATGATTAAAAGATAAGTGTCATTTGTACAATTGGTGATAGACAAACAATTTCATGGAAATTGTTAAAAACTGGATTTTTGTTAACAGTCCCATCACGCATGAAGAAAAACTGAGGGATCCAGTGATTTACTAAATACAAAAGAGGGGAAAAGAGGATGGTTGAAAGAGGAGGAGGTGAAAAAAGTCTGGTGTCTGTTGTTGGAAGAGTCATTATAACAAAAAAACAAAAAAAAAACAGAAGCATGGTACAGGAGCACACTTTCTGAAATGGAAAATTGGTGTGACTGTGGAAAAAAGGTGAGAGGAGCAAATTATAAAAAGCAGAGAATGGGCATGACAAGAAGACTAAACACTGAGGGTGCTAGAAGGTGAACACTGGAGAAGCTGTCATATGGAGGGAGCCTGGACGATCTCAGGAGGTGTGGGTGGAGGTGTTGAGGATGTCTCTGAAGAGAAAGCAAGGGGATGAATGCCTAGTGCTTGGTCCCACGTCACACAATTACATGAAGACATGAAGCAGGTGTTTGTGAACTTAATAATGTCCATTTTTCAAGTCTAAGTCTGCCTACATGCTGCAACGTCTCCAACGTCTTTTACTGAACACATTGTACCGCTTGTTTACTCAGGTTGACGGCTGAGGCCTGAAAACTCATTTAACTTCCTGGCTCTAAAAAAAAGGTTGGTGATTTGCTTTGTCATGAAAATACTGATATAGAGCCTTGTCAGCACAACCCCAGACATATTGCCTCATGAGAATAAAGCAAGCCAAGAGCAGATCACTTTACATGCAACAGGATAGCAAATTGCTTTAGCAAAGATTGCACTTTGCTTAAAAAAAATATCATTTTAAATTGCATATACTTTTAGTCAAGGAATGAGGTTGAGGTGGGTTGATACAACATGCAAACACACAGCTTCATTTCTTATTTTGTCTTCCTTAAAGATGGTTTTGCACGTGTAACAACAGGCCAGCCAGAGACCTGATGTTTATTGATTCAGAGAGCTGATTTGTTGAGCAGACACAACCACACATGTATAGTTCGTGCTGAACAAAGATGTCGATGATTGGAGCTCTCTTGCAGATAAAAACACAAACGCTCTTTGACATGAAACATTGTTCTCACATCAAAGTTGTGTTTTGCTCATAGTTTATTTTAAACACGTGTAAGATCTTGAGATCAGGAGACACTTACCCTATTACAGTGGTCCCCAAGCGGTCCATAGGACAGTTGGTACCGCGCCGCAGAGGAAAAGACCAAAACTACCTACATTTTTTCAGTTTTTTTTCATAATCTGATTCTCAGAGAAGTTTTATTTTGGAAAACTACCGGATTCTTCTCACCACATCCGACTTACTCGGTTACGTATCGAAAATCCATCCTCTACTTTCTTAAAGCAGCTCAACGACCGCAAAACTGAAACCTCCAAGCTAGTAAAACAAAAAACGAACATATTTGCAAAGTTTCTTTTTGTGTGTAGTCTGTGAGGAAACAAAAGTAGAGCCTTAGACTTCAAAGTAAAAGAAAGTTGCATTTAACAGACAAATATCTGGAATTTTTACTCAAAATATAGATTTACTGCGACAGTTCCCACACTATAATAATAATGCAGAATATTCAGCAACCGACTGTCTAATAAGGATGCTTCTAATAAATTTGCTCAAACTGTGGATTCATGTTTGTTATTATACTTAGAAAAAAGTGACATATCGCACCCACTAAGAGTTTTACAAGGTTGAAGTTGGTGTCCAATTTTTTATCTTCCACTTTGACAGCCCTGGGTTATGGGAAAATCTAAATCACATTTTATTGGTTCCTACAAGAAATCCAGTGTACAAATACAGTTTAAACCAGCTGCAGATATTTTAGAGGATATAGATAAACTTCACCCTCAAAAGTTGAGGAAAATAGGAGGCAAAAAGAAAAGAAGTGTATACCCACTTCAGACTCATATTGGTCAATCCTAGAAAATATTGTCTGATATTAAACCAGTTTTTGGCCTGACACCACCCTATTAGACAGTGTGCAACTTACCCCCTTCCTCATATAATCTCATATTAGGGTGAGGGGGTGGGGGGTTTAGCCTTCGATGCACCTGGGGGGGGGGGGGGGGGGGGGGGGGGGGCTACTTGGCAGTGGTCCCCCTCCCATGGTTGCCGTATGGAATGGGCCCCCCTCTCTCGGTTTTATTTGCACCTTAGACATGTAGGGCCCTTTGTAGGGGGGGGTGCTTGGACATCACTGCCAGCAAGCAGCAGATGTCCTCCCAGCACCCTACCCGCCAATTTTAACCGCACCTTAGACATTTAGGGCCCCTTGGTGGGGAGGGTGAGGGGACATCACTGTGAGTAATCAGGAGATGTCCCTTCAGTGCCCTACCTGCTAATTTTAACTGCGCCCCCTTAGTACACACACCCTTTACTCCTCAAAATATACATTCAAACATAAACACACACACACATGCACCCACACACCCTCACAAACACACACGCACACGCATTTTGCAACGAAGGTGGGACCTAGGACCATCTGTCCCCTACCCCATCCCTGGTGGGGGTACGGGACCCTTGGCAATGTCGGCTGTGTCCCCTGGGTGCCGGTTTCCTGGGCCCGGCGGTGCTCTCTCTGCGCAGGGAGAGGGTTCACATTACACCTGAGCTGGGGGTGTCCGTATCCCTGTGGGGTGGGTTCTGGCCCTTGTCCCTGAGTGCTGGGCCCCGCCAAATTTCCAACTGTGGCCGAGCCTGGTCGGGCCATGTTTACAACACCCCTCGTGGGCCCCCCTTTTCCCCGGGGTGCCCCCCTCCTGGGTGGGGATGGCTGGCCCCTGCCTTGCTCCTTCCTAGACCAACCGTAGGCCGGGTGGGTGGCTGCCTGGAGTGTGGAGCGGGTCTCCCTTGGGGGGTCCTGGGGCAGGGGGATGCCCAGAACTCCTGGGTGGTGATGGGGTGCTCGTCTGGGGCTGTGGGCACCCCTCTCGGGTGGGGCCCTGCGTTGGGCCCTCCCGGCGCGGCGGGGGGGCTGCTTTCCTGGTTGGGCTGGGGCGGCACTCTCTTTCCCCCCGTGCCTCCCTGCTCTCTGGCTCTGGGGGCCTCGCAGCGGTCCTGCTAGCCCTGGCCTGGGTGGCGTATGTGATCGCCCGGGGGGTGGTTGTTCTCTGCCTGCTGCCGTGTGACGTTGGGGGGTTCTGGCTGCCGCAGCTGCTGCGGTGGGGGTTTTGGTTTGGGGATGGCTGGGCACTCTCCCTCGTTCTTTTCACATTCCATCATCCATTTTAGAAGAACATAAACACTCAATTGAGCACAGGTGTTAGCTCACCTTTGCACTAATAGTTTGTGTCATTGAATGAAATATTTCACACTAGTTGGTTTGAAGGCAAAAGTATGCATGTGTGAACACTATCTGTTTTGTGTACATGTTGAGATGTGGACATTTTTGCAGTTTCCTAGGCGTGTTGATAACAGTTGAGTGTGTGTGTGGACAGGCCCCGCCCATAGAGATTTGTTCTACATTTGAACCTTACCGTTATGATAAACATCCAGTAAACATGTTGCTTTATGCTGCTTCATGGTTTTACCCCCCCCCACCCCCTCCTATTATCACCCTCCTATCCCCCCCTTCTCTCTAACATCCCTCTCTCTTCTTCCCTCCTTTCCTTTTCCGTCCGGTCCAACACCAAAGATTTTCAAATATGATTGAAAATAATAAAGTTTGGCCTCAATTACATTTACAGTCCCTGTCCCATTCACCCATTCACAAACACGTTCACACACTGATGGCGGCTCCACTGCCGAACACTGGCGCCAACCTTCCACCAGAGGCAAGTTGGGGAAGTCAACCATCACGCTGCACCACAGCCGCCAAAGTGTTTCCACTTCTATAATCCCCTGCCTAACTGTGATATATTCTTTTAGTCATACATGATCACTTTATGGCTATATGACGCTGAGAATAGTATAGTTTTAATTTGTTAAGTATTAATTAGTAATTCTTACGACCGTGCCCAAAATTCACATTGAGCTTTTCTGAAATTCAAAAATCCTTAAACTAAAATTGAACCCTTCCCTCGACTTTCATACTACTTGATACGGAGTATATGCAGTTTATATGTATATAATCTGTGAATATTAATATTGGCACAAACTTCTCATCCCTTAAAAAAATTCTTTGAATATCTGGCAGAAAATCTAAGAAAAAAAAGTTTCCCTCTGAACGCTGCAGGACTCTTGTGCGGGGGTTGTTAGGATTGTGAGGTTTTGTGATCAAATAAATCACAGTGTCAATGGTGGAGAAATCACCCGGGCCAATCACATTTGCATTGTGTTGTGGCTGATTGTAGGTGATGCTGAATGATGCTGAATGATATATATATATATATATATATATATATATATATATATATATATATATATATATATATATATATTTTTTTTTTTTTTTCTTCGTGTAATTCTGAATGGTTCCTCATGCGTTGTCAAATCTTCTCTCTTTTGTGTACATTAATGTTTTACAATGATTGCTCCTCGCACTATAGAGTTGAGAACCAACAGATCTTGATTATGATACGCCAGATTTACTGAGCAGTCGGTTGGGTTCCTGTCCTTTTTTGAAACAGTGGATCGTGAACCACACGCAACCTTAAGTTGCCATAAGGTAGGTAAGGTGTTTAAAAAACCTTTCATAGCAGTTTGACAGAAAGAGTTTGACAAGACAGGAATATGGAGATTTAGTTAAACAGCACAATAAAATAGAAATATATGAATATTTACTGTTTATTCTATCTTAATGCATAAGTGGGTGAAAAAAGTGCCTGAATGCTAAGACATGTTTTAGGGTGTAAAATTAGACATGGAATCAACCCAAAATTTGTCTTTCTTGGTCTTCAACTCACATGTTTTTTTTGTTTTTTCAGAAATGAATTGGTAATTTTGGTATTTATTCAATGTACAGCTCACATAACCGTTAATTGCAACAGCAAGTTTCATTTATCTCCATGTTGTTACAGTGCAGCCAGGGTCCTTGTATTTCCCATTTCTAAAGCAAAACTTTTTTAAGATAGACAGAATAAAATGGATTGTCATGTTACAAACAAACATACAAAAACCATACACTCACAAACAAGAAAAAAAAAATAAAATAAGAAAAACAGGAACCTTTGAATCCTGGGCTCCATACTTTTTCCATTATATGTCGTATCTTGTTAAGCATAAGCTACATCAGAGTAAAGCCTATCTGGTGACAATCTGTGGAAAGATGTGGAAAGATAACACACATATCTCAGACTTTCAAGTTGTGAAAATACTTTTTTTTATCCTTGGGAGCAACTATTTGAAAGTGATCAAGTCTAAATGTTATCGTTATGGTAACACTTTTTTTCTTTTCTTTATGGATCGGCCTTGTTTTTAAATTCATTAATCAGTGAGATGTTGAGCTACAGGATGTGATCACCAAGGCATTCATTTCCACCCAACTCTGCCTAAAGCTGCAGTTGTTGTGCCCTCAAAGTGTAAAACACAAAACTGCAACACCTTTCAGCAAACAGGTTGGAATTTAGGTTGAATAGTTTCTACCGTCAGCGTGAAAATGTGTGTGGAGACGAGAAAAAAGAAACATTTGATCAAAATATTTAAAAATGTGTCATTATTTGAAACAAGATGTTATCTTTATTATTGTACTTTTATTTGAACCTTTGACTCGAAGTTTTTTGTTTTTTTTTACATTTTTACAATAACACTCATACCTGACTGATGTATGGGTGGAGCCTCAGTCTTGATAAGTCGTGTGTTTCAGCCTCTTACTGTTTTTCCGTATTTTGACATCAGGTCTTCACGGACTGCTCAGTTCGAACAGCAACTCTTCTCCACAGAAATGTAATCCCGCTTGCAGCGAGTCGAGGTCATCCTGCAGATGAAATTTAAACATTTTATTCTCCTCGGTGGGAACAGTTGAAGGGGGGGGGCACAGGGTTAGTCACCCGGCTATCATCATCATTCTTCCTCTTTTTATCACTCCCCCTCTCTTTCCTCCTACGCCGTTTTTTTTTTACTTGTTAGAAAGAAAATGTTTCCAACCTATATGCAATTTTTCTTTTTCCAAGAACTAACCCATAATTTACTTTTTTTTTCATGGAATCCTTACATCTTTTCACCCTTTTTTCCTCAGGGAATTTTATATTAGGTCCACTTTTTCATACATACCTGCATTTTCCAGCATTTGTAAAAAATGTACCCGTGTATGTGTTTTTATTTATTCATTTGTTTCTCTGTTGTCAAGCCAGTTTCCAAATTAGATTAGCAGCAAAAGCCTTTTTCTTTTCTCAGATCAGTTTTTGTGATGAAACTTTCAGAGTATCAGTCATTTTCTATAAACTTTTTTTCTTATGTTTTCACATTAAAGTGTTGCTTAATTACAACTATTAAAATTCTAATAAGTATTTTTTTCATTGACTGTTCATTTTCAAGCAATCAATTTTTTGTTTTGTTGTTGATTTTCCTCTTAGCCTTTATTGTTTACCACTTTTACTGTCATGCACAGTCTGTCTCTCTGTCACCTTTAATATTTATTCCAAAATTGAAAAATGAAAATATTGCTTTCCTGAATACTGTGCTTAGACTCCGCACATATTTAAAAAATGTAAGCAAGATATGCCACAAATTTGTAATTAAAAATATTTGAAGAACTAAACTATGTACTCCCATTTGATAGGTCAAATTTCCATACTTTTGTCTATTTATTAATTGTAAATTGCATTTAGAAAACCTAAAAATATGCAAGAGTGCATATTTATTTAATTAAAATAGCTTACATATTTTCTTAAAATCTTATAAAGTAAAAATTTGCAGTGTTTGACCAACAAGCTGGATGTGTTGTTCTTTTTTTAACAAGTAGTGAAAATTTTTTTGAGTGAAATCTTGTTTTATAAAATAAAATAAATTCTGAAAAGATTGCAAAATGCAAAAAAAAAAATCTTTTAAATAGCATTAAATTCAAAGAAGTTGCTAAGACTGCTAAGTTTTTAAGTAAATATTTTGTCCATGCTGCCATTTTTTTTTTTAGTAAGTCAGAGTATAATTCTGCATGTATACATCTAACCTGGATCGGCCGATTTCAGCCAAAGTAGAGCTTGATGCCTCTCAGTGCCTCAGATGCCTTTACTTCTTTTCAGCCACGCTTGTGCTCCTTCTGTGTCGACACAAATTCAATATTGTGCAAAGGTTCAAATTGCAGTCTCAGCCTCTCTCCTTATGTTGCTTTACAGTTCAGTGACACAAAACACAGAATTATTGGAGGACTCTGCTTATTCTGGAGGTCTGCACTGCTAAAAGTAGATTTATTTAGCCATTTTAAAATGCCACGCAGTTCCTTTTTTTAAGAAACAAAAATAAAAAGAAACTTTTTTATATATATATATTCTAGTGATGAAAAAAACTTTCAAGACCCACTTTAAGGAAAATATGGATTTTGATGTTTTTTACATATTCTTGTGACGATGGAGGACATACATTAGCAACAGGGAGAGGGAAGGGGGGCGAGGTTGCTTCACACCAAGAGTTCCACCCATAACCCAGAGGCGAATTTCTATTGAACTACTGCCGCTCTGCAGAAATTATGTCCTAGAAAAAAAAACAGGTTTTTTGGGGTTTTTTTGGGGGGGGGTAACTGCATAATCATAATAAAAGACCACTGGGAACACTTTGAAAATAGATCAAAAGATGATCGATGTGGGTCTTTAATCTGGAGTTCTGGTCCATTATCACACTAAAGCCATCCCATTAGTCCAGTTCTTGAAACCAGTTGCTTCTTTCTGTTATTTGTTATTGATGAGCCAGTGGACCATTTGTCCTGACAGAAAGCGTCTAACCCCTCTTTCACCTCTTATTACCGCCATGTTTGTGTGGCTGGCAGTGCTCAATTGGTGTATATTTACAGTCAGCTGCCCTTCACTTGATCTAGTTAAGAAACTCAAAGAAATTCATCTGGTTCTTTCTTGCTGTTGGTCTTTTGACAGCCATAAACAGAATTCTTTTTTTTGTTGTCAGTACCACTTCATCAAGTTCAGCTCTTTCACACATCATATTTTGTCATTATGTTGTTGCCATTATCAGAAGGCCTGTTGATAAAAAGCAGTCTCGTTGTGCATTTGGCATTCTCTACAAATATTAATTTCTCATGGGACTTTTACCGGCTGGCGAACTGTAAGTTTGCTGGACTCAGTCTCATCTTCTTTTCATTAACAAGGGATTAAGCATTCCTCCCCATTGTGTCCACACTGCTTGTTCACTTACAATAGTGTCTGTGTAAATATGTGTGTGTGCTTTGAAGGCATTTCCTCAACTATCTGCTCTGTGATTTAATGAGGACATGTGACAGAAATATCTTTTCCACAGAGAGACAGGAAGCGAGAAGGAAAGTGTGTGTGTATGTGTGTGGGGGGGTATCAAGGATGCTTGGAAAAGTATCTGGGAAGTCATGTGGGATGATTTTTGCGACACATCCAGGACCATTTCCCAGCATCTTCACAAATGTTTGAAAGCAGCAGCTCTTAGCTTTGAAATCGGCTGCATTTGCAGAGTCCCTTTTTTCTAATTCCAATCAAGGAACTATAATGAGTTGTGTGTTTTTGAAAGAGATTTGTGTGTTTGCGTCTAAATAAACCTTGGCGTATGATTGCTTCCTTTAGTTTCTCCTTGTAATGATAATCTCATATCAAAAAAAGCCCCCACATCAAGCAAACAGCAACATTGTTGTCAGTACATGAGGCCTTCCCATAGACTTAAGGTTTAATATCACTTTATATTTTTAGACATATAAAGAAAAATAGGACAATAGTAGGAAGAAAAAAATTGAAGAATAAAAAAATTATAGTCACAAACCTCAAAGACCTTTTAGCTTTTATAGACATATGAAATCATTAGGACTGACAAACATTTTCCAGGTAAGAAATTAAAAGTTGTCAATGTATATTTTACAGAGTAATTATCAGCAGAAAAGATTATTGGTTAGACACCGCTTAGTTAGCGGTGCCCCATTGTTTAAAATCCCACTCCGATCATCTTTTGATCTATTGTAAAGTCTTCCCAGTGGTGTTTTACATATGATTATGCTGTTTTTGTCCTAAATCAAAAAAGCCTGTGTTGTTTTCTAGGACATCATTTCTACACAGCGTTAGCCGTTCATAAGAATTTGTCCTCTGAGTTGTTGCAGGGACTGTTGACACAGTGAATGCTCGCCCCACTTCCCGTCACCCATCTGTTTGCCAGTTCTCCCACCCGCTTATTTTCCCTCAAACCCCCAACATAAATGCCGAGTGATATTGGAACTATCCGGCCGTACAGTTTTGAGCCACATGAGCTCAATTTCATATTGTCTGGTCCTGATTCCCAGTGATTTGAAGAAAAACAAATTCGGAAATGTCATTTTGAGCTTAAATTTGTTTGTATTAATGTTCTCCATTATCTCAAAAATGCTACAGCAATTTGAAAATATTAAAACACTAAGAACACCATTTTCATCAGAGTGGGTCTCTAAAATGTCTTGTGCCATTTGCAGCCACGGTCACTTCCTGCTTTGATGGCGAGAAATACCTGCATGAATATCAAAATGCCTGCCTTTGATCTCCTCATTAAAACAGACATATCTGGGTGTATCATGTAGCTGTCCAATCAGTAAGTAGGGTTAGATCTCACTGATTTAATTTGTGCATATCTACCATATCAGTGAACCTAATAGATTTTACACCTAAATATGGAAAAAAAAAATCTCAGCAGTAAGTGGTTTTATTTTTTTGGTGCACCAAAAAGGAAGTTTTGGACAAGTAACAAAACTACTGCTAAATGTTGCATTTTCAGACATGTTTTTTTTAATACAACCCCAGACAAGACAGGTTTATCGCTTTCAAGCAACCCAGAGTTTCATTTATTTATTTGCTTGTCTCAACCAAATCCATTTTGCTTTCATACTGTTCCTGAATGAAATCACATCTGTGCATGACTCAGCATGTCTGTTGGGAATTACATGCAACATCAACCCATGCCACTGAGCATTTTGGCTTTTGCAGCTTAATGCAAAGATGAGAATCCTATTCATCTCATGTTATAGTAATGTTCCAATTCCTTAAACTTGAACAGTAACCGTAACCTTTATATGTATAATAAGTAGATGTTTAGGGCACCCAAACCTCCTTTTGACTATTTTATTTATGACTTTGTTCATCCAGCTATACATGACTTAATATTATTAATTTTAATATTTCATTTTTTGATTGCAACTGATTGGTTATTTGTGGATGTATGGTCAAATGTTTTTAGAGTTTTAGCAGCTCTCAGTATGTGTGATCAGACAGAGGACTCTGAAATGCAAACAGTTGGGCGACTCAGATTAATTCGCCTGTGTTCCATGCACTGCGTATGAATCAGAGCCACTGCTTGGCAGATCTGGAGTAGCTCTCCATTTTGGTTGTGTGTGCAAACACGACAGTGGAAATGGTTTGGAAGGAGATCCCAAACAAATGGAGCTGGAAGAATCTCTCGGACACCCTTCTTAGACGAAATATGCCCCACACAAAGGGAGAATCTAAATAAACATTTCTCTGTTTTTTGTTTTTTTTTAAAATCTGGTTTTATCTTCTTTTTTTTTCGATTTTTTATTTATTTTTTTCCGTTATCAGCATATTCTGTGTGTTCAGTGAATGCGCTTGGCAGGCCAAGGTTTTATGCATATCAGGTGAATTATGTTTTATCTCCCATCTGTCATTTTCTTTCAACACTTGAAAAGTGAGGTTGGCTGGACTCTTCAGGTTTTTCGGCGTACACCTGCAGGCGCTCTCACAGGTGGAGTCAATGTAGACCTCACTTGAGGTGCATCCATTGGCAGAAAGGAATGAAACAATAGCAGTCAGTTATTGATTTATAAGACATTAGAAGTACATCCGGATTTTTCTAAAAGATTCTGGATTATGCATACACGTTTGGAAACTATCACTCCAACCTTTGAAATTTGAACAAAACAAGAGTATGTGCTTTGCATGACTTGTTGACAGTTCATTCCAATGGAGTTTTCATCTCAACACAATTTAGTTTAACAAAGAATTGCTATAATTTGCCATTTTTATGCCATGGAAACAGCCTACTGGAGGTAAATCTTATACTGCATTTTATAAATAACGTAGCTTTCCTGTGTTGTTATGAGAATAGGACTGACAGAGTCACTCATTAGTACCTAATTATGTGTGAGCTTGTAGCCCTGGTAAATGTTACTAACAAGGCCTTGACGGCATCTTGGTTGCTATAGTAACCAACTAGTCAGAGTTTTGAGTCAACATATAGTCAACGTATAATTCTGGTAAACAGAAAAATAGCCTTTTAGAATCATAAAATTACTCAAATTCCTTTACCAATTTGATATTTTTTTTAAATCTGAATTTACATTGACTTCATTGATGTTTTTGTTAAATGCTATTGCCTGTGAGGAGTTGGTGTTAGATAGGATTTTGTTGACGATATTGTTTGTGAAACACACAGTAACACACCAAAAGTTCACACCGATTGTCACTCTGGCTGCTGTATGGACCTCAACTTTAAATTGTCCCACTTGTATGGAAAACCTGAGTAAAAAATAGACTTGCTTGATCAAGCCCAAATTTTGCTACATTCATTTGCCATTATACTGTTATTGTTTTGTGGAAGACAGTGATTGCAAATTGGGTATTTTCATCCATGATGGTTATTTATTACGCTTTGTTTTTTTTTGTTGCTGATTACAGTAGCAATAAATGGCCGTGACTCTTATAGCTTTTTGCATCTTAAGCCATGATCACACCAAGAGCTTCTTGAAATGATGTTCTAATTGTAGCCAACTATTTCAGTATTTTTTAATATATAAACCATTAGAACGTAAATGAAAACAAATATTAAAAAAACCACACACACACTTTATCTGTATTGTTAATAAAATAATTTAAAAAGACCTCGAAAACGCAGTTACGGTTGTTTCATAGTAGTTGCAATTTTTTGCATAATTTGCCCAGAGGGTGCAGCTTGTTCTTAGATGTAACTTATATTATTTATTTTTATTTTTTTAATACTTAGGCAAATGTGTTTGTTATTTTCCCACTAACAACCACTAGAGGGCACTGTAGTTGTATGAATCAGTATTTGCTACTGACAGCAACACAGAAAAAGCGCTAATCAGTCTTGCACTGGCCTCGGCGGAGTTGTTCAAAAGAAATTCATTTTTTTTCACTGACGAAACTTGTGTTTCATCATTTTTAATACTTCTTTGTCAATACTTTAATTTTGCATAGTCTGCTCTTCTAAAAAATAGAAAATAGATGAAAAGAAAACAATGATGAAGTTGTTTATCATCAGTATTTCCTTTACAGCCACAAGGGGCCCCCCTGTGCCGGTCCCCAGCCTGAATACAACACAGAGTTGTGTCAGGAAGGGCATCAGGTGTAAAAATCTCTGCCAAAACCACCAGTGCTAAACAGAGAAAAAAGTGTGGCGACCCCTTCAGGGATGGGTCAAAAAGTGAACAACAATGATGATAAAGTTTATTAAAAATAAAAAAAAAAAGAGAAGAGAAAAAAGCTTGTAAAAGCACTTTTTTTAAGTATTAACATAGAAGTAGTAAGTTAAAGGGCTGCAAACACATTTCGATCAATGTTTTTGACTATATATATGTATAGATATATATGTATATATATATATAGTACAGACCAAAAGTTTGGACACATCTTACCATTCATTTGAATGAGAAGGTGTGTCCAAACTTTTGATCTGAACTGTGTATATATATATATATATATATATATATATATATATATATATATATATATATATAGACTTTATGTCTGCTCTTTGAGTTGCAGTCTGTTTGAACATCTGTGTAGCATATTCCATGTTGACTTGATCATTCAGATGTACATGTTTATCACTTGAAACAAGACATTTCTCTTTCATCAACAAATCCATCTGCTCCTTTTCTTGTTAAGTAGCTGCCTTATAGGCCCACTATGCTGTCTAACTTCCTTTCTTTTTGTCTGTCTGTCACCAAGCTCCATTTCCGTAAACAAAACTTCCAGGTGCTGAAAGAATAGTTCAGCTTTCTATGAATCATATATTTTTATAATGAGCTGGGATGTGCAGGGTTTGTCCTTCCTTAGCTCTATATTTAGCTGTTGTGGATCTTTTCCTTAACAGCTTCAAAGTCTTACTCCGTCTTACTCACACACGAGCTCATTTCTTTTATTCACACTTCCTCCCTCTGCACTAATTTATTTCAATTCCTGCTGACATCAACCGATTTTGTGACAATGAGCGTAGATATTTTAAACACGCCAAAAACGTTCTCCATCTAGGCGACCTGCTAATTAAACGTGTTTTGCTACCTTTTTATTTTTTCTTTACCTTTCTTTCTCCTCAAATTGTAAGTAAAATTCAGAGAAGCAGATCGGCGCTTTATGTTTTTTAATTACAGCTCATATGGCACCAGCTTCACGCTTCAGGGGTGTTTTTGTTGCCGAAGATTGAGATGGTCATGGATGAAAAATTGCTGAAGCTCTGAAATGCAGTATAATGGATGAATTGCATGGAATGAGGACGAGATTGCAGATCATGATGATGTGTGTGTTTGCAGCTTTTGTGTGGATGTGTGCGGCAGCATTAGCAGCCGCTCAGACTAAATGAGGAGTGACAGCGTGTGTGTGTGTTAGCTCATTCAGGCCATTGCAAGTCCTTTATATACTTTTTCCTCTTGTGTTACCGTTCTCTGTAATGTCTTTTCATATCTTTAAAGTGTTTAACATAAATATGTATACTTGTCTAATTGGACTTTTAGGTTTAGCCCTGTTTAAGTAAATCACTTTTACCTTTAAGAAGGGACAAATTATGTTTCCTGTTACGCTTTTGAATAAAATGTGTGAATTAGCATTCTGCCCTGGAGACTGACTGACTGACTTTGTATTACAGAGGGAGAGAACCTCAGAGCTTTAAAGTGACAGGCTCGCTTTAGCTTAGCACGTGTGTCTGCATGTGTGCGGGCACGTCTGTGACATCTGGGTGGTTTCGCATGTTTCGCAGCACGCTCACACACAGCCAGAGTTTATTTCATCCCATGCTGTGTTGTGAAGTAAGCTGAGCGTGACGGCATCAGGTAGGAGCTTCTGCACCACATGGAAGTGGACCGTGATGCTTAACACACACTCAGAAAGAATCTGTTTCAATGTGAAGGCTTAGTGGATCCAGGCCTCTTTGCAGATGTGGAGGTTTCATCCATTTAGGAGGAATGCCTGACATCTGGCTGCTTTGTTAGCTCCATCTTTAATCTGTTTAGGAAATTTCACACCTGTGATGGTTTTACTTGGGGAATAATAAGAAAACCTTTTTTCAGTTGAACAAGAACATAGTGAATTCCTTCCAGTCAAAGTGATATACAGTTATTGTAATGTGACTTCACAAAATTTAGTAATTATTCAAGCATGCTTTGGCAAAAGTTTACTCAACTTGCAGTTAAACAAGTCTTTATCAGAATTTGAACACGAGGTGCCATCACGCAACAGCTGGCTATTATGTATATATGTAAATTGGATGGATGGATGGATGGGCGGACGGACGGACGGACTCGGACCTGAACTTTAACCGCTATTTCAAGTCAGTGACATCAGCAGCATTTTACCAAAATCAAAAACATAGTATCAAAGCCAGACCTGGAGATACTTATTCATGCATTTGTCTCCAGTAGGTTAAATTACTGTAACGGCCTGCTCACTGGCCTCCCCAAACGAGCTGTAAAACTGCTTCAGTACTTCCATAGTGCTGCTTCTCGAGTCCTGACTAGAACCAGGAAGTACTATCACATCAGTCCTGTGCTCCAGTCTCTGCACTGGCTCCCTGTGGCTCTAAGAATAGACTTTAAAGCAGCTCTGCTTGTTTACAAGTCTCTCCATGGCCGCGCACCAAAGTACATCTCTGACGGACTCTGAGGACCTCAGGGACCGGCCTCCTGCAGATGTCCAGAGTGAGGACCAAACAAGAGGAATCAGCGTTTCAATCTTATGCAGCTAAAATCTGGAACAGTCTCCCTGAGGTTGAGCGCATGTGTGTCTTGCGGTTCACTTATGGCCACCTAGATGGAAGCCATAAAAATGGAACCTAGGATTGTTCTGCATGTGGTAAATGTACTTTGAAGTACTTGCTGTTGTATGGTGCACTTACACCACACCATAGCTCTTCGTAAGGTGTGGGTACTGGCTCCTTATTAAACGCGCACAACAGCTGTACACAAGTGATACACAAGTCACCCATAGGACACCTGTACGATGCCAACACAAACTACTCTCTCATTGTCCTATATTCTAAATTCTAACAGTCAAGCTGCACGCAAGGAGCATGCAGGGTGTACACATTTATCACTTGAACAGACCAAAGCAAACTAAACTTCAAAAGAAAAGAGATACAATGCAGTTCTGAAAAATGGTCTGTCACTTCTTCAATCATGTTTTTTAGCCTTTGTCTTTGATTCCTCTTTCGATATTTTTTTTTCATGTTTCATCATTCTCTTTTTATATTTTCATCTTTAGTTTGCGTAGCAGACAATTCCAAAAATGCTAGCAGAGCAGAGATAACCTGAAATGATCTTTTCATACTCACAATTAAACCTGTTAAGGCTGATACATTTCCAGTTTGACAACCTATGGTCCAGCACAGGTTTATGCTAACACAGAGTTGAGTTTGGTAAGTTTAACATAAACTAGGGGAACAAAAGACCTAAATCTTTTCATACTTAATGACAAAAAAAAGGCATTACATTACCGTGGGTGTTAGCTAATCATTGTAAACAACATGTCATTCTGCTAGTGTATGGTAATGCATCTACTGACTGTAATGATGTATTTTTCTAGACAGGATAATACATCAACAAACCCTGCCTTTTCTGAAAATGAAGAATCTTAGGGGAAATAACAAGCTTGGCAACAGTTTAGACATGTCCAGTAAAGTTGTTCTACTTCAGAGGAGTTGACCCTTTCCGTCAAATGTCTATGCGTAATGTCCAAGTCAAATGCAAAATTAAAGAAGGCCTATTACCCTAAGTAAACTTATTAGCCTAATTAAATTTGGCCACAAATATGAAAAAAAAATCACCTTTTTTAGACGAGGATTGAAGTATGTTTGTGTTATAAAGTCAGACTTCTTTTCATTGTAGAAGATGTGTGTGAAATTGACAACTCCATAAACTAACAGGACTCAAGTACTTGTTTAAATCCAGAAGTCAAAGGGATCCTACTATTTCGTTTGTGAGTCTAAGAACTTTGTTTAACCATGCCCAACTTTTTTGAAAGCTAATAAAAAAATGCTCTTTGTCTTGTCAAGTATGTTTAGTAATATAAAACTAACAAATGTGGGAAGAACAACAGAAAAGCCTGAGGCACTCTTAATACAAAAGAAAATAAAATCAAAGCAGTTTCAACTCTTTTTAACAAGTGGTCTGTCTTGCACACACCCTTGATATGAGCTGCAGCTAGTGTCACATGTCGTAAACATGTTAGAATAGGACTGTGTATGCAGTTTAAATCCTTGTTTGATCATTTGCAAATACAGTTATTTCATTTTCAAAGGATAAATTATAATCAATTATTTTTCATTATATGGGCTGAACACCTTGCCAGTCTTTTCCTCTCTTTATTCTCCCTTGGTCACATGCACCCGTACAGGGTTTTTGGCTTGTCCGGGCCCGTGAAGGCTCGTGGAGAGGAGGGATCTTAAGCCTAATACGTAGGTATGACTTGCAGTCCCCCTGAGGCTCATACGGCCATCTCATGAAAATGAAATGTACAATACGATTTTATATACGTACAAAAATGAATTGTGCGTGTGGTAAATGTATCGCGAGGTATCTGTAAGGATAATGTAAGTTTATTGCACTTGTGACATATGGGAGATGGTGTTGTATATGCAGCACTCCAGTTGATATTAAGGGGCGCACACTGGCAAGGGCATGGTGACATCAGTGTAAAAGAAAAATATCAGAAATGTGTTTAGTGGTCCATTTGGATGGTGGTGTATTCTACATTATTTCCTTTTTCGGGAAAAATGGATCTGGGTTCTTATGGGTTAAATGCAGATCGCAAATGTTGCTTTCTGGTAGGATGGCTGGGAGACCCACACAAACTACACTCTGATTGTCTAATTTCCTCATGTCTAACAGTCAGGCTGCAAGCACGGAGTGCACAAAAGTGTGTTCTGAAGAAGCGCACACTTTAACTTGAACAGCACCAATGAGCTCCTTGGGCTGTGTGTAGAATCAAAGGAATGGATAAAGAAATGTGTACAATACACCTGTGTCTCACCTACTTACCCCATACTTAGCCTTACGTGTTTTTAAGACCAAATCCAAATGGCTTCTCTGGCTCCTCCCTATTGCTCCAATTGTACGGGCATTTGAAGCTGCAATGGTGTCAGAAGGCTTTTTTTCAAGGAGGTGGATGGTTCGGTGGAGAGGAGAAATGCATTTCTGAAGCACAGACGTTTAGAGTTAAATATAAGTAACTATTTTTTGTTTTTTCATGACTTTTTATAAAAAAATTCTGTATTTTCCTAGCACTGGCAGCTTCGGGCTACCTGTAGATGACCAGCGACTTTTGATGACGCCATCAAGTGGTAGTAACATTTGAATCGGAAGACACATTTTTTCCATATCCTTGCACTTGGAGGGATAAAAGTAGAGATAGGGAGAAGCTATTGGATAGTGAAGCAATTCGGATTAGGTCTAAGTGTTTGCTACAACCTGTCACTCGCAACATGCACGTAAAAGAGATTGTGCATTTTCACCCTACTGGTTCACTGAATGATCTATGCAATGCTGAGATTTCATCGTGTCCCATACAGGTTTGCCAATTTTTGGGCAGTTGTGACTAAGGCAATACTGATCAATGCAATAAAAAACTGGCGTTATCTAAGGTTTGATAGATACCTGAAATAAATAACTTAAATCAAAATAAATACCTAACTGCTTCGGGGCAAAGTCTGATGCAAGAAGATAGTACCACCAAATAGTTTTGCTTAAGCCGACAAACCGCTGAAAATTATTTATCTCCTTCTCTACTTATCCACGCTCTGTGGAGGGTAGCTAATTCCACCAACATGAGGGGGCAAACTCAAAAGTCCTGAGCTGAGGGTGTATTTTCAAGGTAAAGGGTATGCATAATTCTGTTAGTTCATTTTAATGGCATGAAAACATGCAAGGAGAAGAATTCCCAAAAAATCTCCCAGCAGGACGCTTGGTGGTAGAATCTCTTTGAAGGGCTGCATTCCATCATAACCTCTTTGTTCCTGCAGCTGCTCTGTCGTTACCACGGGAGATGCAGCATTGCCTTAAAGTTGTCCGTAATTCTTCTTTTTCTTTTTGCATCAAAGGGAGCATGTATCCATGTGAGCCCAGCAATCCCTTTCATGGGGGTTAAATGTGTGATTGATACATCCAGCCCATCCTTTTGATTAAAACACTCAATAAGACTACCACTGCTGGTACTCACCATGAGTTGGCAATGAAGGAGAAAAAAAAGGTTTCCTCATGCACGCACACACCCACTACCAAAGTAGTAAATTAACAGACACTTTCAAATGTTAATTGAGGCAGCAATTAATTTGTTGATGAAAATCCGTTCGTCTGTAATTATTTCCTGTTAGGCTGGATACATCAACCCCCCTCTTGTCAAAAGCTGCTCAGCACCTGCATTTTGGAGGAAATATACTTGAAATCAAAGGATTTTAGATTGAAAAGAAGAGCTCCCAAGATCACAGACACCTATGTTGTCTTACGCACACAGATGCAGAGGAAAAGCGGATCCTTTTACCCCGAGAGGTGTCGTGCAGCTAAATTGCCCCCTAGAGGCAGAGAGCTCAAAAGCAGCTCTAGTAAAGGAAGAGCTGGAATCTGTGCAGTTTGTCTGTATCCCCAAATTGCCCGAAGGGGTATATATTCATGAATCCCCTTCAGTGGGGTTATGAATATTAATCCTTTGTTTTTTTTCTTCTGTTACTTGCCATGCGAACCATCGGTCTATGTAGTTTTACTCTTATATAAAGACAAAGGTTTTTGACTTTTTATGACTGTCTTGACATTTACACAAACGTTTGGGTTTCTGACACCAATTATCATTGACGGAAAGACAATGAAACCCAAAAACAAAACATAATTGAGATTTAAGTTTCAAAGAAAAGAGAAAAGTCAAAGACGGGAGACAAAGACTTAAAAATGAGGTCTGACAGGTTTTAGGCTCCTTTCAAATCCTACAGAAGAATTCCTCTGACAGATTGATCAAACAACATGTATCCTATAAGGTGTCTTGGGATGCATGGTGGTCATTGGGCGGACATTTCATTAGTGTAGCTTCACAGATACTACAAAAAAGAGAATGCTGCTAATCAGACAACCAAGGGATGTTTTCTGTCATCAGAATCAGAACCTGCAGAATTTGTGGCTAAACATTGTCCAATCAAAATAACTGAATGCTATTCAGAATGAGCAGTCCCACTGGACTATACTTACTAATAAAATAATAAATATGTAATACATGACAGTTAATTTAAAAACAAAAAGATCTTTTTTGAAATCTTACCGTTATTTGACAATGTTATGGGATCAAAAAAGCTACTTAACAAAACAATATTTTAGGTACAGGAACTTATATTTTAAATTCCTTTACTAAAATTCACCGTACCGCGTATTTAGCCTTTCATAAAACCTTCACAATTCTCTCAAATTAATATTGAATTTTAATATGTCACAAAGTAGTCCTACTTATACTTAAATCAGATTCTCCATCTTTTGGAAATGTAAAACAACCCTACAGACAAAATTAATCTCAAAGACCCACTCCAATGAAAATCCTGTTTGGGGGGGTTTTAACATTTTCTTGTGGCATTTTTCTCATAATGGAGGACAAATATAAAGAAAATTAAAACTGTGCTTCTGAGTATTTCTTTGTTCTTATTTCATATCTTGCTGTTTGCAAAACTCATAGTTGTGACGCAACTGAAATGGCTGAAGTGGCCGGGCTAAAGTCTCCCTGCTCCGCCCCATTCTGATGCATCCACTTGCAGACAAATAGATCCATTAATAGCTTCATTTTGCTCGTCTGAGCTGGCATCTGTGGCATTTATGGCTGGATAGCTTTGACATTGCTTACCGTTTTAGTTGCACCGCTAATGTTATCTTGGGGTTGTGAGAGGTTGTAAGCTAGCAGGAGAGAGTGTAAACAAGATGATGGAAGGGTTACTTCCGTGCCAACAATCCCGCCTACAACTCAGAGGCAAATTTTTAATAAATGTCTGCCGCTCTGCAGAAAATATGTCTTTACAGATGAGTATTTTATCCTTTAGCTATTTTCTTAAAAGTACCAGGCTGAAGAGGAAAAAAAAAACACCATCACTATTTTTTCTGTTTTATTTTTAATTTGATTCTTAATATAAATATTTATATTTTAATATATTTTTAGAGAAAAACTACTGGATTCTCTCCACCATATCTAACTTATTCTTGAGGCATGTCAAGTCGCTTGTCAAAAATCCACTACTTTCTTAAAATGGTTGTGCCGACCATTAATTGAAACCCCCAAGCTAGTAAAGTAAGCAAA
This sequence comes from Oryzias latipes, assembly GCF_053564925.1. Lineage (NCBI taxonomy): Eukaryota > Metazoa > Chordata > Actinopteri > Beloniformes > Adrianichthyidae > Oryzias > Oryzias latipes. The sequence continues at coordinate 24,131,591 of NC_136253.1, read as the reverse complement.
AACAAACGTTTTAGGAAAGTTTTTTTTTTATATATATGCAAAAAAGAGCCAGTGAGGAAACAGATGATCCCCCCACCTCATACAGGCCATTCAATGAAAATGTTGTCTGACATTAAACTGTCTGTGGCCCTAAAAAGGTTGTGGATCACTCTTAAAACCTATTTTTTTAGTTCTTAGCAGTGTTTTTTCAGTCTTTTTTTTTTAGCCTAAGATTTTACTTTTATAATAGCCAATCTTCATCTTCTTCCTCTATTAGCATGTTTAAAATGACAAATCTTTATAGAACTTCCTCTAAAGAGGAAATTTCTTCAGTTTGACAGTGATGGTCTGTCTGCATGTTGTCCCCTCTTATTACTTTATACATGTCTGAAAAAATGAATGCGCACGTAGAACTGCAGGAAACATGAGCTCTCCAAATGGTCTCATATTATTGTATCCTACCTCTTTGTGAATCATCAGTATTTTATTCTACGAGGGCTTTGGATATCACATAAAAATAAATGTATCTGCATCTTGCAGTGTCTTCAATTCTGTTCAACCTAGAAGCCAAATTTTGTATTCTTTATCTGTTTTGGATTCGTACTGAATTTATAAAAGCTGTCTGGCCTTGAACAGAAGACTCTAACCATAATCACAGAGATGGCAGCCAAGATGTACATTTACATCATTGTGTTCAGCTTTCTGTTTGCATAAGCTTTTTTTTCATATAGACATTTTTCAATTATTATTCTATAAGGGCTTATTTTAGACTGGATTTAATCAAACGCACAGAAGAAAAGTCACTGAAATTCTGTATGTCTTTTAAATACAAATGTACAAAAAAAGTAGTTATTGATACATTTATATTTAACTTTAATCCATGATTTTTTTGAATTCTTAATAGTACCTAATACTGTGAGAAAATATTCATCCATTATCAAAAAAATATGCTTCATTTGAAAAATGTATTTTCTATTTATTGTAATTTTCTTTGTTTACATAACGGTAAGCCAAGTTTAAATTATTCATCGCTGTTTTGGCCTCATTTTAGAAACATTTCATGTAATAAAAAAGCTTCTTAACAATAGACAGTTTAGAAAATAAATCAGAATCAATTGTATCAGTAGCTAAAATATATAGCTTTTAATTTGATTAATTTATAAAAAGGATCTTCATTTCTTGTATTAATTGTAGGTTTTGCAATTATTTTTGCAAATTGAATCAATTTTTTCAGGTTTTTAAGACATAATTTTGTGTTTGTGTGAAACAAAGTAAATACTTAAAGCCATTCTTTCTTTTCCAAATTATTTTTTATTTTTTAAAGACTTCCTTGTAAAGTTTAAATGCAAATAAAGTGGAAATGCTCATTTTTGTGCATTACTTTAGGCAACCCATATAATTAATCATAGTTCAAATTTTGTGTTCTTTTTACAATCTCTAAAAATAAAATGAGTTAGCGGGTCTACAGCAACATAAAGTCTGAGCCAAATGCAAAGTGATAAATTTGTTTCCTTTTATTAAGTTATAATTTATGATGCTTAGTATTTTATTGTTAACCCAGAAAGAAAAAGATCCACACATGAAGTTTCATGTATAAGTTTGAAAAAACTACAGAATTAATGAGAATAGAGTTACTGAAGAAACATCAGAGAGGGTATTAACCCTTCATAACCTCTTACATCATTTGTGATACATCCATTTCCAAGAACCCCGTTGTGCATCATCCTTCCACTAGGGGCAGTAGAAGGGCTTTTCTTGCTCATTTCAAAATGGCCACTTCCATGAAATCCCCAAAATACTTTTGGTGGGAAAGGTTTTGCTAATTTTTAAACTCCAGGATGAGAATAACTCATCTATTGGTTTTCATTTATTTTATGTGTAGTGAAAGAATGCAACTTTTTTTAATAATTAATTTTTTTAGAACAGTAACACCATGTTTTAAATGTGTGGATCAAATTTGAGACAATGGGTAAAAATAAGAACACTCACATCATTGCTTTAGCATCGTAAACAAACATCACTTTGAGCAAAAACTTAGCAAATCACCCAACATATCATTGCTGATACTATCTATGTCTCATTAAAAAATAATAATAACAAAATATTGTTGTCTGAATTTCATCAAAGGGTTAAAAAACATCTTAATTTAAGAAAAAATATTATGTCAATTCTTTGATGTTGTGGGCTTTACTGGGTTAAATAAGTTAAATAACCCTACCTGAAAAGCAAAGTAAAGTATTAAGTAAACACAGCTTATGGCAGTAGAAAAAACATGAAGATGTTCTGGGACCATCTAACCCCTTAGATAAAGTAACTTAATTACAGTATAAAAGGGATCTTGTTGTTTTTCCATTTATTTTTGTGAGTATTTGTGTTTTCTCCCATTTTTTCCTCCAATTATTCACTGTTGAGGAGAAATTCTAGAAGTTTTGCACTTTCTAACGAGTTTTCATGGTCTTTGACATTTTTCTGCATTTTTGCACCGTCAGTATTTTTCATAGTACAAACTTAAACGCAACCTCTGACTCAGTGTTGACCACACAAAATGTGTTGTTTAAAAGAAACTGCCTTAAAATATTAAGCTCAATAACAAAGCTAGAAAAGGACATAAGTGCACATCCTGTGGATTTCACCATTTATGAACATGTATAAGGTTTCAAATAAATATTTGAAAAGACTAAATATTTGATAAAAACAAGGACCAGTAATGATACATTCCCTCAGTGAAAAGTCAGTATTTTTTTTTTTATTTGAGCATCTTGGCTTCACAAGGAAGTACATCAGTTTCTTAAATTATCTAATCATCAGTTGGTGTAACATGGAAACTTACACCTTGAGCTCATCTACCACATCTCGCTTATTAAGCAGTGTGATTAATTGCGTTCTCACACCAGTGTGCCAGCTCCTGAATCTGATCACAGCTACAGGGCCACAGATTGGACAAAGCTGGAGGAGGATAGATGGGAATGTTAATGAGCAAAGCAGCTGCCAGCCTTGATACCTGCCTACTTATGAGGGGAATGAAAATGAGATGGAGAATAAAGACAACATCACCCAGGCAGTGATATGCACACTCCGTGCGGATTCAAAAACATGTGCTTGGCTGAGGACTGCATGATGACAAGCTCATGTCTCGTTCAGGGCCTGAGCAGCTATTTCCTCTGAGCATCAGAAGCAAAACTCCTCGCCTTTACCTCTTACTTTCCACTTATATTCAGGAAATCTGGGGCTCTGTCCTTATATTCTGTCTGAGCGTCTTTGGCGCTGCCTCCTCGAGTTCCACATTTCCAGACTTTCATTAAAATGCACAATCACAATCTCATGTCTTCAGATTATAGCACAAACTCTTCTATTAACCTTTGCTTTCTCCTTTGTTCTCAGCAAGCCCACTTTTGCATTATGATGTGTGCATCTTGATACGGTTTGTAGGAGTTCCCGGAAAAGAGGGGTAAAATTGGCGTTTAATGACCTCTGAAAAGGTGGCGGGAGATTTTTAGATGACAGGGCTGCAAAATTTGAATAATCATGCTAATTTATAATGCATGTCAATGAGGTCGTAATACATAAACACCTCCAGAAGTTTCACATATTTGTAGAAATACATATTTATCATCTAAAAACTTTTTAATCAATTGTTTTAACTTAAAAGAATTAAAAGAAATTAGTATATTTTTAAATGTAAGTAGCAATTCCTATATATATATATATATATATATATATATATATATATATTTTTTTTTTTTTTAAAGACGTAATCTGATCCTCTTTTGATTTACTGTTAAAGCATTCCAGTGGTTTTTTAATTATAGTGATGCAGTTTTTAGCTAAAATTGATAAACTTGTCTATAGATGACGACAAGTTTATCCCATTGGAGTTTCTGCAGAGTGCTGTAGTTCATTAGAAATTCCCCCTGAGAGTTGTGGGCGGGCCCATTTTGCCTTACCCTCCACATTGCTGAGAGCTCTCTGTTTAAATGCTCCCCCTGCTAGCTTGCACAATGGCGTCTGCAACAGGTGTTCAAGCAGCCAGTTCCAATGAAAAGTCTACGTAAAGGTGCATTTCCACATTCAAACTCTCGTGATTTATGAACGTTTTTGGGCTCAACGTGCAAACCGCTTGGCCACTGAACAGACTTTACCAGGTAAACTAGGTCAAACTTTGACCAATTTGGGGTCTTTAGAAAGCGTTTTTTTTCAAATGTTCAACTAAGGCCATTCTATCTACATCATGGTAATTCATATCTGCCATTGCAAGGATGCAATGAACCAATCCATTTCCATTAACTGTCTAAATACTGAGATTTGCAACGTTTTGACATTTTGCACCAAGACTCTTCCATCTGCAGATGGGGACATGTGCTAGAAAACATTGAGAAAGACCTGCTTTTCCAGTGTGAACACCATGGGCTAACGGTATATTCTTGAAAATATTTTTAAAATAACTTTGTTTGTTGAATAATTTGATTGATATGGAGGATCAGCTTGTGGATGTACCTTAAAAACTCTATTTAATGAAGTAAAACACAATAAAAACAACCAGACTTAATCATGACAAACAAATGTAAATGCTAAACAGCAAGGGAGAATAAAAGGGCGGAAAACCAGGTGATCTGGCACAGACAAACCAAAAACCATGACCTTAATAGACTCAGGGACTAATTAAGTGAAATAGAAGCATCTGTGGATGATTATAGCAGCAACCTGGTGTGACTGTGACTGGAAAGGGAAAACACAAAAGCTAACAGAGCACAACGTGAACTCAAAAGCTTTATCTAACAGCATGAAAACTAAACAAAAGAGGCTCCGATCTTCGCAATAACTCTATCCTCTTGTCGATAACTTCCATCCAAACAGATTCCATCTGAGTACACCCAAAGCTTTTGCCTTTTCTCACCTTTTCACCGAGTGAAGCCGTTGTCCTCTGAGGGATTATTTCCATTTTTGCTTTTTTTCTGAAGGAATCGTTTTTTTGTCTCATACTGTTCAACCTCTCACCTCTTTGTGGATCACAGGTATGTTGGCTCTTCAGATTGCTTTTACCCTCTTTCCCCCTCTTCGTTTAGAATTCCTTTTTAAACATTTGTATTGTAACCGCCATGATTTCCCTTGGCCTCCCCCCCCCCCATTCTAATGCCATTCCTCCCACATGCTGCTATTTTCCGACATTGCTGTATTCTAGGCATTAGGAGCCTGAGAGAGATGACATGCGACTAGCAATGTGCTGTTTCAACAGCTGGCTAGAATATTCTCTCACACGGCTGATTTGAATCAAGTGTTACTACTACACCCCCTCCCCTTTGGGCTGTTTGTCATTCTACCTGTACTCCTACAGATGCTTTCTGAGATGCTCTAACCTTCCTCATATTCCTCGCTATTCCCATCCGCTCCCGTCCGCGGAGTGATTACATCTGAATGCCAAGGGTGGGACAGAAAGTGAGTAAGGTGAGAAAGGTAGAGGGTTATGTCTTCCTTCACCTGTGTGTGGCTGAGGTGATTGGAGAGGAAAAAAAGCGGTGCGGGAAAAGTAGGAAATGGGTGTACTGGTGTGGAAAAGAAGACGGAAGATTAGGAAAGGGAATGGGGGAAAATGTGGTAAAAGAGCAATGAAAAGTGGGCAAAAAAGAAGGAGGTGTTGCCCAAAACAAAGGAAAAAAGGAAAACAATGAAGGTAGGGAAAGTTGAGAAAGCAAAAACAAAAGAAAGAAAAATTAGGAGGGAATGAGGTGTAAACACTGATAAGCAGATTAAAAAAAAAGAGCCAGAGGAGGAGTTTTGGGAGAGAGGAGCAGCTTTTAAAATCATAAGTAGGCCAGTAAAAATTTCAGAGAAATTGATTAGCATTCAAACAGATACAGTGAGGTTTGGGGGCTTGAGAGGAGAGTGGGGGTGTGAATGAATATTTATCTGTAAATGTCTTCCAATAGCTGGCACATAGACACGCCTGAAGGCTGTGGAGGGATAGGAAAGGGAAAAAAATATAAAGTAAAACTACAACAGCAGGACTGAGCTTCAGCTTCCACAGAGAGACAGATGACACAGAAGAAAAGACAGTTGTTAGAGACAGACAAAAGGAACAGGAGTGCGAGTGACACATGGTGAAGGGCAGAGCTGGACTGGACTCGTTTAACACGACCACAAGCTTTAACGTGCGGGCAAAAACACCACAGAGTGAACGGAAAGGCTGGAACTAGAAAGAGTGTTGATTCTCGGGTTTCTGCATGTGGGTCTGTACTTCGGTTTGTTACCTCAGTAGAAACCTTTCTGGTAACTTTACTAGAAATCTTAGTTAGCTAGTTTGCTGAGCTAAATTTGTAGTAGAGACTGGTTATCCTTCTGTGTTCCGAACCTGCCAGGTACCATATATGTATCCTTTTTTTGTTGGACCAGACGGAAAAGAAGAAGAGATAGAAGGTGGGGTAAGGGCACAGAAGAAGGGGGGGGGGGGGGGGGGTGATAACACTATATCAATTTCTAAACACATTTTTAGTATAAGTGTACCAAATCCCAAAACTTTATTTTTTGAGACTTTTGTCTTTTCTTAGAAATGCTCCTTTCATAAAACTAAAAAAGATTGTTGTTGACTGTACTTGTCATTTACGAGCTGAAATAAACACTAACTGTCATGCGTTTTACTGCCTAAAGGCTCTCTGTTCCCGATCTTTCCTGTCCATCCCTACTTGAACTGACAATTTTATGTATTCCATACACTATAAGGAGCTTTTTGCATTCCGTCTAATCTGTCTGGATGGCTTTACCCTTTCAAATCATTATCATGGAGAGGAGGAAACATTTAGTTCCCTCATCACATGGAATTGGCCCTTTGATTAAATGAGCTTTCATCATCGCCCTCACACACCTCTCTTTTCTGAGTGTCTGCAGTCAGATCATCTTCCCCATGAAGTCATCTGGTAATGATGTGAATCACATTAGATGAATGGATAGGCTTACTAATCGCATAAAGCCTGTTAATTGGATGCATATTGTCATGGCTAACTATTATAGCATCATAAAGTATCGGAGCTGAAGAGGGCAGCGCTGCTTGGAGGTTGCAAGAAGCAGCTCTAACATGGGAGCAAATAGGCATGACAAATAAGACAGCGAGGAGCCCAAAGGGCTCGCGTCGTGCTCTGCTGCCGTCTGTGTCACCTCTGTCTCACTCTGCGCTCACACATCCGCCCCTCAATAAGGATTTTTAATGCTGTAATAGAAAGCACTTCTTGCCACTTTTTTTTTTTTTGTACTCCCACCTGGGAAAATAATATCAGTATATTCTGCTTAATTACTCCATAGACCCTGTCAGTGTTCCCTAATTATCCCTGACTTCTGAGTGTTCTGTCTCAGAAGGGCAAACTCTGAATTCAGCCATTAAACATCCAGTGAATTCTCGTGAACTGTCGATCTCCCACTGGATAATACAAACAGATGTCAAAAATTAGCTTTTGCCCCGACCTTGAATGCCTCATTTAACCCCCAATAACAAAGATTAATGAGCGAAGATTAATTGTGGCACATGTAAGTCATATTGTTTGGGTGTTTAATAATTTTCATCAGGGTGCTCTGCAGTTTTTGTATGTTACCAATCCCTAAACATCTTCACCAAAGACCAATTTTCAGAAAGTACTGGTCCACAGCTCCCTGAAAAATCATTCTTGTAAACACATTTACATAACTCGTACCAACTGGTTCTTTTTTCTGGAGTATTGTAAGCAACTGGTTGTTTCGAATGGCATGAACATACCCAACTGGATTCTACAAGCAGAGAACATTGAAAAACATATCCTCCTTTTTCTCAAGTCAACAAAATAAATGCGTAATAAAGAAGAAAAGATCATATATAAGTCGCAGTTTTGGTAGAAATGCATTTAGCAAAATACGGGACCAAGAACAGACATTTCTGGACAAATCATAAAAACAGAATAGATAACAATAATATAGTGAATATTTGCACACTTCATTACTGGAACAGCATACGAGCATATTAACGCAACATATTATTAAGATAACCAGAGCATAAAAAACGTGTTAGCAAGAAAACTAAACTCTGAATATCGCTTTAAATCACTAAATATCTTGAATTCTTTACCCTCTGTGTCACTTTGTAAACAATGCACACACCTACAGTGCCCTCTAGCGGTTGGTGCTTTTTTTTTTTTTTACAACACTGACAAATCACAGCCTTCGGCCAAACTATGGACACAAAAAAAAAAACTACAACTTATACTCTGAAAAATACGGTGCTTTCAAATTGAAAGCGTCTTGAGTCTGTGAGCTTGGCTTCAGGGATACAAGTTTCCCTGGAGCCTAAATCCCAATCATTCTACTAATCCCCTGACTTTTCATCCATGTCACCATCTTTTTCAACCATGAACTCTGCGATCTCTAAAAATGTCACTCTACAACGAGGACTGCCAGTCAAACCATCCTCTCTAATTTATCCTACCTCTGGTTGTGTTGTAGGTGGCAGGGCAGCTTGTCCGCCCCTGATGGGGTCAGTGATTGAATCTGCAGCCAGTCGTTGTCTTTGGCCTCCTTTCGTCTTTTTCTATCTTCTTTGATCTTAAGAAGGCATGAAATTCCATGTTGCTTCAAGTAACGTAATTGAAGCAGACAAAAAACTATATAAGGAATTCAAAATCCCTTTTATGAACCTTAACTTTCTTAGATTTTCACCAAGAGTTACGAATGGAAAAGATTCATATATCCATTATATATTGATCATTGGCAAAGATTGTACCTCACATATACTTTAAGTGGAGCCGGAGAAAAATCCAAAATGGCGTCCATTTGCAAAGAGAGTGGCCATAGACTCAAATGTTGTAAAAATATTGAAAGTCCATTTGCCCCAATCTCAACGATATGGGCTGTTTGTGCACAAAATGTAGTCTTTAAACTGTAGGGGTACTTACAGAGTACTATTACATGCATATTTTATATTTTTCAATATATAATTTTTTTTTTTGTGTGTGTGGCAAATGTCGTTTTCTTAAAGAGGGAATCCTAAGGTAGATCCATATCAAAATTGGTGCCTTTACCATAAAAATGGCCTTTTTTTAAATGTTTTCAAACCGGCTCCGCTATTTGTTTAAGTTATTTTTTTACCACCCAACGTATAGTTATTGATACTATTTATATCTCATACAAACAGAATATTACAATTTTTTTTTACTGTGGATTTCATTAAAGGATTTCAAAAACATCCGTGTGAATTTTTCAATTTAGTGAGCTAAGAATGTTTGGGAGAGTGTAGGGTATAGGGTGAAAAGATCAAATAATTGTGAGAAAAAAATGAAATTTGGAAAAATAAAAAGTAAGAAAGATAAAGTAAGAAAAAGTGTGCTTTTTTTATACGAATTTAACATGCCTTCAGGAGGAAATCCCCGTTTACCACCACAGACCACAAATGGTTTGATGAAGGAGGTTGGCTTCACCTGAAACCAGCTGCTTTTGTCCCACTCTCATTTTTCTGCAATATGAGAGTGCACACCTGCTGCCAGCTGCTGCCAGCAGCCCCACGTTGAAGCTCCAAACCTAAATCAGATCAAATGGTCTAAACATTTGTGCAGTACTATGTTCTCTAGTCATCTTCTGAATTTGGTCGTTGTGCGTTATTGTTCTGCAAAAGGTGTTAGAGTCTCACAAAGTTATGCAGAAATGTTTGCCATTGCATTTCTTTTGCTTATTGTTTTTAAATTGTGTGGAACTTAGTATGCATGGACGTGTAAACAATAAAAGACTCGCAAAGTACTGCTAATGCACAAGTACCCTTAACTGAAAGGGAATGATATAATATGTGACCCAATGCAATGACAAAAAGGATGTTTTTAGCCCTTTGTGCATCAGTTTTAACGTGGCACAATATATGATTCAACTCATTGTCAAGTGTTAAATGCATCGTTTAGTAGTAAGGAACTAAGTCTGGCTCTTTATCTGCTTCTTTTTGTTTTTTGCGATGTCATCTTTTAAGCCAGAAGGTGATAAAATGGAGCCTTGTTAGCAGCAAAGCATTTGTTCCAAAACCAGCTGTTGATTTTTGGAATGCATGAACAGAAACAGAAAAAAAAAACTAAAACTGGAAAATGACGTGAAAATATTGTAATATGACAGATGGAAGCAAAAAAGCAACAAGAGGATGAAGAAAAAAAAAGACCCACAAAGCAACGCATGAGGGATAATCAAAGAAACGGGAAGCAGCTGTGGTGATTGCAAGCAGAAACCAGGTGTGACACATGAAGTACACTAAATACAAAAACATAACGGCTTAAAAAAGAATTCTATACATCTTTTATTTTTATGTAATTATTTTTTAATGTTGCTAAATGTTATTCTTACCACATATTTTTAAATAAAATTTGGGGGCCCTCAAATAATATGTATCTATTCTTTTCACACATTCCTTTTTAGTTTATGAGAAACATGAACAATTACCATTTGTTTTGAGCTGGACACAGGCTTGTCTGTGTAATTTAAAAAAATGATTAGAGTTGCTCTGATTTATTATTATTTATTTATTTTTTTGTATTCTTTGCTGCTAAATCAGCTTCAGGGCTGCCTGATGCCTGTGCTCCTGTATTATACCTCCATCCTTAAGACAAGCATAAATACATTTCTAAGAGCTGGTGCACTTCCTCTGAAGATATTTATTCTTTACAAAAAATCTCTGAAAAGCCACACATTTATTTAATTTTAGTGTCCAGATTCTACCAACCTTCTGTGAGTCACTGTTGTGACCATGAAGTGATGCCAGACTCTGCTGTGTCAGGTAATTGGGGACAAATTTTAGAAAAACAAGATGAAATTCTTCAAAAAAATACTGCCAGATTAATACAGTTTTACTGAAATAAAACATGTTTTTTGTTTATCTTGTTTGATTTTTTAGTTTACAAACCCGGAGCAACAAGGAGACACTGCGCCTTCTTGATATTTGGGCAGAAGCACACACACACACACACAACACAGCTGCTACAAAACGCACAGTAACGCTTTTGTATTTTTCATGTTTGGCAAAAAGAACTCCAGAACAATGCTGTGTTCAAATAAAACTCTTTGCACACACTGACATAAAGGTACAAAATGCAGAAAGCAAGAGTTGAAGTTCTGCTGACGACAAAGACAAATGCCTGTGGTGGACAAACTTGAAAAACTTCATTGTGTGACATTGTTAAGGTGCAAAACAACGTGAAGAACTTGAAGAAAATGATTTGGTAACAGCTGCACTTGACCTTTTACACACATTTGCAAAGTAACAAAAGAATTCCTATCTCAACACTATGAGCAGTACACCAGCCCCACCCTCATTTGGCCAATAGGTGTATCAGTTGTCCCACCCATGCCTCTGTTCACAATATTCAGTGCTCTTGTAAAAAGTGTTGAGAATACAAATGACAAATATGGTTTGGACCCGATCCTAACCAAAACATTAAAAGTGTACTTTTTCAGGATTTCCTGCAGAATTGTACTTACTAAAATATATCTGCATGTACAAAAGAAAGGGATAAATAACATAAACCTAAAAACACATCAAACCTAGAATACTGCAGAAACTCACTGGCAGCAATTTTTTACCCCTCGGATTTGTCACTTTAACACTTAAATAGGCGTGGAATAATCAGAAAAAAACATTTTTGCCATTTTTGTGTTTAACGTTAGGGTGTAAGGGGCTGTAAGTTAGCAGGAGAGCGTGTAAACAGATCAGTCTCGGGAAGGGGGTCGGAGTTGCTTTGCACCAACAGACCCTCCCACAACTCAGAGGGGAATTTCTAACAAACTACTGTCGCTCTGCAGAAACTACGTCCCAGAAAACGACACAGGTTTTTGGAATTTGCCTAAAAATAACAAAATCATAAATAAAAGACCACTGGGAACGCTTTTAAAATGGCTCAAAGGAGGATCAGAGTGGGTCTTTGATAAATGGCTGTGGGTCATTGTTTAAAAATTGAGCGACTGTAGTTACAGCGGAGAAACCTCAGAAAAAATCAGAAAAGTGGTTAAAAAAGTATCTTTTCTTGACTTTTCTTGAGGGAAAAGAACAAAACTTTAGAGATATGAAATCTGAAAAATTGCTAAGATGAGCAGAGCAATGTTTGTTTTTCTTTTATATAGGCAATCAGAAAAAATATTGGCATATTTTCAAACTTCAGAAGGAGAGTCGGAGTCATGCAACAGCTTGCAAGACGGATCAGTTGGTTAATCAAGACTCAAATGCACTGTGGGGGATGCATTTGTTACAAAGAGCATGAAACACAAAGAAACGCCAGACTTTATGGGAACATCTTGATAAATAATTTTAAATCCTTTCTTCTAAAAGATAAGCAAAAAAAAAAGTGTTCTCGAGTGGAAATGTACTGTACACTCTAAATCATTTATTGGTTTTGGAGACGCAAACTCTCTGTATTGTTTGGGTCAATCTGAAATCTTCCCCTACCCCTCCGGCTCCTCCCTCCTCCTCCTATTGCAGGGGCATTTGGAGGGGTAGGGTTGTCCGAAATAGTTTTTTTGGGGGGTAACAAACCCCCTCGGTGGAGGGATGCCCAGCCTTCCTCTAGAAGGGTGTTTCGCGTCCCACTGTTTCGCGGAGGAGAAGCCCTTTTCTTCTCGTGGGTGTGCTCTGCAGCACAGAAGTTTACATTTAAATGTAAGTATGACTTCTTGTTTTAACACGACCTGTTTAAAGTTATGAAACGTAGCTGTCCCACGACTATTGATGACGCCATATAGTGGGAGTGACTTCCAAATTCGAAGACACTATTTTTCCATAACTCTCTATAGGACTATGGAGAACTAAATGGTTGGCTAAAGCCAGAAGGGTAGGGGAAGAATTTGGATTTTCTTTTGTGTGAGCAATAAGTCAAAAGGTGTTGGATGGGGTAAGATAACAGTAAGATAAAGGAAATGTTTGCATGTAAACGAAGTAGTGCACGAACTAATACTTTAATGAATACATGTTTAATAACTTAATAAAAAAGGCCTGTGACACAATGATGACCGTAATTTAACAGGGGACATTTTGTATCCAAATGAAAAGGAAGTCCAGGGGCGGAGCCGGGGGGGGGGGGTTGCAGACCAACTTTCCCCCAATTTTTGAGTCAATATTAGTTTCACTATTGAAAAAGCTGAAGAAATCATTGATGCAAGCATTTGCAATGCCTAAAATAAATGCATTTGAAATGCATATTTTTGATTCTTTTAATTGTAATAGCCGTCTACTTTGCTGTCCATTTGCCACCTTTCCAAAGTCTTCTGCCCCCCTACCACGCCTCCATATAGAATGTTCTAGCTCCACCACGGGAAAATGTAAAACAATTAAGTCTCATATTCAAATTAGACAACTACATTTCCTTTTGGACAGTAATGTTCCTCCATACTGTTGTTGCACAGCTGGACATTTTATCTCATATATTCATTTTGAAGGCGAAATATACAGTAATTCTGTTTATAACATTGATTCAGTTGTACTTTGATAGAATTAACAATAAACCTACAAAAGAAGTGTTAGTTCAACACTGCGTATAAACCCAGGACAGCACTGATAATCATGTTGCCAAAGCCTTTTATTGAAGAAAAGCCTCCTGTCTACCAGCTCGCTGTAGCTCGTCTCCTGATTGCTATTGTAGCTTGAAAATTGTATCTGGAATCTCACTGTGGCTCCCGGGAATGTGTCTCTTTGTGCCCACTGATATGAACAGAGCTCGCATTCATATTGCATGTGGCCCCATCTCATTCCTGATGTCACATGTGTGGGGGACGGGGAAACTAATGCAAGACATTCAAAACAAATAAAAAATTCTGGCTTTATTGAAATGAATAAGTAAAAAAACTCTGATGAACTCTGTTTCATTCCGTCTCAAACCCCGCTGAGCCACATTAGGGTCTTCCTAACCAGCTGTGCACTGGGCTCTGTCTCTATTAAATATTGATAACACTGATGTGTGCATGAATGCGGCGTGCTTATCACCACAAGGGTTGCTTGGAGATGTTGGGAGCAAGAGAGATGAATCTGGAAAAGCTTTTTATCTTCTTTTTTTATGATTTAACTTTCAAAGCAGGATTTGTAAAGATGCAGCAGGTTCTTTTACTGCGTGATCAGTCAATACAACCTTCCGAAAAATTATAATTGGTCCATTTGCAGTTGGAGGTGGATTGTTCTTCAGTGTTTTTCTTTTTCTTTTTATTGAGGTTTTCCTAACGCACCCAGCACGGCAGCATTCGATATTCTCATCAGGGGGGTGAAGAGAGGGGAGTGGTGCGAGTGAGCAGAAGACAGGCAGAAAATGATTATATTACAAATTTAAACAGCCTCTTGAGAAAAATGAAGAAGGGAGAATGGAAACCAAGTTTTTGTCTTTGCTTATGGGAAAGAAACCAAAACCTTTGAGGTTAGTGATTGACAGCCAAACACATTTATATTGAAGTTGACACTGATGGACAGGTTTGTTTCCATTATTTCAGACAAAAAAACTGGGAAAATGTTGTAGAGGGACTAGATTCCTGATGGTTTAAATCGTGATCCCTTTCAGTTTATCATCAGTACATTTTTCCTGGGAAACATTAGTAAGCAACAGATGAATAGAATAGGATTCAAGAACATCACTTAGGTACCGGGAAACTAAATAATCTATTATGCATGTCTAACAAAAGAAAGACATTTCACAAGTTGAAAATGTAGTAGCTGTGTGACATGGCCTTAAAGTTTTGTTGGGTATAAGAGCATCATCAGTGAAATGTTGTGTCTACAATCACTTGTCTGCAATATTCAATTGCTTGAAAGCAGATAAGTAATCACAGTCTATGGCAACTTAGCTTGAATTTTTGTTTATCTAACCAACAACAATAAAAAAAATGCCTAATACTGGACATCTATTATATTATTTAAGGATGTAATGTTGACTGGAGATCCAGTGCAAATATCCTACAATGATTGAGACTCCAATAGACTTTAATACACGTGGCATGTGTCTCATGAGGCTTTGGTTTAGTTACTTTGCTAAGAAGAAATGGTCCCAGCTCTTTTGTTGCTGCCATGTTATTCAGAAATGCAGTGCTGAAATGTGTACATGACTGAAAACATAGCAACACAATTCCACTTCTGCCACACACACATCATCCTCCCTCAAAAGAGTACAAATTGCCAGGCTGCATCCTTGGGTCCCATAGCCTTCATATCAGACTGTTGCTCATTTGCCTGCCTGTCACAGACAGCGCTGACATGCCACCAACTCATGAGTTTTGCTATTGTCCGTCTTTGTGTCCACAGGCACAAAAAAAAGTGGTTCTGTCGTTTCCATTTATGCTTTCACAGCCTGTGATCATTAGACATCCGGTCATGCAAACATGCAGAGTTGTCATGTCTTGTCATTTTTTTCTTTTCTTTTATATTACCGCATCTCAGTAAGACAGTGTGAGAGGATTCAAGTCCCTCTTTAATCTGTGTTTGATGTTAGAATAAAGAATCGTGATAAGGTCAAGCCTTGAGCGTTGCTGTTGTAGAACTGTATTTATATACACTCATTCATTAGGATGACGTTAGGAACGTCTTTGAAGCTTTTCTGAGGGATGCTGGCTTGTTTCTGCGTGGCTTCACAAATGTTTGAGAACAGGAAAAAGGAGCATATGGACCATTTGAAAGATGCCAGCAGTTTAATCTCAATCAAATTAATTGGGCTTCTGTCTTAACATCCTACTCTTCAACCCCATCTCCTATTTTCCTTTAGAAAATGTTACAGTGTGAGCTGTATCCACATTGCAGACAGACCATGTTCTTTTGCTCTCTGGGTGGTAGTCTGAAGAGTTGACCTTTTTGGAGGTTATTTAAGGGATGCTAATTCTGATTGAAGCATGTACTTTTTTAAGTACTATGACTTTGTTTCAGTTAAACACCCACTACAATTAATATAGTGCTTTTAACATGTTTTAGTGCAATTTTTCTTATGATGGAGAAAATAAGCTCAAAATTGCATTTCTGGGTATTTCTTTACTCAAATCACTGTGAATCAGGAGCGGACAAATAAAATCCAGTTTGAAATAGAGCGCAATCTGTGGGCCACAAGCCCCCGCAGACAAATAGATCCATGTATGTTTTTATTTTCCTTGTCCGAGCTGGAGTCTGGCCTTAAAACTTTATGGCCGGATAGCTCCAATTTTGCTCAACATTTTTGTTGCACTGGTATTGTTCGGTTGGTGGTTGTGAGGACAAAAGAAAAAAAAATGTGAAAAAGAAAAATGATCTCTTCCTATTTTGTTGTTTTTCCCAAGTTTTGTCAAACTAATGTTCCCTGTCGTAAGCATTAGTAAAGCCATTAAGGCTCAAATTTAAGCTCCATCTAAATTATATTTGTTCACCTAAATTTGTCTCAAACACAGTGTTTTGTATCAACTAAACTTTCACTTTTCAGCATATAATTTAGCATATATTTCAGCATATATTTTCTAATAGTGCTGTATGCCATGGAGATGTCATTTCCATGCGGGAACCTCCCAAAGGGAGAAATAAAGTTGTCTATCCTATATCCTATCCTATGTAACATACTGCTGCAGTTGACCTTTTAAAGTTTCAAACTGGGTAATGCTGTTCTTTAAACTTAGGATGTACAGAAATTGGGAGATGTCAACTTTGTATTCAAAATCAATTGTTTGGCTATATCTCTTGCATCTGCATATATGGTGAGTCGTCTACCATATGTAACACATGGACAGATTACAATTTTCATGTAAATAAAATTTTAGCTGTAATTTTATTTATTAATGTTTTTAAATTTAGTGAAGATGAATTTCTGTGGGTTTTTTTTTTACCACTAACAGGGACACTAAATCATTGATTGTGAGCTGTTTCTGCTTTTCCCTGATACAAGAAAAAAAAATTGTAGGTCCTATATTGTTGAATAAACAAAAGTGAATATTAAATGATAACATCTTGTTGCTCAGAAGATGCCTGTTAGGTTGTGATTGTATTCTGATAGTTTTTTAAATTAAACATTTCCAGTCAAATACATTATTATTTGATTTGATTGTATTATTTGATGGATGGAGGGAGGGAGGGAGGGATGGAGGGATAGATAGATAGATAGATAGATAGATAGATAGATAGATAGATAGATAGATAGATAGATAGATAGATAGATAGATAGATAGATAGATAGATAGATAGATAGATAGATAGATAGATAGATAGATAGATAGATAGATAGATAGATAGATAGTCATTGTCACACGTACAATGAAGTTCTTATATGAAATTAATAATTTTGTTTATTTTTCTTAGATTTGTTTTTTTATATTTATGTATACATTGTTTTGATTATAAATGTATTTGTACAGTTATGTCCCTATGAAAAGTATTCTTGCTACCCATCTTCTTGGAGCGTGCCTAAGACGAATCAATTTTGAATCCCGCCCCATTCGTTAACCCATATATTACATCCCCACAAACATAAAAAGAAAAAAATCATTTGAAAAAATAAAAACACCCTAGAAACCTTGTTGTACTTATATGCCTAGAGAATGGTTTTTTTTTCTGATTTAATGTTTTCTTTTTGTTTTTTTAACACTTTTGAGTGAGCCTTGGATCTGGATATGGAAAATGTCTTTCACTCCTGGCTTATGATCCAAATCAAGTTGTGAGAATTTATTTAGTAAAACAACTTGTATAGGTATGTGGTGAATAAAATAATAATAAAACTATTATATTTTTTTCTCTGAAGCTTTACCAAGTGCTCTTAATGACTGGGTATAATTATCAAAAAAAATGCCTGTAGTATCTTTCAGAGGGTAGCTTAAAAGAATTTTCTCATTAATTGGACAATTTTTAGTTTACACAAAGCCAAAAACTATTCGCTGCTCTCGCTCACATTTCTGCTGTGCCTTCATGTAGAGGCCTGTGGCCCATTCTAATCCTGCAGCCTGCTGTGAACACATAATTTATTAGCACAAATCTAATCACAGCTTCAATTGAGCTCAAAATGGAACTCGTTATGATGGCTAATGAAGATGGGCCCAGACAACAACATAGAATTAGGGGAGGGGGTTTGATGGATGGATGTTTCAGAAATTAGATGTGAAAACTTTTTTATTTTTTTTATTTTCTTATTTAGTTTGAGGGCTTCTACTGATTGTATTTATTTACTTGTTTGGTTTACCATGTGCACAAAAACCAATCACTTGTTCTATTTCTCTGTTAAGGTTCTGCTGTCTTCTCTTGAGTCAGGTAAAAATAAAAACTGTCATAAATTGGCTGCCTTTTGTCTTTAAACTTTGACAGGTTTCTGCTTTTAATGTGCAATCAAAGCCAAAAGTAGAGTAACAAGACAAATATGTTCTGCCACATGAAAAAAAGAAAATGAACCTTCTGTCAATTCTTGTCAATGTTTCGAAGAAACGATTTCACAGAGGAGGCTTTTCTGTTGGTTAAAATTGTCAAATGGAGGAAAATCCATTCCTACAGTCAAAAGTCTTTCTATTATTATGGGGCATTTCTTTACTCCAGGAGTCCCCGGCGGACTGTTTTCCAACAGGAGTGGGAATGCTGGCAATTTTTCACGTCATTTGGCTTGGTTGAACATACCAAATCGTCTGATAATGTAGAAGGAAGAAAAAAAAAAGCTAGAAAAGGAATAAAAAACAACCAATTCTACCATGTTCACCTATAGAATATGGTCTGAACTTGTTGTAATTTATCCATTCTGGCCTTATGCTGTGACCATTAAAGCTAAAAATCCCAACCACTTATGTGCCTCATTCTCAGTGGTTTACTTTCTCTTCGCTGCTCTATCAGGGTTAACGTTCAAGTGAGCTGGTTTCGTTGTTTCTTGTTTGCTCAGAATTGACTTGAGCTTACGTAGCTGTGAAACTATGCTGCCTTTCTGAGAAAGCAAACTTCTGGACCAAACAAGTCAGTATGAAATCAGACTTTGGCATTTTAGTTAAAGGCTAGGTTTAGTCAGTTTTTCTGAGTGTTTTTCTCCTTTTTGAGTGGAAATTGACATTGTGAAACAGCAAGCTCATCAGCATGCTAAAGAATGACCTAACCTTTTCTAATTCTTTTCTACAAAAGCAATTCATTTCAATGGTAAGTGCTCTCATTGCATCTCATTTAATAAGCTTTTTTCGCCTTTGTGACTAGATTGAATGACAATGTGTTTGAAGGTCAATTCATGTAAATCTCTGTTTTATAATTTAGAAATTGTACAAGATGGGGTATTTTCTAAGGCAAATTTATATCAACAAACCAATGTCAAGGAACTGTCTGATACTTTTTCTGACTGTTTTCCACTTTACAGAATACTCTTGGTACTGTGGATAGACCAGATGGCAAAAACCGTGGAGCTGAGAAACAGGCCTTACATTTTAGAAACCTTTATCAAATGTTGCAATTACTCAAATTACCACTGGAGGCTGTGAAGGCAGTTCAAAAATCAAAATTTTGCATAAAAAAAAAAAAACAGTATAAACCGTCATGACTCCTGGTTCACTTATTAATTAGCATTGTTTTCCATAATTTTGTTGAGTCTGTGATCGGCTGGGTGAAATCGATCTGGGATAATCTGGGATAGCCAGAGTTCAATCTGTGATGTCATCATTACAAAGAGAATAAGCAATGAATTGCAATTTTGGCAACTGAATGAACAAATGATTGCTACAACTACAAATACAGGTACAACAAAATTGCTCGGATGATTTTTGAAAGGTATGGATAAACATAAAGTACTATAAACCTTATTCAGCGTTTAAAAAACCACCAGAAAGGTGAAAATGCAGCATTTGGAGCCAGCCAAAAACCCAAAGCTAAAGCCAAACAAAAGGGAAAATCGGAGGCCAGCAGCTGGCCCTCATGAGCAGAGAAAAGACCAGAGCTGCAATGAGTTCATGGCCTAAAGGCCAAAAAAAAACAAAAAACAACTGGTCAGGCTTTTTAAAGATTAGTGATCAGCTAGAACACTTCCAATTGGTGCAACAAAGCCTTTTTTATATGTAGTTTTCTTTTTTCTATGGATGACAACAGATGGGGCCTATTTATTTTATTTTATAAATACATTGTTTTGATTTGATTAGAGGTCAAATTTGTGCCTCATTAGAGTTGTTTTTGACAGATCGGTAGACAAATCGATGGTTGGACTCAAATGACTCTGCCACTTTCTGCAGTTAAGGTGGGGGGAGTAAACCTTGGTAAAAGTGAACGTCCCATTTCAGCTTTATTGTTGTTATTCAGAATC
This sequence comes from Oryzias latipes, assembly GCF_053564925.1. NCBI lineage: Eukaryota > Metazoa > Chordata > Actinopteri > Beloniformes > Adrianichthyidae > Oryzias > Oryzias latipes. The sequence goes on along the minus strand of NC_136253.1, from coordinate 24,111,411 downwards.
GTACGAGTGTCATTAGAGATAATTGGAGCAGTATATTTATGTTTATGATAGAAACTGATGGGTCAAAATGCACGAATCTTTTTTTAGCAGCCCTCCTAAAGCTCAGGTAGAATAAAAATGTACTTCAAAAAAGGAACTGACCCAAAAATTATTTTGAGATATTCTTTTTATTCACTGGTACACCTTTTTTTAATTAAAGAAATAATTTAAAAAAAGTTATTTTGTGCTTATGTAACCAGCTGTCCACTTTACATCATTATTTAGAAGGCAGAAATGCACATCTGTTTGTGATTAATAGCAAAAAAAAAAAAAAAAACATTAACCAACATGTTATGGTATATATAGTATACCAGCCTCTGTGTTCTCGAAATAAATAATCTAAAAATAAAAGGGCAATGACAACCCATCTGCACTAGGAGACTGCAGAAGGTAATCGTACCCGCACATCAGCCCAGTGGGGAGTCCACCCCATCCAGCCCCCCCCGTCCTTCTTCCCTTCCTCCCTCTCCTCCCTTACTTCCACCAACAGCACTGTAAATTGATAGACGCTGTAATCAGCAGTGTGACTCTGTCGGTAAGTGACGGCATCGATCGTCTGGGATTGAAGAGTCAGTCTTAATACCAGCTGGTTACAAGGCTGGAGTAATGTTGAGGTGCGGGGCGCCTCGGAGGCTAGTGGGGGTTTTTGTAACAAGGATGGATGAAGAAGATGGATGGAGGGAAAACCGGTCTCTGCTTTCATTTGGAAACAACCCGCTTCAATCAGAAGACGCCACGGTTTACAGACTTGTGATTCAACTATTCAATCCCTAGTCAAGATGAGAAATAAGGTTTAAAAAGTTTTATACATTTACAATGAAACTGTTGTTTCGGGTTTCAAGAGGATTGTGCCCTTGAGAGAGCCAAATAGTTTTCCAATCTTGGACTTAGAGAAGGTAAAAGCAAATCTAAAGTAGTGCCCTCTTTTAGAGACAAAGTAAGATGAAGTATAAGCCTTAGAAGAGACTAATTTGTAAATGTGCATGAAGATCAAGACGGATGAATTAAATGACTGGAAGTTAAATATGCTGTGATTGAATAACACATATATTCATAGCAGCTGCTACCATTTTGAAGTCTGCTAAAAGCACAAGAGGAAGCTCTTGTAGTCCATCAGCCTGAAAGCATCCTTTAATCTTTCTGAATTCAGTTAGATTAATTGAAATGCTTTGTATTTATGAAGCTGCTGTTAAAGCAAGAATGGCATCATGATGTGCAAATTTGTGATTCGCATCCTGCAACGCTGAAGCATGAGGATTTCATGATCTCGCACAAAACAATGCGACATCTGATCACTTCCGAACGCAGCTACAGAAACGTAATGTGTTCAGCTTGATCTTATTCTTGTTAAAGATTCAAAAGGCTTTAATGTCATCAAAAGATCTTCGGTTTAACTACATTTAAAAGAAATAAATAAACGTATTAAAAAAACAGACTAAAGGAAAAAAGCAGTTGAAGGGGATTCAGGTGTTGGGGTTGTCCATGACATTTATGCGTTTCGGGCCTTATCCTGCAGGGGACCCTATGGCTTTAACAACTCTGGTGAAAAAGCGGTTCAACTGTTGAAGCCTTATTGTGCAACGCTCACATCAGGCATGTCAAGTGCGTTCAAGAACACGTTCAACGCGCATTCTTGAATGTGGGTTTATCCAACGGTGTTCATACTAAAGTAGCAAGGAGTGGATTCCTCTCCTTTTTCTTCTTTTTTCTACTCTTTAGTAGCGCATGTTGTAGCTGCAGTTGCAAGAAGCTTGGTGTGAACTGTTGTAGCGGTGCAAATCCACAAATCTTGCCCCAGGTTTTCTCTTTCACAGCTCTATTCCTATATATGAATAACCTTATGTCATATAACTCCAGCCAGGCCCAAAACCGCAATCATTTATTTCCTCTCCATGTAAAGGTTGGTACTTCTGTGAATTAAAAGGAAAGCCATTCACACTGTACGTCATTACCAAATGCGAGTCCCTGATTGGACAAAGTTCAACTTGGTTTAACTTTCAACGCACATTAAATGGCCACACGTTTTGTACATATAGCCCAAAAACAGTCTTAAAAATGTGCGACGTGTGAACGTTCTAACTGTGGAAGCCCCAAATGAGCATTAACATTTGTTTACATAAGCTTTTGATTGAAAGTAACCGCTTGAACTGTTTTTCCGAGGGTTGTGTAAAGGCAGCTTATTAATTGACTTTTGACCATTGTGGATGTTTAAAAGGCCGTCATCATCAGCACACAAAAAGACTGTTCTGTTTCAAATTAAGGAGTGAGTAAGAACGAATTTTGAAGACATATTGCCTGAGATATATATTTTAGTGCAAAAGTTTCAGAAAACTTAGTAATTTTTGTGCAAATAAACTAAACACCTTTTACGCTTTTGTACAAAAACTTTTTTCACTAGTTTAAAAAAAAAAGCTTTTATTAGCAGGAGTCTGGTGTGTTTTTTTCCCCCATTTTCATGTGTGCCTCTCAGGAAGGGAAACTGCCAAACTGAGTCTGCCGTTTCACACCACAAGTCTTCAGGATGCCGCACATACTATGTAAAAACTGAGGTGTGATCACAAACATGCTGATAAACTAGGATTTGCTAAATACGTATTGTATCGGTCATTCTGTCGGATATCTGTTGTACTTTTATTGTTTTAAACTTTTATTGGAGAAAACTGTATTTGGAGTGCAGAAAGCACAAATATGTAGATTTGTTCCAATTAGGCTGCCCTTTTAAAGCCATTTTATAAGACCCTTTAGTTTAAGATTCATATGCAGTCTTTCATATTTGACAGTGGATCAAGGTTTGCTTAAATAAAGCAAAAAATTACAACTGGGCTTAAAGTCGTGCCAAAAAATATTATGTGAGTTAAAGAGAAACCGACCAGGCTCAACAGCCAAATAATACCTGCACAACTTCTTTGATAGATGCCATCTGAAGCCCTTAGATCAGAGACAAAACTTCAACCTGAAAATAGCTTCCTGTCGCGCACAGCAGGTCTAATTTAATACGAGTTGACTAATTTGTTTGTTTCTTCCACGAAGGTGGAAAAGAGTTCAGGTGCGGCTGCCAAGCCTTTCATGCTTTCCCGGGTTCCTAAATTAGAAGATTTCCATTTTATTTATAGAGCCTTGCTTAGTGTAAATGATAGAAGTAATTGGTTTGATTGGGTTTAATTAGAATGCAGATATTTGTTCTGGAGGAGGATGTCAGGAGGGCTGAGAGCTGCTTCTTCAGCTTGTACAATGATGGAAAAATCGGAAGCGGCAGCTATGGGGGGGGGGGGGGGGGGGTGTCTCCGCTTTTACCTTCTTTCTGGCAGAGCTGTTGTTCGGAGGCATATACAGGTTTGATAAGTGGATTTCTTTGTATGACTATATTAAAGCATCATGAAAGTTCATTTGCAGACTGGGAAAAAAGCAATAACTCTGGCAGCAGACATTGCCAGAATACAAAGATAAATGGACACAGACAGAAAAGCATGAGCTGAACACCTTAATTAAACTCTGCATGCTCTTTTTATCTGTTTATCCAAATCAATTCTGCTCTTTGCTTTCAGAGATACATTTGCTCATTGAAGCACAGATCAGTAATTTTCCATTTTTATTTTTTTCTTATTTTTAGAAAAAACTATTACAGAATTACGGAATACAATTTGTGTTTGCAAAATAGTGCAAGCCAGACAAAAGAGGAGGCTAAAGAGTATGTCAACTGTATTGACACAACTCTGCATGATGAGATCCAACTTTTGTGTCCTGTTCATTATTTCTTAATTAGAGTCTCATCTATGACCACCTCAGGTCTTATTTCATAACACCATTGTAGCCTAAAATAGAATTATCATGTGCATAACAGCCACACGTGACTGATAATCTGACTTAAAAAGGTCAAGTAGGTGGAAAGGTCTTAAGGTGATATTGACAACGGTGCATTTGTCAAGTATCAGATGGCTGGATTCATTGAACGCTAGCTTTACCTTACTCTGTTTCTGTTCATGTTCTATGTTGCCTTTGCAATTTTTTGATAACATTGAACAGTTTTGTGTTATAAAGTGCAGATTGTGGTGGATTTAGATGTGGAAGACCAGGGGAAGGATGGCAGAAATGATAGATGCATAATGCCTTAGTCACAACTGCCCTTACTTCTAGGTGCGATCGAAAAATAGGCTAACCAGGTGCACCACACAAGGTAGCAAGGTTGTGGAGAGGTCAGTGAGCTCTTAAAGCAAAAATTTAGCGTTTTTTTTTTTCTATGGCCATGCTGCTAGCGACAGGTTGTGTCAAACATGTACACAAAACGCATGGGTAAAAAAACCTGCAGACTGCTGAGAAACCCCATCAAAAAAGCACGCTCTTTACGCACAGCCTGACTGTTTTATTTGCTTTTATGTAAAGCGCTTTGTGTTTTCAACCTGAATGAAAGGCGCTATAGAAGTAAATAAAGAAAGTTTAAAGTTTGAAGAGCATTGTTTGTGTGGGGATCCTGCAGGCACTTACATATCATCCGCACACCCGTGCATGGAGCATTTGCGCGTGGTCAGCAAGGAGCCAGTACGCACACCCTATTAATGATTAGAGTGCGGCTCTAAGGCACTATACGACATGATCACCTGTACGTGCGATCAACTTACAAATCCTTCACGATACATTTACCACATGTTTGATACGTTCCATTTCTATGGCAACCCAAAGCTGTAAGAGCCTCAAGGAAACTGATAGACACACCTACACTCCTATCTATGACCCTCCATGGGCCAGGACAACTCAAAAACCAGCAACCCCCGTGTAGGTGCATGTGACTAAGGCTTAATGTATCACCGTAAACACAATAACAATTTAAAAAATTACATATTGGAGCTGAACCACAAGTAAAGAGACCCAGAGAGGCCTGATGAGGCATGATCTGCCATGAATTGGATACTATGAGGGATATATATCAAACAAAAACGCAGCCACAATGATCAAAATATTAAACCAGGTATGAGGAACAACACCAGGAACAAAAAAATCAAAAAAGAAGAAAACACAAAATTACACACTCTTGATATTGTTTACCTACCAAAAGTAGCCTCAGGATTTAGTTAAAAAAATGATACAGACATTAATAAAGACCATTTACTTTTTACCACGCAGACAGTATGGTGATGCGTCAACGGGATTCCTTTGTAGACAACAACACCTGAAGAACAGTTCAGGCTTTAATGAATTAATCAGTACAGCTGTACAGAATTGCTAAAGCAGTGCATGGTAATACCAATGACAAAATGGAAAAAGTTGCAGGTCATCAAACATTGGCATTTACTATGGACCAATGATTAAAGGAGACCTGTCTGTGACATGTCTTCAAACCCGGTGTTTATCGGAAACGACCATCGAAGCTAGCAAATCACAATCATTGTGTGAGCTTGAAATGTGTTTCTACAAGTATGGAATAATAATAAATGGCACGTACATTAAGCAAGCGGCTAGCGCCAGCCTTTCCTGCAGATCCTGAGCACAAAAACTTTGACATCTCATAAATCTCAGTGTTTAACATTAAACATGTGTAAATGCTCTGTCTTCCCCTCAGCATTTCTTCACTGCACACAGTTCTTCTTCCTCTGTAACCAGTAAAGGTCAGTGCTATCTAACTCAACAGCAGCTACTCTTACCAAAGGTCACTTAGTGCTGTGTACATAACTGCATAATTAAAAGGTCCCTGATTTAAATGTATTAGAAATTTACTATTGGGTAGAGGGAACCACAGAAGGTTATCGCCACAGCAACCATGTCACATAGCATTCATCCTTTCTTGGAAAATGCCAGAGGTAACAGTTCTGACAACTTCTTCTGGGGCATTAACATCAGGGCAGATGAGCTGGTCTTTATTAGCCCTTTCGGTTCACACTTTTTGTTCCAGACCTTTTGGAGTGTGAAAAATTTACCAACGGTGTCAGAGAGGAATTCCCATACCACCTACTCAGGCGCTAAAGGCCAAACAAATTGGTCGAGGACATGGGACCAACCCCTTTTGGTTTGTTTGTTTCTGCATGGGATAGTTTGATCAAGCACACTTGCTGGTTTTCAGACATTTTTTTAACACCTCACACTGTAGTTAGGAGCTCGCATGTAAAACCTCTTCTCTGTTTTTCATTCAACACAACAGTTCAAATCAAATCAAACTTTATTTATAAAATAGCGCCTCTCATGCATTTGCGCAGCTCGAAGCGCTTTAACATTAAAAACAGAAAACACACAATATTACAGTAAAAACCCAACCCACCCTTCACCCTTCCCACTCACCTCTGTTAAAACACATGACCCATGGCCCCAACGTATAAAGAATAATGACTATGGAACTTTAAATAAAAAGAAATGAATAAATAAGCAAACAAACAAACTAGTACGGCTTGGCTCTGCTGTGAGGGAACAGTATTTGGGAATCTCTATACCAGGAGCCAGCCTGGCCATGGGAGCATCGCCACAGCGCCCACCCAGACTGGGACAGCAACGGGGTCCACTTCACAGCCGCGAAGCTGCAAAGTTAGACTCCAGCCGCCCCAGCAAGGGCAAGAATTGCAGCAACAACCACCGACCAAGCCGGCCAAGCCCTGGAAGAAAAGATCCCCACAAGAAACACCGGGGCTAAAATCATGATAAGATACTAAAATTAAAGACAGAAGATGTATATAAAAACATAAAATTGAGAATAAGATGCATAAAATGAAATTAAATACTAAAATAGCCTATACTAAAACTAATAGAATAACAACAATAACAACAGTTGTACAATAATTGACAGAAGAAATGCTTTAAAAAACGCAGGACATTTACCCTCATATATCTATACAAATATATTTATTAAAACAACAATACAACAATGAAATAAACAAAAAGAAATCCAAATTAAACAAAATGATATATTTATATAAATATATAAAATAAAAAACTACTATTTCCAATTAATGATTTTGTTGATATAGTTGGATGGTCACTTATGAAGGTCGAGTAGAAGTAAAAAATAAATTAACCCACCACAAAATTACACCTATAAATACTTCAGTATTTTTTTTAAATAATTATTTGAAATTAACTTAATTTACTTAAAACAGATGGACTTTTACATAATAAAGTAAAAAAAAAAAAAGTAAAAATGAACTATAGTTTAACTTTAAGATTTATTGTAAAATGTTTTCTGAATAAAAATCCATTTTACAATGAAAATGGCTGGAACATTCATAACATCTGGAAACAGCAGCATTTGCAATGCTAATCCTAGTGACTGATCAGTTTTGGTTCAAAGACTTGTTTGTATGTTCAGATAGATAAATTATTGTTACAAGTTTTAGAGTGTTTTGAGATTGAGTACCTGTCAGTTTGCTGCACTTTGATAAAAGAGCAGTAAAGCATGAATGCATATACATCAAGACAAGATCAGATAAAAGAAAAAGGTGCTCTTGGTATTTCAGCTTCCCCCTTCCTCTGTATCTAGACAGCATTATAGAGTCGTATAGATGCAAACAAAGAAACTGCAATGGAGATATGAGGAGCACAGAGGAGCAGGTGAAAGAAATCCAATAGAATAAAGACATTACGGAATAAAAGGAGGGGCAGTGAATGTTACCCTAAAGCAGGCCAGTGTGTAAGTGTGGCAGATTTAGTTACCCCAAACCTCCCCAGAGAAGCAATTAACAAAGAAATTATGGTGGAACAATTCACCCGAAGGCACTGCAGGTCTCTTGTGCCATTTAAGCGAGCCAATCACTATTTCCATTACAGTACAGCAGTGCAGAACGTCTTGGCAAACGCTGACGACAGATAACATATGCACTGTGTGCGTTATCATTAGATAGAGCTTTGGAGTAGGAGCTGCTGAAGCACCAGAGGTCACTCAGCAAATGGCTGGTGTCCATCACGAACAAAATCCAATCTGTGACTGACAGCAGATTCACTCAGCTTTGCTTTTATAGCGATACCTGTCGGAGATTACTGCTAATCTTCAACTGTAAGACTCTTCAACTGTGCTTACAAGTCAACATCCCGTCATAGACTTTACCAATTGAAAAATAGTTTAGAAAAAAACTCCTTTACCTCTATGTCATGAATAATTATTATATTTTTTTGCAAATTCATTCTTCACAAGTGTGTTTATTTTAGAAAAAAAAAAAATTCCGTAGCTTGTAGATTCACTGTCAGGCTGCAGCCTGAACTTTAAATAAGGCGTTTTAAAGTCCCAATCTGATCATTGTTTGATCTTTTTGAAAATATCAAGCTTTTAATTAGGATCACGACGTTTTAGGCTAAAATCCAAAACCTGTGTCATTTTCTAGGACAAAGTTTCTGCAGCACATTGAACATTGGCACCTTACCATCACCCAGAACTGAGAAATCTGTGTCCCGCACACCACCACCCTAATACTACCGATGCAACAAAAATGGTTTAAAAAAATTGGAGCTATACAGACAATGTTGAGCCAGATACCAGGTCAGACGAGGAAAACTAAGACATACATGGATCTAGTCATCTAGAAGTGGATGTATCAGAACGGAGCGGATTAGGGAGCTTGGATCTGACCCATCATATTTTCCACAGATACCAACAATCTTTTTCTAACTGAATTATTTTCGTGTGCTCCTGACTCACAACAATTTAAACCAAGAAATACTTAGAAATGCAAATATAGTGCATTTATATCTTCCATCAGGATAAAAATGACACAAGAATATGTTAAAAACTCCAAAAACACCAATTTTCATCGGAGTGAGTCTTTTAAGCTTTTAATCCTTTCTGAAAGAGATTTGCTAATGGGTTTTGAACTTTACCAGAGGTTTAACTGTTTGAAAGTTTCTCGTTTGTCTTCAGACACCTGAAAATAATTTACAGTCACGGCCTTCTTTGCTACTTTGAGGTGTGGAGATCATGTTGCTGCTAAACAAGCCTAAACCTCCATATCTGATGTCACGCTTGTTTGTTCCTTTTTTTTACTTATTGCTTTTTTTTAAAGACATCTGCTTTAATACATCATGGTGCAAACCTTATGCGTTATTTATGAACTACTTTATGTATTAGCTTATGAATCCACTTTTTGATAATTCCATTTGTATAAATGATCATTTTGAAGTTCTATTTTTTGCTTATTTTTACATCATATCTGGAGCACTTAGACTGCTAATAATTCCTAAAAATTTCAAGATGAAATCATGGGAGTTTTTTGTCCCAGCACTGCATTAAACACTTCTCACCCTTTCAGCCAGTTCTTAACCTTCTGCAGCTTCCTGACTGACAGCTCTTGGGTGGCTGCCCCCACCCTGCTGCATGACCCAAATAACAAAGCTTTTATCACCCTTGTGGTTAACCTTTGAGGATGATGATCTCTCATACACCAAGAAGCTTATCTGTGAGCCTCAGAGGTACAAGCTGTTCTAGGCTGCCACTGAGATGTCATTATTCCGAGGGGAAAATTATAAATAACACATACAGTGTGTGTAGCCCAACCAATCCAAGGCTAAGTTATAAAGTTTGAATCAACAACTCACAAAATAACTGTTGACTTTTTTTTAAGTGACTCCACAGCAGCCATCAAAAGCTTTTTTGTCTTTTTTTCCCTTTTTTTTCAGAAATGAATACAATATTTTTCTGCTTATTCTGCTTTCTGTCATTACTGAAGCGTTGTGGCCTTTGCTGATAATTAATGAGGCCTTAATGAGGTTTGAACAGATCTGAACTCCTATGCCTAACTTTCCAGTTCAGCAGTCCAGGATTACTGAATGCTGCTCTTAAAAAAAAAAAAAAAAAATCATTGAATTTTCCGTTTTTTTACTCGCAAAAATCCAATACAACAAAAAACTGTAACTGGTACTATTACATAAAATTATGCATTAGGTAATCATAGGTTTTGCACAATGCTTGTAAAGTTATAATACAGTGATAGATGCTAAAGTTCAGAATGTTATTAAAAATAGAAACCAAAGGTTTGTTCTGTAAAAAAAAAAGCTTTATTTTTGACATTTTCATCTTTTAAAGATGAAAGTTTGTTTATTTTTTTATGTGTGACTCAAACTAAAATAAGCTACCCAATGCTAGTGCGTGTTCTCCCAGTTGAAAGAGGCTTGGTGTGAAAAGTTGAAGTGGTGCAAATCTAGTTGCAAGCAATTATTAATTTCTCCTTTATGATCAAATTTGAATTAGTTAGTACTTCCATGTTTTGAAAAGGACACCATTCATGCTCCACAACCAAATCCAATATCCTGATTGGCCAACGTTTAACTGGTTTAACTTTCAACGTGCGTTCAATGGTTTTGAAACAGTTGATGTGATCGGGAAACTCACCAGTGAGTTCAGAGACTAAGGTTAAAGTACTCTTGCCACACACACACATATATATATATATATATATATATATATATATATATATATATATATATATATATATATATATATATATATATATATATATATATATATATATATATACTTGTTAAAATATAGTAAATATAGTGATACAGTATTTATTTTTTTAAAATATATACTATATGTATATTGGTATATTGTGACTTCTATTATTACCATCTTTATCTTTGCAAATAAGCAACTGTTAAGTTTATTTCAGTGCTCCATCCCATCCACTTCTCTAACCAAAAGAAATGACCACATTACCTGCAGGTTTGTCGTCCGTCTTTCATCTGAATTCCTGGATAAAAATAGATTAGATGCAAATATGTGTGATCATGAAACTTTGCTGGCCTGTGACCGCCGACATACAAGGAAAGGCATGTTGACGTCAAAGTCGTTCTTATCTGTATTTAGGGGGGCGTATTTATGTGTCACCCATACAACATCCCCCCTCATGCATTCACCAGCGTCCATTTCTCATCTTCAGATGTACTCACAGGTGCACACATATGCCCGGCTCCCCCTGGGACGGGAGGGAATCAGTGAGTGGATTTGTGGGGAGTGATGGTGACAGGACAGACAGGACAGATAGATGACGGGAAGGAAAAGAAGATGAAAACTGAAAATGGATTTCAGAAGTCCAGGCATGTACACTACCCTCTGATTTTCACCTTGTCTGTTTCTATGTGTGTGTGTGTGTGTTGTGCATGTGAGAGTAAATCAGATCTCACTTGTCAGTATTTTCTGACAATTTGTAGTTGAGCTGTTATCACAAAAGATGCAATAAAGCGTTCATAATGTTCCAAAATATGCAAATGTGTTTCTTTAAGGAATGCAGTGCGTAATATTTGAGGCATACTTAAAACAGTGAATTATTAATTTGCTAAAGACCTTTTAATTTTTTTTTACTTTTCCCTTTTCTGCCAAGTCTCTGACTCATACACAAACAAAAGTGTAGAAACACACACGTGCACAAGCTGCAAGTGTCAAAAAGTCCATCCATCTGTAACGGTGCTCTGAAACATGTCAGCTCATCTGCCTCCACACTGAACCAGAGAGACAGCTGTATCATTACTGGTGCAGCAGGTACGTGCGCGTCCGAGTCCCGTTCAGTTGTTTGTGTGAACCCATTACCATTCCAGTGTCTGCCTCGCTTTGACAAGAGGAAAGTTTCCAGCCAGCCTTAGATGCATTATGGATCTCTGTATTCCATGACTGAAATACATTACTGTGTCTGGCCCAGTGCGGTGAAATCACGGTGAAAGATGAGATGTGAATGATGAAGAGGTCAAAGAGTCATAGGTAATAATGTCGAGGTGGAGACAAATGACAATATGTAAAGGAAGGAAATAAAGAGTTAAAACACTTTCAAACAAATTAGGAAGTTGAAAGGATGGGGTCTGAATGGTTCTGAAAGACAAGAAAAATCATTAAAGCGGGGACTTTGTTCTGAAGAGGACAGATTGACAAATGTTTGACTCTTGAGAGGACAGTCAGGTTAATGGGTTGCTTGAAATTGACAAAAAAAAAAGGTTGTCCATCAGCACAGAAGGACGATGAAGTTTTAGGGCCAGTTTACAAAAAATGTTTTTTTAATTTAGACTTTTAAATCGTAAATTTACAAGAAAGAAAGTCAGAACTGTTAAATTACGAGATTAAATTTTTTTTTTTTAATTTACGAGTTTTTATCTCGTAAATTTATGATTATTATTTTTCTTGGTGGCATTAAAACTTCGTCGTACAGATGAGATGTAGTTATATTGTGCAGAAGTAGTCTGCCTTACTGATACTAGGGTTTAGTTCAATATTTAGCATAGATGAGGAAAAAGATCTGTGAAGGTTCTGCTGTTTGTCTAATACACTACAATTGGTTATGAATACCTTAGTCACAACTGGCCTTACAGGTGGATATGGCCTTCTGCGAGCAAAAAATGAGCATAACTGTTTGAAATGTTAAGATCTTAGATCGCTCTGTGAGCCTGCAGAGCAAAAATGTTCAATGTTTTTTTATGGACGTGCTTTGTGTTTGGGTGTTAGGTGGTGGAGAACACCTATAAAACACGCAAGGATAAGTAAGGGTGTAGTAGGGGAGACGTGGTCATGTTGTACGGATTCTCCTTTTTTCCATCACTCCTCAAACCCTGCGCACTGCGCAAGGGACCCATTCGGGCTTTTCAAGTGATAAGAGTGCACTTCTTGTGGCCAGCCTGACTGAGAAATGAGGAAATGAAACAATCAGAACATAGTTTGTGTGGGCATCACGCACACTCACTAAGGGGCTAGTATGGGCACCTTACTAACAACTGGACTGCAGCTCCTTTTGATTCTACTTACACACCAGGCGTTTGACAAGCAAAAACCTGCAGATTCAAGAACCTGCATTCAGCTTTTAGCATATGCTGTTCACACTGGTCTGCCACTAACTGATACTAGCACATGCAATCACAGTTAGAAGAGGTTGGGTGTGAAATGTCAAAGCGGTGCAGATCGCACAAATCTTGCTCTGGGCTTTTTCTTTCTATTCCGATAAATGAAAAGACTTGGTGTTCCGGTCGGTAACAAACCCCAATTTTTAATTTCTCATTCATGATCAATTTTAACACAGTAGGCACTTCCATGAAAAGGGGATGCTATCGGTAAGTCACCACCAAATGTTAGTCTGTGATTGGTGAAAGTTTAACCGGTTTAACTTTCAATGTGTGCTCAATGGCCGTGTGTTTTGTACGTGCAGCCCGAAAACAGACTTAAAAACTAGCAGAGGGACTATGCGTGCTTACTCTGTATTTTTTAACATCAATTTACAAAGACTTTAAACTTCTGCCATTCGCAGTGCAGGAATTTGTTAAAATAAATAGACAAAAGTGAAAAACTCTCTGTGTGCAGGGTCAAAAACATTTTTCTTTGAATATCTTTGGAATCCAGGCACCCAGGTGACACTATATCAGTAAGATTATATCAACTACAATTAATAAAACAAAGCCCAGAATTAAATTTTCAAAGTCTGTCAGAAAACAGTAATTCACAGTTCCATTAGAAGATTAAAACTTGCAGTAAGGAAGTCTTGATGTCCAGATGACTTTAAACTATTTTGAAAAAGTGAAACGATTCTATTTGGAGACCTGTGGCAGTAAAGAAAAAAAACATATATTATTTTTTTTTTTTTTTTTTGGGGGGGGGAATCTGAATGAAACATTGCCAGATTGTTTTGCATTAATTCAATCAGAGAAAAAAATGAATAAAACAAACTTTAAAAAATGCGAGTTGTTAAACCGTTTTTTTGTCTAATAGCTCGAAGCTTGAACACAAATAGGACTCACCATGTTCTGTCAAATATGCAAATGACATTTGTCTGTGTTCTGAGAGTCAGAAAAACTTTCTAAAAAAGGGAACTGCTGCTGAAGCAAGTCTGCTGTCAGCCAGCATCCTTCCTCCCCAGCATCACACCTTTTCCACACCACCTGTTTGCTGGATCAGGCCAGACGCTCATTAATTTCTCATGACTCCCATGTATTCAGACCTGAAGCAACACTTTCAGTGAATTTATGTGTTTTATATTCATGAAAAACTTTCTGCCAAGAGACAGAAGATTTTGTACATATTTTGTTATATAACTATCCAATATATTCAAAATAAATCATAGCTGCAGAGGCCAAAATGGTAGCTAGAACTCGGCGACATCAAAAATTTAAATCTCCGATTTTTACATGGCAAATTTGATTTTTGATTTTAATTAATTTGTTTTTTTTCTCCTTGCTTTTACTTTCTTTAACAAAAATGAGAAATGATGAAATATATTTAACAAAAACTATTTTATTTTTAACATCTTCTTTGGAAATTGCTTTAACATAAAGTTTAACGAAATACAAGCTGTAAAAACGTTTGCAGAACAAAGCAACACATGTTTCGTGAGCTACCGCTAGCTTGAGCATCTCATAAAGAGAAATACTGGAACGCCCTCAGCAGAGCATTTTTGGTAGCAACAGCCTTGAAACGGATATTTCTGCGTTTGGTTTGATGCTGCAAGTTTGAAGTCACAAACCAGAGACCAAAATCTCCTTTTTGACTCACCAGACAAGATGGCTGGTAGAGAAAAAAAATGTTACTAACCGGAAAGATTCTTTTGTTTTACTAAAGAAAACTAAAGGTGTTATCAAATATGATATTATGTTAAATGCAAACAGAGAAGTCACAACATAATGAAAACATCAGATAAAAACAACTTTTTTTTTCTTTTTAAGTAACTCCTGTATTGATTTCTAATTAATCTTTGCTTTCTGCTTTTGGCGTCTGTGAAATGTTTTATTTTCAATCACAAATGAGTTTTTTTCTGTTTTCCTGCTGAGAAACACCCCCATGAGAAGAGGGGTTTCGGTCTGAACTAACTGGAAAGTCAAATTCAGACCTGCTGAGAAAACAAGGACAGACTTACTAAAAGGGAGCAGCTTGACAGAAAAAGCACTTTTTTCTGAATTCTGCCTCCAGTTGATTGATTTTTACATAATATCATAACAAAAACAGCCTAAAAACATGATAATGTTTTGGGTTTTTGCCATTGACAGATTAAAGATGCAGCGCTCTGATGAGGGGAAAGATATTTATACTAATAAATACCAAATGAATATTAGATATCTAGATTATTTCTATTAAGGTAAAGAAATTGGACTTTAATGTAATGTCACAAAGTAGTTGAATGTTTATTTTATCTATTGGTGGACTGTATATTGAAATGCGTATCGTATCATGTGAGACAACTTTATTAAATTAAGTAAAAGTTTTGTCTCATAAAAAACAAAGATTCTCAACTAAAACTCATTGGTCTCTAGACACCATATCCCTGCAAAAAAACTCATTTAGGCGATTGTTCGGTCTGCGTGTTCTTTCAGCCAATCACGAGGAACACTCCCATTCACACACCAGCAGTTTATACCGGCTTCAAACTCCACTGTGTTGCTGTATGTTGGATAATAGGGCAGACGATCTCAAGTTGTGTGAGCGACAGCAATTTCCTGACACAGAGTAGCTTAATACAGACAGGCCATCATCTCTCTGGTCCTCTTTGCTCTCTGCCTACTCCTCCATCAAGCAACAACATCAGTCTATTTTCTTTCATTTGTCCCAGCTCTCTCCCTCGTTCTTTCGCCATCCTGGCACATCTAAATGGTCAGAGTCTCGGCATCTATCCCGCCATCTCACCCCACTCTTTTACAATTTCCTGCCCTCCACCTTTGCTCCATCCATCTCTCATTGATAATGCATTAAAATTGACTCTTCCTCTGTGTCGCTCTCCCCGCCCTCCTCACTCCTATCCATCTGTCCAGACTAGTGTGTCTAAAAGGCTTGGGGATGCTGTGCCAAGCCGAGTGTACAGATTTGGATAACCACTGTCTGGAGATATGTCTGAGATAACAGCTATAGTCACTCATTCCTAGTTTGGCTTCCAACCATGTGTGTGTAAACGTGTGTGTGCACGCAGGAGATAACCCTTGAGGCTGTTGCTCCTGTCCCAGCCAACAGTGGATTACAGCTGATAGCAACAATGACGAATTTTCACGCATCAAAAAAGTGAAGACCTTATAAAACAGTTACACAGCAGAGGGGTAAACATGGACATTGATAAAACTCTGACAGTTAAGTCTTGGGAAATATAGAAAACGAATACAGGTTGGAGGATGGGATGAAATATGAATGCATGTTGGTTCTCCACAAACAGTTTTGTGAGTTTGAGCACAGGGGAGTTTGAGAGTTTTCCACATGAATGCAAGTCCATGTTTCTTCTTTTTCCCAGGAAAACATTGCTTGTACAGCGTCTTAGTGTACCCCTTCAGCATCTCATCCCATGGATATTCTCCACGAATCGACCTTCTCACGGAATCACTCACAGGCCTCATCACTGCGTTTGAAACAGCAATGAAAATATTTAAGAGCCAAAGTAAAGCACCCCGATCTCTCCACCAGTTTGTCTTTTTTGAGCCACAAGGACTTAGTGCACCCTTCTCACCGCCATCTGTATTTACAAGGAATATGATGAATGTCGCTGCTCTTTAAGTCCTCAAGTGAAATCCTGTTTTTTCAGAGTGTGTGTGCTCTGTAAACCTCAGACAGGCCCCAAAGCCCTCTTTTAAAATTCATGACCTGCAGTGCACAGCTCGAGCATTCTGATCATGGCCGCAGAGCAGCTCCACTGAACGACAATGTTCTGTCATAAAAAATGTTCGGCGCTTTGGAAGACACAGTGCAGAATAATGCATTAATATGGCCGGTTTTGCCCTTGGGCTGCTCTTTTTAGTAATCTGATGGCAACCTGATGTGATGATAAACGTGAAGACAAATGACTTATGTCTTCATGTCAGGATTAGTATACCAGGTAGGGATTTTCAGCTGTAGTCAATCCCATAAAAGCTGGGTTTAATGGAGACAGAAATATTGTGTTGAGTTGACCTCGAAACACAAATACAGCCATAAGGGATTCCCTCTCTGAGACTCTGTCCAACCTGTTTTCAGCCGGCGGAGTTCCAATACTAGGCCCGGCAGAGACGGATACATCGGAAGACTGATTGAAAAAAAGTATATGAAATAGAGAGAGTCTTGAGATAATCATTTTTTCCCCTGTAAAACTATGAGGTTAAATATAATCTAGCCATTCATCTTATATATCTACCATCAACCAGAACAACTAAGTAGGTGTAAATTTGCAAAAAAGTTTAATTCATTTCAAATTCGAATTAAAAAAACATAAACAGATACAGCCATTCGTTTCGTATTTGATACACATATTGTTGAGACCCCTGACTCATTATTATAAACAGAATTTTATAATTGTAATTAACTTGGTCCGTTTCCTGCCCTGTAGTTCATCATCATTCCACTGGGGGGCATTAAAAATTATCATTAAAAATGGGTGCTTCCTCGACATCTCAAAACTTTGTGGTAAGAATAACTCATCTGTTGTTATTTATTCACAACAGCAAGTCAGTAGAAAAGATAAGTGATTTTATAGTTTCTTTTAACTTCTTTGGTTAATTTGGTACTGCAGTCAAGGTTTGTGCAGGCTCTGTACCTGTTACCATGACAATGCGTTGCACCACACATAGAATAATCAACTTTTTGTAGAAAAAAAGCGAGTTAAAGCTAAAAGCTAAAAAAATAACAAGATTACTAAAAAGTATAAGGGGTATAATGCCTTGGAAGTGTCCATTACCAGGTATTAATGGGCTTCATGGAAGCAACAGTCTTTCGCTTTGTGCCGAATGGTTCAGGCTTCTGCGTCGTCTGTTAATTTCTGATAACATGCACCTCTTTGGGAATTATCCCTTACATAATTCAGTTACACCATGTTAAAAATGTGTGGATCCAATCTGACACGATAAATATTGTCCTGAACACTCATGTCAATATTTTTGCAACTTAAACTAACAATGTCGTGAGCAAAAACTGACCAAATCCCCCAATGTAACATCATTGTTGCTATCTATATCTCATAAAATATTCTACTGCTTTTATTCATTTATTTGTGGATTTCATCAAAAGGTTAAAAGAAGAAAAAAAAACATTACTGCCTCAAAGTGTCGATCTTCATAGGATAAACACTAAGCACAAATAATTTATAAGCAAATATAAGTAATTCTTTTAAATTATATTTTTATCAATTTAAGCATTGCCTTTTTCTGATAAGTAGGCATACCAAATGTTAAAATTATGCACTGAAGAAGTCAATAGAAATCATAGTTGAAATAGGAAAACTGCTGGCTTCCCTTTTTTAGCACTCTGGAGCTTGACTGACAGTGACGGGCTCTGCGGCAGTCTTGGAGAAACTGCAGGCTTTATCAACCATGTAGAAAACATTCATATGATCTGTCAACTCTGGACAGAAAATATGAGGCCTGATGGATGCAGGAAGCTTCCAAAACTTCTCCAGCTAATGTTTCACGTATATCTCCTGAGATTTAGGTCTCACGATTCATTCAGTTACGCATGTATTTGATAGATTTACCTCTGACTCAGCTCTCAGTCCCATCAAGCTCCAAGCATAATCCCCTTTGTACACGTTTAGAACTAAATAAACTTTTTTTTTTACATTTCTTTAAATCTTATCACCTGAGAATTTGTCGCTTTTTTGTATAAATTTCATCATCAAGATTTTTTGATAAGAAGTTAAACTGATAATAAAAAAATTAAGAAAATCCACTTTTTTTTAATTTAATGAACAGGTCTTTGTTTCAACAAGCCACAAAACAAAAGGAAAATACTTTTTTTTTCCAACTGATCTGCACTTTTGCAGGGCACATTTATCAAAATTTATAAAGTTTTAAGATCATTTTCTAGACTCATTTGTATTCTGTTGGCTGATTTGACCAGATTTGCATTATTTTTGGGAAATCTTTTTAAGATTTTTAAAGATACATGGAAGAATTTCTATGCTAGATGTCATTAAATGAGTTGTACAAAAGGCTAGGAAATTATATGGTAGAAGGCTCTTTGTTAATTAGTTTGCAAACTTCTGACTTTTTGACAAAATGATCTACGTTACAAATCCACATTTTAATTTTTAGGGGATATTTTAATTAAAAACTTGTAAAAACCAAAGTCTAAGATTTTTTATTGAAGAATTGAGTCTTATTGGTTTAGCAACCATTACAAATTGTAATGTTGACCATTTTGTGTCTACAACTGGTTGGTATTTGTTATTGTTCATTTCATTTTTCCATAAAAAAAAACATCAGTTGTATTTGATAAAGCATGTTTGGACTTTTCACCAAAGAACCAATGTTTCCTCTAGAAACGGAGGTGTAAGAGAAAGTTACAGACACTGTAGATATAAAACAACTTCACTCTTGTTCCCACCACTTGCATCTCTCCTAATAAAGCCACCAATCCCTGCTAACAAGCTTAACAAATGTCTCAGATATCAGGGAGTAATTGCAGGGATACTGTGCTCTCGGCCTAATTACTGATATTTCCTGCCGCACCGATTGGACCGGCAGCATATGGAGGTTAGGTGTGTGTGTGTGTGTTGGGGGGGGGGGGGGGGTGCGTAGGCTATTATTTTCCATTTGCTGAGACAACTCCTGCGGCAGAGCTGCACTCTCTAAAATGCCTCTCATAGGTTATTTATAATGACTAGGAAATGGCAGAGAGCGGCAGAGATAGAGAGCGGGGAGAGAGACAAAGGAAATTTGTTGAAGGGAGAGACAGTGGAGGAGAAACTGAAAGAGCAGAGCCAAAGTGTGAGATTATGAAGTGCGGAATGACTGTAAAATGACCAACCAGTGTCTCGGCTGAGAGCGTTTAATGCTACGTTCACACCAGGCTCGGAAACGTATGTTCCAGCGGCCGCTTTCAATGAAAGGTATCTATGTAAACTTGTGTAAATGTGGGTTTCGGGCTTCTGCGTTCAAAACTCTTGTGTCTTTATGTCAGTTTTCAAGCTCTATGTGCAAAACGTGCCTCCATTGAACGCACATTGAAATGAAACCAGTTGAACGTATACTGACGTATAGATGGCAACCTTTCCAATGCATGGAAGAGCCAACAGTTTAAACATTGATCACAAAGGAAAAAATGGACAAACTGGGTTTGTAGCCGGACGAAATTCTTTGACACCAAGTCTTTCATATGTCAGAAAAGTGCTGTGAAAGACAAAGACTGGAGAAAGATTCACGATGTGTACCCATTCAACATTTCACACCAAGTCTCTTCCAACTTTGAGTACATAAGCTAGGAACGGCAGTGTGAACACATTAAAGACATGTTTTTAAATGCGCCTCACATACCCGGTGTTTACCATCAGATGCTAAATACCAAATTTTTTAACATACAGGGACAACTGCACAAACTTGAAACAACTTTGACTTATTTTTGGGGGATTTCTACTTTGATTCAAAACACTTCTAAAAGAAAAACTAAAAAACATCATTGGGAAAGCTTTGAAAAACCTTTTTTGCACATAATTTTTCTGTAAATATTTAATGACTTGCATTTTAACAACTTTCTAGTCAAAGTGCCAGAATGGTCAAACTGTGCTAATGCACTGGATCGATAGGCAAAATACTGCTGGGAATCATGATGAATGGCACCTCAAGTTGACTCCCACACTTGACCCGGGCCTCCTCATACGAGGTCTCTGACGAGACGGGTAATCAAAGTAGAATTAAAAGAATGACAAAGATAGATTAGGCCAAACTAGAGTAAAAAGGGGGGGGGGGTGAATCACTATAGAATGCTGACTGAAAGCAAAATGAGACACTGCTGAATTCTTTATTTGCGAATCCATTCAAACACACAAATTAAAGGTGGCATCAAGTGCGAGTAATTGATTTCGACTCACCGTGGTTCAGTTTTTGTGATAGTAACAGTATGGACACTGAATCCATTTTTCTCAGGTTGTACAATATCTGAGGTGACGGGAGCTGTTGGAGGATAATTGCTGGAGAAGCAGCCTCCTCTGGGAGGTGTGTTTTCTCATCGCTTTGATTCTACCTCCACAGCCAGAGATTTTATGTTAAGCCCCATAGCTAGTCAACAGCCTTCAACAAGCCTCCTCTTCAGGGTCTCTGTAATGAAAAGCGATTGAAACATATTCTCGTTATAAATGCTGCGCCTCTCGCTTTATCTTCCATGAACTTTACACAAGTATTACTCTATATGAGCTGTAAGATTACCCACTCAATAATTTAATATTTTCTACTCTTCCCCCCTTTTTTTATAGCCTGCGTCTTTTACACACTGCCATCTAACTTTTTGTTCCATTTTCTTACTGTTTGTTGTAAAACTGGGTCTCAGCCCAGAGCTCATTCTTGTAAAATGCCTTTAATCTTGTATTTTTACAGTGTTATTCTAACTGATAGTGGTAGAAAAGAAAAGCACAACTAAATCTATTGAGATAAGTATAAACCTGAACTACTTATTAAATGTTTTTTCTTCTTGCAAATCAGTTTCTCTTTTGTGGCTTCTGTGCAAAAACGTACAGGTGTAAGTGCGACCAGATATGGCGTGGCCTGTCCAACACTTATACTCAAGCTGTAAGATTATCTGACATTTCCAGATAGAACGTTCCTCACAGTACACAGTGGCAGTAGTTTGACATTTGCTCTGTCCAAGAACAATAGGGTGGGAAACACTGATGATGGCACCAAGGAGCAAAAGGTTTCATTACCTTTCGCTTGGCTTTTGCCGGCCATTTTCAATTTCCTCCATGACCTGTGAATGAGAGCTCGGAGCAGACCGAGGGCTCTGCTGTGAAGGTCGGCATAGTACCCGATAAAAGTAGTGTGAAGGAAACTTTTTTTTTCTTTTTCTTTCTGCATGGCTTCCTGTGAAATCACAGAGCGCAGAAAACACCAGCTGCCCATCTCATTTGGACAGATAAGGGCTGCAGCATCACATTTGTAGGGGGAAATAAATGTGTAGGAAATCAAACCAGGTTGTTCACAGGCAGAACCATAACTGACAATGTTTTAACACTTACATGGGACTTCTCTCATGTTCACATTTTATAAAGACCATTCATGGCAGACATTGACCCCATAATGACCGTAAAACCTTATTGGAAGTGCAAAATGTAGAGGGGGTTAGATTAAGGTTAGGGTTAGACATAAACTCGTTAAGGTCTAGATTCAATAGGTGTCACTACAATACCCCAATGACATTGTCTGCAAAAACATAATATCTGGTAATCCGTCTAACTCCCAGTTGAAAAAAGATGGCTTTTTTAATTGATTTCTAGAAAGCCCTTTCGTATTCCTTATACCATCTTACATCTAATCACCAACAGCCTCGGATGCTCCTTTTGATCTTTATTGTGTGAAGAAGAAAAAAAGACAAAATCGACATTTATGGTCTTCACTTTTCATTGGGGAATATTTTCCCATGTGGAGGCTGACACAGTGTTTTATACATAACATTACATTGTATTTATCCAATGCCTATAACCAGCAAGACACTTTTGTTGAAGTTTTCTTGCTCAAGGTACAATGGGTGTCATACCTTTGTGTTTAAATCCCTGACCAGTCCATTGTCAGGGGGGGCTGGTCAACCCAGTGAGTAGCAAAGCAAAACTCCCCAAGAAGCACTCCAACTATTTGGTGGATATCTGAAAATGATTTTTTTCCATCAAAAATAATAAATAAAGTATGATCCTCTGCTGCTGCGTCTGGCTAAAGTGTGTTGCCTGCAAGAATCTTCTATAAAGATACATATAATGTCACTGCTGCAGGCTCTTAATCACTCAAGAGGATAAATAGTGCTTCTCCTGGTAGAGAGTTTATTTTGGGGGAATGGTGATGAGTGGGAGGGATACTTCTTTCACAGGTTGAAGCTCATAGCTATTCAGTGTTGACAGATCCCCTCTACAAGCTCTCAGAATGTTGTCAGTTTTTTGAAAAGCCGGATGTTTCATAATACTAAATTTACTGGGCATCAAATAGTGATGCTTTCTTTTTATTTATATTTTTCTTTCTTCCACGTGGAATGTCACAGGAATGCAGAAACCTTAAAGGTCCAAGTGTAGAAATGTACTTCAAACATTGGTTATAAAAATCTGAAATATAAAACAAATACAGAAAGGCCTTTACAGCACTTGAAAATATCAAACTTGAACTGATTTCTGGACACTTGGATTAGAAGCTGGGCTGCGCGGTGGCGCAGTGGTTAGCGCTCTTACGTCACAGCAAGAAGGCCCCAGTTTAAGTCCTGAAACAGAATCAGTTTGCATGTGCTCCCCATGCATGTGTGGGTTTTCTCCCACCGTCCAAAAACATGCTTCATAGGTTAACTGGCTACTCTAAATTGTCCCTAGGTGTGAATGCGAGTGTGTATGGGTGTGTGAGTGTGACTGTGGCCCTGCATCACACTGGCAACCTCTCCAGGGTGTACCTTGCCTTTATCCACGAGTGACTGGGATAGGCTCCAGCAGCCCTGTGACCCATAAAGGATCAAAAACAGGTTTAGAGAATGAATGAATGAATGAATGAATGAATGAATGAATGAATGAATGAATGAATGAATGAATGAATGAATGAATGAATGAATGAATGAATGAATGAATGAATGGATTAGAAGCTGATAGATGGATGGTTGAATGGAACAATGGATGGATGGTTGTGCTTGAAGAAATAATGATAGGATGAATGGATACGAATGAATACATGGATGAATGGATGATTGAAATAATTGATAGATTAATGGATAATTGAAAAGAATGTTGGATGGATGTTTAGATGGATGCTTGGATGGATGGATGGATGGATGGATGGATGGATGGATGGATGGATATGAATGATTTTATGGATGGATGGATGGATGGATGTTTAGATGGATGCTTGGATGGATGGATGGAAAAGAATGATTTCATGGATGGTTGCCTGAATGGAATGAAAGATAGATTGAAGCTTGTCTGGAATAATGAATGGATGGTTGTTTTGATAGATGGATGGATGCTTGAATGAAATGATGGATGTATGCTTGAATGGATGGGCGCGTGGACTGAATGATGGATGGATGGATGGATGGATGGATGGATGGGTGGATGGATGGATGGATGGATGGATGGATGGATGGATATGAATGATTTCATGGATGCATGCCTGAATGGAATGAAAGATAGATGGAAGCTGGTCTGGAATAATGAATGGTTGGTTGTTTTGATAGATGGATGGATGCTTTGAATGAAATGATGGATGGATGCTTGAATGGATGGGCGCGTGAACTGAATGATGGATGTATGGATAGATGGATGCTTGAATGGGATGATGAAGGGAAGTATGAATGTGGATGAATTAATAACTGGATGGATGCTAAGATGATGGGTGGGTGGGTGGATGTGGATGCATGGATGGTGCTAAGCTTAACAAACAATCTTGTTTTGTGTCAAAGGAAAACATATTTATGCAGATTGTATCTCAGTAAAAAAAAAAAGTTAAAGTTAATAATGCAACATTTTTTAGGTTTAAATAAAGAAATAAGCTTCAGAATTTAAAAAGTGTAATCATTCGCTCAGATGAAAACACTTACTTGTGCCCATTCATGCAACATAAGCACAAGAAAAGAAACCCCGTTCAGTCAGCACAAGGCAGAAGCACAAATAAAAGATCACGCTGTCTAGTTTATGGTAGACACAACGGGCCAAACAAGCCATCTGGCTGTTAGGTCTGTCAGGTCTGAAACGTAATGTTAAGAAACAAGAAAAACATAAACAAAAATCCCCTCTGCCTCTATGTACAGGCAAAGAGATAGTCTAAAATACCTTTTTATTCGAATTCATGTTTTTATCAATAACTGATGCAAACAGAGAAACACATTTGACTCGCATGTCCAGGTTTTCTCTTTAAAACCCTTCTTTTGACTTTCTCATAAAAATACTTCTCCCTTCAGGAAATAAGTGTCCAAATCAGCCCAGTCTTCTCATGTAATCTTACTTGTCTCTTTTAGCTCATGTGGGATAATAATTCATTATCTGATTACCAAACAGGACATGGACCAAAGCTTCAAGACTTGGCACTAAGAACTTATTAACCAAAAACGTATCTCACGGATAATGAGAAGTGCTTTCTCATCTGTTTCTATAAAAAACAAATCCCTTTTTAATGAGCTGCTGTCTGTTGGATTTTTCTTTTAAGTCAGGTGGAGTAGGTGTTTTTCTACATTATCTTTAAGAAGTGCAACTTTATATAAATGTAAAAAATTACTTTTATTAGTTTTTTCATTTACTTGAATGTTAATTTTTTATCTCCGTCTCTTAATCTGAAAAAGCATCGAAATGCTTTAGCTGAGTTGTCAAAGGTCCTTTACCACTACTAAGTGGCCACGGTAAATATTATAAATGTGGCAATTATGCTCTTTAAACGTCTGACTCTTAGCTCTACGCGTTCAGATTTTCCACTCACGGCAAATGCAAGATGAAGAGTTGTCCTCTTTTCATCTTCTCTTTAGTTTTTCTTTTTTTATCTCATCCCTGCCAACAGAGTTATATAACCGTCTGGAACATGGCACCTTGTTAGGGTAGTGTGCTTGTGTAATCTGAAAATGCTACATGTTGGTTCAGTCCAGGGGGAAAAGAGCTGCAAGTGCTAACAAACATAAAATACATTTTTTTTTGTTTTTTTCCATTGCAGTTCAAACAGAAATGAAGAATAAAAAAATATATAGACTTGCAGGTGTTAAACTTCTGATGTACTTCTATTATCGAGTAAAAGGCCTTTGAGGAACAGCTTATGTTTCTCTTTAGTCACTTTTTCAACTTTTTTTCAATCTTTTTTCACTTTTTAGAGTTTTTCTAAGTTGTTAATCTTTTATTTTACAGTTCTTATTAAGAGTATTTTTTTCCTTTTATTTATATATTTAGAATGAAAATTCAAAATGTATTACTATAAGTACAAATTTGGATGGAGAAATAATTGGCCAAAACGGTCCCTACTTTTGTTGTTGAAGAACTTTCAGAGGGATTTTGAATTCTTTGTATTCTAAAAAAAAAACTAAAATAACAAGCAAATGGGATGACGAGCAAATCCCAGGCACACATAACTTCAAAGCAAAGGAGCTTTAAGTGAAGCAGCACTCAAAAACTCACTTTTTTAGTTTGTCAGCAGCTCTATTATTACCCTGCGAGCTAGGCAGCTGGATTTTCACAAGTGTTGCAAGATCTGAAGACGTCCAGCTGGCTACAATCTGCGCCATGCATTTATGATAATGAACATTAATTAATACAAATTACAGTCTTTGGCTGCCAGCTACTTGCTTTAGGTATGATGATAAAAACAGACGGAACAATGTCATCTTCCCATTTTAAAAGTAAAGAGGCTGCTTGCATTAGAAAATGAACGTTGCAAAAGAAATTAAAGAAAAATCTGTGTGGGGGGGGAGACAATCGCACCATTTTATCTGAAATAAGCTTTGTTGTAGTGTTGTAAAAGTGTGTTTATTGATGAAGCAATGAGTCTTTTTACAGAGAAGTTGTACATTTTCTAGCATAATTAATTTGCACGTATTGCTTTCTTTTAGTATAAATATGTTGCCATTCTATATGAAAATTGAAGGAGAGAATTTGCTAACAAAAATAAATCATGAAGGTCATGAACTTTACCCAGATTTTTCTATAAAGAGGTTTAGTGCATGTTTTCTGTGTCTTATCATAAACATCTGGAGCTCTTCTGTAAGTAACCCCAGCGAAGAGTTTTCTGCCTAATGAAAAACTGTGGTAACACTTTTATTTTAATGTAAAGTACTTACAGGTAATTACGTGGTACTTTTGTTGCAATTAAAAAGTACTTTCTGTGTGACTACACTCTTTACAAATACCTATGTAAAAGGAACATTTACGTAAATTTACTACGTACTAAACTCTGGGCTCTTGTTAGTTTCTGTTTACTTACTATCTTGTCACACCAAGGAAATATCATGAAACATACAAAAATTAACAAGTGAATTTGATTTATTTGATTTGATTTGATTGTACGCAATATAACACAACCACACAGAGATATCTAACTCAATACATAAATAAGAAAAACCATTGCAAAGGACAACGTAAATGTACGAAATAAATGATTTTGTCCAATAATCATATATAGAGATTTTTGCATTTATGCATGAACTACATTTATTGTGTGAAAAGGAGTGGGAAGAAACACACTTATTTAACCCTTGTGCTATCCTAGGCACTTTAACGTTGGGTGTTGGGTCATCTAGACCCACTAGGCAGTGCTCTGAACCTTTTTCTTCAATGATTTGTGATCTTCACTGGTGTCCATGGATTACATGAAATCTTTCCACCTTTATCCACCTTTGTCATGGTAGAAATAACACGTCAATGTAAAAGTGGGGTCATCTAAGACAGCACAAGGGATAATTCCACCCCTACAATTCAAGGTACTTTATTTGTTCTTACCCTGTCCTAACATGTGGTAAGTACCACAAGAGACGCATTAACTCAAAACTTAAGTACCCAGTGGGTACAACATAGTTTGCCTGTTAGTACTGCATAAATATCTAGTAGGTACCACGTAAGTATGATCCAAATAGTACCACCTATATGCACAGCAAGTACCTTGTTAGTAACCAGTAGGAACAACAAAAGTACCATTTAATTACAACTTAAATACCCTGTAAGTACCATGTAGTTACCACTTGTACCACTGCACTGTAAAAGAAAGCACCACCAAAACTTTTTTTTTTGCCAGTGAGATGAATCAGGCTTATGGGTTTCAAAGCAGCAGCGCTCCGCTAATGTGAAGCTGGCTTTTTCCACTCGTGCTTCAGATTATTGCTCAACCACCAGCAGTTACACCTTTTTAGTTGTCTTCCTCCTGGATCTCAGAGTCATTAAAGCCCACCAGGTATTCTTTCACACAGAGATGCAACAGAAACAGACAAGAGAGCAAGCAGCTAACAGGCTTTTTGCTACACTACATTACACTAGTCGTCTTTGGTAGCGGGCGAGCACATTGCTCTGAATTATACCTCCCTATGATTCAGAAATCTGTGAGAAAAATGAGCAAATGCTGTGATGTTTGATGGGGAATCATGCAGGAGGAAACTTAATAAATGGCTGTTGGCTCTTAACGTCTCTGTAAACCCTCAATGGGTTTGGGCTGAACAACAAATAGAGCAGATGAGGAGAGAATGCAGAAGACAAAAGCTACAGGACATAGTCAGAATGCAGGAAAGACAGAGAAAAAAAAATTCTCCTGCAGAAGTGAAGCTGCGCGTTGAGGACGCACCCACGGCGTGGATCTGATTATAGCACACATTTAACAATTGATGCTGCTCACAATATCAAATATTTATGTTACAATTGCATGGACAACAGCAGAGTGTAGCCTCACAGTTTCACTTAACACTGTTTGTGCAGACATTCGGCATAGAAGTTTGTCTAACTTTTGCAGCAGTGATAGACATTAAAGAGAACATTGATTAAAAAAAGCTCCACATCTTACGCGATTTATGTCAGAGGTAAAGGGAGTGTTATGGACATACCTCTATTCTCACTCAAAGAGGAGCTAAAAATCTAGATAATGCCATTCAGAGGAATCACACTGTAAAGGCCCGTACACACCGGGACGAATATTCACCAGGCGTTATTCGCCAGCGTTTTTCGCCACGTTTTTTGTGTTCAAACCCAGGCGATTTTCGCTGACGATGAGCCGAGCGAACATGCAATTTCCTTCCCTGACATTAGATGGCGCATAATGTAAACAGAAATACTCCTGTACACAAGGTGGCGCTGCGCTTCTTAAAGTCGCTTTTCACTCAGAAGAAGAGAGCAAGTATTTACGCGCTTGTCAGAATAATACGAAGAAAAAATGACTATTTCAAGCACCAGTAGCTCCAACTGGTGCTTGGTTCGGGGATATTTTAGAATGTCCGTCATTATTTCTTCGCGGCAGTGTAGACGCTACTCGGCGTCTATCTTCTTCGCTGGTATGTGTGCTCAGCAAGGCAGTTTTGTGTTTGAGCGCCCCCAAGTTGTGTTTTGCTGTAACTTCAGAAGCTCCAGACACGTGTGCAAACGCGCCATTCTCATTGGTTGAATAGATATAAAAAAAAAAAAACCCGAGGCGTTTTTTTTTTTTTGACGCTTTGACGCGTGGCGTTTTTTCGCGTCGGTGTGCACACTCTCATTGGTGCCCTTTGTTTAGTCACGAGGCGTTAAACGTCGGCGAAAATCGCCGGCGAAATTCGTCCCGGTGTGAACGGGCCTTAAGGTGTTATACAGTTCCGAGATGCATTTTAAACCATTTTCAAGGCTATTTACGTTTTTGCCAGAATTTCAAAATAAAATAAGCAAAAACGAGGATAAGTTGAAGTTTAATACAAACACAGCAACGTTACAAAAGAATCTCAGAAAGTTTGTTGCTCTCAATTTACACTCATGAGTTGCAACACCTTGTGTGGTAAACATGTTTTGTTTGATTTTTTTTTCCCAACTAAATTACTGTTTAGAATTTGGAAATGTGAGGTTTGCACCCGGTGAGCAGCAGTAGGGGTTGACACCAACTGGAGCTCACTGGCACATTTCTCCCCATTTTCGATGTTTCCAACCGCTTTCTTACCATTCCATCCCGGGCAGATCCAGCCACTGAATTTCCATTCTCAGAGTGGACTTGAGGCTCATTTCAAGGAAGTCTCAGTGTCAGAATGTGTGAAGAAGGAGGCAGAATAAGAGGCAGGCGGCTGAACACGCACAGAGAGTAGGCAGAGAAACAGACAGTGTCAATGGGCCCCTCAGCTCCCATGAAGCCAATGTCACTAATGGGCTTGTCAGGCTGCGGTCAGCAGCCCTAATCAGCACTTGGACAAACAGCTCTTGCTAATGCTTCACTTTGTGCCACATATGCTGATTTGGACAAAGTTTCTATCCAGAAAAAGTCTCAGAAGCTGGTTTGGATGACTTTTGTGTGAGTGTGAATAACTGATCATGTTGGCTCGTTGGATGAGCAGACTGATGGCTCTTGTTTGCCAAATCGCTCTGGAAAAGTGGCGAGGTCATTCACCACATGTTGTGGTGAATCACATGTTGTTAGTGGTTTAAAAAATGAGAAATCATTTTCATCCAAATAGCTTATAGTTGTTCATTTTTATGTGTCTTATTTTGTATTTATTTTTCTAATAAAAAAATAAACCCTCTTTATCCTTTGCTGAGGCCAATCCAACTACTGTTGGGTGAAGGGGGTACACCCTGAGCAGGTTGCCAGTCTGTTGCAGGGATCAGAGAAACATTCTTAAGTCAATGTCATTTACTGTAATGGCAAAAATCATAGCATTTCTTCATCTGGTCTGAATAAAAAGCTAACATCTAAAAGGGAATTACCCATTCATTCATACCCATCCCCAGAGCAATCTTTACAAATGCATTTGCAGCTTCTGATATCAGCTCTATATGAAGCTCTTTGACAATGGGCCTGATACGGAGCGGAGCAGTCAAATTTATACAGTTTAGATGGGGATGGGGAATGAATTGAGGTGCCGCTTTTGCACTCGCCCGATGACCTTCGCCGATTCACTTGATTTCACCACATCCAGAGTGTCGATTGGAGACCTACTGCAACTGTCAGATGCTACTGAGTAGACGGAGGGTCAACTTTTAAGACTTCTGACTTTAAAGCTTTTATTAAAATACAGATAAACTCTTTTTTCTTCTTTTTTTTTGGACTCTAGAACAGTTTTAGCCGATTGAAAGATCCTAAAAGCTTGCCAAGCTGTGTGGTGATTACCCATGGCATCAATTTTCCACCTACTGAAGCCATAGTCACAACTGTCCTTACAGGTGGATACACACTGTCTGCAGGTGAAAAATGGGCAAACCTGTGCAGATGGCCCACACAAAATGTTAAGATCACTTGGTGAGCCCATTGAGCGAAAATGTTGATGCACATTTATTGCTAAAGTTATCCTGCAAGCGACAGCTCGGAGCGAACACTTACACAACATGTACAGGTAAGTTAGTGCTATTCAAGTGATAAGTGCATGCTCCTTGCGGGTGTGGCTTTTGCGCAACGTCATTTTTTACTTTTTTTGAAGAGAGACTTAGTCATCAATGAGATAAGATACAAGAGACATATGGTTTCATAACAAACATTCAGGTATGTCTCTTTTTCTGCCTAAATGAGACGCCTTCACAAATAAAGAGAGGCTTACTTTAAGAGTTGCGTCTGTTCACACGGCTCTGCATCGAGCTGAGAGGAGCACTTTGTATATCTGGCCTGCAGCAAACACACTGGACCTCCCGTTGGTGTGCAACACATCAGTCAGCAGCGTCCACACATAAAGCCTCTGCCAACTGCACTGCATCTTTTGAGCAACCCTGAGGGAACCTATTGAAGATGCTCTACAGCTATAAAGGCGAATGTAAGACTGCAGCATTTTGGAAGGAAGAATCCTTTTCCCCTGTGTGAACACTTCTCTCCTATATCTTTTCATTCAAAATCATATTAAATATATCTATTTTCCACTCATTCCTGAAATAATTTTTCTTTTTTCTCACCTACAATCTGCCAAACAATCTTTGTGTTTGCTTGGTTGGTACTGTTTTTTGCACTTCACCAAGAAAAGTAACACATTTAGCTCGAGTTTAAAAGGATTAATTGTAAGTTGGAAATATAATATATATTGAAAGGTTGATGTATTTTGGTGGGGAAAAAAAAAATTCAGTTTATAAATGGTGCCTAAATTTCTGCCTGAATTTCAGTTGATCACATTGTTTGAGAGTTTAGGGAAAATCCGGTGATTGCCTTTGTGTCAGAACTTAAATTTGGTTTCGTTTTTCTGTGGCTGATTGTTGTGTTGAGCTGCCTGATTGTGCCAGCTGGATCTAAAGTCAACTTTTAGTGTTGTTGGACTATCAGACCATCCAAATGCTCTCCAACAGCTCAAACACATACCTGAGAGTCAAACTGATATTCAGAAAATATGCCCAACAGCCCTGCTCTTACGCTTTCTTCCTTTTGTTCAAAGGACTGTACCCCCCCGACACCTCTTTCTCATGATTTCTTAGCAGAGACAATAATTCTTCATCGTACCTTAGCCATGGAAACGTACACACTTTGTTGTCCCCCTCAGCTTTAGCTGCATAGCCCTGCCCCTTTGCTGTGTAATATCCATTGCAGGCAGCTCGTGGTAAGCCCGGGGAAAGTGTCTTTGCCTGCCCAC
This sequence comes from Oryzias latipes, assembly GCF_053564925.1. Lineage (NCBI taxonomy): Eukaryota > Metazoa > Chordata > Actinopteri > Beloniformes > Adrianichthyidae > Oryzias > Oryzias latipes. The sequence continues at coordinate 24,079,376 of NC_136253.1, read as the reverse complement.
ACATTTCTGCACACAGCCTGAGCATAAAAACTTCACCGCACATCTGACAAGATGTGCCAGTCATCCAGATTTCTTCAAGCGCTCAGATGCTTTCCGTTTTGCAGGTTTTGCGGAGTTAAGCGTGTTGTTCGGCGGCTGACATGCAGCCTCCCCGCAGCATTGTTTGTGCATTTTTCTCTTTACTGTTTCCTCTAAGAAGTCATGGCTTCTCTTAATATTTACCACGAGCTGAGATCTGTCCAAAACTCCCTTTCTAATGTGGTTTTCCATTTCGCTGCTTTTTCATTTGCTAAGCCACTGCCTTCTCTAATTTCCCACATTTTCAGATCAGCGCGAGCTCATGATTACGTCCCATATCCATGTAATGTTCGTCTGGGCCAAGCACATTTGAAAGGTTAGGTATGATTTGCTCTACTTTAGTCTACCGAACAGTGGGGTATGTGGTTTGGTTTCCCCCTCCACAGCATGGTTTAGAGTAAATGGGTCACTAGCGTCATCTAGTGGGTGAAAGCAGAAATGGAAATGGAGTCATTTGTGTGCACATGCAGGAATAAAGACTTTTGGGATCGGAAAGGCAGTTTAAATAGTCTAAAGTCAGACTTCGGGGTACTTTGACAGCAAAGATTAATGATGACTAGATTAGACAGTGGGATATAATGAAGATCTGCAGGAGGCAGGAAATGAAGACTTTCCCTCCAAATATGCATTAACGCCAAACAACACAGTATGAATACACGCTCAAATATGAATTTTCTTATTATCTTTTTTATCCTTCTGTCCCATTCTTTTTCTGTTCTGCAAACATTTTCAGCAGACATGAAGGCATATTTTTGTAAACAGAAGGACGGAGCGGAGTCAGTCGGTGGCGTCTGAACAAGAGATACGTTTCACTGGAGACTGTGGGAGGAAGGGGCGCCTGGTTGGAGTGGTATTGCTGGATATGAATCTGAATCGCTCAGAGCTCCATCTGCGGTGTGCTGCAGAGAGGATGAGTCATTTGGCCTGATATAGCGTGGGTCAAAGAAACCCGAAAATCCCCCAGCTCCGTATCCACACAGTCGCAGAAACAGATCCAAACATTCGCTTGTTTGTGGTTTTGATTAGTTCCTGCGCGACTACTTGTCGAAACAAACATATCAGTGATTTTTTTTTTTTGGGGGGGGGGTATTTTTCTCAGACTTTTGGTCTGAATAAATATCTTTAAATAATGTATTCCGTCTTTGTCGCTGCATAGAAAGAGTAAACAAACTCTCACATTGTTATCAGACGACGGCACTGCCTCTGTGAACACGGTGTTTACTAAGCATAATAAAAAAAAAAAACAGCTTGTCTACTCAGAAGTACATTTTTTGCAAAGCTTTGCCTCTGCTAACAACGTTCTGTCCGCTCTGCTCAACCTTTCCTCTTCTTCAATCACCTTTGCACGACTCCTGAACTGTCTTTGGAAAAGCAGCACACAGCTACACACAGGATAGTGCACACACTTAGCCCTTGTGGTCAGAAACTGATCAAATTAGCAGCAGCTCTGCACAAATTGGATCCAAAATTATGTTTTGGAGAGACGGAGGCAGAGGGAGAAGATATGAAGGTCCTTTATCTCTATTTTGCCTTGTCATCACTGTCCTTTGAGACGCACATTTATCTGACACATACATTTTATGAGCTTTGAGCAGTTTTGCTGTTTACGCATGAATGTTGTTGTTTTTTTACATTTTAAAGCTGCCTTTCACACAGCAGTTTGATATAAAAACTGCTTAATTTGCTTTCTATCTTGTTTGCATTTAGTCTGCAATAACCACAATGAGATTGCTGGAAGCCAAACGCCTGGACAGCATCACCGGTGAAAGTCTCCCCTTTGCTTAGAACATAGAAGATAACTTTTCTGATGAAAACATGGATGTTTTTAATCTGACATCTCACAAAAAAACATCCTTTCTTCTCAGTTTTGCTTTGTCAGGAGAAAAAAAAAAGAAAAGAGGCATATTATGAAAATGTTTGCCAACACCGCCTGCAGGGTACAGCATAATATCATTTAAGTCGTAACATTAGATTTGTCATAGCTGACAGGTTTGTCCCACACAGGGTAGCTTTGTGAATTCCGCCCTCAGCACTGATGGTAAACATGCTGTCAGTGAGAGGAGTCAATGTGCTTGTTTAAGGCTTTTTGTTAGGCAGGTGTGCCTAACAAAGAAAAAAAAAAGAACATTTTTAGATTTATAAACGATAGTTCCCCAAAAGAATTGTATCCCTGAAGACGAGAAATTTTATTTGTGCAGATAAAGGTCAGAGCTTAGCTTTCTCTTATTAATTCATGTCATTGTCTTTGTATTTTTTGTGGCTATTAACAGTTTGCCAAATTTATTTCATTTACTCAGGTAATGCATCTATGAAATGCTCCACTTTCTATCGCACAAATTGCTGTTAATAAGTGAGTGTCAGCTTGTCGCCGAAGCTTTGGTTCTCTTGCTGCTCCTCTCTGTGCCCCAAAGTGACCTAAATTTTGACAAAAAGGTTTTCCCCCCAAAAAATATTGTGCTACTGTGGCGGGGTCCCGCCGAGAAAGGATGCAGAGGAGCCAAGGTGAGGAGGATCTGTTTTTATTAAAGACCCGGTGAGCACCACGCAGGGCCATGCAGCATGCAGCACTCTCTGTCACTCCCCTTCTCTCTAACCTGTGATGCTCCTTTTAAATGAGGAGCCCCTCCCATGGGGCGTGGCTCTTAATCCTCACCCAGGTGGCACCACAGGTAATAATTTTAAACATAAAATACATAAATGCACAAACAATAAAACACGGTGTGGCCCCCCCTCGTCATCTGACGGTGCCACACCGTCACACCATCCCCCTCCTCTGAGGGATTGACGATGTGCGGCAATCCCCTCCGCAGTCCGCCGCCGTGCATTCCCCACGCCGATCCGCCAGAAACACGTCCTTGCGTCGCGTCGGATGGTTGCATGGACTGCTGCTCCACGACGGCGACCCCTCCGATCTGCTCCTCGGTGCCGCTCCGGTCGGTCCCAGCCCCGGCAAAGGCCCTTCAAACGGCAACACGCCCCCGCTGGTCCCCTTCCGGATGGCACCTCCGCTGATCGGAGCCGCCGACAGCAGGTTACAGGCGAGATGATGCGCCTCTCCCGGAGCACTCCCCTGACGGCCCGGTAGACGTCGGTCCGCCCCTTGTCCCGCTCCGCGCAGGCCTCCAACGCCCGCATCCGCGGCAGTGGAACCAGGCGGTGTGCCGTCCCGCCTCCGGCTGTCCCCGCGCTCCGGCGGTCCGCCCCTGCTGCCCGCGAGGTCCTCCGCTCGTCATGGACGCCGATCTGGATGCCGTAGTTCTTTCCGGGCCCCTGGCCAGGCCTGACGCTCCGGCGAGGCGACCCGGATCCACCCCCTCTTCCTCAGAGGATGGACTGCTCTGAGGAGGCGCTGAGCTGCCGGGGAATCGTTGTCCCCACCACGCCGCTGCGTCCTCACCTTTTTGTGGCCCCTCTGCGATCCCACTTCTGACACCATATGTGGCGGGGTCCCGCCGAGAAAGGATGCAGAGGAGCCAAGGTGAGGAGGATCTGTTTTTATTAAAGACCCGGTGAGCACCACGCAGGGCCATGCAGCATGCAGCACTCTCTGTCACTCCCCTTCTCTCTAACCTGTGATGCTCCTTTTAAATGAGGAGCCCCTCCCATGGGGCGTGGCTCTTAATCCTCACCCAGGTGGCACCACAGGTAATAATTTTAAACATAAAATACATAAATGCACAAACAATAAAACACGGTGTGGCCCCCCCTCGTCATCTGACGGTGCCACACCGTCACAGCTACCTAAACAATAGTGCAAAATGCCAGCAGATGCACCTGGTATCCCTGAATACCAACCTTTCTGACTAAATGTTCAGCGATAGGGGACTTGGTTCACTTCCCGGCGTGTGGAAAGTTTCCCTTCTCATGGAAATGCAGCCATTTTTCATATGCATTCAAGTGGAGCACCAAGCATTTGGTAACAAGGCTCAAAGCGTTCTGACAAGAAAGTCAAGGGTGGGAACGTGTTTCATCTAAATTCAATGTTATTTATTCAATCAAATTCAATTTTGGAAAATTAATTGAACAGCAGGAATAATAATAATAAACTAGTCGAGTCACCTTTGCTTTCAGTACAAATAATATTTAGGACAGATGTCCTAAAATTCACATTACTACAACATTTCCATTTGTCCTTTTACTGCCAGTCTTGTTTTGACGATGTCCCCGTGTGTGTTTTTAACATAAGTATGTTTTGTTTTTGTGATGGATAATGCCGGACGAGGTGTGCACTATTAGAAATTAATGGATGATGCGTAAGCCTGAACCGTCTGACACAAAGTGGAGGGTGTTATGTCACTTATAAAATGGTCACTTATTAAAAAAAATAATAATAATTATGTATTATTACTGTAATTTTGTTATCTTTTAGGTTAAAATCGTTATTTACAAAAAACTGACAAATAGATACGTGATGCGGCACGTTGTCATGGCAACAGCTACAGAATCTGCACTGACTTTGCTCTGCAGCGTCAAAGTGGTATGTGCTGAGCATCATGAAAAGTTATGCAAAACATCATTTCAGAGCTTGTTTACAGCTTGTTTTTGTCCAGACGATGAGGCAGAAACATTACCGGAACTCCTTTTTAAGTGTCCATAATCATTTTTGATCCACAACCCGGCTGCCAATCAGAATCACGGACTGACCTGGACCATGGCCCTTTTACGTATATGGTACTTTTTTTTTTTTTTTACTAGTCTGTATCTTTGTGTTTTATGATATGTCATGTGTGTTTGGAGATTTGAAATATCACTTGTGGTCTACAAATTAAATGTATTTATTCTTGTCAATCAATCAAAAAATTCTGTAGTTTGAAAATCTTCAATTAAAGCTACTTAAAGTAAAAAAAAAAAAAACTTCAGCTTAAAAGCTGTATATATCTATATATATATATATATTTCCATATATATCTCAAGAAGAATTCTAATTATTTTATTTCAAAGAATCAAACAAAATCTAAAGAAGAAAAAAACAAATAAATATATATCTGTACATATAAATATCAAACTTAGGACAATCATGAATCAAATGGAATATGAGAAAAACAAATAATAAAGTAAAAGAAGATATAGAAATATACACGTATAAGTATATCCATATATAAATCTGATAAATGTATACATGCATGTATTAACATCTCCCTATACACCTCCACACACACATGTAAATTATGTCATTATAATCACTACAAAAATCATAACAGACACATTTGCACTTATAATATATTACATAACACATTGAATTTATTGATTATTAACTTTGTCAAATAGAGTTTAATTAATTGCTTGTAGGAGAAAGCAAGCGTATTTATAATCCCACCCTTATTATGTTTATGTTAATGTGTCATCTATAATAATATTGCTAAATCTTGTCCTACTATACTCAAACTTGAGTTATGACATGATTGTGTGTATTGACTAGTGAGTGTCTTGAGGCTGGACCAGTCGTCCGTTTGAATGTCCCTGAGTCGTCTCAGTTGACAGTGAACACTGCTGAGCCAAAGCCCAACTAAAGTGAACTCATTATTGCCAATTTTCTTTGCCCTAAAAGGCAGCCGCCTGGCCTAATATAACTGCCACATTTAATTTCCATCTGCCAAAAGGTGGCAAGTGAAGACGGAGTGATGAGAGCTGATTAGCAGGAAGTGAGCCAGCTTGAAAGGATAAATTAAAGTTTGGCTGATCAGGAATGCAAGGACACGGGATTCATCCTTGGCAGCCGCCGCCGCCACCGCCGCCACGTGGAAAACAATGAATTCAAAGTTTTGATGAGGCTCTCCAGGCAGGGGTTAGGGATATTTCTTCTGAATGCTGCCGTCTATCTTTTTTGTTATATTGCTCAGTGATCAATCTCTGCAGTCTGTTGCACTCAATACAAACAGAAACCTAATCCTTCTTTGTGTTGCCTTTGATTAGTCAGGTGATATCATTGCTAAAGTGGATCGCTCAATGCTGATACGGGTCAATTTATTTGAACATCTGCTGATTTTCTTTTAAGATGGAATTGAACTCACCAATCTGTTTGCAATTAGGTGTAACTTTCTGCCTTAAAAGGGTATTGTGCTTTTCTGTCTACCCCTTTACCTCTTCTGAGTCAGTATGTTACTTTCCAGGGATTCCTGTTTGTACCTTTTGTACAATAATTAATACAAGAATAAGAGAATAGAATGTTTCTTCTAAATTCATGTTCTTTTATTTTCAGGGTGTAACCACTTTAAATCCAACAACTCTTAAATATTCTTTACTGACAGCAAAAACAAGTTAGAGTCACATCTTATAATTGAGTATAGTGGACATGCTGGCACTCGCTGGCTGTAAAAGCACATAAAGAATTAATGGAGCAACATTATGAACACGGGTGGCATCTGTTCCTGGCCACCTGGCAAGGTTGACCCAACACTTTTTCTACCCTAGCTTTGTGTTCGGATCAACTCCTGAGGGAAATGCCATTCTCTTTTGTAGCTAACAAAGGTAGAGAGCAAAATGATCTGCCTGAATGTAAGTCTGCGGTTCTGAAACAAATTTTGATATACCAGTTGTTTAATCTGTGTTTTGTTTCTCAAAAAATAAAATTTTCTATTAGAGAGGGATTTATTTCAAAATCGTCTATCCTAGGCACTTTAACATTGGGAGTTGGGTCATCTAGACCCCACTAGACAGTGCGCTAAAGCTTTTTTCTCTAATGTTATGTGATCTTTACTGGTGTTTATGGATTACATGAAATCCTCTTCCCCTTTATCCACCTTTGTCATGGTAGGGATAACACGTCAATGGTCATCTTGACCCCATAGGATAGCATAAGGGTTAAGAAAGCTCCCATAGTCTCACCCATAAATCATGAGACTATCAAGATTCCATTTGTGACAGAAACAGAATTTTTGACAATACAGAGATATATTTTACAAACAAAACTGTCATTTTCTCACTGGACTGCTTTTATTTATTAATCTAGAAAAGAAAATGTAAAAACCACTGTAAAGGCATAAAATTGGAGCAACTTGGATGACTTATAATCGTGCATTTAGCTACATTCACATTTCCCTCGGCAAAGCACGTTATAGCGACCAGTTCCAATGAAAAGTCGACAAACGTGCGTGAATGTGCGTTTTCGGCAGCACAGAGAAAGATTAGGTTTCTGTTTGTATTGAGTGCAGAACTCTCACGTTCACGCGTTACTACGCAAGTTTCCACGACCAGTTTCTACGGCCAGTTTCTACGGCCAAGTTTATACAAACACAACACGTTGAGAGTTAGACAGAGTTGAACTTTGACCAGTCAGGGTCTCTGATTTGGTAGGGACGTATGGAAGGCATCCCTTTTAATTCACGGAAGTGCCACCTGTTTGAATACTGGAAATTAAGAAGATACAAATATTGGATGCGTTTAAGAATGCACGTTCAATAACCAGCGTCATATGCCCGGTAGCATTGCATGTATTGTCATTAGTCAAAGAAATAAGTCAATTTTTTGAAAAAGAAGTCTTATTTTTTAAATGTCCAAACAACTGCAAAACTCAAACTTTACTTACATTTTACATTCATGAAATTAATTGTTTACCCTTTGCTTTCATACCTATACATGTGGACCCTGAGTTTGTTTGAACAAATTTTGCTCCTTTTGTCCCATAGCTAAAGAAATGAGCTGTATTTCATCACAGTTACCTTACACAACAAGTCTATTCCCTAATTGGTGCTTGAGCTTTTAAATTGCTTGTGTTTGCTCGCATGCAGGCACAATCCCTGAAGGCTTAACTAGAAAATTCTGGCTTTCAATATAAAAAAACAAAAAAAAGAAAAATAACAATGTTCTGCCTTAAGCACGGCTCCCTATCCCACTGCAGTCTGGCTTCCATTACAAATGGATTCCCTACTTAGTCAGCAAGAAAAGAAGCATTTAATTAAGACTAACGATATAATCAAAGCTCATAAAAAATGCAATTTGTGTCAAAGAAATACTATATTTAATAACATTGGCTATTAAGCTTTAGTGCTATATGATATAGTATATATATATTAAGGTTTAGTACTATAGTACTAAATCAATAAAAAGAAATTACAGCATTCTTGCTTATGTGAGTTCTCTTGAACCTGTGTATATTATTTTTAAGGTAGATTTAATGTGAAATGTATTCTGTTGTGGCATGGAAAAGCCCAAATAAATATGAATTGAGTTTAAAAGGAGGTTCCTACTACTACATTTTCAACCTAAACTTCGTACTTTTTGTATAGCATTGTATTTCTCTGAACTCCTTGCAGGTTTGCAGCCAGACGTCAGGCGTAAAGATTTTAGCAGGATACAAATTTGATATGATTAGGCCTCCTAAACATACGCTAAGATCATTAGTGTTTTCAAGGGTGCCTCAACATTTTCTCAGAGCAAAAGTTTCATCAGTTTTGAGCAATGCTTGGTCTTATGTTTTCTTTTTTGTCATAATCCATTGTCTAGAGCAAAAAATAAAAAAGCGGATCAATAAAACCTATTAAAGCAACTGAAACATCAATGCAATGTAAAAGTTTTATTGTTTGGCACAAGCATAACGGAGCTTTCATCACAAAGGCTCAAATATTTACACTTTACAATTCGCTGCAGTAGCTGAAATGTCTCCAAGAGTAAGATATGGGAGTTTGATGGTATGCTGTGCTCCTGTGGAAGAATAATATTGCTTCTGCTCAGCTTTTTTTCATCCCCCACTATTCTCTTGTAATGAGAAAAGGGAAAGAAGAGAAAAATCTGCAGAAACAATGTTTTTCCTTACTTACACCATTTTAATCCTTTAGTTTAATGTCCCACTCTGATCACCTTTTACATTATTTTGACAGCAATCCTAGTGATCATAATTACGATTATGCCGTTTTTTAGCCTAAATCCAAAAACTTTTTCTGCAAAGAGGCAGACTTCATTCGAAGTTGTGGATGGGACTGTTGGTGCGGAGCAACCCCACCCCCTTTTCCGCCACCCATAGCTGAGTTATCTGTTTGCAGGCTTTCCTGCTAACTGACAGCCCCTCACACCCCAACCTAACATTACATATGCAACAAAATAGTGAGCAATATTGGAGTTATCCAGGCGTACGATGTTGACCCAGATGCCAGCTCAGACGAGGACAACAAAGATGCATAAATCTAGTTTTCTACCATTGGATGGGTCAGAATAAGCTTGTATTCTTCCCAGTGTATTTTCAGCTACAAATACAATCTATTTCAAACTGCATTTTTCCTCAACTCATGATTCACAATGATTTCTATAAAGAAAAGTACTCAAAAATGGTATTTTAGGATTGATTCTCTTTGTATATGTCCTCCATCATGGTAAAAATGCAACAAGAACATATTAAAAACGTGATTTTCACGATGCTTTTCTGAGCCTTGCAAACTATTTTACTTTCTCAAATGCAGGTAACTCGCCTTCAGAGGAGTCAGAAGAGCGAGACAAAGAGCCCAGGACTCTCACCTATCCTGCCTACATAGCCAGCCTGCTGGATACAGGCGCTAAACGTATGACCGCCGGCGTCCGAATGGACTGCAGCAGCCAGGGTCAGTGCCCCCGCTCCTGCCACCTCTGCCACATGAGCCCAAGAGCGGCGCAGGGCCGGCAGCAGTCCGAACCCGTCCTCCTGAAAATCACCAAGGCTGCTCCCATCTACGAGCTGGTGTCCAACAATGAGACCTATCAGGTGAGCTTTTCTTTTGTGTGTGTGTATTTTACTCATCTCACATTGATGCGACTTTTCCATTACATTGTTTGAATTGGTCATCTTGTTTTTTCTTTTCTGTCAACGCTGTAATCTCATGTGCAGACGGCAGATAATGCTGCAAACATATGTTTGTTTATGTGGTCGCTCTGTGCGAGCGGACATCCTGCTGTGAAGCGTTGAACGTGAGGATTACGGAGAATGCGAGCGATTCCAAATCCCATTGCGAAGGCAGACGCAAGCAGCAGAAGAGCAAAGTCTTTGCTCCCTCAGAGTGTCACGCCTGTCTCTGCAGGAAACGCGCTTTGCCATAAATTGCTGCACTGTGCTGCGGCTTATTTGACTCCATCAATACTCGACATCGATAAAGCTTCTGGTCCTGCAGCAGAAAAAAAAAAAAGACAGGGTCGATACACAGCTGTCCACCCTCCCGGGCCTTTCATCCTTAAGCTTGGTCAAACAGAAGCAGCTGCTGGTATTGACAGAAGCTGCTCTAAGGCTGCGGCTGTTTCTCCACTGTGCAGATAGATAAGCATGTAGACACGATGTAAAGGCAACACCATGAATAAATATGTTTTTAAACTTTTTTCCTCCTCCGATTAAACTCTTGTAACCTCTTATTTTAATAGAAGATTTATACGAGGATGTCAATTCTAAATGGCCATTTATAAATCTAAATTTTAAGGCTGATCAGGGTGTTGCGTTGTGTTGGAGCAATTTGGTTTTTCAGCCTGTCATTACTGCATCTATCCCACAATTGTGTGCGATTCTGAGACTTACCAACAGTCGCTTGGGGTTGCAGTGTTTTTATCATCACATCAGTGCATTTAGAGCTGCAAATAATTGCTCACTTTCTGTGCAATGCAGTGATAATACTGCAATACACTGCTGTAACTGCACTACACATTCATATTACTTGCCAAAAACAGTTGGTGGATGCCTCTTTTGTTTTTGTATTATAACCAGTCAAAAAGAAATGTAAAATTATGTTTAGAGAAAACATGAGTTCTGCATGATTCATTAATAAACTGAGAAGTTTTTTTTGTTTTTTTCCAATGGTTGTCCGCTGTTATAATTCCCTCTAATTTTCTTCGTAGGCTCTCCAGGAGGCAATGATGAGCATGCTGTGGTGCTCAGGCAAAGGCGATGTTATTGACGACTGGTGTCGATGTGATTCCAGCGCCTTCGGCACGGACGGGCTGCCCACTTGCGCCCCACTTCCTCAGCCTGTGTCAGTAAAATAACACAAGTGTTTTGTTCAGTGATGAATACAAAAAAACAATGTTTACATTTTTTTTAATCCATCCTGTGCTTCTGGCATCTCCGGCGCTGTGCCATCAGGCTCCGTAAGAATGCGACATTCAATGTTGATCAAATCCTCCAGGGATCAATAGGTTGCTTTTGTGCTTGATGCGAAGCAGTTGAATGGGCAGCTGCATGTTGATTGGCTGGAATGAAGATCCCAGTCATGTGTGCACAAATCAATTCTCTAATGTCACTTTTTAGATGTTATATTAATTTCTATTTAATGTATTTCTGCATTTAGCTGCTCATAACAACATCATAGTGGTGTTTTTCATTGTGCTTTACATTGCAATTCTATCACCTTGTTGCCAGCCTGAAGCTGTCTTACACCTACGAGCCCAGCAGCTCATTGGTCATCATGGAGTGGAATCACACCGAGCCACCAATCGGAGTGCGGATAGTCGATTACCTCATCAGCCAGGAGAAGGTGACAGAGAGGAGCGACCACTCCAAAGTTGAGACAGGTATCACTGTTAACTTTTGGACTGTAAAGTCTCCCAGCTGTGTGACAGTTGCCAAGCAACCCATATTTAAGTAACTACTTAATTATAATAATTGGGAGAGACATTGAGTCAAAATTTTTACAAATTTTTACAAGCACAATTATTATTCTTTTACTGTTAAAGTTTTGTTTGCTGATTAAGGTATAAATATGGGTCGGGGTCAATTAAGAACTGTTTTCTGAAAGGCTAGACTTCAGGAAAGAGAAACATTTTACATTAATAGTGATAATAAATACATTTCTCCATCCCCTTTGATGCCCATAGCATTCCATCATCATCATCATTGTTTATTCTTTATTTATTGACAAACTAAAATTGAACTAATTTTATTTGTTTTTTATTCATCATTTAGTTAAAACCATACAGCTTCAACTTGATTTAAATGCAGTTTTTAAGGCTGCCACAAGATGGTGTAGACCAATAAGGCTTATAATAATAGAAATATTGTGGCACATTTTACAAAACATTAAAATCATAAAAAAACTCTATTTTTTAATGATCTTAATAGCAGAGAAATCTTTATATGTCTTGTTAAGAATGACTAAAGACAAACATGAATCTTCCCCTTTAATGAGCATTTTTCCTTTTACTAAAAACACACCTGATCAAAGACCCTCTTAAAACTTTTACAGGTAACATTTGGTCCTTGATGTTAGAGCAGCTTGCACCTGTTCATTAAACGGACTCCTGTGTTTTATTCCCTCTTATTCTGTATGGATTTTGCCATTAAGGTATTTTTTTGCTCATGTTTGCACTACATTGAGCAAGTCATATAGCACGCCGCATGAGCAGCAGCCGTGTGTGTAAATACCCATGACAGAGGGGTCTGATTATTCAGCTGGCTCCATATGAGTACAAGCTGGCAAAACAGAGCCAGTTTATTTTTGTAGTAATGACCCAATCTATAATGGAGACAGTTACGGGTCCCCGTGAGTTCCAAAGTTTGTTGTAGCATAATGAGAAAGTAAAGTGTTATTTGTCTGAGCTCTTGGAATTATGAATCAATACTAAAGATTTAGATACGAGGGAAAACCAAATTAGAAAAGCAGAGAAGTTGTTGTTCTTTTTCTTTACTGTAATATAAATGCTGAGTGTGACTGAAGACTCAGTGTTCGCTCTGAATCATAATTATAGCATTTGGTCCACAGTTAGTCTAAAGCCCACTTAACAGTCCAACTTTCTTTCTAAACAAACTTTATTAAAGAGTCATCCACATTTCTGCTCTTTATGCAAAGAGATGCTGCATTGACTAAAGAAGATAATTATTTCCCAGGAACCTGCTTTAAAGGACTATTGGTGGTTTTCACATGGCATCACGTCACCTGATACTAGCACAGTGCCCACGATTGAGAGAGTTTTAGTGCAAAATGTTGAAGCGGTGCAAATCTTATGAATCTCACTCCAGGCTTTTCCTTTCTCAGCTCTATTCCAAAATACACCTTGGTGTCACATGATTCCATCCGAGGACGAACCACAACCATTCCTTTTTCCCCAACGATCACTTCTCCATACGTCACTACCAAATCCAGGTCCCTAAATCTTTAAAAAAAATATAAATGATAACACAAATACTATTTGTCCACTCATACTGTATGCGTTTGAGTTTGTCACAGCTAGGAGTGCCAGCAAATATACTTTTTTTTTTTTTAAGTCAGAAACCCCATCTTACTTTTGTTCCTGTCCTTTGAAATGAATAGAAGAGAATAGAAAATACAGACTCGGTTTCAGAATTACAGTTAAACAAATTTATGCCTCTGCAACTTCAGAATGATAGTAAAAACTTTAAGGCCTTTTGAGTACTGTCTCTTTGTCCTTTTATAAGCTTAAGGACAAATATAACATTACTTTTATTTCTTGAATATTAAAATAAATCTCTTTTTATGCACTCTTTAAAATAAATTGTTTTTTGTCAGCTTCCTATTACCGATAGAAATGTGCTTTTATCCTTTGGAATGACAAAAAAATCCAGATGCAGGATTTTGGGTGAATGGAAGGATTGAGCTTGGAGTGTCTTATTTACTAAAGCTACAAAAACGTTGAAAAGAAACGGACTTTTCAGAGTATTTTCCCTTTTTCAAAAGCAAATCTGAATTGTTGTATTTAAATGTAAATACAACAGAAATAAATACATCAGCTCTAGATTTACAGCCTTAGTCAAAACGGCCTATATGGGTTGGTACGAGCTGTCTACAGACAAAAATTGGAGGAATTGCAGGACACACAGTAGGTTGTCTGCTCCAAATATTAAGGTTGTAGACTTCTTGGTGAGCCTGTAGTTGCTGTTGTTGCCATTGTTGCAGTTGACATGATAAGTGCACACTCCTTGTGCACAGCCTGGCTGCTAGAAACGTGAAAATGAGACTATCAGAGCATAGTTTGTGTGAACATCCTATTGGCGTCCTCCGGGTACCTACGGATCCCCTGCACACCATGACGCATTGTCAGCATTGAGTCAGTCCGCTCACCCTACTAATGACTAGAGTTTAACATAAGTGTACCATTGAATGGCATCATTTGTATGTCATAAGTGCATGCAACTTATAACATCACTTGACAATACATTTATCACATGCACGACAATCGTTCCTTTGTGTATTCGTCCTTAAGGTGGCAGCTCGAGTCAAAGGGGAGTGCAAGACGCACCTGCACTCCCCTTAATGGTGCGTTCACACCAGGCATGCGTCGTACATTCAAGAAGCTGCCAAACTTGAGTCCCTGATTGGTCAAAGTTCAACTGATTTAACTTTCAACCTGTGTTTAATGGCCAAGCGTTTTGTACGTTAAGTCTGAAAATGGGCTTAAAACTAGCGTAGCCATGCATGAACGCAAGAGTTTTTATCATGGAAGCCCGAAATGCGCACGTTTTCTTAGACTTTTTATTGAAAGTGATGGCTTGAATGAATGTTGCAGAGGGAGTTGTTTATATACCGGAAGATGCAGCAGCTCCTGCCTACAACCTTTCACTGGGCCGAACAACACAAAAACCCACAGCACCAGTTCAGGTCAACCCATACGGGTGCTGCAATTTCCAGACAAAACATAAAGAGATGATAAACAGATCATACCAATTGACAACTTATTGTTATTCCTGAGTACAGATCTTAATGCAGATATGTGGAGGACAGTGTTGATGCAAACCAAACTGATTTTCCCAGCAAATAATGAAAAAAAATACAGAAGTCCCTTTTTCTTTGCTTCTAAGTTCCTTTCCATGCCTTTATTTCTCATTAAAGCTATCATTGTACCGGTGTCGAGATTTGAGCTCCCTGCAAGTATTTATACCCCTGGTACATGACTACTTTCAGGAAGCACTTTATTGGTTTTAGGTTTAGCTTAGGCTGCAAGTCAGACTGTTTTTAATGTGATATTTATCCTTGTTATTCATACTTTGTGAAGACCAAACACAACAGATTTGTACAGATGGCCGCCGTGATGAAGTGGTGATCATTGGAGCTTATTTTGCAGATTCACTAGCACACCTTAGCTTTAGAATAGTTTCTACCGACCATGACAGTTGTCCAAAGCGAGGCTCAAAGTTGACAATAGAAGGGCTCAAAGGCTCTTAAAGATGGGATGACAGGGTGTTTTGCTTGAAACTAAACCTTTTTCTACCTTTGCGAACTTTTTAGGAACAAACTCCAAAATAAAGCCCTTGCCTTGCCGGTATCATCCATCACTGTGAGAGTTTATCAGACAGTGAATTTATCAGCACTATATAAAGTCCTTTTTCGTAGCTTTTGCCTCTGCTACATCTTAATAGATTAGAATTTTTAAAGTCCTCTATGGTAATTAGCCACTCTGGAAACAGTCAAACGCACTTTGAGTTACATGAGGCAACAATTTCTGGTCAGAACATTTGTTAAATGTTAGCCAAATTAACTACACTTCGCATACATTTCTGTAACAGATTGACTGTCAGGCGGAAATGCTAAGCAGTTGGGAATCAATAGATGAAGGGCACTAAGCTTTTTTTATTAAACAAAACTATTTTTTGTGGAAAGATGTAGCATGCAAATAACCATTTGCCTACTGTGATGTATAACTGGTGTTTCCATTGAATCCCATCTGCTTTATTCTGTAAGTGGATTCAACCTTGACTTTAGGATCACAAAGACTTAATTGTTGCGCTGCTGGTTACAGAGTGAATACAATTATGGTTTTCTCAAAATGCAATGTTTTTGCAGTACTAAACCGAAATCTACAGTAAGGCACATATTTTGACTAAAGTTTTTAAACTTTTCCAAACTAAGAAAATACAATCAGATGTTTTGAAGCAGCTTTTCAACTTATTTTATATTTTCAAGCATTTAAAAAATATATAGTTATTTGAAAACCTAAAACAACCAGCTTTCAGAAATACTAAAACAAAATACAAAATCAAGCGTGTTTAGAATAAACACGGGTGTTATTGTACATACGATGCCAGGGCTAATGTTTGGTGATGTCAGACTTTTTTTTTTCAAAGTGACTAACCAGGTTGAGAGTTAGCATAGTCAAAGTATCAGACCGTTTATATTACGTGTCGCAAATAAGGTTGAGTGTATGGTGAATACACTAACATGGCTAACATGTAATGTTACCAACATAGTTGAGAGTTAGTATTGTGAATAGTCTAACGTGGCTAACGTGTAGCGTGTTACAAATAAGTTCTAGAGTGAATGCAGTTAAAAATATAAAAATAGACCATTCCTTGATGGTGTACGGAGCCCGTGTCCTGACATTAAAAAATTAATATATATATGGTTCCCACAAATTAATATCTTGTTCGCACTAAATGCTATTCCATTCCCACAAGATAAAATTGCGTTCCCACAAGATAATATTGTGTTCCCTCGAAATACTATTTCGTTCCCTCGAAATGATTAACTCGTGCGAACAAAATAATTAATTTGTTCCAACGCAATAATTATTCACGTCATAAGTCGTTCATAAACACGGATATGCTCTCTGGAATAGTATAGTAGTATTTCGTGGGAACAAGATATTAATCTGTGCGAACGAGATATATTTTAATTTTTTAATGTCAGGACACAGGCTTCATAATGGTGCACCTTTTAATCAAGAAATACGGTAAAACTTTTATTTGCTACATAAAATAGAAATGGAAAGGAAAAAGAAAAAAAGAAAAAACAGTGTATGTCAAAGTACGTTTCACACTTTTTCCACAATAACAAAACTGAAACGCAAACGTTTGCATGAAGTTTTCCAATACAAGAAAACCGATCAAAGTATCTGAACATTGCCGTCTTCAAAAACCGACATGCCGAGTCTCCCTGTTTAAAGAAAGTTTAACTTGCTAACGCATTTAACATTTGACCCTATTCACAGCAACTTCACACTGCCAGGATAATGTATTAGTCAGAGAATTACACAGTTTACCAAAATAACATTTCATATCTCAAGGGTGTTGAGGTTGTCAAAACCTTCAGCAGCTCCCCCCTCGCTTCCATTTGGACTCTCTCATGTGTGAAATTGCACAGAGATTGCACAGAGCACCTCTAATTGCACTGAGTGAAAGCCATCCAGCTCTGCTTGGTGCAGAGTTGTATTAAAAAAATGACAGGCAAACACAGATAAAGTGGTTTCATTACAAATTTCTATTTATGCACCGCATTTGTTGCGTGGGACTTACAAGGTAGAACACAATGACAAAGAGGGGGGATGAAAAAAGAAACAGTGAAATTAACTAGAAAAACAAAACAGGGTCAAAAATAAAGAGAAAGTGGGGGGAAACTGGATTAGGTTGGGGGGATTTTAAGATCTGGAGAGCCCCCTTGTGCAGGGTGGTTTCACTTTCAGCTGACAGTCTGTCATTTCAGAGAAGTGTTCTGGCACGAGATGGTTTTTCTCACATCTTTTTCTTTTACTTTTTATAATCAAACCTCCTTTTGGACAGTTCTGCAGCTCTCTATTGTCAAGTCTTATTTTTAATCTTGTCTTCCTTTTGCTTATTCATTTTTCATCTGTTTAAGGCACTTTTGTGAATTCCTGTAAGGAAATCTTTACTTCAATTTAAAAAACACCATTTACATTTGGGAGTATTCGTTTGTTACACATCTATTACACTGTTTTTATTATCCCTAAAGCGCTTGGGAAATTTGTTATAAATCAACTGTCAGTTTAGACATTTAATTGTTTTTTAAGGAGTTTAGGTGTATTTTTTTATTTATTTGATTTTTTTTTGCAAAGTGTTACATAAAAAAGCACCACAAAAGGACACCACCCAGCCAGCAAGTCCAATACCATTTACAGTAGCGCTTTTTCAGCAAAAAAGCGTTTTTTTTAAAAAAATTCCAAGAATAAAGTCGTTAAAGTCGTAATTTTACAAAAAAAAAGTCATACAATTATGAGAAAATAATTTTACACGGGAAAATACAGTGGGTTGTGTAAGCCTCCATCCACATTTCATGCAGACTAAACGCACAAGGCAGCCTGTTCTGTTTTATTTTTCATAGGAATCTATGTGTCACAAATCCTTTAACCCCTGCTAATATGCTGCCGACGGCGTAAACGGCTCGCCCTGAAATCCACTACTTGTGGGTCAAGAATCTTCGTCTGCAGAGGCCCAGTGTTCTGCAAATTATTTCCAGTGTTCTGTTGGCAGAGATACCCTTCCTGACACAACCCTGTAATTTTCTAGGCTGGGGACAGGCACAGGGGGACCCAGACTTAGGGCCCCCCCTTGTGTCTAAAACTCCCTGAAATATTTAGTATTTTCCTATTTGTGAAAGCAATGAATGAAGGAGAATGCACTCTAACTCTCTAATACTGAAACACAATATTGGTTCTTTTTTCAGTTGTTTATATTTTCTTAGGAAACAGACTATTGCCTCATAAATTACATAAAGACTTCAATCTCTTATACTTTATTATCAAAAAATATTGACTCTTTTACTTATAATTCTAAGAGTTTATAAGTCTGTAAGATTTTTTCTCTCTCTTCATTTTATGAAATTATTCTTGGAAAGGTTTAAGAATTCTTTTCAAATAATTTTACAACTTTATTGTTGTACATTTTTTTACTTGTTTTTATATATTTACAACTTTTTTCTCATAGTTTCATGACTTTATTTTCATATACATATTTATTTATTTTATTTTTATGGTAGCCCTAATAAATCATTGTTAAAATGGAATGTGACTTAGCTAATGATCTTTAGTCCTTTTTTTTCTTTATTACTTTATATACTTTATGAATAGACAAAATCAAATTAACTTCCACAATCTGGCCTCCTTTTT
Source organism: Oryzias latipes (assembly GCF_053564925.1). Taxonomy (NCBI): domain Eukaryota; kingdom Metazoa; phylum Chordata; class Actinopteri; order Beloniformes; family Adrianichthyidae; genus Oryzias; species Oryzias latipes. The sequence continues at coordinate 24,060,563 of NC_136253.1, read as the reverse complement.
TTTTAATGCATGTTCTATTTTTCTCTATTTTGTGTTCCAATTATGGAAATTTCTTTGCTTTCATTAAAGGTGTGAAAAGACACCGTTCACACTGTCATTGCTGGATGTAAATTCCTCAGCTATAGAAGTTGCCCCTGCACTTCCTGGCGTTCCTCTGAGATCATGTGGAGTCGATTAGGAGCTTGAGCAATTAAGGTTACCCCTTACGAAAAAGGCATGATACTGCATAAACCTCACCTCTCTGAGTGGATGAAGTATTTATGACATTTTACAACCTAATAAGATAAGACTTGTGATGGGTGCATTGAACTAACTTTTTTGACTCCAACACGCATTGATCCAATTGTGTAACATTAGATCAAATGCATGTTCTAATTTATTTTAAGGACATTTAATAGGGTATATGTGCTTTTCGTTTAGTAAAATATGCTTAAAAAGTCTTTAAATAGACAATACTTTTAGAATAAACGTTTTATTTTTCTTCCTTCTTCCACCTTGGACGTTTTCTTTATTTATCATACAGTATGTCCTGCATTGTACTGATTTGACCTTTTTTAGTTAGGAATAAATGTGTGGTGAACTAAAAATAAGATTTAAGTCTAAACTCAACCTCAAAGAAAGTATTACTTCCCCCACAAAATAATAATAATAATAATCCTGTGTTCAGCTAGTTGGAGGCTTTAACTGCATGTAGCCTTATTTTATTTTTGACATCAGATGCTGTAGTTAGAAAACTTTGTTGGTAAAGTATGGTTTTTAAAGGCATTTTTATTCCAAGTCTTCTTATGGCAAAGATACATGGAGAGATTTTGTAATTGACTGTGAAATCGACATTCTTGGATCTTCATTTAGTGTTTTTAACATGTTCTTGTGGCATTTTCTCATAATAGAGAATATATAAAGAAAAATAAGCTCTAATTAAGAGATTTCTTCAAATAAATGTTTGAAAAAGAACGTATTTGTGACACAGAAAATACGGCAAAAGCTCTGATCTACTCCACTCCGCAACAGGAAAGGAAGGGGGGGGGGGGGGGGGGGGGGGTTGCTCCACGTCAACCATCCACAAATCAAAAGGCAAGTTTCTAAGAACTCCTGCCACTCTAAACCAGACAGGTTTTTGGATTGCTAAACAGAAAACAGATCAAAAGAGGATTGGAGTGGAGTGGGTCTTTAAAAATAAATTGTTCAATTTAGGGCAATGTGGGGTTTTTTAGGTGGATTTTGTGAATGTCCAAGGTGTCAAATTGTATAAACAAATTGTATAAGCAATTGTTTTTTTCCCCTATTTTCTTAAGCCTTTAGACTTCTTTCTTTTTAGATTGTAACCTGTTATATTCTGTTTGCACCTCCAAAACAGAATTGTAAACATTTTGCTCTACAATTGAATCCATTTTTGATCTTTGATGATATATAAATTATAAATAACAAGTGCCAGTAGCACCATGAAACATGAGCGCCCATGTACAGTAAAGAATTTATGCAGACTCTGCTAATTAAATGAAAAAAAGGAGAAAAAAAAACAAAAGAGCAACATTATTAACTGGCTCTGAGGGTTATTTTAAAACACATTTTTCTGATAAAACATTCTGAGAGTTGTGTTGTTGATACACAAGGCAATGAATGCACTGACAATTACTTTTTTTTTTTAATGGAAGGTCTGATAAATCTACAAAGATACAGTTGAGTCCCAAAGGATCCAGCACTCAGCTGGATCCTGGTGCTGACAACAGCTTGTTTGTTCAGTCATCTCCCCCTTAACAAGTTTCATGCACACAAGGTGAGATCATAGTGTAAGTGCAGACATTCACTCACGAACGCGCTGGATCCCCAGCAGATGTGTGGACGCTTCACAGTTAGAGAGTCTGCTTTTAGTCAGGGCACCGTTTAGCCGGACCAGACTCGCAGTGAAAGCAAACATCCCCTGAGCTGGAAGCCACCCAGTGATGTAACCGCTTTCATCACCTGACGAGGGCAACGTTTGCTCAGGGGTCAGCAAAACTCAGAATGCAATCAGCACACGCATTACTCACCTATTTACATGGCGCGCACACAGACAACAGGGTGAACGGGCAGGACATGTGTGGTGGAGTCTAAACCTGCAGCAGCCTGAGTTCATTTTAAAACCAGACACTTCCTCTGATCTGCCACTGCTTAACCATTCCCACCTGCTCACTTTTTCCTTTGATGATCGTAGAACTTCAGATGCTAAATAAAAGTCCCCTTTCAATTCTCTGTGGTTGCACACATCTTACGTTTGATTTGCACAGATAACAACTGGTGCTCATCTTCTACTATAGTATGTCAAAACCTTTCAAGGAGCTAATGAGTGTTGCCATAACAAATAATTTTACAATTTAAACAGAGGCCAACTCACAGTTGGCTGACAGTTCCTCAGCAATCACTTCACACAGAATAACAATAAATCAGTGCATTTTTATATTCAAAAGAGTATTTAAGTCCCACTCTGATCATTTTGATCTATTGTTAAAGTGCTCCCAGTGTTTTTTTAAGTATGATTGATGTGTTTTTAGCCAAAATCTATAAACGTTTTCTAGGATATAGTTTCTTCAGAGTGGTAGGGGTTTGAAATTCGCCCTTTCAGTTGTGGCCCGCCAACTGTAGCCTCTACGTCACAGCTACAGGCTTTTTAAACAGCATATTTTGTTTCCTCCTGATTCACCACGATTTAGATAAAGAAACAATCAAAAATGCTCTTTTAAGTTAAAATTTCTTCTTCCCCTGGGTGTCCTCCTCCTGGGCGGGGAGGGCTGGCCCCTGCCATGCTCTCTCCTGGACCAACCGTGGGCCGGGTGGGTGGCTACCTGGAGCGTGGGGCGGGTCTCCCTTGGGGGGTCCTGGCTCGTGCCTAGGGTTGGGGCGGGGGGATGCCCAGAACTCCTGGGTGGTGGTGGGGTGCTCGTCTGGGGCTGTGGGCGCTCTTCTGGGGGGCCCTGCTTTGGGCCCTCCCGGTGCGGCGGGGGAGGCTGCTCTCCTGGTTGGGCCGGAACTGCACTCTCTGTCCCCCCATGCCTCCCTGCTTTCTGGCTCTGGGGGCCCCCGTGGCGGTCCTGCTGGCCCTGGCCTGGGTGGCGGATGTGATCATCCGGGGGGTGGTTGATCTCGATATGCTCCCGTGCGGGTGTTGGGGGGTTCTTGCCGCTGCTGCTGCTGCAGCGGGGGTCTTGGTGTGGGGATGACTGGGCACTCTCCCTCCTTCTTTTTACATTCCATCATCCATTTTAGAAGAACATAAACACTCACTTGAGCACAGGTGTTAGCTCACCTTTGCACTAATATTTTGCGTGTTTGAATGAAATATTTCACACTAGTTGGTTTGAAGGCATAAGTATGCGTGTGTGAACAATATTTGTGTTGTGTACATGTTGACATGTGAACATTTTTGGAGCCAACAGGTGTGTTTATAACATTTGAGTGTGTGTGGACAGGCCCCGCCCTCATAGACATGTATAACATCTCACCTCACCGTAATGAGTATAACCATCCAGAAACTTGTTGCTTTATGCTGCTTCATGATTTTACCCCCCCCTCTATAATCACCTTCCTATCCCCCCGTCTCTAATATCCCTCTCTCTTCCTCCCTCTTTTCCTCCTGTGTCCGGTCCAACACAAAAGATTTTCCAATATGATTAAAATGAATAAAGTTTGGCCTAGAGTACAAAAGGGGTTTATTCAGACAAACCTCTGGTTTGTCAGAAGATTCATAACCCCTGTAGTTAAAGTAAAATATGTCCAACACAAGAGGCCTTCAGCTCTCATCTGTTTGCCCAGCTATTGGACAGGACAAGTAAAAGAATAAAAATTATTTTATTATATTATTATTATTTATATTATTTAAAAAAATTTCTTTATATAAGTCCCTCTGATGAGAAAAATGTCACAAGAACATGTTGAAAACACAATTTTTCATTGAAGTGGGTCTTTAAAACTTTTTTATTCCTTTTTTATCTGCAGGCAGTTTGATTTTTGAAGGATTTGGATCCATCTCTGATTTCCCAGATTCATTTATATTTACATTTACAATAGTACACACTGAGACTATGATAGTACAACTGAAGAAAACAAATAATCCTCATAAAGTGCAAACTTTAATTTAATTTGTACAATATTTACCTGTGTCATTGTATTGTGGTTTTAGGTTTATGCTGTCATTTGAATCCTGTTTCTTTGGGTCACAGTGCATCACTTGTTGTAGGTGATAAAACGTTTTATTCAGCAAATGATCACCATTTTATTGTGATAATGTTCCTAGTAAGATTGAAAACTAGTGATGCGTCATGCTCAAAAGCAACGATTTTAAGAATCGCTGCCTGGTTGGGAGTTGAAAGAGTCAACTTTCAAAAGATGGGAGCCGATTCTTTACTTTTTTTTTTGCTGCATTCTCTCTGTCTGCTTGTTCACACAGTATCTCCATGTCAGGGGCGTCGAGTTTCAATGTTAAGACGCGATCTGAGATCCTGTGGCACAGTTTGAGTGCCGGGCGCAGCAAGTCTGCAGCAGCAAGATTTGAAATGTGCGGCCAGAGTTTAATATCAGAACGTTGTCGAGGTCTCAGCACCGCATAAACTAAACAGGGACACGTTGAGTGATTTGATCAGCGGGTGGAGTAGATGGAGGATCAATCCAAGCGGTCTTATCCTGAACTGTCATCTATTATCTTAACCGGCTATATCCCTTTCAGGGCCAAAGCATGTCCCAGCTCCTGTTGGGCAAAGGCGGGGTACATCCTGGACAGGTTCTGCAAGGCTCATGGGAATGTAGCTACAGCATGCAGGAGGCTGCTTTTTTTTATCTGCCCCTGTCGTTTAAGTCTTTAAAACAAAAAATAAAAACCTTAAGTAATCAAAATTAATCTTAGCAAATTAATCTTAGCAAAAAAACATTTTATTCAATTTTTTTATTGATATATATAAAGGATGGTTTATAATGGAATAAATGCAAAAACATTCACATTAATACACTACACATTAAAGCTTTGCTTTTTACATACAAACCAATAATATTTGAACACATGTGGTAAAATAAAAATACACAAAAAATACTTCGTAAAGAGTCTAGAGTTGAAAGTTGAAAGAGCGGATTCTTTTAAATCGACTCCCGAGAAAGAATGGAAGTGCTCATTACAAGACAAAACTAGATTGTTTCCTTTTTTATCCACATATATTTTGTCAATCCTTTAGAAATAAGGCGGAGTGACAGATTTCATGAGCAGTAGAAATTTATTACATGTATACAAGAAAGTTACAATGCTAAATATTTTTTTATAATTGTGAGCAGTTGTTAGTTTTGTGGTTAAAATGTGGGATTATTAACACAATTTATTTAAAAAATTGCATCAAAATGGTTACTATATTCTATTTACTGTATCGACTTTGTTTCCTGAATTTTAAGCTGCAAATCTTCCAGAATTCCGGGTAAACTACCACTTATTAGTTAAAGAAAAAGTGGTTTTACCATAGCAAAAATACCTTGAAAAGTAAATAAAAGTTTATTATTTTACATCTTAAAAATTATGTAACTTTCAGACTATGAATATGAAGCTTTTGCTATAAATAAAAAAATGTGTTTAAAATGTTTTTTGCAATGGCAAATGCATCACTACACTAATTTTGTTTTGGGACTATACCAAACATTTGCTGCTTTAAAAGCACTCGAGTTCAAATGTGAAACCAAAACAATCACTTTTGGAACATGTGGAGCTTTATGAAGCTTCACATTTTGAACACTTTGCTTTAGGGTTAAAACATCTGTTAAGTGACTTTATGCTCAAAAAGAGTAGTTGAGAATAGGTGTAGACAATACGACGTTTATAACCATGGATGTGTTTTCTCCACAAGCTCACAAAAATGGGGCGTTTTCGTGACCTGAATAATGTGCTATAACTATTTTGCACTAAAAGGCACGCAAGGAAGTGGAACATCTGGACCACGTTGGTTAACTGGCTAAATGGTAGATGTGGAAGCATATGTGTTGTATGAGATAAACACCTGACAGGCTGCTTGAGCTCTCCAGAAGCACTTAAGGATGTCGTAAATGGGAATTGTTCATAATTGAAACTAATTGGGCAAACACGGAGATACAACTATTTTTCGGTTGACAGGCGAGCAACATTTATTCAAGATGTGTTTCTGTGCGTTGTTTTGTCTGAAGGGCTTCATTGGCTGATTGACGTACTTGGCTGAATATATCCTTAGCGTGCAGCGTCTCTCACGGTATCAGTTGGTTATGAAATAATTTGTCGGCCCTCTGAAGACATAAATTGCACTGCGCTGATGTAAATGGATCTCCAAAACATGTGTTCCAAACACCAAATTCGAAAGGAAGTACAAAGAAACTTTAGGGCTGTTCCCAATTTTTTTTCACACAGATTAAATATATACAGTATTCCCCCCTTATTCGCGGAGGTTAGGGACCAGAGACACCCCCGAGTACACAAATATGGAGAACCACCTCCACCCCAGTGGTCAAAGAATGTCCGTCACCGATCTTTACTCATCAAAAACTCTTCTGAAACATTTCTGATGCTTTGTAAAACATCTATCAAAAAACATTTGACTATTGATCAGCATTCATTATTTATTTATTTTTATTTTTTTAGAGCAATAGACTGTACCATAGCCTACTTTATAACGCAGGATTCCATGCTTCCTCCTTCATCAGTTAAGGGTGGTACAAATCCAAAAACAGCTGTAAAGATTAGCACTGGCTTTTTGGCTGTGATACTGTGTTAATGGTCTAAACTGGGACCAGATGGTAATAAAGCTTTGTTACAAGTTGTGCTTGCGAGTACATTTGTGAATGTCTTTTTAGTGGAAGGGTAGACCTGGTATAATGAGGAGACAAACCAGCCAAAAAAAACAACAACAAAAAAACAAGCTGTAGCATTCATAGAAAGAATGTGTGTGCACAAATGTGTGTCTCTGCATTAATGAAAGATAGTAAACTTCCCGTTTGGTCGTTTCCACCTCTTTGTCTTTGCCTCCTACCCCAACTAATTACCACACTGTTACCTCCCAGTTCAACAGGTTCAGGATATATTTTCCTCCATTTACATGCTTGACTGGTTTCATTGTAAAATGAGTGTAATAAGTAAACTTACATCACTTCCATAGCTGCTGTTTATAGTGTACTTAGCTAAGAAGCCCAAATTGGGTTGTGGTCAGCCGAGCTTGATTTAAAGACATAGCAGTAGAAAAAACAAGCTTGGCTTATTTACCAACACATTTACAAGTTCAAATCTTGTTTTTATGGTTACATTTGTATGCTTATCGGGCCAAAATAATCCCAATTAGCATATCATAAAGCTGTTTTGTAAAGACCTCTTAGCAAAAACAAGTTAGCTTAGGAGTTTAGCGTATTGGTTGGTAGCATTTCAACATGTGGAAGACTGTGGAAAAGTGAATATAAGAAAACTAAGGTGTGACTTTTAAATTAGTTATTTGTCACAATTTTTGTTTAATGAGGGGCTAGAGATGAAAAATACTAGTTATAAAACCAAATCTTACAACGGAGTCCTCCACAGTTCAATATGCCATCATGAGCAACATGCTTTTTAAAAGAACTATTTTGTTCTTTTTATTATTTTCAGAACAAGACGTTTTTGCTACTCTGTGTATCGTTTGCCTTTTGCTATCGCTCTATTAACTACACCAGTCGGATACAGAGAATTTCCCCTCCCTTCAAGAAACTATCCAATCACTATCTTGCCCTCCTCCAAAGCAGCAGAAATTAGTGCTAGTGCTGCCAGCTAATGCTAAAAAAAAAAAGTGTGCTCTCGGCAGCTTTGCAACAAGTCCAACATGAGTAGCGTCTCACGCACCACCATCCACCATTTCCATCCCAGCTGTGATTGTGTGTAAAAGTAGGACAGCCGTCCAGCAAAACAAAAGCAGTCTGTCAACCGAGGCCTTTCAATTATTACCTCCTGAAAACACAAAAAACACTGTAGAGATGTTTATTGCTACAGAGTTTAATTGGTTTCTGCATTATTGTATTGTCATGTTTTGTAAGTATTTAAGTCTGAGACATTTCTACAATGAAATAAACGTGTTAATGTTTAAGGTACCGTAAGTACAAATGTTCTGCTTAAAAACTACAGTTAGTGAGAGTAAATCTATGTTCATATCACCCTCAGTAACACATGTTTAAGCAACAACTTTCAATGAAAAGTCAATGTAAATATTTGTAATTGCGCGTTTTGGGCTTCCACATTCAAACTCAAAATTCACGCTTAGCTACGCAAATTTTCAAGACCGTTTTTGGGCTCTACGTACAAAACTCGTGGCAATTGAGTGCGCATTGAAAGTTAAACCAGGTCAAACTGACCAATCAGGAACTAGATTTGGCAATGACCAATTGATGGCGCCCCTATTAAGTGCCAACTGCTTAAACTTTGATCATGTAGGAGAAATTAATGATTGCTGTTTGGAATTGACATTAATACCCCTACTCGTGAATACGACAAAATAGTGAGTTTGCATTCAAGATACATCTCTTCTTAAAGACTTCATGGACTTTGGACATAGTTTGTCAGCTGTAATTGTTTCCCTCTGCTGCTTAAGCTTTTACTAAGGAAAGCTTTTCACACCCCAGTCTTTTCACTACCAAAGGTAATCTTTCTGAATTTGCCAAAGTGTTGAGCATAACATCAAATGGTCCAAAAACAGCCCTTTTCTGAAGAAGAAAGTTTATTTTTTGTTGGCCTGGGTTTTGAAGAGCAAGTCTAACTCTTTGGTTCAAAATCTTGACAAGGTGTTTTATGTTTTTTAAATGGTGTGACCTCTTGCAGACTACAAAAGCAAAATGTGAGATATGAGAACCACTTGTGAAACAACACACACATGAAAGTGACTGAAATTACTTGTGACTTTTTTATCCCTCATTAAAAGTATCCCATGTCTGGTACACACTCAGATCTCACAGCAAAAACATTATCATCTTTGGAGCACCTGTCCTTTCCATTAAGACGTGGAGAAAAACAACAGTGCTACACAAAAACAGACACACCCACACAGAGGCCTTGCTAAGTGAACTGACAACAGCAGGCAAGACTTCAAAAGTTGTTCCATAACTCAAATCACTCTCTTGGCAATTGTGACTTTTCCAACCAATCATACTTTAAGAATGCAGAGAGTAAACATCTCCAGCTGAATGACAAGTTTGTTCTTGATCCCTTCTAAAACTTGACCTCCACAGTCTCTGTGGCGTGCGCTCCACTTAGAAAACAATTTTCTTTTTGATTTAAGTCTTGGCTTAAGATAACCTCCAACAAATATGTTTCTGTGTTTACTATTATCCCTGGCTTTTTTATAGGACTTAAACTGAGCACCTTAGTTAAAAAATCCAACACTAGAGATATATCTCAGTCAAAGGAGACCTGGACCGCCATGATTTTTGGGTCATGAGGGTCACCCCAGACAGCACTCTGTCATTCTGTTCCCATCCTGGAAGAACCCTTTGGCTCCCTCTTCACTTCAGACTTCAATTCAAAATCCTCCTGTGCCCTTTCATAGCCATTCATCTCTCCTCTATATTTGTCTGACCTCTAACATATCGCAACATTCACCCAATCCTTTGGATCTTCATCCTCCATCCTCTTTGCTGTGCTCTCTGTCTGCCTCAGCATCATGGGTAAAATGGTCAAAGCTCTATAGCCTTTTGTTTTGAACAGCTTTTTTGTGTTGAACTGAAACTATTTCATCAGTTTGTCTCTACATTCGTTCTGCTCTTCAAATTTCAAATGCTTATTTTAATGTGCCACTCTAGACACGCTTGATCTCATCTAATCTCCGTCACTAAGACCTTAGGCTACGTTCACACTGCAGGACTTAATGCTCAATTCCGATCTTTTAAAAAAATTCAATCTTTTTGCAAGGCCGTTCTAATTTCCAATTAAATGCTAACTTTTGTGATCTCCTGTGTGAACGTGAAATGACCTAGAAGTGACCCGCATACGCAGAAGACTACTCAACGGTGAACGACGTCACTCGTTGTTTGCGGAATTAGCCAACGTTAACAATGGATGTCAACAACAGTGTCATCAACAGCAGAGCTCTCTTTTATTTTTACAAAGGAGCCAGCACAATAACAATCTTCTCATTTTAAGAAGGCATTGGAGACAGGATCGTCTGTACCCACTGTTGTGGAATGGGGATGTGTGTGTGTTGGGGTCGCGCATGTGTGTATAAGAGAGAGGAGAGAGCGTGTGCAGCGCAGGAGAGAGTAAGAAGGGGCAGCGGAAATGTGTTGGGGGCTCGCATTCATGCTGTGTGTAACGGAGGAAGGAGAACGATAATAAAAGAAGGCTTCCCCCAGAATAAATACTATTGACTCTTTATTAACCCACTCTGGAGAATTTGAGGGTCCGAACCGGAAAGTGAACCCCGAAGGAGGATCCGCCTTCGGCCCTGGAGAAGGTCTCCCCCCCGCTCCTGACCACGGTAGGACAGGAAGAAAAGTCATCACGGGGAAGGTTCAACACCACGCTCGGCCATTTCACTGGAATTTTTTTCAAAAACCTCCCGGTTGCGATAAGAGCCCTGGAGTTTGGCCTGAATAAAAAAAAACGTTAAAAAAAACTTTAAAAAAAAAAAGGGAACATACCATTGTCGCGTATCAATAAGTAATCCTAAAGTAAGATACATGCACTTATGATATGATGCTGTTGTACAATGCCCTAAGGCTGCACTCTGTTTCTTTAGTAAGGAGCGCTTACTGGTCACTTATTAACTGTGCCCCAATGCTGCGCACATGTGGTGATTTTCCCTTTGGGATCCCCACACAAACTTCATTCTGATATTCTAAGTGTGAAACGAGCAAACAGGCGCACAAAGAAAATGCACTTATCACTTGAACTGCACTTACGGGCCCCTTGCACAATGCATAAGGTTCGAGGGGTTTAAAAAAAATGGCGGTGGAAAAAAATGTGCATTAAAAATGTTGCTCTACAGGCTTACCAAGCGGTCTAGGATCTTTAAATTTTGTACAGGCCACCTGCGTACAGATTTGCCCGTATTCACCCTTAAGGGCAGTTGTGCATAAGGAATAAGCAGAGCCAGAGATGGTATAATAATAAGTATATGCTCATGATCATTAGAATATGCACCAATTTGCTACTAAACACATTTCAAACACATTCACTTTCATTCTGAAAAGCTTAAGTAAGTCAAAATTTGCTCGTAATTTCTTGTCTTTTTCCCTGATGGCATAAATTTGTTTCAATCATTTACAATTTCACATTATTGTCCGACGCCGGTTTGGCCAAATGCATAATCTTTTTATTATATCATGCTTCCCCCTTTTGAGTCAGCTGCCATTTCCTCTGTATAATAAAACAGACTTCTAGTAGAGGATTTCACTTTGACTGGCAACTCAAATTAATTTGCTTATTTTCATGTTTCTTGATATTATTACAAAACATTAAAATGTTTTTAAAAGGTCCAGGTTTTTAAGGGGAATTTTCTAAGGGTTAGTTTTGGAAATCCAAATCAGGAGTGACAGTGACTTGGAAACAGTTGCATAATGTAGATGGGATTTATTTCATGTACTGTTGCCCGAAGTAAATCAAAGTTATCTTCTATTTAAGCTGGAAGGATTTATAAAGGTGGTCAAAGGATGTGGAATCCTAATAATGGAGTACCAGCTTGAAACAATTCAAGAAAGTTCCAAAACAAATCAAATATTATAATTTCTAGTTATCTAATATTGATTAGAACATTTTGGGTTTTTTGATGATTATCCCTTTGAGTTAAATCATGCACATAAATGCTGTGGCAGTACACAGTGTTCGGCTATCTCTAAGCTTTAAATGAGACATGTTTTTAGAACAATTTATGTGAACTCTCAGTTCTTTTAGCTTGTGGACCACCCACATCAAGGTTTTGTACTCATTACTACTGCAGCTTGTTGAGATCGATAAACTTTATTAAGAGCCGCTCTGTTGTCTTGCTACTTCATGCGAATCACAGCATAAATTTATGATTTACAGCAGAAAAACTACAGGTAAAAACGACAAATCGTCACAACAATGCCTGAAAGACGAAAATAGTAAACTCAGTCTACAAGTATATTTTGAAATCTTCCCCACTGCTCTGTTTCTTTATTATTTTTATTCTAATAAAACCTTATGGAAAGACACAAATACAACAAGTCTGAAGTCAATCTCCTCATTCCTCTGCACAGATTTACAGCATGTAAGAAAGACAGTTCTGGAGAGCCAGCAGCAAGGTATGTCAGTTTGTGAGAATGGATTATCCATCTGTACTTTGCTAACAATTTTCCAATCATAGTGCATTTGACACTGCCAGAGGAAAAGTACACACCTAAAGATCAGTGATTGAGGGAAGGCCAAGTGTGCAGTGGGGTTCAAGGGAGCAATATAATGGATTTCCCAGACTGAGGAGGATAATGCTGGGGATAATTCCACTTTAACGCAACTTAGTTTGGTGCAGTCGAACTTGCAATTCATTTGAGTTTGTCTATATTTGTGTGAGTGCTTCAAAATTGAACAGAGTAATTTTTCCCCACAAAAGACCTGACCATGACTTGGCAAGCTGGTTAAAACCATTTTGTTAATTTTAACACAGAACCTGTGGTGTGGTTTGGGGGTTTGCTTGACATTATCAAAAAAAGTTGTTCACCTTTCGGCATATCCCTTTAGGGGTCGCCACTGCGAATCAGCTTTCACTGTTCCGCACAGATGGTTTGGCCGAGATTTTTACGCCGGATGCCCTTCCTGACACAATTCTGTATTTTATCCGGGCTGGGGCCCGGCACAGGGACACCCAGACGTGGGGCCCTCTTGTGGCTGCACATAATTAAAAACAAATGCTGGACATTATTTTTGGAAAGCAGAATTCATGTTTAAAAGTGTTCTTTAGAAGTTTTTTAGTTATAGTGACTGGTTATTTTGAACCTATTCCAAAATGAAAATAAAGCTATTTTCCAGATTGTTGTTTTTAGGTTAAAAAAAGAATACTTTGGAAAATATATGGGGGAAATTGTGTATTTCTCTATCTTATCAAGAATTACCTAAGACTTTTTTCAAATGGAGCTCTCAAGTGCACCCCTTAAAACACAAGTTTGACACATTCTGAAAATCTTCCAACCACTTCTCCAATTAAAAAGCTAAGAAGTGGAAAGCTTCACAATGTCACTTTTCATTTACTTGCCTTCCAAATGTTTATTTCTTTCAGCAGCCACACACATTTTTTATATCTCTAAATTCTCACACTGATTCCATGGCACTTGTTTGCCAGCTGGTGACACGGGGGTGGGGGCTGGGGGGTGGGGGTTGATGGGGTGACCACCTCCGAGCCCTCGTCACTCACCAACATACATAAGCCGCTGCCTAGGAAAGGCATGCGTGCCCAGCGCGGGCCGTCCATCACTTCATCTCACACACACTCACAAATATTGGATAAACACACAGACAGGCTCTGCTTGTGCAGAAGAGGGTCACAGATGACCACCCCAGAGCACCCATCACTTCACACAGTTTTGCACGCACACAGGCTCGCCTTTTCCAGGTAGAAGGGGTTTTTCCTCTTTACAGAGAAACATCCCGCTGGCCTACTGCCCTTTTGATGTGCCTTCTACCAGCTGGGAAAACAGCTATTCACTGCATTTCACCACCAAACAGAGGAGATGACGAAGAAGCTGGAGGTCACAAAGCTGTGTTTTTGTCCCCCTGAATCTAAAAACACATTATTTATCTGCAGCTGTTAAAAGTCGAAGGCTCATTATTCTCATTATTAAACAGTTCCACATTTAAATTCTGGAATGAACCACATGCCATTCATTATCTTCGAAGCTACACTATCAGACCCTCCAGGATTTTGCTGCAGTTATTTATGATAGTTGCGGCCCAAAACGCCTGATTTGGCTTTTGTGAAAAGTTGCCATGATTTTTAAATAATTTTTTCAAAAAGCACCTCAAAAATGTAAATCCTAAATTTAATTTTCATATTCTAACTTTTTGCTTTGACGTTTGGCATTGTGCGCACCATATACAACATTGCTGTGCTTTCATTTAACATTATTAGAACTGTAAAAACAAAAAATGAACTTTAGGTCTTCCCTGCTTACAATAACCCAAATAGTTTTGAATTGGTTTAAAAATACTTGAGGGACAAAAAGCAGATGAAGCCTCAGATCTACATGTCCTCCACACAATCTTCCTCTTTATTCATTTCAAAAGCACCACTGGTGAATCACTGGTGGTGGTAGAGGAAAAACAAGACTTTAAAGTGAGTTATTCTGGTTACTACTGCCCTGTTTTGGAGAAGGTTCTCTCCGGTGTCTGTACAGGTTTGTTGTGGAATTATTTTCCTGCAGACTCTACATTCTTCTTTGTATTGTCAATAACAGGGAAATAGTTCCAGATTTTGCTTCTTCTTCCAGTGTCCCTCAATTTCTTTACGTTTTTGTGTTGATGTAGTTTTTTGTTGTTGCACCTGGCGCTCTCTCCGTCTTTCCCTCCTACTCATTTCATGTTTTGTTGCTGCTGGGCGTGTAACAGACCCCTCCGCCCAGCTTTGCGCTCAGTTCAACCCCCCGCGTGCGCACTCAGCGCAAATACGTATGTAATGACCTTTCACATGTGGCGTTTTTGTGTTTTGTTCAGAGCACGGCTCCCAGGAAGGAGCAATGTTCGCGAAGCTACGTCGTCACCCATGACTGTTGTTACAGGTGATAGGTCAAAGCGGATGTAAGGTTGCAGGGTGAGCAACAATTTGCAGGATTTCCTTGAATGTGTGCAAATAGTTGCCATCACAATATCGTGAATTCCTGGAGGGACTGTCTAATTGAGGAACACATCCTGGTGTGTGATAAGTGGGAGTGTGATGGTGTGGGCCAGCATTTCCCTATCAAGAAACAAAGTATCAGCATCCTTTGAGGAGATCACATGGCTCCCTGTCTTAGTCCAAACTCTTCAAGAGTGCCAGCTGTGGGCCAACAGTGGCCATGATGGTATGGCTTGATAGTTGTACCCATTTCTTGACATGAAACTTGGGTTTTGTGCCAGAAACCCCAAACCATGTTTGTTGACTTACAACCAACATTAGTTGAAGCATGGGATACCATTCTATAGCATCAGGTCAGTGGCTAGAAGGGGTGTAACAATTTATTTTAACAATTTGATTCATATTATAATTTGTGGTTGATGAGGCAATTCATAGTCGATTTTGGTTCCTTTTGAACGATCTGATTCGATCCGATTCACTGACCTAAAATCAGTCCAGCTCACCTTTAGCCAGAAATGCAACCAGTGAGACTCAGAGGTAAACACCTTGGTACTGAAGATTGCAGGTGAAATTTTCCAGATTCATTGTGTTTCTTGCAAGAAAATCAAGTGTAAATTAAATATGTGTACAAACAAACGAGAATTAACGGCGAATCCAATCACATTTTAGTTTCCTTAGTCCACTGTAGTTTTTCCACATAGAAATTACGCAATGTTAGAACATTCTACCACACTGTATGGTTAGGGTTAGGATTAGTGTTTCCATATATTAGACTGTAATGATGGATTGATCCTTTTTTGCTGACATCACATGTGTGTTTTCCACTGTGATGTAACTTGGTCGTTTTATTTTATCGTCAAATAAACTTATTGTACCTCAGTCCAAATGGTATTTTTTAATATTGATATAATCCGTTGTAATCTGGTTGGAGTGTATGAATATAAATTGAAGAAGTCGATTATTTGTTACACGCCTTGCATAGGAAGATGGTGTTAAAACTGCATGCTTGCACTGCCAGATTGCTTGTTTAGGCCTTTTTAACTTTGCCAAAATATTCTGTGTCTCAAACTTCAAGCATTCAAAGAAATAAAGTTTAAACAACGATTTAAGTACATTTGCTATAATCTCAACCCATTTCCCTGCCTGTGAGCAGGTGTGATCCATCTCAGATGTACCTTACAATGCATGTGTTGCATCATGGAGTCAATAAAGCCTCCTTGTCACACATGTTTGCCATCTATCTCACTGATGGTAGGACCTTCTTTGGGCCCAGTGTAATGGTTCATTCTATTGCTCTTTGGTTTTCATCATCTGCACTGCAGTTCTTTAAGATAACACATCACCTTTCACTGATACACATTACAGCCTTCATTATCTGTGCGCTGTTAAAAAAAAAAAAAAGAAAAAAAAGAGTTATTCTTATTTGTTTTAAAATTTCACTGGTTTGACAGACACGTTACAGGTAAATTTAAAAAAAAAACCAGGGGGGGGGGGATTCTGTGTTTGATAAAGGACGTCCATGAAGCCTGTAGACTAGAAATGTGAAAATGAAAGCACCTACTGACAAAACATTGGGAGCCGGGGTGCCTATTTTGATCAACTGATTGGATTTTTTTTTCTTTCCATTTTCCTGATACATTGGTGGCTGGTTAGGTGGTTGATTGATTGCTTGAGTTGGTTAGATAGGTAATTTGACCGGTATTAATATTTTCCTAGCTTATGAACATATCAGCCCACACATATATATGGTAATTAAGTTTTTTTTGTTTATTGTTTCAAACCAAAAGTCAGTATTTTATAACTACAACAACAAAGATCTGTTTCTTAATCCAAATTTTGACGACTGTGCATTTTTAAAGGCTGTTTTAGATTATTTTTTTAACGGACAACACATTTTTCATTGTCAAATGACATTAATGATTGTTGTGTCAAAATGCATGTATTTAAGTCCTATTAAGGTTTTTTTTAAATTAAAAATCAAACACAAAATGTTTGTCAATTATTAATTTTCATAGTAGTCACAAAACAGATAAATATCTATAAAAATAAAATATCAACTGCACAAGAATCAGATTATTGCCATTTTATGCTCAATGAAAATTGTGATGCTTCAGGTGCTTAAAAGAATTTTAAGGTTGCAAAATAACTTTTTATATACATATAAGATGTAAAAAAGAAAAAAATATGTAAAAAACCTTATAACTACTGCACTTTTCTGATGTATATATTTTTTTAAAGAAACCCTAAAACGGGTTTCAACAGTAACTCTCATGTATTTACCTCCCAAAAAAGCCTTTTCTCACCTTTTATATTGGTACGAACCATTAAACCTTGTTTGTCTTGTTGCAGAAACCCTACTGAGCTTTGTGGATGACATCCTGTCTGGCGCCCGGTCTCCATGTGTGATGTTGGGGGACGTTCCTAACCTGCTGTCCTCTTCCATCAGTATGATCATTCGCTGTTTGGAGCCTGACGCCACATACATGTAAGTTTATCCCCAATCTTTTAAGATCTTAGGATATTAAGCTTTATAAACCAACCACCGAAAAATAAAAATGCCAGTTTCTTATGCTGAGGGTTGGTTTTTTACAATGAATCTGTTTATATTTAGTACATTTTTAAAGTGATGCAGGAGCTCATTCTGCTTTAGATCAATGTCAAACCTTTCAAGATAATAAACTGTTACGATTCCTCTTATGTTTATTTGGCAGAGCAAACAAAAATTGGAAACGGTTTTAAAAATAAGGTAAAGTGCATGTTGGAGATCTGTGTTCTAGTAGACATTTTGCTGCTCAGTATAATCCACAAATCAGGTGGCAAGTCTTGGTCTTCCCTTTCGGGCAGGGGTCTTAAACTCACAGTCCCGGGCTACTTGCAGCCCCCAAGATGATAATTTACGGCCCCCGCCTTAATATAAAAGTTTAATATTAATGTGTCTCGCCAGTTTTTTATAAATGATACTTTTTCAATGTTGTGCGTGGAGCTGACGAACCAACCACTCACAGTGGGGTATCTGACTCTTGGGGGCGTGACATTGACCGGGCTTGAAAGCAGGGGGACATGTAAGTCAGGAAACCTGACAGCCCCCTCCCCAGACCACATTAAAGAATTCCTTACTTTCCTTTTTAGAGAGCGTCTATTCATTTTCTAAATACATGCAGCAGGTGGTGAACTTCTTTCTAGGATGCACAGACCTGGAGAAAGGTTAAGGTTATGATTACGGTTACGTGCGACAGCGTATTAACCCCAACCAAACGGTTCTCATGCACGGCTGTGACTGCAGCTCACCGCTCCAGCAGGAGGTGCGCCAGCTGAGGAGAATAAATGTCACACACCTACATGCGTGACAGCTAACGGGGCTTTAACATTAAACACATGCGAGCGACAACAAGATTTAGTCTTAGACACACTTAAAACACGTGGAGAAAATGCAACGATAGACGTGTTTGAGATGAAGGCGAAGCTGCAGCAAGACTGAACGAGAACTTGGAGTTGTCTTTAACATTTTATTTAGTTTTAATATGCCTCTCCCCCTTAGTATGATCTGTGTTATTGTATCTTTTATAATTATTTTAATGTTTTGTAATGTATGTACCGGCAGCCTTTTTTTTTATCAATAGGTATTTTTAATTATTTTAATTGATCTCGCAACTACAAAAACCGTCAGGATACGTTTCACATAATGCATTGTTTTGTAGTCATGCAGGCGGCTTGCAGTCAGCGCAGTACAACATATTCCAGCTGCATTTGCGTAGGTTGGCGCCTTGCTCCCACCCCTTTCTCGTGATATTTTTGTGATGATTGACAGGTGATGTTGGAGCAAAAACAAAAACATACGTCACACACCAGGTGATCTGCGCAGTGTTGCGTCCACCTGGGTGATCTCAAACACGCTTATTGTGCATCTTGGCTGCACCTATTTGGTGTAGCCAACATGAATTTCCATCCGTTTTTGAGCCTCTTTGATCTCAGGTATCTGTATCGATTGTTCTGATCTCCAGTGAACAACGCCCGTTCTTTTACGAACCACAGTTTGAATGCAACTAGAAAACATAGGAGTGACTGACCGGCTGCTCTACAATAACTTGTGACCGGGGTTTAAATGAGCAAAAAGTTTTAAGAAAGAAAATCCCAAAATGGAATTTACTTTCTTCTTTTGTTTCTTTTTCTTTCACTGATTTGTGTTTTAAAGAGCAAACTTAAAAAAAAAAAACATTCAACACACACTCAAAGTTGGGAGCACATACTCTCTGACTTCTTCCCCTTAAATATCAATAAGTCCAAGTCCAGTCCAGATTTACTGACAATCATCTTCAAGCCATACTGAGGGTCACAGCTGTATGGGAGGAAGTGCTGCCAGTGTCCAGCAGTAAGAAGTAGACAAGAGAAGCCACGTTCAGAAAAACCCATTGATAGAGGATACGGAACTGTAAAATTTGAGTTTTCTTTAGTGTTTAATAGTTATATTTATATATTTTATATTTAATAAGGACATTTAAATCAGAAAACAGCAAATATAGAAGACTTAATAAACATAAATGTATTATTGATTTATTTACTTAATGATTTTTTTTATTTGAGTATTTTATTTTATTTGAATGCGAGACAGAAAACAGTTAATAGTATAGTACATGTTCCATACAAATTTATGGCTCTCAGACACTCATAAGTTGCGCATGTGTGTGCGCTAAAGTTGCAGCCCAGCCTTAGCTAGACCCTGCATTCAGTGGCCCCAAGGTAAATTGAGTTTAATACCCCTGCGTTAGGGCAAAACAAAAACAAATATGTACTTTTTTTTAATTGCTATAATGTTTGATTTACAGGAGATTTAAAATTAATGATTTACTTTCTACTTGAAAGTAAACTACTTCTTACTGTATAGAAAGAAAAAAAAGTCAGATATACTTACAGATGTTGGCCCTAACAAGCAACACACATAGCTTTGGAATTTTATAATTAAAAGCAAAATGGGAAATTCAAAAGATTTTAGATGTTTCAATTTGTTCCTGTTCTAATGGCTTTTCAAAATAAAAGAAAAAAACAACCTAGTTTTTAGAAAAACTGGTTTTTTTCTGTTCTAATTTTTTTATAAACTGACACAATTTTCAGCTTTTTAAACATTTTTTTGTTATTTACATTTGATATCACTGATTTAATGTTTCAATTTTGAGACAAATTACATATGGAAAAAGTTTCATAAAGAGATTAATTGGTTTATAATTTCTTTTCTTACATACACCTTAAAAGTTGGCCTTGATAGAAGCTTCAGAATCATCTTTTTTGCCATGTCATTTTAAGAAAAAGCACTATAAATGCTAAAATCATCACTTAAGAAAGCATTTGTCTTATAGTCTATGAGTCTTTAGTTATTCTAAGTCACAAAACAATACAAAAACCGTGTTAGAGCCGGGCTACAGCTTAGGTGAAAGATTGACTTTTATATTGAGGGAAGAAAAAAATCCGTGGAAGAAATAGACGGAAATCAAAAAGCAATAAAAACATTATTTCCTATGTTACGTCTAAACACTCTTTTCACTACCGTTTAATGAAAATGCCCGCAAAGTAAAGATGTGATGTTGTGATCAAGACCGGATGCCTAAATGCTCTCATAAGCGAACTCACACTTATCTCACAGAAAGCTCGCCAGAGGGAAAGCCACACACATTTTAGTGGAACATCATGGTGGAGAGGAGGGAAAAAATGAGGGATAAGTGCTACATAGAGAAACAAATAAAAAAATGTTGAAGAAAAAAAGATGGAGGAGGAAAATGGAAGATGGAGAACGCTATATCTGTATGCATATGGAAGAAAATACAACTGCATGCTATTCTAATAAGACCATCTCTCTCTGTATGACCTTGTGCTGTCAAGTTTCTCAATCAAAATGTTTATTTAACTTTTGAATGAAATTATTGATATAAACGACGTTAAAAAAAAGGATATAAAAATAAAGACATTGGCTAATGACCAAAAGAATGTGCATATTTTTGGTTAAAATGTGTCTTGCATTTTGACCACTAGGTGGGGATATGCAATCGCTCCAACTGGTGCCTCAAGAGTTTTGTTGCTCTGTCATTGAAGCAGTTTGTGTGTGCGTGTCTGTGTGTGTTTGTGTGTAGGTTCCGGCTGTGGGCTGTAGACAATACAGGACGCCGCTCCAGTCCAAGTGAGGTCACAATCAAAACTCCATGTCCAACTGTGGATGATGTCAAAGCACAAGGTGGGGAAAGACACACAGAATGTCTGCTCTGCGGTTGGGTTCTTTTTTTTTTTTTTTTTTGACTAGACCTGCAGGCAAAATGTAATACAAGAAAAAAAAATAATGACCTGACTTTAGGCCACGTTCATACATCATGGTTGTTTTGAATCGCAGGAGCATAGTTGGATCAAGGGGGATGTTAAAGTCTGTCATTGAGTTCTTAAAACTGTGTGAAGAATTCATTTACAGGACAGAAGTTTGCTGGTTCTGTTTCCAAACCTCACAAAATAGATGTCAGATGAGTTCATGGAGTGAGTCATAAAATCAGAGGCAGATAGTTTTCCTCTGTGCAACAGGACTGTTTATGGACACCATACAATACAACTCCACCAGGATACTGACCCTAAAAGGATATCATTTAGAAAAGAAAAGTCTAGGAGTTGAAATCTCTGGTTACCTTCAGCATCAGTGCAAAGTACCCCACTGATTTGAATCAACTATCACAAAAACACTCTATTCGGTGAAGTGGACTGGGTTTATGTTGTTCTTTCTAATGCCTGGTTTTAAATAGAATACTTCCAGTGTACTGAACTGACTTTATTATCCAGAAAAACAGAGAGACGTTCCTAACCTGATGATCCATGAAAAGCTCTTTGACATTTTCCGTCTAAAAGATTCTCTCGTCTCTTATTTGAGGATGATTTATTCTTTGTAAAATAGTACTTATACCAAGATATGCACGTAAAAATTGCATCTGTGCTAGTCATTTAAAAGTGAGAAAACAGTATAAAAAAAAAGCAAAGAGCACTAATATGAGGACTTGAATGGTGGAAAATCCATTTGCAGAACCAAAGTAAAATTCCTGTGAGTTTTGCTTTAAGTCTATCAGCCTTAAAAGTAAGAAAGACAAAAAAGATTTTTTTTTTTGGTGTTGGTTCAGGATTTAATTTCATGCAAAATCAACTTTTTGGAGATTTAAGCGTATAATAATGTTCATTCCTCGATTTTTTTCATGTCTAAGAACCCATTTTTTTTAATAACTTCAATTAGCAATGCATAATTGCCAGACATTCATAAATGAATCACCGGAAAAAAAACTCTTTCCGGTCCTTTTTACGTATTCACATTATTGAAAATCTAGTTTTTGTTATTTAACTTGTATTCTCACAACGACAGTTGACTGGGATCGGACAGCTGACCCTGACCCAAATTGTTGATATAAAATTTAAATGTTGCAGATTTTAACCCTCACAAAAGAGTTTTTTTTTAATGAACATAAAGCCAAGTTGTTCTTGGTAGCCACTTTCTGAAAGAGACTCTTGAAGTAATTGTTTTATACAGAAAATGCAATTAAAACATTCATTGAAGAAACATTATTTTGACATTCGGTCATATGACATATTTGACATATTTTCTTTATGGTGCAGCATAAAGAACTTAGACTTTTAACATTTTTCTACTGAAGGAATGGGATTTAGATGGTTTCAAGAAGCAGGCTGTTACTGAAGCACCACTGCAATTTGAAGAAAATAAGCTTTTCAGTGGATAATGGAACGGTTAAAATTCTCTTAACTTTAATGTTTGTGATGTCATTTTAATGTCAAACACAAAGTTAAAGGTCTGTATTTGCTCTAACCAACAGCAAAATGTTCACTGTTAGCAAAAGTAGCTTTCAGTTGGTATTGTTGGCCTACTTGAATAAAAAAGAGATTTTTAATTGTTTATTAAATAAATGAAATTGTTTTTTTTCTAATAGTTAATTTAGTGAAACTTGAGAAATCCTGGAAAAATGCATATTGAAGGATTTTTTACTTTTGATTTGCCCAGTTTAAAAAAAAAACTTGAAACTGTGGTTTATCTTGAAGGGCTTTTAGAATTAGTAGTTGCAAAAAAAGCAGCAGATATGCGCTCATGGGCTGTTGATAGGACTGACATCCTCATACCCGTCACTCACTCTAAATGTGTGGAGCTGATAGCAGAAGAAAACTGCACTTTGTTGTGTGTCTGGGTAATTGTAGAAAAAGCAGTCATCAACAAAGAAAGTTATGTGACCTAAAAACTCTTGAGCAGAACGTTTCTTACAGTATTGAAAATAAACACTGACTTTCGCCCACAGACCTGCAAACTTTCACTCAACACGTTAAAAATCCTCCCTAAGATAAAAATGTTGATACAGAAATGGCTTTGGCAGGAGGTTACCGTGTTTTTTTTCTAGTTTATTCTACTTTAGTTTTTTATTTTCTCCCTTTTCTTTTTGTATTTCTTCCTGACAGCCTGAAATATAAGCATATGACAAGTTAGAAAAACATAAAAAAGGAAATAAATAATCATTTAACTATCTAAGGAAAAATAAGGGTTTGAAACACGATTAGACTACATTGCTCAATAAATTTAAAGCGTACTGCTGAGTTTAAAGTAGAAAGTTAGGTCTCAGCTGCCTACAAAATTGGTAATAAGATCAAATGTTTGGTCTTTTTGGACTAGGGAATCCATAATGGAGTCTAGAGAACAAGCTAAATCCTTTTCTCTGGTCATTTTAAGTTGATGAGTAGTAGCTAGATAGATGTTTTGTGTGGTAAATTTTCTTGTAAACGTAGATCTCTTGTGGGAACTTGTGTGCTTTGGCAGACCAGCTTAACGCTGACTTCTCAACTTTTGGTCTTTCAGAAATCGCAGACAAGATTTATAACTTGTTCAACGGCTACACCAGCGGGAAAGAGCAGCAGACAGCTTACAACACTCTGATGGATTTGGGGGCTCCCACCCTGCACCGCGTGCTCTACCACTACAACCAGCGCTACGAAAGCTTCGGGGAGTTCACCTGGAGGTGTGAGGATGAGCTGGGACCAAGGTAAACTTAACCTTATGGGGCTCTTTTAACGTTTCTTTTATCTTTAGTTTGAGACATTCAATAATTTTTTTTAAGAGTGGAAAACCAAAAATACAGTCTTCAAATTATGATCAAACTTGTAAGAAAGTCACATGACTCAAAAATAGACATCTTTGATTCCAATGTTCAATTATGACAATTAAAGAAAATAATTTTTTTTTCAATAACTTAATGAACAGAAAACGCTTTTTCTGTTCTGCATTTTGTTCTATAAAAAAATGTTTTTTTAATTAATTCTAACTTTGTTCACTTTATTCCCTCGAAGGCATTGCATTGAACAAACATTAAAGCTAGAAAAATGAAATACAATTTCTTTACAGGTTACTTTTTTTGATTATGATAACAAAACGTTTAAAGTAGCAGATTTTGTCCCTTTAGATTTAAACAGGCTCCACTTTTATCAATAGTAATACATCGAACTTATAACCCAGATTGTTTGAAACATTTTTATTTTATTCCAATTGTAACAATGTGATAAAAAAACTTTAATAAAAAGAAGACTTAGATTTCATGAAGCAGATTTTTGCTATTTTTTTCAAACATGATTGTATTGATTTAAAAAGCTCTATTTTACAAAATAACTAGAAATACTAGGAAGGCCTCAAAAAGTCCCACTTAGTGCTTAAATTGTTCCCCGTTTTTCCAAAATGCTATTTTAAATGTAAGTCTTATTGACTTTGGAAAACTTGTGTTAAGCATCAGTGTGTAGAAATTAACTCCATTCAGTAGTATAATTTGTAGATTACAACCAACTTCTTAGGAAAAGCATGATGATTCAACTATCACAGGACCTTTAAAACTGTTGTTAGGGAAACAGTTGCAAAGTTGAACCTAATTTACTGTAAAAATTGGATTTTGCAGAAATGTTTCCACTTTTTTGAAGCGTTGAGCATTTAAAAATAATTCCCAAACATACCCTGGACATCATGTGCTTTAGTGCAAGCTATTGGAAAACAGTAAGTCACACCTCCTGTGCCATGGTGGAGTCCCACCCCCACCCCCCAATCTAAAATGCAGATTTTGTACGACTGTAGTTTAATGTTTCCTAAACAGAGCCACATGTCGGATATAAAATATACTCATAAACAGCATCCACTGGTGCAGGCTTTCATTTCAACAGGTGAAAATAATTAGCCGAGGCTCCCTTTATTTCCACCCCCACCCTGCCTGTCTCTGCCCCCCCCCCCCTGAATGAAAAGGTTGTTTTTTAATAGGGACCAAGCTGAAAATAGTTGATGTAATTGGGGGAGTTGCTTCTGAAGTGTTCCATTAAAATACACTTAGATTAACAACACCCCAATTTAGTTAAAGGGAGGGGGAGGTACTGTTAATAAAAGCACCTCTGAGTTGGAAGCGTAGCAGAAAAGTGCATTCGAGGTGAGGCCTAGCAACCAGGAAAAGGAAGTGTAAACCAGTTTGGTTTAAAGCTATGTCAGTAAGTTAGTGTTGCACTTTCTGGCATAGTCTACTGTAACGATCACGCAGAGATGTGAACGGGCTCACAGCTCCGAGCCCACAGAGAAAATGTCACTATTCCACCTCTGGGTAAAGAACCTAGAGGAAGCAAATGGTAGTTCTGCAGCCAGGACAGAAATACTCCTGATATCATTTTTAGCAAAGCAAAAATAACGGCCATGCTAAGTTTTTGGCTGCTCAGGCATCCAGTATTGACGTTGGCCCGGTTCTGCTCTGAAGATCAGCATGGATCATTGTCATTCAGCTGAACCAAAGCTGGCTCTAAAGTCAGGACAATATGAACCTCCTCCACCCCAGACCCATTGTGAAAATATCAGGATAAAGACTCGGTTTCTATTTTTAATCCAATCAGAATACTTAGCCATGTTTTTTTAAATCGTTGTGATTTTTTGTAAGTCACCGTCTTCCTTCCATAATTTTTTATTTTTCTTCTTCTTTGCAAAAGTTCTTCTCATGCAACCTTAGTTATCAGTCTCTGATTTCTACTATGTTTGCATCTAGACCAGACCAGTTTTCCTTTAATTTTGAGAAGCATTTGTTCTATTCTAAGAATGAAATGGCTGCCATTATTGGTCATCTTAACATTAAAGTCGATGCTCCTTCTCCTAGAAAAGTTTTTTCTGCCATTAATTGATCATGTTTAAAAACCTTTTATCCAAATTCCATCCATTTTCTGAACCCGCTGGGTCCCTTTTAGCTATGCTGCTGTCGGGTGAGGGCGGGGTACACCCTAGACAGGTCGCCAGCCTGTCGCAGTGCCACACAATTACACACCCACACACATATTCACACCTAGGGACAAATTGGAATCATTAAGAGAAACCCAAGCATGCAGACTCCACACAGAAGAGTCTCAGCTGGGATTTAAAACAGGAGGAAAAAGTGCTAACCACTATACCACTGTGCAGCCCCTAAACCATTACATTTTTGAAAAATGTGCATTTCTGGTTTCTATAAATTTTCCAATTTTATATTTCAAAAAAGAGCTCTAGCTCCCAAAGAAAGAGCTGTTATTCTCTTAGTTTTATTTAGCATTATTCTAACTAAATTTAAAGAACTTTTTTGTCTTTCACTAGTTGTTGCAAACATTTTTGACAGACTCATTTCATGTTTGGTCTCTTTGTTGCCAGGATCTTCACTCATCCCAGGTACTGAGCACTAATTTGAAAAAAAGAAAAAGCCAGGAATCTAAATCTAAAAATTTAAATGTTTTTATTTTTTGTAGTTTTTGTTGCTAAAAGAGAGCAAAACAGAAAAAGTAACTGCTTCTTCCCTGTAGTAAATGTATAGTTTTAAAATGGAAGATTATTTCTTCTTGCCACAGCGAATCATCTGCCTCCATCTATCCTCTCCATCCTCCTCTCACAGCAGCCATCCTGACATGAACCTCCTCTTTGGTCTTCCTTTAGGCTTCTTTCCTGGTAGCTCCGATCTCAGCATCTTTTTACCAAACATGTCCACTGTCCCTCCTCTGAAGGTGTCCAAAAGGGTTTTCTGGCTTCTTTCACTTTACTACCCAAACATCAACATTCCTGATTGTATCCATGCAAGGTTCTTGTGAGGAAAATTCAAAACAGTCCAAACACAGGAGGAAGTGATAACAGAAATGTCATAAGTTAAGTAAATATGAGAAGAATGAGAATGGCTAATAGACACTAGGAACCACCGCTGGCCGCTCCGTACTGTACGAGTTGCAGGAGCAGAACGTGGAATGAGATGCCTCAGAAGTCGTCCTCTGGGGAAGTGGGGGAGGGTTAGAAGTCAAAGAAGAAACTCCAATAACAGGTAAAGTTCCAGGCAAACTCAATCCTCTTCGCTCACACAAGATTTAAGAAGCAACCCCATAAATCCAAAAAAGGAATTCAGATAATCCAAAAATCTTGGGACCAGAAAGGAAAATATCCAACAGGCCAGGTCAAATGACATAATAATGTGAAAGGAGAAACAAAAAGCTCCCAATTCGATCCAACATGGCAGACAACTCCAGGTATTCAGTCACAGTTTTGACCGTGGATGCCTAAAATGCTTTTCATTGAAAGTGGTTGCTTGAACGCGTGTTTCTGAGCCCGGTTTGAAGGTACCATTAGTCTTTTAACTCCTCCACCGTCTTCCCCTCGGCTCCCTGCGACTGACCTTCATTCTTCTCCTTCCCAGAACAAACCTCCAGCTCTCTAGATGTTCCTCTCACTTCCGATCACAATGTCATCTGCAAACATCATAATCCACAGAGATTCCTGTCTGACATCATCTAATAGTCTGACCAGAAGGATCTCAAAGCTGATCCTTGATGTAGTCCCACCTCCACCTTAAACAGCACATCTCACCACTGTCTTACAGATCTCACACATGTCCTGCACATCTGAATCCCTTTAGTGCCAGTATGTTGTACTGCGTGTGTTTGCCTATCTTTGTGATTTGGCTGATTCTACGATGGAACAGTAAGGGCCAAATAAACTGGGACTTTCATTAGGAAAATATAGATAACAAAAGCTAATATTTGTTTGGTGTAAATATTTCTGCCAAGTATACAAATGAAGCAGCAAATGAAGCTTTATCTCTCTTACTTTTTGTGATTTTTTTTTTGTTTTTGTTTTTTTGTTTTTTTACAAACATATTAAATCTCCCTGACAAGCCTTTTGGATACTCAGGACATTTCTGTTCCTGAGTTGAAGCAACATCGCGTGATGTCTTAACTCAAACCATAGTTTCTGTTCGAGGCTCGACACGTCTCCTCCCGAGGCCCAGACCCTGTCATCGCCAAGGGAGTACCCATCATTCCAGTCACACTGCTCCACTGTTGACTTTGAAATGCTAGATGTTTTGGCTGGACTAAAAGAAAATCGTCGATTCTGGCTGGACTGTGGCCTTGGTTTGACTCTGTGCCCTTTGATGAAATGAAAAATACTGAATCATTTTCTGACCCCCCCTCTCTCTCTCTTTTCAGTTGACAGTCTGTAATCAGGCAAGTGCTTGTGATAATAAGTGTTGTTATGGTTGGAATTTCTGTCAGGAAGTCATAATCATAATCAGAGAAGAGTGTTTACTTTGCTCTCTGACTTTCTGTAGCTAAGTGAAGGACAAGAAGGCAACAGAGCTTAAAGGAGAAGTGCCTTTTGGTTATTAGTCCAGCACTGATTTATTCATTTCTGTGAGTGTGAACAGCACAATATAAATATTTTTACACTTGTTAGAAAGCCCCACTAAAAACATGTCAACACGAAGACACATAGCTTTTAATATACCTAATAATGCTTCTTCTGTGTCACCAAGGGACATCCTGGGTGCCAATACGACTGCGTCTTCTGTAATTCTGTCAGAATGAACTTCTACCGCACTAAAACACATTTCTAACAGTTTGCCGGCCTCCATTTGATCAAACTTTGATCCACTTCTCTAAATCGTGCTTTAAATGCAGATATAAATTAGAAGCATTGCTCAGAAATTGGAAACTTCAGTTTAAGTACCGCTGGATGTCTAGGAAATGATCTGTCAGATTCAACATCACAAACACGCCATAAAACAGTCAGTAAACACCACACGCCAGAACACAGGCCAGTAACACCATTACAGTGGTTATGGGTTTCTTTTGTTTGTTTGGTTTTTTTTTTGTTTCAGTCGTCTCAAACTGAATCCAAACTAATGGACATCTGATCGCTACCCCAGCGCTGAGATTTATGGTGACAGTGGTTGCCAGTTAGTTATGTTCCTCAGCTTTCCTAAGCTATGAAAGTATGGCCAACAACCCCATTTTTTTATATATTTATTTAAACAAAATATGTCCCTTTTTTTAAACCACAAAAAACTGTGGCAAAATAATGAAGCTTTTTCTGGGGGGAAATATGATATAAATGACAGAACCCATGTCACAGCAGACAGGGGGATCTTTTCTGGCCACGATTTCTCTTTTTAAAGCTCAAATCTGTCTATATGCTCTCAATGATAATAATCCTAATCTGAAAATAGTTTGGTAACATCTCAGAGTACGTTCTGAAAACAAAACATGATTGACA
The DNA here is from genome assembly GCF_053564925.1 of Oryzias latipes. Lineage (NCBI taxonomy): Eukaryota > Metazoa > Chordata > Actinopteri > Beloniformes > Adrianichthyidae > Oryzias > Oryzias latipes. Next base: position 24,031,226 of record NC_136253.1, on the reverse strand, counting down.
CGAATATGGTTTATTATTATTTTGTACCTACTTTTAGCATCCAAAGGGGTAAAGAGTGCACTCCTTCTGCAGGAATAACATGATTGCATTTTTCAATGTTGGGTGGTCTGCTATATGTTCCCGGAACTAATGTGGAGATGACAAACTGGAGAACCCACCAGCCACAGTGTCTGTGTTTTTCTAGTGTGTCAGTTGGTTCAAAACAGACTAGAAACTGGGGCTTATCAGACAAATCAGAAGTGATTAGATAAAAAAGAACATGCCATGCTGACCGGAACCCACAAATTCTGCTTTTGTTTTCACTGAACGGCTGAGAAGAATGCTCAGATTTACATCCCATTGTGTATGAGTCCAAACAACGTGCTAAGTGTTGTCATTACCTGCAGATTGAACTGCATCTGTTTTCCAATTGAATTGCTTTTATCATCATTTCTATAAAATGAGCTCACCTACAGAAAAGGACAAATGTATTATCCCTTAAGAAACATTGGAATCTTATCATATTGTTTGAACAGGTGCTGCTGAGGTAGAGCGGTCGACATCCGATCGGAGGGTAAAAGGTTTGGTTCCCCCCTTGTCCATCTATGTGTCAAAGTGTCCTTAGGCAAGACACTAACCCTCACATTGCTCCTGGCGATTACAGGTTGGTCTAGGGTTTGGTAGTGGACGGAGCATTATTGTGTGAATGTGTGTGTGCATGGGTGATTGTGACCTTTACTATCAAGCTATGTTCCCCTTATAATAATATTAATAATAAACTTTATTTATAGCACTTTTCAAAATCGAGATTACAAAGTGCTGTACAAATAATACGAGACAAAATCAGGATTAAAAACCGTTTACAGTATGTAGAAATAAAACCCAGCACACACACGAAACAGTGATAGTGGTTAAAAATCAATAAAATCGATACAATCAGTAAAGTCAATTAAATCAATAAAATCATATGTAATCTTAGCAACGCGAGTTCAAGCAGCCAGTTCAAGTTTATGTAAAAGCGTGTTTTGGGCATCTGCGTTAATAAACTCTCGCTTTCACATGTAGCTACGCAAGTTTCTACGACCATTTTTACGCTCTACTTACGACCAACCAACCAACCGAAATTGATCACAGAGGAGAAATGAATAACTGTGGTCTGTGCCAGACCAGAATTGTATGATACCAAGTCTTCAAATATCAGAATTGAGCTGTGAAAGAAGAAACAAGATTTACACCGCTTTGACATTTCACACCAATCCTTCAACTATAGGTGGTAGACATGCGCTGGTAAAGAGTAGAAAAAGAAGCGTCCAAGATCACCATATTCTAGAGGGCATGTCACATGCTTGTATCGAGGCTACGTGAAGCTTGTTTTCTTTGCCTTTTTATCTTTTAAGACCCAACTTGTGGTTTTACATTTAAAGAACTGGTTTGGGAGAGGATTCCTCAGGCCCTGAAACTACATGAGAACATGGTGGTGGGAGTATAATCCAGTTGGGCTGGTTTACTTCTTTTGAAAAAAAAAAAAGTGGACAGAGGAGAATATAAAGACTCTGCTGCAAATTTATGTTTGTGAAGTGACCCTAAAGAAGAAGTAATTAAAATATTAAGGCATTTTGGATCATAATTTAACATTCCCACCTTTTAGTAGCAGATTTTTTCCTGTAACATAAACCAGTTAACAGAAAGTGTTGCCATGCTGGTGTAGAGATTTTAGTTTTAAAAAATGGGAAAGAATGAATAATTATCCCCCACTGCCAGTGTCAGTCTTTAGACAAATTCTTGACAAGATCTCACTGCAAAGGATAAATGGACCACATGAAGGTTAATGGTTATTTATTGCGCCCGAAGTCCCTGTGAGACATCTTTATTTGGACTCTGGGCCTTGTGTTACTGGTGAAAATGATTTTTCAGGTGGCCTGGTTTGGCTGACGACTTAAGTTCAAGCATTCAGCAGCTTCTCTTTTGTTTCTCTATGGCTTTAAATGTGCTTTCTTTCATAGAAGCAGCTATTTGTTTCCCACAGCCGTTAACTTTCTCTTTTCACTTATTTTCCAATCATTATCTGTCACTCCTCCCATCAGGGACCTTCCATAGCTACTGCACACTTTGGGTCCAAGTTAGAACGTGTCAGTACTGTTGCACCTTTGCACTGCGAGCTCATTTGGTTAGAAAGCAGTGTTGGTTTTTGGTTACCTTTAAAAAATGGTGGCATTATAGAACAAACAGTTGAAGCTCAGCATGAACACATCTTGCTAACTTTATTTTCCTTTCCAACAACTAAAATGTGACAATATTTAAGGCCTCATTTACTAAAGGCTTGCATGGGTGTAAAATAAGTTTTATGTAGGCCGTCGACTGGCTTGTTTGTGAGAGGTAAATCTGAAATGTGCATTTGCTTTTCATGAATATTCAATGTGGGGATTTGTGGCAGAATATATGAAAAATTGGGAGGATACAAATAAATTAGTGGACCATGATGCAGTAAATAGGGTTTCAGAAATGTGAAGCAAGATTGCAGCCCCTGTTTTGCGTCTTTACTTGGTATGTCTAAAAAAGGGGTCTCAAACTCATTTTCACCGAGGGCCACATCAGCATAGCGGCTGTCCTCAAAGGGCCAGACAAAACCTATACATGTAACTAAATGTAATGAAAAATAAATGTAACTACTCCTTAATGTTAAATAACTCATTTATTTATTTATTATAACTTTTTAAAGTGACAATTACAGTTGCATAGAAGCATATGTTTGCTTGTTACTCTAGCATAAATCCCTTTAAATTTGATTCTGTCAGTGTAGGTTATATGGACAATGTTTAAGTCCTAATGTATAGTAGCCCAATCAAATATTTCAAGTCTGATTCCCCCTAGATATGAATAAATACACACCATTTTTTTTTCTTTTCTTTTAAGAAATTACAAACTTTTATGCTCTCGAAGGCCACATAAAATGACATGGAGGGCCACATTTGGCCCCCGGGCCTTGAGTTTGACACATGTGGTCTAAAAGAACAACACAATTTTTACACTAGTGGTTGCAGTCATTGGTGGGAGAAAGAACGGTAGACACTAGAAGAGAACATAGAGTTGTACCGATATACAACACATTATAACTAACAAAATGTTGCACAACGCTTTTCTCCTCAACAGAATCAGCTTTACATTGGTTGTGTAAACTTTGTACCATTGCAATGTGTTGCATATCAGCTCAGGGTTGCTTTTTTCCGCTTCAGAATCCACTGGAATTACGTTAACCGCATAAACGGTTGAGGAGTTGTGTTAGTCGAAAGAATGTCAACACTGGAGCTGAAGTGGCGTTAAAGGGGTTAAGGCTAAAAGTTCTTTACAGTCTCATTCAACCAAACACTTGACACATTCAACCTCAAGTGTCCTGCCCAGGGTAACTTCAACAGATGGGCAGGCAAGGCGGGAACTGGACCCAGCCACACTCTCTCTGCCCCTCTGCACTATGGCCTGCACTCCATTTTAGATCCCAGCAGTGAAATTATTGGCCATCATCAGTATAGATTCAGCCCGACCAGCTGCTGAGTGTGCACTGCCACGGCTTAGTGCTCCCATTGCAAAAGACTTTGTGCACTGTAGACTGTTTCATCTGCTAAAGGAGCAGCCCAAACATTGCTTTCCTTCTCTACTCTCCATTGCCTTGATTTAATGTGCACAAACTCCAGTTTACACTGAATTCCCATTTAGATACTGCTGTTTGTGCCAATTAGGCACCGTGCAATCACTAAACAACAATCCCTGAATAGATAAATGTAAATCTTAGGGGCTTGTTTTTTAATGTTTAGGAGTTCCCACCCATCAGAAGATCTACCACAAGTGAACTATAAAAGCGTCCACCTTAACATTTTGCCATTTGATTGGCCTGTGAGATGCAACACACCAATTGGCTGCTGACATAAAAAAGGCCAGTAGGTTGATCAGCACAGAAGGAATCGTTTTTTGAATTTGTGTTTATTTGTGTAGTTCTGTGTGTGTCCTGAAATAAAGGATTTCTAAAAGCACGAAACATTTTTTCTCACAGCCACATAAGGATAAAACATCATTGTAAAGGGCATAATTATGCATTAAAAAATGTGTAATTTTTGTTTGCAGATGGAAAACTTGAACATCAATTTTTAACCACAAAATACTCCATGGGTGGACTTTTAATTTGTGTAGTTCTCTTCATCCAACAGTTTCCCGTCTTTTGTTGTGTCTGTGCATGTATGATGTTTTTTTGCAGCTCCAGTCGCTACCTTTTGGCAACAGTGCAGGGAATTTGTCACGTCATTGACAAAAACCCGTTTTGTCCCCATGTCTCATTGAGGTGCACTCTGAGTCAAAGCTGGCCCAAAGGAAGCCAGGGGCAACGGTTGGAAAAACCGTAGGCTTCCATTTGAACTCCACCGGCATGCACCACCTCTGCGTTTTCTGTCCATTCTCCCAGCAGCCGTTTTCTCATGATTTAGTGGGTCAACACAGGTGGCATTAATCATGTTAATTGCAGCTTGCACCTCAAATAGGACCAGAGCATCATTAGCGTCATTAGTACCACCTGTGTCTGTTTATTCTTTGTCAGAAAGAATGTGAAAAAGCTTGATGTCCATTTTACTCGCCACTTCATCTGGGTTTGTTGCCACTGAGCGGTCAATCTCAGCTGTCAGCTGAAGTAAGAAGTTACTTTAATGTCATGTGATGTCAGATGATGGCCTTACTGTGGAAACCACTTTTTGGACCACCTCATCCTTTTGGAAAGATGTTCGTTTTGGTTCATCCCAGATTAAATCACCACCCTCGACTGTTCTAACCAAAGGAAGTCAATTCAGTCGCCATTTTTTGGGGGGATATGGACATTGCCATGTTGGAACAACAAATCATCAGTAAGCAGTGATTAGTCAGAGTCACCATTTTTATGGCAACCACTCTTACCCAATAAGGATTGAGCTTGTTGAAAGTCCACACCTCTACCTCTGAAAGCAGAGTTATGAGAATCTGTCTATCAAATGGTTTGAACGTCTGTGAAGAATGTGAGATCAGGTGCTTTTCAAGATTGGTCAGTTTCTAATTTGAACTCCGAAAACAAAAAAATATTGTGAAAAAAGTTAGAATTAGCAAGAACACGTGAAAAAAGGTAGCAGAGCAAGAATGGTCATTCTGACAAATACGACTGCGTAATAGCTAGGGCTGTATGCTGTAGTGAGTATCCGAATACGTAAAACATTCGTGATCTGTTCCCAAAATTATGTGAACAAATATTCACGCAGTCTAAGATCGCTGAGTCGTAACCTTTATAAGTCTAATGGAGTGCAGTAAAAATACACTTCAGCCATTAAACACTCTAAAATGCTGAATAATGTTGAATTCTAGGTCATAAATCAAACAAACCAAATGCTCGACTAAAGAATTGGCGAAGCTTCTTGTTTTCAAAGTAAAACTATCGAGTGATTTTTCCTAGATTAAAAAAAAAGAGACTGCAGATAAGTTCTGTAAAATTGTATTTATTTAAATTATATTGAAAAAAAGAAATAGTTTTGAGTTTAAAAACAGGAAATAGTCAAATAGAAAAAAAATCTATATGAATTTAAGAATATTGCAAAAATCTTACAATTTCCTCAAAAGAGAAAACAAATCAGTTTGTAAAGCACGTCTGTTGGAAACACTGTCGTCAGTTTAGAGGAAAAGGTTGTGTTTTCTAGTTTTTACATACTCATTCAGGCGTTGCTGGGTCTTCATTTACGATCTTCTTGTCAGTTGTCACTTGTAACTGCAGTCAGCAAAACTTTGAGGATGGAAAAACCTTTTCAGGCTTAGTTGTCAAATGATCCTAAGCAACAGAGATGTTTATGTTTTGTTTACAGCTGAAGTCAACCAGAAAAAATGTTTGAGTTTGACGACATTGTTAAAAATGATAAATATCACTTTTTTCTTTCACAATCTTTGTGTTTTCATCTGTTACATTTTATTGATTCTGATCTCCTGTTCTAAATAAAGATGGGGATTAATTACATCATTTAAAAGACACACCTATGGAAGCTCTTAAGACCTATATATTTTCCGGACTATAAGTCGCTCCGGAGTATAAGTCGCACCAGCCCAAAAATGCATTATAAAGTAGAAAAAAACACAGATAAGTCGCACTGGACTATAAGTCGCATTTTGACGGGAAATTTATTTGACAAAATCTGAAACCAAGAACTAATAACTTTCACAAACCTCATATGACACAATCATAGCAGACTGTTTATCTCATAATTTCACAGTAATTCTTTCTCATACTTATTTATTCCTTTCATGAAGCATCATTGGCCAACTAATACTCTGTTTTCATGCTGTATTTGTAGAAACAGTTGTCATTTTTATAGCATTTCTGAATCTATGAAATCATTGGAAAATAGAATATTATGTTTTTAACCTTCAAGATCTTACTGTAAAAAAAAGTTTGCTGATTCTCTGAGTCACTCATAATACTCTTAACACTTAACATACCTCATACATCAAATTGACCCAGGACCATCATCTCTGTTCCTCACAAATGAACATAACAGGAGGGTCAACAATGTATTTATTTCAATTTATTTCTAATATAATTCGCTGCAGAGTATAAGTCGCACCCCTTGCCAAACTATGAAAAAAAGAGCGACTTATCCGGAAAATACGGTAGTTGGATTAAATAGTAAGAATCCCGGTTCGATCTGTATGTTTTTTATCTTGATTCATGAATAGAATCGGATCACCGTCTAAGTTATCATCCACAGTCCTAATAGCTGTTTTATTTCTCAGTAAAGTCTTCGGGATTTTTTGGGACTATCTGGTACTTCCTATTAGGAACGCAAAGGGGGAGGGGTCACTCAGTCCAGTTCTCTGTCAGTGATCGCCACATGCATTGGTTTTGAACCAAAGTCACTGAAGTGGACGTGCAGGACAATACTTTAACCCCGCCCTCTCTCCTCTGCAGGAAAGCTGGACTGATTCTCTCCCAGCTGGATGAGCTGTCGCCGTGGTGCAAAGGCCTCCTGCAGGAGCCAAAGATTGGCCTTCGCAGGATGTCCCTGAAGTTCCTCTCGTGCCGTTACACTGACACTAAAGCCTTCGGGCTCCATTGGTCCGACATGGGCCAGGACATTCACAAGGCCTGCGACGAGCAGACGCTGACAGTCATGTACAATGACTACGGCGAGGCCAGGGAGCTTTAAAGGTTTGAGCTTTTTTCTTTGTTTTTTTTGTTTTTTGTTTTTTTCGAGGGGATTTGCACAAAGAGATTTCATAAACATTTTTTAAAAATGTCATTTTCATAGATTTAGGAAGTTGTGGGGAAGTCTGGGAAGAATTCCCTCTTTAATGCTATGAAATGCTGGTTACTCTGTTTACCTTAACTTCTGAGCTAACGTATTATTGTTATTAGACTTTACATTTACAGTCTTATCTCTGTGTTGTATGTCTGGTTGTTCCAGAAGTAAAAAAAAAAAAAAAAATAGTCGTCGTAACACAAAAGTGTCTTTTTCCCGCCGTAAATCCGTCCCAGCCTTTGAACGGCAGAAAGTCAAAGTTGTCTCTGCTTGGTGATTTGTGTTCGACTATAATGTAATGAGATATATTTCCCTTCATACACATCAGCACTGCTGGGAGTCATCATTTATGAAGCAGCTTCACACAGCCGAGGCCTGTGTGTCCAAGATCTGACGATTTGTGTGAAATATTGCTAGACGGGAACACATTGTCCCAAATGTCAGGAGAATCCTGCATGGATCAACCCTGTTGGGTTTCTAACAAGCAGGAACTGGACAGATTTGAGCACTTTCAGAGCACAACTCCAATCCGGGACGCTGCATTTGTCGAGTTTGATCACATTTCAAGAGTAGCTCATGGCAAGAAGCATTAAAGATGAAAAAAAATCTGGATTACAGCTGCTGTCTTTGGATTATACTGCAATTGATTAAAACACAACCCAAAAAAATGGGAAAAAATAAAAAAAAATTATAGTTTTGGAAAATTTGATGTGAAATCTTTCTTTTTTAATATCCAGCATGACTTATATTCAGAAATGCTTTCATTTCACCAAACATTAAAAAGCAGATTTGCCATCTCCAGCAAACCTGCCTGTTTAAATTCAAATAATAAAACGTCCGTCATATTTTACTGATGTTAAACAGCTGGCCAAATACACAAAAGTGATGCTAGCTGCAGCCCGCCAGCCTCAGATCCGTGTGACGTTTCAAGCATGGTAATATTTATATCAGCTGTGCACTTTGTTTTCTCATCAAGATGCATCATTTTGCTGTGGATACCTCTGCTCTGTTTCAGCCGCTTTAGTGAGTAAAAAAACACAAAAGTTCCTGTTCTGCTGTCTTCTATAAGCAGAAATAAAAGCAGTCCAGGAAAAAAAAAAAAACAGAGAGATCGTCACAAAGTGTCCTCGTTTTCCAGATCGACACTTGTAAGCAGATCAAACGTCAATGTTCCACACAAAAAATACAGTTTACGGGATTTTATTTTACTATAAAGACTAGAAAGAATTATTACGGAGTCCCCAAAGGGAACATAGACGTAAAGAAAAGTTAGTCCTGGTTTGTTGTGCTCGTGAGAAAGTATCTGGTCGTTTCTCGAGCACACAACTCAGTTTCCTGTGTATGCACCAGTTATTTTCTTGTGTGCGTGAGAAACCAATTCTAATATTTTTTACTTGTATGTTTCCGTCAGGAGCTCTGTAAATTCCTGTACATAGCATTAATAAAATATTTTACCGCTATAACCTGCTGAATGTAGTGTGGATAGTTTAGACTTGACGTAGTTGTAAACATTTGTACTAAATAACAAATTTCCAGTTTACAGTGGTTGCGTTTCACCTTTTGGAGAGAATGTTATCTAAAGCTTGTGTCTTTTTTAGGCAGTACAAAGTAAGGATTTATTGTACAACTGCAACTAACTGCATCTTTTACTATTTAATGTCTAACTTTTCCCCCCAAAAACTGTCTATAATGAGGATTTCTTTGCCTTTCTTTAACTCAACTACGTTCACTTATTTGTGCAGCTGCCACATCGATGGTAAGTGTCAATAAAAATACACGCCTGTTTTCTTTCTTGATTCGATTTGAAATAACAATCCCTAATGTGAATAATAAATGCTTGTAGATGCAGAACATAAACACATTATATTAGTGTTTTTATTATCCTGTATATTATTACAAAACTTGTTATATATTGCAATATCTGCTTGTGCTACGATAGACACTGTAATATTTGTAATAATCTTGCTGCTGAAGTCGTACGCTTTGGGGGCTTAATGGACGGAGATCAACTTTCAACTCCAACTGAAGTTTAGTAAAAGCAACAAACAGCAGACTCTTTTGGGGGGAAAAAACTGTAAGCAAGCTTCTTTAATCTGCACGATCTTTATTGTGTAATATTTGTGGCATTACTAAACTTTTTCACTTTGCTAAAATTAAAATAATATGAACTTGATGGTTTCCACCAATTTCTGAGTCTCTGAAAGTTTTGATCTTGTTTGTTTCTTAATATTTGCTTCTTGAATGACTTCATTTCTGCTGTCTTAGTGTTGTTTCTCTACGAAAATGCAAGGAGTGAAGTTACTGAGCATTGTGAAAGGTCTGCACTGCTGTCCACATTCAGAAATGCATAATAAAAGTGTACTAATGGACACGTTTGACCTGTTTTTTTTTCTGTCCGATCTTCACTTTAGATTCAGTGGAATCAAAACGCCTCCATAACTTAAGGAAAAATCCCTTTCCTGACCCAAGATTTTTATTCCATATGAAGAAAAGAAAATTAAATGTAAACATGTATTCTTCTTTTAGTGTTCATTAAAAATAAACTATAATATCCACAGGTGGATCAGAAGAAACCCCGTACATCAGCCAAAACGTGACAACTGCCATAAAGAAATATAGATTTAAAAAAGCATTGACTTTGGCAAAAATGAGAAGTAAATATTCTGTCTGCTGTTCCACTATTTTTCAAAATGGTTTTAGTTTTGGTAGAAATGTTTCCTTTGTGCTTGCCGTTAAAATATCTTTTCTGATTGATGCTAATGAGGAAAACACACACACACCAAAACTTGTGAAAGTTTACATTTACTATTCGATGTTAGAGGTACTTAAACTTCAAAGTTGACCGACTTCCCGATTGCATCATCACAGTGCTGTGTAGAGATAGGTCATGGAAACTGGGCCTCTAAAGTACTGAAAATTGGGTTAACTGACAGCACGCCTGTTAACATCATGATAATAGTCATAATGTTTGTCCTCTGATGACAGAAAATGAAAAAGCTTCTGACGTAAGTTCGCTGCTCAACATTTTAATGAGTGTGTTTATAATCCCCACCAAACCGACTGTAGATTTAATCTTTAGGCAGCAAAAGCCACGAACAAACGTCCGACAACAGAATCGCCTGAAGAAGTTCCTGCAATTTTTTGGTCCCACGAGCCATCAGACTGCACAACACTCTTTTACTTTTACTTTAGTTTTACTTTTACTATTACTCTTTTACTTTATTTTTTGATTAGACTGAAATTCTGGGATACTTGACTTGATTTTAGGTGATTGTTCATATTTGCTTTTTATCTTATCCTTTTATCTTTTGATCTATTTATGTGTTTTTATTTGTTTTACGAATGATTATGTTTTTTAAGTGTGGGCAGCTGGCCACTTGAAATTTCATTCGGGATCATTAAAGTTTATCTCTGTCTGTCTGTCTGTACGCAAGGAAGGAAGGAAGGAAGGAAGGAAAGGAAGGAAGGAAGGAGGGAGGGAGGGAGTGAGGGAGGGAGGGAGGGAGGGAAGAAGGAAGGAAGGAAGGAAGGAAGGAGGGAGGGAGGGAGGGAGGGAGGGAGGAAGGAAGGAAGGAAGGAAGGAAGGAAGGAAGGAAGGAAGGAAGGAAGGAAGGAAGGAGGGAGGGAGGGAGGGAGGGAGGGAGGGAGGGAGGGAGGGAAGGAAGGAAGGAAGGAAGGAAGGAAGGAAGGAAGGAAGGAAGGAAGGAAGGAAGGAAGGAAGGAAGGAAGGAAGGAAGGAAGGAAGGAAGGAAGGAAGGAAGGATTACATCTCCATACTGTTTGGGGAAAGCAGCAGTGTGGTTTTGATTCACGATTTGAATAAAGAAATACTCAGAAATGCGCTTTTAAGCTTAATTTTGTTTATATATATCAATCAATCAGTTAATCAAACAAATTTTATAAAGCACTTTTCATATAAAAGCATAACACAAAGTGCTTTACATTAAAACAAAACCAAATAATATAAAAACAAGCACAACATTTTAAATAAAAAAACTACTGCCCCCTCCCCGTACCTACACACAGCCCCCTACTCTTTTTACACATCCCACCCCCTAACTGATGGGGAAAGACAATGAGAAATAGGCTGAGCACGAAAACAAGATGTTGGAAACGATATGTAACACAATTTTTGTTCCTGGCTTCTAAGTGTTATATTTCGATTGCTTATGTCTAAAGTATGTGAAAAAATGACTTCATTAAGCACAAACTTTGCTTTCAACGATTTTTATTCATTTTCGTCATATGATCAGGTAAAAACAAAAATTGCACAAGGAGCAGACAAACACAGTCGGAAGCCACTCAACAAGGTTCAGAAATGTGTAGATTTTCTGATTTTCTAGGTTTACGATTGTACTGTGAATCACTTTCTCGAAGTAGCCCCCAAATGTAGTCCCAGTCATGTTTTCATCATACTGTCCTCGGTAACGACGTTTCAAGTCCAATATATCTTGATGAAAGCGCTCGCCTAGCTCCTCAGAGTAAGCTCCCGTGTTCTCCTTGAATTTGTCGAGATGCGAATCCAGGATCAATGGACTTTCAGAGACATTCTGCATCCTATTTTGGCGTAATTCTCTATGAGAGCCTGCACCAACTCCACATAGTTTTCAGCTTTGTGATTAGCTAGGAAGTCATGAACAACTGCAACGAAACTGCTCCAAGCTGCTCTCTCCATCCTGTTCAATAGCTTTGTGAAATCCTCACATTCTATGATCTTCACATTCTATGATCTTATTGAGCCCTGACCTTAGCCTCGGACAGCTTTGGAAAAAGATCTTGGAGGTATTTAAATGCTGCTGACTCCTTGTCAAGAGCAGTGACAAATTGCTTAACCCTTGTGCTATCTTAGATGACCCCACCCTTACATTGACGTGTTCTCCCTACCATGACAAAGGTGGATAAAGGTGGAAAAATTTCATTTAATCATGGACACCAGTGAAGATCACAAATCATTAAAGAAAAAAGGTTCAGCGCACTGTCTAGTGGGTCTAGATGACCCAACTCCCAATGGTAAAATGCCTAGGATAGCACAAGGGTTAGTGGGGCCTAACTTGATGTGCAGCGGTGGCATAAGCACTTTATGAGGTTGTATCAGCGGCTCCCACTTCACATTGCTCTTCCCAACAGAAAACTCAGTCCGTTGTGGCCAGTCCTTTTTGCGATAATGCGCCTTAGTCTCACGGCTGTCCCAGAGACAGAGGAAACAAGGACGTTTCGTGAAACCTCCTTGAAAACCCATGAGCGATGATACCATTTTGAAGTCACAGATGACCTCCCATCCGTAGTCGTCATACTTTAATGCACTCAGCAACATCTTGACACTGGTGTTGTCCTCTTTGAGATGCACAGAGTGGGCCATCGGGAGAGACGGGTAGTTGTTTCCATTGTGAAGCAACATGGCTTTGAGGCTCCGGGATGAACTGTCTATGAATAGGCACCATTCAATAGGATTACATGCGATACCTATAGCCTGGAATAGACCGGCAACATCGTTGCAGAAGTACAGCCCATCACACTGACTGAAGAAGTTGGAGAATATTTGATGCCGCTTCCTCTGATCCGTGACTTGTACGCTATCATCAACCAACATTGAGGCACACCACATTTAATTTCATGGACCCCAGAAAAATGTGTGACCATGCTAACCATAAAGTTTCCCTCCACGGGATACGATTCGAACCACTTGAGAACAGTTCCTGAAAGGCCAAGATTTTTATGTCTGTTTACAAGGATCAGGTGATCAATAGTATCAAAAGCTGCGCTTAGATCTAGTAGAACTAGTACTGAGATCTGACCTGAATCCAAGGCACACCTGACATCATTAACGATTTTTAACAAGGCTGTCTCAATGTGATTCGTTCCAAAGCCAGACTGGTTTACCTCAAAAATGTTGTTTTGTAAGTGAAACTCATTCAGCTGAATAAAAAGAAGTTTTTATAAAATCTTACTTAAAAATGCCATGTTGGACACAGGTCTGTAGTTATTAAAAACTGAAGGGTCTAAATTGGATTTCTTTAGTAAGAGTTTCACCACTGCCATTTTAAAAGCCGGCGGGAAAATACCCGTCTAGAGAGAAGTTCATGATATTTAAATTCTCACTCCTCTATCATGAGAAAAGTGCTACAAGAACATCTTAAAAACACCAAAAATAGGATTTTTGTCAGAGTGAGTCTTTAAGGAAGAAAGGCTGTCGTCATGACCGGCACAAGTTGTTTTACAAACCCTATTTTCTTGCTGCCTTGAATGGAAAATTATCCCTTCTGAGATTAAACTTAATGCATTTTAAATAGGATTTCCTGGTATAAAAAAGGCAATACGAGCAGAAACATTTCACCTCAAAAATGGTAAGGTTTTCTATCTTTTGGTTTCTTTGTTCCAATTTTATCATTTTAGATTTAGGTTTGTAGTTATCTTTAATTCTTAGTTTTTCTTAGGTGTCTCATTTTGCTAGGATCTTGTTTCATTATTACAGCTGCTTCCTTAGATTATTTAGTCTGTAAATAAAAACTGTTCTCTGTCAGATTTCAGCATCACATCTTTAGATTATTTTTGTTATTTTCCTGCTCTTAAGTACTGACTGAATCACATGGTGTAGTTTCAAAATGACTAAACGATTTAGAATGGTTTAGTTTTAGACGGGAAGGGGGGTGGGGTATGCTCCTTGCAAATGGCCCCACTCTGCAGAAACTATGTCCTAGAATGCGACACCGATTTTGGGGATTTTGGTCAAAATCAGCATAATCAATAATGCAAGGAAATTCACGTATTTTCTGTAAAAAAAGAAAAACAATCAATCAATATAAAGTACATATTTATTTCATAGAGTATAAAGCACAGAAAGGTATCACATAGAACAGGATAATACCATCTTTAAATTCTATACAATCACGGATAGGCCTGGTGGGGTTCTTCTTCTTCTTTTTTTTTTTTGGCTGCACACAAGTTTGGTATAAACATTCGTCTCAGAGAGGACTTAACCTTTAACCCAATTCAAATTTCAATGTAATCTTGGATTTAATCACAAATAATAATTAATCTCAGAAACCTAGCGCTTGCTTTTCAACGTCTCTAATATGTGATCATTGTTAACAAAAAATAACACATTTAACTTGTGGATACTGCAGACGATATGTTAGATAATCCAAATATATTATCTATATATGTTAGTTTTTACAGATGTGACCTAGAATTCTTAACAGTGACGAGTCTTTGAAACTAACGAATGTTTTGGGGGGGGGGGGGGGGGTGTCTTTGGTACGTCCAACTTCAGAATGGCGATAATAATGGTGATAATATCTGCCCCGTGTGGCCTTCAGAGTGAGAACAGTTGCCCCGATTGTCTGCCCCTCCCCCGACAAATCTGGTCCATGAAAAGTACGTGCGTACTAGTGATTCCAGTTATTCTGACGGGATTTCCCAGGAAAAGGAGCTGCAGTCAGTTAGGCTCTCTTCTTGGTAACGTTTTCCGACTCCTCAGCAGCGCCTACGCTCTGTCCGTCTGCGATCTTAGGTTCTTATGCAACTCGGCTGAATGCAGAAATCAAAGTTTCACACCATCAAGACTGATAATTTGATGCATTCTAACAATAAAAAGATCTAACAGTGGAATAGAAATGACCTTTGATTGTACAGAGTTTAGGTTTAGTTGACTTTGTATTACAAAATGTTAAAATAGGATCTATTTTTGTGTAGTTTAACACATGTTTTCCGTCTTTAATGCGATCCTCCTGCAGCTCCGCCCCTCCCGTCGGAGAGTTTGCTCTTGTTCTCCTTTGCTTCCGGATCACGGCACGCGCACTCATCCTCGCTGCAGTCCACGCCAAACGGAATCACCTGAGGATGGAAATTTCAAAGAAACGTCAGACGACGGACATTTAAGTGGAGAAAACAGATTAAATAGAGTTTGGGAAAAATGGAGTGGAACTTCTCGTTTTGGGATCAACTTAAATGACAAAACCAGACGATAAAAACGCATTTGTTTGACCGGAATGAGTCGTGTTGTGTTTGAGCGGAAAGCGATTCATTTCTTAGTACGTGTTCTCTACTCCAAGTTTTGGGGAGTTCCCCGTACGGCAATAAAGCACACGTCAAACACTTCAACGTGGCATTTAAAGGGCAAAATTTGAAAAAAAAAGTCTTGTTGGTGTTCTGGGGTAAGAGGGAAGAGGAGGAGGAGGGAGGAGGAGGATCACACCACCGTGGAGGTGAGCGGATGAACACATGTTAAGAATCAACAACAAGAGGCTGCCAGCTCTTGTCTAGGAAGCAAGCCATCACCACAGGTTGCAAAATAAACTCTGGTGCCCCGCAAAGCAGTCTGCTGCAAGAAATGTAAACATTCGCTCCCCGAGTGAGAGCGAGGCCGGGAGAAAGAACAGAGAGTGTGAAGAGGAGAAGGGAAAATAAAGGTTGAGAGCAGCGAGAAGACAAGTGGGAAGCAGCGGCCTGACGACCATTGCACTCGCTTTTGGAGCGAGAGGGGACTGCGGCGGCAGAAGCAGCAGAAGGCCTGCCTCCACAGTCAGAAGAACTGGCACCATGGCTTAACCTTTACCTAAAAGGCTGATTCCTGATTCGCTGATGGCATTTCAATGGAATATTCCATCTTTAAAGGCTACACACAACCCACTGCAAAACATTCCTTTGAAAACAAAAGCCAAGATTCCCGGCTGCTCACTCCCTGCTGTTTTACGCAGCACGCTGCAGAACAGAATGCACGGAAAGAGGAAACTTTAAGATGATGTTTTCAGCCATGCATGCAATGAAAAGCAACAAAATCCTCCTCCATCTGTGGAGCAGCGAAGAGCAGCTTCCCTGATTTTCCTGCATCATCTCCTCATCCCTGGTTGGCTGATAATTAAAGTAGCGAGTTTTGCAAATGCTGCTTTTATTGCTTTTCCATTTTAGTCATTGAGGGAATCCCATCATTATTGAGGGGCTGCTAGGAACAAACCCCCCGTGAGGAAAAGACCAACCCAAACATGCAAATATGCCTTAAAGCCTTAGTCACAACTGCCCTCATGACTGGATACGGGCTGTCAGCAGGCAAAAATGGGCAAACCTGCATGGGTCACCCTAGTGATCCACGCAAGGTTATAGACCAGGGATGTCAGAATCCAGACTTCGAGGGTCGGTGTCCTTTCACTGAAGCTCCTTACTGGCCGGACACACCGGATCCAGGCAGATAAGACAGGATTTCTGGAAAACCAGCAGGAGGCTGGCCCTCAAAGCCTGGAGTTGTAGACCGTTGCAAAAATGTGCATGCATATTTTTATCAATGGGCAGTCTGCAGAACATTTATACAACACCCAAGGGTAAAGTAAGGGTGAAGTGGGTGAGACGCCAGTGTGTCACATAAGGGCAGGCACCTGGCATGAATGCTGACTTTTAGAGAGAATAGTTTATGTGGGCATCCTACGGGCGCCCTGTAGGCACACTACATGAATGCAGCATTTGAACGTGATCAGTGAGGTGCCAGTATGCGCACCTGACTAAAGGCTAGTGTGCGGCGTAAGGACACAGCGTGGAAGCATCACTCGTATGGGTGATTCGTATCGTGAAGTGATTCACATACCACACGCACGACAATCATACGTTCCATTTTCATGACGTCACTGGAAACTGTAAGACACACCTGCTCTCCTTTTAATGCCTTAGTCCAGGGGTCGGCAACCTGGACCTCTCAAAGAGCCATTTTAAAGACTAAAGCCGCAACAGTAGAGGTGTTAGAAAAAATTCTTTTGCCAACATATCGCAATAGTTAATTTGGCAATACTTGTATTGATTCAAAATACTGTCAGGATATTTATTTAATTATTTATTTTAATTATTTTTATTCTTTATGAGCGTCATGTTTCCTTTGATCTTTTGTCCAATTTCCACAACCTTGAATAGACTTTTCGGTCTTTCAAAACAAATTCACTTTGATGCAGACTCCTTTCTATTTATTTCTTTTCTTTAAATTCAGTAAACCCAATAAATTATATTAATTCTTTTTTTATGGATGACAACTATTTTTTATTAGGAAGCAGCTGTTTTGTTGCGGGTCTGGAATCATGAGCGGTGAGTCTAAGCCCCGCCCCCGCCTCTCTACCTGTTCATTGTTTTCCCCCGCGTGCAACCCCCCCTCCAGCGTGTTCTACACAGATAGCGCAACATGCGTTCATCATAGCAGACAGGTGACAGGATAGTGGGAGCATCCTAACGCAAATTTAATTAATTTTACGCGGAAATGGGTGGTGTAACCCTTGTGCTATCCTATGCACTTTAACATTGGGAGTTGGGTCATCTAGACCCACTAGACAGTGCGCTGAACCTTTTTTCTTCAATGATTTGTGATCTTCACTGGTCTCCATGGATTACATGAAATCCTCTCCACCTTTATCCACCTTTGTCATGGTAGGGAGAACCCGTCAATGTAAGGGTGGGGTCATATAAGATAGCACAAGGGTTAAGTCTAGGGGGGAAAAAAGCCTTTTTTTTGGGCGTTCATGTGACCCTACGAGATCACCGCTGACTGTCTTTTCAGAAGAACTTTCCATCTCATAACAGACTCTGGTCGGCGTGCACAGCTGCAGACACGGCCCCTCCGCGCGTTTACGCTGCTCTCACTACCTGACGGTGTTAAAGGCACCACGGCAATTTTAGAACATGATCGTTACTTTACAAAAACACAGAGAGCCACAGCACAGGAATGAAAGAGCCGCATGCGTAGTGGTAAACCCCAAACGGGTTTTTGGGGTGTCCGTGCCCAAAGCGCATACCCACCAGAAAGGGCAGTTGGGACTAAGGCATGAGATTGCAGCAGCTCCTGGCTGCCCAAAAATCTGCCGGACCCATACGGTTCCATCCCCTGTACGGGTGCATGTGACTAAAACCTAATTTGGGATTATATCCGAAAAACTGTCAAACTAAACAGAAAACATCACCTCGTTTTGTTTCAATTCTGGATTTGTGGCAAACTAGAAGGAATATCAGTGTGTTACTTTTCCAAAACAACTGGACTGGCAATAATTTCTCCACCTGGATTAGTAGAGTCCCATCCAAACTGAGCGGTCTACAAACAAGGCTCCATTACTGCCCCCCGCCAGCTTCATCCCAGCGGGAGCCACGGTGGCAGTCAGGATGCTGACTCTCACTCCGCTTTACTTCACTTCCTCAAAGCCCGGCTCGCTCAGCTCCCGGTTTTTACGGTGGCCGAGCAAACCGCAGACCGTCAGACACCTCTCTGCTCCCCCTTCCCCTGTAAAAGAGAAGTGGTGGCCGTCTGGCAGCTCGTTTATTATGACGGCAGTGGTAGACTTGCTGAACTCTCTCTCTGTTGTGGCGGGAGCTGCCTGTGACTCATGGCGTGTCGCAGGACATGCAGGAGACAGCGAGGATCCAGCCAAATGTGGGCCATAGAAATGAAGACATAGGGCCTCTTGAATGGGTGTAAAGAATAAATGGCTGTACGGATGCCAAATAGGGTATATTGGAGGCTGAGAAGGGGGGCCCTTCCCCAGTGTCTACACGGGATGGAGGTTCTCATGAAAGCATGGAAAAATAGGAAAAAAAAGATGTGTTTACCCAGAAGCAGTTGAGGGCCTGTTTTCCACCGCGGCGTGACCTGGGCCCGCTCATTATTATTCATACCATTCCTCTTAGCCAGCAGATATATGGAGCAATTATTTAGGCAATTAGCGTAATGTGATATGTTTGCAACTTGCAGCGAGCACGAACCGGCTGTCATCATGGGCGAGTACGCCGGGGTAGAAAAACACAACATATCCCACTTAATCCTTAAAATGGATTGGATTTTTTTTTTTCAACAACAAAAAAAAAAAGGTTGTTTTTAACGTCACGGCCGCCACCTCAACAGGTTTGCAAGTTCTGCAAGATGCGACAGTTGAGCGGGAAAGGCGAGAAACCGTAGAGTGGTCTGGGGTGATGAAAAGCTGCTTATTTACAGCCTGAGTGGAAACTCTGGAAGGCACAAGTTTCCCATGTTATTTTAAGTACAGATGAGGGAAACTAAATAGGCACGGCCGCTAACAGCGGAGAGGGGAAGCTAAGAGGGATCAGTGTTTGTTTACGTAGCAGAAGTCTCCTGCAATGTGGTGCAGGGCTCGGGCCAAAACGGACCGTTTTCTGCCGCTGCAAACACGAGGAATCTGAATGTAGGAGCTCGGTCGGCCATGAGACGATCGGAAAAGACTCTAAAATCCAAAGTAGAGTGAAATCTGCATTGGGGTGTTTACCTCCTTGGTGGAGAGTGTGGACGGACAGCAGTCCCCTCCGTCATACTGGCAGTAAGCCCTGTTGTTGTTGGTGTCGCACCAGCCGTCCCCTCCAAAAGGCTAGGAGCAAGATGTAAACAAGAAACCGTGTCATGGTGGCAGATATAACACTTTTTATTTAGTCTGCAGAGCCCAAAAAGAAGGTAAGGCAAATTGTAATGATTCAAAAGCATTCAATCTGTGACCTAATATAGGATAAAAGTAATTAGCAGTTGTAAAATTAAGCCACACTATAATTGTCTGTAAAACATCAACATGCTGATGATAAAAAAAAAGCTTCCTGCAGTTAAGACAGTTTTAAAGAAGGCAGGTCATTTGAGACTGTTGTTATTGATCCTCCTGCTAGAGCTCGTGTTGTTGCCACTGAACTGCTCCAGGTTGTTAAAACGCTGGAATGTTGAAATGACGTAACAGCCAGCAAGGAAAACAGCAGTAAAAAACAGCACTTTGTAAGCTCTCCGTCACATTTCAGCTCCATAAACTCCACTCTTAACCGCTGCTCCTTTCATCTGGGTTCCTCGCTCTCTCTTTTTTCACGGGGCCAGCCTGAAAAACTGTTAATTATGAGGGAAACTTTTCATCAGCGCTGACAAGTTTGCTTCAGTAACAGGAGAAGTGCTATTGCTTCTGAAAAAAAATGCATTCTTCCAATCCTAAATGGAAAAGTAGATATACATTTAAAAATCAATACAATACTTTTATTGTTTTGTGAATGGGGATTTTTCATTTTTTCTCTCAATTTAATTTGTGTTTAACATTTTTAATGTTCATCTATTTACTTAACTTGATGTCAATCTGTCAGCTTTTTACATTTAGGTTTTATGAATTACCATTCATGACAGACATCAATGCTAAATTGCAAGAGATGCTGCTGTTAAATTCAAAGTTACTTTTTCTAAAACAGGGGTCTGGAGCCTTTCAGGCTTAAAGAGCCATTTGGGTCCATTTCTCACTGACAACAACTTCCCCCTTTAGAAAAAGAAGACACCCATTTGTATCTATGTTATCGTCACTATCATGATAAATTTAAATTAACTACTGTTTTTATTGGCAAAAATAAAACATTAACAAAGAGAAAATAACTTTTTTTCCCAAAATATGAATGTTTCTAACTTGACAGAGGTTCACATGACTTACTTTCACAATAAATGACACCCTTTACCACATAGGATTATCTGGAATGTAGTAGTAGGAACCGTAATGGCAGCAGTGATTTAAAAAAAAAAACGTTTATTTCACTTTTTTTTCTGCGAAAAATTCATAGATCAAACAAACGAAAATCAAATCAGAGCAAATGAAGTGACCCATACTGGATTTTTTTAACTGTAGACGCACTTGAAATCCTTGAATGTGTTCAATAATAGAAAATCCTTCTAAAAATCCTTAATTCTGGTTGTACTTACTGACCTCCAATTGATTTTATGTGTTACACTGCACACAAATCTGTCAACATGTTTTAGTTCCACTTTGATTTATACTGTCCTTCAACTGTTGAATAAAGTTTGAGGTTTTTTTACTCCACTCCTTGCTTACATTTGACTCTACAGTTACTTTTTAAAATACATTTTCTTTAACCAGAAAGCCACATAGAAAGGGCAAAAAGGCCATATGTGGCTCTAAAGCCGCATGTTGCAGACCCCTTTACTAGAATCCTACCAATGGCTTTCTCAATTATTGTAATTCTATTGTGGGAAAGTACTGCTGACAATATTTTACAGTACAGAAACCTAAATACAGAGTATTAAAGCTATAGGGTTTTCAGGCAGACATTTAAATTGTTTCTTCTAATTCCTGAAGGATCTTTGTTTTTATAGTTGGTATCCTTAAAATATTTTAATACTACCTGCTACAACCTTTTTTTTCCATTTTAACTTACAATTCATTTATTTTACATAAAGCTATTGTAAACTTCCCTGCACAAAAAACCCTGCAGTTTTGAGGTAGCTAAGTCCAAAAACTATTATGCTGAGAAGTGTTTTGCTGCTCTTTGAAAGAGTTACAGCAAGTGCTTTGTCTGTCTTCACTCCAAAGATAAGAGTTCCCTCCTTTTCTAAGGAAGATCCAGAGATGGAGCCGATCTACTGATGAGGTATCAGCTCTGCCCGGCACCTGCTAATGACCTCAGTAACAGAATCCTCTGAACTGTGGCCCGACAGAGAATAAATAGCCAAAAAAAGGAGCAAAAAAATGCAGACGTGGAGTCGGTAAGAGGTGAGTGTGACCGGCTCTGGCACTTAAGAATGATGGCTACGTAGCCTGATGTTTCCTGCTGTGGTCATTCAGATAGAGGTATGTGTTTAAAGTCTGAAGTGGACGGAAACATCACATCCAGTGTACTGATGAACGACCCGGGCCCTGGTGTAGAAGTTAAATCTGCCTCTGCCTTTGGAGTGTGTCTGTGAGGATTTAGAGTAATGACTGTTTGCTTTGGCAAACCCAGCCTGACTGAGGAAGGAAATCGATGAATTCAATGTGATTTAACAAGAAAGCCTTAACACCCCCCCCCCCCGAAAAAAATGACTTGATCAAAAAGAAAAAGAGCAGATGCACTTATCACTTGATAACTGTTTAAACGTGTTTTATGTAGGGGGTTATTGGTGGTCCCTGACTTTTGTGTAATGCTTTGGCCAAAGCAGGTTCCCTTTGGGGGAAGACAGGAGTGGCACGCACGTTTGCGGAATTTAACTCGCGCAGAATGTTGAGACTAAAGGGGAAAACCCTAAAGGTTTTTCCCCGAGGTGCCAACAATTTGAAATGAGTGCAGAATGTCAGTTTTAGTTTTGGCTTCATCCGATGGGCTGATGGAGACACTTCAAAGGCCTGAACCTGTGCAGAAGGAAAGAGCAGCTGCTGAGAAGATTTCTCCAGCTTTCTCCTCTCTTCAAAGAACTCCCTGGTTGAAGAAACCCCCTACCTTTCCCAACTAAATGGCCGTGGCATGGATAAATCCATTTAATCGCTCTGTGTCTGAGTAAATACTTTACCAGCGACTACAACACAAGCTTCAAACAAATCACTTCTTGTGTGTACATTTATGAATACCTGCACAAAGCACTAACTTTCACTAGCCTCAAAACCCATTGAATGATTGGAAACATTTCCAGAAATGGCCTTTATCCCAGCAATACATGCATTTTGCCTCTTGGTCAAATCTCTGCAAATTAGGATAAGCCTTTTAAATTTTTTGCCCCCCTCTCTTTTCTGAGGTTAATTGAAAGGCTAAGGTCCATGTTGAGGTTAATTAGCATTTTCATTCCCCTCCAGGCTGCATATACATAACTCTTCAGAGACATGCATCCAACCAAGAAGATTGGAGCAGCCAGAGTTGGCTGCACACCTCAGTCTCAAACGGATAATTAAAAGTTCAGCTGGTTTGTCTGTTATCTTTGAGCGGTGACTTGCCCTTAAATCAGAGCAAAAATAAAAAAACAACAACAAAGAAAAACACAGAGAAACAAATCGCAGGCCAACGAGGCACTGTAAGGGTTCTGTGGTTTTGTTTGGTTTTTGTGGTTTTTGGTCATGTTCTGAGTTTCCCTCAGTCACACGGTTTCCCGGTCCATCATGATCCACAGCTGTCATCATTTTAGTTAGTTGCACTCAGCCTATTTAGTGTCTGCTTTTGAGGTCATTTGCTCTGTTGTGTCACCTTTTTGTTGCTCCATGGGTTTTGGCTTTTTCAATTTGTTTATGAAATGTTTTATTTTGTGTCACCAAGCCTGGTCTCCTGAATTTTGGGTCATCCACTTGCAGCTCCTGACAGGCACCCTTCTGGTGCTGACTCTTTAAAGACCTACTCCAATGAAAAGGGTGTTTTTGCTGTTTTTAACTTATTTTTTAGCATTTTCCTGATGATGGAGAACATATATAAAGAAAGTGAAGCGTATTATTGCTTTATGCAAATCGTGGGGAATCAGGAGCAAACAAAAAATGCAGTTTGGGGGCCCCCGTGGCGGTCCTGCTGGCCCTGGACTGGGTGGCGGATGTGATCACCCGGGGGGCGGTTGTTCTCTATCTGCTGACATGCGGGTGTTGGGGGGGGGTTTCTGGCTGCTGCTGCTGCTGTGGCGGGGGTCTTGGTGTGGGGATGGCTGGGAACTCTCCCTCCTTCTTTTTGCATTCCATCATCCATTTTAGAAGAACATAAACACTCACTTGAGTACAGGTGTTAGCTCACCTAGTTAGCATGACTGAATGAAATATTTCACACTAGTTGGTTTGAAGGCATAAGTATGCATGTGTGAACATTATTTGTGTAGTGTACATGTTGACATGTGAACATTTTTTGAGCCAACAGGTGTGTTTATAACAATTGAGTGTATGTGTGGACAGGCCCCGCCCTTATAGTACTACATCTAAACCTCACCGTAATGAGTATATTTGAGTGTATTTTCAAATATGATTAATATGAATAAAGTTTGGCCTCGATTACAAAAGGGGTTTATTCAGTCATACCTCTGGTTTGTCAGAAGATACATAACCCCTGTTTTTAAAGTAAAATATGTCCAACACAAGAGGCCTTCAGCTCTCATCTGTTTGCCCAGCTGTTGGACAGGACAAGTTAAAAAAAAAAGCAGTTTGAAAAAGATTGTATTTGTTACATTGAAAATACAATGGGTCCCTACTTAGAAGTCTACAAACCATGCTCACTACTCAAAAAAAACAAATAAATATTAGCATTTTACAAAGACTATTTATGAATCCACTGTGTTCTGAAGATGAAAACTTCATACAAAATGCACAAAAATACTTTAAAGAGCCTACATAATGCAAAGTCTACTTTTTTATATTAATTCCTCACTATTAGTGGTATTTTGATCCATTCAAAGTATTCTGAGTATTCTTCTAAAAACCTGTGCTCTGAGCACCAGCCCCACCCATTCCACAAAAAAGAGCAGATTCTCACATTGTGATGTCACCGGCCCCTTCCAGGAAGAGTCTGTGTGGCCAGCACCGCCCCAGGGCCAACACACACACCCGCTTTCTCCACCGAGCTAGCAGTGATTGGCAAAAACCTTTCATTTTATTTGCACAATAAGAAAATCCGTCTTTGCAAAAGTTTGGATGATGTTGTTTTTTTCGTGGGCGAATTGCAGAAATGCAGTTTAATCTAGGTTGGAGTAATGAAAGGCAGTGCCTCAGAGATGTAGTCATTTTACTTCCAAGTAGAAAAAAGGAGCTGTGAAAATAATTTAAAAAATATTTAAAAAATTGTTCTTTAGTGTGCCAAAGGTAAAATACTATCATACATGTGGATATAGTTTACCCTGACGGGGTAAGAAAGGCATGATATAGGCCCCTTAAAATACTTTTTTTTTAACTTGTTCAAACGCAATGGTCTATATTCACCAATCTAGTGAGCATCAATGTATACTGGTTTTTTGCAGACTTCTAGAAAATTTCTAGTGCACTAAATTTTGGAATTGTAGATTTGGATCCCCCTACAAAAAGTTTTTATTTTTTACTTTGGCTAAAAACGAAATAATCATAAATAAAAGATTTATATAAACTCTTTTAAAATAGATCAAAAGAAGATCGGAATGGGACTTTAAGCTGGTGTACTGTCATGAGTCTTTTAAAGAAAACTGAATTCTTTTGTTTAAACATGAAAATACACTTTTTTCCTACTAACACCCAATTCTTCTTTTTTTAGTTTTATTTTATTTCCACCACTTATCTACCACCTCAACTCCTCACTACAAAATGTAACAGTGTCATCCTTCTAAATTTTCTCTTTTTGGTGGCATACTTTTAATACTTTTCAAATTATTTCTGTATGTATTTTTGCAGCTCACAACAAAAGCACTTTATGGGGAAATGTCGGAAAGTCCAAGGCCGATCAAATACAGTTCAGTTTATCGCAATTCAGGTCTAATCGGAATCCAATTTAAACACCTATTTAGAAGAACTGTATGTTCTGTTGTTATAACTGTCACTACGGCAGTGGGTGGTTATGAGCTGTAAAGCAGTCAGATCTCGCTGTTCCCATAAAACCTGCAGCATCAAACGCCCAAAAGGGAGAGCGTGTCCTGCAGTGAGGAGCCAAGAGCCCTGGATGTGCACACCTTCACCAGCAGACAGTGAGCCATTCCGCCTTCAAAGTGGTGGAGAAAGTGTTTCCAGAGGCATGCGTGCCGGGAGGTTATCTTCACTGAGCTCCAAACGAAAAAAGGTGGACACATGGAGGAGAACTTGATCAAATAAAAATCCAGGAAAGATATCATCAGCAGAGCAATGACGTTTAATCAGCCTCTTATGTTTAGTCTACAGTCGTGCAAAAAAAGGCTCAGGTTGGGTAAATGAGTGGCCTTAATTGAACCCCCACATTTTTATTTGCATATTTTTGTTTTTCAAAAGCAAACATTTTTGAAACGTTTTCTCACGCTCCAACCTTTAAGTCGCAGCAGGTGTTTGTCAGACATAACAACCCTCCGTGAGTCCCGATCGGAGGTGTCGGCTGTGTGTCACAGCGGTATCAGTTTTGTGGAACAAAGATTGTAATCAAACGTTTTGCTTTTCTTCTGCATTTTTGTACAATTAATACTCGCTCAGTTTTAATTTGATTCAGGCTAAAAGCTTCACCGTGGGATCGAGCAAATCAGAACAGCAGAGTTTACTTTTTTTTTTGTTTTAATCATTTCTGCCAAAATACCTCAAATCAAACGATGCATAATTTAATGCATTTAATTGGCTAGTGGTCCAGTCTTATATCTAGTAATTAAGCTTGACACTTCTATGAAGAAGCTTCTAGTAGGAAGCATTTACTTTCTAGCACTAAAGGTGAGATAAAAACATTTAAAAAGTATTCTTTGCTGGACAGGAGTCCAAGGTAGATGTTTTAGCCAACTCACACTGTCAACCCGGAAAGGGATGCATGGTTCGATACGGAGAGGGAAGCAATGACATCTGGAGGAAATCTGGCACAGATCACAAGCAACACATGTGGTCTAGTATAATTTACAGAGTTGTAGTGGAGGAGTGGGTCACAAGCAACTGTTTTGCCTAGCAGCAGCCACGGCAAAGTGGAGGGGGAAAATGTAGTGCTGGCAGGTCGGAGCGAATATTTGAATACTGTGAGCCATCAACAGTTTATGTGTTCCATCGGCAGTTCCAGCCTTTTTCTCTGAACCCGGAGGGTGAATGTCATATCAAATCTAACGGCGTTTGCGGTTTGAGATGATTTACTGTTGGCGTTAAAATGTGCATACAGATTTTTTGATACCCGCAACATCTGTTTCAGGATCTCCAAGGCTCATCGCAGGTGTCGCTGGCCAGGAAGAAGGCTTCCTCCTAAAAAGACTGATGGTCTATCGCAGGGCTCCATTAAAAGTTTAATGTCAGATTATGTTACTGTCTTTAATATTACGAGCAAAGTCGCACTTGTATAGCTTCTGAATAGAATTTGTAGACTTATTTAGAGAAATAATAGATGTGTTTCTCTCATATTGGAGCCTTTTTATCTCAAAACTTAGAACTCCCATTGATTACATATATTATATAAACATATCAAAATATGAAACTGAGTGCTCAACTGTGAACTATGAATGTAAGATTTGATGAAAGGTGTCGTTTTTAGTCCCAAAAAGCATAAACTGAGATCTGTATGTCATGCTGTTCCACATCTATCAAGCGCTTTCTCCAAAAAACAAAGCCCTCCATGGGTCTGCCTTAACCCTTGTGCTATCCTAGGCACTTTAACATTGGGAGTTGGGTCATCTAGACCCACTAGACAGGGCGCTGAACCTTTTTTCTTCAATGATTTGTGATCTTCACTGGTGTCCATGGATTACGTGAAATCTTTCCACCTTTATCCCCCTTTGTCATGGTAGGGAGAACACGTCAATGGTCATCCTAAAAGCGGGTGACTTTAGGGACAATCCTCAGGATCAGTCAACACTTCTCTGGCACGGCCAATAACAGACAAGTTGTGATTTTTGTTGCTTTTAGTCAAGAAGGGAAACACTGCAAACGTCAAAGCTATACAAAAAGATACTTCAAACATTTAAAACCTTGTTTTTTGGCGTTCAAGAAATTTCAGCAGGTTTTAAATTATTTTTTAAATTTTCTTTGCTCCTCATTTTTCCAAGCTAAGGAAATTATTCTTAATATGAGTCAAGATCCTTTTGCTCCAAACTCTTGATGAAAGAACATCCTAATTTAAGACTCAAATTAAACTCAAATTGCACTGTAATTTTTGGTTTGATTTTAAGCATGTTATTTTAAAGTCCAATAAATACTGACTAGTTTATTATCAATAAATGTATTGTCCTTATTTTGGAAACCAAAATTTAGATTTATGTTCTAAGAATAAGTGCTAGTTCTTTTGTGAGGATTCATTAAGATGGGCCAATTAGAACTAGGATCGTATTCCAATTTTTTTTCTAAAATTCATTTCAACTTATTGCACTAGTATGTTGTCACCATACTCAAAATGAACTACGATGGGGTACATTAAAACAAATAAACAATACTAACCACAGCTTCAATGTGTTCATTCACCAAAAATGAATACACACTTTTTGGATACAAGTGAACACTCCAGTAACAAGCAAACAAGTACAAGCCTCTAGTAAAATGTCTAAAGCTGTGTTTATGTAAAGAGATGTAAGGATGACCCATACAACTTACTCTAAATTTAGGGCATAAAGCCTACTTACTAAATGATTTTTCATAGCAAAAACATGTTTTTTTTGTTTATGTTTTATGCTGACATTTTATGAACCTAAATTATCACTCTAGTTTTGAGAGAAACACACTAAGACGTTTACAGATAATGATCATTTGAAATGACCGTACAGCAGGGTAAGACCTTTCATTACCTTGTGAGCTTTCATTTGTTTGTCTTTTCTGTCAAATAAAATAAGTAACCACAAATGTCTGTTGGATACTTCGTTAGAATCGGTTGACATTTCCAGCACCGTTTCTGGAAAGCAAGAAAAAAGAAAGAAACAGAAGCTCCTTTGACGGAATATGCGTTTCTGCCGGAGATTTGTGTTTATGAAAAAAATGCAGACGGACAGGTATTTTTTAAGAAAAGATAAAAATAAAGATGCCACAAGATTTATTTTTTGCCTAGTGCTCTCCAAAAATAAATCCTAAATGGATTTTTACCAGATATGGTCATTTTGCATTATAAAAGCTAACTTAATGCACTTTGTTGTGTGAAAGAACACAATTATAATTGCATACAACCAAAAGACATTCATGAGTTGGAGGCCACTCTAAATGTAGCAATTAGGTCAAATATTAAAGGAAATAAATGGTCTTTTCCAAATTTATAGAGAAAAAAAACCATCTGGGTCATGGAAAACTTCAACTTCAAATTTCATGGCCTCTCAACACCTGTGAGGGATTTACTAGTTTCTGGCCAAAACGGTATCATTCACCACTAAAACACTTCACTGACAGCTGACAAGATCCGGGTGAGACTGATATCTCTGTGGATAATCCTCCTGTGTCAGCCTCCTTGGAAAGATGAATAGAATAAAGGGAAAACCAAAACGGTACCATTCAAATGTCTGCAAATGCCTCGCTTTTCCTACCTCACAAGACTGGATGCAGTGGATGTTCTGAGGGTTGGGATACCACTTCAGCTTCCCGGTGCAAACTATGCTCTAAGAAGCAAAGAAAAGAGCACATCTTTTAGGAGAAAAAACCGCAAAGAAAAAGGAAAACAGCTGAAGAAAATCATGATTTACAGACAAAAACTGTACTTTTAAGGCAAACCATTTTTTACTTGAGCAACATTATTTTGATTAGAATTTACAGAAAAAAAGTTAAATTGTTGAAAGTGGATTAGGTCCAGGGATTTGTAAGAATTTGAGATAACACAATTCACAAAGTATCGTCAAAGATATGTTGTGAATAATAAGAGATCAGCCCAACTATTTGACTTTGGCAAGAGCAGACTGACTGACCACCCAACGTTAAGGCAAAACTGACGCGCTGTTTGCCACATCATTAACGCAAGCGCATTTCCTAAGATACGATATTGAGAAACATTATCCATCTTTTAGGGAAAACAACAGCACAGGTAGTCTGATCCAAGATCTGCCATTCCTGTTTTTTTTCTTTTTTACTGATGTGTAAACACAGTGTGTGAGAGATATGAGAGCAGTTCCTAGAAGGCTTGACGTCAATCTGAACCTTTAGTCCTGCTATCTCCCTGTGATTCTTTGCAATGTAAAAACACTCGAATGATAACAAACACACGCTCACTATTTGATTTTGTAGGACTATTAGTTGACCCATATAAGAAGAAAAAAAATTCCAGATAACCTTAAAAAAACACTAACTTGGTAGAGGTCAGGTATTATCCGATATGAGAAACATTTGCGCTTTCATCTGGCCATCTATTCTTTAAGCATCAGCAGGTTTTAGAGCCGTGGTAGCACACGGGAGGCTCACGGCTCCCTGCTTTCTCCAGCTTCCTCCACATAATCATGGGGGGTCCCCAGCTGCACCCACTCAAGGCGGGCGATAAAATTGCCCAAGAAGTCCTGGGTCATCCCTGGGGCATCAGCTCAAGCAGCGCTTCCACCAGGTGCCTGAATAATGCATCTACCAACATCTTAGAAAGCATGTCATATTTTTCTGGTAACCTTTAAAAAATATATCCTCAGCAGAAACACTTTCTAGTTCACTAAAGTCTAAAAACCTGCTTATGTTTAATCATCGTTTCTGTGTAAGAACAACCAGATCATTTTAGTGGCCAAAAAGTGAATCCTTAAAGTTAATGAGATGGAAAAAGTCCTATCTAAAAGGGTATGCACTCTGAAACATTGCAGTTTCACTTTCTTGATTGCCTATTTAGTTTCTAAAATGAGCAAAATTGCTGTAGCACAAAGGTAGAATGGCTGACCTCTGATTGACAGAATGCGGGTTCAGATTCTGCTCTGGTGTGCGTGGAGAAGCGAGGCTTCACGAAGCACTGAGGCTTTCCTCGCAATTATGTCGAAAAAGATTCAAAGCTTCAAGACTTTAATGATGGGGACATCTGGTGAAATACTAAACCCATAGCGACCTTTAAAGAGCACAACTGCAGCACTGCAACCGTTTCAAACCCATCATCGCAAATAAGGTTCAATAAGGTCTTTGAGGTCATTTAAGTGTTTTGTTCATTCATACCAAATATGGATTTCCCCATTATTACAAAAGGCTAATCAGATGCACCCCCCATACTCTAAAACATATTCCAGATTAACCCAAAAAATAAATGCAAATTATTTTAAATGTGAGATGTTGGTTAAGGCTTTGAGTTTTATATAAAAACTGCACTAAAAGTCCATAAAAAGATAGAAATAAAAGTGTAGAATTTGGACCATTTTAATCGGATTTTTATACAAACTGATTATTCATGTCAACCATAAATCATTCCAACCGAAGAGACATAATGTTTATGGAAACAATTTCAAGTTTAAGTTTGATAAAGTAAAAAAAAAAAAAAAAAAAAAAGAAGAGCAAATTGTAATGTTTGCCTAGTAAAAAAGTAGGGGTCTAACAATTCATTTTCAGAACAATTCTATTCATATCCTAATTTGATACAATTCATAGTCATTTTTGGTTCATTTCGAACGATCAGATTTGATCCGATTGACTGACCTAAAATTGATCCAGAACATCTTTTGCCAAAAATTCAACCAGTGAGACTCAGAAATAAATATATGGGTACTAAACAGTGTAGTTGAAGTTTTATATATTCTTTGTATTTCTTGTAAGATAATCAAGTCTAAATTAAATATGTGTACAAACAAACAAACAAGAATTAATGACAAATCCATTCACATTTTAGCTTCCTAAAGTTCAGCCCATTATTGGTTTTCCACATCAAAATAATCCAAAGGGAACATTATCAGAAAATTCGACCACACTGTATGGTCACATGTCTTTGCATTTCCACATATTAGACTGCAATGATATGCTCATTTCTTTTGGAGCCGAATGATGCCTGGACTGTTTTATCACTAGGTGGCGTACCACAAAGCAGCCACAATTTTTAATGCCTCTTCACCTGTGGTTTCAAGTTCATTCATGGTCGTTACGGGAGGACCAGTGGTCCGAATTCTGCCATGATGCCAAAAACCAGCGTGAGACAGCGGTAGGTGTTAGTGTTTGGCCCGCTATGCTACAACGAGGCCACCAACATTGAAGTGCCATTTAAGTGGAATGAAAAATAAACAAAACCAAGCCGAATGACGAGTTGAGGTGAAAGGACTTGAAACAACTACTAAAAATGTGGCACAAAAAACTTGAAAAAGTTTTTTTTTTTACTGCTATACTGTCCAATACCAAAGGTTTTTGTTCTGTCTGGATCACAAAGACTCAAATCAAATTGCTCTATCAGCAGCTCAACTGTTAATCGTAGAAATGTACACATTTCTTTTTAAGATAATGAAGATGTTCTCTACTTTCTCCTGATGTTCTGTCTCTGCTACGCTGCTCAGCTGCAGCAGCGCAAATCCCAATGTCTGACTTCCACGCAATACTATTTTTTGGATGGTTCATATCTGCTGTAATCGCCCTAATTGAGTCCTATCTGCCGCTGCATCGCCACATGGCAAGAGTTGACCCGCCGTGCGGGTGTCCAGGCTTTAATGACACACCCGGCTGGTTTTCGTGGTCGTCTTACCTGGACTGTGGTCGGCAGAGTCCAATATTTTAAAGTGTCAGCTGTGGTGCCATTAGGCAGGACTACCGCGTCATACAAATCCACATCCTGAGCGAAAATGCATGTTGGGTAGCACATAGCACCTGCAACAAAAATTAAAACAAAACAAAAAAGGTTTGTCCACAATGACATGCAATGACTTTTACAGCTTTAGTTTTAGTTCCCACCACCTTAAAGTTTCAAATATTCTATTAATAATAAGGTGAGGTCCTGGTTTTACCTTACGCCTCACTCTGTGGTTGTGTTGCATTCAAAATATTAAATTGAAAGAAAAAAAGTCTTTGTTCCAACCAGTATTAAAGAAATTCATGCAATAGAGAATAGGCTAAATTATATTTCTCTATGAAAACATCTTTCCATATTTCTTCTTTTGGTTTAGTATGGAGCATAATTTCCTTTTGGGAGAAGAAACTCCTGTAGCTTCATGGACTTGTTACTGTGATAAATGAGACAATAATACCTTCCTGGTATTTGGAACACACCCAAACAAATCTGATTTTAAAGATCAGATATTGTCAGATCTGGTTGAAGATTTTTTTTTCCATCTCTTTAGTTTGAGAGACAGGAAGAGGAATAATAATGTCACTCACCGATATCCATTCCCTGGTCACAGCTGTACTCCACAGAATTGAGATCTGACGGTGCAGAACAAGAACCCCGAAGCGCGGAACACATGGTAAACTCTGCCGTCCATTCACCATCCTTACTGCAGCGAATTTCAGTCTAGAGAGAAAAAGAAATGGGAGTCTATCATTTTCTGTGCTCTGTCCACACTCTTCCTGCTCAGTTTATCCACAACTTAATGGTTTTATCTATTTACAGCTGAGACTTCATGTGACTCTTCTACATATTTTAGCACATAAAATAAATAGTAAAATAAAAAGGAGAAATCAACTTTTCCAGTATTTCTCTGGTAACTAAACGAAAATGTATAACAAGTAAAAGTGAATTTCAACTTTTTGTGCCTAAAATAATATATTTCTAAAGCCCTCCTTTTACAGCCCCAATACAATCCCCGCTAAACTGAATCACCATCATACCAGATCTCAAACATTTGATCAATTAAAAATGTATTTCGATAATTTATGTCTGTTTAGGTATTTTCTGTCCATCTATCTAAACAAAAACTTAACCTCTCTTCAGAATTTAGTTTTACGTCACTAAGTGTGTGGAAATCTCACATTTTCTGTGACGTCCGGGCACTGCAGGGTGCAGAGGGTGTCAAAGTAAAGCTCATTGGTGCAACTGTACATGCCCTGGAATACGTCAGGCAAGGCCGGGCAGGATATCGGCTCACAGCCGTTTTCCTCCCACTGGCCTCCCTCCAAGCATTCCAGTTGGAAAAACTTCCTAGAGACGACAAAAATAAACACATGCATCTCACATAATTTGCTACGACTACAAGCTGTAAAAATCGTCGTATGGCACCAGAGGCTCTTAATAATACAATCAGACAACTTAAAAGTCATGTTATTAAAGAAACTGCAGCTTGATAAACATCAGTGCTTGATTAAAATGTTAAAAACCAAGAGATTCAAGCATATTCCACATTTTAATTAGCCAACCAAAGAGACATAAGGAAAGTAGCTTTTGCTGTGCATTAATCCCCATTTTATATAAAATTGCTTTTGATGTTTCAATTCTTACAGAAACCTAGCAGAAGTTATTTTATTTTTTTGTTCACTGGATCTGTGTTTCAATGTTAAAATAAATGACAGTCTGCAACAGACTGGCAACCGGTCCATGATGTGCCCCGTCTCAAAAATGGGTGGGATAGGCTCCAGCAACCCAGTGACCCCAAAAAGGGATTTGGCAGGTTTAGAAATTGGCTGGTTTATTTGAAGGAATTTGGAGAAGAAAACATCTTTTCTCCAGAAAGAATTAATCATAACAGATGACAACAAATGTTTTCAGCTTGATCGCTGCATGGAGTGGTGTCTGTATATATTTAATTTCCATTTCATGGAAGAAAAATAATTGTCGTGAGATCAGGATTAGTTATTGAAAAAAGCTCTACAAAAACATCGTAATCATGTCTCATGTCTTGGTTTATGGGATCATGCAGTGATTCTCCCGGCACACTCCGGCTGCAGGAGCTGCATCTGAATGACAGCTGCTTCCGCAATGTCTCTCTGTGACCCAGTTTGAAGACTCACTGTCTGTCTCGCATTACCCGAGGAAAAAATAAAAACAAGAATAAAATTAGAAAGAACTTTTTAAAGAATTATCATTGTCTTGATGAAAATGAGGAAAAATATAATAAAGTTCAGGAGACCCGAGCAGGTTGCCTCCCCAATGCCCCAGCTGCTCCCCTGTCCCTGCCCGCCAGCTAGCCTCCCGGGGTCGGCATAGCTGATCCTAAGAGCTGATCAAGTCACTGAACACATCCTATGTCCAAAGTTGAGATATTTGAACCATGCATACGGAGCTTCCTAAATCCCGCTATTGCAGGACCAAAATGCCACCTGACCCCAGATCGCGTCTGTCCCATTGACTTAATATTGAAACTGGCCGCTCTTGACGCACTCTTGTGCTAAGTGTGAATGCAGCATCACTGTGAATGCGCATGGGTGAGTGGGACCTTTGACTGTAAAACCTTTCGGGCCTCAATCAAGGTAGAAAAGTTTCAAAAAAGTTTTGTTATGTAACTGTTGATATTTTCCACATTTATTTACCAAACGGATGGGAACTGTCCTGTCCTGTCTGTGACTAAAGTTGAAACTTTGACACATTTGTCAGTGCTCACATCAATTTACAGAAGACAAAATTGTCATTCAGTTACTGAACACATACATCTATATATATTGGATTTAAAAGCCAACGGATAAATCATAAATTCCTTATTATATTCAAAGAAGGATCAGGTCTTAGTATTAGTTCGGGCATTTTAATTGGATAGATGCATAAAGAACAAGAATCTATGAAGCAGCTACAGCAAATTTCAATTAGGATGACTCTTGACAATGAAGATTGTCATTCAGCTCTGATTCAGCCATACATTAGGATGGCTAAAATAAATACCCAAAAGAATCATTTTAAATTCTTTGATTGAGCCTGAGATAAGTTGTATGTTTATCTATGTTCCAAAATCTCCATGAACTTGTGAGTATGGTGTCCTTTAATTTTCATTTCATGTCTGTTTACTTGGTTCTTATCGTGCTCTGTTTTCAGGTTTCCCTTTTGTCAGTCACACCAGGTTCAGGTTGGTAATTATCCACGGCTGTTTTCATTTGACTTAATGATCTTCAGTGTATTTAAGTGTCTGATGTTCAGGGCTTCTGCTTGTGTTGCTCTCCTTTGTGTTTGGGTTTGCATGTTTAAATGTGTTAATGAAATATTTAATGCTCCTGCCATTAAACCCAGTCTGACGCACGTTGGGTCATAAATTGAGCCAAGGCTTTAAGATAAAAGAATGGGCAAAAATGCTTCAAGAAAGAAAAAATGTTGTATCCACAATCTCTTCAATCAAAAATGCAGATGTATTTCCACGAACTGCTCAGATCTAACTGTATTTGTGTTAATTAAAATAACAAGGCAAAGAGACTGGTTAAATAAAAACATGCAGATCATGAGAGGATGGTTGACTCATTTGAGAAGTTACCACAGATATTCTTTTCCCCAACATAAGAACTGGACACATTGCACTAGAAGAAGTTCTGATAAAATGGCATACTAGTACTACAGGGTATTCATGATGGACATGATTTGGACAATTGGTAGTTGTTAATGTAAAAACAAAGATACTTCTCTACTGTTAGCTTAGTATTTTAATAAAAGAAAACCACTGAATTCTAAGTATACATTTGAAGGATCTCCATGTGAGACACAGTGTGTCGAGGCGAAATGACTTTTTATAATAATTATTCAAACTGGTGCATAGTTCGAAGGTGAGCCTAAATAGCCTGTTTAAGGCTCTTTAATAGCTGCTGTTATGCTCATGCACATGCTGTACTAATAAAGCATCAGGGGTTATTACAGTGTTTCACAATATATGTTTGAGAAGGTGTAGCTCATAAAGATACCTGGCTGTTTTTCACCTTGTTGGATGGAAATTTAATGTAAAGCCATAAAATATGCTCTTTTTTTACTGGCTTCTCATGGCAGCACGTGTTAGCTAATCCACAATGTAATGGTATGGTCCATATGTATGACATGTTAAGCATGATCTAAACGACTCCACAGTTTCTACTCAATCAAATGTTTGAGGTAAAACTGTTTGCTGTTGACTCCATATTAAGGAGAATATAAACTGCCCCAGAGGCTGTGTCTAATATTGGGAAACCTCCATCTCTTTACTAACATAGGAAATGTGCTCAGTAATGAGCAGTTATTCGGTGAATACAATTTGGCAAAGTGTTGAGGAAGGCCGTGTTAGGAGAGGTACATATTTTATTGGACCCTAATGGGAGTTTGTTCCGAAACTGGATATAGTTATGCGGCTGACAGGCTGAGAAATACCTCTTAAAACTCTACCTATTGATATTTAAAACTTTGGCCTTAGGGGGGTTGGCTGTTCATATAAGGCATTTTTTCACCTCTGAGTAAAGTATCTAAATCAAAGATCCAAATTCTACTGGGTAGTAAGTAGTACAAACCTTGTAAAATTAAGAAAAGAAGGTATTTCCTCCATTAAGCAAGGAGGTAAGTATAATAAAACACTTTGCTATGCTGTGCATACAGAATAGTGGTAGAGGACCAGCTAAAATACTTCTAATGCGAATTCCCACAACCTGAAAAGTACTGTCTGAGTTCCCACAGACACCTACCTTGGTGTATCCTCTTTCAGGCTTCCTAGTACATAGAACCCTGGTTTGCATCTATAGTGGCAAAGGGAGCCAACATTGTGCCCTGAAGCCAGACAGTTTGTACCAAGTAGTTTGGCGTTAGGTACGTTCGGAGCCTCTGGACACTCTATCTTGCAGTAGGCCTCTGGGAAAGACCACAACCCGTCTTCCATACACACCAACCTGTCATTGTCACCTATATGGAGGGGAAAGAGACACAATTTTAGAATAATAAGATGCATCAAAATTGTATATTGCATGTGTGTGTATACAAGTCTTTATTTATGATAATGCAAGTGTGTAATTTTTTTCTTTTGAGTATGACTGAATTGTTTTGTTGGCAGTTTATTAGAAAAAAATTGTTTTAAAAAATTCCCTCATTCAGCTCTAAAGGCCGTGGTAACAGCCACTATGTACATTTTACACATATTGAAAGGATGAAAATTGGTTATACACTAATATATACGTGGAAAAGGTGAGAAAAGTTGTGTGAAATGTTCAGATGTATCACGAATGAACCACATTGAAACCACATGCGTGAAAAGCCAGTTGGACATACGTGGAACTGTCGTGGAAAGCCATAAGTTTGGGTGTGCATCTTGACTTTCAGTCACAATTGCAAAATTGCGTAAGACTTATGTAAAAGTTGCATATAAACTACGTAAAATGCACGTAAACTGCGTAATTCTCAAACAATCAAAACAGCTCATGACCAGCCGGGTCACCGAAACCCTCGACAGGCATGTGTGTACATCAACGAACGACAAATGCATGAAACAGTTGTGAATTACTCATGCCACGCATGTATCACAAAAGGCCGACATTTCATACGAGGAAACTGCGCTGTGTGACTGTGTGGCTGTGTGACATGGCTTTAATGTCACTATTCTAGCTCCTGGATGTTTCACTCCATTGACTTCCATCAGAAAACCAATAAAAAGATGGTAGGAACTTAAAAAAACCTCAAGGACCCAATGTCTGAGTTGTTTAAAAGTTGACAGGTATTTCTAGCTGAACAACTTCTTGGGGTTTTATGGTCTCCAGAGCTCAAAACATTTAGTCCAATTAGGGGGATTTGAAGGTTCCGCCATTCCTTTTTAATGGAGTTGAAAAAACATTTTGTTCGGATAAATTCCAACATTTAAGATTTACAAAATTGAAACTTTTCAGCACCAATCTCCCAAAAGAGCTGAACGTTTTGGTAGTTGAATGAGGTAAATCGGTGAAGGACATGAAGAGTTAAGTATGTCCTAAAAACATGTGAAAAGTGGCAAAACGAACCTCTTCTCGCTCGCTCGCCCCCTTCGTGTGTGTATGCCTCAAAGCGTTCACACAATGAGGATGTTAGCAACTTTTCTATAAAGTAATTTAGGGGTGCAACGATTAATCAACTTAATCGATCATCATTTTATATTCATGCAATTCACTCAGATCCATCTGTCTAAGGCAAGTTAAGACCCACTCCAGTAAAAATTGTGTTTTTGTTGATTTTTAACATTTTCTTGTTGCATTTTTCTCATGATAGAGGTCACGTATAAAAGTATTTAAACTTAAAACTACATATCTAAGTATAGATTGAATCCTAACACTTTTAACCCCTTTACAATTTTTATAATGTCTATTTAAAGTAAATCCTTTTTACCGTGGCGCTGGATATTTTATGTGATACTTAAAAATCAGAGCGATGTTGAGCTTATTAAAATCTGTTGCAGCTGCCGATGTGTGTCGAGCACGTCTCTGAGCGTGCCTTCACTGCTGAGTGTTGCATGACGGCCTTAAAATATAGTTCTCTGAATCAAAGCCACAAATAGAATTATATTTGTGCTTTTAAATATTGGAGTATGTGGTTCTGACTGCTGACTCTGCTGTGACATTTCGTTGTGGCTTTCCAACCGCTAACACAAGTTTGTGGACCCTGTGCCTGTTCTGCCTCAGGAGACATCTATGGCAGTGCATAACCAGGATCACCAAAGTAGAGTAATGATTTTTCACTTATGTGCGTACTGTGATCCCTCAAGTTACGCATGCAGCAGGCCATATTTGTTCTTTTAAAAACACGGTCGACATCTGAGTGGAGAGAAACTGGAACATGTTTTTTTGTGAACATGTGCAGGGGAAGGGAATATTTACACGCATGTCTGTGGAATTATGGATTCGGGTGGAATCTCAGCGACAAAAACCCATACTTGAAACTCAAATGGCTATTAAGAATAAGTGGGGACACATTTTTTTTGAAAAACACATACAGTGGAACTTGAATCTTTTGCCCTTTCCAGTGTTTAAAAAAAAAAAAAGAATCTTTTTAGTTTGAAGCTTAAATTCCAGACCTCATGAAATGTTTCTGTGTGAGAAATGTTGCTTCTGTGCAATGAGGCCCATCAAAAACATTTTAGCATTCTAAGATATTCAGATCACACAGTGCACTCCTACATTTCTAAAATCGATGAACATCAACAATTATAATCTAGTGTGAATTATGTGAGAATTTTGGTCATGCTTGCCAACTCCAAACAGATTTTATGTGGTACACGGTGCACAGAAATAATCTGTAAAAATCTTTTCCTACAAAGCCACACCGCTTGAGCATCACAGCACATGACTGACAGTACAGTTAGCTTAAAAATGGACAGAACCTCCAATCAACCCATCTGACCAATCGGCTCTAAGCCTCTCTAGGAGTTTTGGGAAGTGTAGTCATCCCACAAAATGTGCCTGTTTTTGTTTTAATGCACTCTCTGATCTAGTGTGTGCTATGGTTTATAACCTACAGTATTTTATATATTGTGATTACATCCAAAATTCATTTAACTTAATGTCTGTGGTTATCCAAATGTTGAGCATAAACAAAATTGATTATAGCATGTCCTACCTTTTGTTTGCCTTGTCTATATTATTTTCTTAATTAAAATTATGAATAGTAGATGCCATCCAAGTATGATGTCACTCTCATTGCATAGCTTCCCACTGGCCAGCACACCTGGCAGTGGAGACGTGAGGCAAATCAACACTCCACTAGCATCCCATTCTGACTTAAACTAAAATGTACAGCTCACTGGAAATGTGGTTTTCACTGTGACCTTTTATGAACCGTATTCCAGAGACATCTAGTGATAAATTAAAAATAAAATAAAAAAACTCTTCAGACTGTTTATTATTCACTAGAGACTTTCGGAGACAA
Organism: Oryzias latipes; assembly: GCF_053564925.1. Lineage (NCBI taxonomy): Eukaryota > Metazoa > Chordata > Actinopteri > Beloniformes > Adrianichthyidae > Oryzias > Oryzias latipes. Next base: position 23,991,051 of record NC_136253.1, on the reverse strand, counting down.
GATTCCAGTTCACCAAAACAGAGTTGATGCGATAAAACTATGAGTTACCTTGAAGAATGGCAGGCGGCCCACAGGTGAAGGAACATTGTTTGCCAAAAGTTGTTCCCCAGGGACAGCTGAATATAGCGTGGTAGACATGAGACTGATCAGGGAAGCCACAGTCTACAGGTTGACAGGTCACCACACGATCCCACGATCCATGAAAACACTCGAGCTCTGTCATTCTCTGGTAGATTGATAGAAAAACACAAGTTAGGAAAGTGTGATTTTTGTCAGGATAAGGAGACGGAAAAGATTTGTTTTATCCAAAACATATGTGTAGCTGTGCATATCAAAACTTGCTTAAGGGTATATAAAATGGGGCAAAAAAGTGTTTGTTATCCAAAATAACTGCTACAAAGTATTAAGTTACGGACCAAATACTGATCGTCTCCACCATTTAACAAATACAGTCTTCAGAAATTATACCACATGATTTCCTGGCTAATTCTTCTTCTATTCTGTCTCACACATTTAAAGTTGTTCTAAGATGAATACTACAGACCATTTTCATTTTTTGAGTGGGACAACTTGCAGAATGCATAAATACCAAATAGTTTTTTGCCTCACTATAAATATACAATTAAAGAGAGATAAGTAAGGGAGTTTGTTTGTTAGTTTGGTTGATTTACATCTTTGTTTAAATATTGTTACTTGGCAAAAAGTCCTAAACTGTCAGAGAGTGTTTATTTACTTTTTTTATGATGGTCCTTTTTTAAAACCTATTGAACATTTGTGGAAAAGGGCCGTGCTGCTCAGTCCAAAGTCACCATTAAAATGATGTTGACTTGCAACAAAAGAGGAGGCAGGCTGTCGTGGCTGGGTATCGTTTTTTTTTTCATGCTGCTGAGGTTCCTTTTTTGTAATTGAATACATTGTTTAATCACCAATATGACTTTTTTCTTCGAAATTTAAATATCCAAATACAAAATAATAATAAAAAAGACTTATGGTATTGGCAGAGGAGCTAACCCACTTTGTCTGATGCTTATCCAACACAAATGTAGCACTAGTTAAAGATAATAAAAGTTGGGATTTTCAAAGGTAAACAGATCTACCAAAACCAAATTTTTGTACTTTTTACAGACTGTAACAAAGCACATTTGATCCTCACTGTTATATGAATAAAAAAGTTATAGAATAAACAGGCCAAAGGCATTTGTCGTGTCTGCCAGCCTTTTGATGACCTGTTTGTCCTTTATTTATTTTTTAATAGTTTATTTTTAACCCCTTTACTCGTGTAAGTTCCCAGGGTAGCAATAGTTGCTGTTGCTTTGGAGGTGTAGTACGACATGATGTTTACCTGGTGGGATGAGTTGGCCTTTCTATTGAGCACAGAGATGCTGTAACCATGGTGACACTGAACAGAGCAGTGAGAAGTCTCCCCTCCTCCGGTACACCTACGAAAACACACGGATGTGTAGAAAGTTCTTTTGTTTGCTGCTTTGGTATTCTCGTGTTGTGATCTGGAGAGCCTACCTGACAGAGGCGTGCTTTATCTGTGGAGGACTGCAGCTATCCAGCTGACATGGCTGCCGCAAACAGCTATGGCAGATGTGACAGATTTAAAGGGAAACACGAGTATAAGTTTAAAAGAAAGATCCTTTTTGAGTCTTGTTTTTTAACTACAGGTGGTTTACTCCTGTTTAAAACATTTCCAAATTTTACAATGTCATTGTTTTGTAGTTAACATCGATGACATAAATTAATGGAGAGTAAGTCCAATAATAAATGACAATTTTAGTATTATTTTTTCTTTCTAAAAAAGTCAAAATGTTTGTTGTGCATTTTGTTTACAACTACTCGTCTGCAATTTTTGAATTTTTTTTTTAAAAAACAAATTAAATGAGTTAGCTGTGGGAGAGCCCACCCTGTGATGCGCACCCGGTCAGGGCGAAGGTGCTGAAGTGGCAGGAGGTCCTCAGAGCCACCCCTCTCACTGCCACCGAGGGGGAAGAAAAGAGGAGGATGACAAAAGACGTGAGGAAGAAGGGTTGAGTGAGGTCATGGGTCACGTTCACCACGAGAGGGTTTTGAAGGCACGAGACATCATGAGTTCCTGAACAAAGAAAGAGAGAAAGGCAGCTCTTAAACTTTAAGCTGTCACAGTTGGTGTTGAGTGTCTTGTGCTTAGTATGCAGTTCACAAAAAATTATATTCACAGTTATATTCAAAAACAGCAGCAGAAGAGGTCAAATTACCTAGGGAGTGATTCTTGCCATTAACATCAGACAGGAGGACGGTGACTGTGGGCCGACACTGCTCCCCTGGCAATAAACCCTCTGAAGCCAGGTGCACCATCACTGAGGCTGCTACTCCAGGATGAGCAAACCCCACCTGTTTCCATGGAAAAAAATCAGAATCAGAATCAGCTTTATTGGCCAAGTACAGTGCATGTACAAGGAATTTGGCTTCAGTGTCTTGTGCTCTCGTGCAAACTCAAAATATATGAAAAAAAGTTTAAAAGAGTAAGACAAGAGAGGATAAATAACAAAAGAAGTCCTATGAGGTGGATATAGGAATATTTAAACACAACTAGATAAAAATGCAACAGTCAAAGTAAAAAATGTAGCAGTAGTTTAGGTGTGACAGTTTCTGTGGTTTGTTCCGTGTTCTTGAGTGGTCTGGAGTCAGGAGTTCATTAGAGTGACAGCTTGGGGGAAGAAGCTGTCTCTGTGGCGAGTACTTACGTACATGAGCTCTAATGGGCAATGGGCCAGTTCATTATTGTTTGCAAGACCACAGAGAGGTACCCTAAAGTCTTTGCAGCCACCTGTGTGGTCTACTAAATGAGCAAAAAGGCAGAGAAAATATTTTTTGAGCAATTACAAGAAATTTTAAACACGTTCAAAGTTGGAAAAAGGAAGACACGGGACAAAATGGGGAAATAATAAAAACAGCTGCTTTTCAGTGAGCTGGAAACTAGAATATTTAGGAGCGAGGTCTCTGAAACGTGAGTCCATTTCATAGTGCTGTTGCGTAATAAACGTGCAATTAAGATCTGTCCTTGCTCCTTCTCTGGCTGATTTATACTGACAACCCCGGGGCCAAAAACAAAACAAAAAAACTCAATTCATTGTTTGTGCGTTCATAGTGCGCTACCCTAATGCTAAACCAAGGGGGTGTTATCCTGATGTCTACGATCAGTCTTGATAATTTTCAAGAAGAGCGCAAGGACGAGGATGTGAGCAGACCTGAGAGTGGAGACGTGAACGTCAGGTTGTTGGGAAGAAAAAAAATTGAAAGCTCTAAAACTGGATCAGACTAACTTCAACTGTCCTTGTGCTGCATCATGGGAAATTATCATTATGTGTGTGTTTGTGTTGATCTCTCAGATGTTTTGTATTCTTGAAAATTATTAATTTAATTCTATTTTATATCAAGTTGCGTTGATCTTGTTTTTTGTTTTTGTTTTTTGCTTTCTTTTCTAAAAATCCCTCTGCAATCGTATGCACACTGTGAAAAGAAAACAAACATAAAATCGCAGAAAAAAGCTTAAATGCAAATGAAACAGTATTTCTGAGCAGACAGTGATCAAAGCATTGTCTCTTTCTGCAGCCTCACTCGGGTGTTGCAGCTATTTAACCCAGTCATGATGCACCCTTTCCCTTCTCTGATTCGTCTCTCAGACTACATCTAGAGGAAGATCCGAGAAGCAACCAAGGCTTATAACATTGCAGAATGACGGTGCACAGTCCACACACAGTCCAGGCGTAAAAAAAGACTGTAGAATGACAAGGTTTGCCACTATGAGAGGGGATTCAAAGAGAAGTGAAAGAGATGTTTCACAAACATGGTGGGAGTTTTATGAAAGTTTTTGCAGAGGGAGCCTAAAAAAAAATTAGGGGGTGGAAGGATAAGTAGCTTAACGCCAAAGTGGAAACAATGAGATAGAAGGAAGAACGCTCATAATTGTGAAGGAGCTTATAATCTTAAAGATGACAGGCAAAGTTGTGGAAACATCTGTCAGTTCAACAGCTGGACTACTTTTAGTCTGGATCTGCTGATCTGATTTTGGGAACTGTGGCTCTGGAGAGATACCCAAAACATAAGAACCAGACATCGGTCTAAGGTGTCAGAACTCAGGTTCATACATAGATCTTATCATCTGTACAAGGCACTTGAATTGGGTTGAAATCAAGACTGCAACTCAGTTCATTAGCAAAACAAATACAACTTTATCCTTCCTAAAAAAAAGAAGAACAGTTCTAAAGATATTAAATACTGTTTAGTAATCTAAACAGTTTAATTTTTAAATAATGCAATGCTTGTTTGTAATCCATTTATCATTGCTGTGTGTTTAAAACGGTCATTTTAATTATGAGTTCTGAAATAATTATGATTAAGAGATCTACTTCAAACTCTGTTTTCCACTAATATTATTCCTTCAGATGCCAGCATTTCAGCAACACATGAACCTTTGAAGTATTTAGCTATGAGGAATTAATTCATTACATAAAATTTGGTTTCCTACTATTAATGCACTGGCAGTGATTGCTATTCAAGCATTCTGATGATTAATGCCTATTAGGTACAAAATAAAAGCACAAAATGTAAATAAAGGATAAGTACCGGGTTAGTCATGATTCGTAATCATTGGACCTCACAATTTATTATTGATCTAGAAAATGAGTAATTACAGTAACTAATTTATTGTATGAATCATGCAATTTTTAGAAAGTCTGGGATGTGTGCGTGTGGGGAGCTTTGAGCCAGCAGTCTGTTTGGGAGGCCCTTCATCTGTACTTAAAGAAATACTGGAAAGAGCTGGAATCTGTTAAAGACGCTCGCCACCCACAGTCGCACAGCAGAGGGAAAAACAGATACAATGTGTACACACACACACAGACGTATATACACACACACACACTCAAACCTTCAGCCAAAATGAATGTTCCAGGCCATTATTTGTGTCAGACTGAGCCGTGCATGGGAACCAGGTATCCGGGGGTAATCTCTCACTCACTTCCAGGTGTTGATATCTGCAGAGCTTTAAAAAAAAAAAAAGGTAAGAAATAAGATTTAAAAACTTAAGAAATATTTTGCCCAAAATATTCTCTTCTGGTTCTATTTCAACAATTGCTTGGATCAAATGAGGCTGCAGACGATGCAGAGTGACGAAACAAAAGAGTCTGAGTCAACTGTGTGTTGACAAAAATCTAAAATATTATACAACAACACAAAAATCTTCAAGCAGTCTTTAGAAGGTTTCCAAATTGGAATTCTTCCATTTGCATGTGTTTTTGAGCATTTTTAAGACAAAGGGATAAGAAAAAGGACCAATAGGGCTTTTTTTATGTGTTGCATGCAATTATTTAATTTACAACTAATTGGCCCATTTACACCTTGTGATTGCATGTTTTCATTTGTTTTAATTGTCATCACTTACAGGGCCATGCCATTTTATAATGCAAAACATTAATTTTCATAATTTCTGATACCAATTTACTTGATTTCTGGTTTTACATGTTACTTTAATTTATGATTTTACCCTTTCAGATGTATGAATAAAAAGTATGCATCAGGGTTCATACCTTGGTATGAGGTGGCTCTCCTGTGACGGCACTGGCAGGACAGTGGTGGGGATCCTGGTGAGAAGCGCTAGCAGCAGTGGCCCACTGGTCTAAGTAGCCCAATGGTGTGAAGAAGCCACAGTCCTGAATGCTGGAGCCCTGCTCAAACTCCTCACAAACACCATCGCCGTCAAAAACATAACACTGGCTGGGCTCACCTTTGGAAATAGAAAGAAACAAATCATTTCTAAATGAATTTAGATTCTGTTTTTTGGCGGTCAAAATCATTTTTCCCCTAATTTCAAGATTATTAAAAAAAACTGATGCTAAAAAATATCATTTAAAAAGTACGGTAACTGAAATGGTCCCTTTTTTATTGGGTATAATCTACATGGTTATTTTTCGATATCATTGCCTTTTGATACTATAGATGTCACAGCTTGCATTTTGCATATTCAATTTAAAAAATGGATATATGACATTTCAAGTCTGAAAGTGTTTTCTTTTTCTTGTTGGTGTATTTCCAGTCATTTGGTACTCTCCACAACTAGCCTGCAAATGTGGTTCTTTTGCCAAAAAAACACTTTTTTTTTCAAAGTCTAAACAATCCATATGGAAATGCGGTAGCTGGCCACTGTATGTCTGCAACCTCAGAAATTCCAGGGTATTAACTCCTGTATTTTTTTCTTGTTTTCCTATTTAAACTGTCCAGCAGCAGCGCAAACAGTGTGTCCCGACGTCCCGATCAGATTTTGCTGGCCCTGATCCAATTCAGTCATTTAATTTTGAGGGGCTGCTGATGTGTAATTTATATCTACATTAATGATGATTTTCTTTTAAGATTGTTGCCGTTGCATAAATATGATGATGAGTATTCATGACTAGCTTATATCAATTGAACCTTTTTTGTTTTTGCTTGCTTTTGAAACAATTTGTTTTATTTTTTTGGTCACTTTTTCCCTGAGCTTGCACTTTGTAGATAGAAAGTCACTTGGTAGCTATTTCACTGCGTCTCTCCATTTCGTTTCTCATTGAATATATATATATAAAATTGTTGGTACCCCTCAGTTAAAGAAAGTCCACAATGTTCACTGAAAGGACTTGTGATCTAAGCTTTAGTTCCAGTCAAACAGGTCCAGCACAGCAATCACTCCCACCATGAAATTTTATGAACAATTATGACTGCATCTGGGCTTAAATTGTATTAAATTGAACATGATATCTAAATTATGAATAAAAATACTTGTTTTTGTTTTGTGCTTATTCAAAGTTGAAGTATTTTCATCAAGATAATAAAAACTCCCATATGAACTTATCTGGGGGCAGTGAGAGAAAATCAAATGTCTGCTTCTGCTATTAACTCCCATAAAGTGGCCAAATAAATAATACAGGAGGAGTTTGATTAAAGGGTAGCATAAAGTTGCTCCCGGACTATATTGAATTGAGTTTTTTGTGTAAAAGTACAGATGCACCACAAAAGGAGCAAAAGGAAACCTGATATAAATTGGCGGTATTAGAAAAACAGAGAACAAAAAGCAGCAACCACCATGTGTTGTAAACACTGGGCCACCTTAACATCCGAACAGCTGGAGAGATTAAAAAGACAGTCAGTCAAATACTGCACAAATGACTCCAATTACTCAACAGAAATGTGTTTTCAAACACAAGTCAGGCTGAGACAACTCAATTTCATATTGTATTGCTGAGTTCATTTGGCCAGACTACAGTGAGTGAACTCAACGTTAAAAATCTTAGGCACCTGTGTTTTGTTTGGTGTCTCTGTGGTGCTAAACTGTGCAACCTAACCTTTATTTAATCAAGCCATCAATAAAATCTGTCAAACTAAGTGAGCAGAACTTTGAGGAATAGCAAAGGAAAACTCTAAAAGTGTGTTTTGTCTGTGTTTGATTCAAGCAGCTGCTGGTGTGAATTCACAGAGGATGTTGAATTCCTAAAGCAGGGTTCGCAAAGGCTAACTGGGTCGAGCAAATGTGGCCCGAGAAGCTAAACAAATGTTCCATCTATGACTCAAAAGGAAAACGGAATAATTGGTTTTAAGAATTGCAATTTGTAAGAAGCTGTTTTTGCCTAAATGTTTTCCTCATCTTGATGTGTTTTATTGTAAAACAAGAGACGTAATAGCCTCCGTCACGGCATGGTGAGTCCTGGTGAAGACCCCCTAAATAATAAATTGGCTGGATGATGGAAACTTCGGTTTTGTAACAAGCCCTTGTAACCCAAGCCCTTCCACCACACATGAATAACAACCACGGAGCTGCCAGTGGAAACAATGCACAGCCGGAGAAGAAAGCAATGTAATGTTTCACTAGGGCTGACCTGCCACAGCTTTTCAGCAAAGCTGCAGTAAAAGAGAGAATATTTTGTGCAGAGGAGAAATTTTAGGGTTGTTGTAAAACAACAAGCCACAACAATAGACTTGCTGAGATTTTTCATTCAGACCAATGTCTACTCTTTTTTGGATGAAAGTAGAATTTCATTGAGTCTTACTAAAGAGTTCCTCTCAGGGCTTCTGCTTTCATCTTGTCGCTATCATCACTATAAGTGCTTTTAATCTTTGGATAATAATGCTTTTTCTGCTTGGACATCAAATGCCTTAGTCACAACTGACCTTACGGGTGGATACAGGCTGTCTGTGCGCAAAAAATGGGCATACCTGAACAGGGCCACTTGGTGAGGCAGTTGAGTGAAAATGTTCATGCACGTTATTTTCTATGCAGGCATCAGATTGTATAACACACTTAAAGGACCTATAGCGTGCCAAATCAAATTTTTGAGTTTTGAAGTGTATTATAATGTTAAGTCTTCACAAAGAACAACCCCTAAGTGGTATTTTGCTCCATTCATGCTTCTCTGGGCATTCCCCCAGGCTAACACACACATCCATTTTGTGCATTTGGCTTTGTATTTGTGATATTAGCCACTCTGAAAAAAACGCAATAATTTGAAATGATTTCTGAAAAACGTTTATACTTTTATATAATTTTTACTCTCTTTTATTGCTTTTACTTTAAATCAATTGTCTGGCTTGCAGACTGGTTCAGTTTCCAAGCTCCTGCAACTCACCGTTACAGTTAAACCCTGGCTCCTGTCGGCATTTCTTAGAGCACCCATCACCATCTAAGAGGTTGCTGTCGTCACATTCCTCCATCCTACAGAAAAGAGGATCATCATCATCATAAAGCAACTTCGTTTCAAACTCTGTGTTAAAGCGCGTGACACATGAGCATCAGAAATGCTAGTACTCACCCCTGAACCCGTCCGTCTCCACAGTAGGGCTGCCTGTGAGTGTACATGAGAGGAGGTGAGGGTTCACTGAGGAGACCATCTGCTTCAACCTGGACTGTATACCTATACTTGACTCCCACTATAACTGAGCTAAAGAGGAAAACAGAAACATAATGCAAATTAATATAGTTTTTAGATTACAATGTCAAACACACCAGCTTCGTTTGCTTGAATGGGAACTTTTACTGCTCTGTAACAGACACTTGATATCAAACAATCCCTGTTAGTTATGAGAACGATCTGCTTCAATATGATCAGTTTGTACAACAGCTTTGGGCTCTTGATGGCACAAATACCCACCTGAAATTCAGGAGAAGCCCTCAGACACATGACCTGGAGGAAAACTTTTGATTGTTGGCACAAAAAACGAGATGACAAATTTAAAAATGTAATTACTTTTTTATGTCTTAAATGATGTTTCTCATGTAATGTTTGACCTACTGTATGATAACTATACAGTGGTATTTTGCGGTTGACCTTTCGCAGTGAACCGCAAAAAACTTTTTTGGTTCTATCTTGCCTGCTGTTTGTTTTTTTTTTTGTTTTTTTTGACAGCGCACTGTGTACTGCATCCTGATTGGCTGTAGACCATTGTCAGTTAATCTCCTCTGTGCTGTGTCTCTTGTACAGAATCCGTTCAGTTTGCCAAATCCACATTAATCTCCAACTGCTAGCAGATCTTTGTTTTCATTCTATAATACTGGATTTGAACTTTAAACAATGAGAACAGTTTGAAAATGTTCATCTTTTAGTTCAAATAAAAGAAAAAGAAGAATTACTTTCTCTGTTCACCCCACTTTACCTCTGGACCTCTTATTTTTCCAAACCTTTGTCTTTTCCCTCCTCCACGACTACTATCATCCATATTCATTTAAATTTCTTCTTTTCAAGCCACTTCTCTGTCTGCACCTTTTTTTCATGTGCTTGCTGTCATGTCTTTTCCAATTACTGCTGTTTTCTTCTCCCCTCTTCTTTATTATCTGCTGCGATCTCACAACCAGAGGCTTTTTTTTCCAGCCTCTCTGCTCTCATATCGGCCTCCCCCACCGTTGCCCTCGTTAGTCCCCACATAACTTAAGTCCCACTGGTTCATGTATCTTTTTGCACTTAGACACAGCTTGTGTAACATAGAAGACGTGTTCCTTGAAAAATTTGCTGTTTTTGAAGCTGCGTCCACCAAACAGTGACATCTGAAAGTGGTCCCAAATGATCTGCAAACATGTAATAGACATGTCATAAACCTGCCAGGTTGTTGTCATCTTTTGGTCTTTTAAAAAAAAAAAAGTTTGAATAAAGACATCAAACTTTGGCCGTTTTTTGCTGAGAATGAGAATAAAAAGGCAGCTCGTGGCTTTGCGTTCCAGTAATCATTTGGTTACTCCATAACACCACACAGGATAAAAACCTGATTTTAGATAGCCAAGAAAACTCCAGCAAAGCTCTGATTAAGTATATGGCTGTTGAAACCGATTTGGATCAGCTACACTCCCTGAACCCCCAAGTTTAAGTTCTGACCACTGCAAAGAGAATAGGTCCACACTTTTTAAAAGACACAACAGATTTGCTGGATCTCAAACACACAGACAAGCACATGGTCTTTAGAGAGGTTCTCATCTTGGCTCAACAAGACACGCTTGAGAACTGGAGTGAAGAGTCATCCAAGGTTTTTTTTGGGTGACTCGAGCATTAAAATAACACATCTGTAGTTTTCGCCTACATAAGAATTCTCAACTAAAATAAATGTATAGATAATTTTTTTAGGTCACACAGGTCATTTTCTAAGTTTACCTTAAGAGGCACAGATTTAATCAAAAGGTTAATCAGTTATTGCTTCACTGGCATAAAAAACTGAGGACAAAAACAGTTCAGGCTTTATCAGTCCTGAAAAAAAAGAACAATCTTGGATTTTAAAATAAGATCTTACCTGTCTGTGAACGTTTGCTTGGTTTGAGGTGAGTGGAATTTACTGGTGAAAGGCGGCTGGCGCTGAACCTGATACAACAGAGGTTGGCAACCAGAGCAAAGAGGGCTCCTGGGATCCGAAGACAGCATGACTGCATCAATCTCCATTTTCTCATCGAAGGTGCTGAGTTTAATGGCCTCTATGGCAGCATTATGGGTGTTAAGGCGCATGGTAAGGGGCACGTCGCAGAAGACATGTTGCGGTCCAAGCTTGATACTTTCCCCAGTCTCTGTAATCAACTCAACGTTGGCTATGGCTGGGTTTTCTAAAAGAAAGCAAAGAAGGAAGCATGAAAATACCATCAGCTGTTTTTTTTATTGCATGTTAGAATTCTAGCTTTATTTCTATGTTTATTTAATTTTTTTAAAGATTTTATTCAAATATAGAAAATATGATACAGTCATCACTAGATATAATAAATAAACCTACTGACGAGGACTTCTTGTCACTGCAGTTAGATGTATTCTCCTTAAAATGATTTATAAGCAATACTGGGGTCTAAACACTGACTATATGTGAAAACTGGACGGTGTGACCTCTCCCCCCCCTCACATTCTAAATAGGAAGTACCTGCTGGCTCCAAGTAGTCAAAATCCCATAGACTTCTATTGACAAATACAAATTACTCATTCTATTTGTCTTTTTTTAACATGTTATAGTTGATCCTAATTATTTTTAGGGTTTTTTTTGTTCCGTAGTGGAACGTTCAAAATGTTTGACTGATTCTCCTGAGCCTAATTTCAATCAGTAGGGGTGTGGCCTTCCAACAACCTTACTCTGATTTACTGGAGTGGTTGCCATAGAAACGTTGATTCAATCACTGCTTACTGACTATTTCTGGTTCCAACCCAGCGTTGTCTGTATTGCAAAAACATTGTGACTGAATTGACTTCTTTTCACTGGAGCAGGAAGTAAGTCTATGATTGACGTCACACTCACTCAGTCCCATCCAGTCCTCATTTACAGTCAATAGGTCTAAACCTGTATGTGCAGAAAGTAACATAACCTTTTAAAGTTTTTTTTCTAACTTGTCCTGTCCAACAGCCGAGCAAACAGATGAGAGCCGAAGGCCTCTTGTGTTGGAAATATTTTACTTTTACAATAGAGGTATGTCTGAATAAACCCCTTTTGTAATCTAGGCCAAACTTTATTCATCTTAATAATATTTGTAACATTTTTGTGTTGGACCGGATGGAAAAGGAAAGGAGGGAAGAAGAGGGGGGGATAGGAGGGGGATTGTAAAATCAAAAAAAATGGGGGGGGGGGGGGGGGTAAGACCATGAAACAGCATAAAGCACCAAGTTGCTGGATGTTTGTAATCATTACAGTTGGGTTCAGATGTAATACAAATCTAGAAGGGGTGGGGCCTGTCCACACACACACTCAAATGGCATTAACATATCTGTTGATTTGTTAAATTTGCTTTTAGGTTTGCTATAAGTGATGCACACATTCGTCCTGGATTGACACTTACTAGATGAGATGTAGGTGACCCAGAGCGTGAGTGCATGTGGAACGACGTGATGCAGGAATCTCAGAGTGAGCGTGCAGCCCTCTGTGTCAGGGCACGGCGACGTCAAGTTAGTATCATAAAGACTAAGCTCAGGACTCCATGCCTGCAGACTGGGCTCACAGGGCTGCTCCACATCAGGTGGACCTGGATGGATCCAACAAAACAAACAATACAGAGAAGTTAGGGAATGCAGCGGTTTCAATTCACAAACCGCTGAAACAAAGTTCTGAAAACTACTAAATAAACTGATGACTAATTAGCCTTTCAGGCCTCACCATAAACCACTCACACATAAATTATGCTCTTTCAACTGCAACGGCTCTTAGTCTAGTAGTGAAGGTCTGTGGTTGGACCACTAAACCAAGGCATGAGCAGTGAAGACAAGTATAAATCTCCTTTTTTAATGGTGAAAAGACCTAGAAACGAGATTATCTCGTTGGAGGAAGTAATAGAATCTTAAAAACCTGTGTGCATGAAGATACATGTTGTAGACGGAACAATGCCAAAATAATGATTCAACTCATCTAAAATGGAAATCTATTTTTGAAAGGCGGACTCATGACCCTATTTTTCAGAAATCTATTGGCAAGACATTTTAGCTTTATAGCATGCACATTTGAAGCAAATTTGAATGTATGCGAGACATTGAAGAAAAATGAACTCTGATCCGTTCAGGAGCAAGTTGGTTTCAGAAAGCCAAGCTTTAGCAGAACTGCTGAAGATGATGTTGCACAACTCTTTTGTGGATGAAGTAACCTGCTCATCATGGTCTTTACAATGGGGACACAGTGAGAAGGGGCAGAGGGAAGCCAGCAGACTTGCTGTCTCCTCTAAGGTGCATACCACTGTTTAGAGTAAGTCTGTAATTGACTCTTTATCATCATTATGATCCCAAAGCGAATGAAGTAGCCGTAATCCTTCCTTTTCCTTTGCCGCTTATTTTCAAAGCTTAAATTCCAGAGCAGGATTTCCACATATTTTGGTAGATTTTCCACAACAGACTCAGACAGTGTTCTGATGTTTACACAATTTTTAATTTTTTTTTTTTTACATCTCTCCATCCCTTTCTTGTACCCCTCATGATTGTGCCTCCTGAATTGTGTACTTTTGTCTTTCTTGTTTCTGTCATCTCACTCCATATGTCATGTCAAAACAAACTTCACTTCCCCAGAAATGATCTGGAATAACAAGGACCATGTGGTGCACATAAAGTGTAATGTTCAAAGGGAAAGGGTATCAGGATATGCTTTTTAGTTTATGATAGCTGTTGCATGAGCAGCACCTAAGCATGAGCCAGAGTACACGCTTACAATATTGATTCTTTTCTCACTTTTGGACAAAGGTTTGTCACAGAGCTTTATTATCAGTTAATGAGTTTCTGTTTGTAAATTCAATCAAATAAAACTTTATTTATAAAGCACTTTTCATACAAATGTAAGACAAAGTGCTCCATTATAGAATTAAAACATATTTCAAAAGAAAAAAATCTGTTAACCTTGCACACACCTTAAAATGAATGAGATTGGGGAATTTTACATTTTCTGTTGACGAAAAACAAAAATAGGATGGAAAATATATTTTCATCATTCTACCCCCTCCAAAATTTAGTGACAGAAAATTGTGATAGGGGAACTTTGTAAACTGGAGATTTTGCAACTTTTTTTTAACAAGGGAGATTAATAAAACAAACATTAATTAGATTATTTTATTCTTCTTCAATGTTGATCAAAGTTTCATTAAACTCAAATCTTCAATATCCATCTTTTTATTTTAAAAAAATCTCAACTTTGTTTAATATGTAGATAATATACACATTTGACTTTAAGTTTAATTTTCTGAAAACCAAATATTAATTTAAAATTGTCTTATTTGAAAAAAAAAACACTTGCAAATACTAAAAATGAAATTGTATGAATCCCTCTTTCAGACACAAATTTTCAAACCAAAGTTTGGACTGACCAGTTGCCTCCTCGGGGGTCCAGTAGCCTGACGTATCACAGATGCGAGGTGAGGACGCCTCATAGGCATACTGGTGGAAGACACCATCTTTTTCACAGTCTCCACAACTGATGCCAGACCCATGGAACGAAGAGCTGGAACCAAAAAAAAAGATCATTAAACCAAAGAAAACTGTCAAATCAAATTCTACAAAGTTTACACAAGATTCACTTACAGATAGCTAATATAAAAAGCACTTTACAGATAAGAAATAGTGTTCCATTAAAGTTAAAACAGATCCCTTTGCTTTCTTTCACCTTAAATAAGGTGTTTTAATAATAATGTACACACATTTTAAATGTTCATTCCCCAAGTGTGATGCTGAGGGAGGGGCAGCACAAGCAAGGAAACAGAAAAGCCTGCACACCCACAAAGATGGGGAACCAGATTAAATGGAGCAAAACTAAATTGGTCCACAGTTGAGCAGAGGAATGAGTAGGAAGAAACCAATAGTGACCAAATACAGATTTTTACAATAGGTGGTTTTAATGAAGCCTGAAAAGGTGTCACAATTTATTTATCTCTTGTGCTATCTTAGATGACCCCACCCTTACATTGACATGTTATTCCTACCATGACAAAGGTGGACAAATGTGGAAAGATTTCATGTAATCCATGGACACCAGTGAAGATCACAAATCATCGAAGAAAAAAGGTTCAGCGCACTGTCTAGTGGTTCTAGATGACCCAACTCCCAATGTTAAAGTGCCTAGGATAGCACAAGGGTTACCTGGCAAACACCAAGTTGGAGCAAATAAATGGAAAAAAGCAGAAATTGTCCGTCAAGGCAAAAAAGGCGCTAGTTTCTTAAAAGGTTAGGCAAAAAAATAAGGGAAATAGACAAAAGAGAAAAATAAATGGGCGCAGAAGAAAAGTTAGTTGCGCCAGCCAAACATCATGAGTCAACTGGAAATTCTGCAGAAAAAGCCACAAATGAAGGACATACAAAAGGAAGGTTCCACAAACCGTTTAGGCACAAATAGCATTTTGAAAGCAAAAAGCATAAACTGTAAAAACATCTAAAAAAGGTCTGTAGACTCAGTTTTCTAATCATTCTCACTTTACAGTGTCTAAGATAGAATCATTTTTCATTTGGTTTTAAGGATTATTTTGTTTTTGTTTTGTTTTTTGAGAAAAAGAAGTACATGTGCATGTCTGTCTGTGTTTTAAACAGTTCTCACAGACTGCAGCTACCTAAAAACTAAATAAAATGAAAACCTTCCAAGATAAGGCAGCTCGTTACATCCATTCTCAGAAAAGAAGACACGTGAGGACAATATTAACATGACTTTGAAATGGTGAAGGTAAATGTCAACATGCACAGGTGACTATAACAGTCCTAAACAACTCAGTCTTTCTATCAAAACTTCAGCTAATATTTAAGACATTAAATAGTTCCCATCTAAAATACATTTTTTATTATTTGAAACCACATCTAAGGACTTAGAGATGGATTACAATGGCAGCTTTGCTGCTATAAATCTTTTCATAGCCTGTTGGAAGCCACCTGATGAAGAAAGGAGGAGCACACCATCAAATCCTTGATTCTCTGGCTTTACCATAGAATCAATGGCAAAGAGCAGCCTTGTAAGTCCAACAGAAACAAGGAATGAGTCTGACCTACTCTTGACAATTCAAGGCTCTTCTTTAAAAATACCAGAAAAAGGTCCAGACTTCTATATTCTAAAAACATCTCCATTGAAGGATCAGTCCATTCGATATGGTGATTTAGTAACTTTTAACTTTAGCGGCCATCCTTAGCATCACCCACAAGAAATGTTTAACACCATCCTTTGTGTCTACTAAACTGCCTTTTTTGCTAGCTGTGTTTTACATTGGGTTATTGCTTTTTGATAAAAAATAAAGTAATACTATACCAGTATACTAGGCAATTGAAAGTCCAACTGGAATTGGCTTCACCAAAATAAATAGAGCCTGATATGGATTTTTTACTTATACCTGTTTCCAATATTAGCACACATTTTTGTATGTACCCATGCAATCATACCTTTGATACAGTGGCCCTCTTACAGGTGGAAGCCAGTATATGGAGACAGAATTGGCATTTTGGTCTGTCACGATGGGGGCGACAGGGATGGGGGAAGGCTGACGGTCTGTCAGCCACTTCTGGTATACCAAGTCCAGGTAACAATGCATCCTGGCGACTTGATTCGGGGTGAAGTGGTTGGTGCAGTTGTCATCTGGTGGGATTCAAACAGATGTCATTGTAGAACTGTTGGTTTGTTTTATTTAATGATTTGGATGATGTAAAATGACTAACAATATCTAAAGAGTAATAGGATATGCAAATAACTTTTTATTGTTAATAATAAAGTGCAATACAAAGTATTTTGATCAAAATGAAATGAGGGATCAATACCTGTGTAGCTCATGTAATTGCTGTATGGGGTGTCTTTGTAGGTGTTGAATCCGCATGTGTCATTGACAGCTCCAGGGTCATGGCAGGCTTTAGATTTAGTTGTTGGAGCAGTGTCAGCACACAGATCTCCAGTCTCCATAGAAGGTGTAGTCTCCTATAAATGCATATTATAGATCTCAGGTGATGTTTGCATTTTATTTGAAGGTGAAATGAAAGTACAAAACTCCTAAAAATAATAAAAATAAAAAGCAGATTAAATCAGTCCCACCTGACACGGATCATCACAAGAGTCACGCTCACTCACGCCTTTGAAAACATGGTACAAGCCAAAAATGTGTCCCATCTCATGGATCATTGTGTTGTGGTGGCCCATTGTGCCAAAATAGGATGGATTTAGGACCATCCCACCTAAAAAAACATGATTGATGGTGGTGCATTATTATTCATTTGTTTTGCATTTTTTGATTGAGCCCTGATGGGACAATAGTCAAAATAATTTATTGATCACTTTTTGTAAATTTGCACTTGAAATTGAAAACAATAGTGACATGAAAATGCCACTATATATATCTTGCAAAAACATTACAAAATTCAAAAGAAGTCAAGAAACAAAAGATTTCAAAAGTGACAGGGAATGGAAGCAGGAAAGGTCAATACTGTCAAGTTTATTGAAATTCCTATACCCTTGGTATCTTTTACAGAAAATACAAAAACTACTCCAACCAATCATACACTTTCTTCTTCTATTCTACAATGAAAGCTAAGGAAGAGAAAGAGAACAAAAACCCCCAGAACACACAGCTAAGACAAAAACTTCTTAACAAATTGATATAATCTAACCTTGATGAGTTAAAGCCTCCTTTGCCCAAGGCCATGTTGCAGCTCCTGCCAGCTCTTCTCGCACCGAGTTGCTGGCAAAGAAAACATTGAGCATGTCCGTCCCACTCAGGTTCAATTCCTCTTTCAGCTCTTTCACACTCATGTAAGCTCTACAGAAGAAAAAGGGGAAAAAGTGGGACATCATTTTGACATTTTAAAATCTTTCCCTGAATAAAAAGGAATTCCATGTAAGCAACACTAAGTTAGACCTGAATAAAGACAAGTTAGTTCTGTTTTTTTAAGAGTAAATTGATTACAATGCTAAAATATTTGACTTTAAACTAAGATTCCATAACAAAAAAAGTTCTTTTCCCCATTTAAGTCTATTTAAAAAAAATGTTTGGTCTCTCAAGAATGCAGAAATATACTCCACTCCAACATGTTGCACATTGGAACATGTGTTGTATGCTTAATGTGGGGCAAATCTGCAGTCTGTCATCATCCATCTCTGCCTTCATACATCTCATCACTGCAGCTCCTTTCATTCTCACTATTCTCACATCTTACCAGCTCTGTCAGTGATAAATGACCCAGATGCACTTTGATGTGAGAGGCCAAATTTGGTCTTCTTCAGATGAATGATGTCAAATGAAATTTTTCTCTTTTTTTGCAAAACTTTTAGTTGCGTTTTAGAGGAGCTTTAACTCTAAGAAAATAAAATCCCCATAACTAATTCTTTCCTTGTTTAGTTTTTTTATTTAAAAACAATGCTTTTAAAGTTAACTTTTTTTTATTCAAGAAAAGAGAGATCTATATCCTTTAAAAATTGAAAAATGCTTTCTTTCTTTCTATATGAATTCATCAAACAGGTTTTTTAGATTTTGCTCCATACAAATTCTACAATTTTAAAATCCGGACTTGACAAAGGTCCTTCACTTTTAAATAAATTCAATATTCTAAATGCAGCCTAAGATCCCTGCTTATGGGTATTCCTCAATCCAGTTCTTTCCGTCTTCTAGTGCAAGTGTTGCACAGTAAATAAGAACATGTTGTCTAAGGCACTTTGCCTGGATAAATAATGCTTAAGATTTAGGATGCTTCAGGGAAACCCTGCTCTCACTACATACAGTAACTCAAGGGTTCAACTGAGGCTGTTTCCAGAGTCCATCATCATAGGCAACACGACTACAGATGACAGAAAGTTGACCGCAGCAGAGTTGACTATTTTAAGTACTGAGACTGAGAGAATTCCTTTAAAGAAAAAGCTGCCAAACGGGAAAATAATAACAATAATAATAAATGGATCCACAAGAGTTTATTAAACTTTTTTGTGGATATTCCAATTTCTTTGCCTACTTTCCAATTACATACAGCGGTATTTAAGGTAAACTGCTGATTGGGCATAATGTAGCAATCTGTCAAATTCTTTTATGAGCTGTATCTAATGAGCAAACATTTGTGTTTTTAACATGTTCTTGTGCCATTTTTCTCATGATGGAGGACATATATTAAGAAAATGAAGCTTAAAATTGAATTTCTGAGTAATTCTTTATTCAAATGGCGGTGAATCAAGAGCAGATGAAGAAATGCAGTTGGAAAAAGCTACGACTAGATCCATGAACATTTTTGTCCAAGCTGGCATCTGGCTGTAACTCTGATATGGCACACCCTTTTTGTTGCAGTGGTAGTGTTATTGTTGTGAGGGCCTGTAAGCTAGCAGGAGAGCGTGTAAACAGATAACTCAGTTATGGATAAAGAGAAGGCGGCGGGGTTGCTCTGCACCAATAGTCCCGCCCATAACTAAGAGATGAATTTCTGATGAACTCCTGCTGCTCTTCAGACACTTTATTTTGGCTAAAACCTGCATAATCATAATTAAAAGACCACTGGGAAGACTTAAAATAGATCAAAAGATGATTGGAGTGGGACTTTAAGAGAATGTCATCATACACAAATGATCTGCCCAGGTTAAACTGACCAAAAACAGTATGTGCAAGTCTTGGACATGTAATGATCTTAAATGATGTACTCCATGATTGGCATTCCCTTTTTCCCCTCCATCTTCTCCCTTCCCACCTTTAGGTTTATTGTGTTGCCAGGATTTGCAGCGTACCTGGCTATTGCTGTTGAACTCACTCAAAACAACAAATTAGTGTCATGAAAGCAGTATGCTCCAAAAAAACAAAATCTCTGGCCCCTTCACTCGCCAGAAGCAGCTGCACTCACATAGGGTCCTGCGATCTGAATAGCTGTCCAGGAGCTCAGGGGAGGGAAGATATCAAAAAACCCAGATCCCAAACATAAAACTGCTCCAATGCTCCACAAATGCCAGTGAAATGTCATCTTCACATTAATTCTCTCTCCGCCTGGGTCTCGATCCAGGAACGCAGATGCACACATGCATGCCGGGATGTGGATGCTCTCACGCACAAGCTTTTCCACAACGTTTGGGTCAAAACCATTCAAGAAGACCTACACTACTGTTGGCCCATTGGGGCCAAATTTTTACAACTTTCCAGGCCCAAGTGAGTTTCTTCTAGTTAAGGGCTGGACTTTTTAAGGGTTCCATTGCTGTATTTTAAGTCCACACACAGTTTGGAGGTTTTTTTTGGTATCTTAACACCAGACAATGTAAGGGAGGATAAAGATTAATTTTTCATTTTAAAAAAAGTACTACAGCATAAAACATTTACCGATTAGAAGATTTTAGCTCTTCAATGATGAGCCTTTATTCTGAAAAATGCTATTTGCACTTTTTTTTGTGTGTGTGTGCAAATCTCCTCTCTGCAAGACGGAGGTTTCAGGATGAAGTCTTGTGCATTTGACCGTAACAACTACCAGCCACATATTTTTCTTCTTTTTCTTGC
This sequence comes from Oryzias latipes, assembly GCF_053564925.1. NCBI lineage: Eukaryota > Metazoa > Chordata > Actinopteri > Beloniformes > Adrianichthyidae > Oryzias > Oryzias latipes. Next base: position 23,970,653 of record NC_136253.1, on the reverse strand, counting down.
AGTGTCTCTCTCACCAAGCTTGAAAACGGAAAAGCCCGACTTAACATTGACTTGTAGGCCCACAGCAATATGGCCAAACAACAAGAAACCTCACACATTAAGGTTAAATAACTGTTCACTTGTGTCCTTTAAGAGATGTAACACGTTCAGACGGTTTTCTCCAAGCCTGATTCAAAGCCAAATAACTGTACTAAGGACTACAATAGGACACTATTTTCACTAGCTTGGTGGGGAGAACTTTTTTTGTGTTATTTGAGTTTTTTGGGATAAAGTCGTGGCTTTTTCTTCATTAAAGTTAACAATAGCACATATTTGAGCAAAGTCCAGGAGGTTGCCAAAGCATGCCTGTCTGATCCAGTTATTCCAAGTTCTACCGGCTTTTAACAGCACTCACCCCGCTGTCGGTGATTACACAAACCTGCTGAGCTCTTCTAAAAGCGATGTGTTCCCAAAGTGAACGTCTGTATGACTGCTTTTCATGACAGTGTTAATAGGGCTCCAGAAATGTTTTTTAGTATGCTGAACCTTGGGTTTTGCTTTTTAACAGTTTTGAGAGTGTTTCGGAACATGTGTTTGAGTGATTTATTCATACTTGAGCTCTATGTTACGTTGCCAGTCTTTTAGATGATAAAATAACCCCTTAAGTTGGGTCAGTAGGTAAAATAAATAAGTTCCTATTAGCATGGCGACATTATAACATTGACAACAGTGCAGTGACTACTTTTTATTATGATTTTCAACATTTTTGAGGAAAGAAATTAAGAAAAAATGTGTTTGTTTAGTTCCTAAAACTTGAAGTTAACTTAGAAAGTGTGAATAAATACAAATTACTGAATTCAATTTTTGGTGCTTTTGCATGAAATCACTCATATCTATGCAATGCTTTCCATTAAGATGGAAACAATAAAATAAGATTGGACTAGTCCATTTTTACACAGCGGATTAAAAGAAAAAACTTGGACTGAGGTCTTTAAGAAGTCTTTAGACGCTGGGTCTGTGACCTCATGGCAAGACTTTATGCAAGTTGTTTGGAGCTCAGTGTGAACCTGTCTGTCAGACAAAATGGAAAGCAGCAAGTGGCTGATCGAGGTATTTAGAATAGAATAAGTGTGGCTTTGGCTTCACAGCCCATCGTTCCCACCTCACAGAGCCTTCCCAAAAAAACATAAAAAAGCAGCAATGTGCATTCGTAGCATGTTAAGCAGTTCACTTAACTTCTTCTAAAATGCAGCAAGCTAACATATATCGAGTAGTTGCATCCTACAGGCTTCCAAAAAATGTTCTTGTGGAAAAAGTGCTGTTCTTTTTGGCAAAGATCCTTTCTTTTTTATTTCCACCCAGCAGCATGACCTATCACCCCATAAAATGATAGAAATGACATAGATCCACTAAACACTCCTATCTGGCTTACTTACAGTAAGTTGTTCTATATAACTGGTGATAAATCTCACCTGTCAGGAGATTCAGGATCAAAGCAGGTCTTAAGGACATCTGTGATCTCTGGATCGCAGCAGTCGCCATCATCATAGTCGTAATAAATGCTGTTGCACTCCATGTCACAAACTCCATCCTGCCTCCTCCAGTTGTAGCAGGGCCCCACCCTATGGCAGTCTCCTCCATCGTGGCCTGTCCTCGGATGGTCGCACTCAGGATCGCATTGGCGGTTCCCGATCTTTCCAATTCGACAGTTGCTGAGGATAAACCGCTGTCGGAGGCTGGTGTTTTTCACTGTGTGCACGGTCAGATCCAAGGAAATGTTGTAAGGTCGGAAAGCGTCATTCAGAGCTTGATGCTGGACCAGAATCTGCAAGGGGTTCACTGTTGGGTTTCCACCATCGTCGTTAGCCAGGTTGACAATTCGGTAGCGAACTCTCTTGGGGGCACGGAGCTGCCAGTGGTTATTGTAGCCGAAGATGATGTCCGTGTTGTCGCACTGAGTCATACCACAAGGTGGAGGCAGGAAAGAAGACACAAGCTCTTGTTCAGGGACAGGAGTGGTGACCACACTTGGATGAAGGCCCATTTTGTATGGAGTCCAAAGCCGTTTTACCTTAAAAGCAAAAATTGTCATTTGGATAACAAAATAAAGTTTGACATCACAGTTTGGTGGTGATAACAAATATTATTTTAGATGACGTTTAAAACAATTTCAAATGCCTTACTTTTCGCACTGTAGGGCACACCAGATTATTATATACACCGTCAATTAACGGTTGTTGTTGTTGTTCACCTTTTGGCATATCCCTGCAGGGGTCGCCACAGCGAATCAGCTTTCACTGGTTCACACAGGTGGTTTGGCAGAGAATTTTACACCGGATGCCCTTCCTGACACAACCCTATATTTTATCCAGGCATTATCCTCCGCATTGTAAGGCATTATTGAAAAAAAATAATACTTTTAAGTGTGCCTTATAGTGCAGAAAAATACAGTAAATATACGAATTGCCAGGCGTAATCTCTAATAATGTGATTTTGAAGGGTTTGACTTTTTACAGATGAAAGTTTAAAAAAAGACATTTACATTTGTAAGATCCGCCCACATGGCCAGCACTGGCTCATTCAGGTCAATCTGAAGTGGTCCTTTCAGGAGGTCCTCATGGGAGCGGGCGTAACCCCACAAGATCACACCTCCAATGTAGCCCCTGAAGCTGTGTCCTTGATCTGAAGGTTTGCTACCAAGAAACAGGGTTCTGCAGGTTTTCATGAAGTCACTGTAGAGATCGCCTGACTGAAGACTACTTTCTCCAACCTAAGGCAAAGAAAAAGGAAATCAGACAAACACATGGCGGACTAGCATCCCCTCTACAGGCAGACTTTTGTATTTCAAGGCATCCACAAGTCCTTCAATTAAATTACTTTCTGTTAGCTAACAGTCAAACAGCCTAAACTGATATTTTGTCGAATCCGATGAAAATCTAAATCTAAAAGACTGGAATGATGCACTGTAAGACTAGATAATGAGGAAAGAAACTCCAATTACAAATAAACCTGAATCTTCAAGGCCTAGAAAGCATTCACAACACTCAGCTGTTTACCAGCTGTCATCACGCAATAAAAGGTTTCTTTTCAGCCAAAATGTTAATTTTTTTTCATTTGAAAAATTAAATGCATAAATCTACATAACTTATAACTAACTGCACATACTGACCCCCCCCCCCCCCCACCCAGTAAAAAGAAATGCTCCATTTGCCTTTCGATGTTTCAATCAATATTAGACAATAGACAATAGATTTGTTTATTAATCCCACGAATGGGAAATTTCCTTGTCACAGTAGCATGGAGTTTGGCACAAGTATGTACAGACAGTAATTAGTGTCATCATTGACAAAGATAAAGAAATTATCCATACAAGCTCCTTTAAAGAACAAAAGCTATATTTTTAGTCCTTCAAAGCCCTTCAAATTATGTATTTCATGTGTTTTCTTTTTACATATATATGTTTTTGATTATTTCATTTGTAATTGGTTTCAATTTGGATGTTTTTATTTTCCACCCTTGCAATGTCTTCTGCCCCCATGCCGGCCCCCAATACAAAATGTTGTAGCGCCGCCACTGCATGACCGCACACCACTTTAGAAAAATGTAATGGATGGCTAGATGTTTCAAAGTTCATCTGCATCTTTTCTTTTTTCACACAATTTCCATTCCAATCTAACAGAGACTGTGAAAGCACAGTCATTTTTATGGCGTGATGGGTAATACTGTCAGATTTTTCTAGTTTGTTATTTTGAAGCTTAAGAAAAGCTATATAGGTCAAAAGGCTTAAAACTCAGACGTTTAACAATATATATTCTAGTAAAGTGTTGTGATTGTCATTAAAATGCTACCATAAAATTTGAAATTTCCAACAATTATGGATGATACACACCTTGGCTCCATCTACATACAGGGTAATGTTGTGTCCATTGTAAGTAGCCATTAAGTGAGTCCAGTCATTTGTCCTGTACCGCTGGTGGCTATAGACAGTGGTTGACTTCACAGCCCTGTCTGTTCGAAGGGTAAAGTAAAAGCGGGCGTCTTTGTTGCCGTCGGGTTCCACGGTCCGAATGCCAACTGACCAGCCCTTCTCATTGAGTGAATGGGAACAGTTGTCAAATACACCTGGGACAAAACAAAGTTCCATATGGAAATAAGAGGACATTGTTAAAGCAAACAGACTTATCCTGCCGGTTACTAACAAGATAGAGTTCAAATACTGGCTAAAAATACTTTCTAAAGTGCTGATGTTCCTTTATAGCAATCACCTACATCAAATACTTTATTTAAATTGTCTGTTCACTGGTGCTTTTGTTACTTCTGTTGAGTACATTGTATTCATTGACTGTATGAGAACTGGACTGAGCAGCCCCTCCTCCCCCGCAATCCAAGTAGGAAATATGTCCTGGCTCCAAGAAGCCAAAATCCCATAGACTACTATAAAGAAATAAACAGCTTTTACTCAGTCATTCTATTTCTCAGAATAACAATTCTTGTGATACCTTTTTTTAAAGATTATTTTCTGTAGTTCAAGTTATCAAAGTTATGAACTGGCCAATCAGATGCCTCAATGAAAGTTTGTTGTCTCACATCAAACATTAGAAACGTATGATTGACAGATTCTCCTGAGCCCACTCTAAAGTGGTAGAGGCGTGGACTTCCAACAAGCTCTTTCATGACTGGTGAAATGTTGACTCAGACCGACACGGACCAGTTACTGCTAACTGGCGTTTTCTGGGTCCAACGTGGAGACGTTCGTATTGGGAAAAGATGGCGACTGAATTGACTTCATTTTGTTTAAGCCACTACCTGAAAGCCATTTTCTAAGGGAAACGTCGGTCCTGTTCTCTTAAACAGTCAATGATTGCATCACGGCAGTTAATTAGTTAATAAATGTTTTCTATTACCTTCGGTCATTTGCAAAAACATACATAATTGGGGTGCTGTCAGTTTACTGAACCTGTATTCTGTGCTTCCGGTGTGTAAAACACACAGCAGTTGAGTACTGTAATGTCTCTGTGCTCTGTGTGAATGACCGAACGAGAAAAAAGGGCCATTTTTTTTACCATTTTTTGATAAAATAGCAATCCTCTTTTAGAAAAAAAAAAATCACGACATTACAGGGCTTAAAATGGTGTTTTTAAAAAAAATGCTACACAGAATTCTGCTGTGATTCCCACAGCAGTCCACAGCGGAAAAGGGGGCTAGAGAGGTGCAGTGAACAGGCAATGTGAATGGGGCTAGAGTTAGGAATACAAAGAGCCAAAGACAGCAGGAGAGGAACAGAGAGGATAAAGGTATTTCACCAAGCCAAGGCAAGGCCCTGATGTTTCCATCTGCAAAGACACACACAGACCAACATCTGCTCCGCAGATGTGAAACACTAGGACAGCTGAAGGTCAGGGAACCCCTTTACCATCCTCAGAGCTGCATGCTTGCATGCATAGGATCAAACTTCCAAGCATGTGTTCATTTATATAAATATTTAGAGGATTTTACATGGGAAAAAAACTGAAATATAGAAGCCCCATAACAGTACAATTCAAATGTAAAACTTTTGTTTGCGTGCTACTGTAATAAAAAAAATGTTTGCACATGTTGTAAAAAAAAAAGGACAATAATCTATTTGTGCTCATGAAAACTATTAAATCAGAATTTCAAAGACGACATACCATGAAGATGAGAAGCCTTTTTTTATGACATTGCTGGACGTGTGTGTCATCTTGTGGGAAAATCCACTGGTGTGGTGAATACATTATTTAACGGAACATAACAGGAAGCCATTGTTGTTTTTAGTGGTTCCTTCGACACCCGATGAGAACATTTTTGTTTGCAATGCCAAACAACAAAGTTAATGGTAAATGTGGTCCTAATTCTGTCCGACATTTGCACTACCGCACATTAGCATGAGGATTGTGCTGAGTGTAATTAGATGCTGATGTTTTGAAGCTGTATTTATTTTGAACGTGGGCCATACAACATTGGCAAAGCCCATGGTTTGGCTAATGCTTCATCATTACCCAGAATTTCAACTGCTCCAACTCTGGATGAGAACATTTGGCTCTTAAATCTGTGAATGGTGTGTTCTTCAACTTGGCTCTAATGTAATCTGTCAGCTGTTGTAGGACTGTTAGCATCTGTATCAGAGATATACTGAAGAGGATCCCTTCTTGTTGAGAAAATATATTTTTCCATTGGTTCAAAGTCTTTAAGTTTGTTAGTTTAAATCATTTTATCACACAAAATCATAGTTTGTAGAAATGCTGATTGTTTCTGTTGTTTTTTTCTACTGATATTATCATAGTTTTTGGTTGATAGAATTTTTACACACTATATTGTGTATTGTTTTTATTAAATGTCAACTAAATGTGCAGAAATTAGTCTGCACAGCAAATTCAAAACAAACCCCAGCACCCAAGAAAATAACTGTACTGAGTTTTTCCAATTCCTGAAATTGTGAAATTGTTTTTGACACCAAAAATAAACAGAAGTTTGAGGCTAATTGAAGTAAAACAAATCTAAATATCAGTTATAAAGGATCATTTTTCAAAATCAGGGCTTTGAAAGTGGGTTAATGTCAAATCAAAGTTTAATTACTAACAGAATTGTCTTAATTTTCCTCAAACAAAGCTTTTCTTACAATAATGATAATAAATAATTTAAAATTTAATAAATGAGTAATTAAATTTTACATTTTTTTCTTTGTAATTGTCAATCTGAATGTGTGCATCAATCATCATTTCAGACCAGCAAAATGCAAAGTACTGCCACAAAAACACACTGCAACAATGGGACACTTGTGAATTTTGGCCTTCAAAATGACCTTAAGCAAATTAAAATAACTATTTTTAAAATCTAAGACTAATATTTGTGCCTAGGATAAATGTTTTCCTTTCAACGAAACCAAATTGACCTCAATAATTACCACCATAATAATTATTGACTTGACCCAAATACATTGAAATTTAGAAGATTAAAAATAAAAGGAAAAAGGAATAAAAACTAAAAATAATCAAGAGGTCACAATGAAAACAATCGATTAGTATTTTGTGAGCAACCTGTCCAGTTAGGTTTGGAGGTGATAAACAATCTTGTAAATAATTGGTGTATGCAATAATGGTCTGGTCATTTTTAAAAGTCACTAAATGGGAACTGAAAATTGCTCATATTGTTTGCAAAAAAATGTTTTGTTGCCTTTGGTTATAACATAAGATTCTTTAGAATTTAATTTTTATATAATTAATACGCTCATCGTCAGCTTCCAACAAATGTCCTGCTGGAAAACAAAAACCATTGATGACGATAAATATTTTACACGTTCAAATTAACATCAAGAGGCGTGTACTTCAATTTTGGAAAAGAGTTAAGTAACGATTTAAAAATCTAAATATTATCGTTATTGGTGAAGTAGAACATCTATAAATGAATTAATTTATATTTTTACTGAAGGGCTATCTGCTTGTTTTAGTCTTGGACCCCCAAAAATGTCCTATCCAGAAGACAAAAGAATATACAGAAGGGCTTACATTTGCAGATTATATATGTTATAAATATATATTATATATATATATATATACAGTACAGACCAAAAGTTTGGACACACCTTCTCATTCAAATTGTAGATTCACACTGAAGGCATCAAAACTGTGAATCAACACATGTGGAATTACATACATAACAAAAGTGTGAAACAACTGAAACAATGTCATATTGTAGGTTCTTCAAAGTAGCCACCTTCTGCCTTGATTACTGCTTAGCACACTCTTGGCATTCTCTTGATGAGCTTCCAGAGGTAGTCACCTGAAATGTTTTTCACTTCACAGGTGTGCCCTGTCAGGTTTATTAATGTGATTTCTTGCCTTATAAATGGGGTTGGGACCATCAGTTGTGTTGTGTAGAAGTCAGGTGGAAACACAGCTGATATTCCTACTGAATAGACTGTTAGAATTTGTATTAAGGCAAGAAGAAAGCAGCTAAGTACAGAAAAACGAGTGGCCATCATTACTTTAAGAAATGAAGGTCAGTCAGTCGGAAAAACTGGGAAAACTTTGAAAGTGTCCCCATGTGCAGTCACAAAAACCATCAAGTGCTGCAAAGAAACTGGCTCACATGCGAACCACCCTAGGAGAGGAAGACCAAGAGTCACCTCTGCTGTTGAGTATAAGTCCATCCAAGTCACCAGCCTCAGAAATGGCAGGTTAACAGCAGCCCAGATTAGAGAGCAGGTCAATGGCACACAGAGTTCTAGCAGCAGACACATCTCTACAACATCTGTTCAAAGGAGACTGTGTGAAACAGGGATTCATGGTAGAATATCTGCTAGGAAACCACTGCTAAAGAAAGGCAACAAGCAGAAGAGACTTGTTTGGACTAAAGAACACAAGGAATGGACATTAGACCAGTGGAAATCTGTGCTTGGGTCTGATGAATCCAAATTGGAGATTTTTGGTTCCAACCACCGTGTCTTTGTGCGACGCAGAAAAGGTGAACGGATGGACTCTACATGCCTGGTTCCCGCCGTGAAGCATGGAGGAGGAGGTGTGGTAGTGTGGGGGTGCTTTGCTGGTGACACTGTTGGGGATTTATTACAAATTGAAGGCATACTGAAGCATTATGGCTACCACAGCATCTTGCAGCGGCATGCTATTCCATGTGGTTTGGGTTTAGTTGGACCATCATTTATTTTTCAACAGGACAATGACCCCAGACACACCTCCAGGCTGTGTAAGGGCTATTTGACCAAGAAGGAGAGTGATGGGGTGCTGCACCAGATGACCTGGCCTCCACAGTCACCGAAACTGAATCCAATTGAGATGGGTTTGGGGTGAGCTGGACTGCAGAGTGAAGGCAAACAGGGCCAACAAGTGCTAAGCATCTCTGGGAACTCCCTCGAGACTGTTGGAAGACCATTTCAGGTGACCACCTCTTGAAGCTCATCAAGAGAATGTCAAGAGTGTGCAAAGCAGTAATCAAAGCAAAAGGTGGCTACTATGAAGAACCTACAATATGAAATATTTTTTAATGTTTCACACTTGTATGTTATGTATATAATTCCACATGTGTTAATTCACAGTTTTGATGCCTTCAGTGTGAATCTACGATTTTTATAGTCATGAAAATAAAGAAAACACTTTGAATGAGAAGGTGTGTACTGTATATATATATAAATGTTTCGCATTCTGCACAACACATAATATTTGAAAGAAGGGAAAGTGTCTCGTCATGCCATTACATAATGATATGGTTTAATTTTGTCATGTATGTAGTCTCTAAGAGCACATATAAGTTCAAAACATGATCTTTTTTTAACAGAAACCCATGAGAATCTTTTTTTTTAAATGTCTCTTTTTTTCCATTCTATAATCAATTTTGATGAACCTGATGCATATGTCAAAGTCTCGCAAACAAGCTGCAACATATATTTACATCATTGGACACAGATGATGTGTATGTGATGTGAATGCCTGTGTGTGCCTGTGTCCTTTCCATTCATTTAAAACAATTCAGAGTGGAGCTTTGGTTAAATAAATTCAATCTCTGGTAAAATAGTTTGTTTGGCTACCGATGCGGCACTGTTTACCACATTAAAGTGGATATGCAACAAAAATCAACAAACCAAAAATCTTTAGAACTCAAACAGATGTCAGAGTCTTGCAGAAACAATAAGAGTGTTTTTTTTTGTTTTTTTACTGACTTGTCAAATCCCTGTAGGACACTATAAAGACAAGGGCCCGTGCCACGAAATGCTGTCCTCACACAAGGAAGCAATTGAGGGGGGGGCTAAAGTTACAGGCCGATATTTGATTCAAGTAAATGTGAGCTGTCTGAATTCTTTGTCTCAATCTGAACGGTTGTGGCTGCGATACACCCTACGGCGCTTTGATCCTTTTCTATTTATTTGATGTATGTGTTGTTCTGACACGTGTGCAGCTTTGAAAAAGTCAAGAATTGCTGTGTTGTAGAGCGGGCACATAAAGCAATAATAAAGGGGGTTTTTTTGTAATTACCCACATTTTACAGAGTTTTTGCATAGCTTGGCCGGAGGTGAGACTTACTCTCAAGTAACAGATGGTTTCAAAAAATTAAATAGCTACAGCCACTAGAGGGCACTGCAGATTTGTGTTCAGTTTTTGCTAATGACAGCAATGCAGAAGAAGAGTTGCTCAGTGGATTTAAGAGTTTAGTTGACTCATTTGCACGTTCCAAATGCTATGTTTTCTGAATAATTGTTAGTATGTTGCGCTAATATACTAAATTCCTCTTATACTCCATGAAGCTAAATAAGCATCTCATGAAGTTAAACTGCGTTCACACTAAACGCAATGCGCGCACTGTAAAGTCACTGTACAGATGCGATCAGAGGTTCTGCAGTGTGATTGGACTGTCGGGCGAGGTGCGTTTGGATGTCGCAGTGCATTGAGGGCTCAAATATTTGAACTTCAGCAAAAAAGTCGTGTACTGTCAACTAATTAGGGACTCAGCTTTGTCCCGTCACTTGCTGCTGATGTGATAGGAGTCCAAAACTAAACATGGAGAAGAAGAAACTGGTCGTTTTTCTTTTTTCATCGAGACAATCATAAAAAGTTCCTCTAATTTCATCTTTGGACTATTGCAGGACAACAAGTCGGCAAACTGGGTCAAAGAGAGGTGGAGGTACCGTTGAAAGCGGCCGTCATTCAGACGCAGCTCCTGCAGTAGATGGTGAAGCTCGCCGCACTCCGAGAGTCTCTGAATGATCTCATGAACCCAGACATGGAGGCATAATTACTGATGCCTTTGCAGTGCTTTTTAAATCAAATTAACCTGTAGCTTCTAGTTTATGAACACATTTTGTGGACAAGCGTCCAGCATCAAATTTGACACACACTGAAAGAGAGCTATGAGATACACCCAACATGATTCATGCATCAAATTTGTAATGATTAATCAACTTAATCGATTTATATTTCTACAATCCAACCAGATCGATCTGTCTGAGGCAAGTTGTTCATCGAATCGAACTTAATTGACCTATACCAATTTTACTGATTATATATCAATAGAAAACACCATTTGGACAGAGGGGACAGTAAGCTTATTCCAGTCGAACGAAAAATGACCAAGCGCTATATAAGTAAGGGTTAATGGCCGACAAAGTGTGCAGTTACTACTTTTTAACGCACGCCGTGGAAGCCTGAACCGCGTCGGACGGTTGCTTCCGCGAAGTGCGTTAAAAAGTAGTAACTGCACACTTCGAAGGCCATTAACCCGCTTATACCATGGTCACTTACAAAAGCAATACATATTAACCAGGTTTTATTCCTTAATTCTTGTTTTTTTTTTTTCGATTTGGATCACTTTTCTCATAAACAGCGTACTATATGTTGCGTACATATAGTACATATATATAACATATAGTCCGCGTCGCGCAGCACCACCGCTGCAGTCAAGATTCGGCAATATATATATGCTGATCGTCCCGATGGGTTGAATAAAGCATCAATTCAGAGGGAAAGTTAATCGCTTACCGCTTGTTTTTGCCCAGATGATGAAGCAAAAGGTTGTTTTACAGAAGCCGGCGCAGTGATACAAATCATTTAAGCTAGCCGACCGGAACTTCTTTTTTCACCGTGAGGTTATCAGGTTTTAACGCATACCCAGCAGCCAATCAGAATCGAGTATTCACCCGGACCATGGTATAACAGCGAACAACATACGTGTGATGGCACACAAAAAAGGTCAGTCCATCATTACAGTCCAATGCTTGGAAACACTTTGAATTTAGCAACGATGTGTGACCAAACAGTGTGGTAGAATGTTCTAACATTGTATTATTTCTATGTGGAAAAACAACAGCGTACTAGGGAAACTAAAATGTAATTCTTGTTTACTTGTGTGTTTTTACGCATATTTAATTGACACTTGATTATCTTGCAAGAAGTACAAAAAATCTAGAAGCTTCACCTGCCTTGTTCGGTACCCAGGTCTTTGAGTCACACTGGTTGAATTTTTAGCTAAAGATGTCCTGGATCGATTTTACGTCAGTGAATCGGATCAAATCGGATCACTCAAAATGAACCAAAATCACTATAAAATGAATTGTCAACCGCAAACTATGATATGAATCGAATCATTGTTTAAATGAATCGTTACATTCCTAAATCAGATAGATGAAGACGATGAGCTTCATAACCAAAAATATGATCAAATCACATCTAAAGCTGCACTTTCTTCTTGTATCACATGTTTAAACCTTCCATTAACCCTTTTGACGTAGTCATTTGTAAAATAATCCAAGCACTATTTGCATCAAAATTGGTCATGGTCATAACTATTGCTATGCCATAACTCGGAGGTTTATTTGGGGCTTAATAACCTGCTCAAATCCAATATAAAGCAGAGGAAACTCCTCCAACCTGACATACAAACAACTGACTGAGGCTGGTGATGACGTAAAGGCCCTTCAGTTTAGCAGAGATGCTTCTGTGACTGAAGAGGTGTTCTCCAGCTGTGTTTATACTGTGGTAATAGGCAGACTACACCCACCTGCTATGACTGCTGGGTTACTCTGGCCGCCCTCCGGCTTCACCCACAGCTCCAGGCTGAACTGGGCTTTTGGGAGGTCTGCTCCCGGGCGCAGCTTCACCTGGAGATGCTCTTGCCGCCTGTTGAAGTACAGAGCTGTCATCCATGATGGGGGGACCCTGGGCACGGGGTTTTCCCAGCTGTCTCCTTCCGCCTGCTCCACCTCCCCGGAGTAGTCCTCCGCCGCCTCCTCCTCCTGCTGGGTGTCATTCGAAGACTGCTTGTCTTCATCTCCCCGCTGGGCTCCGCGGAGGACCCCACCGGCGTCCGCTGAGCGCTCGAGGAAAACTTTCCTCGAGCTGGAGTTGCCCTGTTCGTCGGAGCGGAGCCTCCCCGCGAGGCTGCGGGCAAACCTGGAGCGCGCGTGTCCCCCAGGAGCCCCGTGTCCTGCTGCTTCGGGCTCGCGCCTCCCGGCGTACTTTTCAAAAATGTGGTTTGAGGGTCTCGCGTGGTTTCTGGAGCCTTTCTCGGGGAAAAGATATTCGCCCCCCTCCTTGACCACCCCGTTTCCGGCGTTGCCCCGGTTCCCCTTCTCCTCCGGCGCGTCAAACCGACAACCACCGGCGCAACCCGCCGGATCGCTCGCGACAGTGTACGGCGCTCTCCGACTCGTTGCAGTTCTCGGGCTGGCCGCTGAAGGGCGGTGTTGAGCCGACAAGCTTGGCTGGCGTCGGGACAGCGAGACGCCGGAGACGGTGCAGGGTTCACCTGCTATCCGGGAGAGCTCAGAGTCCGCCCGCCGGGCCAAAGAGCGCTTGTATCGGTAGAGGGCATTGGAGCGAACCGGGAATAGCAGCCACGTGTTTGTGATGAGGATGAGGAATACTGCCAGTAGTCTGATGAACAACATCGTTCTCAGATTAAAACATTTAAAACTCAAAGATCAGCAGCAAGTGTTCACATCAAAACTACGAGTGTGTGCACATTTACTTGACAAAAAACTAAAAATTGTGATTTTTTTTAAAACAACTATCAGATATAATTCAGTGCAATGAATATGGTCAAAATAATTTGATAAAATAAAAGCCCCTCACACAATAAAATTTGCCTTTTTACACTTAATAACTGTTGGTTTAGTACCCTGTCGCCTATCTAATAAACGTATGACTGGAAATATTTGAAATGTAAGGGGAAAAACATTTAAATTATCAATTTAATCCCATGTCCTTTTTTGGCACATCTCGGATTATCTGCATCTGATTTAAAAGAAGCAATAGTATTTTGCCTCCTTTTTCTTCTTGCACAAAAAAAAAATCCAAAGTGTCTAACTTGGATTTCCTTTGGAAAAATTATCTTACTTCTTGTGTGGTCCTTTGAACTCACTCCAAGTGTAAAAATCAAAGTTTTTGATTGATTTTCAACTTTCAAAATAAAATAGAGGTCTGCTTTAGATAGTTATGGAAGAAGTTTTTCAATTATTTTGACAATTTGATTTGATTTTACTCTAAAGGAACTTTGCACAAGTTTTTACCTGACCATTGTGGCATCATTTAGAACGTCCTATTCCACAACAGGGCTGCAAGGTGATTCAGATCAACAAGCTCCAGAGGTAGTGCAAAGTGCCAGCCCTAAAACAGATGCCCAACTTGAAGAACAGAAGGTAAATCTCTGAAAGAAGGGGAATGCTTTCAGTCCATGAAGTCACATCTGCTGGTCTGCTCCTCTTTTTTGCGTCTGTGTGCGTTCAGAGAGCGTCTCCTCTTTGCTGCTGCTGCTGCTCTGCACCGGCCCATGCAGTAGTAAAATCCTCCTCCATTCAGTCCTCCATCTCTCCTTCCCTCCCTTTTCTCTCCTTCCCCCTAAGTCCAAAGGTTTTTATCAGGGAGCCCCTGCCCGCCCTGACATCACCAGTAAAGGAAGTGTGGTGGTGGTGGTGGTGGAGGTAAGGGGTGGGGGTGTAAAGGAGGACGGGGGGGGGGGGGGGGGGTTGCCTGTCCTTGCTTCACACTTTTTGAGTTTGAGGGAAATCCTCTTCTCTCCTCTCCCCTCACTGCCCAAGTCCTGCAAGCGTCTGTGCATCGCTGTGATTCAGTGAGGAAGACAGGAAAAAGGTTGTAAAGTTTATTTACGCAGCTCTCCAGCCGCTCCTGACCTCATCCATCCACCCATCCCTCTGTCAGCACCAGGGGGAAGAAACATCCAGCTTACCTGACTGACTGAAGTCAAAGAGGCAGAACAGTGTCCTGTCAGAAGACTGCATGGAAACAACATCATAGAGCTTCTTAAGCTCCGTCAAATGGACATTTTGTGCAGAAGACGTTTTGGTCTTTGATTGCTCCTCTCTTTGCCTTTTATACTTCACATCATTCTTTCTAATAAATAGGGTCTATTTTACAAATTTTGATTTACGTTTGCCCCTATGTGAAGCTTTTAGATACCTTTTAATAAAAAAAAAAGTGGCAATGGGGAACCTTAAATAAATGAATAATTAAAAACAATTTACAGACAAACTGACCACATGTGAGCATAGATATCTACATTTTAAAATGCGTTTCCATCCCAGCATTCTTTGGGGGGGGGGGGTTCTAAGGTTGGTCTTCTTTTTGCTTTTCACAGTTTACATCCATACATTCTTTTTAATAAATGTCTGTTTGATAGATTTTGCTTTTTGTTTGCTTTTATAAAAAGATTTTAGGTGCATTATTTTCTTTTCAAACAAAGTGCCAACAGTCAATCATATGTAAATGAATAAATAAAAATCATTTCCTAACAAACTGACTCCACGTGAGCATAGAAATCTACATTTTTAAATGTATTCTCATCCCGGTATTGTTTTTTTTTCCGTTTTTTTTGGGAGGGGGGTCTCAGATTGCTGTTCTTCATGCTTTTCCTAGTTTACATCCAGATTTTACTTCTAATAGGTTCTTTTCAAACAAAGTGGTATCTGTCGATCACACTCAAATGAATAAATAAAAATCATTTCCTAACAAACTGACTCCACGTGAGCATAGAAATCTACATTTTTAAATGTAGTCTCATCCCGGTATTGTTTTTTTTTCCGTTTTTTTTGGGAGGGGGGTCTCAGATTGCTATTCTTCATGCTTTTTATATCCAGATTTTACTTCTAATAGGTTCTTTTCAAACAAAGTGGTATCTGTCGATCACACTCAAATGAATAAATAGAAATAATTTCCAGACACATGAGCATAAAAATCAATTTTTTTAAATTGTATTTCCATTCTAGTGTTGGTTTTTTGGGGTCCTTTGGTAAAGGTGGAGCTGCTTTTCTTTATTTGTGCTTAAAAATTCACACTAGTGAAGCTTCCATTAAGAAGAAGGAAAAAAAGAAACATCCTCTGTAGTGTTCTTGAGTGCAAATTAGGATAAAAGGCTTTGATTCTAATCTGAATGTCTTGGGGGGGGGGGGGGGGGGGTCTCTGGGATGGAGGTCGGAAGAGGAGGGTTTGCACCTAGGACAGCAAGAGAAATGTGTTTGATCTCCCCTTCGCAAGTCCTCCGTCTGGCTTCCTCCCATTCACACGCGTATGGATGCATGTGCAGCTCCAAAGTAATATAGAGAAAGTTTGAATAACCCCATCTCCTGCTGTTTACCTTTCATATTTTACCTCTTGCCTGCTATTTACTTAATCTATCTGTCTGCCTCGCTTCATCTCTGGGTCTAAATGCTGGTGAGGCACAGACAGGCGCAACATCTGCCTTGCACATGAAAGTGGACCTCTCAAAATATGTTACCTGTCTAGTGCGGAGATCCTCCTTGAGCCAAGCCAAGGCTGAGAGAAGAGCCAGGCAGGGAGAGGAAGCAGCAGGTAACAGGAAAGTGAAAGAGAGCATGCCCCAAATTCATTTTTGGGTTCTGTTTTATTGATTCACACTTAATGTAATCTAAAAGGTTCAGTGAGGTTGTCTCAATGGATTCAATTCTGCACATTGCAACTCTTAGCATAATTAACCCTACATAACCATCCATGTCATGTTTAATACACACATTTCTGAGTCCCCTACCTCATTAGCATGATCAAAATGGTCCTTAAAAATTCCATTGTTTAACCCTTGTGCTATTCTAGGCACTTTAACGTTGGGAGTTGGGTCATCTAGACCCACTAGACAGTGCGCTGAACCGTTTTCTTCAATGATTTGTGAACCTCACTGGTTTTCATGGATTACATGAAATCTTTCCACCTTTATCCACCTTTGTCATGGTAGGGAGAACACGTCTATGTTAGGGTGGTGTCATCTAAGATAGCACGAGGGATATAACTAGGAGGTCAACACTTTCTGCCCTGTAGTTCAACATCAATCCACTAGGGGCAGTAGAAGGGCCCTTCAAGCTCATTTTAAGATGGTTGCCTCCATGAAATCTCAAAAAAACTTTTGGAACTTTTTGGTGCTAATTTTTAAAACTGTATAGCGAAAAAAACCTCATCTGTTGGTATTCATTTTTAAAAATGGCTACTGGTTGTATTGAAATAATACAACATTTACTGATAATTTATTCTTTATAATACAGTCACCATGTGGGTTAAACTTCGAGACAGTGGCTTAAAAAGGGCCTTTTTCCCCCCTGAACTCTCATTTGAATTATTTTCCATTCTAAACTAACATTGTTGTTCTATATCTCACACAAAAAGTGATTTTTTTGTTTGGTGGATTTTACCATTGTAATTCCCAAAATTATCTGACTATTCTTTGATGTTTTGGACTTTACAGAATTAATGATCACTGTCAGAAATGTTACCATCATGTGGTGTTTTCTTTTATATTTATATATCATTGTGGTATTTTTTCGTTTTTTTGTGCATCCTGTTTTTATTGACTCGTGCACTTGAAGATATTTTTATGCATGTTTTATTATTTTAATCGTAAATTTTATCATAGCAAATTGTTGTTTTGGTGTATGAGTGTTGCACAAACCAAAAAAGCACTTTTTATTTCTCTGTACAAGTGGCTACGGCAATAAATAACTATCTATCTGTCACATCTGTCAAGAGAAGGAAAGAAAAATGACTCTTTTTGGTCTGTGTTAAAGTTTTGTTAGGATTTTACCATTGTCATATAGCTGGCATTTCTGAAATTTTCCCCATGCCAGGAAGTGAATGCAGAGCAATGCCTCCCTAGAACCTTACACATTGTTCTGTTTCACCTTTGTAGGACTGCAGAGCCGTCTGAAGACCCTGCCTGGTTTTTTCCTTCCTTATCTCTGCATTTTATTGGCAAATGTTTAGCAAATAGAAAAAAAAATGCACTTGGCAAAAAGTCGAATTGGAAAGACATTGATGTATTTGTGATGTTTCCATACAGACGAAGTTAGTTCTGACCTTCATAATCCAAAAAAATGACATTATTTGGCATCTACAGTGTTGTTTAGCTTCATTCCATTTTGCATTTAACTCATAAACAAGGCTTTGTGTTCGCTTATCAATGACACTTCATCTTCTAATTGATCATTATTGGAATAAAGCGCATTTAAGACGACAAAAACAGGAGGATTAGGAGAGAAGATGTTCCACAGCATAAGAAAGTTGTCCTCATCTTTTGCTCTCTTTTTTTTTTGTCAGCCTCAATTTGCAAACAAGGCCCAGGCTGGAGGAGGAGGCCGCTGACAGTTATGGTAGGGGCCCCTGAAGGGGCAAAAAACGGTTCCTAAAAGGTGGAAGGCAGGAATTCCATAATTCCACTCTGCCAGACTGTGGCGTCTGCCTGCTAAGCATTCTCTGCTGGCCAACTTTGAAATCCAGCTGTAACTATGTTGGTGGAAAAACAAAACAAGGGAAACTAGGATGGGGGAGAGGGCTTGGGTGTAGAAACCGAGGTGAAAAAGAGGTGGAGAAGGATAGAGGAGTGTGTGGTGTCTGGAAGAGTGTGAGCGGCTGAATGGGCGGGCTCCTCCGGGGCCTCACCCCCCACTGCAAAGGACCTCCACAGATTATCCTTCATCTGAGTTTGTCCGTCTTGACCTCAACAACCCTGAGGCCCGCTCTCGGCCTGCCCCCCTGTTTTTCCCTCTCCTTTCATACGCATCACCCCCCTCCCTGTTTCCCCTCTTACCTCTCTGTTCCCCTGTAACATCCAGCTGTACCCCGTTGACACAGCCACACACATTCACCCAGAACACGCACAATCCTCGTTCAAAAAAAATTGGGGGGACCCAAAAGGAGAAAATCTAGGCTGATGTGCAGCACAAACGAGGTGGGGGGAAGAAAAAGAAGAAAAAAAAGGGAGAAAGAAAGAGGGCAAGCCTTTCAGAAAAAACAGTATTAGATACAAAGGGGAGAAGGAGCTGTGCTGGGGGGGATGCAAACACAATATATGCTGCAGGTGTTTTGCCCAACGAGTGAAGAACTTAAGGTGCACACACTTTTGGTTTCTCTCACCTCATAAGTAACTCCCGGATTTCATGGGCAGCCCGTCTTTAATGATCTGTTTTTTGCCTCCGATCTGCACTTTCAAAAGCATTTATTAGAGGCCCAGAAAACATATTTTTTATCGCTGGTTCTTTTCAGTGTAATTCATGTATTTATTTAACGAATTGGTAACTTTCCTCTAGCTGAAAACCTTATTTCATGGTCTAACTGAGCCACTTATGGATACATGTAGACCTCTTCCACAAACAAAAACATGGGAAAATCTGTGCCTGAGCAGAGGACCCCCCCCCCCCCCCCCCCCCTTATTTGTTCACATGGAGGTAAAGATGGAAAAGCAAGGAGCAGGCTGGATAAACTTTGAGTGGGAATATGTTAGTGCTGCTTGGGTTTTATTTGCAGAGCTGCAGGTGGATGGTTGACAGACACAACCCTGTATGTCTTGGCTCTGTCACCAGTAGCACCTTTTTTTAAAGTGACCTACCTGCTTGTTTCTGTGCAGGTAATTCAATAAAGGATACCCTGGATCTGTAAGAGATGAATGAAAAATGTAATCCAAACAAAAAACACCCGCTTTCAAAGAAAACAAACATGATTTAATTACATTAAGGTCCCTTTAAATCAGATTTTTGAACAACAGTCAAAGCAAAATACATAGGCAGTATTTACCTGGAATTTGTAGTAGTACACTGATATTTAAAGAGTTTCCTTTAATAAATAAGAATAGGTACCACTTCATTTTTAAGCCCAATGTAAAAATGCTTAAATCAGTTCGGAGTGATTTTTTTTATCATTTTTCCCCCTTTTCATTAGTTTTATATTTTTAACTGAATGTGTTGATTAGTAAATGGGTTCCCACCAATGTATCATTCTTTTAATGAAAATAATCATCTATATTATTAGAAATTGTCATTTATTCCCACTAATAAAAGCACAAATTAATAGTCTGATAATTGGTATTTTTATTTATTATTATTTTTATTGTTTTTGACTCTTGGTTAACACAATATTATTATTAATAATATGTGCGTTTTAAGGTTTTTAACAGATGTAATATATGTCTATGAACCGCCCCTCCGCTAGGGGGCAGTGAAGGTGCGAAACACCAGAGCACAATACGCATCTGGGTGGTAGAAGAAGCCCAGCGGATCACTCTCTGCTGCTAACAGTCGCCAACCGGCTAATCTCCTGGACAACGCAGTTTGAAGTTATTTTAATCCCAGTTTTCTTTATTGCCTCTTTTTTTTCACACCTTATAATCAAGCGACTTTATAAAACGTTGCCGGTGATAAGTGCTAGGTACCCACCGACGGACAAGTTTAATCACACTATATGTTTTTGACGCTGTTCCTTCCACCGAGGATGCTAGCGCATGATAAGCAAGCCAGCTAGCTTGCAAATCTGAAGGAGCGAATAAGCAGCGCTCTGGATGCTTTGAAGTGCAGCGAGTTTTTGGATGAGTTTTTTGTTGCATCATGTCAAGCAGTCGGACGCAACAACAAGGCGGCGGTGGTGGCGCGAGTTCAGTACCCAGCACCAGCAATAGCAGCAGCGGCAATGCGAGCAACGCCGTAACAAGCAATGGGAACAATTCTGGAAATGTTGTGCCCTCCCGGACTCTGCCCGCAGCCGGAGAGGGGGGCTCGTCTGTGCCCTCTCTGGCCACTGTACCGTCGTCCCGGGGCGGCTTTGCTTCCCTCAACAGACCCTCTGCGTCCTCAGGCAACAGAAGGAAATCCCTTCACCAGGCACCCTTATACAACGGCCTCTTGAATTCTTATGAAGATAAAAGCAACGATTTTGTCTGGTTAGTTTTTTTCCAGGAATTATTTCAAACTGTGCTTTAAGATTCCCACTCCAAACGGTGGATTTTGAAATGTTGATGTCCAAATGTTTTACATGGTTTTTCTGTCAAAACAATTTCAGTCCCATTTGCTTCGAAATGATAGAGGAGGCGCACATGACCAAGTGTGGACACAGTTTCTGGTAAGGGTTCATTGTACATGAATGGACAGTTTGTCAGTCAGTGTGTTGAACTTGCTGATCAAGATAGCTGTGTAAAAAGGAAATATTTTCAAAATGTTAAACATTCTAGTTTTATGTTTTGGAAGACAAAAAAATTAATCAACTCCCCCTCACATATTTACAGCACTACAAATTTAAATTTGTCAGCTGCAACCAAAATACTACTTTGATAGTTTTATTGCTTGAAGTTTGTTGCACAGTTGGGGAATGTTTTCAAGTATTCCTCTTTTGCTTTTTACCCCTCTTGCAGTTACAAGTGTATCCGCCAGAGCTTGGAAGACAGCAACAGATGTCCCAAGTGTAACTATATTGTTGATAATGTGGATCAGCTGTTCCCAAACTTTTTAGGTGGGTATTGTGAGTTGGTGTTGCGCTTCACCACCTGTTGAAGTCTGTTTGAAGACTTGTTTTTCGAAACTTTTTTGTGTTGAGTTTGCATGTTCTCCCCGTGCACGTGTGGGTTTTCTCCGGCTTCCTCCCACAGTCCATAAACATGCGTCATAGGTTTTAGGCTACATTGGTTACTCTCTTAATTGTCCATTGGTGTGCATGTGTGTTGGGCTGATTGTATGGCAAACTTGGCCCAACAGTAGCCA
Source organism: Oryzias latipes (assembly GCF_053564925.1). Classification (NCBI taxonomy): domain Eukaryota; kingdom Metazoa; phylum Chordata; class Actinopteri; order Beloniformes; family Adrianichthyidae; genus Oryzias; species Oryzias latipes. The sequence continues at coordinate 23,949,172 of NC_136253.1, read as the reverse complement.
GGACATGCTCCAGCCACCCCGTGACCCCGAAAGGGATACAGTGGGTTAAAAAAAAGGATGGGTGGATTAATGGATCTCTCAATTATTGGTGGTTATTAGGAATGCGTTGATTCACTTAACCAATGATTGGGCTCAAACTGCAATTTTGGATCACAGTTTTGTTTCGGTTCAATGTATAATTTGTGTATTACAAACTGACAACAAAAAACTAATAATACTAAAAAAAGCTGTCTTTTTAATTTGCTAAAAAAAATTATCAAACTCAAACTAACTCCAGGCTAATCTAAGAAAACATTACATTCAAAATTCTTCTTAAATTTATCACATAAATAAACTGGTATACAGTAGGGATACAATGATTCTCTCTCCCCATGATTATGCAAAAGTCCCACTTCAATCATCTTTTGATGCCGTGTAAAATCGTCTTTTAATTACGATTATGCCGTTTTAGCCACACAAAAAACTGTCGTTTTCTAGGACATAGTTTCTGCAGAACTGCAGTAGTTCATCAGAAATCTGCCTCCTAGTTGTGGGCGGGACCGTTGGCCTGGTGTAAGCTGCAACACTTCCCTTCAGGCTTTTCTTTACAAATTCTCCCGCTAGCTCACAGCAGTAAGCTAGCGTACAGTTTTGAGCCAGATGCCAGCTCAGAAGAGGCAAAGACACATCTGTACATGGATTTAGTCATTTACCAGTTCGTTCATCAGAAAGGAGCAGAGTAAGGAGCTTTGGGCCCATCGATTGAAGATTTTGACATTATAACTACAAGCTTTTTCAAATGGGAACGTTTTTTTCTGCTCCTAAATCTCAACGATTTAAAGAATAAAGACATATTGGGAAATGCTTCATTTTTAGTTAGGAATATCCTCCATTCATGAGGAAAATGAACACCAAAAGCATGATTTTCACTGGAGTGGGACTTTAAATTTAAGCCCAACTTTGAACTTTAACATACTGGTTTACAGTAGAGATGCAACGATTCTCGTTCCTTTGGTTTAATGGTGTAACATAGTTTTTGATCGAGAATTGTGACATCCCTGGTTGTTATCTAATTAGATCAAATGATGTCCGATTCATAGGTGAAGTTCACAGTGTTCACTTTGAACATCCTTGACACACTTTGCTGTGTTTGCTGTGTTCTTACCTATCCCAACCCTTTACTCTAGTAAACGAGCTGATCCTTAAACACAAGCAAAGATCAGAGGAGAAGAGGCTAAAATTAGACCATCCTGTAAGTACATTTCATAAATGCCTTTATTTCTGTTTTTGTTTTTCTGGTATTTTCCAACCTGCCAGTGACTTCTCTGTGTTTCTGCGTTGTCGTCCACATGGTAGAACGGTTCTCGGTGGCAGGTCTTCCAGGATGTTTTGAGTCCTGATCAGGAAAACCTGGATCTGGCAAATGTCAATCTGATGTTGGAGCTTTTGGTTCAGAAGAAAAAGCAGCTGGAAGCTGTAAGTGTTTCTGTTTCTGTGGTTTTAAGGTTCTTTGCTTCTCCATTCATGGTAACACTTTGGTAAAAGGCAAAGTTCAGAAAAGAAATTACAAAGAAAAGCAGCCACGTAAGGATTGGGTTCATCATACATGATGCAAGTAGATTAATGCGGTTACATATGAATATCTTCTATAAAGTGATTCCAAAGTAAAAGTATGTTTGCACATCTTAAAACTATTGAGCCCAATATGTTAAAGAAAATAAAAGTACAAGTTTAGGTAAGTAAAAAATATCTTTGAATATTGTTTGTCTTCGGAATAACTTTTTTTAGACGGTTAAGGTATGATGGAGATTGATCCCGTTGGTCCAGTAGCGGAGTAAGAAATTTGCATTAAAAAGTCAAAAACTGATGTGATGTTTGAATATTACCCTTGAAAATGTTTATTTATGTATTTCTTTATTCAAGCATTCCTGTTAAATGAGATTCAGTTTGAGCTTTCTCCTTCCAGTAAGAGTATATGTACACCGTGAGCTTAACAATACTTCTAGGAAGTGAAAGTATACAACGGCAGATAGAAATATTTTAAATGTCATTTCCAAGGGTTGTCTTGAAACTAACGGCAGATGAAGCTGAGACGATTGTTATCGCTGGCTGTTTGTAGACACAGACGACGTGTGAAGGATCAGCGATTAATGGAAACCCGGCATATCCGCTTTTTATTTGGTCAGTTTGTAAAAAGGGGAAGTCGAAGCCGCAGCTTAATCTTGTTGACTTCTCATCTGCAGCATCAGCATTGCTTAAGAGCCGCAACAAGTTACAAAATCTTAAGCTGCTAATAAATTGCATTTGTTTCTTTTGTTTAAACTTTAAAAAAAACATTTATTTTTTGGTACTTGAATGTGCCTTTTTCCCTAAAAATGTCTCTTCGAGGAAATAAAATCAACTCCCTAAATGTTTGATTGGATTTAGTTTAATAACCTTTAAATTATTTCTCCAGTTCTCTGTAATGTCGTGTAAATGTTTCCACCATATTTATGCTTTTTGTAACTTGACAATGCGGGTTGTGAACCACCCCGGATCCACTCCCCTGTGGATCCAAAGAATTAAGGACTTTGTTGTAGCTGTGTGCCACCCACCTACAGGGCACAACAAATTCCAGTAAATTCCCCTGTTATCCTTCTCCGTTTTGAAACAAGCCTTTAAAAAATGAATGTCTCACTGAGTAGCATATCTTCAAACTGAAGCTGCACTCTTTTTTTTAATGATCTAAACTCAGAAGTTCTTTTTTTTCTTTTAAAATGTCCCATTGAATCTTGCTAAACATAAAAAACAAAAAAAACAAAGCTAAATTTGTTCCATTTTTGCTATGTTTTTGGTGTTGACAATTCTTTTCCAATGTCAAAGAAGAATAATTGTGATTAGTTAATGTACTTTTATTGTTGTTTTAATTTTTGGTGGTTGTGTTTATCTGCATTAGGAATCACAAGCAGCCCAACGACAGATCCTCATGGAGTTCCTTAAAGAAGCTCGGAAAAATAAAAAAGAGGTACAGAGATGTTGTTACAGAAGCAATTTATGGTGATAAAATAGAAAAAAGAAGAAAGTTTTTTAGATGTTTATTCATGAAAGTTAACCTGAAATCATTTTATTTGTGTTTTCGTCTTAAACAACAGCAATTAGACCAACTTCAGAAAGAGCTCAACTTCCTTGAAGAGGACATTAAGCGTGTCGAGGTACGTTCTCTAGGTTCCTTTTTCCAAACCTGCCATTCCCACTGCTTCCTGGAGTCAAACCAGTACCAGGAAGAAAGACCCATTTTGATTAAAAAATGAAATTTGGGCGCTTTTAAAATGTTCTTGTAGCATCTATCTAATGATGGAGGACATATATTAAGAAAAAAACCTCAATTTTATTTCGGACTATTTCAAATTTGAAAACACTTGCCAAGCACAGGCATTTTCTTTGATACGACTGAAGTTGTCCTTAGGCTCCATATCAAATATAAACCAATCCGTTTCTCCTAACAACAGAAACAAACAGCAGTCTAACCGTTTTTATTTTTTATTTCAACATGTACAGGAAATGAGCGGACTTCACTCCCCAGTGATGGAAGCAGAGTGTACGGTGCCAAACGTCGAGACGCCCTCTCCAGGTCCAAGGTACCGAAACCTAAAAATCCTATCCAAAAGGAAGTCAATACAGAAAAAAACCTTTGGCATCATTCTTTACAAAAGTGTCCTCCTATTTTTGGATGTTGACGTGTGATGAAAACATTTTGTGTGTGTTTTTTTTTCTCCTGTGTAGTTGTAGTAGCATCATTGAGCCTGCAGATTACACGCAGCCTCCAGGATTTGGTGGAAGCACCCAGGTATGAACTTTGCCTAAAAATGTTGATTGTTTATTGCAGAATAAAAATTTCCTGAGCTGTATTCTTTTAATTGTTTGTCTAGGGAAAACGACAGACGTGGTACAACAGCACGTTAGCGTCGAGGAGGAAGAGACTGACGGCTCATTTTGATGATCTTGAGCAATGCTACTTCTCAAGCAAAATGTCACGCATCACAGGTGCATTTATTTATGCAGCAAAGGAAACTGTATTTTTTAATAGAGAAAACAAAATTATTTTGGGATAATTTCATGTAGTTTCTAATGTCACATAAAGTATCAGTAAGATTTAGGGTTGAAATAAGGATTTAATCCCTATTCTTCCATTACCCTTCCAATTGTAGAGGCACTTGGAGGCGTAGGGTTGTCGCAATCTGAGGTAGTTCCGTGTTAGACGTTAACATTTAAGTGTAATTAATGACTTTTTGTTTTAGCATGACCTTTTTAAAGTAAAAAAACAAAACCATGTCAATTTCTGGGCGCTGGCCGTAGCTGACCGGCGACTATTGATGACGTCATCGAGTGGTAGTAATGTAGTAACCCCATTTTTCCATAACTCTCCGTTTGGAGGGCTAAATTTAGGGGTAGGGAGAAGCCGCAGAGGAAGAATTCTGATTCGGCCAAGGTTTCTGTTGTTTTGCTCACTGTTTGGGTTTTTTCCGCTGACATTTTTTGTCCTGTCTTCAGATGAGGGTAGGACCTTAAACCAACTGGATGACTTCATGGAGTGTTTGTCCAAATTCACACGCTACAACACTGTGCGGCCACTGGCCACACTGTCCTATGCCAGCGACCTCTATAATGGCTCCAGCATTGTCTCCAGGTACAAAAGACCAAATACTAAGCTTGTACTTTACTCTCAGGATTTATAGAATCTTATTTGGGGGAAAATTGTAATATTGACCCTTTAACACCAGAGATGTTGCTGGTGACACCTAAATAACACGTTATTTGATATACCGTAACTCTTGGACTATTTACGCGATCAACGGGAAACAGCTGATTTTTGTTGATCGCTGAAGGAGTTCATTACTGTGAAGTGTTGCACGTCGGCGCAAAGCTGCTTTTTCTCCGCTGCACTTGTAATCCACTTAACTTGCGTTAACTCTGTAAACAGTTGAAGAGTGAAAGCAGGGGTGCTCGTAACATCGATCACGATTGAACAGTCGATTGCGATGTGATGGTAAGCCATCAAAGATAAATGTATTTTTAAAAATCTGTCAGAAAATCATCATCCTCGGCGTGAAATACGCCCCTTGATTGGCATGCAGAACGGCCAATTGAACATCCTCTGAACATATGTCACTGTGTTTAAAAACACTGAGCTTCTTTTTACTTTTTTTCTTCTTTCTCTGAGAAACCCGACACACAGCGGGGCCGGCAAAGCCCTGGTTTCCTGGGGAGGACCCCCGCGGCCCGCAGGAGGGTTTCTAAACCTGTCCCTGTTTGCGTGCCTCCTCGATTAGAAGCGTAGCCCCGTCTGACCCAGCCGTCCTGCCACGGCGCCTGCTGCCGGGCCCGCGGTTCAAGCCCACTCAGGCAGCAGTGTCTTTAAGCACGGAGCAGGGGCCGCCGTTGGCTCAGCCTTGGTTAACCCACCCGCGCTTTAGGAATGTCATGGTCCCCCCATTTTTACAGCAGAGCATGAAACGTGACTGTCAATGCTTTCTGTATCCATAATGAAACGCTTTGTCTGTTCAAATTATGTATTACTACAAAAAGAATAATACACACAGCAAAGCTATCTTCTCCAATATATATATTTATATAGATATATATCTATATATATATAGATATATATCTATATAAATCTATATATATATATATCTATATATATATATATATATATATATAGAGAGAGAGAGAGATAGATAGATAGATAGATAGATATCGATAGATAGATAGATAGATATCGATAGATAGATAGATATCTATAGATAGATATCGATAGATAGATAGATAGATATCTATATATCTATATATATATATATATATATATATATATATATATATATATATAGATATATATATAGATATATAGATATAGATATATAGATATATAGATATATATATATAGATATATAGATATATATAGATATATAGATATCTATCTATCTATCGATATCTATCTATAGATATATATATATATATAGATATCTATCTATCTATCGATATCTATCTATAGATATATATATATATATATATCTATAGAGATATATATATATATATCTATAGAGATATATATATATATATATCTATAGATATATATATATATATATATATATATATATATATATATATATATATATATATATATATATATATATATATATATATATATATATATATAAAAAATATAGGACGGCAGTTTAGCTCAAGGGGTAGAGCAGGTCGTCCAACAACCGAAGGGCTGGAGGATCGATCCCCGCTCCTCCCAGCCAGCTGTCGCCCCCCGGGCGCGGCCAGCCCACAGCCCACCGCCACCACAGGGAATGGGTCAAATGCGGAGAAAGAATTTCCCCATTGTGGAATAAATAAATTAAAATGATTAATTATTATTATTTATATATTACTGTAATAGAAAGAATTGAAACACTGGCACTAACGTGCTGGAGTTGAAGGGTTAAAGCCAAAATTCCGATTTTGTTGTCGTAGGAAACGATTACCGTACCTAAAATGAGGGAGAAGTCTGATCACTGACTCCATCTTCGCGTGTGTTTCAGTATCGAGTTTGACCGTGACTGTGACTACTTTGCCATTGCTGGTGTGACCAAGAAGATCAAGGTGTTTGAGTACGGCACCGTGATCCAGGATGCCGTGGACATCCACTATCCTGTGAACGAAATGACCTGCAATTCCAAAATCAGGTAAAGGAATTCATTCCTCGACAGAGACTAGGTTTTGCTTAAAACTGTGCTCCATGAATGAAAAAAAAAAAAGAATTTCAGATATGCACATATGAACAGGAAAAAAAAAAATTTCTGCCAGCTTTGGTTGACAAGAATCTACATTTGAAGATCTGTTTCTTCATTGCAGCTGCATCAGCTGGAGTAGTTATCATAAGAACCTTCTGGCTAGCAGCGATTATGAGGGAACCGTCATTCTGTGGGATGGATTCACCGGCCAGCGGTCCAAAGTCTACCAGGTGTGATGACTAGAGTTGAAAGTGTTGTGATAAAACTGTTCATATCCTTTTATCTTCTGACTGATTAGCCTAATCTGCAGTGACACCCTCCACTGTTGTTCTTTTCAGGAACATGAAAAAAGGTGTTGGAGTGTCGACTTTAATCTGATGGACCCCAAACTTTTAGCTTCCGGCTCTGATGATGCTAAAGGTAAAGATTTGGCCCTCGTCTGAACACGTCATCCTCATCAATCGTGTTAGAGATTTCCAACATTCTTTTTCAGTAAAGCTGTGGTCAACCAATCTGGACAACTCAGTAGCGAGCATCGAGGCTAAAGCTAACGTATGCTGCGTTAAATTTAGCCCAACATCCAGGTATCATCTGGCATTCGGCTGTGCAGGTAATTTCTTCAATCCTCACTTTATCTGCTTATTTTTCAGTTGGTTTAGTGTTTTTCTGCATTTGTTAAGAGGTTATATTAATTGAAATATCTTCCCACATCTACTTTAGTTATTCTGTTTCTGTATTCTGCAAGAAGGAACTAAACTCTGCTCTTATTTTGGTTCATGTTGTGTGCTTATTGAATAAAGCGTTTGGCAAAATCCTTAACAGCTTTTGTCGTCAATATAATATTACTAAATTAATTAAAAAACTGTAAAAGTGGAATCGTTCAAATTACCTTCAACAACCCCAACTCAAATTATAAACCACTCACTTTTATCACAAGTATTTTGGGGGTCTAGTTTCTCTTCTGAAATGCTTGTACTCTATAAAATTAAAGATTTTGTTAAAAATAAAATGATATAATTTTCATATGTTCTTCAGTCAAAGTTGGGTAGGGAGGTATGATTGTCATCGGCTGCATTTCTGAATTTCTTTGGTTGGTAACCATAAAATATTACATTTCAGAATTCTATGGGCACTAAACTCTCGTCATTCAGGAATTATAATAATTCTTTAAAAATGTCTTTGGAGACTTTTTAAGTCAATTTTAGTGCATTCTTCTACCAGATCTTTTTCATAGTTTGATTTTTGCTCTGTAAAGAAATTCTAGAGGTAATTTCTTAAGTTGTTTTTTTTTTTTACTTCTAATTTTTCACAACAAAAAGCACTTTTTTTTAACCCCTGAAAATGTTGCATAATGTAGGTGGAATTTATATATAAAAAAAGTCAAAACAGACAAGCTTTTAGAAAGAAAAGAGAACTGTTGCTCTCGCTTAAGATTTTGCAATTTCGGCTATTTAGATACAAAATACAAATTGATTTTAAACAAAGAGAGAGAGAGCCTAACTCCTTTTAACAGAACTGGATACAAACAGTGTTTTATTCTTTTTAGAAAGTAAAGGGACAATGTAGTGTCACGCTAACATATTCAAGGTTTTTCCTCAGTTAAGGAGCATTAAAAATGTTTTCTGTCATTGCTATATAATATTGTATTTCTTTTATTTTATTCAGCATCACATCTCAACTGTTTTTCTTTTTGTTTGTTTGAAAGACAATTAATCCTGAACAATCCAAAAGAACTTTATTATGTCCTGACAGAAGAATATCTATGAATGATCATAGATATTTTATTATAGGGGTATTCGTGTAAGTATTCTAACTCTGAGCAGAAACTGTGTGGTACTTTGCTGTAAGTTTTCATTCTTGGTTTACGTTCGGAGTGCAGCTAGGAGATTGGAAAATAAAAGACTAAAATAATTTTCTTTTTTTAGTACCAAAACTAACCACAGAGTTGCAGATCAGGAAAAAATGTAATGTTTGTGGTTTAATACCATCATGTTTTTATTGACAGAAAGCAACAACAGTTGTGCTTCATCATTTTCTGGCCCAATTTGAACATTTTGTGAAATTTATCTCTTTTGTCCGCAGACCACTGTGTCCACTACTACGATCTCCGCAACACTAAGCAGCCAATCATGGTTTTCAAAGGCCACAGGAAGGCCGTGTCCTACGCTAAGTTTGTAAATGGGGAAGAAATCGTTTCTGCGTAAGTCTGTTTACCTTTGCTTCCATCTTTAATGTTTTAAGTAATCGTGTATTTGTTTTTAAATGTTAAATATTTTAGTATATTTTAAAAATGCAATGACAGACAACGTCTTACTGCTTAACGTTTTCTATTAAGGACTTTAATTTTATTAATTTTAAAACTTTTATGTTAATAATACAATTAATAGAGATCATCCTGTGCTAGTGGCAAAACAGATCAACAAATATTTAACATTTAGTCTGGTTCCTATATAATCCTATATAACACATGAACAGAGGTGAGAAAAACACATTTTAAAGCTTTAAACGAGAGCCGCTAAGTTTATTTCTTTCACAGAAGCTAAATTGATTAAAATACGCTTTCATATTTTTAGCAGCTTTCTTGCATATTTAGACTTCTCAAACAATGCTTTTAAAACTGTAAAGAAACTACTTAATAACCAAAACTAAAAAAATAGGATAAAGAAGGATTTGTGCACACACATATAAAGAGTACATGTTCTGTGTTCATAGTTCGACGGACAGCCAGCTGAAGCTTTGGAACGTCAACAAACCTCACTGCCTGCGCTCCTTTAAGGGTCACATCAACGAGAAGAACTTTGTTGGACTGGCGTCAAATGGAGACTATGTTGCCTGTGGTATACGTTCATTTGAAACGTTGACGCTGATGTTTAAAGACTAGCCATTAATATAAAGTGTTTTTATGTCCATTTTAGGAAGTGAGAACAACTCCCTGTACCTGTATTACAAAGGACTTTCCAAAACACTGTTAACATTCAAGTTCGACACGGTGAAGAGTGTTTTGGACAAAGACAAGAAAGAAGATGACACCAATGAGTTTGTGAGTGCCGTCTGCTGGAGAGCCCTGCCTGATGGAGTAAGTGTCACTTCACTGGTCAACTATACTTTTTTCAATTCTGCCATTGTAAGCAATACTTTAAGGCTTTTGTCAATATTTTAAACAAGGCTTTCATTTACATAAAATACCTCTGATTTATTCAAAATGATTTGCTTTTAGGAGTCAAATGTTCTCATTGCTGCGAACAGTCAAGGAACTATCAAGGTTGGTGTTTTAAAAAATATACAAAAAAGATGTTTTCTTTTTAATAGTACCGTTAAATGTTTACAGCTCTTAAAAACATCTGTTTGAGTTTTTTTTTATTATTCCAGTATCAGTGCATAATTCCTCCCATTTAATGAGAATTTACCAGGAAAAAAAATACAATTGCAATTATTTGGGGGGGGGGGGGGGGGGGAGGGGGAGTGGTTTGTCAAAAAATTGCTTAATAAAGAAAAAAATGTCTTTAAAACATCTAAATGTCTGTATCTATTCCTCCCTGACAGGTTCTTGAACTTGTCTGAATTCCTGCCAGGCTTGGGCTATCATGACCTCTATCTTTAGGGGGGCAGGGGTCAGCCGTGAATGGGGAGATCGCCTGCTGATCAACGGAGGAGCAAAAAGAAACGGAATCCATCTGTTATTTCACTGAGCTTTGTGTGCGTGTGACATCAGACAAATGTCGGCCCGTGGCACCAGTACAGCAGGCGGAGATGTGCCGGCGTTTGAGCTTTACCGTTAAAGAACCAAGCTGGGGCACAAAACAGAGGAAAGCGGTTTTGTTCCTAATCCGTCACAGTTTGTCAGCCACAATACAACACCTCTCTCTGGTTTTATACCAAATCTTATTATTTTTTTACTTTTGACTTTTTAACTCTTTAACCATTTCTGTCAAAGGCAATTCAGATAAATGCAACCTCCTGCATTTTGTCTTTTAAAGGCCAAAGCACAAAACAAAACATGCAAACTTAAATTCCCCCTCTGTCAGCTGTCCAGTTTATTCCCTATTTGTGTTGTTCTTTTTGTTGTATATTTTGTTTGTTTTTCCAGATTGGGAGACAGCAGGGTTTTTTTTTTTTTTTTTAATAAAGGTGACTTGAATTTCATTTTGTCAAGTGTACAGCAGTTTTTCTGGCAAAAGCAACGTAGCATCTCAGCGTATCTTTTTCTCAGAACAAAATGATACTCCACGTGTTTGTTTCTATAACCACAGCTATTGTTGCTTGATTCAACCTGCAGTTAGTGGAACTGGACTTTTTGATGGATTAGGACTGTTGTAAACTGATAACCACAAAGCCTCAGATGAAGTTCTTTCAAAGTAGCACTGGGATGTTTCTTTTTATTTTGTTTTTAATGCACAACTGCAGGCATGAACTGAGTATCATTGCATTTTGGGCGCCGCTACCAGTTTTTGTGGAGTTCCACAAGGACATGTAAAAAAAGAATAATGGAAGGATTGAAGAAGCCACCAGGATCTGCCAATTTTATGATTGATGAATAAGAGAGGTGTTTTGTATTTGCCTAACAATAAATTATTTAAAACATTTTGGTATGTGTGCTTTTTGAAAGTCTTTGATATTCTCTTTAATTACAATGCAATAGGTTGCTTGGAAAATATGACAAACCAGCTTTTTTTTTTTAGTACAAATGAGGAAATCTAAGATAAAAAGTTGAGGTTAGCACATACGTAATTGTACTAAGGTGAGGTAAACTTTGTCCTCAGAGAGGAAATTTGTTCCTGGCCACAGAGCTACTTACCTGAATGAGAATATTAACAGTACACAGAACAAATAATTAAAACGGGAATATACAGAATTTCCAACAGACCTGACTCACCGTTAAGAACACGAATAATAAAATGTTTAATTGAAACCTTTACCACAATGCTGAAAATAATTTCAGTAAAATGCATTATCAATTCATAAAAGGAAAAAAAATCTACTGTTGTTAAAACTAGGGACTAAGTATTACCCAAAATGATAAATACATATAATTATGCTCCTAAAAGCAAGCAAGAAGAAGGCCGATTTTATTTCTAGATGTCAAGTACTATATTTAAAAAGATATTGAAAGCCTATTAGAATGCCAGAGCTGTATTACCAAATACTGTATATTTTTTGTTTTTACCCTTAGTATAGTAATGTTTTTCTATATTTAATTTTTAGTCTCATTTTGAAAAACCAACATACAGATGGATAAACTGTACTTTATGCAGAGCTATACTAAAATAATATTTTCAGCTCTCGACTCAAGAAAAAAATACAAAATTGCATTTCTCTTTTGACTTTTCAGTACAATTTACCAGAAAAATTACATTCTTTAAATTATAATAGCCTGAAAATTAATGTAAAAAGGAAAAACGGTGTTTTTCCGCTTAGGTTCATCTGTTGAAGTTGTCGCAATGCCTACAACACAAACAAAAGTTCAACACAAATAAATGGAAAGCCAAACGAATTTATGTGCTAGTAACACTATACGCAGCCGTTCAAAAATAAACAAAAATATGGAACTTAACTATCTTACAAAGTACACTGTGTTGTGTATTATTTTTAGAAACCGCGTACAAAGATAAAACGTGTTTTTTCGTAAATCTTCAATCGAAAAGATTTTTGTCAACTGAAAAATACGCCAAAGGAAACTGGTGAGCGGAACTTATGTTTTACTGTTGTTTTCCAAATACATGCGGAGTAGTTTAGCGGATGGACAACTAGCTAGCAAACGGAAACAAAGCCGGACTCTAAAGCAAGTTCTGATGTTACCGAGTCAAACATTTGAGAGTACTTAGAGATAACCTTTCAGTGTTAACATTTTTACAGTCTAGAGCTTTGTGACGAAGATGGGAGTACCCAAATTTTACCGTTGGATCTCGGAGCGCTACCCCTGTCTCAGTGAAGTTGTCAAGGAACATCAGGTAGGACCGAGCAGTCAGGGTCGATTGTTTCACAATTCACACCTTTAGCATAGCTAGCCGTTTGCTACAGTTGGAGGCGAAACTTTGAGCCGCCTTTGCTCACTCTTAAGAGCATTATTTTTGAAAAAATAAATAAATAAATAATGCCACACGTGATAAAATAATTCTAAACGCACGACATACCAGACTGACATTCAGTACGACGTACGTCGTTTATATTCCTACACTAAGTTTAGCGCCCTAATGTTTTATTTGAGTTACTTTAGTGAGTCATACACTCTAAATATACAAATTTTATGAATGTATTGCTTTTTATTTGTAATTTCAATAAAATCTACATATTAATAATAATGAAGCCTAATAATTGTAAACAGGTAGAGCGTTATAATGTTAATAGCTGTTTAGTAGCCATAGTTAACAAATGGTGTGAAGACTTGCACTAGTTTGAACATTTTTTTCTTTTAACATTTAAAAAAATATCAATTTAACGTAAGTGATTCAGATTTTTGAGCGGAAGTTGCTATTTCAGTCTCCAAACAGTCATTTCATCAGACTTGTTCAGTCTGGCGCTCCTTGTGTTGGAAAGCTGTCAGTTGTTTTCTATTTTGTAACTGTTTGGTGAAGGAGAAGTCTTAACCAAAGCCCAACTGACAAAAGTGTGGGGTATTCTGTTTCTTTATTTTTTTAATTTATTTGTTTATTTATTTTTGCTTTTTCGTTTTAAAATTTTTAGAGCAATTTCTTGTAGCTGGCCGGAGGACTTCAGATAAACGATTTCAATAAATCCATAAAAGACGTCATTACTCCCAGTTCCTTAAAGCGTTTTGGGTCTTTTTTTCTTTCAGATTTGGGCTGCTCAATACTATAATAATGAAAATTATTATTCCACAAAATAAAAACTGTAAATATAATCATTTTTTTAAATGACAAATTGGTGTTACAAAAGTAAAAAAAAAACCTGCTCTACAATGGTTTGTGACTGTCTAGGCTTATTAAAATCAGTAAGCAAACACCAAAATTTCAGCTGTGCAAGCACTAAAATCCATGTCAGCTTATTTCCCTAAGTTTTTACTCTCCATTTTTATGTTGTTGTTTTTTTTAAACTATAATTTCAGTAATTGGGTGGCGATTCACAGCGATAATGTTTTGTTTTGAACGATCCGATTCACTGACATAAAATGGATCCAAGACATCTTTAGCCAAAACTTCAACCATTGTCACTCAGAGATAAATACCTGGGCACTGAACGGTGCTGGCAAATGTTTCCAGATTTCTTGTTTTCCTTACAATTTTGAATCAATTTGATAAGTTTTATAGGTCGATTGGATTACCAACTTGCCTCAGACAGATCCATCTGGTTGGATTGTTGGAGTATAATAATAATAAAAATAATAATAAGATTGGATTGGTTTTCTCTGCACTTTTCTAAAATTCAAGGCGCTTACAGTGGAGCGCTTTGAGCACAGTATGGCACCAGTGTAGCCACACTGGAGACTAGGAGGGTGAAGTGTATTGCCCAAGGACACAACAACAGTTGACTGGGGGGGAGCGGGGATTGAACTGCCAACCCTGCGATCATTGGCCGACCTGAATTGCCTTTGATGAATTGATTAAGTTGATTTATTGGTTACACCCCTAATAACTGGGTATTTATTAAATACTAACACCTAAGATTATTTTTGCATCTGTTATTAGTGTTGTCTCCCAGGAATTTGGGACAGGGGATTTCTGGAGACGGTTAAATGTTTTTAGTAGAAAAATAAAACAAATCAAAAAAACAAATTATTAGTATTTGAGAACATATACATGCATGACACTGTATTAATATTATTATTTTTATTATTATTATTTTTTTGCTTTCTTCTCTCAGATTCCAGAGTTCGACAATCTCTACCTGGATATGAATGGCATCATCCACCAGTGCTCCCACCCAAATGATGAGGACGTTCACTTCCGCATCTCTGAGGAAAAGATTTTCGCTGACATTTTCCATTACTTGGAGGTGCTCTTCAGAATCATCAAGCCTCGCAAGGTCTTCTTCATGGCAGTGGATGGTGTGGCACCCAGGGCCAAGATGAACCAGCAGAGAGGACGCAGATTCAGGTAGAGACACAGTCAGAAGCCCAGATATCCATCTTTCTTTTTTCTATCACCAATAATTTAGAAATCAGATTTAGAATTACTTATCTTTGTTTTTTATTGTCATTTCTTTCCCTATTATGTGTACTTTTTTTGTTGAAGCTATTTTTTTTTTAATTCAAACATGCCTTTATTATAGAAACCAAGTCATACCTTGAATCACTTTCTGTTATTTTAACCTCAATCTACCATCTCAAATAAAAAAATGTATTAAGTTATATTTTGTCTTTGCTTTGGCTACTCTGCCTGGAAGACTCCTTTTAAAAATATAAATCTCTTCATTGTTTTCATTGTGCTGGTATTCAGGTCTGCCAAAGAAGCAGAGGATAAGATAAAAAAAGCTTTGGATAAAGGAGAGGTGCTTCCTACAGAAGCTCGCTTCGACTCCAACTGTATCACTCCCGGTATGTTTAATCTGAAGCTTTTCACTCTTTGGTCATCGACCCCATTGGATCAAAATCTATAAAATATATGAAGTAGTTTCATTTTTTGACACAGCCGTCTGTAACTGCTGCTTTAGCTGGCACCATATGAAGTTGCCAATCATTTATGTTAGAAGAGAACAAATTAGGAACGATGAACCAGTTTGAACCTTTGAAGATTCTTCTGTGCATCAAGATCAAACCTTATTTTCTATGATGACTTTAAAACTATGAACATTTTATCTCCCAGCATATCCTTTATGGATGTATATATATATTAGGGCTGCACGATATGAGCAAAACTTGCGATGTGCGATATTAGTGATCAATATTGCGATAACGATATAATTTGCGGTATATAAACAAATAGCAAAACAACCAAAAACATCATTACCATGTCATTTCAACAGTTTAAAAAAATGATACTCCAAATGACCCTTGTTGACGTAGGATGCAAACATCTAACATAAAAGGGCTCATCTGATTGGTCAACATCGGAAAAGGTCCATCCAATTGGTCAAATGCATAAATGGATTTATTTGATTCGTTAAATGCTTCAAGCTGCCATAGGATTGTGTTAGCACATTTAAGGTAACCATTTATTGCGATTTTTGCTGACTTTTGCAATATGGATATTGCACTGCTTGATATTGCGATAACGATAAATTTGCGGTAAATTGTGCAGGCCTAATATATATATGTATAAATATATATATTTACGTCTTTCATGAGTGACTATGCTCTTTAAGGTGTCCATTATCTTAAGGGAAACCTCGTTGTCTGATACAAATTTGTAACCAATGTTGCCATTTTGCGTTAAGCCGCTCACTCCAGGTAATAACAACAGCAGAAATGGAATTATAGTGTATTTCACACATTTAGCTATGTACTTTTTTCAGGCACTGACTTCATGGCGAGACTTCAAGAGCAGCTTAAGTACTTTGTCCACAACAAGCTCTCCACTGACAAGCTCTGGCACAATGTCAAAGTCTACTTGTCTGGTCACGAGGTGAAGTGCTTTACATTCTTTCCAACTTGCTGACTGATTGATAGCTTCAGTGAAGGTTGCTTGTTTTGACTTTGTGGGGGCATCTTCTTCTTTTTAAGACACCGGGAGAGGGAGAACACAAAATCATGGAGTTTATTCGCTCTGAGAACTCCAAACCCAGTCATGATCCTAACACCCGGCACTGCCTGTATGGCCTGGATGCTGACCTGGTAAGGTTCGGAAATCTCTAAACAATGTTTTTGGAGCCCTAATAGAGTAATTTGCTTTGCTTTTTAACCTGTTTTCCAGATTATGTTGGGTTTAACCAGCCATGAGCCGCACTTCTCTCTGCTCAGAGAGGAGGTTCGCTTTGGAGGGAAGAAATCACAGAAAAGGTTTGGTGTTCCTCTCGATTGTTTTTCTCACAAGTCCAAGTTTTCTTTAGTATAAAAAGTACAATTATGTTTTTACATTTTAGCTTCTCTTTCAGATTCTTCTTTATCTTTGTTTTAAACTCTCCTTTTTGTCTTCGCCTCCAGGATAACGGCTCCTGAAGAGACGACTTTTCACTTGCTGCACTTGTCCTTGATGAGGGAATACATCGATTATGAGTTCTCATGGCTTAAGGTCTAACTTGGCACACAGAGCATTAAAGCATTTTAAATGTGTCTTTTAGAGCTGCACGATATGAGGAGAACCTGCAATTTGCCATATTAGTGATCAATATTGCGACGACGATAACTTGCGATACATGAACAAATAGCAAAATATCTAAATACATAATTTCCATTTCACTGCAACAGTTTAATTTATATAGGAGTCAGCATCACTTAAATTATTCTCCAAATGACCCTCGTCTACGTAGGAGGCAAGCATCTAACATAAAAGGCTCCATCGTTGGTCAAATGTGTAAATAGATTTATTTGATCTGTTAAATACTTCAAGCTGCCATATGATTGTTTTAGCACATTTAAGGTTGCCATTTATTGCAATTTTCTTCGACTTTTGCGTATTGCACAGCTTGATTTTGTGACAAATTTGCGATTTCTTTTTTTTTTTTTTTTTTTGTGCAGGCTTAGTGTCTTCTTAAAATATCTAAGGAGAGTTGAATGTACACTTTTGTGTTTCTGATATAAAAGCAATGTCTGATATGTATTTTCTTTGTTTATCTTTCAGAATCATTTGGGCTCTGCCTATGATCTGGAGCGAATAATAGATGACTGGATTTTAATGGGATTTCTCGTGGGGAATGATTTCATCCCCCATCTGCCTAATCTTCATATTAATCATGATGCTTTGCCAATGCTGTACAAAACTTACATCAGTGTGCTACCCAGCCTGGGGGGTTAGAACCACGCACACACACACACACACACACACAAATATAAGGAGCAAAAACATAATGGCATCACACATTTGTACATAGTTCCTGTGCTTTTACATTTACACTTTAAATGTTTATTTCCACTTAGAAGCATGAATCAACGTCATAATCATTCGATGTCTTATAGGTTTTATATTAACACCCACTTTTTCTTCTGGATTTTCATAATTAAAACCTATTTTTTTCTGTCTGATTTAGGTTATCTGAATGAAAATGGGCACTTAAACCTCAAAAACTTTGAGAAATACATGGAGAAACTTTCTGAGGTGAGACACATAGTATGAATGTTTCCAAAGAAATTTTTAAAATGTAAAAAAAAAAGTACATTTTATACTAAGAAAACAGTAAATAAATAAATCAAACTAAATATAACTATGGATGTGTTTGTATTAATTTGAAAACTAATCCTATCTTGACTTCTTTTAGTGTTGTAGTTTTGTTTCCTTTTTATAATTTAGTCCAGTCAAATTTTATGGACATGTTCTTTATACATGTTTGTATATCGCAGCATCTTTCTTCAGACTGTATTATTGGTACACTGTGTATTTACTAGCACATGACCTTTTTTCTCCCTTGATTCCGTCCTGCATCCCTCCAGTTTGACCGGGAACATTTTAATGAAGTGTTTGTGGACTTAAAGTGGTTTGAGAGCAAAGTGGGAAACAAATATCTGAACGAGTCGGCTGGTCTGGCAGCCGAGAAGGAATCTGCTGGGAAAAAGTTCAACAAGAAAAAGGTGGAGACACAGTGACAAATAAAGATCTTTTTTTTGACTGAGAGCAGCTTTTTTTTTTGTAATTTATGTCTTATGTTTTCTGGAAAGGATGCGTCCCTCGGACTGTCAGCCCTGACTTCACCTGACAAAGATACTGAACACAAAGAAGTGGCTGAGGATGACGATGAAGAGGAGGAGGATGATCTGTTTGAAACCGAGTTCAGGCAGTACAAACGCACATACTATATGACCAAGATGGCCGTAGATGTAGTGTCTGAGTGAGTACAAAGCAATACAGAAAGGAGTGAATGTGTAAAATCTATAGCAAACGATTTAAATAAAATAATTCCCTTTTGCCGACACTGTTGTCATTTACTGATTGTGCCGCATGGGAAAGAAAGTATGACTCAGCAGAAATGATCAGGTTTTTTTTTTTCTGAATCTTGTGCCTGGTTATTGATCAACAAGAAATGAGTGAGAAAATAAACTGGAACTAAAACAAATAAAGCATTTATTTTAATAGTCACAATGTTTCCTGTTTGAAAAAAGTTGCCATAAGGAATATTTTTTATATTTACTGTGAACGTAAAAAAAAAAAAAAGTAACATTTAACATGTCAAAATTAACAAACTGCTCTTTTGGGGAGAATATTAAATACCGGCACCAAACAATGCAATGATGTGCTATAAAATAAAAAAAACAATGATAATATATAAGCAATGGATGGATAACTTTAAGCACATTTAAGAAGTGTGTTTGCATTCACACTTGCTTCAATATTTGATGTCAGCGCAGCAGCATAACATGCCAGTGGAGTGACTGAAATTCTAAACCAATCAGAGATCAAAGTTATTATCAAACTCAGAAGATTGCATCATTGATCATGTAACTCGTGTACGCCGCTTTGTCTGACTGCGGCCATTTGAAGGCGACATCTAAATAAACTTGAGTTGAGTTAGTTGGTTAATCAAGATGATTTTGCTTTTTAAAAAGTTTTCTCATCAGAGATTAAAAATAATAGGACCAAGAAGAAGAAGAAAAACGTATAGAAAATGTGTAAAGTCTTTTCTGTGGGCTTAGTGTCAGTATTTTCTTATAATACCAGATGCTGACACACCAGGAAAATACAACTTCTGCAAACAGAAATGGCAGTAACTTAAGTTTAGTAAACTTCCAACTGCAACATTTAGTCGTGTAGCATCCGCCCTGCACTCTTAACAGTACATGTTGCAAGTTTTAAGTCGGAGTTATTGACACTATTCTTTGTTTTATTTCACCTTTTTTAGTGAGTTCCTTGCTCAGCAAGCCAAATGTTATGTGGAAGGCATCCAATGGATTCTTCACTACTATTATCACGGAGTTCAGTCCTGGAGTTGGTGAGTCAGTCATCTTTTATTATGGATATCTGATCATATTTGATGATTATTGACAATCATTTCTCTACAGAAGGTTTAATCCTCGGCAGTCCAGGTTCTTTTTGAACGTTTTTACTACTTAACAATTTGCTTTTGTGGCAATGCTTTATATTCTTCTCTTAAGTACAACCCTAACTTTTTTTTTTTTACACATAATTTTTTATTATCAATTCCAAGTAGTAAATGTCAACTTTTTACTGCATAAAATCACAAAAAAAATTGCTGTTAACATATATCTAAAGTATATAGATAGGATGAATTTATGAATTCAAAAGCAAAGACGAGGTCAAAATAATGTCAAAAAATGTATTTTAGACAAAAACAAGAAAACCTCCACAAAACTATAGACAATGTTCCAACGATTTATTTAAAGCATTATTACAATTGTGTGTCATAACTCTTGTTATGTTTATCTTGAACCAATAATTTCAAAGCTAGAAATCTTTTTGAAACCTTCAGGTTAAAGTGTGAATGAAAACTATACCTTGAACAGCTGCTGTAATCGGCAACAAAGCAGCACAGACACCAATGAGGGTTAATTACCAGTAAGTTTGTTTCAGAAACAGAGATGTTTTTTTAATTTCTTGTTTTTTGTGTTTATCCCTTAGGTATTACCCTTACCACTACGCTCCGTTCCTGTCTGACATCAGGAATATATCTGATTTGAAGCTGACCTTTGAGCTCGGGGAACCCTTCATGCCCTTCCAGCAACTGTTGGCAGTCCTGCCCGCTGCCAGCATGGGACTTCTCCCAGAATGCTACAGGGTAGCGACTTCACACTCCAGCATGCTCACAACTAGGGCTGTGACAAGTACCCAGATACTTGGATATTTGCGATCTGTTCTAGAAAAACAATATTTGTATCATTTGAGATCTTATCGAGACAGTACTCCTAAGTAATACTCACAGTAAATTGTGTTTGTAAAAAGGGACAAACACTCCGTCCAAAAGCGATCTATCAAACCATTGCTTGATTCAGTTAGCATTAAAAGCTTGGAAGAATATTCTTTGTTAGCAAATTTAGCAGACGTTTGGCCTTTTTATTTGTGATATTCCAGCACCTAATGACCAGTGAGAACTCGCCAATTATTGAGTATTATCCTGTGGACTTCAAAACCGACCTCAACGGAAAGCAGCAGGAATGGGAGGCTGTGGTGCTCATTCCCTTCATTGATGAGGTACACCCATTTACAGCCAGCTTCTTCTTTTTTTAATCTCTTTCGAAAATCCCACCGATGGATTTGAATGTTTTGCGTGTTTTGTATTTGTTGTATAGAAACGCTTGTTAGCAGCTATGGAGCCCTACAATCACAAGCTGACAAAAGAGGAGAAGGACAGGAATGGTCACAAAGAGTGTGCCGTTTATTCCTACGACCCAGAGATAGACTTCACATACACCTCCACTCTGCCTCAGCTCTTTCCTAACATCGTACACTGCCGCGTCAGGTAGACTCCGTCACGCCAACACCGAACTGCTTCTTCAAACCCGTCTAGAGTCGTCTTGCTCAGAAGAGTTTCTCGCTTGTTGCAGGAAAGCAAACATCCCCGTTGATGCCTGGCACGTGTCTTCAGACCATGTGGTCAAACATGCTGACCGCTCATCTCTCTACTTCTGCGGCTTCCCCACTTTGCAGCACATTAAACACAAGGTAATGTTTGCTCAGCTTCAGGGAAGAAATTTAACCCTCACACTAACAAGCAGGTTTTTGAAAACACCCACCCTGAATATACAAATGATTGTTATAAACATCTGCCTTTTTTTTTTTCTAATTTGCCGCTTCATTGTTTGTAGTTTTACAAGAAGAAGAGTGGAGTGGTGGTGTTCCAGCAGAGCAGCAGAGGGGAAAACATGATGCTCGAAATCCTCCCCACCCAGGAAGGAGAAATGGTGAGATTTGCTTACCGAAAAAGTTCGAACTTTATTACAGATATCCTTTAAAATCACCCCGTGATCAAACAAAATGAATTTTTTCAATGATTTCAGAAAAATCCAGCTGTTTTAACACCGGCTGTCAAACTGTCTACAGAATCCTTGATGTAGTTGTATTTTTTGTTTAGATATGCGATAATGTTGCTGCTCAAGTGCTGGGGAAGCCTGTGTTTGTCAATTGGCCCCATCTAGAGGAAGCTCGCATCGTTGCAGTTTCAGACGGTGAAACGAAGTAAGTAACTAAATGTTCATTTGGATGTTTGAAATCTGTATTCTTTGGCAATTTTATCATTTTCATTGATGAAATGCTTTCTTTCTTTCTAACCATTAATAGTTTTGTGTGTTTAATTTAGACTTTACATAAAAATAATCTGCTTTTCTTGACCATCTCTATTGAAAATTGTGTTTTTGGTGTGTACCGGTAGTTTTTCTGATTATAAAGGACATGTATTAAGAAAATTAAGCTTAAAAATGTATCTCTGAGTTTGTTTGTTTTTTAATTTAAATCGCTGTGAATCAGTAGCATAAAAAGAAAAACCTACTGTTCGGAAAAGCTTAAAATGCGCCGGGCGGGCCACTAGCTCCCTGAGACGAGATCTCAAACAACAGGAAGGGGGTAAGGGTTGATCCATTCCCACAGTCCCAGCCAAAACTCAGAGGCAAATTTCTAATCAACTCCTGCCGCTCTGCAGAAACTATGTCCTAGAAAAAAAACAGGTTGTTTGGACTTTGGCTAAACACGGCAAAATCATAATTATAGGACCACTGGGAACGCTTTTAAAATAGATCAAAATATGATCAGAGTGGGTCTTAGATGAATTTTCAAATGAACTATCTGATTGAATTGTTAACGTCAAAAATAAATTGAGTCAGCTCTCATGAATTAACATTTGCTTTTCACGTTTTAGGTTCATTTTAGAGGAACCCCCAGGAGTCCAAAAAGTGTACGATAAGCCGTCGAGTCCCCCTCCCACCAAAGTCACCTACCTGTCTGACAAAGAGCAGAAGGACTGGGTGAAGGACGTTCAGGGAATCACTGAATTGTAAGAACGACTTGTAAATAACAACAAAAAAACAAAATAAGGAATAAGAAAAGCCCATTTGCATATTGAATCTGTCTTGTTCAGTTTTTTGCAAATCTGGCTCATAATAATTTTTTCTCCTTATTCCTGCAGCTACTTAAAGAGAAAAGGAATCGTAATTAACGACACCGATGTGGTTTTGTACGGACAACTGCTGACGGGAAGAAAATATGTTCCACAAGATAAAGGAGCGGTAGAACTGGAGAAGCAGTGGGCCAAACAGGTCCTGCCTTTTGCTTACCAGGCCGTGGTTAAGGTAACGCAACCACAAAAACAATAAAACAGGAAGAAAAATGTTTTGGATATAATACTTCTTATTCATCTGCACGTTATTACTTTGATGTTTTGAGCTCTGCCTTCAAAACATTCAGTTTCCGGTAATGCTTTCTTTTACAGTACAGTACTTACAGTGTTCTTAAGTGGTATTTACATGGTACTTATTGTGTAACTACCAGGTACTTTCAGGGTATTTACACGGTACTTTTTATGGGACTTACTGAGTACTTACATGGTACTTTTTTGTGTCTACTCTGTACTTACATGGTACTTACAGTGTATTTGTGTGGTACTATTTGGTTCATACCTATGTGGTACATACTGGGTATTTATAATATACTTATTGGGTATTTACATGTTGTGCAAAGGTGTCTTTTGTGGTACTTACCACATGTAAGAACGAGGTAAGTACAAATAAAGTACCTTGACCTTTAGGTCTGCACTCGTATGTTTAATGGTATTTACCATAAATTTACCACAGAAACTACCCCTTAAGTACAATGAAACTGGACTGTAAAATAAATCAGCCCTATTTCCACTCTATAACATGGTACTTTTAGTAGTAAATGCTGGATATGTTCACGTATTACCTTCCCGAACAGTGTACATACACGCTTGGTCTTCTGACCTTACCAAAGGAGACCATGCTAACTTGTTGGTAAGGGTGAAGTAACTGCATTGTAAAAACATATTTTGGCCTGATTCTTGTAACATGTGGCAAATTAAAGAGGAACAAGACAGCAGTGAAAACAACAATCTTTAATATGAAACACTTCTGCAGCATACAAAGTGTCATCACAATGACATTTGTTTTAAGTCCTCAACAAAATGGTAAAAATCAGCATTCCAAAGAACAGATTTTTTCATATTATTTATCTTTTCTTTCAGAGTTTTGTGTTGTTCCAGGAATGATTCACACTCCTTTGCATGGCTCATAAGTTTGTCACCCACCGTGAAAACAGGATATGGCCCCAGATCCTCACCTTTTCCAGCCAAAGTCATTTCTGTAATAGTTGTAGTCAAATCTATTGTGTTTTTGTCTATATTACACTGGTGACTTGTGGGGTCGGGCTTTTGTCCGTCAAAATTCCTTCAGCAGAATATGGTAACAGTGGAGGACTTCTTCAGGGTTTGTAACTGCAAGAAAACTCACAATACAAGCTCAAATGAACGTAAAAAGCATAACGACTTTGATGAAATACAAAGTATATTTTACTTATTTAATAATTTCTGTAATGAGTTTGATAAATCTCTATGAATTCTTTATTGTTTTGACTGCAATGCTTGAAATCAATCAATTATCCTCATTTATAAACATAATAGATTATTTAATATACAGTAAGTATATTAAAGATACCCAGTATGTACCACATAAGTATGAACCAAATAGTACCACATAAAAACACAGTAAGTACCATAAAAAGTACCATGTAAACACACTGTATGTACCCAGTAGATTACATAAAAAGTACCATGTAAACACCCTGAAAGTACCCAGTAGTTGCACAATAAGTACCATGTAAATACCACTTAAGTACACTGTAAGTACTGTACAGTAAAGGAAAGCGTTACCCAGTTTCGTGTCTGTTTACATCAGTTTCAGAAGAATTTGTCTAAATTATAGCTTATTATTAAAGCAAATGCTTGGATTTCTATAACTCTGACTGTGGCTTTTTTATTTTAAGTGGCAATTTAGAAAAAAAGTGATCATAACCGACATTTCTGCCTTTTCCCCCACAGGATATTGAGGCCTTTTATTCATCTTTGACATCCTTCAAGAGCTTGGATGAGCTCTTTCCTCCTGCAACCACAGTCTTCATGGTGGGGGCGCCATACTATGGTGCAATGGGAGAGGTAAATGCTCAGTTTTCTAACTAAACATCACCAGTATATTCTTTTCTGTTTTCACTCCAAACAATGATTTATTAATCACTTGATTCTGGTTGACCTGTTCACATTTCCCTTTCATGGGTTTTTGCTAGCCTGTCGTGTAATGTTAACTTATTTAGAGTTGATAAGGGGAGGAGCCAAAATATTGTTTTTTGCTGGGATTTATTTTTCTACTTATGCAAATTTACTTTAGGATTTTGTTTTTTAACATGGCAGAATCTAAAAAGTAAAAAATCTTTAGAGCTAGTTGATTAGAAATTAGCTTGCATGTGTTTGCAAAGATGTTACACATTTTACTGGGATGGTCAACACTTTTTACCTATCTTTTGGAAATAATTTAACAGTTTTACACAAATTCAGCTACTTTTCAAAAACCTATGTCTAAAGGTTTTTACTTTACCTTGTCACCTACTTTAGTTTTATTTTGAAAAGGTTTCCTGTTTAAAATTTGCACAACAGGTTCAAGATTCCCAAGATGTCCTTAAAGATGGTCGAATACGAGTGGTGTTCAGCGTTCCTCACGAGCCGCAGATGGATCACTTAATCCAGAACCAGCATGTAAGTCAGTTGCCTCGAAAGTTAAGTTTTAGTTTATTTATTTCAAACATATTATCAAAAAACAACAAAAGATAAATGTGTGCACTTGCTGAAAACTATAGTCAGTCAAAAGAGTCCCAATTTTACAGACCTAAACAAAAAAGTGAGTTAATTATGAAGTAAAGTTTCTGTAAAAAGCACCGTTTCCAGAAAGAATGCAAATTAAAACCACTTGAAAAACAGGATGAAACAAGAAAAGCATTCAAGATTAAAACATACAATTACAAAATCAAGTCAACGTAAAAACTCATATTAAGTTAAAAGACTGATGGTTTTGTATTTTTCTTTAAGAAATACTCTGTGAGGTACAGTCCAGGATATGTGCTGGCATCCCGGCTCGGCATCAGCGGCTATCTTGTCTCTCGCTTCTCCGGAAGCATCTTCATCGGCCGAGGCTCCAAGAGGAAGTGAGCTTGTTGCAACTTTTAATTTGACGAACTGCTTTTTTTTGTCTTCTAATCTTCTTCTTTTCTTTTTGTTCCCTTAACCGTTTAAGTCCTTGCGGGGAGCAAAAAAGCAACGTTGGCTTAAACCTGAAGTTCAACAAGAAGAACGAGGAGGTTCCTGGTTACACCAAAAGGAGCGAAAAGGAGTGGCTGTACTCTGCTGCTGTTGAAGAGCTGCTTGCTGAATACCTAGACAGGTGAAACATCCTTATCTAATCTTTAGAGCCACTTCAGTATTATTTTGCAGCCATTTCTAAAGAAAAGAGTAGTAAAATAGTCTTACCAGGGATGTTAAATGGAGCAAAAAGAAGCAATTCTCCATCCAAGTATTGACTCTTTTTGTGTTTCCAAAGGTTCTCGGAGGTGTTTGATGCAGTGTCCAGAAATAGCCACGATGACATTTTCTATGAAGATGACATTTGGCCTGGAGTGGACCAAAACGGGTAAGAGATGCAAGCAAAAAGGAAAAAAAGGCTAACAAAATTCAGTAGGAGTCATTTAATCTCATAAAGCAGACTTATGAGGGAAACTACTTTTAAGACCCCTGTTTTCTTTAAGAAGGAACTGCTCTAGTTCCCAGGTGAACCAGATGACTTATTTGTCATTTTATCATTAATATTTGCAGTTTGTTTCAGGAAACACAAAGTGGTAAATCAGCAAATGATTGAGTTATTTTTGCTCCTAAAAGAATTCAAACTGAATTATATAACTATTTACGAGGGCAAATATGATATTTTGGTCTTAAAATTTTATAGAGAAGCACTAGAAACATTTTATAGTAAACAGAAGCAGTTTTTTATTCTCCTTTGTCCATTTTCTCATTTGAGAAATAGTTTCAGGGTCAACACATTTGCTTGGTTCGTTTGCTACTTTTACATTGATGCATTTTTCTTGTAGGGAATAATTTGGAGTCAATTTATTCTTGTAAGGAAGTGAAAAACCTTTTGTCTTTTTCTTGTATTTACTTCTAAAAACAGCTTGACATACTGAAGTATTTTCTTGAAAATAATTTGTCCTCCATAGTGGATTAAACAGGAAGTAAATCGGCCTGTTTTGGTCCTTTTATAGGGCAGAGAGAGTGGCAGAAATCACATCTTGGTTAAGAAGTCATCCAGTGAGCTCCATCAGCAGGGCGTCATGTGACCTTCAAGTGTTGGACGCTGCCATTGTTGAGAAGATTGAGGAAGCTGTCGAGAAAACCAAGGTGACTGTAACGTGCACGTTTTCAGTCTGTGACGCGTTTTTCTGAATGTTCTCCTATTTATTGTTTCTGTTTACTCTCCTTCCTGAAGATAAAGAAGAGCACCAAGAAAGTCCGGGTGACCGTCAAGCCCCATCTCCTCTTCAGGGTAAGTAGACGTCTTCTGGCTTCTGAGCGCAGACACTGTCAGGCGGAACTTTTTGTTAGGTTTATGTGGAAATATTTTGTTTAACAATTTTTGCAAACAACCCTGGCTTCAGCTTGGGAAAAACGACGGTTTGGTAATGTTTTTTGCGACATTTAAAGCTGACAAACACCTCCTGCGCTGAGCACATCTTAGATGCATCATCGGTGGTCATGATGCTGCAGCAGTCTTCTTTTGTGTTTGAGGCTTTGATTCTTCTGGAACCATTTAAGGAACATTAAAAACCCTCATAACATCTCGTATTTTCTGTATTTCTATGCTCTGTTGTTCTACAGAATTTCGCTGTGGAAATACAATGACAATAAAAATCTTTGAATCTTGAATCTTTGTTGAGTTGAAATATCCCTGTTTGTGTGCAGCCCCTAGAGCAGCTGCAGGGTGTGGTTCCAGACCCGGACGCAGAGTATCGCCTCTTTGACAGAGTGGTGAACATAAGGGAGGGCTTCACAGTCCCTCTGGGACTGCGGGGTACCGTCATTGGCATTAAAGGAGGTGAGAGCTCTGGATTCATTGGTTTTGTCCGACAGCAATAAAGTACACAACTGAGCATGTCGTGTGTTTTCATCTGCAGCTGAGCGTGAGGCAGAGGTTCTGTATGAGGTGCTGTTTGATGAGGAGTTTGCTGGAGGTCTCATTATCAGGTACTACTTTTAACAAGCCAGACGCGTCCGCTTTTAATCTTAAAAACAAAAACTCTCAACTCTCTCTCTGCTCCCTCAGATGCGCATCGCCGCGTGCGTACCGCCTCCCCCCATTCGCCCTAATTAACCTTTCCCACGGAGTCCGAACTGATCACGGTTTCCACAAACTGACTGCCATCGTCAAACCTCAGCCCTCCACCGCCAACTTTTACTCAAACCGTCAAATGGGAGGCCTCAACCACTCGCCCCGCTCCCCCTTTGTCCCAACACAGGTAGAAGCTCACAACACCACCACAGATACAAAGAAAAAAAAAAGGTTTCTTTCAAGCGAAATATTCATTTGTCTCCTTTTTCCCCTATCACTACCAACCTGCAGCACAACAACAAGCCCGGTGTGGTGAAAGCTGCAGCTCAGGGAAACAGGAACTCCCCCTCTAAAGGTCCTAACCAGAAACAAGTCAAGGTAAATGCAGGCTGGTCTGTCTCCTTAAATGTTGTGCACAAGTTTTACAATATGCGTTTTAGGTATTTGTGCTTAACTTGTTCTGTCTCTGTTACCCAGAGCAAAGAAGAGTACAACAATGTGTGGCAGACTCTGCAGAGGGCGGGGCCTCCCACTAAGCCGCCTGCTCACTGGCAAAATAATGTAAGGACACGATGGAGGGTTTCTAGCAAGCAAAAAAAGAAAAAAAAGATGTTCATCCCATCACCAGAGAGCAGTGGTGTCTTAAAGACTCACTCCGATGCAAATTGTGTTTTTGGTGTTTTTGACATGTTCTTGTGGCATTTTTCTGATGATTCTTGTGAATCAAGTGCAGACGAAAACGCATGAAAAGGTTGAATTATTTGTGATGTACACAATACGGTGGGCGGGTCACAAGCACTTCCTGTGTTCCGCATCAGGGAGGGGAAGGGTTGTCCTGCACCAGGGGTCCCACCCACAACTCAGAGGCCAATTCCAAATGAACTTCTGCCGCTCTGCAGAAACTATGTCCTAGAAAACGACACGACAGGTTTTTTGATTCTGGCTAAAAAAAGACATTACCATAATTAAAAGACCACTTTTAAAATAGATCAAAAGACGATCAGAGTGGGCCTTTAAGATTAAAAAAAGATAATGTTCACTAAATATTATTAATAAGTGTGATATTATAGGTTCAATTCAAATTACCCTAAACCGCTGCAAAAGTTTGAAAGGTTTTATATAAATCATCTGCAGCATTGAAATCCAGACTGTCCCAGCAAACATAGGAACAAAGGGAATATCATGTCTCCTTTGAATTTACAGGGTGGTCATTCACAACAGGGGACGAGTCAACCCCCCAGCAAAGCTGTGAGTACAGAAAGGCTGTTCCTGTAGCCCAAAGTTCAATCGATCTACTTCCAGTAGATTTAAGATTGGTTCAGAAGCTGTAATCTATCATGTGCTGAAATCATTTAAAGTCCCACTCCGATCATCTTTTGTTCTTTTGTAAAAGTGTTCCCAGTGGTTTTCTAATTAGGATTATGCCCTTTTTAGCCAAAAAAAAAAAATCTGTGTCGTTTTGTGGAACATGGTTTTGCAGTAGTTCATTAGAAATTCGCCTCTGTGGGCGGGACTGTTTGCACAAAGTAACACACCCCCCCCCCCCCCCACACACACACACACACGCTCATTACCGGTGCAACTAAAATGGGGAGCAATGTTGGAGCTAGTTTTGAGCCAGATGGCAGCTCAGACGAGGAAAATAAGGACGTACATGGACCTAGTCATCTACAAGTGGATGCATCAGAATGGAGCAGAGCATGGAGCTTGTGGCCTGCACTGCCTATTTTCTATATCACAAATACAATCTTTTTCAAACAACAATGTTTCATCTGCTCCTGATTTGAATAAAGAAATCCCCAAAAATGCAACTAATTTTCTTAATATATGTCCTCCATCATCAGAAAAGCGCCACAAGAATCTGTTAAAAACACCAAAAACTTAATTTTTAATGGAGTGGGTCTAAAAATAACCAGAATACTTTCAAAGAGTAATCTGAGCATTTATGACCAAAGTTACTAAAACTTGTTAATGACTTAATCACTTTCATTTAAATAGTAATTTTTCTTCTTTGACTGAATTTGTTTTTACAGAGTTAGTGTTTTCACCCGAACAAACCAAAAGGTTAAACTTATTTCAAAGTTTCACATTTCAAAACGGACAGATAGTTTTTGAGCAAAAAAATACAGACATTTTCTGTGGGACAGAATCCATAGAATACAAAAACTGAGAAAATACTTTGGAATTCATTCAAGACATTTACAAATCATTGAAAGAATCTATTGTTTTCAGATTGTAATGCAGGATGTGGCTGAGAACTTTAGTCCAGATTAAAAGCACTGAATTAATCTGAGCTGCTTTTCTAAAACGTTATTTTAGTTTAATATTTGAAGATGATCTAGATTTAATAAAACCTTTTATTTTATACTAGTCGTTCAATGTTTTTGCTCTGCTGTCCTGCAGAGTCCAGCTGGAAGCATCAGACTGTTAAAGAAGAACGAAGACGCCAGCTCTTTCTCTTCATCTGAGAACTCAACCAATAAAGTACAAAAGAAAGAAACATCGAACTTCTCACACCTCCATCTTAATCTCTGTGTCTTTTTTTATGTGTGTTTGTGAAGAAGCTGATCGGTTTTGTTTTTGAATCCTCTAGGGTATGAGTGAATTTGAAATCCTGATTTCCAGCCTAAAGGTCACAGAGAGCAGCCAGCAAGCCCCACCTCCTGCCCCCACGCAGGAGCAGAACAGCCAATCAGAAGGCCCGCTGTCCCCTCAGTCATTCGCAATGGTGAGTTTGACGATGCAAATCAGCTGAGCGGATGTGTTGTAGCAATGAGATTTTTTCAAATCGCAATTCGCACCTCAGCCTAAACATATGGAGGCTTTTGTTTTGTAGAAAGGAACCCTGGTGTTAAAGGAGATGCTTAAGATCGACAGCGGCGGTCAAGGAAGCCCGTCATCCCAAGAAACGGCAAACACGACGGCCTCCGCCGACCAACCGCAGAACAGGAGAAGGTCATCTAAGAAACTAGGTAACCACCTAACCACCTTTAAAAAAAAAAAAAAGGAACTACTCGATCAGTGCTGTTCATCATGTTTGATGCTTGCAGCTGCAAAAATGAATGCCCCTCAGGGGGGCTCGCCTGTGCTGCCTTCACCAACACCAGCCGTCCCTCCCAACGCCGTGCCCAACAGTAAAGTGTCCGAGCTGGCCTGTGTCTGCATGGGGTTGGGGATGACGCCTCCTGACTTCAGCTTCCTGCGCAACAGACAGGTAAAGGAGATGACGTCGGCTCTCGAGTGGTCTCAGTTTCTGTAGCCTAAAACCTCTATTTGTCCTCACAGGGTTTTGTAGTGTGTCAGGTCAAGCTCTCCAACGGGTTGATGGTTCACGGCCCACAGTGCCAGTCAGAAAACGACGCCAAGGAGAAAGCCGCCTTCTTTGCCCTCCAGAGACTGGTATTTCAGCACTTCCAAACTTAGGCGTATGAAGCAGACAGAAACTGCTGATCACAAACTCAACTGGTCATCAGCAAGTTTGATGACTTCTACACAAATGTGTTTCTTCATGCAGCTCTGTCAGTCACCCCGGTCAACATCGTAACACCATAAACGGAGGATTGTTAAGGATCCTCATCAAAATTGTGTTTTAAAATAGAAATATGGAAATTAAATGGATAAAGAATCAAAATAAATCAAATCAGTCCTGGAGTTTCTGCACAGACTTAGGTTTGTTCTCTCCAATTAGACCTGTTTCACCATTTTAACCAATTTGATGCCACAAAAGTGAAAGGAAAAAAGAAAAGAATAAATGGCTAAGTATTCTTTAAATGAGGTTTCCAGCTGACTCTTTATTGTCTATTTCCTGTTTTCTTTGTAGAAATCTGTGGGTTCCGGCTTTCCCATCCCAGCTCCTCTGTACCCAGGATTGGGGCAAATCCGACCCATGTCGATGGGAGCCATGCCGCCTGTTTTTAACCAGCAAGGTTAGTATAGACCTGGAATGCACGAAACTGGATATGAAAGGTTTTTTTTTAGGTTTTTTTATAGCCTCCAATGAACATGCAGCTGTTTCCCCTGTGTTCATTGAAGGCTATAAAAAAAAAAAAAAAACTTTCATATTCCTGTGTATTCTATTTCAATTCCTTTTGTTTATATGGGGCCAAAAATCAACAAATGCTATCTGAACACATAATCAGCACCGATTGTTAGTGTGATTGTTAAAAAATAAAAAAACATAAAATGATTCCCGTCAATGAGAATGTAGGCTTGTATAGTCATTATAGAAAACGAAATTTAAAAATAAATTCTGTTATCACAAAAAAGTTTTCTATTCTCACCAGTGGTTTCTTGCTGTTTATGAGCTCTCCATTTATTGTAGGTCTATTAGTATTATTCTTTCATCCCCCCCCCCCCCCCCCCCCCCCCCATGACGGAGTCTAAACATTTTTTGTTAACATTTATACAAAAATGTGTTTTTGAATAGAAACACAGATTCAGAAATATGTTTGCAGGGTCTCCATCGTGTCAGAACGTTTTAGAATTGTCAGAGAGGTTTTGTCTCCAAACGATCTAGGTGATCAAATGTGAGGGTTTGGGTTTTTTCCAGGTGGCTTGCTCTTGCCCCATCAGGGTTACCCCCACACCCCTCTTTGGGGAATGGCCCTGCCCCCCCATCAACACCCGAACCAGCCCTTCTATGCAACAGCAGGGACCTTCCCAGGTGCTGCTCGTCCCCAAACGTCGCCCTCTGTGCCGATCGGCTCTCACAACCAGTTCATCCCGTTGCAGGTGAGTCAATAATATGTGGGACTGAACTGAACAGTTAATAGTTGGACCTCTAAAAAAAAATGTTTTTGGATCCAATCCTGGCAGGTGACCAAAAAGCGAGCATCAGCCAACAAGAAGAACCAAGAAACCAGAGAGTTTTACAGCGCAGCTCACACTGTCGCCAAGAACCAGCAGCAAAGGGCCCAGAACCAACAGTCAGGTCAGCTGCAGCCCCACGGCGAACCCCAGTCCAGCCAGCAGGAAACCTGCGCAGACCCCTCATCTTGTCCCAGCGTTTCCACGGCAACAGCATCCCTACGTACACCTCCTCGACAAAGCGGGCCCAGAGCAAGCCACACCCCTGGATCCGGCTCCAAAAGGAAGCACAGGAAGTTGGCTGTCAACTTTGAGGCAGCGAAAGTGTCAGAGTGAGCCCAAGTGTGTGTGTGTGTGTGTTTGTGTGTGAAGTCGATGTTTTGTAGCCCGACTGCAGCTTTCATCCAGCGAAAGCGACAGAGCAGAGAGGAGCTTCTCACAAAGCTGCAAACGTCTCCCATTATTTTGTTTTTATTGGCAAACAAAAATGAAGTCCAACCTCCATTGAATCCATGACATAAAAAAGACGGGAAATATCGAAGCGCATCAGAGTCCCCTCAGTGCAGTTCTGGGGGTGTTGTGCAACCTGAAAAGCAACACGTTTCTATAAACTTTGTGTGAAACTAACAGGAATTTAAATAATGTGAGTCACCGCATGCATTTCTGGATTGAAAGCAGAAATCTTTCGTTTTACCATCGCAGAGCAGTACAGTTGTTCACTGAATACCGGCAGACGTGTCACACACACAAACATGGAAACTGCGTCTTTTTTTTCTTTCTTTTTTTGGCTTGATTTTTATGAAATCATCAAATGAAACAGTTTCCATCCAAAAAAGTAATATTTTATGTGAATTTGAAAATGTCTTGAATTCCTGATGCCATTTATTATTATTTTAATGTCTAATGCTAATTTGGCTTTTATGGAATCATGGCCACACGGTGTTGTTTTGGTGGGATTTTGCTTTGACCCTGACGCGTGGTCAATTATAAATGAGTGACCTCAACAGAAAGGCGCGCCTCGGGGTCACGGAAAAGTCCCCGAGTGCCTGCAGATTACTGCCAAGCGTGGACAGAGTCTGGCAGCATGGACAACTGCTGTTGATGTTGTTGTTACCACGGAAACAGCGTTATGTGTTTTTTCATGTCCTGAGACACTTTACATCACTTTTTTTGTGTCACCTTTTGTAATACAATTTTAACTCTACCTTTTTTTTCCCCACCACACACTCGGACTTGATTTCATAACTGTTTTTCTATTTCCTCTTTTCCAAACTTTGGATTTTATCGACTCTTTTTATACATTTATGGGATCTTTGAGTAATGTGTCCAGAAAAAGTGCAAATTAAATTGCAGTAGCTAGTTTTAAAGGAGTTCGATTCCTTCCTGAAAGGCCAACACCTTACTTTTAGCAGCCCTGCGAATGAAGTTTATTTGGCTCTGGTGCAATAAGGGGAAATTTTAAAACTTTTTGGAAAATGAAGCACACCTATTGTACATTCTTATTTTTTCTGAGACATGAAAGAAATGGTAAATATTCTCTGGACAATGATAAGAACTTTGCTGCTGCTTTGATTCAGGAATGTATTGTACCTCTCCATTTAATAAACACACTTTTTGGTTAGAACACCGCTGCTTTTTCTGGATTTTTTTCCCTTTGCTTTCACCAACAGCTGAAAAGTTGACACCACTGCTTTTTTTAACCCTTGTGCTATCTTAGATGACCCCACCCTTACCTATGACGTGTTCTCCCTACCATGACAAAGGTGGATAAAGGTGGAAAGATTTCATGTAATCCATGGACACCAGTGAAGATCACAAATCATTGAAGAAAAAAGGTTCAGCGCACTGTCTAGTGGGTCTAGATGACCCAACTCCCAATGTTAAAGTGCCTAGGATAGCACAATGGTTTAAAGGAAGTGTTGTGCAGGATTAGATGTTAGTCCAGTTCAGACAAGAAAAACGGAACCATCCAATCATCTGATTGAGCTAAAAGAAAAAAGAACATACCGGTACTAAAAAAGTAGAAAAATGGAAAACATTTTCTAAATTTTTAGCTTTTTACATTAAATTCAATACATTTACATTTATCCTTAAATTGTCCTTTAATTTTATTCTCACCCAGTTTTGACTAAGCTTCAGTTATGATGGCTGCAAAAGCCCACACTACCATTCGTTCGCCACCGTGTTGAACAGCTGACTTGTTTTTGTCCAAGTTCTCTTTAACTTTAATATTTGTCTGAAGAAACTCAAATAAGTTTAAGATTTTCTCATAAATTTTCCCCAAACTGATGAGCAACAACTGCTGCATAAAGATTGTATCCATGTCTTCCTTAACCTTCTGCTCAACAAATATTATTTTTCAGAAAAATGAAAGAAGTAATGACTGATTCGAAAAGAATTAGTTTATCTGCAAAACTTCTCTCATGTGACACAACAAAGCTAAGCTTAGCCTTTATTGTAGTTTTTTTTCCTATCAAATCTGTCATTTAGGGTTTTGATTTAATACATGTAGATATTTTTATAGTCTCCCAGTTTAACAATTTTAAATGCTTTATGTTTTACTGTTGTTTTAAGGCAGCAAAAAGGGAAAAAAGACAAAAATGTGTTTTTTAGGAAATGTTTTTTTTTTTTAGAAAATTTCAAATAATTGTTTTTATTGTCTTGTTTTCAATTATAACAAAGACAGCCCATGAATTAATTACAGTACCAAACACATCTTAGAATTGCATTTTGATACAAAAGAGTAAAGTTATTGTTCACGGTAAAGATACAATATGGAAATGTTTTTTTTTTTTAGTTTATTTCTTTGTAGAATACTGTGGACATTATAAAAAAAGATAGAGATTACATTCTTAGACTTGAGAAAATTCATATTTGACATTTATGTATTTCTTTTCTATGGATTACAGTCAATTTTTACTTGGTTTCTGGAGAGTTTATCTTGTTTTTTTAACTTCTGGCAAGTCACCATTTCCCATTACACCAACTGAAACTGCTCTGTAGTTCTGACCTGTTCAATCATTAATTAAAAATACCAAATATCTGAGGTGTTCTAATTCCGTCTATGCATCTTAATCCTCCTTACCCCCCACCCCTCGAACATTTCTGTTGAATGGCTTTTATGGGAGTTTCCTTTATTTGTGCTGCACGGCAGAGACTCACATTCACCAACACTCAAGTGTGGTGAACGTTGCCACAATGTAGAAAACACAGGAGGCATCGCTTAAAAAACACACACAAAATGAGACTCTTTATTTAGTGAGCACCACTGAGTCAGTACAGAACTTCTTTTTCTCTTAAAAGTCAAGCTTTTTTTTTTTAAACAAAAACATCATAAAAGCTACCAAACTTTACAGGCAAACCAGTTCTATCAAAGTGTGTCGAGAGAGAGCAACGCCTCCTTTTTCTCTAAACGTGTTTGAAAACCAACAAAAAAAAAAAGTTCACAAAAACAAGGACGTACAAAGAAAAATGTTATGACTTCAAGTGTGGATCCGCTATGTTTTACTCTAGATCCTGGTACATAAATTAAAGAACGTACACTTTGATTTTAAACCTATAACTACTGTTATGACACATGTGTTAATAAAGTTTTTCATCGAAAATGTGAATCTCCACTTAATATTTAGGCAACAGTAACCCCTAAATATGACTGTGATCAGGCTGGATCTGATGTTTATTGAGATTCAAATGAAATCGATGTTTTTCATCTGAATAAGAACCTGACACTGGTACTTGTAATAGTTTGTGCTCTCGTGTTTTATTGACGTCCTGATTATTGGATAATCCAAATGAACTTTGACTGTGTTTTTAGAAACCAAACGCGCTGCCTGTACAAACAAATAAAAAATTAACGAGCTCTGCTGGCATTAACCCCACAGCTGCTGCAGGATGCATGCATGCATGGACAGGGGGTTGCTGTATGAGTTGATGCATACCAGCTGGGTTCAAAAGCAACTAAACACAACAAAAGGGGGAAAAAAGAAATTGTGTGCACTGTTTTTTTGTATTTTCTCCAACATTTTAAGGTGAGTGTTTCCATCTATTTATGTGCCTGTTCTCTGCTCCACTTTCAACATGCCGGCATGTGGGTTTCATCTTTTGTGTCATCAGGTCCTCCTTCGATGTGTGTTCTCCACGTATGTGTTCTCGATGCACAGCACGATGTAGTGGTTGGAGCAGGAGCGGGCGTGCTGCCCCAGCAGTCGTCCCGTCTGCAGCAGAGCAGCCTGGCCCGTCACCGCCATGTCGGCCGTCCTCCACGCCTCACAGTAGTTGGTGGTCAGACGAGTGCCTACGGCGTTGGAGCCGTGCCACACCATCTTCTCTGGCCTGTGGGGGAGAGGGAGACGCAAGTAAACACAGCTGCTTTTGGCTCAACACTCACCTTCTGACTGCAGCAGCCTCTCAGATACATGTTTAGTATTTGAAACATGAAACCAATTTGTCACCCTGAGAGAAGAGAAAAGACAATTTAGCTGAACAAGAGACAAAACAATTGAAAAATTAAAGCCACGAGAGGCATTGTATGGCCACAGGTGCCCCTCCCTTCTGCCTGTGTCAGCCTGATCAAAGCTTTTTCAAAATGGCGGCTTTCCTGTTGGTTAGCAACCATTGAATTTTTTGGTCTCCTCTGGGTGACGAACTGGTCTATGTGATTAATTTCCTTGGCAACAGAGGAGTTTTGTGAACTAAGCCCACATCTCTAATATGTTCATGGGGTAAGTCATATTGTTTCTTTCTGCTTGAGCCAGGGGTTTAATGTACTGCATTTTCACAATATTCTGTAAAAAAATAGGCGAGGAACAGAGGGACTCCACTTGAGCTCACCATGCTAACACCTTCAAAAATCGACAACTTCTAATTCCACATTTTTTTTCCAAAGTACTGTAGTTTCCAAATGATGCTCAAGAAGTTAGGAGACAATAGATGGAAATGGGTAGGAGGAGTTTACATTTTTAGCTACCGGTAATACTAAAGGAGATTTTTTTTAGAGTTTTCAATATGACTGTCTAGTCACAAGGTTGAAGGTCAATGAAGCTTCGGTTGTGGTTGTTGAATTAACCTTACAACATGTGTGGGAAATGAATGAAGATTGCTCAAAGAATCTTTATTTCCTATATTGTGGGAAATTGTGAAAATCCCCCAAATTTCACACTTTGCCACAAAATGACCACCAATTTAAAAGTCCTGTGGCCATCCCAAAGTAGTTTTAAAGCTTCCTTTGGATATCCCGGACACGTGTCTTTTAGTTTCCCTAGTTGATTTTGACCTTTTTTTTTTTTGGCCCCATTGATTTTTCTTTGACAGTTTCTCCAGTGATGTCTCCTGTGATGTCATTCTTCTCGGATGACATCAAGCTCAAATAGATCAACAAAAACTATTTAAAAATGTACCAAAAACAATAAAAATGATTGTTCATTTTGCATTCACTCACCACGCTGAGTCCGTCATCACGTCACGTCCATTGAAAGAGTAGATGGATGCAGATGGCTCAAAGACGCCTCCATTGCCGGAGAAGATCGACATCCAGCTACTGAACAACACTTCGCCCTGAGAGCAGCAGAGGCGCACACCGTTGACAGAAACCACTTGTGGAGTCAAACTCAAAAATGTAAAATTGCGAAGAATTTCTCACCTTCAGGTTGACCACGGGCAGATTGTGGCGGTCTGCCTTCCTCACAATGGTTGCCAGATCCTGGAGGTGAGAGGACAGGAAGGCCCTGTAGGTGGAGGTGTGCCCCATGGAGCGTGCCTGCTGATAGCACTGGAGGTCGGCCCCACGAATGCCGCGCATGTCTCCTTTTAGGGGAGCATTCAGGGCTACCAGATGAAGCTGGAAAAGAAGGAGTAGGACCATTGACTGTATTAGACAACTAGACCAACCCCTCCCCCTTCACATTCTACAGGAAGTACCCGCTGGCTCCAAGAAGCCAAAATCCCATAGACTTCAATAGACAAATAAGCAGCTATAATTCAGAACAACCATTCTTGCTCTGCTAGCTGTGTTAAACATGTTCTTGCACATTCAGTTTTTTTGAAAAATGTTTTTTCTGTCATTCGAATTTGTAGATGTGACCAAATTCGAGGGCTGTGTTCTTCCTGGGCTGCATTTGTAAGCTGCTTACGTCACAGCCCCGCAACAAGTGCTGTCCAAACTCAACCACTACTACAAATACGGCCTTCTTTTTCCCGATTTCAATGATTGGCCTGGTGTCCATATCCCTAGATGCATTGCGGCCGAAGCCGGAGATTTTCTGACAACGATGGCGGACTGTGAAGCGGGACCCAGAGTTGGAAATAATTACACCTTTTTGTAATTACACCTCCAAGGTTAAAAGTTATTAAAAGTTAAATATTTTGAGCTCCATGCCTGGTTCACTACTCCTCTCTGTTCGGGACTTATGGTTGCGAGGTGACAGGACATTTGCCGATGTAATGGCTGGAATTATCTAAAGGCTACACTCGTCCAAATTCAAAGCCGTTAACATCCGGTCGATGTTGGGTGGGTCCTTCGTCGAGCGGGTGGGCCGCAGCCATTAAAGGATACACCCACAGTGTATAAAAAACAGTTTTTTTTGCAGATATTGTTCTCTTTTTATTTCTAATATTGTTGTTGTTCTGTAAATACATTGAAGGAACTTTATCTTTTGGTGAATGTCACTTTTGCTGCCGCAGATAAGTGAATTTCCCCATCATGGGATAAGTAAAGTTATCTAATCTAATCCAATACAACCCTCAAACTTGGAAACAGCCATGGACAATGACTAATCGGGTGCCTCCATAAAAGTATGTGATCACGCATTGAGTGTTTGAAACGTCAGATTGATAGATTCTCCCTAGCCTGCTTTCAAGTGAAACGGCTGCTGTGAAAGCTTACTCCTCAAGAGTGGTTACCATACAAATATTGACTTGGACCGATTCGAAACCAATCACTGCCGAATGAACAGCTAGCTTCAACATGGGAGCGTCCATATCATAACAAAATGGCGACCGGATTGACTTTCTTGGAGCCCGAAGACAGTCATTTTCAATCGATGATGTCGCACTCACTCAGTCCAGTTGTCATATAAAGTTAATGGGTAGGACACATGGAGTTTGATGATAATGAAACAGTTTACTGTTGGGTCAGAGTCTTGGTTTTGGATCTGTGTGTGCAGTGTCTCACACACACCCCAGGAACAGAGTTGATGGTCTGTGGAAAGACATTGTAGCTTGGCTGATACCCTCTGGTGCCATCCTGCAGCTCCTGTTACAAACAAACAAATTGTTTTATGCTCGCTTCCCTTTCCTTGTGCATTGCTTGTGTAAAGCTACGTTCACACCAGCCTCTGCAACACATGTTCATACAGCCACTTCCAATTAAAAATCTATGTGTACATATGTAAATACACGTTTTGGGCTTCCACGTTCAAAACCCTCGAGTTAACGTGTAGCTTCTCAAGATTCAATGATCGTTTTCAGGCTCTATGTAGTTTTTGTATAAGTGCGTAAATGTGCATTTGGGGCTTCCACGTTCAAAACTCTCGTGTTCATGCATAGCTTTACAAGTTTCAATGATCATTTTCAGGACTAAATAGTCTAAATATATGTGCGGAAATGCATGATTGGGGCTTCCATGTCTTGCTTTTACACGAGCTATTCAATCTATTCAAGTTTCAATGACCAGTTTTGGGCTCTTTGGGCTCTACACAAACATACACACGCGCAAATACATGTTTTGGGCTTCTACATTTAAAATTCTTGTGTTCACAAGTAGCTCCTCAAGTTTCAATTACCAGTTTTGGGGTCTACGTAGTCAGTGTCTAAGTGTGTAAATGCGCCTTTTAGGCTTCCATGTTTAAGACAGCTACTCAATGACTGTTTTTGGGCTCTACGTACAAAAACATTTGGCCAGTGAACATGTGTCGTAAGTTAAACCAGGTCAAACTTTGACCAACTGTAGTGACGTCTAGATGGCATCTTTTATTTCACAGAAGTGCCAACCATTTGAACGTTGATCATTGAGGAGAAATTAATAATTTTAGTTTTTGTCAGGCCAGAATTCTATAACACAAAGTCTTTCATATTTCGGAATAGAGCTTTAAAAGAAAAAGCCTGGAGCAAGATTTGCCCTAACCCTTGTGCTATCCTAGGCACTTTAACATTGGGAACTGGGTCATCTAGACCCACTAGACAAGTGCGCTGAACCTTTTTTCTTCAATGATTTGTGAACCTCACTGGTGTCCATGAATTACTTGAAATCTTTCCAACTTTATCCACCTTTGTCATGGTAGGGAGAACACGTCAATGTAAGGATGGGGTCATCTAAGATGGCACAAGGGTTACTCCGACGACAACTTCACCAAGCCTCTTTCAACGCTAGGTTGAAGACATGCGCTAGTATCGGGTAATGCCAGTCCAGGCTGAAGACCATAGGCTAAATCTGCGTTCAAGTACGCGTGTTACGTGCCCGGTGGGAACGTAGCTTAAGTATGTGTGTGCGTGTGTGTGGGGGGGACCTGGCTATGGACACTGATAGCTCCACTCCAATCTCCAGATCTGCTGAGAGCCTGAGACGACTCTGATGCTGCTGCTGCTGATGCTGATGATGGTCCATAGTGGATCAGCTCTCCCAGCTGAAAGAAAGGCCAGACAAGCACCTTTTCTTGATTTGCCTGAAGGATTGTTTCTAATATTGTAGCATAAAAGACGCAAACAGCAACTGCTGCATGCTAAACACTGTATGCCGTGCTTTGGGTTAAAGGATTGTCACCAATTAATGATTCCAATCTTAAATTTGATTGTGTCAATAAACTTTTGGGGGAAATTGTTCCTGTCATTTCTGATCTCTCATTCCCCCAAAAAAACGCATGTATGAGGTGAACAATAGAATGTACTTGATCAGCACAATTCCATGAATATTTTAAATCTCACAAATGTAAAACTTTTTAATTTTTCTGTTGTGATTTTTTTCACATCAAAGTCGTAAATGTTTTTAAAATTAAAAGGTAAACAAAAGATATAAATATAAAGGACACAGATCCTAAATTTGCAAAATTTTAAAAATGGGGTGCTTAAAAAATACACTTTTAATCAAGCTTATGGCTAATTTATGACATACAACTGAAGAAGACGTGTATGGATGCTCCAGCAAAAGGATTACAAACCGGGATTTTGCGCCAACCGTTGCGCGCTCTGATGTACAGCTCGCCATTCTTCTCAGACACATACGCCAAAGTTCCCTCTGCAGTGCTGTGTGTCTCTCTGGTGAGAGCAATGACTGTCTCATAGATGGCCACCTGATCACACACCATCAGAGCATCAGCACTGCAGCTTTCATCGCATTTTTCTACACTTTGTAGAGCATCTCACCGGGCTGGCATGACCCGGAGTTCCTGGTGGACCGGGGGGACCGGGAGGGCCCGGGACACTGATTGCAGCTGGTAACAACACATAGGTAATTCCACCAGATAAAACTGCATCTAAAACAAGTCTTTTCCATTTAACACTCTTACTTGATTTATAGGCGGCGACTGGACCTGGAGGCCCTGCAGGGCCAGGAGAACCCCGTGGTCCAGGTCGTCCAATCCCAGGAGCTCCAGGCAAACCAGGGGAACCTGCTGGCCCTGGAGGTCCAACGACAGACTCACCCTTTGGACCCTGCAGATAAAATCTT
Organism: Oryzias latipes; assembly: GCF_053564925.1. NCBI lineage: Eukaryota > Metazoa > Chordata > Actinopteri > Beloniformes > Adrianichthyidae > Oryzias > Oryzias latipes. The sequence goes on along the minus strand of NC_136253.1, from coordinate 23,906,607 downwards.
AATTAATTGAATCTTCATTCAAAATTGTGCTTCAATCTCGTCAAAGTAACTGAAGATCTGCACAACTTTCTGAAAAAAGTAGAACAAAAAATCGATTCTAAAATACAGAGGGATACGTTTCGAGATTAAACAAATTTATTTACCGACAATGGCTTCCTGTGAGTTTTAAGCAGCTTAGTGAGAAGTTTTGATTTCAGGGAGTTCACAATCCACCATCAAAAATAGAAGGAAATTTAAATTGAGTTTAACTGTTCCATATACCTATCATATATAATTTGTACATGTCCGAGACCCCTTTCTCTATAGGATGGTCCAACCTTTCCTTAAAAACCCATTACAACATGCCTTATGCTTTCTGCCCTGTAGTTCATCGTCATTCCACTAGGGGCAGTATAAGGGCTTTTACTGCTCACTTCGAAATGGCTGTCCCTGTAAAATCTCAGAAACACTCTTGGCGGGAAAACTATTGCTAATTTTCAAAACCTTAGAGTGAGAATGGCTCCCATTCAGCAATTCGTTTTTTAAATGACTTCTATGTGTATCAAAATAACGTTTTGTTGATAAATTATTTAAAAGACAGCTACACCAAGTTAAAAATGTGTGGATACAATGGCTAGATAAGGTGCCTTTTTCCTGATGTCAATGTTTTTGGGTATTAAACTAGCACTGTTGTGAACAAAAACGTAACCAAAAACCTGTCATGGCGGAGACTATCTATATGTCATGAAAAAAATATTACAATCTTTTGGTGGATTTCATCAAAGGAGTTAAAAACTATCTTAATTCCAGAAAAATACATTTCCTGTCAATTCTTTAATGTAGTTGGCTTTACAGGGTTAAAGTCATTCATTTCTCTTTACTTTTTTGATTAGCCATTACTTTTTGAAAAGTTCAAAATTGTTATTATTATTTTTTTTCGTACAAAAAAGCTTCAAGTGCTCGTAAACTCACCACAAGTCCAGACCTTCCTGGTTGTCCTGGGGGACCAGGAGGACCTGGGTCACCCTTCTCACCTTTGTACCCCTGATCCCCTTTATCTCCCTGAGAGATTTTTCAAAAGGTAAACATTTTTTTCTTTTTGTTAATTTTTGAAATTGTATGATTAAAATAAAATAAGTCTGTAGTATCTTAGATAGATCTTTTTTTAGACACAGTTTTAAAGAAACTCACCATCATTCCATCAGGTAATCTGGGGGCTAAGAAAAGCAAATAATTATTCAAATCTTCCTTAGCTTAATAATAAAAAGTAGCTTCACTGGTAATTTAATCTCACCAGATGTCCCCGGCTCACCAGGTGCACCTTCATCTCCTTTTTCTCCTTTCAGTCTCAGTGAATCCCCCGCCATTTCCGAGTCCTAAAAACACATTTAAGCATTTACAGGAGAACTGCGGATTTAGATTGGCACTTTTGAAAAAGAAAAAACCCTTGTATTAACCCTAGAGCACTATCGCGGGTGATTTTCACCCAAGCAAAACTATTTACATCAATTTTAATATGTTGCGTGTCAAGGAGTCTGTGCCTTCAACAGGGAAGTCTCACATGTCCTTGGAATGGGTGGACCAAAGACCAAGTTTCTAGTATCATTTTTTTTATTTTTTAGGAATTTTTTGTTCTCAAATTTAAAAATTTTCAGTAATTTTTGAGCATGTTTTTAGGAAATTCCTATGTTTTTCTTTTTGTTACACATAACACAGTATACACTGTGTAACTCTAATTTGTCTTGTGTTGTCATGTTTTGATCTCTTTTTAAGACAATTACTTTTTGTTGGGTATATTTTATTGTGTAAAAATTACTCTGCAAAAGTGATGGAGTAACTTATTAAAGCGAAAGTGTTCTAGGGTTAATGTTGAAATTAGTAAAATACTTATTGATTGTAACCAAAACATTGCGGTCAGCACTGCAGACTCTTTGTTAAATACATGTAACACATGCTTCAGGCAGCAGCAAATAAAACTAAAACTCCATTATCGAGGTTTTAATGAAGGGATCAAGGTTAAAGCAAAAGAGAATACAATATATGCATATTAGAAATTGACAGATACCTGAAAAAGGTTGGCATTTTACTTGAGACAAGATTGTCAGTAAATAAATCTATAAATCTCACCTTAAATGAAATGTATATTTGTCATCATATTTTAATCAGTTTAAATTGAAAATGTCAACAGATCATGAAATAACCTTTAAATATGGAAAAACTATGAAGAAGAAAAAAGATCCAAAGGTCCAACACCATAAAAAGAAAAGGCAAATCAGTTGCTCCCCTTATCCAACATGTAAATCAGACATGTTTTTCTTTTGCAATCAAATCTTTCTAACTTTTATAAATTTCATAATTACCAGTTTAACAAACAAAAACCATTTCTGATTTACATGCACCAAAGGGATGATACGGTGGCCCTGAAGTGCAAAGCATTCAACAAATCACTCGATACAAAAACATTTTTAAGATCACAACAACAATTAAAAAAAAAAAAATTTTTTAAAAAGCAGCATTACATTTTAGAAAACAAAACAAAATTTCAGAAACCAAAACTTGAAAAACAAAAATGACAAAAAAAAAACATTTCAGAAAACAAAATTAATTTCCAGGAAAAAAAAGAAATATTAAAAAATGAAAACATTTCAGAAAAAAAAATTCCAGAAAAAAATGAAATATTAAAAAATGAAAAACATTTCAGAAAAAAAAATTCCAGAAAAAAAATGAAATATTAAAAAATGAAAAACATTTCAGAAAAAAAATGAAATATTAAAAAATGAAAAACATTTCAGAACACAGAATGAATTTCCAGAAAACAAAACGAAATCTTCAAAAATGAAAAACATTTCCAAACCGGAAGAAGCAGGTACTATGGGACAACGCTGATTGGATGATGATTTTTGTCAATCATTTGAACTGAAAAGTATTTTAAATGAAGCGATGCCGGATTTTATCGTCCAAACAACAATGTACTATAATAATCCACGTATTTCCCATTTATATATCAAATAAAAAATGCAGCAAACTGTTAATGAACTTTAAAATTATTTTTTTAACATTTCGCCTGACACACGGTCACCCGGAAGTAGTTTGTGAGCACTTTTACTTTGAACGCTGTGCGCTAATGTCTACGGCTGCGAGGTTCACGCTGTCAATCATCTTTAGGTAAGAATCAATTCTGTGATCTTTTCTTTTGTCAGTCACATGTCTCTAAGGATGTTAATTTTAGGATGTTAAAGTGCTGCTTTGAAAAGATAATTTCTTTTTATCTTGCGCATGCGCAAAAAGAACCCGATGGAGACGAACCGTCTTCACATGAGAGCCGTTCCCGTTTTTGGTGACAACATGAGAGAAAAAGCTCCGAGCCAGCCTGATTCTGTGATTTATACAGTAATTACAGTAATTAAAGGCATCAGTGTTGCTAAAAATCGACTTTAAGACTGAAATCAGTAAACAAGTTCTTATGGGAAATAATATTAAAGTGCATTGTATATTTTTGAACCATGCATATACACATATACTGAAACTTAAAAATGAACTTTAAAGTTTATAAAATACTTAATTGAATTAACATGTGATATTTCTGCAGGTGAAGTTTCTCAAAGCGAAGTTCCAGAAAGGTTTGTGCTGCAGAACAGATGGCAGCTCTACATGGGAATACAAGAAGACTAAAGTCATTCATATCATTGTGCAGTGTACAGGCAAGTCACCATGATTTATGTGAAATGTAATCAATAAATATTATTTAACCTTAATATCTAATTTTTTTTTTAAAATTGCAGGTCCTTTAAAAAAAAGTCTTTAACCTGCTGCATAAGCCTGATTAGTTGTAAATGATGCAGTGGGGAGTGAAAAACGAAGCACAATTCCTGGCTTTAGCGTCGGGCTGATGATCTGGAAATCACATCTACGAGGAATCGCATCAAACACTTGTACAACTCCAAACAACTTAATGTTCCTTTAAGCAAAACTCCAGTTTAAAATGTTCATATTAGACTTGCTTCATTTAGGAGTTTTTCCATGTTTACCATTTTAGGTTTTAAAGCTTTATTAACAAAGATGATGTTTGATTTTCAAAGCTGTTGTTTAGAAATGTTTTTTTGTCAATGACAAAACTGAATGCTGACGTGAGGATTGTAATAATGGATATGAAAATAAACAAATTTGTTTCATAGCAATGCAGTATATTTATTGAAAACTTAACATGAATACGTTATTCAGTAACAGAAACAAAGAAACAGTTGTGGATTTTCCTTTATGGGCTTCTTCATGCAGTCAATCAAATGTTGCGCTTACAATCAGCATTTACTCAGCGTACCTGTCAGTCACATTTATTAGAGGAAAAAATGCATCTGGGAAAAGTCTGTTTGTGCTTAACAACTATATCAAAAAGAGTCATGTCAGGAAAGGTTTGTCCACATTGCTGCTCAGCATCACATCCAGAGGAAGATGCACAGGTAAGGGACCCCAGTTCCTGCTCGTACATGCTTGCAGCTTCCTCTGCCCTGGACTCCAGCTCCATTGAAATCCCTGACAGAGATAAATTAATAAATTAAAAATCCCTGACAGAAAAACATCAGCTGCCGTTCATCTTTCATTCAGGAAAAAGTTGAGTTCATCAAAATGAGGAGAAAATGGGTTAAACCAGAAATTCATTAGGGAGGGGTCAAAACACCAAACTCAGAATAAAATACATTATTTCAGTCTTATAAAAAATACATTCTAAAACAATTTGGTATTCCTCCTCTGCCTGAAAGACTAAAACGTTTTTTTTAAAGATTTATTTTACACTACAGACTTTGCCACCTTTAGTTACACACCTGGACGTGTCTGATGATGTGCACATCCAGTCATTTACTGTCATGTTTCTGTGCACTGACACACTCTAAAGTCACAGATCATAATAGTGTGAATAAGAAGCATTCATAAATGTTATTCTGAGACACAAACTGCTGCAGTTTACCTGACAGCTTTGCTGATTTATGCTGCTGGTACACCTGTCTGAGAATCCTGCCCACGTGACCCCCCCCCCCCCCCTCTCCAGCTGATGAGGTAACCTGTCATTAACGTATGACTGAAAGATCTTGGATCTGTCTGTAAACACCCACCTAGAAATCATGTTTAACGCTACATTTGTTAGATCAAACAAATGTGCCTCCATACCTTATCTGTGGCTGGCGGGACTGCATTTCCTGATGTGCGCCGTCTTTAACACCCGTTTCTTCGCAGCTGCTGCTTTAGACAGAATCCTCTCACGACATTTTGAAACATTTGTAAACCTGGTTGGTGTTGATATTTCTGCGTGCGTTCTGTCATCACATCCGCTAAATATTCAAAGATTAACGTTTATGTTAACGTTTTACCGTCCCTTTCTTTGTTTACCTGCAGAACGGACGTCATCCACACAAACTACTTCCGGGTGACCGTTCTGCTTCAGACGAAATATTCAAAAAATAATTTAAACCTTCATTATCTGTTTGCTGCATTTTTGATTTAATATGTAAATGGGAAATACGTGGATTATTATAGTACATTGTTGTTTGGACGATAAAATCCGTCATCGCTTCATTTAAAATACTTTTCAGTTCAAATGATTGACAAACATCATCATCCAATCAGCGTTGTCCCATAGTACCTGCTTCTTCCGGTTTGGAAATGTTTTTCATTTTTGAAGATTTCGTTTTGTTTTCTGGAAATTCATTCTGTGTTCTAAAATGATTTTCTTTTTTTAATATTTCATTTTTTTCTGAAATGTTTTTCATTTTTTAATATTTCATTTTGTTTTTCTGAAATGTTTTCATTTTTTTTATTTCATTTTGTTTTCTGGAAATTAATTTTTTTTCTGAAATGTTTTCATTTTGTAATATTTCTTTTTTTCCCTGGAAATTAATTTTGTTTTCTGAAATCTTTTTTTCTTTTTTTTCTTTTTTATGTTTTGGTTTCTGAAATTTTGTTTTGTTTTCTAAAATGTAATACGCTTTTTAAATTGTTGCTGTGATCTTAAAAATGTTTTTGTATCGAGTGATTTGTTGAATGGTTTGCACTTCAGGGCCACCGTAGGATGAAGATCAGTGCAGTTTCACTCTTTCCTGATCAACAAAGACAAGTTAAGAAAACAACATTTGAGATGAAACATTATTGGTTGTTTGTCCATTAATTTTATATTTTTATGGAATGAGACTGTTTGGAAGAGAATATAGATTTTTATATTAATCTCATTTAAGATGAGCTTCTCTTTATTAATGACACAAATTGATGGCTTGTAAAAAAAAATGTTTTGGACAGCATATCGTGAAAATTCACACCAAGCTCACAGATAGAAGGCAGAGCATCAGGAAAGCAGGAAGAGAAACCAAAGAAAAATCAAAGGATTAGGGAGAACTGGGTATTTGCTTAGGTGAGACCAGAGAAAGGTCATGCTGGGAAGCCCACACACCACCAGAACCACCACGAGGTCCCGGTTTCACATGAAACGGACCAGTCAGGGGGTCTGACACAGACTTACTAGTCCTTTTTTGCAGTGCGGTCTGGGGCGCACCGGGAACACTGTCTTTAACATTCAAAGAAGAGCAGTTTAAAAATAAAAACCCACATACAATCAAGTAAAAAAAAAAAAAAGAAACATCAACAAGTTAAAACAAAATCCCAAAAGAAAATCCTAAAATTTTGTCACAAATCATGGCCAGAGGGCATCAAATACTAAAACGTCTCAATGTTTTTACCCAGTAAGTGGATCTCTAGATATCTACTTTTTTTCTCATTGTTTTTCATTTTTCATTTCATTTTTTTATTAGTTAAGACTAAAGGGAATCTTTTTCCAATCGACAGGCATTGCTTCAGCTTTGAGATCTGGCAACTATAATCTATAAATAGAAAGATAAATAAAGCTTCAATATACATTTAACTACAGCATATGTATTGGATTTTGGAATGCAAGTGAAATTGGTTTATTCCTCATGAACTGACCGAAACAGAAGCTATTTGTAGCAAAGTAAATGAATAAAAAACAGAAAACCTGAAATACTCACGATTATATAAGTGCTACACTAAAGCACGGCTGCGGGAGTTTCATTTTGTGTGACTTCTTATAAATATTAGATTATTTTCTTTTAGTAAAGCATTTTAACAGAAAATATTTACATTTATCCAGCATAAAATTGATCAAAAATACTTCAAAAAATCAAAATGTCTGTTTTCTTAGGCAAAGATTTTCTAAAACTCATTTAAAATGTTAACATTTTACTTAATTATCTTTTTATCATTGACTACTTGAATTCTGGTTGATTTAAATGTGTATTGGTACTGCCTAAAAACATGTAGAAAGTTTTTATTGTGGTCTTAGAAGAACAAATATATCTTTTTGATGGTTTCTCTTTTTTTTTCTAAGACAGTTAGAAAGAAAAACAGACAGAGGCAATAAAACAGAGAATTCACACTTTCCATTAATGCACACTTACCCCATTGAATCCAAAAACTCTGCCCGGAAGTCCAGGAGGTCCGGGTGGACCAGGAGGGCCTGGAGGACCCTTAAAAAGATGAAGAATTAATGTTTAATTTTTAATGAAAAGAAGCCACAAAAAGTTTAATCTAGTAGTTTTGTTTCAATTTATGTATGTAAAGTTTCTCTGTGTTAATTTGATGTTCAAAAATGCATCCTAATATTAAATATTTCTTATGGACTTATTCACTCACCAAAGATTAAGGTTATGTTCTGCATGTTTTATTGTTGGTTGCAAGAAAGGCGATCACTCTAAACGGGTTTAATCCCTTCATGTCTGTTGTAGCGAATATGCAACAAACCACCTTTTCACCAAAATTCCCTTAATTCAACATCTACTTAAAAGCAAAAACATTTCTGAATTTTTTTTGTGTTCATTGCTGGAAATAAATTCAGGCGTTAAGGGGGTTCAACCCTGCCCACCAACAATCTCTTAATGGACACAAAAGATAAGGCTGGCTTATTTGATGGAGTATTTGACTACTCAACTCATTCCTGGATTTTCATGATTTTATTCAAATTTTCTACATTTCTGTTTATTTTTTGTTTGCCGTTACTTATTTTTATGTTAATTTCATGTGATGCTACACCTTAAGGCAATAAAGTTCTAAAAAAAACATTTGAAAAATGTATCCTCATGATTTTAAATTGTCAATTTACCAATTTGTATTTCTTGTGTAATTTTTTGTTTAGGAAAAAAGGTTTATTTGAACTAGAGGGTAACATTTTACATTAGCGCAAACAACTTTCACTTTTTTTAATCCATTTATGCCCTCAAAAGTGGAGTTTGTACTAATAATTTATTTATTTGAGACCTTTTATTTTACAAAGTTCTGGAAACAATGTTAAAAAGACTGAAAACTCTTTGAAATAGTAATTTACATCAAACATTGACGTGTCATGGTTTGACAGTTCTTTGTCCATTTGTCTCCCCCTCCTGGATACTGCTGCTGTTTTCCTGTTTTTGTCTTCACATGTGTTCAGGATGACAGCAGGGCATTCGGACACACCTGCAACTCATCAACCCTCCAGTACTTAAGCCCAGCTCCTGCAGCATCGCCCTGCCTGTCTGTCAGCTTATCTCTAATGGTATTGAGCCCACCCCTGAGCTCTGTAGGCATTGCGAAACAATGTTTACTTTACATTTGATTCCTTGTGGGTTTTTTTTGTGCTCTATGGTCTTGACTGTCCTAACCCATCCTAAAAAGCCCTCTGTCTGCTCTGACCCTGCACCTTGGAAAATAAATTACCAATTTACATCTCAGCTCCAATAAACTATATTGTATTGTCCCCACATCTTCTGTTTTCCTCTGATCATGAAATTTCATAGGACACCCCCCCCCCCTTTTTTTTAAATATAAGTGTGATTGTTACCTGAAGAAATTCAGCCCACAGACAGTTCTCATAGGTTTATTTCACTTACTAATAGTAATCACAAGTTTAACAGAAAAAGCTGATAACCTTAATCCATACTTTGAAAAAAACAGATTATAATTGTGGATCTTAATAGATAAATCAAAATAGAACAATTCAAAACTATTTTTTTAATCAACTAACCAACCAACCAACCAACCAACCAGCCAGCCAACCAACCAACCAGCCAGCCAGCCAACCAGCCAGCCAGCCAGTCGGCTTTATTTATAAAGTAATCAAAGTGCTGTGCAAGTAAAATTAAAACAAAAGCTTAAAACACAAAACAATAAAATGCAATAAGAGAAACTGTTTTCATAGAACAATAATAGAAACAACAGATCAACAGTTATCGAGTCAGTCTGTTCTCACCAAAAGTCCAACAGAATCACCTTTTTCCCCTTTGTCTCCAAGTATACCGGGTCGACCCTAGAAGAAAATAAAAGACGGCAAAACAACTGTATTCTGTTAAGGCAATGTCACACAGCCACTGTGCACATATTGTGCATATTGCATTGAAGAAATTGGTCTTTTGTGAATAAACGTGGAAGAAGTGCGAAAAGTTGTGGTCTTTATGTGTAATTTTCACAGATGCATTTCAAATGAACCACGTTAAACCCACGGAAGAAGTACGAATAAACCACACAAAGAACATGTGAATCTACGTAGAACATGAACTTTGCGTGATTATTGCGCTGTTTATATGTAGTTCATTAGTGCTTCGTGAGTTTATTATGTAAGGGATGATGGCGACAAAGTGTGCATCATCAGAAATTAAAGCACACCGTGGAAGCTTGAACCTTCCATGAAGTGTAATAATTTCTGATAGTGCACACTTCGAAGGCCATTATCCCACTTATACCACGATCATTTACAAAAGAAATCAATATTTAATTAGCTACTTTATTCTTCTTATTTGTTTGGTTTAGATTGCTTTTTTTTCCACAAAAAGTGGACCATTCGTTACATGGGTGGGGGGGGGGGCAGCTTACCCTGGACTTCAGCTGCAAAGGAAAGCGAAATACTTGCTGATCATCTTGATAAGTTAAATAAAGCATCAGTTCAGAGAGAAAGTTCACCTCTTACTACTTGTTTTTTGTCCAGATGATGAATCTAAAGTTTGTTGTAAAGAAGCCAGCAAGGTGATATAGAACATTTAACCCTTGTGCTATCTTAGATGACCCCATCCTTACATTAACGTGTTCTCCCTACCATGACAAAGGTGGATAAAGGTGGAAAGATTTCATGTAATCCATGGACACCAGTGAGGTTCACAAATCATTGAAGAAAAAAGGTTCAGCGCACTGTCTAGTGGGTCTAGATGACCCAACTCCCAATGTTAAAGTGCCTAGGATAGCACAAGGGTTACGCTATGTGACCGGAACTTCTTTTTAAGGTGCACTATCACTATCACTGTGGATTATCACTTATTAATCAACACTTAGCAGCCAATCAGAATCGAGTATTTACCCGGACTGTAGTAAACATAATTTTAGTGTGATATGTGCGCCGTATATGCGATATAAAAGTTATACATTGGTGGTACGTCGTGGAAAGCCACAAACTTGGGTATGTATCTCACAAGAATTGTGCAAAATTGCGTAATATTTACATAATACTACTGTAAAATGAGCATAAACTGCTTAATTCTCAACCAACCCAAAATTGGGAATAGCTTAAATGTATGTGAAGACCCGTCGGACGAAACCCTCAACAGACATCTGCGCATGTGTTTCTGACGATTGCAAGAAACACTTATGAATCACATGTATCACGCAGGTATCACAAAAGACCGACATGTTATACGTGGGAAACGCTCAGAGTGTATGAAATGGCTGTGTGACACTGACATAAGGTAAATGTTTGCAGGATATGGTTACAATTCACCACAAATCTTACTCGGTAAAAAAAACAAAGTTAAGTCTTCAAAGCTCGAAGGGTGTGTAATATTCACTCACTGGACGTCCAGGAAGGCCAATTCCTCCCTTCTGTCCAGGAGGACCAGTTGGTCCCTATAAAAAGGATTGTAAAAAAATAAAAACGTATCTCTCATCAGCAGCCTCCTAATTAGACAGTTTACGAAATATTAAAGCAGGTAAAGAAGGAAATATCCGATGTTGGAATATACCAACCATAAGTCCAGCTGATCCTGGGAAACCACGATCACCCTGATAATTAATAGAAAAGCACATCAGTAGAAGGAAACAAATGTGTTGGATTGATGGCGCCATTTCTCACAGGGACATTTTATCTTCTCTGACAAAAGCTATTTTTATTTCCTGAAAGTTGCATCTTACATTCACCTTTATTTAATAAAGTTACAACATTTAAAATCCATCATTTTGGGGGTATTTTATATGTCAAAACTGTTGATTTCATGCGTGATTTAGTGTTGAACACATTTAGTTACATACATTTAGGTCAATACATTTATATTTGATGCTTTTTGAAAGACAAACATTGACCAGAGAATGTCTGTAAAGATGTGTTACTATATATTTAATTTATTAACATTTCTGGGGGGGGGGGGGGGAAACTTAAATTGTGGTGAATCAATTGCATTTGCAGAAATTCTGTTACATCCCAAACATTTTAGAAAAATATGAAAAAGAATCCTATACAAGAATTATCCCCACAGTTATTTAATTATAATATCCAACAATGGATTTCCTTTTTATAAGGCCTACATCAGCATTCTAACTGAGTTCAAGCCACCACATTAAGTCTGCTACCTTTGGGCCTTTTGGCCCCTGAGGGCCTCTGGGTGCAGATAAAATAGATCCATCTGCAGCGATGGTCACTCCTGGTTCTCCTTTTTCTCCCTGTCAGAGTGAAAACACAGCAATTACAAAGACGATCTGCTTAACAAATAGTTTTAAGATGTTGTAAAATGTGTTTTTGAGACCCTTTTTTTTGCCGCAGTTCTCACCTTGACACCTGAAGGACCCTGAAGACCATCAGGACCTTTGTCTCCCTTTGGTCCTCGAGGGCCCTGAGAAGTAGTAAAAAAAGTAATATCACGCAAAGATTGGAGGTTTTTAGTTATTTCTGAAGAGGCTTTCCCCCCAAAAACATGAAAATGTAACCCATTTTTCTATGTGGAAACTGTAAACAAACACACACTTCTAAAGATGAAAATGGTTCTTACTGGAAATCCAGCTCTGCCAGGCAGACCTTCATGGCCCTGCAGATACACATGTACACACACGCATTCCTGTCATTGATGTGACTGGAAAAAGCTTATAATCACATAAAAAAAACAACTGCAATCTTGTAAATACAGTTAAAAGTTAAAATATTCTAATTTCATCTACCCAATGTAGAAAAATTATATTTAAAGAAGCAAGACCCTTTTTGTTCTTCTGTAGCTTGAATATGACATGCATTCTTTCTCGCATTTTTACTTTGCTGTTTTTCTTCCATCCATTTTCTTTCTTCTTTTGGGTCAATGGGTGTCCTGGCTACCCTGTTACCCAATTAGCCAGTGAAACATGTCTTTGGACTGTAGGAGGAGTGCCTGCATGGGAAGAACTTGCAAACTTCACACAGAAAGGGCCTTAGCTGGGATTTGAACCAGGGCCTTTTTGCTGTGAGGTGAGTGTGCTGACCACTGCTCCACCATGCAGCCCCAACGTTTTTTACATGTGCATTATTGATTAGTGCAAAACCTTTAGACATCACAGTCATTTTTGCATCCAAACAGCTACGCACCTTTGGCCCTGGAGGTCCTCTAAACTCTGAGAGGTTGAAGATAGCTTCTGTAGTATTTAGCAGTATCTGCACACGGAGGAGGTCAGTTAAAAAATAAAAACATCATTTGGCAACAAAAAAAATACATTTGTGTGTTTGTTTGTATTTGCTTGAGTTATTTCTTTCGTCTTTTTTTTAATTACAAAAAAAACCTAAATTTTCCATCTACTATTCCTAACATTAAGTGCTGGTCAAAGCTATAGAAACAGGGTTAAATATTTTATTTTTTACAGCATCAAAGTCATTCTTGACATCTTTCTTTTTTAATCTATTAGTGTGTGTTTTTCTACAGGTGTTGGTTTGTGTCCTCTTACATCCTGAAAACTAACAGGAGGTCCAGGAGGTCCGGGAGGCCCCGGAGGCCCTGGTATACTGAGTCCATCGGCCCCTGGATCGCCCTGCAGGATGCATAAAAAGGCCCACAGTGAGATACTGGTTTGGATTTGGTTTGTTATCTCATGTGACCAATGGACAAAACCTCAGGACCATCACAAATTCCGAAACAGACTCCAGGATAGCTAAGCATGTTGAGTTTTATGACATTTTGAATAAAACTGAGTTGGAAATATTCAGAACATTTGCACACTGAAACGCGTTCAGTAGAAACAGAAAATGTCAAATGTAATGTGTTATCTTTTTGAAAAAGAGTCACTAAATACATTTTAAAACTTGTTCAATACAAACTACAGATGAACAAGATTGAAAAAGTAATTTCTGGAATGTTTAAAACAAAAAAGCATCACTGGTTTTTATGGATACTACACTAGCAGCTGACATGAATCAAACTAAGATTTTCATCTATGTGTGAGGATTGTGCACTTTAAGTTTGTCTTTTTTGTGTTTTTCTTGTGTGGTCATGTTGTGTTTTGAGCTCTCCCTCCGTCAAAGTGACTTCGGGATCTTGTTCATAATCATCCACAGCTGTTTTCACTTTGGTTAATTGTCCTCAACTCATATATATGTCTGCTTTTTCAGTTCGTGTTGATTAGGTCACTTTAAGTTTGTGAAATCTTTAAAGACACACACTGATAAAAATGGGGTTTGTAACATGTTCTTGTGGCATTTTTCTAATGAAATTTAATTTAAATCTGAATTGTCTTGATTTTCCTTGATTCAAATCATTGTGAATCAGGAGCAGATGGAAAAAAAAAAGGATTTTACTGGTCGGGCCACACGTTCCCTGCTCCATTCTGATGCATCTACTTGCAGACGACTAGATCTGTGTACTTTAGGTTAGGGCTTTAAAGGGCTGTAAGTTAGCAGGAGAGAGTGTAAACAGATGCATGATGGACGATGGAGGCAAATGTCTGATTAACTACTGCCGCTCTGCAGCAACTATTTCCCATAAAACAACAGGTATTTTTGTTTTTGCCTAGAGACTGCATCAATGCAATAAAAAGACCACAGGGAACGCTTTAAAAAGGGTTCTGACACCAAGTATGCTCTGGCTTCTACATAGAAGGTGGAACAAAGTGTGCAAGGTCAGCAACAGTACCTTGGTGCCTGGACTTCCTTTCTCTCCCTTGGATCCCTGTTTGCAATGAGAGAAAAAAAAAAGCTAAAAATTTAATTTACCACAAAATATGTTCCTCATTTATATACTTGTCTAAAGTAGTTTGCTTTACATTAACACATCTTGTAAGCCTGCAGATCTTTCTTTCTCTAACAAATCAAAAATATCAGTGAAATTGCTAAAACCTACCTGACTATGTTTATCCGGCTCAGCTTAATTTAAGACTTTAATACGTTGACTACTTGAGGTTTAACACAAATACTGAACATGCTAAATGCTGTATAGTTAAAAGTTATTTGCACATTTTTAAAAAGATAACTTTAGATAAACAGTGAGAATGTAATGCTTGGTGCAAGGAGTTACATGTGATCTGCTGGTCACTTTTGTGGGTAAACATTAAAAGATGAATAGAATAGAATAATCTTACCTTATTGCACTGATCTGGACAGAATTACAAATCAACCGTCTTTGATTATCAAAAATAACTTTATCATAGCCCTGCGACAGACTTACGAACTGTCCAGGGTGTCCCCTGCCTTCGCACACAAGTGGCCAGGATAGGCTCCAGCAGCCCCGTGACCCCGAAAGGGATATGACGGCAGAAGATGAATGAATGAATGAATGAATGAATGAATGAATTAAATTGATCATAAAAATACATTTAAAAAAGTGTAGTTTTTTCACGGTTTGATATTTTTCTTTTAGTCTTGGTTTTTCACGTCTTTGAGTCCATCTCAGGTACAAAATGCCTCATTTTAAAAGAAAGATTTGGAAAAACTGAGCAAAAAGTTGGCTTGTTGGCTCTTTGATGATAATTTGCAATTTAGTAGTGACTACATCCTTCCTAACCATAAGCCATTTTTTTTCTGTATTGGCTATTTCCAGTGCAAGGTCATAGAAATTCTGGAGTTTAGTCCAGCATCTGAAGGTCAAAAGCAGGGTACACCCTGGACATCAAAAGGCCTCACACTTTCTCACACCTAAGGGACAAGGTAGAGTAACCAATCAACCTATGAAGTTTGTATTTGGACTGCCGAAGGAAGCTGGAGTCATACAAATCCTTAACTATACAGATTTTAAAATCTGCATCATGCAAATTTTAATCAAATTTCTTTTCTTTTCTTTAGCCATTTAAAAAAAAAACCTTATGCAACATTTCTCAAAATTTAAGTTAAAAGTTCAGTTTAAAGAATGTTCCCTGAACATTTCACTTAAATATTAAATATCTTATCAGAAAGAATATTGATGCTGCAACTTCTACAACCAACTACTTACTCTGGCGCCTGGCAGTCCAGCAGGACCCTGACGGCCCTCCGGTCCTGGATTGCCTGGTTCACCCTGGAGTTAAACAGCAAAATCACAGACGTCCATTAAGAAGACACAAAACCAGGGGTGGAGCTACAGTGGGGCAAAAGGGAACAGCTGCCCTCCCATCAAAACGCTTCGCAATTTTTAAGTCAATATTATTGTCACTATTGTCAAAGATTAGGTAACCATCAGAACAAGCTTCTTAACCATTAGCACTGCAGATAAAAGAACTACTGTTTTAATATGAACAATAATGTCAATAAAAAAACTGTTAACTATGTATTTCTGATCTTTTCAATTGTGATGGCTTTCCACTCTGCTGTTCTCATTCGCCACCTTTTCAAAGTCTTCTGCCCCCCTTTGACCCCCTCATATAAAATGTTCTAGCAATACCACTGCACAGAAATAATGAACTTACTTTGGTGGAGTGTCCTGGAACTCCTGGGGCTCCATCCTCTCCCTACAGTCATAAAACAAGGAGATACGTCACCGCACTTTAAATGAAGAAGCCGAACATGCTGGCTTTTTTGCAGGACTGTGCGTTTATGTGTGCTAAATAAATTACCGGTGGTCCAGGTGGGCCTGGAGGACCCTAAGGAAAACCAAACACAAACAAATATTACATCTGAAACTGTGTATAACAGCTCATTAACTTCTGTGGCACAGACCTGAAGGTCTCTTGCTCCAAAAAGCGTCTCACTTTTCCCAGATCCTTCCATATCCTGACAAGAAAAACCCAAATTCAAGACTCACTCCAAGCTCTAATTCCCCAGTTTGACCGTTTTATCTTAACCTAACTGGCTGCATCAGCCGAAACCTGTGAGGCAAGTGTAGTATTCAATTCAGCCACCTCTACAAAGAATTTGGTTCCCGGAGGTCCAGATGGGCCAGGGGGTCCTGGTGGGCCTGGAGGACCCCTCCTTCCTTGAGGACCAGCTGGTCCTTGTGGCCCCGGAATTCCTATTTCACCTACAGATCCACATTCCCCCTGTAAATTTCAACAAAAAAACTAGTCTGGTTAGACAAAAATGCATTTATTTAGGGGATTTATTTTAATTTTGATGTATTGGTGACCTTTGGTCCAGGTACTCCAGGCAACCCTCGGTCACCCTGTGAGTATTAAAAAAGTAAAAATGAGGAGGTGTCAATTTGCGGGCATATTATTAATACATTTTCAGTAGCTAAATGGACTATGAAGTAACCATTGACTGTATAAGAGAACTGAACTGAGCAACTGTGACGTCACCCACAGAAAACCACTCACTTCTAGTTCCAATACAATGAAATCGATTCAGTCATAATTATTTCGCAATCCGACCCCAGCCATGTTGGAAACAGAAATCGTCAGTAACAAATAATTGGTTCCAGTCGGTCTGAGTCTACCGGTACATTTCTATAGCAACCACTCTCACCAGTCAGGAGTGAGCTAGTTGGAAGTCCAAACCTCTTGAAAGCCGGCTTGGAAGAATTTGTCAGTTAATTAGTTTGAACGTTTGACTTGAGACCACATACCTTACTTTTATCGAGGCTTCTAATTACCACATTATATCAGTTTGTTAATAATTTTAATAAATACAGAAAAAATGTCATTAAAAATAATTAGGATTAGCAAGAACATGTTAAAAAAAGGGATCAAAGCAATTATGGTTATTCTGACAAATAGAGTGACTGAGTAATAGCTGTTTATTTCTCTATAAAAGTCTATAGGATTTTTGGCTTCTTGAATCCAGCGGGTACTTCCTGTTTGGAATGCCAAGGAGGAGAAGTCACTCAGTCCAGTTCTCATATACAGTCAATGGAAATACCCAAACATTTAGTGAAAACCTTTCAGCTTTTCATGCAGTGAGACTGAGACTAAAACGTACTTTGAGTGAATGACCCACTGAGCATTGATGCTCTCAGGGTTGTGGCGCTTAAAAGAAAGCCCACAATCGTTTCAAAGTTTGTGTTTTTCCAACATCCCAGCTAGAAAAAGGAGAACAATCTCCACTATGTGACTTCTTTAAATCAGAATTAGGAATGGCATCGAGTTCTTGCCTTCTCTCCAACAGCTCCTGGTAGACCTGGAGTCCCATTTCTTCCTGCAGGACCCTGGAAAACCAATCACAGAAACAGAGCAAAAAAAACAAAAACAAAAAAAAAACAGGAAATGTCAGAAAGAAAGGAACACAAGGTGAAAAGGTCATGTCTTCTCAAAAGGAACCAACAATGTGTCAAGACGACAGCTGATCACTTTAAAGGAATACCCCCAAACAATTTTCACAAACAGAGAACGTCATGCATGCCAACATTGTGAAGCAAAATATGTCTATCTATTGTGCTTTGGCACAATGTAACATGAAGCAGCAGTGGCAGCAGTGGCAGCAGTGACGACAGCAAGGAAGATTTAATAGCTTCTTATGGAATCTGTATTGCTCTGTATTCCTTTAAGAAGTGCCAACATTTAATCAAAACCAATTAAAGGGCTGTGATAACAAGAGGAAGAGGGGAAAACGGGAAATCAACTCAAGATA
This sequence comes from Oryzias latipes, assembly GCF_053564925.1. Taxonomy (NCBI): domain Eukaryota; kingdom Metazoa; phylum Chordata; class Actinopteri; order Beloniformes; family Adrianichthyidae; genus Oryzias; species Oryzias latipes. The sequence continues at coordinate 23,888,636 of NC_136253.1, read as the reverse complement.
AATCTCTGCTGATGAACAACAATAAAACAGCTAATGAAAGATCCAGGACACTGAGATATAACTTCTATCTGTATTTCCAATTACGGGTTTGACCAGCATATAAACACCTTTTAGTTAGATATAAATCGGTAACCATATTTAAAACTTAAGAACTTTTCCTAAACAAGCTTTTTAGTCCCTAGCAAACTCTGTGGATTCCTATTCCTTTCTAATGTAAGTTTATCAAAGATGTCAAACTATAACTTTTTATGTCCTTTGACATGTAGAACAAAGGTAACTTCTGCTTCAGTCATTTTATCCCATCCAGGATGTCCTTGTTTTTCCTAAAAAGAAACCATACAGTTTGTGTTCAGGAGGGAAAAAAATATAAAATAAAAAAAACAATTACATTAATTTTTCATACATATTTTCAATAAATGTATACAAATGCAAAATAAAAATAAACAAAAATATGCATTAAAGGAATGTCGATCCCTTTAGCACAAAGACTTTAGTAAAACAAATTAGAAAAGCAAATGTGCAAATCTGTATTGTTTCTAAAGATGAAATGCACTCATGAAACAACTTGAAAACAATTATTTTCCATTTACTTACTTCTCATAAATAAAATGAAACTTCATGCTGCTATGTTTCATTTTTCAATGGATAGCGTGTACATTGAAAGCAGGCTGCTGTCTGTGAGCAGGTGGACAACATGCTAAGAGCAAACGTTCAGTCAGTAATGTTTGAGTAATGAGGTTCATCGTTTTTGGTTTTTATCAATAGTATTGTTGCTTGACCAATAAAAGCACTAACTGTTTACAACATCATCTTTTTTGCACAGTGACAAAGTTTTGATCGTTGCTTTTATGTCTTTGCAGAATTTAGTTGGGCCACCTCAGTACTCTGACTTCTGACTGATCAAGTATTGTCTTGTCATTGTTGTCTGGTTTTTGCAGCAAACCAGAACCAAGTACCTCATCTGAACCCCAGGTGGACCCATACTCATGGCCAGAGCCAGAACCACAACCAGAGTCAGAACTCCCACCAGAAACTAAATCAGCATAGAGCTTGGAGCTGAGGACAGAGGTTTGCTCCGAGCTCAAAACTGAGCTGTCAGGAGCAGAACCACTAAACAAATCCTCAACAATCTGAAACAGAATGGGAGAGGGGGAGACAGCACAGGTGGGAAGATAAAGTTAAAGGGCCACACACAGGGAGGGGGTAAACGAGGCTCAATTTACAGGTGACATAAACCCATTATTGAACATAAATGCAGCCTGAAACACAAAAACCCAAATTAATTAAAATATTTAAGGAGTTAAAGTTTAGTTTCATTAAGTTCACTCACTGGCTCTCCGTTTAGACCATTTCTCCCAGGTGGACCAGGTGGTCCAGCATGGTGAAGGGACAGTTCTGCTCCTTTGTGGGGTCCAGGGGGACCAGGAGGTCCTGGAGGCCCTGGTGGACCAGGAGGACCCTGAGAGCAAGAGAAGACTGATTTTAAACTGAAACTTTTGGTGAGATTGTTGTATCTGTGGTTTTATTTTTTACCCTGATGAATTCATTGTCTGTGTCCAGGTCTTCAAATCCAGAACCCAGCGCATCTTGTCTAAACTGAGACACAGTTTTTATGTTTTGTCTTTCAAGAGTGTTTGAGGAGTACTTTTTTGACAAACAAAATTAGAAAAAAAGATACAAGCTTACAGGTACACTGCGGGATCTGGGAGGTCCCGGGGGCCCTGGTGGGCCAGGGGGGCCTGGTAAACCAACTGCTGGATCACCCTGTGCAGGTAAAAGTGAAAAGAACAATAACATCCCAAAAGGTTTTCCCATTTTTCTTTGCATTTGGATAAATGCTTTCTAAAGCTGTTTTCAACAGCTTATTTCAAACAAAAGCATTTGATGCACCTTTTCTCCTTTAGCTCCATCTTCTCCACCCAGGCCTGGAAAGCCCTGAGATCCTTTCTGGCCCTGGTGGAAAAATATAACCGTAGTCACGTCAATGGAGGCCACTAGTGACATTATTCTGAATACACACTCACTGGATACTATATTAGACACACCTATCTGACTGCTCTTTAACGCAAATTTTTTGTCAGCCAATCACATGTCAGCAAATCAATGCATTTAGGCACGTAGACATGGTCAAGAAGATCTGCTGCAGTTCGAAACGAGCATCAGAATGGGGAAGAAGGGTGACTTAATGACTTTGAACCTGGTATGGTTGTTGGTCCCAGACGGGCTGAGTATTTCAGAAAATGCTGATCAACTGGGATTTTCACCCACAATCACATCTAGGGTTTACATAGAATGGTCCGAAAAAGAGAAAATACCCAATGAGGTGGGCAGAAATGTCTTGTTGATATCAGAGGTCAGAGGAAAATGGCCAGACTGGTTCCGGCTGATAAAAAGGCAACAGTAACTCAAATACCCACTGGTTAGAACCGAGGTCTGCAGAAGAGCATCTCTGAACAAACGGATGTGGTGAAACGGGAGATTGGCATCATGGATGTGCAGCAGAAAAATCTGCAGCAACTGTGTGATGGTGTCATGTCAACATGGACCAAAGTCTCTGAGAAATGTTTCAAGTACTGTGTTGAATCTATTACACCAAAGATTAAAGCAGCTCTGAAAGCAAAAGGGGTCCAACGCGGTACTAGCAATGAAGTGGCCGGTGAGTGTACATGCATACAAACGTCTAAGCCGATTTTCTCAAGGAAACTGTGCATTTGCAGTGTTTTCATTTATTGTGATCATAGATACTTTTTTCATAAATGTATGGGAAAAAATGTATCAAAGTAAAAAAAAAATGGAACGACTCCACTGAACTCATAAGGACAAGCAAACAAAAGTCTCTGAGTTACTAACCATGTCTCCTTTATCACCTTTGCGTCCCTGAAAAAACAAACAAGCAAACATTTTTTGGTTAAAATTGTGGGTGAAACCAAACTGATTGTCAATTCATGTAGAAGTTTCCACAAAAGTGAGACGATGCTGTATTTGTTAACAAGACACACAAAAGATTACCTTTTGACCATCTCTTCCTCTTGCTCCGGGGATTCCTGGTGGACCTTGCAGACCAGGTGTTTCCACCTGGTTCTTGTCGAGCTCAAGCAAAGGCCCTGGGGGGCCAGGTGGTCCCGGTGGTCCTGGATCACCTCGATCGCCTTTTAACCCCACTCTGACATGACTCTGTGGATTTCAGCATTGTGGTTACTCAAATATCCAGTTGAATAAAGTTTGTCTGGATCATAAAACATGATCTTATTCTTAAATGTTCTGGAATCCAATCCAATGTGACTAATCTAAATAATGATCTAAGATAATCTAGAAAAGAAATAGTGACCTAATATTTGCACCTTGGTGTGGGACATTCGTTCACCACATTTGACCCATCCCCCAGGGGAGTGGTCAGTTGCAGACACAACCATGCTCGGCAACCGTTTGGTGATTTAACCCCCAAATGAAACCCCTTATGCTGAGAGTCCAGCTGTGAGGCAATTTTTAGAGTCTTCGGTATGACTCGGTCTGGATTTGGACTCACAACCCACCCACTCTACCACAAGGCCATTAAACATTAAACAAACTTAAACTGCCTGATTAATAGGCAGTTTATAATAGTTATAATATAATAGGCATTTTGAATCAATACAAGTACTCCCAAATGAACTAACGCAACATATCGGCAGTTTTTCTTACACACCTAGTGTTGCGGCTCCCTGTGCTTTCCTCTCAGTGGGAAACTGATCCAAATGGCTCTTTTGAGAGTTACAGGTTGCCGACCCCTGGTCTGGCACATCCACGTGCATTCCAGGTTTGTGTTGTAACATTATCACGTATGAAGTAAAATGTTTTGTTAAAAAAACAATGTTGCTGCATAATGAGGAAATAAAACACTATGTTCCTGATTTGTTATTTATTTATTTATCCCCCCCATCAAAAAGTATTGATAACAGTATCGTTAAAATACCAGATCGATGAGCAGTATCAATAAGGGTAGTAGTACCTTTAAAAGCTTAACGATACCCATCCCTACTTGCAGAGCTGATATATTAACCAAAAAGAACACTTGTCATCAAGACAGGTTTTTTTTTTGGCAGCAAGATACTAATTTCCTGAAATTTGGTTGATCGGATTAGTTAAAGGGAAAGAAATCCAATGCTTAACTTACATCTCTTGATCGTTCTTCTGCTTCCCTCGTCTGAGATCGAGCTGAACAAACAGGATGTGACAGGATGTTAGTTTAGTCTAAATAAATGCAATATATTAAAAATAAAAATAACTGCAATATATTCACATAAGTATTCCCCAGTACAGATCACCATCTTCATAAAATAAATGTGTTTCATTGTCTTCAAATAAAATTTAAATAAAAAAATGAAAGAGCAACAATTATTTACATCTTATTTTACAAATCGAACTTTAAGTTTTAAAGTCTAAAAACGGGCAAAAATGCAGGACAGGGCAGCGGTTTGTGAGAGAATCTTTTACTTTATTTTCTTTCTGTGAAATTAATTAAGCTTACAACGCAAGTTTTAAACCGTTATTGCTGAAATACTGGCCTTCTGTTGAGTTTTATTAATGCAGAAGTAAATACATGTGACACATGTTCAAGTTGATTTGTATGTGACACATTAAATAATTTCCAACTTATGATAAGTGTTTCTGTGGTATGTCATGTTTTTATTTTAAATTCCGCAAACCCAAATGATATTAAGTAAGCATGGTTTGACTGTCAGGTGGTATTTCTTTTGTATTTCCACAAAATAACAGAAACACAAGATCTTGCACAAGTTCAAGTATAATACAAGGGAAATAGAGGGGAACAGAAAAAAAGAAAATTATTTCTCTGTCCATTTAACTTTTTTTTAAAATTAACATAGAAAAACAATTACAGTCATGTTTTCGTGCTCACATTCATTGTGTAGGTAAGGGGTCATGGGGTGTATGTGTCAGTAGAGGTTTTTTGTTTTGTTTTTCAGTTTACTTTTTGCTGTTGTTTATTTTTAAGCTGCTCAAACCATGACCAGAACTTTAATTTTATACATACAGTTTGATTCAATTCTGATTTGATGACAGAATTTCTCTGACCTTATTAAATAAAATCATGGAAAGATGCCTTAGGAAAGAAAACAACAGAAATTCGTGCTGTAGTCTGACCTGTTGTCAGCGCCTCCTCATTGGTTAATGCTGGAGTCATGTGACCAAAGTACTCATCCACATGGGTAGTCACAGTTGGTGGTGCTTGAACGGGATTCCTATTTTCCACCTTGGAGAGATTAAAAAAAAAGTGAAGTTTTATTTGAGATGCTCATGTAAATAATTAACACATACAGCTGCCAAAAAACAAAAAGAAAATTGTGATGGCAGTGAGATGAATGCTGAAAGCTGAAAAAATTGCAACAACCCCGCAACCCCATGAAGCTCTTTGACCCCTCCTGTGTGGCTGTGTAGTTGAAGAAAAATAAGACGAATATAATTTAAAAATGTTACATTTTTTTCAGACTGTAAGGCGCATCGAGCAAAATAAAACAGTTCAACTTTATTTAATTCATTCCCAAACAGCTGTAGCACAGTATTACTCCACTAACTACAGCACCCAGAATGCTTCAACAATCTGTAGCAGTTTGGCTTTGAAGTTGAACATTTTGACATATTTTAAATTCCATTTCTTTATTTCTTTTCATTTCTACAAAACATCAAAATCAAAAGATCTTGTGCAAGTTAGGAAAATGAAGCCGGAAAGAAAGAAAAAGGCATGATAAAATAAAAACAAGAACAAACATATTTATGTCTATGCAGTTAAGGTTCAAGTGTGGTTTATTTAAGGTATTGTGTTTAGCATGACCCAGACACCGACAATTTTGTCTTATTCTTAAGTTTGAAATCGTACCTGGAATTAAAGCAACACGGTTCATTTATTGTCATTTTTGAATCTGTTCTTTTTAAACATGTTTTTTGAAGGTGATTTGTGTGTTTTTTAAATGGTTGTTTTAGATCCTTCCATATCATGAAACAATCAATTTCTGGGTGCCGTGTATCACAGAAAATCAACGGGAGATCAATAAGCAGAATTCGTACTAAAGGTGCACCGAGTTACATGGTAGACTTAATAATATTGAATAAAATACAAGGCAGCATACGGTCCAAAAAATAAAGTACATTTTTTCAATTAATTTTATTTTGCTAGATTTACAAATTTCTGGCTTGAGATTCACCAACAACAATAAAATAGTATATTTATATTTTTCTTTTCTTTTTAATTACTGCTGACAGAACTACTACATTTGCTGCATTAAGATGATCTACGGTACAGGGTGTCTTTTATTTTGAAAGGAACTCATGAGAACCTGTGTCAAAAGTTAAAAACTGTTTTCTATTTGGAAAACAAATCTTTATTAATGCAAAAAATATAAATTTTATTTAATGTTGTCATAATAATAAAAGTAAGGTAAAAAAAAGCAGTTTTGTACTTTTCTACAGGGTGAAATGAGACTTTGTGGCTTCTATTGGGTTGCAGTCTTTGATTAATTGACTTGACCTCTGCAGTAAATCATGCAATAAAATGCAAATAGGCATTTGAAACTCCAAACCAATCTCCTTTTTTTTTTTTTTTATAATAGTGGCATAATAATAATTGAAAAAAGACAGGATTTCAACTGTGAGCATGAAAGATCAGCTCATGAGTGTTTGTTGAAGAGAGGCTGCTTTATCACCCTGCAGGCCCTTGAGCAAAGCTGCCTTTGAAGCTTCAAAGACTTTGCTGTGTCTGAAACGCTTTGGGTCAGAATGACTTTTACCCCGAGGGAGGATTAAAGAGAGGAGAAAAAAAGACTTTTCAAGATTGACGCAGCATGAAAGATGTGTCACTTGAAGAATTAGAAAGCTAAAAGTGGACAAATATTTACCAATTGAAACTTTATTCTGCACTTACTTCTCTGTTTTTATTTGTAAAGCACACTATGCGTGGTCAAACTGATCATTTTATGTCAGTAAAAGCTAATCAGAACCTTGTTTTTAACACATACCCTTGTCGTCTCAAGTCTTCCTCCTGCTCCCTTCTTCATGGAGTCTTCCTCTGTTTCTCTGTCATCCAAAGTATCGTCTCCACTGGGATATCCTGATGCCTGTATCAAAGGGTCACTTAAACTCACCTCAAGCAACATTCATGTGCTTAGTGATGACCAAATTGTCTTAACCACTAGGGGGCACACTTCTTTTGCTTGCACTATTGTGCTTCAGCTTCAGACTCTTTTGCCTAAATCGCTGTGAAGCTGATACTAAAATCAAAATGCTAAAATCAAAGTAGCCCATCTCACATAGGGATCATCGTCCTCGCACTGCTCCTCAGCTGCTCGAGGGTCATCTTTTATCACCAGCTGCTGAATAGAACCCTTGTGGGAGAAAGAAACAAAAATGTAAAAAAGATATGCACAGAAACACATTATGTAGGAAATCTGTTTAAGTCGTATGATTGATGAGCCACAACACAAGCATACATTGAAAAACTGTGCATTTAAATGTTTTGTGAATTAATTTTGTCTTCTTTGAAGTATAGTTGTTTATTTTTTTAGCAGATTTTTCAGGTTATATACATGTATGACATGAAACCTTGATAGTCGGGTAACAAATACAGGATTTTAAACAATATTATATCTTAATGTATATATTTTAATCTGTTCATCCAGTTAATTAAAACTAAAACAAATGGCCAAATTGATTTTAAGTACTAATTTATTTAACTTTTCATAGTTTACTATTATGTAAACAGCACTGGCCTTGTAGTATAACACATTGTAGGACAATTTTCTGCACAGATGTTACTTTGTGAATTTTGAATAATTTATTCTGTGATATTTTTACATTTTCTGGTAGGAATACATTAAAATATTGAAGTAAGAAAGCATGTAGTACTTTTAATTACGAAAATATTGTATACTTAAACGTCTCTACATTTTAAGCTTGGACTTCATCATTAAAATATAAAGAGGACAATAAATAATAAACATGTTTATTTTTCAATATTTTAATTGCAGTAACCATATTTGTGATGATTTGGAGCAAAAATAAGATATTGTTAGTATTATTAATATTTTTTTTGCAGTTTCCACACTAAAAACATGAGTTTCTCTTAAAGAACAAATAAAAACAAGTTTGAACACTTTTCTCTTAACTTACCTGAAATCTACATTTCTATGGCTTTTTCTAGATATTTCTAAAAAAAATGCACTCAATCTTAAAATATGAGCTCGATCTTAGTTTCTTCTAATTAGATAAACTAAATAATTAGTTTACTCAACTCCTTTAAGATCAGAACTAACCTGAAAGCTTGATGGGTAGGTTGTCAAAACTTGTTATAATCAGGTATTATCAGACACTATATGTTTAAAAAAAAACATCTATGGTCTAAAAGTCACTTTAATTCGGAAGAGCCGACTGCTTGGATTCCAGATTTGCCTTTCAGGTGCAAACCGGGCAGATTTCAACATGAAACTTGGAGAAAACCTTAGAGTCAGTCAATAAGGCTTTATGCTCAGAAAACACTGCAACAGCAACAAACACGGTGACCCAGATAGAAGCAATGAGCAGATCAGGCACCGATTCTGCTGTCATGCTTCAAATAACCCGTTCAGAGAGTCGGGCCACATTGTACAAAGCTGAATGAGGAGAGGATGGCCGTGTTGTCTCACCATGGAAACACTGATTGAATGCCAACTTGTACGTTTCCGTCATTTGCAGTGATGCACAAGAAAATGCTGTATTATTGTTTATTCAGCTTCCTCTGCACACACATCACAGATTTCAGCCTTCTCTAGCATTTTGCACACATTTTTCATAAAATGTCCTTTTAGTTGTATAACTGAGGTATCGTTAAAGCCTAAACTCCACCTTTTCATGGGGGCTAACACGGCAACGGGAGCCTTTGGTCTGACCACAGCTGAGCCTTTTCTGAAATGTATTATGCCAACATCTGCTATCCATTTACTCCCCCATCCTTCTCTTCCTCTGCTCTCTTCATCTTGTCAACATACTTCTCCATCTCCCTTCCTTAATTAGGCTTCGTGTTATTTCCTCCTGTCTGTCCCTGATCTTAAACATTTAGTTCAAAGCCAAACCCAGATGCAGTTTCAGAGGTCAGGAGATTTCAACATTTGATGTAGATGATCTTTTCTGAATCACTGTGGTGCATTAAAAATAACTTGCTAAAATTACAAATTCAAATGTATAATTGGCTGATTTAGATTTTTCTCACAGGAAAACTTCTGTTTTTATGGTAATTGATATTTTAACTACATTAATCTGGTCCAGGTCCCATTTACGTATTTATCTAATCAGTCAGTTTTGTTGTACCACAGGGTTCAGTGACTGGCCGTATTTCACTCAAATAACTTAAAAAAACAACAAAAAAAATGTTATTGAATTAAAAAAAGAAATCCTTATAAATTGCAAAAAGCAGAGATTTCATGTTAAAAAATTATTTAATAAACATCTGATATTGCTAGTAGATGTTGTTCTATGGCATTTTATAATTGTAATATAATAAAATAACAGTCAACTGTTGACTTTTGATTTTGTTTTTAATTGGATATAATACTTGACGCATTTATCAATTAAATGACTGACTCGACAAAGAGAATCAAGCTGTGCTATTTTACTTACTTTATTTTCCTTAAGAGGTTTTGTGTGAAAACTGAAAAACCTTTCAGCTTACCACAAACTTTTCAAGTCCAGTGCTTCCTGCATTCGCCACAAAAATGCCAGAGTTGTGAGAGAAGGTGAGTTTTTCTGGACTCCGGTGGAAGGTTTTCCTCTCAGCCTCCCCACAGTCCATGAAGAGATGCACCTCATCGTTCTCCACCGCAACCTGACAGACAGTTAAATCGACCTCAGAGCCTGCACTTCAACAAAAACCTCTGCAACATGATTTGATTATGATATAAATGTTTTACATTGTCCTATATGATATTCTTAGGATATTTTTGGCTGTTTCCCTCCTTATAAGGTCAAGGGTCGCTCATTAGTATCAATGTATGAATTTATCAGGTTCTCTTCAGATTTTTTTGGTTGTAAAATTTCCAAAAGTTCTTGTTTTTTACGTGCAGCTTCTCCAAGATGAACCAAAACATATTTACCTAGTAAATTTACCTAACTTGACAAAAAAAAATAGATTTAGCAAATATACATACTTACTCTGAGACAATGTGGTGTGGATATTACAGTTTTTTTCTGCACTGTGGACTCGTTCCAATCGGTATTGCAGGTTTGAATTTTGGTTAAAACCACAAAAATCGTGTCATTCTTCTGAATGTGGAGCAACACTTTGTGTTTTGTTTTAATTTTTTAATGCACAATTCTTGCCAGATAAAAAAAGGGGAATTTTTTGACTAACTTCCAGCTGAGGAAATATTTTTGAACCATTTTTTTCACAGCTTTATGTCCTTGGAAAGATGCTACACTAAAATTAAATCAATTTAAACTACCAAAGCTTAAAAACACAGAATTACTGGTAGATGTTTTATAGTTGGCCATCTTTCTCTCCACTGTCCCCTCATGCACACTCAGTATGTGAGGTTGTACTACTTTTTTAAATATATAAATAACAATTTAAGTTGAGTATCTTTGAACTAGTTTTTCCTGTTTCCTACTGGAGTCACTCAACTTAAAAAAACAGATTTTGTTTTACTTTGTGGAAACAAGAGTCAGGGTTATATCAATCTACCTCATGTCACTACAATGGATAAATATAAGAAAGATGTCCCACTGTGAAGCGTGTCCACTGGTCGGTCATATCTGGGACACTAAATGCAGCAGCTTTGTGACTGTGGGAGGACCCCTTTTTGTCAGTGTAGTACAGCAGGATACTCTGGTGGCCCCGATGAACTGGAGTGAGCTCTAAACCCAGCTCCACCACTTTCTGACTGGCATCCGTGATCGCAAACAGCACACCTCCTCTACTGCTGTCTGGACGCACCTAGAATAAGAGAAAAATAAAGGCTAGGTACCCCAGATTCTCATTGTTATAGAAAGATTTTGTTTTCTAAAGGGTTACTTGTGAAAATAGTTAAGTGACATCAGGAATGGTCAAAAGCAAAAAATAAAAGGTCACAACTGTAATTTGTAACCTACCTCTAGCTAAACATAACAACCATCTTGGAGGTTAGGATAGACTAATTCACAACTTTGCAAACTGTTGTACACAATTGTAGACAAGCCAAAATCCAGCAACAACTGTACATTTTCTTTAGTCTCTATGGCTCAGGACTTAAAGCCAGGAAGTGCTGGTAATCTTTGATGACCCTTTTGAAGAGCTTCATAACAGCGTGAAAAAGGCTTAGGAGGTTACAGGGTTCAGCTGCGCACCGTCACTATGATAGCAAAGTCTCTGTAGAAGGGCCCAGGCACAAAGGTTTGAGTCAGTCGGCCGATGTTGGCTTCAGGTCCGAAGTTGTACGCGGGAAAACCCTCATGGCCTGTGGTGAAGGAAACAGAGGGAGGGAGGGGGACTCCAACCATATCCATCAGGTCTAGATGGCCCTGGGATCCTCGCTCTGACATGCAAAGGAAAGGATACACGATCAATGCCAAGTGACAGTGAACAAGAAATGGAGAAAGAGGGAGGAAGGGGTGATGAAGATGCGTGTCATGAAAGCTTTTTTTACTTGAGCAAATCATGTGACATGAAAGTGAAGCTGATAGCTGGTGAGCCACTCACTAATGTATGTAACTGACAGAATTCACACAGGTGGCGACATTGTTGGGCAGTAGGATAAATGTCTTGGCTGTAACTTAATTGGAAACTTTTTTTTTAATTCTTGGTTTTTCTAATCTTATCTGATTGTTTTTATTGAAAGTGATATTTTTTGGTAGCTGAAGTATTTTCTCTTTTAATAAGCTTCTTGGCGAAAAGTATTACACTTGAAGTTTATTTTATTAAGTATACTAGAATAGGTTATGCAGTAATTTTAAGCATAGCAAGTGTACTAAAGATCATGCATGTATAGTGTAAGAAGTACATGAACGCTATCCCCCCACCTCACTTGCACCCTATTTTTGAGTCAATATTAGTATAATATTGACAAAAATTAAGAAATCAAGCTTAAAGCACTGCATTTAAGAAATAAAATTGCTTGAAATAAGTATTTTTGATCCTTTCATTTAGTGAAGCTTTGGCGCGATTTCAATGAGGAAGATCGACCTCATCTCAGGCATGCTGGGTGTTTATTCGTCACTCCTCACGTCATCAATTGGTCTCCACTCTTCACAGTCATTCACAATCTAATTCCTGCCTTTAAATTCAATGAAGTTTGTTTATCCGCATGGCAGACATTGCTCCGCTCCACCTCCTCCCTGTTCTCCTCCTGACCTTCGGTTGGGCACGGAGCGGCTTAACCACCATCAGCGTCTGGGCTCTGGGGTCTCCTCACTCGGTCCAAGTTCATCACTAGCATGCAAGATGTCTCCGGCCCAGAGCCCAAAGGCTTCGAACTGTCCATGCTTCACAGGTAAATGCGTCACAATTACATTTTTCTCAATTAAATCTTTCAATCCCACTTTTAAGATCTCTCCTTATTGAAACGACCTTCCACTCTACTGTTCTTCTTTTGTTACCCTTCCAAAGTCTTCTACCACCCCTCATGCAACCCCACATTTAAAATGTTCTAGCTCCGCCAATGACTGAATACTTCTTCAGACTAAATTGGAAATATTTTACAAAATAAAGATAGTATATCAAACTTAAACTTCAAGTATACTGCCTCACTTTGTGTACTTACAGTACACTTAAATAGACTACTTTTTGCTGAGGGGCTCTATGACCTTTTCTCTTTTTTTTAACTTCTTATTCTCTCTTTTGGTTTTAAAAGTCTTACGGAGATGAAAAGTAACAAAAAAAAAAGTCAAATCTGTCACATGCTAACTGATTGTTTTCAAATAATAAAACATAGTTCATTAAAGCTAACTCATTGCTTAGGGTACAGCACCAAACAGCAGCTTTTGGCTCATCAGTGCCCCCTTGAGACACAGCAAAGTGCTTTTCTTTACATTATGTTTTTAAAAAAACATCATTAAACGGGTTTTATGAAGCCATCATGTTTTTGTAAATCTGTCTGCATCCTCCAGATTGGAATGCCAGCACAGCTGATGACATTGCCAGCAGGATGTCCACGTCTACATTCACGCCACAGACATGCTGTGGAATGAAAGAAAGTCACTTTATTTTGGAAATGTTTTTGCGTTTCTTCCATATCAGATCAGGCAATAACAACATTTAGCATGTTTTAGTTTAGGAAATCATGAACAAAAACACCAATAACACTAATTCAGCCCATTAGAGTAAAGATGGAGGTTTGTGCGACTCATCCTGACAGGGCTTTAATTTGACTGGATTGGATGTGGACTCCACCTTCACCCCGCTGCTCTTCTCACAAAGACATAATCCTCCGAAACAGAAACGCTCACACAATTACTGGCAATTAGGGTATGAAGGACATAGGTGTGTGAAGGGATGGCTTAAGTGGTCTTGATTCTCAGCTATGGAGCCTTTCTGCCATTGTGCCAAACTTGTAGCATTCCAACCATGGTGGCCTCTTTTACCTAAAAGCCTTCACTCAGAAATCCACAGACATCAAACGGACTCTCCCACTTGAACACACAAAACCCAGACCAGCTTAGACAGGCTGACATTTGGGGGTCTCTAATTCATCAGGTTGTCCAACTGGAAACATTCTTGATTACAGGGTTGCGTGTTTGTGTGGGTGTGCTCCTCTGAGCCGCCTCGGCCACAAGGTGGACTTTTTGCAGATTTACATATTTCGAGTAGAAGGGGCAGCTGGGAAGTACAAGGAAAGAAGCATGCACAAACACAAACAAAGCAAAGTGCATACACCTCCACCTCAGATGTGCAGTCTTCTGTAATGACTGGGAGAAGGTGGTCAGTTCTCTTGGTTTTTTAAAGGAACCAAACCCAACAAGTAGAAAATTGCATTTGCAGAAGTTTAACTTCATTGCTGCACTTTTAAGTCTCACTTCCCTTGTGAGCAATGAGAAACTGGTCTGACATTAACTTGTCAGATTAAACTTGTTAATAGAGGTCACTGTTGGAAGTTGGAAAGTAATGTCAAAATAAAAGTTTCAAAAAGTTTCTAACCTGCCAAAAAGAAAAAAAAATGTGGCAAGCACTTCTAATATGGTTAACTTCTAACACGCTTCTATAGTGGGACTTGCGCGTCGCGTATCACAAATAAGTTCTAGAGAATGCAGGTGATACAGTCTGACTAAATGAGGGATTTATCTCAGACTCTTTTTATCACTTAAGATAAAATGCAAGATGCTGTATAGTTCAATTCACATTAAACAGGATTTAATTTCAAAGTTGGACCGTTCATTGACGGCGCACCTTATTATCCGGTGCACCATATATTGATGATATTATGGGACACAAAACTTCTCAGCATGATTTAAATTGCAAACAACCAAAATCAAATGCCCCTCAGGAAAATCACAGTTTTCTAAAGAAACTCGTTTGAGCACAGCAAAGGCAAGTAGAAAAGCACAAAACGACACATTCCTGTTCATAACCACGTGTGTTTGATATTGGCATATTTGCACAACTATTTTCAACAATTCTCTGTCTGCTTCTTAAATCCCTCTAGAACAGATTTAGCTATATCCAGGCATCGTAGGCCGGTGTCCTACATGTTTTCAACCAACCTGCCATTGAAGCTCCTTATTGGCTAAACACACGTTATCCAGGTAAACTTCAGCAGATAAGCAGGATTTCTGGAAAACCAGCAGGAGGTTGGCCTTCGAGGCCTGGATTTGGTCATCCCTACTCTTGAAGAACTGGCCACCAATTAGCTTTTTGCTTGTTTTCTTCTGCATTAAAGCTCTATCTGCTGTCATTAGGGTGGAGGTAAACCTCAGCACCAAGCATGAGCTTTTGAAAGATTACAGCAAATACACTGAAGCAGCCACACATCACACCTAAGCTTATAGTTTTTTTACTTTGTATGCCCTGTTATAAATATGAACTTCTGCTTGGGTCACTTTACAATAAACCACGTGGTCCTAATCCACCACTAGACTATCTTTTTCTAGATAACAACTCACTTTTTTGTTGCCATCTGTGATTGTGCCAACCCTTGTTCACAATAATTGTGCCTAAATGATAGTGGCGTCATAACTGTACCATAGTCCATTTTTCGTTGCCAAGCACCAGAACATCCACATTTCATCTCATTTTGTGTTTGTTTCCCCACTCAGGTCTCCACAACACTACTTGTGTGCTGTAACCCTTTTCAGGGGAAATGATTGTTCTCACTTTTGCGCAGGGTAGATCAGCTTGTTTGAAGTAAGGCGTATAATCGTTTACAGAAGAATGTTGTTCATCTTTCGACCTTCAGCTGTTACCACAGGTGGCTAAGCAGAGATTTTTACGCCTGCGTTAGGGTAAGGGTTAGGGTCCCCCCCTGATGACCTTCCTGATACAACCCTGCATTTTATCCGGGCTAGGGACCGGCACAGGGGGACCCAGACTTGGACCCCCTTGTAGTTATATAGGCAGTATCGCAAAGGGTCTTGCCCAAGGACCCACACTGGATGAAGCTCATCAGGAAACAAACCCTGGTTTAATCTCTTCCACAAGGATAAACCTGATAAAACATGGATCAGAAAGATAAACCTGATTATCTGCAATCACTACTGTCATTTCCTCCCTAAAAAGCAGCTGAATTTGAAAGACTGAACTTACTGTCTGCTCTTTTGGAGCATTTGATAGAAAACAAACTAATAAACAACAATATCTACTCATTCATCCAACGTGGTACCATTGCAGAACAAGTTTTAAAAGGATAAATCTACCTTTTTTAAACATAACATTCTTTTGCTAGAATTTCTTTAGTTAACTAGTATAACACTATATTCCTTCCACTGAGTAATGACCATTATTTCTATATTATTCATGAATTACTCATATAATGAATAGAAATTGCTGTTTTTGAGGAAATGTTTGGTTGCTTCTGTTGCCAGCAGTTTATTATTGTTAAATCTGAACAATGCAATACATATTTCTCTATGGATGATCAGGAAATTAACTCTCACAAGCTTAGATGATGGATTTTGATGATTTAATACAACCCCTGTGACACATTCTGAGAAATTTTTGATTTTGAACAGTTTGCATCACTCACCACGCTTCCAGTATTTCAGTGGTTTGTGGTGGGACCTGCTTTTGCTCCCTCCCCCTGGAACATCGTCCACAGGTAGCATCCGGAGCTGCGCACTTTTGTCGCCGGAGACTAATGTCTCTGAGCTGTGCCCAACAGGATTTAGCACTGAAGCTTTCACCTGAGTGTCTGCACTCACTGCCTCCTTGTTCTCATTTCTCAGCTGCTCTGATGCTGCAGCCTGGGTACCGGAAAGCTCCGGAGGGGTGATGGATTCATAGGGGACAGCAGGAGAAACTGTGGTTGTTTTGGGGTTCGCCCAGAGCAAATTCCACCACTGGGCTCCCACAGGAGAGAGTGTGAGCAAAACGAGTGACAGGAAGATGTAAAGAAATCCCATCCTCTGCCTGTGATGGCTGCAAGCTGTTCATATACTACTGCAAAAGGAGTGTGCAAGCATATATCCAAAGCAGGTGCTCCTGTCCATCTGTGGCTTACTTGCACATGCAGACTCCTATTGATCGCAAAAGTGGTCCAAGAGATGCAGAGGCTTGCCAAAGTGTCCCAAAAGCAACAATTAGGTGTTTCACTATCTTTGTCTTCCTTCTTCTCCTCTCTGTCCTCTTCTTTCCCTCTCAGTAATAATGACCTCCCCTTTTTTTTTTTACAGTTTTCTACTGAGTCTGTAATTCCCTCAGGTCTCCACCCCCATCACCTTTAACCACCTCTTTCTCTGTGGAATCTGCCAGTTGGCTCTGTCTCCTCCTAGAGGGAGTTCAACCACTGCTCAGCACTCTAACTAGAACACAGTTACATTTTGTTTTTTTTTTACTTTTTTTTATGGAGTCGCTTTAGAATAAATATCGTCACATATTGGACACAATGAATTCCATTATGTATATATAATTATAAGGGAACATAAAGGTCATTTGGAGGTTCAACGGCAGGAACAGGACCCTTTGTTTGCACTTTATTCACTGAAACAAACAGGAATGGGTTTCTGCCATTTTTAGACATCGTTCCACAATATTTAAGTTGCAAATTATGAATATTCACTAAAAGAAAATTTTGTCTGAACTGTAATATAACATTTTGCAGATCTGTCGTATGCATATTTCAAAAGAAGACTGCATTTTATGTTGTCGACCCCTTCAGCTCAACTTACCCTAAAGACCCATTCTGATGAAAATAGTGCTTTATGGTGTTTTCAACGTTTTTGTACCATTTTTCTTATGATGGAGGACATATATAAAGAAAGTTAAGATTACAATTGCCTTTCTGACTACGGTATTTATATAATTGTGAATCAGGAGCAGAAGAAAAAAATGCAGTTGAAAAAAGCTTGTAGTTGTTAGGAAGGGGTTGCTCAGCCCACAGCTCCGAGGCAAATTTCAGATAAATTACTGCTGCTCTGTAGAAACTATGTCTGAGAAAACGACAGATTTTTTCATTTTAGCTAAAAACAGCATAATCATAATTAAAAGACCACTGGAAACTATCTTAAAATAGATAAAATTTGTGATTGGAGTGGGACTTTTCTTCATCTTTTTCTTGAAAACAAAAAATGAAATATATTTTCGTACCTGTAAATAAATTCAGGCTTTAGCCACAAATATCATTCAGAGAGACATTAACAAGATAAACACACAAATAAACATTTTAAAATTATTTCTTGGAGCAATGTTTTTTCTCTAGAATGTAATTTTTCACTTTGTCTCTACAACGTTATGACTAAATGTTATTCTTTTCGGTATATCCCTTCAGGGGTCGCCATCAGCTTTCACTGATTCACACAGGTGGTTTAGCAGAGATTTTTACACTGGATGCCCTTCCTGACACAACCTGTTATTTTATCCGGGCTCGGGGCAGGCGCAGGGAGACCCAGACTTGGGCCCCCTATGTGGCTGCATAGTTAGGCAGTACCGTGAAGGATTTTACCCAACGACCAACGCTATGACAAAAAGTGACCCCACTTTAATCTCCAATGTTGTCCTCTTATGTATAAAAACGTATAAACAAATTTGAATGTAGCAATTCCTGAACAGAATCTATTAACCATCACAGTGGCAGACACCCAAGGAAGAGTCTCAGGTATGAAGAACTAGACAGCAGCAGGCCCTGACATTAGCGCCTGGCAGCACAAATGAACCTGCTGCTAAGAGATGGGACTCACCCCGAATGACTAATGGAAGGGTGAACGATCATGATCCAGAAGGATCCCTCAAAGGGTGCAGACCCATCCAACTACCAGCCAACAACCTTGTCCCTCCACAACATGGAGGAAGCTCATGTCAGGCATCATTGCAGCCAAGATAAATAGGCACATGAATCAATACATCAGCAACGCACAGAAGGGCATTGGTAGAGACTTCAGAGGAGCTAAACCTGTGCACAGCCTGGATTGATTACTGGCAGCTCAGGATCAAGCCCTGAGCACCAGAGAGGCTCAGATCTACCACACCAGACAAGATCCAAGGTGTAGGCTGTGCAAAGAGGCACCTGAAACAATCCAGCACATATCTGCGGGGTGTAAGATACTGGAAAGGTAAAGCATTCATGGAGCGCCACAATCAAGTGGCTGGAATACAGAAAGATGTATGCAGAATATGGACTGGAAACGCCAAGGTCAAAATGGAAAACACATCCAAAGGTGGTAGAAAATGAGAAGGCAAAGATCCTGGGATTTCCAGGACTGATAGGATGGTAATGGCGAACCAACCAGACATTGTAGTGGTGAATAAAGAACAGACGAAAGCCGTTGTGGTGGATGTGGCAGTGCCAAGCGATGGGAACATCAGGAAGAAGGAACATGAGAAACTGGAGAAATACCAGGGACTCAGAGAAGAACTGGAGAAAGCATGGAAAGTGAAGGTGACAGTGGTGCCTGTGGTAATTGGAGCACTCGGGGCAGTAACCCCCAAGCTGGAGGAGTGGCTACAACAGATACCTGGAAAGACCTCAGACCTCTCAGTCCAGAAAAGTGCAATGCTAGGAACAGCTATGACCTTTAAGCTCCCAGGCCTCTGGTAGAGGAACTGAGTTTGGCTGAGAACCACATATATATTAACCCTTGTGCCATCTTAGATGAACCCACCCTTACATTGACGTGTTCTCCCTACCATGACAAAGGTGGATAAAGGTGGAAAGATTTCATGTAATCCATGGACACCAGTAAAGATCACAAACTATTGAAGAAAAAAGGTTCAGCGCATTGTCTAGTGGCTCTAGATGACCCAACTCCCATCGTTAAAGTGCCTAGGATAGCACAAGGGTTACAGTGGTTGAGCACATTTAGAAAATGTATTGTTAAAAACATTGATTGTTTTATTACTCCCCCAAGGCAAAAAGCAGCAGAAATAACTTTCCGTTGGGTATTTAGGTAAAGGGTTAATGTGTTTTTTCGAGGTGGAAGTCTAAACTTATGAGTACTGTGCCACTCTTTTCCAAAAAAAAAAATTAAACAAAAAAAAAGAATGAAAAAGGAGAACATGTAAGTAGGACCACTGTGGCCCTGAAACAATTAAATCTTTACCTTTGCAGAATCAGTGTCATGAGACCAAAGCAACTAAGGCTGATTAAAACTAAAACAAAACATATATAACTGGCTTTAAAGTTAAAACTTTCTGATCAATATTCTATACAAAGTTAAGAACTGGATGATGCTGACTACTTCTACTTAAGAATAAGAATTTATTTCCTTCTCAACGTATTTTCTGTTATATTCCGAATGGTAGAATTTATGATGAGCAAAATGTCTCTGTGCTGCTCCTCACTAATCATGGCTAGCAGGAGAGAGGAGAGGGGGCCCCAAGTTGCTAATTACAAAGAGATGTCTGTTGTGTTGTATTGTATTTCTCTGAATGTTTGATGGGGTCCAGGAAAAGGGCTGCAGTGTGGCTGGAAATGTGCAATCGAGTTTGGACCGGATAGCTCGGCTGTGCCATAGTGCCTTCAGCCTTTTCAGTTTGAGGTGAATAAATAACAGTTTCTGTTGCAAGTGGTCGGTCAACCAAATCTAGATATTTTCATGATTATTTACATTTATGAACTGTCTTGGTTGTAACCCTATCTTTGCCTTTCAGTTTCTGGGTAAGCTACGACATCCCAGAAATAAGAAAGAAATAAGAAAATAAGAAAGCTCTTCTTATTTGCAATATTAAAAAAGGATATTTTGATGAAAAATTGTTCTCAGCAAAAAAAAGTCACCTTTTTAATACCAAAAACCCAAATAAATCAATGCAATATCAAAACTTTAATTGTTTTTCTTCCCTGCTCTGCAAGTGTGTGTAAAATCTGCTGTCTTGGGTTTTGTTTGTTGCTTCAATTTTTACTATTTTGATTGTGCAAGTTCAATGCACATCTATAAATGTCAGAAAACAGGACTGAGAGGATCAGAGACCCAGACTTGGGCCCCTTGTGGCTGCATAGTTAGGCAGAGACTGTGAAGGAATATTACAAATTATATTAAATTTTTATTAAAAAAAGAGGTGGGTGTACTATACCTTAATGTACCCAAGATTTTGTCTTCCATAATTAAAAATTGAATTAAATAATGCAGCAAAAAAGGGTTTTATAATATGTATTTTTTATTTTATTTCTCTTCTTTCTCCTTTTGTATGTTTACCTGTTATCTGTTATTCTTATTGCTGCTGTTTTGTTCTGTTTGTTTAATTATTGTCTTGTCGTTTTATGTATTTGTCTCATTTTGTATAAAAATGAATTAAAAAAAAGGGACTTGAATAAAACAAAGATGCCTGGCCGTCATAGCTGTGCACATTTAACAGAAGTGAAAAACAAGAGTTAATGCATCTTCTAATTGTCGTAAAGTCATCAACAAAAAAACAGAAAGTGGCGATTTTCCTTGGCCGAAATTTCAGAGATGCGTTCCAATATTTGGAGGTATCTTCAGAGCCTCTTTTCCCACACTTGCTGACCCCATTAGAGCCTCTGGATTCCAGAAGGAGTTACCCCTTCACCTTTCACCTCTGCTTCTCTTCCTGCCTTACCTTGAAACTCCCAAACAAGAAACCCTAATGGGTTTACTGTCACAGTCAATAAACAATCATTAAACTATAGGTGGGAAAAATCACAAGATCAAGGGAGGGGATGACATGGAAATGACTAAATTATGTGCTGCACCTTGGATGTTTTTTTTCTCACACAATGTATTTTTTGTTAATTAGGTCATTGTCATAGGTCAAGACACAATATTAATTTACAATAATGCTAAACTGAAGGAACAGAACAAGTTCCCACAATAGTCAAAACCCAAGAACATCAGTTGTATATCTGAGCTCTGGCGCCATCTTCTTGTCAAAGATGAAAGCTGTGACCACAAGCAGGGATTCTGGTTCTGTGTGCCACTTCTTACATTCCTGATAAATCTGTAAAACAAAATATGTGCATAAATAAATAACAGATTAAAAGGCAGGTTAAACATCCGCGTCAAAACATAATAAGCTAGTTCAACCCGCAACCCGAGGTTGTAAAAGAAATCCGCAGACATCAGAGAAGTTGTTACAGAGCCACATGTGGCTCTTTTACCTCTCCATTGTGGCTCTCTGGTTAAAGAAAAAGTAACTTCAAAAGTAAACACAGAAAGGCAAACTAACTTTATTTATCCCATTCGCAAGCAGTTGAAGGACAGGACGTGTCGCTCCGCCAGGCACAAGACTGTGGTAGCCAAAATTCTCCAACAATCAATCCCTCGTACTTTACCAAAATCATTCTCATCAGTTTGAGGTCAGTAAGCCCAACCCGAATTCATACATGAGTGTTATCGGATTATAAGGCGGATTTTCTATTTTTGAGCAAATTTAAGTGCAACCGATGGTTTGAAAATACAGTAAGGGTCACTTAATTAGCTCTGATTACATTTTTATTAGTTAGATTTATGAAATTCTGGCTGAGATGCACCACAAATGGTAAAATAATTCTTTTTTTTTCCTTTTTTATCACTGCTGACATGACACTAATTTGCTGCATTGAGATGATTCTTTCTTGGCACAGCGTGTCTTTTAAAGTTATAGGAACCTCTTTCTAAAGTTACGTCATATTTTGAAAAAAGTACATTTTCTCTTTTTGTTTATTTCATTCATATTTATCCTAACAGAAGCAACAACACAAATACAAATCCATGTTTTATTGTTCCATTGGGTAAAATGAGATGTTGTGGCTTCTAGTGGGTTGTGAGTTGCAGACCCCCACAACACAGTTTTTAAATCATTTGAAAAAAGCAAAGACAATTAAAAAAAAATTTTGTCACTACTTTTGAACATGTTCTGCTCATATTTGCTTAGTTTTCCAGAATGTTTGGAAACCTTTTTTTTTTTTTTTTTTAACCAATTTTTGCAAATGACATTTGCATCAAGTGGTGATTATAAACGTTCTGGTTTAAAAAAAATGCTGCACAAGATCTTTGTGTGTAAAACAGTTTCTGTATGTTTTAGTATCCGTGTGACCAACTTTTTCAGTTGCGTCATTTAGATTAGAGAGAAAGAAGATTTGGTTCACTGTCTGTTTTTTTTTTTGCGTCCTCATATTTAGGTTTTTACATAGTAAAATATGAGAAACAATCTAAATTTTTCACTGTCTTGTATTATATATATTACACTAACATATATGCTTGGGTGAACAGGAAGGCTTAACAAAACAATCCTGCTCTCAGACAACAGTAAACCACAAACATGAACTCACAGCAGCCCCCAGACAGTCAAGCTTTTGTTGCAAAACTAGTTTTTCTCCTTTATCTCCTCTTCCTCCACATCCATCTCTTCTTCCCCTCTCTTCCCACATTATGTTTTCATTTCCTGTTTCTTGAGTCTTCTCAGTCAGGAAATTTTTAGAGCAAAAATGCAACCACCTACACACAATTTTTGAAAACATTTAAAACTCCAACGCGTAGCAGGAAATAACCAACATAAAATATTGTTGTTGTCAAGTCCATTTTAGGCCATTATGGACCCACAGGCGACAAGGCCATGAGAAATCAGTTCCTTAAAGAGCCACTCTGATGAAAATGGTCTTTTTTGGTGTTTTTAACATGTTTTTGTGCAATTTCTCTGATGATGGAGGACATATATAAAGAGAATTTTGTTTATTTGTTAATTTTCTGAGTATTTCTTTTTTCAGATCTTTGTTAATCAAGAGCAGGCAACAGAAATTTTTTTTGTGACGTAAAAAATTGTTGGACGGGGCAAAAGCTCCCTGCACCGCTTCATTCTGATGCATCCACTTGCAGACAAATAGATCCTTGTACGTCTTGCCATTTTTGTTGCACCACTAATGTTAGTTGGGTGGAATAAGTAACTAGATGGGTAACGGGAAGTGGGGGCGGGCACTGCTCCACAGCAACAGATATTTAGCATGTTGTTTTGATGTGTGTCTTATCATTTTAGCCCTTGTGCTATCCTATGACCCCCCCTTCCATTGACGTGTTCTCCTTACCATGACAAAGGTGGATAAAGGAGGAAAGATTTCATGTAATCCATGGACACCAGTGAAGATCACAAATCATTGAAGAAAAAAAGGTTCAGAGCACTGTCTAGTGGGTCTAGATGACCCAACTCCCAACGTTAAAGTGCCTAGGATAGCACAAGGGTTACTGTGTCCCTGCATCTTTTAAACTGGATTATGGAATTTCAACAATAACTGTTTTATTCTCATTTTACATATTTTCATAAATAAAATAAAATAAAATAAAAATCCCAGCTAAGGACAAATGCTGTAAAGTACTACTGCTAAAAGTATTATGATATTGGCATCCAACGACTTTTTGTTGTATGTCTATGTTTTTATATCTGTTCTTATTCAATGGATAAATTCAATTTACTTTAACAGTCCTAAACACAATTTAGTGGTAATCTCTAATAAACAACTGCCTCTCTGCAGAAACTGTCCTAGAAAACGACACAAGTTTTTTTTTACATTTTTCTCCAAAAACGTCATACACATAATTAAAAGACAACTGGGAACGCTTTGAAAACAGATCAAAAGATCAAAGAACAAAACACTAAGACATTATTTTACTGTTTTATACCCATATACTTACATGAATGTCAAGGGATTTGTTTGGCTGACCTGCAACAAGCTTAACGTTACTAAAAATGCCTGAAATGTCAGAACACATGCAACTGCAACACACATGTGCAAAATTTGCACACACTGAAACTCAAACCCACATAAGCCAAAATACCATCATGCAGAGGTTCAGTGCCACCTATAGGGGGGTTAACAAGCAGTCAGCCCCAATCAATCCTCTTTGCAGGGAGTTCAACCTGGCACAGCCAAAACAAACCATGTGAGAGCGAAGTGGACGGAAGAAGATTACCATTTACTACATTTTCTGGATTACTGTACATTTAGAGGAACAAAGTGCAAGCAAATCATTTAAAATTTTGTAACAGACAACAATAAATAAGCCATTATAGGATTTGAAGACTCAAATGAAATTTGTCTATTCAAAGTTATGTTTTCATTAGATTTTCTTGAAGAATCAGTCAGGAAATAACAGTTAGACTGCAGGCAGATTGCATATTTTAGGAAAACAGCTTTGAGATTTACTTTTAAATGAGTAAAGAAAACTGTAATTCTACCATCAATTAGTTATTATGTGATTATCAAATGAGCAGTAGATGATTTACAGAAAATGGATTCACAACCTCTTTCGAGCACGCCGCAGAACAACTCAAACCTACACAGAAAATTTAAAGTCTGGAAATATATTCAGGTGTCAAGAGGTTTAAGAAAAATAAAGTTTTAATTCAGAAATCAAAAGATGGGTCATTTATCTTTTTGATAACATTGATTAATACAAATATTCTAGTAAGGGGGTGACAGAAGAAGAAGAAAATACTTTAAGGTAGTAAAGGGGAATTGCCTTGAGGTGCAACAAAGGCATGAAAGAACAACAATTCCGATAGGGTGATCCTGTGAGTCTGTTTACAGGGCCCAAATAAGATTTCTACAATCAGCTTTTGTGCCACAGGTTTTTTAAAACTCGTGTCAAAGCCGCTATTTCTCCTTCATGATTTGCAGAGCAAATGTTAGTACTGAATTGTAGATCTACAACTAAACACTCAAAATGAAATGCATGCAGATATCCTCATCTAAGCAGAAGAATGTCCTTAAATTCCTGGTATTAATGGCAAATGACAGGGCAGATTGAAAGCTGTAAAACCATAATAATGAGCTGAAGGATTATAATTGTCGTGTCACTGTAGGAGACATTTTTCAGTGAACCAATAACCCTGTGGGTCAGTGCAGATGGTTCCGGTTCACTGAAGTGGCTTCTTCTGCAAATGGAGTTTCTTTACCCCTGCTGTTATCACCCTCACAGGAAATGATTCGATTTCATTCAGTAGAATGTTGCAGGGCATTTGGGAAAAAGGCTTTTGTGAAATGATTTGTCCACATGTTTTTTGTTTTTTATAGAGTTTATCAGGTTTTATGCAAAAAAGCAAAACAAAACAATTAAATAAATCAATAAATCAATCAATCCAACTGTCATAATAACAACAGTCTTCCCAGGCGCCAAACATCACAGAGAGGGCTTTCAGATAAATGACTGCATTGTTGAAAGTAGCTCAAAGGTCAAATGTGGACATCTGCAGTGGGACGTTTTCCATGAGACACTGATAGTCATTGCAGTTTCTAACCTCCTTGCCCCCTTTCAAAAAGTCAACAAAACCCACTTTATCTGTTTGCTGCTTAGTTAGAAACCACTTCGCTAATGAAAGATGTGAACACATTGTTTCAGTTTCCCTCCTTTTGATTGTACAAAACATGCATTTCTTTGGCACAATACAATTCTGTGGACGAGGATTAGTGCCATGGAGGAAAAAAATAAAGGCCAAAAAAAAGTTCTGACTTTAATATCAGAATATTACTGCAATCTCTGTCAGGTGTCGGGTTCGCCCTTGCACACTTGCCTGAGGATCGGGTTACACGCACCTGTTCTACATCTAATCAGACAGTTTTTATCAGTCCATCAACGTCTCCAGCCATTGTCGATTCGTCTGCTTCTCTATGGGAGATTACACAATCTTTCCTGGTTGAAGCCAAACCAAGCCGCTTGAGGCCGAGCCGCTTGAGCCTGAGCCACGTTGATTCCTTCTGGATTCCCCTCTACGCCATCAAAGAACTACTCTGGACCTACTGCCCATCTGCCAGTTGCCTCTTCACCGCATCTGCCATTCAAGTTTCTACTTTCAAAAAGTGCACTACTTCTAACCTAATCTCTGTCTGCTTTTGGGTCCATCTTATTCAAAACTTAACAATCTAAATATTGGGACTGTTTTCTCAGAATTTTGACTTTAACCCTCGTGCTATCTTAGATGACCCCCACCCTTACTTTGACGTGTTATTCCTACCATGACAAAGGTGGATAAAGGTGGAAAGTTTTCATGGAATCCATGGACACCAGTGAGGTTCACAAATCATTGAAGAAAAAAGGTTCGGCTCACTGTCTAGTGAGTCTAGATGACCCAACTCCCAATGTCAAAGTGCCTAAGATAGCACAAGGGGTTAATCTTAGAATTCTGATTTTAATCTCTCACTTTGATCTCAGAATCCCGACCTTTAGTCTCAGAATTCTGACTTTGTTTTTGTCCAAATTTTGACTGTAATCTCAGAAGTTTGAGGAAAGTCATATTCTTTTTGGGGCTAGTTTTCTCCCCCTCCATGGCCCTAATCTTTTTGCATACAATTCAAAGGCTCTTCTGTGCAAGGTTGTACAGAAATGTTCTTTTTTTTTTTTCTTTAAAGAAGTTGACAAAATACTTGAAAGATAATACAACAATCCTGTAAAAACTATTAATATGAGCAAGTGATAGTCGGACTGTGTATTTTTGTGTGCTTTACAGTGTTTGCTCAGCTGCTCATGCAGCTCTCCAGTCTTGCTTTTGAGGCTCATCCTTCCTCTGAATTCTAGCACAAATAAAAACAAAGGAAAAACTTTGTCCTGATTAGAAACAATGGGGAAACTAGAACAGGTCTCTGCCATCAGTTACAAAAAGAGTCATTCAAACTGAGAAATTCTGGATCTGTGGAGTCAAAAAATGCTTTTGCATCATGTTTACCTCCACATATTTTCTGAAACGGCAGAGCTTGGAACATATGTAACAGGAAAATATTAGCTCATTTTTGTTCCGAGGCCTCACTGGCAGAGGCCCGTCCATTGACCACCCACACCAGGCTGGCAGTACAAAACACACCACTGTTCTGAACTGCAGAGGTGAAATGTGGGACAGCACTTCTTCCTTTCATGGGTGAATTATGAGTCACCTACTTGATTAGACACATGCACACTCAATGCTTTGCTGATTTCTCTATAATGTCCTGTTAACATCCCACTCTGATCATCATTTGATGTATTTTAAAAGTGTTCTCAGTGGTCTTTTAATTCGCAGGCAAAATTCAAATAAACAGTGTCGTTTTCTAGGACATAGTTTCTGGAGAGCAGCAGGAGTTCATTGGAAATATACCTAGTAGCTTCCCCCAACATGTTAAAAACACCAAAAAACACAATTTCCATCATAGTGGGTCTTTAACTATAACATTCCCTCTTAATTAAAAAAAAATATTCATGCATTTTCTTGGTTGGTTGGTTATTGTTTTTGCCAATTTCCTTGATTCAATTTCCTCTGAAAGTTAAGAGTTTCTCACCCTGTTTGTGAGCAGATCATATCTTAAACAGGAAGTTTCGGTCAAATGTTATCAACAGGCTGTCAGCAGCTACTGCAGCCTGTATGTGCCAAACCCAGCTACTAGGAATTTGAGAGTCAAGTCTTTTTTTATTTTACTCAGGGTTATTTTGTGAAAATATGTCATAGGACAACATTAATTTGTATATTTATTTGATATGAAAGGCTTGGTTTGGTCAATTTAGCTTATTTGTGAATTGGGCTTCTTTAGTCTTTATAATTCTAGAGACTTTTACAATTTTATAATTCCCCTATATCTATGTCCGAATTCCCTCTCTAATCCCTAACTACTATATGGTGCCCTGGATTTTAAAAAGTAATTAGAGGACCATGCTCATTACGTCTTTTGTGTGTGTGTTTTTTTGTGTGTGTGTGTTTTCTATCATTTTGACAATGTGAAAATCAAAATGATTTGAGCGTTTTGCTGCAACTATTTATGAATCCAATGTGTTTTGGTGATAAAAACATTTTTGGTTTACTAAAAAAAGATGTTTCAGTACATTTTCTTTAGCAAATTGTTCAAACTCAATGCATTGTGGTCTGTATTTGCCAATTTAGTGAGCATCTATGTTTTTCGCAGAGACTTCTGGGAAAATCTAGGGCACTCAATTTTGGAATTGTAGATTCAGACACCTCTACAAAATGGCGAATGGAGTATATAGTGCACTATGTAGTGACTACTGTACACAAAAAAATTGCCTAAGGTGGCTTGATGACACACAAAGATAATTCAAGACACACGCTCATCATTGTTTTACAACCAGACTGCATGGTTTGAACACAACCTGATAGGAAGTTGGTTTTGCCAAATTTAACCTCATACTCATTTTTGGAGTCACAAAACTGTCCCGAAAGAAGCAAGACAAGAAAAACTTTCCCAGCCAAATGTATTCCTTTGAAAAAGTTTCTGAATCCACTCCTCCCCTTTTTAGAAATGCCAGACAAGAGACAACTTTGAGTGAAAGAGTCAAAGAAAAAAAATTACTGAGTCATATTAAAAACATCAACACACAATTGATCAAGAATCCCTGCTTATTATAACTGTAAAACTGTGGGGATTGTTTTTTAGTAATGTTTTCAGGTTTCGCATGTGTCAGCCTCACCTGTTTTCATATGATAATTAACCACAGCTGTTTTCATTTCAGTTAATTAACCTCCATGTAGTTAAGTGTCTGGTTTTCTGGTCAGCTGCTTTGTTGTCTTTTTGTTTCTTGCATTGTTTCATGAATGTATGTTTATACATTTTTGTCAAATGTATTAACATTTAGGAACCACTGGTTTTAAACAAGGAGTAAAACTAGATGTAGTCCTAATTTTCTTTTTTTTTTAATGGTTTTCGTCTTTACATGTGTTGTTTACTTTAGAATAATATATGTGAAGGATGGTGTGTAATAAACCCTTTTCTCATCCTAGTTCTGAGTTTCAGGGGCTCATGTGAGTCATATCCAAAAGTACACATGTTGCAGAAACAATACTAACAATTCATGCTCTGCTACTCAAACTGAAACCATGGAAACCTTGTACCCAAACAACAGAAAGCTGGCTGCATTTTAGTGTTTTAAAAAAAAACAAAAAACGGAGAGCTGCACATTGTCTTCAACTGAAGAAAAAGCTTCCATTAAATCTAATTGATTCCATTAAATGCTTCTGCTGTTGCCACACAAACTTAAGCGAACTACTTCACCTCTATGAACATTAAGGCAAAGAACGAAAGACCAATTTGAACAGAAATCCCAAACCGCTCATGAGAAACACCCATTCTTCATTTCATGTTTCCACTGAGAGAGATTTTTTCCCCACCAGGAGTCATGGGAGCGAAGCGTGACTCATATACAGCAATGACACCTTTTACAGTTGCTTCATTGTACCAAACCACAGTTACCGTGGCTGAAGGAGAACATTCCAGACAGAACACTGTTACAGTAATATAATGGACTGAATGCTTTTATGGTGCTGGCTCTCCCATGCGTTCTTGTCTGTTTGCAATCAGAAAACAACAAAGGAAGAATATTATTTAAGTGAGATAAAATTAGGTAAGGAACACAATCGGATGATTTTATTCCAAGGATAAAAATGGGACCATTTATGCAGTTTTTGTGCTGAAATGTGTAGACGGAGCTCAAAAACAGACTCCTACTGGGATTTCCCTGTAATTATTGATATTGGCCAGACATGCCATCCTTTCAGAGGAGCTCAACCGTCGGTAAATAGAAAGTGAAGTTTCCTTCCGACATAAATTACTTTTCTTCAGCATTTTTTATGAAGGTGAGACATTTTTGTTCTTTGTCAAACCCACGTGTGTACTTATTCATATAAATGAATAGTGTTTATTGAGGAAAGCCACTTTTATTTCGGGGATATCTTTTAAAAGATGTTTAAAAAATTAAGTAAAAAAAAAAAAAATATATATATATATATATATATATATATATGTCTAATTTCTAACTCTTTTGGTTCAACGACCTTGTTTTCAAAGTTTAATTTCAACAGCAAAATTGAGATTATGAATACATTATGGAATTCTCATGGTAAATTTAACCACATTATGTTTGTCTAATAGTCTGATGACCAAACAATAGTCTGTGTTTGTTTACAACTGAAGTTCCCATTTTTGTGTGAGCGTAAACAGGCCAACCAGAGAACTGAAAAACTAGAAGTAAACAATTAGAAAATCAGTTGAATGGCTGGTAATGGTCTGGCTGAAGCCTTTTTCTTCATTCTCAAGTCCAATTCTTTTACCAAACAGTTTTTATAAAGGGATCTGGTAATAATCTTGTAGGTCAAACTGCACAAAGGTTCATGTGAGATCTTATGTAGATATAAATAACACGTTTAACAAAAATTAAGAGACAAAAGTGTATATAACTACATGCTGCGGTTTAATACTATGTCCTCGTTGGTTCATAAGCAGTTATTTTCTGGAAATTAACTATTCCATTTTCACTGTGATGGTAACCCGTTTCCCATTGACCCAATGGCGTGATGAATTAACAGAAATCCACTTTTGCAGACCAAATCACAAGCCTGAATCCAAGCCAGAACGAGTTTTATTTTCTAGATATAACATTAAATCGAGACAAAGCTGAAAACAAATAAAAAAAATGTGGAAAACACCCATCTGACAGCTTTATTTTACATAATGTGAAAGCAGATGATCAGAATGGAAATAATTTAATTTTTTTTAAAACTGAACAAACAAAAAAAATGCAGACTGTTAAGTTGTTTGACATTATAAACTATTTTTTCAAAGTGCTACGTTCTTGTGTTGGAATTCCTCCTACAAAGAATCTTTAAGTCCCACTCCAATCATTCCATTGTCAAAGTGTTTCCAGTGATCTTTTGTTTATGATTATGCTGTCGTTTTCTTGGACATAGTTTCTGTAGAGCAGCAGGACTTTATTAGAAATTCACCTCGGAGCTGCGGGCGCATCTGTTAGCGTGGAGGGAGTCTATCCTCATTTCCCCCTTTGTTTACACTCTCTCTCACTCTAGCTTACAGTCCCTCACGCCCCCCCCCCCCCCCCCCCCCAACCTAACAGTAGTGGTGTAACAGAAATGCCGAGGAATACTGAAGATCTCCAGTTGTGCAGTTTTGAGGCAGATGCCAGCAAAGATTTTGTCTATTTGCAAGTGGACGCATCAGTATGGAGCGGTGCTGGAAGGTTGCGGCCCGCCCTGAAGATTTTACATAACAGCTACCTTTTCTAATGGAATTTTATGTGTCTCCTCCCGCCATTGAAATAAAGAACAGCTCGGAAATGCCATTTTAATCCTAAATTTCGTTAAATTTGTCCTCCATCATGAGAAAAATGCTACAAGGTGTTAAAAAGCAAAAATGTCATTAGATTTTGTCTTTAAGTGATCTTGTTCCATTAATGTGGAATCCCTTTTTACATTCATTGCTATTAGGACTGTAGTAAAAACCAAACTGTACTGGGCGTTAAGCGACCTGAATGGCGTTAGTGGTCCGCTCACAGCTGTTTATGCTTCAGCACTTACCACTGCACTGCTTATATTGAAGGCACGGGTGAGGATGTATTTCCCCTAAGACTGTTTTTAACATTTAAGGAAATATTGCAGGCAGAATGCCTAACAGCAGGATGCTAACACTATTAATCATTAACACTAAAGTACAAATATTCTTTAATATTTTAATTATAGTAGGAATTTATTTATTCCTGCTTGTTTTCCAGCCACAACTTTCTTACTGTTGCTCTTACTTTTATTCCAGGTTCTGTCGCATAGAATCAACTTGATTTAGGTAATCAGCAGAATATATGGCGAGGATAAATATGCTACTTTGTTCTTATCAGTATATATTTATATATTTTGTTTCTTTTGTTCCTTGATGCTGCTTTACAACTTCCTAAAGTTCACTTTGTAACCCTTGTGCTATCCTAGGCATTTTACCATTGGGAGTTGGGTCATCTAGACCCACTAGACAGTGCACTGAACCTTTTCTCTTCAATGATTTGTGATCTTCACTGGTGTCCATGGATTACATGAACTCTTTCAACCTTTATCCACCTTTGTCATGGTAAGGAGAACACGTCAATGCAAGGGTGGGGTCATTTAAGATAGCACAAGGGTAAAGAAATACATTTTCTACCATATGTCCAGTGGTATTGAGGTTAAAGTGGAAAATTGTTTTTTTGTGTTTTTAACATGTTCTTGTGGCATTTTTGTGACATTTATACAGAAAATTAAGCTTGAAGTTGTATTTCTGAGTATTTTTTTTATCCAAATCGTTATGAATCAAGAGCAGTTGAAAAAGGCAGTTTGAATAAGATCGTATTTGTGATGTAGAAATTATGACGGGTGGGGCACAAGCTTCCTGCTCCGCTCCATATTGATGCTTCCACTTGTACATGAATAGTTCGATGTCCATCTTTGTTTTCCTCGTCTTTTCTGCTCGCCATTTTTATTACACTACTAATGTTAGGTTGGGGTTATAAGCGGATGTAAGCTAACGGGTAAGCAGAGAGCTCTCAGCAACAGGAAGGGAAAGGGGGCGGGGTTGTCCTGCTTCAGAAATCCCGCTCACAACTCAGAGGTGAATTTTTAATTAAATACTGCCACTCTATAGAGACTACGATCTAGAAAATGACACAGGTTTGTCAATTTTGGCTAAAAGCGGTATAACCATAATTAAGGGACCACTGGGGACGCTTTGAGAATAGATCAAAAGAAGATCAGAGTGGGACTTTAATCTAAAGGCCTGTTCACACCGGGACGAATTTCGCCAGCGATTTTCGCCGACGTTTAACGCCTCGTGACTAAACAAAGGGCACCAATGTGAGTGTGCACACAGAGGCGAAAAAACGCCAAGCGCCAAAGCGTCAAAAAAAAAAAACGCCTCGGGTTCGTTTTTTTTTTCCGACGCGTCGCGTCGAAATCTATTCGACCAATGAGAATGGCGCTTTTGCACACGTGTCTGGAGCTTCTGAAGTTACAGTAAAAGACAACTTGGGGGCGCTCAAACACAAAACTGCCTTGCTGAGCACACATACCAGCGAAGAAGTTAGACGCCAAGTAGCGTCTACACTCCCGCGAAGAAATAATGACGGACATTCTTAAATATCCCCTTACCAAGTACCAGTTGGAGCTACTGATGCTTGAAATATTCATGTTTTCTTTGTTTGATTCTGACAAGCGCGTAAATACTTGCTCTCTTCTTCTGAGTGAAAAGCGACTTTAAGAATCGTAAAGTTGCGCAGCGCCACCTTGTGTACAGGAGTATTTCTGTTTACATTAAGCGCCATCTAATGTCAGGGAATGAAATTGCATGTTCGCTCGGCTCATCGTCAGCGAAAATCGCCTGGGTGTGAACACAAAAGACGTGGCGAAAAACGCTGGCGAATAACGCCTGGCGGATATTCGTCCCGGTGTGTACGGGCCTTAAGGCTGAAATACATTTTGCTTGGAGATATCTAGCAAGTTTGTATTTTCTTAAAAAACATTTCAAGCTGTTTTTTTCATTTTTTTTAAAAAGGAAGATAAAAACTAAAACTTAATTGTTTAATCCAACTTTATCATTTTAGTTTGACAACATTTTTGCAAAGTTGTCTGTGCATAAAAAGAACTTTACATTGAAATTTGATCAAAGGGAATAAAACATCCATCAAATAAAAAGTATATCTCATTGGTAAGATGTTGAGTGATCTCAACTATTTGTGACTCAGATCATCTCTTTTAGAAAATATTGATAATTTGTAGATAGATATACTGCGTTTGTTTTTTTATGCCTGAATTGAAAACATGATTTCTCAGTCACGAGGGTTTAGGGCCTTTAGCCTTTAGGAGAAAACACTGTCACGAGAAACTCTTTTGTCAAGCTCAAGCAAGAACGCAGATGCATTTTCAAGACTGTTGTTATTTCTATTATTTATTAATGACCTGGAATCAAAATAGGTTTTTAATATCCAACTTAAAAATTCAGCGACCATCATTCCAATGCAGCAAAGTCAAACCCACAGGCAGAAACTCATTATCATACCGGCTAAACACTGCATTTCCCACCTCTGTGTGGTGTTTGACTTGTCTACCACTTCCAGCTTCCTCACCGCAGACACACACAAAGAGGATGAAGAGGATTAGAGTAAGATCGGCCGATTGCCTAACAAACAGACCATCAATCTCCAGCAGAGTCACACACAAAAGCAACACAGCAGGGAGGCGGTGAAAACCACAGCAGCAGATACAGGTGTGAAAATGGGAACCAAATCGGTTTCCAGATGTGATTCCATTAAATCCAATATGATGTCTCCAATGCAAAACTTTTGCAGTTTTCTAAAACTCCAAAACCTTATTGAAACCACATACTGACGTCTAAAATACAAAGCCTCCTATTTAAATTTTTTTTTATTTCTTTTTCAGGAAACAAGAAAAATGTTTCAAGTATTAAAGTCAATGTTGATGGGATACGTTTGTCTTGTGACCTTTATGTCATAAAAAAGGGCACGAGTTTGTTGCAGATTTACGTAAAATGTGGAACCTAAGCTCACCATTTATTGTAAAAACTCAAAATCTAAAAATGTGTGGATATGAGGTTCGGCCGGGAGTCTAATAAGGATTCTTATGTATGTACTCAGAAGTAATCTATCAGGTTTTTATCTGTTCTGGGAATTCTTTTGTTGGACTTTTTTACTTTCTCAAGCAAGGTTCTGACTTCCTTAATTAACATGAGCACATTTCAAGCTTTTGCCTCCTTAAATCCTAAAGAAACTCTTTGTGTCCCCTAAAATATATTTTTTCTTTCTTTTACTCAACAGTTTAAGCAACTTCGATTTAATCAAATTACACCCTAAGAAACAGCAACAATCTATTATTCATTTAAACCTTCAAAATGTTGGCGTTTTTTATTTATTGTTTTGCACTCATAGGGTCATCCAAGCAGAAGTAATGAAACTTTTGTTCTTCCTTTTTTGTCACAATTAGTTTCAAGAAGACTACAATTTTAAATCTGTTTTGTAAATCTGTTTTTTTTTTCACACACAAAATGTTTAGGAACACAATTCCTACCCCCTGTGTCCTTCAGAGCAGCTGCCAGACAGAACAACAGGGCGAGATGCAGGGCAGGAGACCACCTGCAGAGAAACATCAGTCACATAATAAAAGTTCAGTCTTGTTAAGTTCTAAAAAAGCATCAAAATGTTCTCAAAGCTTCAATTTGGAGAAACAAATCGGACATAGAAGGAAAACCAAGTGAGACTGGACAATGATATGGAACATTTAAGTTAAACTGACTTTGTATTCCAGAAGACATTAAATTCATGAAAATAATTCTTACCCTTGAAACATTTCAGCAGGAAAGTCAATAAAAATCCAGCTCTGAAAGGGAACAGTGTATGATGAAGCTGCAGCTAAATCCGTGGTCCCTCTGTCCTCCCTCAGCTCTCCAGACCTGAAGTCACTGCTGCTCCCTCTCTCTTGGAGCACAAAGACTTCCTCAGTCTGGAGCAAACAGCTCCCTGGATGCAGTCTGGAAACTTGACTCCCCTCAGGAAAAAAAACAACTTTTTCTCATTCAATTCACATTAACTAATGCCAGTTTAGTTCTAATTAAAGCAACCGCTTTCTGCATCTAACTTTTTAGTCTTTAACAGGTTTTGTGTCATCTGTTAAAAATATTGGCAATTCATAAACCCAGAAATGAAGGAATTCCTGAAATGCCTTCATTAATGAATAAACCAATTATATCAGTTAGCTCCAGGTGACCCTGAGACAGAGATTTATTTCTTGCTTGCCTAATTAGAAAGTGAAATGCAAATGCAACAATTCCATGATTGCTCATCGCCGAGGTAATAACATTGACAAAATAAGTAACTTATTAAGCATAAAAATACTCAGGTATAGAGATGAAGTATGTATGCAGTGCTTGAGTTGGGTGTGCTTTCTATTTGGAAAGCAAAAGATACTATGGACTAACACTTGAGGAAGATCAAAACTTTATGAACTTTCAAAACGAAATGCTTCTGACTTAAACGTCAGGAAAACATCTAAAACAAGTGTTTACCTCAAATCAATTTTCATCCAAAAAGCAATTTTTCACAGAATGGTTGAAGTGATCATTGAAGGCAAGCAAAAGTACAAGCTCACAAGCATAAAAGAAAGGTGTAAATGGAAAAATATAATTAAAGTAAAAAAGAAAGAATGTATTGAAATAGAAGTAAAGTTTTATTTAAAATGGAAATAAAAGACCATAAAACATCAAATCAAGAACACACGTAGATCTGATTTCCTAAAAGTTTGTGGTAAATTTGTGCAAAGTCAAAGGGACGCACAAAAGCATGCTGTATTTATGTTTATAAATGGGCTGAATAATAAGCCAATCAATAAGCACAGCTCATTTTGCAGACTTGTGGATATGAAATACCGGTGTTTTTGATGATAACACAAAAAAAAACAGGAAAAAATCTAAACAATCAGTTCTTCACATGTGATGTAATTTGACTACAGTCTTTGTTTTTTTTATTTTGAAAGGCAGGCATTAGGTTGAGGGTGCACAAGTCCCTTTTTGCAAGTCAAGACAGAAGTCTGTGCACTGAAGTTTAAGTCAAGTATGAAGTCTTGTTCAACAAATGGGGAATCTCGTGTACTTTTATTGCGTTTTACCACCTTCTTCGACAGCACAAAGTGCTTTACAGTCACAGTCCCATTCAGCAAACACACATTGACACAGTGATGGCGCCTCTGCTGCCAAACCATAACCAGAGGGACCAATGTTCAGTGTTATGCCCAAGAACATGTCGACAGGGCAGGCAGGGCAGGAACCGAACCTGCAACCTTTTGATCAGAGGTAGACCACTCTTCCTCTACACCATGGCAACCTCGCAAATTTAAGCCAAGTCTTGAATGGAAATTTCAAGTCAAGATTTTAGTATTAAAAATCATGTTTAAAACAAACAATTTTCTGTCACAATTTTTCACAATCTACTTTATTTAAACAGCTCGTGGAAACAATAACAGGCAGTTAGTTTGGGTTTCTGCATTTTAAACAGAGCTTTTAATTTTAGAAAGGACATCCAGGTCCTGTAGCAAGATAAAATTAGAAGAGACTTAATAAATATCAAGTTCAAAAGTCTCAAAACTCACTACATTCAGGTCTCAAGTATTGAGGTCAAGTCAAGTGAGACATCTCTGCATGTGAGTGTGATTCAAGTCTGAGTCTGAAGTCCAGTGCCAAGAGACACTGCATTTCATTATAATAGCACAGTTTTATCCTGTTCATACACGCACAAGTTCATAATTATTCTTATTCAGTCACCTTTAAAATCGAAACAAACAACATGTGCAATGAAGTTGAGCAGACGCACAATTTTGTTTTTTTCATTTGGATTCCTGAGTGCAAAACCACATGATCCTGCCGGTCACACGAGTCTCAAAATACTTGATGTTCTCATCTTATGGCTTTATTAAACGGAAAACAACAATACTTTTCTTTCCTTCACATTTTTATTATATACACATGTGTCATATGCTTTCATTTTTTGTATTGTTGCTAGATTAAAAAAGAATAAAAAAAACAACAATAATAAACAGTTTCAATGCAATTCTTGAAACGAATTGACACTTTTGTTAAAAATTTGCTGTTATAAAAAAATCAATTTCAATAGTTTAAATGCCGTAAAAATAAACCTCTTTTTACGCATACTTGATACAGTTGTGTTTAAGTCAAAAATGATGAAAACTTATTCCAAAAAATATACATAAAATATATAATCTATACAATTAGGGTAGGTCACACTATCATTAGATTGCACAATATTTTTCTACAGCATGCAGATCAAATGTTACTTGCAGTATTGCAATTTAACAATGTTCCTTTACATTTGGTCTGCAGTTGGCAGTGAAACCGACTGTTTCCATGGCAGCTTTTGCACAAAAATACACTTTTAACAAGGGAGCGAAGACAGAAGGACATACTCCAGTGAGGAACACTGACACATTGTTTTGGAAAACAAGGAAATGAAGGCAGCCGTGCAGATGTTGGTTCTTCCACCACCACTGAGCCCTCTGGTTTTGATGAAAGAGCACTGAAATCAGGGTGTGTGAACTCAGTTTTTTCGTCCTGAATGATCACTTTGCTCCAAAATATTAAGTGGCAAATTGTCTTCTATCAGTCTGTTCGTTCGTTGGCAGTGAGAATCTGTGTTCTCTGTCTTTCCTCATGGTTTCAAACCCCTCGATTTTCTTCAGCCCAGCTGTGTTCTTCTAGCTTTAAATCAAAATAATAAAATATGTTCTTTCGGCGCTAAGAGTAGATGGTAATGACCTCTCGACCTCCTCCACGAACCAATAAGACGCGTTCTAGGCCATCCGTTAGAACGTCCAGGAACTCCATATCTGAGAGACGCACCTTAGTAAAGGATTCAGTGAATATGTTAACAACATACACCAGTCATTCTATCCAAATGTGGATGCATACATTGGCACAAATTGTCGATCATGATTGAGTGAAAATAAGTCGTTTTAAATCTTAAAAGCTCATTGTGATATTTTTCTTTATGTATGTGAAACAAGTGAATACACCGGAGAATACTCAAGCTTGACCTACGTTTACTCCGGGCTCAGAAATGTGGGGCTCGGAAAACGCATGTAAATATGTGAGAGTCGGACTACTGTGTTCAAAACTCTGAAGATACATTCACACCGGACGCATCGACTCTTGTTTAGGTGGCCACTTCCAATGAAAGGTCGATGTAAACGCACGTAAACCTGCGTCGGGCTTCCGCATCCAGAACTCTTGCATTGAATACACAAGTTTTTAAGTCCTGTCTCGGGCTCTACCTACAAAACTGTTGTTCATTGATTGCATACTGGAAGTTCAACCAGTTGAATTTTTGACTGCTTATTTGGGAAAACGTTCAACTGTGACCAATCAGGCACTCTGATTGGCTAGTGACGTGTATGTAGCGTCCTTTTCAAAACACGGAAGTGCCAACTGTTGTTAACATGATCACGAATAAGAAATGAACAACTGCGTTTTTTCTGCTCGGCTGGCATTAAGGGTGTATTCAGACTGGACACATCTGGTCCGTTTTAAGTGAACCAGAGTTCGTTTCCCCAAATAATCTGGAACAAATGTTCAGCCTCTACCCTGGTCCGGGACCAGGAACCACTCTCTGACCCATCTTTGGAGATGGTCTCGGTTAGTTTCCAATCGGACTGAGCTTCGGTTCGCCCTGAGATTCCTCAGTTTTTCATACAATCTGTCCTTGGAGCATAACAACTGAAGCAAAATGGCCACTGTAAAGCCACTGTGGCTTTATTTTAGCTTAATGTTCTTTAAGGGATGGGGTGATTCCACATATTTTATAAATATGACTTTACTGAATATGACACAGCGAAGCTTCGGTGACAAAGGATACAGTTTTCATCTCCTTTCTTATTCTTGGGTGGGCCCGGCATGTTGAGCAAGACCAGTTCTGAATTGTGGGAGTTCTTGACCACAACTTCATTTAGCTTCACAGCTGTGTGCATCCTCCGCACATTGGACTGGCTCCTTTGAAAAAAAGGGCATTTTATTAAAAAAAAAACAACAAAAAAAAACATGTGTGATGAACCCAATATTTTATACTATGACGATATCAGTCAGTAACAGAAGTAAGAACACCTTAGATTACATATTTGGATAAACACCAATGCAGATGTGAACCAGAGGTTTTTGAGGCAAAAGCATCAGATCCACAATGTGGTCCCCTTGAAATAAATCCTAAATTCTTAAAATAAGAAATATTCTTTATATGAGCAAATACATTTGCCAGTAGAGTAAATAACTGGTCAAGAATTCCTATTTTAAGAAGAAAAAAAAATCAAGTCACTTTGATGTGTTTTCTAAATTTAAGATTATTTTGAAGTCGAAAAACGTCTTAAAACAAAGGTATTTTATCTTGCTTGGGATTACATTTGGCGCCTCTCCATGCGGTAAGTTTTTTCAACAATGACTCTCAAAGACATTCACATGCACATGTAATGTTAATAATAATATGACTTACAGGCTCTCCCACTCACTGAAGAAAGAAAGAGAAAAGATACATTTAAAATTACAACCAGATAAATGAAGCACTTCATTCTGTCACAACTGGAAGACATACATGATGAACTGACCAAAAACGGGAATTGTTATGCAAACACAATGGGATTTCATC
The DNA here is from genome assembly GCF_053564925.1 of Oryzias latipes. Classification (NCBI taxonomy): domain Eukaryota; kingdom Metazoa; phylum Chordata; class Actinopteri; order Beloniformes; family Adrianichthyidae; genus Oryzias; species Oryzias latipes. The sequence goes on along the minus strand of NC_136253.1, from coordinate 23,848,139 downwards.
AAGACTTATTTAATTAAAGAAGGAAAACACTGTAAAATGCTTTAAAAGTCAGGAAAACTTTAAAAAGAATCTGTTTCATTTGATAGTTTTCATGTTAACAAGTTTTGGAACAAAAGGATAGAACAAAAAAATTAAAATAATGATGCATTTATTAATAAATTAACCTCTAGGGTTGTGTAATATTGTTGGAAGGGACATGCATGCTTTTGTGTTTTAGATTTTTACCCATCACAACTGTCCCATTGCAGAATGAATGAAAACGTTTCTCTTCTTTATTTCAACTCTATTTTAAACCTTAAAAAAAACATTTTTACTTAAACAGTATTTCATTAATTTTCTTCAAAACTAGCAGAAAATTTGAATCCCTAAAAGAGTTGGGGCTCTTAAACCCATTGAGACAACTGTGTTGTGATATTGGGCTACATAAATAATTGAATTATTTTCTCTTATTGCATAAGGAACATACCAACAATCACTAGTCAGAATCAACATTATTTTGATGCCCAACTAACGAAAAAAAGTCAACGGTTGGATGGATTTACTTACGGTTTCATGTTAAACATATCCTTAACCGCCATGCCTTCTCTCTGTTTGTTCCTCTCGTTTAGCAGCTTGTCTTTGGTCCACGTCATGTGGACGCGATCCGGCGCTGAACCTGCAGCTTTGTCGTTCGTTGCAGAATGAGAGGCTGTGTTTCTGTCATGAATCAGCTGGGCCTAAACAAAAATAAGTCAGGTCAAATGTTGCGGCATCTGTTCTTCAGGCGTCATCTTTTTAGTGGAATGCAAAGTATGAGGTGAGAAAAATTCTGTCTGATCAATTAGCAAGTTCAACGACGTGAAAAAACAAGCAAATGAAATCCATGCACTTTTTTTTATTCACCTTTTTAAAAAAAAGAATCAATAAAACTATCAAATAATTTTTAAGTTTAAATGATACATTCCCGCTTTTCTATTTGACTGCTTTTCAAAAATTGAATCGTTTATTCTATTCTAGCATAATTTTATTTAATTCTATCAGAAATTCCCAAACCCTCCACTCTTATTGGTTAATAAATATAAATTATAAAAGAAATTAAAAATATGCTTCAAATCAATTGTAGTTTGCAGATAAAACTAAAGAACACAGTTGAATGCATACTCCTACTGTGGCAGTAAAATCAAGTGCTTTTTTTTGTGTGGAGATGAACTCAAAGCAGAAACTGAGGTTAGTAAAGTTTAACCCCCTTATCTGGAATGTTTTTCCATTTTAAGATAATTCAACACCAAGAAACGGCTTTCAAACGTGCAAAAAAGGTTTGAAAATTGAACCTTGGACTAAAACTTGGCCACAAAGCTCTGACTTCATCAATGAATAGTCCTTTAGTCCCCATGGTGTTGACACTGACATTTCAAATAGTAAATATTGTCTTTTTTAGGCAAATTGTCAACTATCCTAATATGATTTTAGGTTTGAACTTGAATAGAACCATCAACTGTTCTCAGGTGCCACTCACTGCTCCTCTCAGAGGATGAGTCACATGTGAAAAACCAGGTTTGCACATCACGCTGTGCAACAACCTAAAGTCCCAAGTCAAAGTTCCAACATCTGTCACGCACCTAAGTGTGTGAAATTTGTTCTCCGCATTTGACCCTTCCTCTGGGGAAGCGGTGAGCTGCAGACACATACCGCGCTCAGGAACCATTTTGTGGTTTAACCCCCCAATCCAACACCTTCATGCTGAGTGTCAAGCAGGGAGACATCGGATTCCAGTTTTAGAGTCTTTGGTATGACTCAGCCTGGATTTAAATTCACGAACTTCCAGAATCAGGGCAGACCCTCCAATGGAAGGCGACTGAACTTATTGTTCTTTAAGGTCTTTAACATAATTCATTTTTTAACAATAAAAGTATTTGTTTTCTATCCCGAAAAATCCAACTCTATCATTTGAAATGGTTAAAGAGAATAAATCATGAAGATGATGTGGATCTACTCATTTTACGTTCACTCTGCTGGAGTTGCAGAGAGCAGAAGGACACAAAACAAAAACTAGTCAAACAGGAAGACACGGTTTAATCATGAACTTTACATAAACTGTTGCAACACAAGAAAACGTGTTCTGAGACAAAGATAATAAACACCTGTCCCGTTCTAGTTGGGGTTTTTTATCTTAAAGATCCACTCTGATAGGGTTTTTGGTGTTTTTTACGTGTTCTCGTAAGATTTTTCTGATGATGGAGAATACGCATTTATGTGAAAACCTAGTCAACAACTAGGCTAACAGTCCAGCCCACAACTCGGAGGCAAATTTCTCATGACCTCCTGCCGCTCTGCAGAAACTATGTCCAAGAAAACGACACCGGTTTTTGGATTTTAGCTAAAAAACTGCTGGGACCACTGGGAACGATTTTAGCTCAAAAGATGATCAGAGTGGGGGTTTACAGAGATGGCCTTTAACTCCAAATGAGCAGGAAAGTATGAACTGGATGGTCAGCAGATTCATGAAGATGATGCTGCAGCAGAAGGCAGCGCTGAAGCATTGCAGCTTGAAATGGATGTTAAATAAAAAATGTGCAGGATCGTGGCACGATGGATGCAGCTCATTCGCTACCTCGTCCTCTGGAATGCTCTGGGTCTGAAAAGGGGAGCCGCCAACAACACCGGTCCACTTCCTCCTCTTTATGGAACCACGTGATACATCAGTGATGCTCTGAATCTGAGCACATTGTGCATTCCCGATACAGTTATGCTTTTGGAGGGCTGCATTAGATTATGTACATTATACTTTCTGCTGGAAAGTGTAAAAGCTAAATGTTTTGCAACAAAAATGTATCTTTAAAATGATGAGAAGAGCACAAAAGTAAAGAAAATAGATAGCATTTAGTGTGTCATACCTCTCTTTCCCTCTCTGTGCGGGACAGCTGCATCTGTTTGAGCATTTGGGATCTCTGCTCCATCATCAGTGTCTTCTCGTAGGTGAAAGCTGAGATATCGCTGTCATGCTAGGAGGACAAGCCGAACGTTAGTATCAGAGCACAGTAAAAAAAAAAAAAAGTAGAATCCTTTAAAAACTGACAAACTGCCCCACCATTTCCACCACCTCCACCACTGCATCCAGGCGAAGATGGTAGAGGAATGTCTCCAGGTCCTTCTTCATCTGGATGGAGTTGTCATCCATCTGGGCCACGGTGAAGATACGCATTCGGCACTTCCTCCACACCTAAAGACATTTCAGAGTGTGCACTTAATTTCTTAGTAAAAAAAAACAGAGCATGCAATTATCGTTTCTTTAATTAACATTTTTTTCCTCATCCTCTGCGATAAAATAAAATGAGATGAAAACAAGTTTTAAGTGAACCCTAAAGTTCGACACACCTTGTGCTGCATGAGCAAGAAAGGCAGCAACATGAGCAGTCCACCATCATGTACGATCCACCACACGTCGATGGTTCCCTCCTTCAGACGCTCTTGGTTGTCAGGGAAACGATCAATGTTTTTAGCAACCAGCAGAGCCTGATGCGCTGATGTCGTCTCTCTGACTGTCTCTGGGGGGAGAAAGAAAAAATGGTGATGTTCAAAGACATCTGCTATTTTCTTCATAAAAATAGGGCAGACATTTGTTCAAATATTTAATTTGAAAAACATAAAAATTTGCACATTTCAAAAAGCAAAATGCCTATGCATGTGGGGATTGAATCAAATCTTAAAGAACTAAAAGGAAACATTATAAAAGGAAGTAGAAAATTCTTTTGGTGGGAAGTTTCTGTGCAAGTTACCTATAAAGTTCTTCCTTGCAGAGGAATCCTGGGCCTGTTTCCAGCCTGCTGGCCAAGCCATGAGGACTGCATTGTGCTTCATTCCTCCCAGTCCTGCAGACTGGATCATTATGGAGAACCCGTCCCGCAGGCTGGACGACACGACGACATGGGAGAAACCTTTCATCTTCTCTGCTGCCATGGCTGTTTTGAGGTTCTGCAGGTGGAGAAACAGAGCAAAGTGGTAAAAAGCCTTGAAAATATGGTGACAGGATGTCAGTGACGATTCTCATTTATCCAGGTGACATGCCAAGACTTAACTTCAAGACATATTGCAAAGCCATTTGTCATGTCTTTCTGCGTATACCATCTGCAGTTTATACAATCTATGTTTAAGCTGCCTTTTGGAATGTCACTGGCTGAGCAGCAGCTTCAGGCCTTTCACCCTTTCCCCTCTGCCTCTGCCAGCCTGGTCATTGCTGCACTTGACAAAATTCATGGGAAAAAAAAACTTTTTTTTTTTCAAAATGGCAGCTTTTCTCCATGTCCCAAAGTGGCACTTGGGGATTTTGATTTTTTTTTTAGCATCATAAGAAATTCTGGACCCATTCCTTTTTAATGACAGTTTTGCCTGCTGTTATTTCATCATTTTATGGCGGGGGTCAGTCGCTATGCCTACAATTCGTTTACATCAGCTGCTAGGTGTGTGCCAATTTTTTCAAGTTTTAGAGTGGCGGGTATGATAAAAGGTCATAAATGCTTTGTTTGCCAATAATTTCAATCAATCTTAGATGAAAATGTTTTCATCCAGGGATTTTTGGCAGGCAGAGCAGAGGACTGATCAGACTAACCTGCTCGCCAGTCTTGGCGTCCTCCTTGTGGGTCATGTAAGTGCCCTCGAGTACCGAGCAGACGATGGTCAGCCCCTTCCCTGCTTTCAGCTGCGATGTGAAGGACAGCAGACGATGATGCTTCACCGCCAGGTCTGAGTCCAGCTTACACAAAACTAGCAGCTGTGGTCTGAACACAACAGTAAAAACAAGAAACGGTGTTTAGTTTGACGAATATGATGAATAAATGTAAAAATAAATTAAAAATAAAAGTACAATTCAAAAAGATTTCAAGTGGTTAAGATTGAAAAAACAATGGATTTTTAGCTCTTATGTAATCTTTTAAATGGTATTCTTTGCTGCCTGAAATGTTTCCAGGCGTGAAAAGATTAATAAAATTAAATATTATTTACCCCAAAATTTAAATTCACATTGTTTCCAAAGTAAGAGGTTTTTCAAAGAGTATTTCCTGAACGTGGAAGAGCATTGTCACCTCCAGTTTTTGGTGTGCAGTGGTGCTTCCTCAAGGTGGATAAGAGCGTACCGCGCTGCATTCAAGGACAAGCCCCTGATCCCGTCGCCCCATTCTTTCACTGCCCTGAAAACAAACAGTGTCACTTGTTTTCCGTTTATTTAGAAAGTCAAAAGTTTGCCTTCTTAATGAGTAATTACTTTATTAAACTGCTGCTAAACACGCAATATCACATTAAAATAGATCATTAAATATTGTTCCAATTGTTCCCTTTACAATCATAACTTTATTGAAAACATGTTTTCTCAGATTTTCTATTTTAACTGGATTTTCAAACTCACCCTCTGTATTCAATGTATTTGTAGATGCATCCTGCTATCACCACGGCAACCAGAGCATAGTACCAGGAGCAGATGAACATGAGGGAAAGGCTGAGACTCATTCCCAGAAAGGACAGAGTCCTGTGGGGGAGAAAAAAACAAGTTTTTAATAGATAGATAACCTTTATCGATAATAATTTTACAGAACAAAAAGATGTTGTTTAGAAAATTCTAGACATTCAAAAAAAAAGCATTTAAACATGTCAAACATCAAAAATGAGCTTATATTTAAAATGTTCAGAATTTTTAAAAAGAATTTAAAATCAAGACAAGTCTATGGGATTTGTCCTCACCAGTGATAGAACTTAAAGCGAGGTCTCCAGTTTGGGGTACAGAGTAGAGTCTGAACAGCACAGGCCAAGTTGACAAAAAGATAACACATGAGGAAAAACCTGAGTAGAGAAAGGAAAACATTTATTCAAAAGGAAAAATTAAAAACTTAGAGGTTGAAAATGAAAGCCACCACCACAATGCATACATAGACAGGATGGGTGCTACATCATCCAGAGAGGCGATGAGGATTCCTATCTCACAGATTCCAACTGTCAGCAGAAGGGCCCAAGTGGGCTCTCCATTAGCCTTCCCATGACCGAAAACCTGGGGAGCAGCAGGGAATTCACTGTTATGAACTACTTTATAAATATTTTACTTAAGGCCCCACTCCGATCATCTTTCGATCTGTTTTCAAAGTATGACGATGCCATTTGTAGGCAAAAAAACAACAACAGAAAAATGTCATTTTCTAGGACATCGTTTCTGTAGAACGGCAGTGGTTCTTTAGAAATTTGCCTCTGAGTTGAGTCAAATTGCAAACTAAAAAAGAAATATATTTAATAGAATTTGCTTTTGGTCAAAGATCAATGTCAGACCCTAAAATTAAACAGGAAAAAAATAAATGAAAAAAAAGAGTAAAAAAAGTTTTTTAAGTACTTACCTGTAAGAATGGGATAATCCCATCACGAGCGATAGCCTGCAAGAGCCGGGGGGCGCCAGTGAGGCTCTGCAGACCTGCACCACAGCAGGAGAAAAATGATCCAATCACAATCACCCAGGGGGATGGCCATGCCAGAACACCTATCACAGGTGTCCTCTTTATTGACTCTCCAAACCTAAAACATCCAAAAAAAGAAATCCAAACAATATTGGGTATATTGATGTTGGAATTCCTAAAAAAAAAAAGCATACTTATCAATAGCAAACAGGTCAATTTAGTGTTTTTGTTTTAACTTGGTTAAATATTTCCTATTGAGCATCAGCAAAAATTTAAGACACTAACTAAAATAAGAAACAGTTTTACTTGTCTCTCAGGACCACTCCTTCAATGCAAGCTCCAAACAAGACCACGAAAGAGATGTCTGATCAGAGTTGAGGCAAAAAAACTGTTGATCACCACAATGGAAAAATGCAGACATTTTGTTTCAAACTAAAAATGACTTTCAGCATCACTTTTATCACATTAAAATGAGGGATACAGATGAAAGAAGAGGTAAGAATGGCCAGGATGGTTCCCACTGGGATGGACCTCTGAGCATCTCTGAGATCACCTGATCTGTTTGAACCCGCCATTATACCTGCAGAAATCCACACACATGCAGACATTTCATGTATTGAAAACACTTAAACAAATATACAAATAAAGTTTTGGGATATTTTCATTGAATAAAAAAACCCCACACAGTTTAGCCTTGTTTACCATTGAGAGGTCCGGTCTGGTATTGAATGTTTCTATTATAATATGAACCCATTAAGCTAGAGAGAACTATGCCATTTTTGGACCCCTGTTGGTTGGTCCATAGATTAATGGAACAGACCCGTTAGGGCGGAGCTACTGTCATCACACAATCAAACCTGTTGATTGCCGGAAGGTCATTATGACAAAACAAAGCGCCAAACCAGCACCAGCTTCTTTCTCTTCGTCGCATGCAATTTTGTCTCAAACAACATCAAATAACTTGCATATAAAAGCAGAGCAGAAAAAAAAGGTGCTGCTAGATGACCTTCATTGTTCTTGATAGCTTCATTTTGCTGTGGTCGTCCCACTATGAAGCAACGCTACTCAATTGGTCAAGAGTTCTAGGGGAGCCTAAATCCAGGCCTCGAGGGTCATTGTCCTACAGGTTTTCCAACCAACTTGTCATTGAAGCTCCTTTTCGGCTAAACACACCTGATCCAGGTAATCAGCAGCAGCAGATAAGGCAGGGTTTCTGGAAAACCAGCAGGAGGCCGGCCCCCTGAGGCCTGGATTTGGGCATCCCTGGAGACCCTGCATGCGCCGTAACAGTCCAGCTTTGAGTGGAAACACTTGCCTGAATTGCCTGGACTATTCTAAACTGGATTGGACTGTGCCATTCAGTGCAAACAAGGATTTTGAAACATGACCAGAACAAAAAGTACCAAAAATCTTCTCCAAAGTGCATTTCAAAATGTATTTCCTTTTATTTAATGGCTTATTTATTTCTCCTTGTTTAATTTGTTAGTAATAATTACCTGTTACAGATGGGAAGTAGATCCCCACCAGCAGCGTGAAGAAAGTAGCGATGTCACTGAAGACATAGTTTTGCTCTTTGTCAGTCTTTGGGGTTGGAGCTGGTACTGAGGGCTGGTTTTGCTTCTCTATTACCTCTCTAGCTGGACCGTAATTGCTCCATAGGTTTTCTGAGAAAAGAAATTAAAGGCCATTGCTATGAGGAACCAGACCAGCTTTTGGCTTGAAGATGAAAAAATGGGAAGGTTAAGCTGAATTTGCTGTTCACCTTTGATGACCCCACTCAGCAGCCCAGGTATGGCTTGTATCTCTGTTAAATTATTTAAGGTAAAGTATTCGTCACAGGTGGCGTTGGGATAATGGCCGTCGCAGAAGATGTCCCAGAGCTTGGTGGGGACGGTTCTGTTTTTTATGATCTCCACCTTGGCACACTTTTCAAACATTTCATTCTTTAGAGAGCGGTTCCCCAACAGGCAGACGCTGCAAATGAGAAAATGGAGAATGGAATCTTTAATTATTTGGATGGAAAACCAATGGCGGCAAGCTGCTTATTTCACAACACTGGCACATCCAATAAATATAAAGAAAACCATTAAAAACTTTCAAAGATAAAAATCTAATAACTAAAAATACAATATAACATATGTGAAGGAAATTGTTTATTATTAACATTGTTTCAATGTATATGGTTTAATGTATTTGTTTAAATGTTAACTCAGATTGACTTTTGAACCTTTTTAGAAAACAGTTGTGTGTTTGTTCATCTGCTTCTCATCCCAGCAAGGATGAGGGGGTTTTACAACACACTGTCCTGACTTGATAAGAAATACTGTTTGAAGTTAGAATCCACCTAAAGGGGTCATTATACAACACCCCCTAGTGAACTTTTCTCTTTGTCTTGAAATTGTTACCTCCTTCTTGTGTTCTTAATAAAAGCAGCACAAGGAGAGGCAGATCCTTTGAGAAGAGAAGCGTGGTGGACGTTTTCCGTCACATTTGCTCCTCTCCCTCGTGCATGAGAAACTTGATTCTTGTTGTGGTCTGTTGTTTATAATTGTGTTTTTCTTTAATGTCTAGATGCATTTATTTGACAACATAAAAAAATTAAATTCAATGAAGTAGAGTTAGGACTTTGCCTGCCATGGAAAAAAACGTTAAATGCTCTCAGTGGTTTGTAAATAACAACAAAAAACGAGTCATATACCAGTGGTGTTCAAGTAACCCTAACCTTTGTTTATGTTATTATATGTAATTTTTCACTTTTAAAAAATATTATAGTTTCATGAATCGTGGCTTATTTATACCAAAACTATTACAGAAATGAGCCCTGACATTCCTCTAAGAAACCAAAAGGTTTACATCCAGATTTGGTGCATCGTAACCCTTGTGCTATCCTAGGCACTTTAACATTGGGAGTTGGGTCATCTAGACCCACTAGACAGTGCGCTGAACCTTTTTCTTCAATGATTTGTGATCTTCACTGGTGTCCATGGATTACATGAAATCTTTCCACCTTTATCCACCTTTGTCATGGTAGGGAGAACACGTCAATGTAAGGGTGGGGTCATCTAAGATAGCACAAGGGATAATGACTTTGATGTGTTCCAAGGACCAGACATACTGTAGGAAGGAACTCTTTAGGAGACAGTTATCAAAGATGGAACAGCTGTTCAAGCCTTAACCTTATCACGAATGTTTAAATAGATCTAAGAAATATCTTTTCTCCATGCTTCTCTTCTGCCATCATAGTTTAAAACTGACAATGTGACGATAGAATTGACATTTTGAGCAAAACCAGAAAGAGTTACTGGAAACAGAGTGATTAAAATATTCCTAAATTGGATTATATTGTAATAAATTACTTTAAATCAAAAATGCTGTGGGTTTTAGATTTGGTTCTCTTGTTTAGAGTCATGCTGGGTTTTCAGATTTTTTGTTTACAGTTTACTATCGTGTTGCTTTGTTTTTTTTGTTCTTTCTCTTCCTCTGTGCCACAAGCGAGCCAGATAAGTGTTGCTGACTATCTGTTGTTTTTCAGTCGATTATCCACTTAGTAGGTCTGTGATCCTAATGGCACTTCATCACGTCACGCATACATGCATGTTTGAATCTTAAGGCCATGTCAGTCAGTACGCACATTTTGTGCATTTTCCAGGTATGAAATTTCGGTCTTTTGTGATAAAGCGTGATATATGCAATTCATAAAGTTCGTCCCGTGTCGATGTGCGCAGATGTCCGCTGAAGGTTTCAGCCGACGGGTCTTTACGTGTATTTGGTTTTGAGCTGTTCAGAAATTTTGGCCTGTTGAGAATTACACAGTTTGGGCTTATTTTACATAGTTTATACGCAATTATTACGTAAATCTTGTGCAGTTGTGTGTGATTTCTGCAGGATGTATACACAAATTTGTGTCTTTCGACACGTGTCTAACGGACTTCTGATGTATGTACCAACGACATATAACTGTGCGTATACGGTGCATTTGTCCCTTTAAAATTACGTAATTGACGCACAAATCCCGAATGAATTGCATATAAACAGCGCAATAATCACGCACGGTTCATGATTTACATGATTTACATGTTCTTTGTGTGGTTTATTCGTACTTCTTCTGTGGTTTTAACGTGGTTCACTCATGATACCTCTGTGAAGATTTCACCTAAAGACCTCAACTTTTCTCACTTTTTCTACGTATATTCACGTATGACTAATTTTCATCAGTGCGATATGAGTTAAATGTACGAAGTGGCTGTGGGACACGGCATTAAAGTCTGTTTGATTTCTTTGTCTGTTCACCGTTGGGTTCTTTAAGCACATTTAAATGTAGTTACTAGATTTTTATAACATTTTCCTCTGATTTGTATTAAATCTTCTACATTTAGGTCTTTCATTAACCAAGTCCAGGACATTAAACTCATTTAAAGACCCTGGTATTTATATTGAGATATTTATTTACCTTTTAGTGGTATTTAACACACCCCAAGATTACATACACAGAAATAACCTACCAATCCTACAATTTCCAATTGGGAAACCAGATTTAATTTAATCCCTAATCCTTAGTATTATTTTTTTATTTTTTTATTTAAGGTGTTTTTTTTTAGTTTCTTTGTCTTGGTTTGATGATGATTTCAAGACTATTTTTGTGTGTGTTTTGTTTTGAAAGGTTCTTCTTTTGTTTGTCACTCACCTAAACTCCGGCGGTTCAATCAGGGTCTTTATAGCTCCTGCGTAGGTGGCCATGATGGATAGAATCACACAGGATAGAAACACAAGAGCCAGCTTGTTCACATACCTGAGGACAAAAGAGGTCCAGTACAACGTGAGCCAGTGTGCCGGTGTCGGCGTTCACCGGCGTCCAGGTGTGCGTACTCACTTCACTCCCACAAACACAACTAGCGCCATGAGGAGAAGACAGCAAGTGCCGTAGACACGCATGTTGTTGTGCTTGGCGTCTTCAGTGTTGTCTTTGAACACTGTAGCTGTTGGAACAATGTAGATCTGATGGCAAGGAGGAAGAGCAAAAAAAACACATTGTGAGTAGGCCGATCAGTACAAGTTAGCATTGGGCTGGCTGAAGTAAAGCTGACACACCAGCAGAATCTCTATGGTACCCAGGATGTACAGAGATCCAGCAAAAGTGGTTCCCAGGTAGAAACAGAGACCAACTGCTCCCCCAAATTCTGGGCCCAAAGATCTGGAGATCATGTAGTATGATCCTCCAGCTGTGGAGAGAAACAAAAAGCAACTTCTGTAATGTTTAGAAAGTTCCTATAATTAATACAATATTTTTAGCAAATCTTGACGGTGTTCTTAAAATCAGTATCAGTTTTCTATTACTTTGGTAATTGAAAATAATAATGACCTCAAAATCAGCAATTAATAGCATTTGGAAAATTTGCAAATAGGATGACTTAAGTCAGGGGTGTTCAAACTTTTTCCAAAGAGGCCCAGATTCAGTGTGGTGAAAATGTGTGAGGGCCAACTACTTAGCCTGTATTCTTGGTAATCTGAACTGTTGAATGAACATTTTCTTGCAATGGGATACTTTTCATTTCTTTGCATAGAACAGAAATAAATCTAAATACATTTTTACTAATATTACTCTGAATTTCACATTTGAAGACTAGAAATAACATTTAAAAATAGTCCTTTCATTAACATTAAATCTGGATTCACATGAAATGGTACATAATATTCACAATTAAATGCTCGCTGTAAACTTTTAAATTAAAATTATGTGAGCTGGAAAATAACACAAATAGTTATCTAGTTCAAAAGTAGAAACCACTGTAGTTTTGATCAAAGAAACAAATAAACGTGTTCTTCTCGTTGGGCCTTAAGGCTCTGAGGGTCAAGTAGCCACAAATTGTTGCCACAGGTTTACCATTTATCACGTGATTCAACCAATCACAATCAAGAAAGTGTACTTCTTAGAAGGTGATGGGGGCCACATATTTTAAAACAGGAGTCTGTGGGCTGGTAACATTCTGAATGGAGGCTGCAATTTGCCCACTTACCAGACTTTGGACATGCACAGTTTTAAGTGGTTTTAGCTTACCTGGTACAACTCCGTTGGTTGCTATGGCGCTCATTGAAATTGCAGTGAGAAAAGTCTGCATCAAAATCAAGAAAAAGCTGATATTAAAATGTGAGGAAATGCCCAAAATATTTACTGTAAATAACTTTAAGAGACTATTTAGGTTTAAAATTCAGACAATATTTTTCATCAATGGGAAAAGGATAACAAACTATTGCTGTTGCATCGCCAGATTGGGAAAGTAAATACATCTAATGCATAATTTATTTTAATTACTGTTTGAATCACATTATTTTCAATGAGTTTCAAAATATTTAGCCCAATTAGGGAATCCCTGCTTGTATTATTCCTTTTGCGTCCTTGTTCTTAACCCTGTCTTATGCATACTAAAAATATGTGAGACATTCTTTGAAAGCTTTGTGGATTTTGAGTGCTAGTAACTTTAAACATAAATTTAGCTAAATAGATAACACACACACACTTCTTTTAATTACAAGAAAAACTAAGGTCTTTCACTTGTGCTCTGCTTTTACATTTTTTTAATAACTCTTAAGTAATTTGCACTTATGCTAATTATTTTAGAATTAAGTATTTCCTAGACATTTGTATAATTTATAGCCTATTTTCTGCTTTTCATTTTCAACATTTGTATAATTTTGTGTTAATTGAAACAAACTGTATTTTTCTAGGTTTTGTGTTTCAAACAGGCAGTTTTATTTGCATTTGTGGTAATGTTTTTGGATAAATTTGAGTGGATCTTTCAACTTTTTGGCTGTTTTTTCCTCTCTGGCCAATTATATCTCAAGCAAATAACTTTTTTGTTGTCTTTTTACCATTTTATAATTCTAAGCATACTTTATTTTATTCTGCACTCACACTTGGAAATGTAACTTTTCTTATATTAACAAGTCAGATCCTATAAACTACAAAGTTTGACTTATAGGTTCATTTTGAAATTTACTGAATTTGTAAAAAAAAAAGTGTGCAATAGGTGTATTGTCAAGTCTGACCTTAGTAAGTAAAAACAGAACAAATACTGTTCATTGATGCTATTTTTAGTTTGGCACAACACATAAAAGGAACTTAGATCATTACATTTAATAACAAAAAAAAACTTTTATAACCTCTTTGGGTATAAAAGCACTTGGGTGCATTTTATTCTCATCACTTGACTGCAGGGCAAGTTTAATTCAAACAGTTGGTCCTCTGTTTGTCCTCTTGATACCTCATTTTTCTGGTCATTGCATCAAGGATTAATTGTTAAGGTCAGACATGTCATATTATAGTAAAAAAAATCTAAATACATTGCTTTCTTAATTTTTTTCTAATTGGGCTGTTCAAACATGCTACCTCAGTTTCTCAGGTGATCACAGGTGGTTCCAAAATTCTTCAAACTCTCACTTACACAAATGCAACACATAGAGACAATGGCGAAAGACCCCAGGATTCCCGCTGCCCCGACAATCCAAGTGAGGCGCAGGAAAAGGATCACTCCCAGAATGTTCTGCAGGCAGGGCAGGTAAACGCCGATGAACGTTCCCATTTGGGGGATCTGCAGATGGGGGGGGGGGGGGGGGGGGTTACAGAATAAGATTTTTAAATATTAAATACTGAACTTACAAATTCTCTTTTTAGAAGCTCAAAGTGCAAAAGTCTGCTGGCAGGAGTGACACAAACATTGCATCCCAATTGAAGAATGGATTCACTCTGAGCAGATTTACTTACTTCCCAATGTATTCAGGATCACTTACCCTTTTTTTAGGTAAAAATGGTTGGTCCCGTTTGTCTAAATGCTTCAAATTCTCCATTGTCCATATCCAAATGTCCAACATCTCCCTAACAGATCCCAGTCTGTTTCTAATGCTTCCTTTTTTCCTCCCTTTCAGTTTGTCCGGTTCATTCTGTCTCAAGGTTCAGATTAAAAGCCCTCAGCTATCATTCAGGGGGTGTGTTTTAAGAGTGTTTTACTGTCTTTGACATCAAGACTCCCAATGTTCTGTCTTCTCATGACTGCACAACAAGCAAGTATTGTTTTTTTTTTTTTTTTAATTGCGTTTTCAGAATTCAGCTTCTTTGTGTCAGATTTTTGCCACAAGGAATGTGGATAAAACAGCAATGATAGTTTGTCTGCATACCCAAATCAAATTTACAGCTTTTTGCTCACTGCAAATCAGTTTGCTTGGAAAAAAGTGGAAATCAGTGGATGGATTACACATCCAGAGGATTTATTTTGCACAGTAGAAAAATAATGTGGAGGGCGGCAACATTAAGATGTTATTGTGTTCTATGTTGCTGCTCTTTGCTACTGTTCTGGGTTCAGAGTGGTGCACTGTATGAATGGTGAACATGATTAGAGGATTATGGATGGAGCTGGAGGAACAAGGCAACATAAAGGTTGTTGGCAGAGTGGGAAGCCTCAATAGAAGTTCATTTTGTTGCTGTGTCTGCTGTGGAAGTGCGTTAAAACTATTTTAATGATTCACTCCAATTGGTGTTTTTAATATGTTCTTGTGGCACTTTACTCATGCCTTTTAGAAAATTGAGTTTAAAATTGAATTTCTGAGTTTTTTTTTTTATTGAAATCCTTGTGAATCAGTGGCAGATGAAAAAATTCAGTTGGAAAAAGCTCGTAGTTACGTAGATGCCACAAGCCTCCTGTCCCGCTGCACCCTGATGCATCCACTTGTTGACAAATAGATCCATGTTTGTCTTTGTTTTTCTCATCTGAGCTGGTATCTGGCTCTAAACTGTGCGGCTGGATAGCTCCAGTATAGCTCGACATTTTTGTTGCACTGGTAATGTTAGGTTGGGGTTGTGAGGGGCCGTAAGCTAGCAGTAGAGCGGGTATATAAACTGATAGATGATGGGAAATAGGGGCAGGCTTACTCTGCGTTAACATTTCTAATGAACTCCTGCCGCATTGCCAAAACTATGTCCTAGAAAACAACCGTTTTTGTTTTTTGTTTTTGTATTTTGGCAAAAAAACAGCATAATCATAATGAAAACTTTTTAAAGCTTTTTTAAGAGAGATCAAAAGATGATCGAAGTGGGACTGATAAATGTCTGTAGCAGAAATGGTGATTCTTTTTGACTCTTATTACGCTAGCTGTCACACATCTGGATGGTGACATTTGTTCTCTGCAGGGAGGAAGGTGAGCTGCAGACACAACTGCGCTTGGAAACCATTTGGTGGTTTAACCTCCAACCCTTAATGGTTTTTTAGCAGGGAGGCATTGGGTCCCATTTTATGTGTCTTTGACGTAACTCGACTGTGGTTTTAAACCCATGACTGACCAGTCTCAGGCCAGACACTCTTACACTAGAACACTAAGGTGGTCCATGGTCTTTTTTTTGGTAGTTATTATATTCAATTTCATTTCAATTCAATTTCAATTTAATTCAATTTTATTTATATAGCCCCAATATCGCAACAACAGTCGTCTCAATGGGGTTCGTACCAATAATTGTAAAGTAAACATAAAATTATAAGGATCAACAATACATAGAATTCAATGGGAGAATTCTAAACTAAACTAAATCAACTATCACAGAACACAGTGACACAATAAATTCAAATCGCTCTTTGAACTATTCAATTATACCAATTAACGTCACTAAATTTTTGGGGAAAAAAAGTACTCTTAAATACCAAGAAAACTATTATTTTGACAAGGCAGAAAAATAAAAAGATAATCAAAGTTAGGATAAGGTCAAGAAGTCTTTTTTTATAAACATAGATTGCTGTGTCAATCTTGGAAGTTTCTAATAGTGTTTTAACTTTTGGATTTTTTTTCAATAAAATCCTTTCCCTCATGTATTTTAACTATATTTGATATCAATTTTAAAAGAAAAAGAGGGGAAAAACATTTTTTCTCTTGTTATAACCTTAAATAGTATTGACACAGTAAATGTAGGATTAAAGAACACCCTGCACTTTTTACCACTAGGATACACACACACACACACACACACACACACACACACACACACACACACACACACACATACACACAAGTCTATTTTCACAATCTCAAACCATCTTAAGAAAAATGTCTTGTTTCAGATTTAATAAAAATCTTTTTTTTAAATTGTTTAAAACCTGCTTTTGTTCTTTATTCTGGAAGAAACTCAGTTATATCACATGAATCTCAACTGATTACATGTGAGTAAATTTTAAAAGGCCTTAGTGACTTGTTACTTTTCCACATTATAACACCTCTGTCTGAAGTCGCAGTAAAAAGCCAAAGATATTCTCATCTACCACACTGACTCTTTGATACTTTTTTCTTTAATCCTTTTTTCTTAAGGCCTTGTACGGGCGCCATAAAACTAAAAAGAAAAGAAAATCTATTCATCTCAAGTTGAAGGGTTTACGACATGCCCCTGGTGATCATTGTAACTCATAATACTGACAAAGTTAGTATTAAAGTGGTGCAACTTCAAGAAAAGGCCCCAACCGGTGAAAATAAGAAATATGAACAAAATAAAAGGATTTCTTCATATTCTTTCTTTTCATAGTTATAACAACTATATATCTTTTGGTAATAGTCTCTTGTTCTGCTTTTGGTTTTTAAAATTGGAATATGTTTTCATGTTAAGCAATTTGGGTAACATTAGTTGCAAAAATGCTATAAAAATGGATTTGATGTGATTTGATTGATTTGATATGATTTAAAACAGCACGGTCAAGACCAGTGAAAGAAAAAGGGTCTGAAACAGCGAATAAAACCTGATTCAGAACCAGCAAAACATTTATTAGAAGATGAACTGGACCCTCCATTTAGTCCATTTTAATACTTGGAAAGTTGCTGAGAACTAAAAGAATGTCAATGCAAGGGTTGTATTACGGCGGTCCTGAAGTCCAAATGACATCAATAAATCACAGCAATGCAAAAACATATTAAGGATCACGTCAATCAAAAACAACTAAAACAACATATTTTAGAAATCATCAACATAAAAAAAAAAATGAAAAAAACATTTCAGATAATTAAACGATTTTCCAGAAATAAAAATAAAGTGTTAAAAACTAAAAAATAATGAGAAACTGGAAAAGGCAGGTATTATGTGATGTCACTGACTGAAAAATAAGGTTTGAGTTTTAAAGAAGAGGGACAGCAGAAAGAAGTTTTTCCCCAAACTGTGGTAAAGTGTTGGTTTTTTGCATTGGATGTGACCACAAGCTTAAAAAAACCTCTCCTGTTGGAAGATATACCAAAAAAGTGAACAAACGTAATCATCCAATCAGTGACGTGTCATAATTTTCTGGTTTCTTGTTTGATTTTGATTTCTGGAAATTGCTTTTGTTTTCCGAGAGGTTTTTTTTTCTTTTCTTTTTTTGTTTTGTTTCATATTTGGATTTACATTTTAGTTTCTGGAATAATGTCTTGGTTTCTAAAATACTAGTAGGTATGATTTGAACTTCAAGGCCGACGTAGTCACATCTATCATAAACTTTAAACATCGGAACAGTTTTAATTTGATTCCTTTTTTGTTTACGTTTTTTTGGTTATGGCCTGATTTAAAATTACCTAAACAACTGAAGGATGATAAAAAGAATATAACCCAGAGGAATAATAATATATTATCATGGTCAAAGAGCTGGGGAGCATTAGTTTTTAATGTACAACCGTGTGCAACAAAGGCCTACAATCCCCTTCAAGTTTATGCTTGTAAGCTGGGTTCAATGTCGGAGAAATATATAACTCTAGTCTGATTAAAGACTGTACCACGACAGGGGCTCTTCTGTTTCCATCCTCGGCCTCTTCGTGCTCGCGGACGCCTTGTGTCAAGTTGGTGTAATTGGCCAGTTTGTTGAGAAGAGACGACACCATAGGAGTGCTGTCCATTTCCTCCTGGAGACAGAAGGAGAAATACACAGACATTTAAACCCAACCATAAAGATTTTATTTTCATACCTCTAGATCCCTTAGTTTAAATAAACATACAGTACATATGGATACATGTTTATTTTATCATTATTTATACTGTTCATTTTTATTTATGGATGTACCTCAAACAGAGCCATGTTTTTGCCGTCATAAGAGATTTGTCCGTCGTCGTCTGAGTTGAGAAATGGAGTTGTCTCTCTCTGACTTTCATCCCCTTGTGAAATAATGACAACAACAACAGGATCAAAATAATACAAAATACAGTTTATTTGCCAAGCTAAGTCCTATGTTTTCTGACATGGAGTGATGGAGATGGGAAGTGTTCTGATATCCCATATATAACCTTATAACTCAAATCAATGGTTTTACTGGAATTGATTCATTTCTAACTTTAAATTTTGGAGTTTTAATCAAGTTTATATTAAGTCATTCCTCACCCCCTCTCACCCACGGAGGGTGGCCTCTCACACAAGCTCGGGTCCTCTACCAGAGGCCTGGGAGCTTGAGGGTCTTCCACTGTACCTTCGCAGTACCCTACGACTGCGCTTTTCTGGACTGAGAGGTCTTACCAGACAACTGCTTTAGCCACTCCTCCAGCTTGGGGGTTACTGCCCCGAGTGCTCCAATTACCACTGTCACCTTCACTTTCCCGGCTTTCTCCAGTTCTTTCTGACTTCTTGGTATTTCTCCAGTTTCTCATGTTCCTTTTTCTTGATGTTTCCATCACTTGGCACTGCCACATCCACCACAACGGCTTTCCTATGTTCTTTATCAATATAACCCTTGTAGTCTGTATCTGGAAATCCCAGGATCTTTGCTTTCTAATTCTATATATATATAAATATATATTTATTATATATGCCCCTCTCACCCTTCCGCGGGTGGTTTGTCACACAAGCTCAGGTCCTCTACCTCTACCAGAGGCCTGGGAGCTTGATATATATATATATATATATATATATATATATATATATATATATATATAGGCTGTGCAGGCTGTGCAAAGAGGCACCTGAAACAATCCAGCACATAACTGCAGCGTGTAAGATGCTGGCAGGTAAAGCATACATGGAGCGCCACAATCAAGTGGCTGGAATAATATACAGGAACATGTGTGCAGAATATGGACTGGAAACCCCAAGGTCAAAATGGGAAACACCCCCGAAGGTGGTAGAGAATGAAAGGGCAAAAATCCTGTGGGACTTCCAGATCCAGACTGATAGGATGGTAATGGCGAACCAACCAGACATTGTAGTGGTGGATAAAGAACAGAGGAAAGCCGTTGTGGTGGATGTGGCAGTGCCAAGCGATGGGAACATCAGGAAGAAGGAACATGAGAAACTGGAGAAATACCAGGGACTCAGAGAAGAACTGGAGAAAGCCTGGAAAATGAAGGTGACAGTGGTGCCTGTGGTAATTGGAGCACTCGGGGCAGTAACCCCCAAGCTGGAGGAGTGGCTACAACAGATACCTGGAAAGATCTCAGACATCTCAATCCAGAAAAGCGCAGTGCTAGGAACAGCTAAGATACTGCGCAGAACCCTCAAGTTCCCAGGCCTCTGGTAGAGGACCCGAGCTTGAGTGAGAAACCACCCACGAAAGGGTGAAAGGGGCAAGTTTTTTTTTTTTTTTTTTTATATATATATATATATATATATATATATATATATATATATATTCCAAGACATGAAAAGCAGTCTTGGGCTTTTCATGCCAACGTTTTGGATCTGGCCTGCGGGAATTCCGACGGTGGAATGGGAGGTACAGTACTGTCAGGCCTTGTTAGTTCTTGACCCTTCGCTGCCCTCTACTGTTCCTGTTTGGTGTATTTTCCCTTTTGGTTCTTTGCTTGCCCTCTCCCTATCTCTCCTCCACAGGTGTTTAGAATGAGGCAGGGCATCTTGCCATACCTGCAACTCCTCACCCCAACAGCATTTAAGACCGGTTCCTCCAGCTTTTTCCTGCCAGTCTGGCTGCTTACCTCAAGTGGCATTGAGCCCACATCTGAGTTTGCCTCCCTGGCCTTTTATCATTATCCTAATCGGATCTTTTTTTTTCTGTTCTGACCTTGCTCCTACTGGACTCTCTACAGCCACTGACCTGCCTGCCCCCCCACCCCCCACCCCTGGATTCCCAGCAGTTCTTCTCTAATAAATATTTTGTTTTATATCAACCATCACCTCTCTTTATCTGACCATGAAAGGGTTTTTTTTTAATTGTTCCACACTGTTGCAGTGATTTCCATAAATTCTCAGTATGTGATATTAATGCTCTCTTGGTTAGACAACCTCAAAATGTTGATCATGTTAACTTAAAAATAATAAAATTTTAAGTAAAAACAAAGCACTGCGTTGCATGTAAGACTATAAAAAACTTGTAACTATTTAAAGAAAATGTGATTATTCTATTTAAATCTTCATTTATCAGCATTCCGATTATTTCTGAATGTCTAGTGACATATATAGTACTTATTTGCATTTTTATGCCTTACTGTAAAAACGTTTAAATACATTTAAAGTGCTCATTTTTTGAGCCATTTTTTGACCTGAAGAGCTTTTGAACACATCGTGGTCACAGTTTTGCCGTAGAGTGCACAGATGCTCACTTGATACTTACTTACTTCTTTTCCTAATTTTAGCCTTCAGTAAATGTACCTTGTACTTGTAATCAATACTGATGCATTTACCTGAACTAACATGGTTTACATTTGACAGCAGGAGGAGCAAAAAGCATCAAATGAGCAAAAGCCAGCATGTTGCTGTCAGAAATCAGAGTTCTGTCTTCCCGTCTGGTCACCAGAGTGAACCATCGCCAGAGTCCTGAATGCACTTTATCTCCCAGCAACCCCAGCACACACTTCCTGGATGCTGAACACCTGACTCTCATTCCCTTAATAAACCACAGCATGCTCAAACACTGCACTGAGTGAAGCTCAGTGTGAAGTATTGATTGTGCCACTCTGCCTTTATTACCGAGTGTTGTGATTGGAGCTGGTCTTCTGTTTTCTGACCCTGTTTGCCTGCCGACTGCCTCGACTCTCGCCAGGATCCTGATTACCCTGTCTCTTCTCTGATACTCTCAAGCCTGTTATTGACCCATGCCTGACCCTGATTTAGCTCTGTGGACTTTTAGCTGAGCTAATAAACCTGCCACAGGGGGAAGGAACAAAGATGGTGTAAATGGTGCAGAAAAAAGTAGTCGTCTCTAAAAGATTTTTTCAATTGAAACTAAACTGATACAGCCAAAATAAGCAAGAACTGATCCACTTGATGAAAAGATCAGCATTACTTAATCTAAATATCCCCAACTGACATGTATTTATTCTACTTCTGCTTTGAATGTGTGATTTTTAGGAAGCTGAATTGTTACAGGAGAGCTGGGATGTTTTTCTGGTTCTTCGAGCCAAATGTTGTGCTGTAATAATATATATTTACAGTAAACATGGATCAAATCTGAGTTTGTTTTGGTAACCAGTTTGACTTTGCAACAGTTTCTCTCCCTCTGCCAGCCAAGATGACTTCATTTTAGTTTAGTGGAATTGTTACCAGAAGATGTTTTGAACTTCTGAAAGTCACAAAATGGAGTGTGACAAACACCTACAACAGGATTGTAATATTCCAGCATTTAGGGACATTTGTTCTCCACTGCCCTACTAGGAAGAAAATGCTCAATATTTTCTTGGATTATTGAAATGCACAAGAAGTGTTTTTTTTTTCTTTTCTTTTTTTTTTTTGCTGCGAGAAAGTTTTTTCTTTTTTGCAAAAGGCTTGCAACAAACAAAACTGTTTGTGCGTAATTAAGTGTTTGATAAAGTCTGGAAGACAAGTGCACTACATTTTCAAACTATTCTACTTTTACTTTATAAAGAAGCTTAACACAAAAAGACATGGTAAAAAGTAAGAGGAGTGACTGTAAAATAGTTTCACTTGAAGTTCAATTCACTTCTTCAGTCTGTCTGACTCTGTTTCTGCACAGAAAAAATGTTTTCAGCATGAAGTTAGAGCCTCAGCCATGATCAAATTACCTATCAAAGTAGGTCTGGCCTCAGTGTTGGCATGCAGGAAATACCTGAAACCGTTTTTGTCTGCCTCCATTTATAAAGGATCACAAAGATCTTCAAGAGTCTAATCCTTACAAAAATGAGAACAAAACTGCTATTAGCTGGACCATGTTTGGAAAACTACTTCTTACGCCTAAAGGCAATGAAAAGAACTATATTCAACACAACATATAGAACAACTAATATATATAATATAGTATATATAACAACTAATAGACTGAAGAAACTGATTAGAAGAGCTGGCTCTGTAATCGGATGTAAAATGGACACGTTTGAAGCTGTAATGGAGAGGAGGACTTTAAATAAGTTCATATCCATCATGGATAATCCGGAGCATCCTCTCCATCCTGTTCTTGACGGTCAGCGGAGCACCTTGTCCAAGAGGCTTAGGCAGCTTCGCTGTCACACCAACCGCTACAGGAGACCATTCCTACCTCGCTCCATTGGACTCAATAACCTGTCATCCATTTGCAATGGATAAACTCATTTGAGGTTTGTCTGTTTTTCTCCAGAGCTGTCATGCAAACCAATTGTTTTTCACTGATGGTTCTTTTTCTGATGTTTTGTTCTGTTTTTCTATTGTCACCCATTGTTTGTGTGATTGTATCTTTGAGCCTAACGCGGACGCTGCAACAACCCTATTTCCCAACCTGGGATCAATAAAGTATCTTTATCTTTATCTTTTTCTACATGCAGGTATCAGATTACAGCAGGATGGATTTGTAGAGGATATATGGGATTTCTCCTAAACCTGCACATATGAAAATGATTTTCTTAGAATTCAATTATAAAGTATGGAACCCGTGATCTGACATAGGTAGTAAAAAAAAAGAAATTCGTTCCCACGAAAAAATTTATTCCAAAATTCAATCCAACTCCTATCTTTAACAAAACTGCCTCAGCATGTACAGCTATTAGCTACAGCATTTTCAGCCGTCAGCTTCAGCATCTTCAGTGGCCATGCTCAGCTATTGTTATTTCAGCATTCGTACTTGCATTCTCGCAGGCAATGCTACTTATCTAGTTTTATGATGTCTTTAAATCGTAAAATTCCATTTCCTAAGGTAAAGTAGTTTAACTGGACACAAGAATTCACCCTTGTGTTGGAGGTCATTTGTTGTCTTTGTCCTCTAGTTTTTCCAGTGTACTGTGTTTCTGCATTATTAAAATGCTTCAGTATCTAAGATTATGGAAAAAAAATCATTTACACCATCTTTTCTTTGGGGCTTTACCTTAAAAAAAAACACAAACCAATTGTTTACCCCTTTTTCTACAATTTCACTTGTCTTTTTGGGAGTCTGCAATACTTCTCTGGCGTTTATCATGGACCCACAGTCGTACACCAGAACCAAGATAAGACTAAAGGTTTTGAACCATCAATAAGGGCTGCAAACACATTGGGAGTGACGCCCTGCCCCCCTACCACATTACTTAAGCTGCCCTGCAAGTTCGAGCTGGTTGAAAAATGAGGAGTTTTCAGTTTTTTCTTCAAGTCAGCGTTTATGCGCTGTCTAACATAATGAGTCATTCAAAGTCATTTATTTTATCATCCCAGCACACCTACACAGTCTTTTATTATGCTGGGATCTATTAGATTGCTCCACAAGGGCTCTCTTTACAGCTAAACATTAAAGTAAAGTGTGTTTCTGCTCTAGTACTTCAGTTTACCTGGATGAAGTTCCTGAATGCTGTCCACGCTTTTCGCTTCCTGAAAGATGTTGTCAAAACTGACAGGTTTACTCTCCTCAGCAGCAGCAGAAGCAGCAGCAGAAGCAGCAGCAGCAGAAGCTCCATTGTTGCTGCTGTCATCCTCCACGGGCACAACAGTGAAGTTTGTGGGCATCTTTGCTCCCAAAAACAGCTCAGAGGACGCACCGGATGCTGAGTACCGAGAATGTGTCTTCTGCCGAACTTTCACCCCAGCTAGAGAGGCTTTAGGAAGTTAAGGAAAATGTGTTTTAAAGTCCAACCACAACATGGCACTTACTCCACTCTTTGTTTCCTCAGTCTTTGTGGCGTCCTCTCAACCGAGGGTGAAAGGACCGCCTCCTGCACATGAGGCAGGCCAAAGTTCCTCAGTGTATTCCGACACTCTTCTCCTTCCTTGTTCTTTTCCCTCCCTTTTTTTTCACATAGCTCCAAGGCTATTGCCCCATGTGACCCTCTGTTTACCATCTGAACAGATCCCAGACGTGGTAAATTCCTGAAGCTCCTCCCTTTTGTCAGATGGTCCCACTTTTCCCTCTCATGCCTTTCAACCAAAGTGAGGGGTGTGACGCCAGAACCAAGTTAACCCCCAAATGAGAATCATTTGTTTTTGTTTTTTCCGGTCTCTAGGAGTTGGTTTCCTCGTCACTCCCTAAGGCGAGTAGCTGTCTCAGGTTTCCTCCAGGTAAACAAAATGGGAGTTTCCTTTCCCACAGGGCATTCTGGGTAACTGTGACGTGGTGGTGTTCATCTCAGACAAAACGCTGACTCTTTCTCAAGTGCAAACACTGTAGCAGCAAAGGAAACACCTTGGAAGTCGTAAACGATGACTTTCCTGGGCACCGGTGTGTTTTACAACAGAACATTACATGGAAAAAGGAGTGTGCTTTGACTAACAATAGGCATTCTGGATGTGGAAATGACAGTTTCATTGGCATTTTCCCCACTGTGTTTTTTTTAATACACAGTAAACAACCTTTATGTGCATTATGCAACTGAGTACACCGCAAACTGTTTAAAGATTTCAGAACTTGTTTTTAGACATTCAGGATATTTTACCAGGTTTTAAACTGGTTTAACTTCTCTTTGCCCTAAAACTTTCCAGGTTTTTCTCAAAATCAGCACAGGTGAGAATTTTTCTCTCATTAAAAGCTAGCATAAGGAAATTATTCTTAAAATGAGTCAAAATCCTTTTACGCCACCCTCTTGATGATAGAAACACTTGACTTAAAAAGACTCAAAAAACTCAGATTTTTGGTTCAATATAAAGGATATTTTTATTTAAAATTCAAAAAATGTTGACCAGTTAGACTGGCATTCATATGAAACAAACAATTATATTTACGTTCTAAGAATAAGTTCTAGTTTCTAGACTGTATTCTCATTTTGCTCACATTTTGTTCAACAATGATTATTTTCCATTTATTACACTTGTTTTTTGTCGCTCTATTTAAAAGAACCCAACAACAATTGGTTACAAAAAAACTCAAAAGTACAAACCATGTCCTAGATATAGCAAAGAAATACACATTATTGGGCTTTAGAGCATTCAATAGGGAAGTCATTCCTTCCAATAGTTCACTTTTTATTTTATTTTTCTCTTTATAAATGCTTGTGTGGAGCTCCATATTTCTAGATTTTGATATACCTAAATTTCTTGTTAAGCAAAAATGACTTGCATTTTGAACTGCAAAAGCAGCCCCTTTAGAAATAAGTCATTTTATTAAACAAAACTTTTTTGTGTGTGTTTTTAGACTTTTGTGGAGGGCTTTAAATAAACCATTCTATAAATTATTTAATATATAAAATATGATTGGTTTTCACTTTGAGAGAGTGTTAATATTTTTTAAATTTTGTCTCTACTTTGAGTAATTTGTCCCTTTCAGCCTCCTATAGTATTTCTTACAATAATCACGTTGCACTGCAAAAAAGTCAAACATTCTTTTAATTCTTTAGATTTTCTTTAAATAAGCAAAGAAATCTGCCAATGGGGTAATAATGGTCTTACCAAGAACTCTAATTCTAAACTGCAACATGTTTTAACAAACTAAGATTATTTTGTTATTGAAAAACTTTCTTGATGAGATTATTTTCTTGCAAGACAGAAAATAAGACAATTTTTGTTGCAACAAGTGTCTTTTTACTTTAAAATCCCTCTTTTTGCGGGAATCTGACTTATTCCCTGATTTTATTCCAGCCAAGGCTAAATAAAGAAGGGGAGAGTGACAAGGATCATTGTCCAATTGAGAGAGCTCCTTTGGAAACACAGAAGGCAAGGTTCAGCTTAAAACAAGAACTTAAAACAGGAAACAGGAACTTGTTTCATAATTGCAACATAAAACTCCTTAAAAAGGCAACTAAGGAAAACCTGATCTGAAAACACAGACACGGGCAACATGTGCTCACAATAACGCCTCCAGCGAAACCAAGATCATCCAGACTGTCATGCTAAGTCACGGTGAAATGTCAAACTTGTGTTACATTTCTGCAGGTAACCGAGGGTGTGGAGGATCATAATAGATGTCAGCTGCTTGAGGGACGTGGAAAAATTGGATTCATTCCAGCATGCTTCACCTTTCAACAGTAACTTTGGTTAGCTTTATGCACCACCATTTTAAAGTCTATCCAATGAAACAGTGCAATTCTAACATTAGCTTACATAATTCAAAAGAAAATCCAGCATGCGATTGTAAGTTTTTGCAAACCAAAAGTTTAAGCCAAACAGCTTTCCTTGAAAAAAAAGTATTGTCTGCAATACTGTTTTAGAAAAATTCCCCAAAAATGAATGAAATTTGTTTTTTTCTGTGCTAATTATTTCAGACAAATACAGTTTAATTTTTGAAGTTTAGAAAAACATTTGCAATAAGGCGATTGTCTTCTGTCCTAATCAACTCATTTTGGTCTCAATTCATGTATAAAATCTGTCTGATTATTGTGCTAAAAACAAACCAATGTCCAATAATTTATTTAATATTTTTTAAAGTTTTTTTAAAGGATTGTCTTGACCTAGCACCGCCTTATTTCCATGTGATGTTTTCCCTGAGACTCCAGCAGGGGGTGCTATAGACACGGTTTTACAAAGCTCCAGTCCTTAAAATTAAAAAATGAAAAGGGATGAATATCCAGCAATTTAACTGCTTTAATCGTTTTATTGTTATTGTTTAGTGATTTCATTTATAGATGACTTCTCAGAACAATGGTTGCTCCTGTTTTTATAAGTGCTTCATGAATAAAGTGATTCATTGATTGACTGTTATTGTTTTATAGTGCATAATAATATTCTTTTCAAACATGTGATAATATAGACGAAAACAACCTCTTTAAAAGTCAAATGTTCTTTATATTTTTATTATTGGCTAATAACTAATCCCCCCCACCCTTCCAACTTGGACTGTCCTGCCACTTTATATCCTGTTGGATGACTTGAGAGGGAACCTTGGGGGAGAAAAGTAAAAGTGAGAGCGGTGGGAGTGAAATCAAATCCCTTCAGCAAACAGTAAAAAGGTCAGTGCTGACGCAGACCCGGGAACAGGCTGCCCTCACTCACAACTCGATTTTTTGAGCGACTGTAGATTCTATTTGCAGCGTTTTACCTGTTTACTGAGACTCCCACTCCAAAACCTGGTAGCAGCACAAACATACTAGAGGCTTTGGACAGCCTTGGCTGTTCTGCCAAAACGCAACGATGCCATGATCAGGGGTGAAAAATTACACTTAGAATTATGATATTACTGAGTAATAAACAGTAAAATTGTATTTTTTGTCATAAAAAACATTGATCTCAAATAAAATAAAATAAAAGAATTAGTCATTTTTATGGGCAGTTTTGTGTAAAGTATTTATAACTGTAATTCCCTGATTACTTAGTCAAAAGTGATGACACTTTTCACATACTCTCCCAAAATTGCAATGTTTTAAATGACTCTTAATTTTAATTCAATTTCTTCACTGAAGTAGAACATAACATTTAAATTAACAAAATTGGCTAAAAGTATTTCTCATTCATACGAAGGATGTGCATGGGAAACTTTTAGCAAAGGGAAAGCACTTAAATCTCAATAAAAAAAAAAAAATTTCAGTCAAAAAAATAAAAATACAGACTATGTACTTTGGGAAAAAGAGAAAGAGAGAACTTCAGGTCTGCCCCCCCCCCCCAATGCATGACAAAAAGTATTGTGTCATGCATTATTTTTGTAGTGCGCTACTGCTAACACTGTTTGTGGCCCATGTTTTATAATATGAATGTTGTTTTTGTGGAAGTAATTAATTACTGATTATTTGTTGTAATTTCATTTACAATTACTTCATTTTAATTAGATAATTGGCACATTTTTTACTGATGTAAAAATGAGTTTGTCATGCATTTCTGAGACCCTTATCTAATGAGCATGATCCAATGTTAATGTTCCTGTCCTGTAGTACATCATCATTCCACTAGGGGCAGTACAAGGTTTTGGGCTGCTTCCATGAAATCTCAAGAACACTTTGGGTGGAAAAGGTTCTGCTAAATTTTGGTGAAAATAACTCATCTTTTGGTATTCATTTTTTCTAAAGACTACTCACTGTATTGAAAGAATACAAAATTTGTTGATTATAAATTCTTTATAATACAGTTACACCATGTTAAAGTTGTATGAAACAAATTTGAGATGTGATTTTTTTCCCCTGAAAACTCCCATCAACATTTTTAAACTAACATTGTTTGAAAATCAAACATTTTATAATTAAAACTTTCTGTATGTCATTAGAAAGGACACTCCTACTTTTCTTTTTTGTGGATTTTATTGAAGGGCCATTAGTTCTTGCATGTAATGGACTTAATAGCAGGGATTGCCAGATCTTTGTTGCAGTTTCCAGCAACACAAGGTGAATTCCTCTCAAACCCATAACAAACAAAGTCTACATAAAACCCTCTATAGCAGCAGCTCACTTTAAAAATGTAATTTGCACAAAACTTCCAAAAATACTCCCCCCAGAGTATCTAAAAACTGACACTTTTGACATTCAAACAGTTGTAAGATTTTAAAGGATAAAGTATTGAGTAATGCTGTGAAAACTATCATTCCTGCTCTTTTTTTTACTGTTAGCTTTTCATTGAATAATAAACTGAGCAAATTTCAATTGCAATACTGCAGACCATAAAGGGCTCACACAGTTCTGATCCTTCTTTTTGGGGATGTGCCCACTCATGCTACATGTGGCAATTCCCAGAACACCCAGCAGCATTTTGGTTTATTTCAACCCACTTTCCTCTATCCTTTTCATGCTTAATTTTTCTTTAAAATATATTTTTTAGTCATTGTTTAAAAAAAAAGGAGAATTTTTCTTTTAGCTAGTAATATTCCATGCCTGTTTGGAACCCACATAAACCAGCAGGAGGAACCAGGCGGCCATGGCCAGCAATTAAAAGGTATTTTTGGTTTTGTTTGAGAGGAAGTTCTAGTTTTTTTTTTTTTTAAAGGATCCAAAAGTATAGGACCACAAGGATAAAAAGTGACTGTGTGAAACTCATGAGGAAGAGTGAGTCTGCCCCACACTACTGACAACAAACAAAGAAGAGAGATGCCGGTTCAGCATACCCGTGTGTGGAGGGTCAGTATGGAAGTCTGGTAAGGCAGGGAATGATCGTCCACTAAAATCAGTTGTAGAAAAACAAAAGCTACATTTAAATTTCATTGTAAAAAATTAAAATTGTACTTTTTTTGAGTTTATTTTTAACAAAGTGGAATGAAACCAATGACAGCAAAGAAGTGGATGAAATAAACAGTTGTGTGACTAACTAATCAGTACTGAAGAGATTTAAAGCCAATTTTTTTGTTACTTTTTTGGCCAGTTTGCCTCAATTTACTGAAAACTCTCAGCAAATACAACCATTCTAGCACAGAAATGCTTATAAAGGTAAAATTTTAAAGCAGTTTTAAGAGTATAAAAAATTAAACAACATTGTCAGGGATATGACTTTTTCCTTACTAAAGAGAAGAATCACATAGGAGATGAGAATTTTTGCTAGACTTCTGCAGAAGGAGAATCGGTCTGTCACAGCACAAACTGTCACAGAGGAGTTCTGCCTTCCTAGTGCATGGAGCCTCTTTTTATTGAAAACAGAAGGTTGCAGACATGAATGTGGGTCATTTAATCAGAAACAACAGGAACATCATATTCCTGTTTAATCAGAACTTTTCAAGTCATTGTTTTCTTACTGAAAGATAGATATGAGACAATCATATTATGGAGATTATAGCGTGTAAGCAAATGATAATTACACAACTCTAACAAACATTTAATTGAAGAATTAAAAAATTGTAATTTTTAACATGTTTGCATTGCTGAGTATTTCTTTATTTAAATTGTTGTGAATGCAGTTGAAAAAATGCTTGCAGTTGTGATGTTAAATATGCAATCGGCAGCCCACAAGCTCCCTGCTCCACTCTATTCTGATGCAAATACATCCATGTACGTCTTTGTTTTCCTTGTCCAAGCTGGCATCTGACTCAAAACTGTACGGCTGAATAGGTCCAATATTGTCAGGTCCTGATCATCTTGGACCCAGCAGGTGAATTCATGCTGCAGTGACTCTGTCATCACTGCAGTTCATGCCATTCCACATTCACCCATCCGTTCCAAAGAAGGAATTCCGGGGCCATCCTTCATATGTGTGTTCTTAAGGAGGGTCGCCGGGACCACTTCTTCAGGTTCCCTGTCCTGTTGCCAACATCACTCCTCCTCATGTGTTTGCTCCTGAACAGGGTTGTTGGGGCCACGCTTCATGTTCCCTGTCCCTGAGGCTGGTTGCTGTTCATCCCCCTTGGTCACCGGGGCTGCTCCCCTTCATGTTTCCTGTTCCTGACAATCGTTGTCTCCTCTTTGTACATTTTTCTGAGGAGGGGGTTTGCCATGTCACCCCACACTTCTGCTAGGTTGCAGGAACCTGAAAATTTATCCGGGTTAGCTTTTTGATGCTCCCCCAGGTCCCCTCCTTCCAAGTGTTACGTTGGCTTTGGAAATCTGGAATGTGCCCTTTTGGGGAGGGGTACTGAGAGGATTCTGTGGTTTAGTTTGGTTAAGTTGCTTTTCGTCATGTCCTGGTTAGTTTATTAAATTGGACATTTTTGTCACCAATCCCAGTCTCGTGCAAATTGGGTCCCACACCACCAGTGACATTTAATCAAATTTAGTTAACACACACACACAAAATTAACACAAAAAAGTGTTTTTTACTTGCAATAACCAAAATGTTTTAATATGGAGCAGAGATTTAGCAACTTATAAAAGTGCAGAAAATCACCATTTAGTAAAAACATCATGGACATAAAATAAATAGTACCACATGTCCCTTTTTTTACTGTAACTAAAGTATGATCATTGTGTTTGTGGATCTTTGATGAAGGACACAAATGGAGATTAGGAGGGACTTTTTGTTGCAACAGATCATTATGGTTAAACCTAATTGCAGTATTGTGACCTTGCTTAAAAACAGAAGCATACAGGTGAACAGCAAGCAAAGTTCATTTCCCAACAAGCATTAAATCCTGGGCGTTAGGTGCCTTGAACATTATTATAATAATTATTTTTACCTATCTTTAGTGATGTTTATCTTAATTACAAAATGATAGATGGATTGTAGTTTTAAACAAGTTCAGGCAGCATCAAATGACCTTAAGCAGAAACCAGCCAGATATGACATAGAAAGGTTTTCAGCCTTGTGTTTTGTCATGAGAAACTCAAGCAAAGCCGTCCGCAGTTATAAATATTCCTCAGTGACTGAAAAGGCTGTGGCAATGAGATAATGACCGCGTTTCACCGCCAAATCACAGCTACTTTCTATATTAAAATAATAACATCAGCTAAATGTATGAGCGGTGGAGGACAGGGAGAAGGTAGCCCCACCGCACACTGCTACACACACACACACACACACACACACACACTTACTGCTTCTCCCCCTGTCCCACAGTGATTGTTAACCATGCATAGTGTGTGTCCACCCAGAAGCTAACCACCAGCGCAGCCGGCTGTGCAGCACAAGTGATTGCATGAGTCACATTTAGAAAGTGCTTCACTTCCGCACAATTACACATTTGGTCACATAAACACTCACGGGTGCACACACACTCAGGCTGGTGTGTTTCAGACGGGACCAGCTGTGTTCAAATTTCACCCCTATCTCAAACCCCCCCATAATTGCTACATCCCTCTGACTTTTCTGTATTTTCATGGCCAAAACACACAATCGAAACAGGTTTTATCGCTTTAACTGGCAACACTGGGTTATTTTGTTTTACTTACATAAATACCAACCACAGCATTTATTATTCTGCGCTTCAAGCTCACATATGTCTTACAGTAAAATGGTCCTAGGCTTAAACCAGGCCCTGAGACGACAGTTTTGGATAAAAATATAAACGCAAAGTGGAATCATGTAGTTCAGTTTGGTTTGGAAGAAAGCTTATTTTAATTTCTTTGGCTCTGTTAAAAATTAACTACAATAATTAGTGTGCTGTGGGTGCACACTAATTATTATAGTGTTATATTATCACCTCAACGCGAGAAGGCCCTGGTTCTAATCCCGGCTGGGGCATTTCTGTATGGAGTTTGCGTGTTCTCCCCATGCGTGTGGCATTCTGGCTTCCTCCTACAGTCCGCAAAAAAATACTTCACAGGTTAATTGGCGTTTCTAATTTGCCCCAAAGTGTGCGTGGTTCTGCAACAGTCCGGCGACCTGTTCGCCCAACAGTAGCTGGGTTGGCTCCGGCAAACCCCGTTACCCCGAAAAGGGATTCAGCAGGTTCTGAGGATGGAGGGATGAAATGAGTGTGCAATGCAGAGTTTGATTGTGGTTCAAGGTTCCAGGGTGGGACATTTTTACCCAACCTCATATTATCTTATAATCTAATGCTTCGTAACCCTTGCGCTATCCTATGACCCCACCCTTACATTGACGTGGTTTCCCTACCATGACAAAAGTGGATAAAGGTGGAGAGGATTTCATGTAATCCATGGACACCAGTGAAGATCACAAATCATTGAAGAAAAAAGGTTCAGCGCACTGTCTAGTGGGTCTAGATGACCCAACTCCCAATGTCAAAGTGCCTAGGATAGCACAAGGGTTAATGCAATAGTTATTTCAAGTTTGTAATCGTAAACTCTTCTTTTCCATGTAATTATTACAGTAGGTGAAAGAAATTTTGTGTTTAAAAAAAAGACATGGACTCTGGACAAAAACATGCTTTAATTTTGATTGAAAATTAATATGTATCCATACATATTACATACACAAATCAGAACATTTCAGCAGTTTTTATTTAAGAAATTGTGGCTTTTGTTCCCATTTTAATGCCAGTTGAACCAATGGGTTGACGTCCCTTGGGGGGGAGGGGCACTCAAATTTAGAGAAATGTTGCTTTCATGTGGTGTTAGAATGATCGGAAAAATGAATGTCTGACTCGGAAAACACGCATGGACATCAGAAAAAAAAATATCTCCACATTTATGGAGAACAACTTTCTCCACCTTAAAAGTCAATCTATTTGAATAGTACCATTTATGGGGAGACACCAGAATTACAAAGAAAAATAAAACACTAACAGGGATTATTAGTATAATTTATTCTAGAATTAACACACGGCATATGCCCCCGGGTCGTCCCTGGTGTAGCTAGTCAACGATGTTATAAATGTTGCTCGTTTGTTCTGCACCACAGTCACTTAAGTTTCCATACATGTGGAAACTATAGTTTGTGGACAATCCCCAGAAATCCTTTCTGGTTTGGGCCAAACAACTCTGATGTGATTATTCTTGTGAAGCTACGTTCACACTGCACTCGGCAACGCTCGTTCAAGCAACCACTTCTAATAAAAAGTCAATGTAAACGTGCATTTATGTGACGGCTCGTCACATGCCTGAACGTACCATAACAGTTCACTTTTACTAAAACTTAGGGCGGGGCTTGCCAACCTCTGATCCTCAAGAGTGAGTTACAATCCTGCCTGGTTTTCAGCTCTCCTTGACCATCTTTCTTCTGATTGGCTGACTCAAGTGATTCCTAAACCTGATTGTCTGAACACACCTGATTTAGGTAGTAAGCATCAGGCAGTACAGGGAGAATTGGAAATCAGGCAGGGTTGAGGCTCGTAACCCTTGTGCTATCCTAGGCACTTTAACGTTGGGAGTTGGGTCATCTAGACCCACTAGACAGTGCTCTGAACCTTTTTTCTTCAATGATTTGTCATATTCACTGGTGTCCATGGATTACATGAAATCTTTCCACCTTTATCCACCTTTGTCATGGTAGGAGTAACACGTCAAAGTAAGGGTGGGGTCATCTAAGATAGCACAAGGGTTGAGGACCACGGTTGGCCAGCCCTGCATTAGGACTACACTTTAAAAAGATCAAAAGGCTGTTTCTGTTGACTGATGGTATTTTTTGTTTAGAAAAAAAATCTACTACTCTAAAACTGTGTTTCCTCTTCTGCATGGTCTTATTCCTTGATTCAGCTTTATGTATGCAAGAAAAGTGATGACCATGCAACATGTCTCTGCTGGACCACCGTTCCAGCTGACTGTTGTTTTGACAGATGAACTGGTAAGTGAACACAGCGGTTCACAGGGGTCTCATGCCAAGCGTGCACCTCTGCATCAAGGTCCTGTGAATTCTAACATCGCCGTGATGCCTCCAGGAAACCTGGCCACAACCCCTCATGAACCTGTTTCATGTTTTTTTTCTGTTTACTTGAAGCCATTTTTCAATAAGTGCAAATCATTTACTTTATCATGCATCATCCCGCATGCGCTCCATGTGCACGTGCAGCTCTTCCTGGGTGTTAAAAGAGGCGGCTGAGTAGGGATTTTCGCCCCTCAACAAATCTGCCCTTGTCCAAAGGAAAGAGGGGAAATGCATCCTGGGAAAAATCTGAGATCAACAAACCACAAAGTTGGTCTTTGTGTATGTGGTCACTCACAGCGAGCGGGCCTGAGTGCCTTTGAGTCCCTATGCTCACAGAGCTGAGATCAAACGCTGCTCTCTCTTTAAAGGAAGCTGATAAGAAACCATGCAGGAAGCCATTGAAAGGTGAAAGAGGTAATGAAGACCACATGTCACAACATATTTTCTTTATTGGTCCTTGACATTAACTAATGTTAATCCATAATCTCTCTAATCTGACAGTCTTAATAATTGCAGTTGTAAGTAATGATATTTCATTTTTCTTGCAGATTTTTTATGAATCGTACGAAGGCTACAGCACGATAAGATCTTCTAGCTGGAGCAGAAACTGTTTTTTCTCTCTCTGCGGTACCCAGAGTTCCTGAAAACACCCACTGTTCCCTAGAAAGCTCCTTTTAAAGTTTCTCTGCCAGCTGAATTTGAGATGTAATGGTTTGAGTCTGACGGTTATTTTGATTTTTGGAGAGACAGACAACAACATATAGCTACTTTACCTCACATGTCTGCAAATGTGTGCAAAACAATTAAAATGTATCGACAAGGTAAGGATTGGAAGAACAGATCTTACACCAATAGGGTTATTGAATTTAGTAAGAAGAGACAATAAAATGTATTTTAAAAAATCTTTATTATGATTCTGCCATGCCTACTGTATATAGACCTGGCCAGCCAGGCTCCATTAATAAAAACACATTTGAAATTCTGCATGTAAATAAAAAGGGAGCATGGTACAGAAGTTTTCCATTATCTACAATCATACGGATAAACTACAATAATGTTGTTTTCTGCCTTTTAAAAAATAAAAGCTCGGATTGCATATATTAGATTTTGCATGCAGAAGTTACATGTTGCTTATTTCCTTTGTACAGCTGCTATGGTGAGTTAGAAATGTAAACAAATGAGACCACAGAAGCAAGTTAATATTGCTAATACTATTATTTACAACATGTTTATACAAAATGTACAATGTTTTCTGAAAGTTTGATGAGTTACTATAGAACTACACATATATAACTGTAACCAGATTAAACCAAAGGTTTACCTTTGTAGTTTGAAAAGTGCATGGCTTTTTTTTAAAATGTGCGGCAGTCAGTACCATGCATCATTTCGCAACATTCCATTTTGTTTTATGTCAATAAATCTCGGTGTGCGGCAACAAACATATGTCTACATTTTACCAGATCTGCTTTGCTACATACTTACTGGACAGTGATTTACCCATGATGCAATTTAACCCAATTAAACAGTCCTTGAGGTTCCAAGGAAGTCTTTGACTACAGGTTTTGGGATTCCTACCTTGTTTACTTTTGCAGTGAACCAAACAGTCACCATGGATGAGCATGTTGGAAGTAAGGTGGCCTTTTTTGATGTTTTCTTTTGTATTTCTTTTTTGTCTTGCGACGGGCTGGCGATCTGTCCAGGGTGTGCCCCGCCTTCGCACAACAGTAGCCGGACAAGCTCCGGCAAACCCATGACGGGATTCAGCGGGTTAAGAAAGTGGATCAAAAGAATTTATTTTTTAAATGACT
Organism: Oryzias latipes; assembly: GCF_053564925.1. Lineage (NCBI taxonomy): Eukaryota > Metazoa > Chordata > Actinopteri > Beloniformes > Adrianichthyidae > Oryzias > Oryzias latipes. The sequence goes on along the minus strand of NC_136253.1, from coordinate 23,811,569 downwards.
GCAAAAACTCTAAAGGCTTTTCCTCCGATGGGGTTTATTAAACTGAAAAAGAAAGAAAAATCAAGGATGAGCCTAATAGTCTTATGAGGTGTCTGATTTATAAGTATAAGTAACAGTGAGGCCAAATTAATGCAGTTATATCAGAAAACATACACAAAGTTTAAAATACATTTATTTCAAAGAAATTAGGCTATGCCGGAATTCTATAGGGTAAGATAACTGTCAGTAAGAAAGAAATACATAAATGAATGCCTCTGTAATTTGTGGCGTCACTCATCTGCATAAGTAGAAACCTAATAAATATAAACATTTTATGAAGACTATTGTTCAGATGATGAAAACTTGGATGATTTATTAAAAAATAATAATTTACATGAATTTTTTTTCAAAATATAAATTGTAAAAATGCAATGCTTGGTGCTCTATTTTTTGCCAATTGAGTCAGGATCTATACACACTAGATTTCTGGTAAATTTCAGGGCACTGGATTCTGGAGTTCTAGATTCAGACCCCCCTCCAAAATGGGGAATGCCCATATTTTGCACTGAGGAGTGAGTAGTGAGTGCATTTGGAAAAAACTCCAAACTAATTACCTTGCAGATGTGATGCCATTTCTATAGGAGCCAGTGTAATGTTGCCTCTTGTCCACTGGCATCACGTCCAGATACCCTCCTGACTCATTCTGGATCACTCCTGCATGAATGGCCGCCCTACAAATACTAGATTTCTAGAAAAGACGTCATATAGATGAGTTATAGAAATATGCATTTAAAAATCACTTCAAAAAAATGAAATGTTTTCACACCTTTTGCTCTCAGATAAGTCATGGTGTAAGAAGAAATAGGAAAACAGTTGTTGCAGCTTTTGAAATGCAACTTTAGCCTAAATTCACAGTTTTTTTTCTTCTTTTTTTACAAACCACTCAACTGAACTGAAATTCATCTTCTGTCAAATTGAGTATATAAAAAAAGAAGAGTAAAATAACAGGAATGTGAAGGTTTTGCCAATCCATAAACAAACAAACACAAACAACAATCTGGGGTTTCTGGCTTTAAATCTGCAATCCTGGTCTGTAAAGGATCTATCAGCAACACTCACATCTGAGTAAGACTTTGTTCCAATGACTTGAGCTTGACTGCTATGCAGGCAGTTCCTTGGACAATACAACCTGTCAAAAAACAAAACAAAAGCACATTCAATTGATTTTCAAAATAATGCAAGTGTCATGATTTGAATTTGTTGTCTTGTTTTTGGTCCTTGTTCTGTCTTGTTTCTGTTTCCTGTTTTATTTTGAAAGTCTCCTGTCTTGTCTGTTTTCTTGAGTTTTACTTCCTTTGGTCCCCATCAGCCCTGATCGTGTCCACCTGTGTCTTGTCTGCCCTGTCTGTATTTAAGTCTCGTCTCTGCCTTCCTCCTGTGTTGGTCCATTACCCCTGTTATGGTGTTCATGCCTTGTTCCTTGTCCCTCGCCATGCCACAGTAAGTTTTAGTTTTGTTTTGTCATCCTGCTCTGCAGCGCTTTTGTTTCTATTAAACCCCTTGCCCTTGAACCGTGTGCCTCCGCCTCTGCATTCTGGGTCCTACCGGCTTTCGAGCCTCCTCACCGTGACAGCAAGCTCTCTCGTGATTTACATCCTACTCATGATTTAGTCCTAAAAGCAACATTAATTTTTCATACACAGTGGGGCTAAAGAGATGTCACAGATATTTAAGTTACCGTTTCATTTGTTGCCTGAACGATGTGTTTGGGGTTGTTGTCATGCTAGAAAATCAATCCACCTTTCATCCTCAATGCCCTCACTGATAGGAAGTTTTTGCCCAAAATCTTACCATACATGACTCAATTCATCCTTTCCTTTCTTTCATACTTGGATTTTCTTTAGGCCCTCCAGCCTTTTCCCACTATACAAAAACATGCTTCATGGGTATCTCTAAATTGCATTGTGCATGTGAGTGTGTGGTCCTATGACAAACCGATCACCTATTCGAGGTGTACCCTGCGTTCACCCACTGGTAGCTGCATTGGCTCCTGTGATCCCAAAAAGGATTCAGCAGGTTCTGAAGATGGATAGATAGAATTGATCTCTTCTCACCAAGCTGCTCGTTTAATGGTTCTTTTTAGACTATAGACAGCTCTTTGGTCATAGTCATGGTAGAGCGATTGAAGTCTGATTGTTTAACGGTGTGGACAGGTGTCTTTTATACAGGTCCCCCAATACATGTTACAAGTGGAGGATAGAAGGGCTAAAAGAAGAAGTGAAATTGTCTGTGAGGGACAGAATTCTTCCTTGTTGGTTTTACTTTCTGCACAATTTACAAATAAATTGAACTTTTTTTTAATTATTCTGTCTCTCACAGTTGAAGTGTACCTATGATGAACACTACAGACCTCTCATTGGCCTCTTTTTAAGTGGGATAACTTGCAGAATTGATAACTGCCAAAAACTTTGTTGCTCCACTATATGCTAACTCAAACATGTAAAATATTCAAATTTCTATGACAAAAAGGTTACTTGAATTATCTGAAAAATTTGTTTGCAACATTATTAGTTACAGCGAAGCAGATGTTAGAGTACCGTGTTACCTGGGACAGTGGCGAACAGGTTTCTTGAAAGGACAGTAAACTGCCACGTTCATATCACACGTAACAGCCTTTACTGGGGAAAAAAGAGCCATGAAAATTATTCAAAAATACCGGAACATTTTAAAAAGGATTAAAAATGACTCTTACCAGGTACTGGGTCTACTTTGAAAGAGTTTGCACTTCTGTTTTTCCTGTTTTTAAACATAAAAATAATAATTTCTTAGAAGCTGGTAGTTAAATAGTAATAAAAATATATGTGATTCGTAGTTTTTAATGGTCTCCTACCCAATGGATTGGATCCCATTCTTGTATGATTTGGTAAAATGTTGCTTTCTGCCAAGTCGCGTCACGTCCAGCCATCCGCCATCATTGTCAATGACTCCAGAGTGTAGTGCAGCTCCACACACACTGGATTGCTGAAGAGTTAACGAACCAGCAAAAAAAAGGTTGAATTTACTAGCCTAAGTACTAACATACATAGCAGGTACCTGGGAGTTAGGTTAGAGTTTTTACCATGTCATAGTAGACGGTTCCAACCACTTTTCCAGGCTTCTCGAGGCAACCAGGTGGACACTCGTATCTATGGACACGATAAAAAAAGAATTGTTGCACACATGTTAGGCTTGCCACATTTTTTAAATAAATTAAAGCATCACCGCTCTATGACGGTCTTTAGTCGTTCCCTTCAATCTACATCTACCTGTTGCAGGTCGTGCCCTTGCACTGGTCCCTCAGCTTAGTCTCACACTCAACCTGTTGGGCTAAAGCAACAGCAAGCACAGTCTTTATTAGATTTTTCCCCAAAAATCCAATTTATATATGAAATGTTATTTAAAAAAACGTACACATTTGCTCTGTGCTGACGGTCCAGTCTCTCTCAGCATTGTCATTAGGTGATGGATCGGGTGTTGGCTGAGGTTCTCTGTCCCTTACCGGCTCTTGCTCAGGTTCAATCAAGTTTGTCTTCTCAATTTCAGGAGGTGGGCGCCTGTTTACCCCCCCATCTAGGTAAATGTCTAGATGTCATATGTCTGACTGAGAACTTGATATCCTATTGATTTATAAATCAATTTGGGGAGATTTTGTAGTGTGTAAAATGTTAAACAACATGGTGGAAAGTAAAAAAATGTAATACCTTTATAACATAGATTGTCCCTACAGCCACCAGCATAACTAGCTGGACAGGCAGAGCAGGGAGTTCCATATTTATAAGGAGCATGGCCCCACCAGTTACCCCTAAAAAAATAAAAAAATAAAGGTTAAAGGACACATTTTACACTGTTACTTTTTTTCCCCCCTTTAAAAAAAAAAAAAAACTGGTACAGTATATAACTTACGGAGGAGAGTAGTTGCAGACCAGGTAGACAGCTTTAGCCCAGATCATTCCCCACACGTTCATGTTGTAGCACACATTGATGGCACAGCCGATGCGGTTGCTGGTTGCCCACACCAACTACACTCACAGAACAAAAGGAATCATCATCAAAAGCATCAAAAGATGCATTTCTGCATCCCCATTAATCATCTGCATCTTAAAAGAAAGACTTTTTTTCCATATAGGCCTTGAAAATCATGATAACTATTCCATAAATCTTTAGATAACAACCTTTTAGCACTTAGTAAAATAAGTTTTCAACAAAAAGTGTTTTATTTAATGTAACTTTGTATTTTTCTCACCTGAGTGTAATGAGTGCAGACGGGTCCCGAGCATCTGAGCGGGCAGTGTGGGTTACATTCCTGGGAGTATGGATAGCTGTAATGTCTCACTTCATCATACCAGGCCTGTACATGATAGGTTGGAGGGCGATCCCTAAAAAATAACAATAAGGTAAAAAGAAAAAACAAACTCAGTCCGGAGACATTTACACATTGTCCAATCAGAGCTGCTCCTGGCTGGCTGATGTCATCTCCGCCTAACTGACTGATCATGAAGATTGTGATAATGCCCATTGCGTGGTAGCAGTTGTATTTGTGACCGTAGCCTAAGAAATGGAGGCAGAGTGGTGTGGTGTCAATGCAGCCCTCTCTGAGCCAAGTACCCTTCTAGCCCCTTTTTTTCCTTTGGCAACCAAAATAGATGGGATTGCAAGGAGAATTTTGAGACTGAGACTTAGAATGAGCATTTTTCCATGCAGCATCGATTCCATGAATCGTTGTAAAGATGCTTTTTCTAAAGTTGTGTTGGTGTGGTAATAAATGGTGACCTACGAAATAAAATGAAACTTAGAGAGACCATTGTTCAAACACACCTGCCCCAGTGCACTCCCAGGTTTTGGCCTATCTGTGTTAGCATGTGGTTCGGTCCATGCTCCCAGCGACACATGTGTGCCCAGTACTCCGCACTTCGTTCCAACTCGTAATCCCACATCTGGGAAGAACAAAGACACAGCATTAAAACATACAAAGCATGCACAACCTTACAATTCTGCAAGCTTTTGGGTAAAAATCCAATCTTTGGAAAGATAAGTCAACTCATGCATTGAAATGGATTTTGTGACATGACATTGTAGTTAATGTCTGATGAATCGAAATCCTACTAGTGAAGAGTAACCAACCACTCAAGTTTCCCACACGTTACACACATTTCGGCAAAAAAAATCCTCAACCCTGAACCTTTTAAGTGCACTTTCAGGCATGTGTCTTGCAAATTTTGGCACAGTATAGTCAGAAGTGGGCCTCCCCACTGAAACACGTGCAGTCTCTGCTTACACAAACACATACATGAGAAGCTACCGTAGCAACTTGCAGCTTTATGCAACTATTCTGTGTACTTGTGTTGTCATAGTTTGTTTCCAGTAAGCTCTGGTAAAAAAAGAAAACAACAAAAAAATAAAATATCTGTTTTTTTCAGGGCTCAAAGCCATCTTTGTTTTAACTACCAGCAATTAAGCCAAAATATCTCTAAACAATTGGCACCCACAATGATTTGAATCAAGTGGTAAACTGGCCCAAGAGAATGGGCAATTTAAATGCTGCGGCAAAATTAATGTACTGTTGACTCTGTTGGGAAGGAAAAGAATAGCTGCAGTGTGCTCTGGGCTTGGCACACTGTTTAGCTGCACTACTATGAAATATCACGTCAAAAACAGTGGGGTCCCGCTTAAATTTGGATCTCCATAATGTGTTTCACATGTAAGACAAACGCATTGCTCCTTTCTGTTCAGATTTTATCAGGAAAAACACCTATTTTCTCTCTAAATCTCTGCAGCCCTGATGAATGAAACAGAACCCGTTTTTCAGAACCATATGATGCAGTTGCTGAGGAGCAGTCTGCAACGCTTTGGCAAAACTTGGCAGGACTGGAACTACACACTAAGAAAAACTATGACAACTTGTCAAATTTGACTTCACCTGCCCCCAAGCCAGGGGTCTGCAACCTGCAGCTAAACGGAGCCACATGTGGCTCTCCATTGTGGCTCTCTGGTTAAAGAAAAATAAACAAATGTTAATTTTAAAAAGCTACAGTAAATCTGCACAAAGCCCATTGAGACGACTGTTGTGATTTTGGGCTATACAAATAAAATTGAATTGAAACAAAAATTGAATTAAAAAGTAAGTAAATAGTCAAATTAAAACCAGTAAAGAAACTCAAACCTTATTCAGCTCATTCATAAACAGTTGAAGGACACAAGTCGAACAAAAACATTTAGACAGATTTTTAAGGGGGCGTGGACTTCCCCCAAGCTTTTAGAAAAAGGTGGAGGTTACTTCAAATCCCTTATTACATTCTAGAGAAAATGAAGTTTACAAAACACAGAGCTGCCTCAAACCATCTGCCAGAACCACTCCGGGATAAAACTAAAGCATGGATCTGATTTGAAAGAAGCATCTTGATTACTATGGACTTATTATAAGGTCTTACATATTTTAGATGGTGCTGAGGTCAATCTAACACAAATAGTTGTGATTCTCAGCTGTCTACATTATCAGAAGTCACCGCAGCAAAGTGAACCCTATGGTGTCACTTCCTGTCCTTTTTTTTTTCTTCGAAGAAATAAAAACGCGGTTTTAACTTCACAAAAAAAAGGTACACCCTTTAACCACATCATGAAACTAATTATCACTACAATTGTTTATTCAAGGGGGTGCCATGGTTTTAGGTGAGCTGAAACAGGAAACAAAGAAGTAAAAGTGATGGAGTCGGCACAAAACAGGAAGGTTGAGGAGAAAAATGGGCGGGGCAATTAAGATAGAGGGCATTACAACAGCGTAGGAGCAATAGCGGCAGAGTCTGGGCCAGACAGCAAGCCCATGCAAGCAGAAATTTGGCAGTCGGAGCTAGACAAACAGTGGCGTAGGCCCGCATATCTCATCTGTCTTTCCTTCCCCATCCTGCTTTCTTTAGCTTAGGGAGCAGCCCTAGCAGGAGATTTCTTTTCTCTGAGAAAAAAAAACAACAACTCAGCGCTGGACCTCTGAGGAAGCCCGGTTACAAAGGACACACCTATAGTTTAACCACCAAATTAAGATTTGAAACTTTTACAGAGGAGGATGCTTTTATTTTGAAAGCACCCTTTTCTTTGCAGCCACAACACGATTTTTCTCATGTTAGACCACAAAAGTTTTATTTCTCAGTAATAAATATATGAATGGACATACTCATTTTTCTGTCTACTTAATTGATAATGATCATTATGGCACTACCTGCCCCAAAAATGGAAAAGAAAAAACAGTGATTGAGCAAATAAATTTTAGGAATAATGTTCACTCAGAATGGCAAACAGAGTTCATCTTTTGAAGATCAAAAACATATGTTGTCAGTGCTTTGAAGAACTTCACACCGCAGTCCAGATTTCCTATTATCAAAACAAAAGTCCTGCCAAAAGATGAATGAAAATCTAAATGGAGCTGATGGTTTAACATACCAGAGGTTTGTTTAAAAGATGCCATGAAGAACAAATGTCAAACGCTGAGGTTCTACAAAACTTTAACCTATTGGGAAAAGACAGTATGTCGATTTTTTTCATACATTTTCAACACCGGCTTTTGCTATTTACCCCAATTTTTTACTCTGTGCAAGTTTTTCACAACAAAAATCATCAAACTTGCTACATTTTAATGGTAACTTAAGATAAAATGGGAGAAACTAACAGAAATTCCCGTTAACATTTTATTTGTTTGTCTGTGAGTCATGCCACCAAGAGTCCCTCATTGTGGTCCAGCTGCTGTGTTCTTGCCGTGTATTTTACATGTCCAGCCTGTTTTCACTTGCAGATTCAACCACTTCCCTCAAATTGCCACACGTGGGCATTTTTCAGCTCCCAGTTGTGGCTGTGTTTTTCAAACCAGCAGGGGAGAGATGAAGAACAGTTGTTGTTTTAAATCTAACTGAAATCAGAAATCACGTCAAACTGTAAATCCAAATGCACGGCTTCAGTTTGCTTCAATATTTAGTTGTAAGATGCATATACTCATATTACCAAACCACATCTTTTACCTTTTATGCACCTAGTAGAACATTCAAGACATTAGAGGTACAGTGTTAAAGACCCACTCTGATGAAAATCGTGTTTTTATCGTGGTCTTTTTTCTGATGATGGAGAACATATATGAAAAAATTTACCTTGTTTCTTTATTAAAATCATTGTGATTTAGGAGCAATTTGGAAAAGAGCTCATTTGTGATGTAGAAAATGTGCAGGGTAGGCCACAAGCTCCCTGGTAGCAGAAGAGCATGTAAACAGAGAGCTCTCAGCAACAGGGAGGGGAGAGGGAGGCAGGGTTGTTCCACACCAACATCCTGCCCATAAATCAGAGACAAATTTCTAAAGAACTACTGCCACTCTACAGAAACTATGTCCTAGAAAATGCCACTTTTTTGTGGCTTAAACTGCATAATCATAACTAAAAGACCACTGGGAACGCTTTTAAGATAATTCAAAAGATAACTGGAGTGGGACATTAATAACTAAGTTAAAAAATTAGAGTAAATCAAATGTTTTCTGCCTAAAATTAGAAAACACAACATTGTGGAAAGAAAAAAATAATTCCTTAAAGTTTTAAAATGTACTCAAATAATACAATAGCTTGTTTGTGATTGGATCATTGGCTCAGAGAAAAACGTCTCAGTTGCAAATTTCTTTTCTACACGTTGTTCTCCAGCTGTAAGTGTAGAACTGACAAATATTTCAATAATTACAGGCATTTTTGTTTCATGTTTTAGCATCTACATCTGCCATGGAGGAACATCCCTCTTACCATGTACTCCATGTTGGAGGCAGGAGGATAGACCTGACCCCGCAGCTTGTTGTGGAGGTCCACGATGAGATGCATGTCCTCCTGGCTGATGGCCCTCCTCCCTCTCGACCTTGCCTTCCACCACTCCTCGTCTCTATTTCTGTACTTGTCTAGAATGGACTCCAGCCCTGTGGAGTTGGTGAGGACCACAGCCAGGGCTGTCTGGATAAAGCATGGGATCAGGAGTGCACCTTTGACCCAGCCAGGGCAAAGAATCAGGGACCTCTCCATGGCCAAGAAATATCCCTGTATGCAGCTTTTGTCTGCAGAACAAACACAAAACAAACTCAAAAGACCCTGAGAGATTCTGTTATCCCTTCTTTTTTTATAATGGAGGTCTTCCAGGAGCAGGTCAAATAGACCAGCTTTCATGTCAGAGTGCATGTCAAGGTCAGTGCATCACTACACTCAGAGAGACCAGTGTAAACTGAGCCTTCACGCTTTGTTGCACAGTAAGTCTGCACGTGTGTTATACCAGTTTCATGAAGAATTGGTGGTTTGCAGGTTAACTTTAAATGCAAAAAAAGAATAAATCATAAAATAGGCTTACCTTAAATAGCTCCTAAAGGATTCAAAATACGGAAATATGCCAGATGTGGAGCCTCTTGGAAGATTATTACACAGTAAGAAATCATTTAAATCCATCAATCAGACCAAATGAGCTCAGGCAGCTGGGGCTCTTCCAGGAGCTTGGGAGGTACCTGTTGAATTCCTCAGCCTGCTCGCCGTGCCGCAGGCTGCATGGCACTGCAGCTCATTTGGCGCTTATATGCCACATTTGCGCTTAGTAACGCGCAACGCGTCGCGCCACGCCCCCACGGAGCCGGTTGCGCCCCCCTTTTACCCAACACACACAAACCGGCACGCACACTCGTATAACCGGTAAAGGCCCGAGGACTTGATCTATTTAAGGACGCACCTGGAATGGAGGTAAACTTGTGGATGACCGAACATTGTGCATTTTGCTGACTCCGAGTCTTTTTATTTAACAGGAACACACAGTGGGTAGATGATCCACGCATACTCGTGGGGGACGAGTATGCGTGTTAAAATCAGGAGGAAGTGAAATAAAAAAAACAGAATTAAAGATACCATGCTGTGAGGGCGCAATATACCTGCGTGCAGGGGCGGACTTAACAGTTTGGCGGCCCCGAGTAAACAATAACATGGGGCCCTCTGCAGCGGTTGTATTAATCTTTTTTTTTTGTCTGTCCATTAAAATAAGTCCACTTTTAGACATCATCAATGTCAAGAATGTCAAGAGAGTATTTTTAAAGTGAAACCACATTTTTAAACATTTTAAATATTTTACATAAACTATTTTTAGTTGGAAAAAAAAACAACTTTATTCATTGCACTTTTTTGTTAATCACTCACTTTCTTTTAGGAACGAACGAGGGTCAAAAGAAACAAAAATACTTGAATGATGGAACAAAACAGTACACTAAGGAGTGGAGTCAGTTTTATTATCTGTCCCTCCCTTTGCCTTTCCTCCCCGTTTCTGTCCCTTTTCTCATTCCTGACTTTCTCTAATTGAGCTCCTTTGATTCTGTTCTTCTTTTCCTGTTTTGTCTTTCTCCTCCAAAATAGTTTTGTTGTTAAACTTACACTTAGAATTTTGTGTGAGATGCTTTTCTTCTGTTTTCTTTTCTTTTATTGCATCAACAGCATAATGGTAACAATCATTTTCACCACAAACTAACTACTTAGTTGTAAGACAATACAGATAAAACTCCTAAATGATGGGATATCGGTGGATGCTTACTTCCTCGCCAACAGTTCACAGCTCTGCATAAACACTCCTAGAAAACAACACAATATTTTTTTTTTTTTTTTTGTTTTTTGCCCTAAAACAGTATAATCATAATTAAAAGACCACTGGAAACAATTTTACAATAGATTGAATCTGAGTGAGACTCTAAGATCTAAGATAAATGAACAGATTTCCATGTCTCTTGGAAAACTACAAAAAATTCACCAAAATCTTTTTAGTTAATCTTCATGGTTCCCAATACGGTTGAATAAAGAATTAAAGCTTTTCATTTAAATTTTGTGAATAAATGATTGTCTTTTGTATTTTTCTCATCATCGATTAATTAGAATCACCTGTTCCTGCAGTTGTAAGAAGGAAGGGGAGGAGCTAATGAAAGGCACATGTCACCAATTTTAAATGTTGTAGTTAAGTACGGTTGACCTTTTTAACTGTTTTGTAATGTTTATTATATTATTTTTCAAATTTTGTTCCATTTTTGCACATCTTTTATCTATTTTCTGTTTGTGTTGTGAATCCAGATCCTGACACAACAGCACCATTTTAGAATTCTGTAAAGCAAAACAAAATAAACAAGGTTAGTTTTCCTTTCCGTCTTTTTTCAACTTCAAAGTACTAGCAGGCCTTGTTCAGCTGTTTAAAAAATGTTTAAAAAAGCTTCCATCTGGGTATGTGGCCTGAGGGCACTTCAGTGATTTTCTTCTAGCTTCTACTGCCCTCTTTTGGATGAAACAAAGCAATTCACTGTTGAACTCGATAGTTTTGCTTCTGCTTTCTGAATCAAGAGAGTCAACAGTGCTGCTGTGTAAGACAATACAGATAAAACTCCTAAAATGCAAGTGTACCAAGATTATATGTAGATAATAGAAACATGAATGGAAACAAATGAAAGGTTTCTAGTCTAAAATTATAGTTTTTCATGATAAACTCTCTCTGACGCTGGTAAGCTTCTCTAATCCTAAATATTGCAAGACCACCACTGAATATTAAAGATTCAAATATATTTCTCATCACATAGTTTATTCAAGCTGTTTTTTACAAATAATAATAATAAAATGTGAAGTTATAACAGAACAAAGGATTAACACAGATGTAAAGCAACCTTTTTCTTACAAATTTATTGTTGCCTTAAGTGTTAAAATAAAATAAAATAAAAAAAAGTTGTAACTTTTTAAAAAATGTTTCAGTTTATCCTAATGTGCCCCTTTTAAAGGATGGTCAAGAGTAACTTAAAGGCAGTACAGCATGATGTGAAAAGACAGGTTTAGAAAAGATATGATCATATTGAGTTGATCTGTTTGTAAAACAGTTCAAAAACCCAAAGCTTTTGTCATTTAAGGTCAGGCTGACCCTCTTTATAATCATATTCGGTTTCCTCTTGAAGAAAAAAAAAACCACCCAAATGAAAACACACAAATGAAAAGAAAAAAAAAAAGATTAATGCGCATTTGATTTTTTACACCTGCAAAAGTTGAAAAAGTAAAAGGAAAGGGAGTTAACAGTGGTTAACAGTTCCAGAGGAGGAATCCCTTTGCTTAATCAAAAATGACTTCATGGCGCTCATTGTGGGCCGTGCGCTTTGCGCGCGCACAAATTCCCATTTCCAATTTGTGCGCGCATCGGGCCTGTTTGCTGCGGATTAAACTGCCCAAAGGTGGGGCAAAAGAAAGAGGGGAAAAAAGTGCAGGTTCTTCGTTGTGGACTAGAGTTTAATCCTTTGAGCTTGCGGGAGTCAGACGCAGAGGGGATGGTCTTTACTGTCGGATTTAGTGCATTTTCTGCGGAGCTGATGCCCTCAGAAGTAGCATTTGACAACGCCTGGTTAAAAGTGACGACCGGGCGTCCCAGGACAGTTTGATGGCAATTATAAAGACAGGCTTTCTCATCCTCAGGGGACAGACATGCTGCGCAAACTTGTGCTGCGCATCGGTGAGTTGAACGGGTTGAACTGCTCGGAGAGGCTGCTGGGTCAAAATCAACTATCTCCTCTTGTGTTTGTGTCTTTAAACTTAAACCTGCGATTCAAATCTTCCTCTACTTTCCTACAGGCTGCTAAATGCATCCTCTTTTATCTTTTATTTGTTTTTTTCCTTGTTTTCTCAGCTTTAGCAGCAAGCCTGCTTTTAGAGCTTCCTGGCTCCACAGCAACCACAAAAAAGTCTCAAGGTATCATCCTCAAACACTGACCATTAGGCACAACAAGTGGTTTTAGAGATAATTGGGCAGCTGTTTTTGATGTGTCAGTTCTGTTGTAGACTTCTAGGGTACACTTTAGCAAAGAATTTGAAGTGAAGTCATGGATCCAGCACTGACAGCCTTTTTAATTAGCACTCCTGGGAAAATCTCATCTTCAAATGAAGATGTTATTGATGATTACCGCTATGTGTCTTTTAACAGGTTTTCAAACAAGCCTTTAGATCCCCCACGGATAAGCAAAAACTAAAGATAAAAAAAATATGATTTTGGATACAGTTTGAAGTTTCTTCTAACCATCTTCTGCTAGTGAAGAACAACTCGGGTGTGACACCAGCTGGAGAATGTGGAACCTGGATAAAGGAGCCTGATGGAGGGTATTTCACCTCTCCCAACTACCCAGAGAAATACCCCCCTGAGAGGGAATGCATCTACATCATAGAAGGTAAAGGCACACAGCCACTACAGACATTTTTGAGCGTATTGCACGGATAAAAATTGGTCTTACACGTAGAAAAAGTGAGAAAAGTTGTGGTATACGTGAAATTTTCACAGATGTATCACAAATTAACCACGTTAAAACCACAAAAGAAGTATGAATAAATCACGCAAAGAACATGTAAATCTACACAAAAGCCAAATCTGGCCCGAAATGTGGAATTTTAACGTGATATGTGCGCTGTATACGCAACATAAATGTAATGCATATGTGGTACATGCGGGAGAAGTCCATTAGACATACGTGGATATGAGTGAAACGGTCATGGAAAGCCACAAATATGCGTCTGCATCACTCAAAAATCATGCACAATTATGTAAGATTTACATAATAAATGCGTATAAACTGCACAATTCTCAAACGAGCCTAAATTTTGAACAAAGGAACAACAGCTCAAAAACTGTGCCCTCAAAAACACCCTCGACGGACATCTGCGCACATCAACGCAAGAAACACATATGGATTACGTATATCTCGAATGTATAAGGAAACACTGACATTTCGTACGTGGGAAATGGGCATAATGTAGTTAGTGGCTGTGACATGGCCTTAAGATCTGTTCTTGATCTGTTCTTTGCTTTGCACCCGCCCTGCCTCTCATTTCGCCTCTAAACCCTTTGAACAGCCTCACCCCGACAGTGCATTGACCTGTTCTTTGATGAGAAATACTCCATCGAGCCATCCTGGGAGTGCAGGTTTGACCACATTGAAGTACGGGACGGCCCGTTTGGCTTCTCGCCCATCATCGGTCGCTACTGCGGGCAGGAAAGCCCCACTTACGTTCGCTCCAGCGGGAGGTACCTGTACATCAAGTTTGTGGCTGATGGAGAGCTGGAGGCCATGGGTTTCTCTGCCAGGTACAACTTCACTCAAGGTGGGTAACAGAGGCGAATAAATCAAAATCTTTGTGTGGATTGGAGCCTTTTTAAGCAACAGTGGCTTGTTAAAGGAGGAGGCTTCACACGGGGCAAAAATGAAAGCAATTGTGTGGTAGTCCAATTAATGACTTTTAACAAATCAACAAAACTACAAACTGTTTCCTGAAAGAAAATGGCATCAGCATTCAAGTAACCAGGCAAATTCTGGTTTATATTTATTAAGGTTCCTGTTTTTACTTTGATTTTGTTCAAAGTCCCACTCCAACCATCTTTTGATCTAGTTTTCCCAGTGGTCTTTTAAATATGATTAAGCTTTTTTTAGCTGAAATAAAAAAAACTATCTTTTCTAGGACATAGTTTCTGCAGAGCGGCAGGAAATCATTAGAAATTTGCCTCTGAGTTGTGGGCGGGACCGTTCTCCATTGCTGAGAGCCTAGCATGTTTTACTAATCACAAATACAATCTTTCACAACTGCATTTTTACATCTGCTCCTGATTTACAACAATTTGAATAAAGAAATACTCAGAAATGCAATTTTGAGCTTAATTTTCTTCATCTATGTCCTCCATCATCAGAAAAATGTCACCAGAACTTATTAAAAACTCCAACAACACAACTTTTATCAGAATGGGTCTTTAAAGAAATTTATAGGACTGCTTTCTCTACAAAAGCCTTACACTTCTGACTTTGTCGCGACGTAAAAGGGAAATTGTGGTTGTTAAGATTTAGAACATATTTCTGTCAAGTTTTAGTTAGTCTGCTGATACTGTTGTTAGGCTAAGGATTTTAGAGGATGACAGCCTGACTCTAAGCCTCTGCCTCTTGGCACTGTTTTTCAGACCTCTACACTGATGTAAAATTACCGTTGTTGCCCTCAAAAAGTTAAAGACCCACTCCAATGAAAATGGTGTTTTCTGAGTGTTTCTTTACTCAAATTGTGAATCAGGAGCAGACAATAAAATGCTGTTGGAAAAAGCTTGTAGCAGTGACATAGGTGCTGCAGTCGGCGGGCTACAACCTCCCTGCTCCGCTCCATTCTGATGCATCAGTTTTGAAACAAATAGATCCATGAACGTCTTTATTTTCCTCGTTTTAGCTAGCATCTGGCTCAACACTGTACGGCAGGATTACTCCAACATTACTCGCCATTTTTGTCGAACAAAAAATGCTTGGTGGGAATTGTAAGGGGCTGTGAGCTAGCGGAAAAGAGTGTAAACAAAGGGACAAAGGGATACCATTGGAGGCTTACTTTAGCACCAACAGCCTGGCCCACAACTCAAAGGCGAATTTTTAATGAACTTCCACTGCTCTGCAGAAACTATATCCAAGAAAACAATTGGTTTTGGCTTAAACTCCATAATTATGATTAAAAGTCCACTGAGAACGCGTTGAAAATAGATCAAAAGATGATCAGTGTGCGACTTTAAAACAACAAAATATGAGAGGAAGTCAGCAGCGCACGCCAGTTTTCAATAATGCAAGTTCGGTCAAACATTTTTGTTTTTTAAATCTAATAATGATCCATTTCTCCTAGCCATCTGTGTTGCAGGCACAGTGGCTGCAGATGAAAAAAGGAGAGATGGGTGCAAACACACATGAACACATACATACACACAGCCGCTTGTTCCCTCAGTCTCAAACACGAGAGTTAATGAAAGCTTGTCTTCAGGGAATGCAGCTTGTCAGGGCTGAGCTGTGCCAGCAGCTTAAAGGGAGTCCTAGGCAGGAGCTTTATTAACCACAGATTTTGTAGGCCACCTACACCGACGTAGAAGAGAGATTATCACTTCATCCCTCTGTCCATTTTCCCATTGGCATGTTTTTTTCTGGCTGTCTTAGCATCGGTCATTGCTTTTGTGATTTTTGCCCTTCAAGTAGCACTTGTAGCAGCAGTTTTCTGAGGTCTAAAAAAGAAAACCACAGCCTGTACACCTAAACTTTAGATCCACATTCATCAAACGTAGTGTTTTGCAGCAAATATTGAGGATCTTAACCAAACACACTCAATCAGTTGTATAAACACCCAATAAAACCGTTTAGTCACAAAAAGTTGGTGTTTTTTTGAAGGAAATATTGAAAGAGAATTGATATTCAGACATGCCAAATCAATGAGGATAGAAGGTAAAAATAAATGTTACAAATTTCTCATTTATCTCTGCAGTGGAGAAAAGTGAATGTGAATAGAAAACTTTACCGTTATTCTTTTCTCTTTATTTTCTTTTTCAGTCTTTAGTACAAACTAAGTGAACAATACAAATACTTACTCCAAAAGAAAATACAAAATTCTTAAAATATTCTAACTACACTCAAAATATTCATAAAAATGTTCCAAACACATAAGTAAACAATCCAAATATGAAAATGAGATCTTTCAGTTTTGACATTTAGTTTGGTAGTTGCCATGGTTACCGAAAGAGATTTACTGGAAGAAGAGGTGACTTTTTTCATACATTCATTCCAAGTTCCTTACATTTTTAAGGTATTTTCCCAGCATGCATGTTTGACTTAAGCTTTTTTTGGGCATCAATAAAAATAAAAAATTACTAAATAATGAAAAAGAAAAGCCTATTTAAACTGTTATGCTTATTTGAACAATTTTAATATATATATTTTTTATTATTAGCAGATGAGGACAGATTTTGCCTTCCGTGTGCTTATATTGAGAAAAGAAAGAGTCTGAAAGTCAAAAGTTAATCTCTTTTTTTAATTCCCCCTATCAGGAGTGGCAGCATGCACGCAGATTGCATTGCACAACTTGTTTTTCTCTGTATTTTTTGATTCTTTTTCATCATGCCTATTTGATTGAATTCAAAAATACTTTATTAATTCTCAAGATTTGGAATTTCCCCATCATGTGTCCACTAGATCCGTATAGAACACGAATCTGCTAAAATTCCCCCAAAACGATTCAACTTCCTGGTGTCCTGACACTGATAATCTTTAGGTCACCTCTTTCTATTCTCTAGATTATGGATTATACACAATAAAGTGTCACTTATGTTATTGCAGGTAAAGAATCACAGATTTACCCTGATTTGCCAGAGCAATCCGAATACAAACTTGCCAATAACTCTGAAATCTCCAGTTTGAGTTAGGTCAGAACCTTCACTTCTGTTCAACTTCTGGAAATTTTGAACCCTGATGTGACTGCTACCATGACCTGCAGCGGGGTCAGAGAGAATGATTAGAAACCTCACAAAATGACATCCAAACATGAGGATTATATATTAAAGACTGAGCAAAGTTGATTTCACTCAGCAGACCTTTTTTTAAATTAATTTTCCTCCCTACCCCAGCATATGTTTTGTCATGATCAGCTGCAACATATGGCCGGTCAGCACTCCAGCCCACGACTGGGTTAGGATTCCTGCGGAGTGCTGCCAGGTTCCGGTGTTTAGCTGTGCATCAGATTTTTGTTTTCAGCTGCAGGTCGTATTTGCAGGGAGGTGATGAAGAGATGCTACCACAATGTAAATCCTGCTGCAGAATGTTGAATTTAGTCATTTTTGGGAAAAAAGCAAATGTTTTTTAGTTCCTTTCATTTTACAAGACAAAATGTGATATAAACTTCACATACATTTTCTTTATGGAGTACCAGGTGCAGGGTTTAACTAAAATATCAATTTTGCTTCAGAAAATGTGAACTATGCTTTTAATTGTTTTTGAATATTTATTTGCAAATAAATTCCTCTTTTTTGTTGCACATGCTGTCTTTTTTTAGCTTGTTGTGAGAAGAAGTTGCATGTTTTTTTATTAGTAAGTGGAAAGCTTTTTTTTATAATGCAGATTTGGCCTGTAGCACCTGGCAAGTGTATGTTAGCCTTACACTGATCCACTCACTCACACGTATTAGGATGAATGTGAATAATCTGGCCAAGTCTTAAGCAGAATAGATAAGAAACATGAGAGGATTAATAAGAGTCCTTGTTCAGGTCAGCCAAGTTCCCTGTTTTCCACTCTTGCGTTGCAATCTCTGCACACTATCTTGCATTTCAACAGACAGACAAGCCCCAAAAAAGCTTAAAGTCATGTAATGAATTGCAGTAGGAAACATTTTTTGAGAATTTGGTTTATCCTTTTTATATAAAAACACGAAATGTTTCTATTTTTATGTTTGCCACTCTGTATTTAAAAACTGACCCAAATAAAATGTATTATTTCTGAATTGTGTCAAACAAGGTGCCTTCAAGAGAAGCAAACGGTAATACTTTCATTATCAGGTTGACACTGATGCTTAATCTGTTCCCAACTAAGCTGGATTTTTAATCCACCTAGCAAGTGTATTCATCAGCACAAAGGTTTAGGACAAAATATCTGTTCCCCTTCTGATGTTTATTTTTCTTCTTTTTTTTTCTTGATGAAGGGCATCAGGGTTTGGGGACTGTTTAAATCAGATCACAGGCAAAGTACTAGAACATAGATTATGCAAGATTTGGACAGATGTGTTTATTTTGTTGTTCAATATGCCTGTGAAATTGCTGTTTTTATTATTTCTGTTTTTTTCATCTTTCAAAGTTAATCCATAAATACTAGGCTGAGCAATTTTGTCTAAACCTTTTCCTTTGAAAAATATCTTCCAGTAAACACTGCATCCTTTTTGCATGCTACAGAACAGCTGGTCATACTTACTGTTCCATGCAAATTCCTATCAATGGAATTCATGTCTCAGTAAAACAAGGTTTGTACAAGGAATTAAAATTGGCAGAAAGATAATCTTAAACAAACAAAAAATGATTTCTCATTATTTATTTAATTTGTTTAACTATAACAGAATAAAAACTGAAACTTCTAAGAAGCTTTATTGCTTATTTGGACACACTAAGCGAATGCAGAAAGAGTAAATTATTATTTATTTATTTGTTACAACCAAGTTGCCCAACTTTTTAGGAAAAAACTAAGCAGTTGTGGGCCAGAACATGGAGATATTGTCTCACATCTTTAACATCAACTTGATTTTCCAGTGTTTTTGTGAAAGACACTGAGCCCTTTTATTGGGTTAAGCTGCCTAAAAATGTCAGGAGTATAGAAGAGCGCTAGAAAAGTTTTTATATTTTACCATTTAAGCGCAAGCATACTTGAGACACTTGATAGATCAAATGGTGAGACTTTTTTGTGGATGCTGAATTCTTTTAAAGGTCCTTTAACAAGCAAAATAAATCTTTTAGCTTTTAAGTTCAATGTTCATTTCTCACAAAAAGAAACCCCAAAGCGGTATTTTGACTTTCTCCACAGAGCTAGTTTTCCTTTGATTTGCATAATATGCACATTCATCTTTGCTAAAGTTTGGATGTTGTTTGTTTTCCTGGGTGAAATGCAGACACGATGCAGCCGCTGGCTCTAGGTTGTCATCATGAAACCAACAAGGAGCGAAAGGCGGTGCCGTCTAGCATCCACGTTGGAAAAAAGCTCAGCGAAATAACTAATATTATACTAATGTAATATATTAGGGGTAGAAGATGTTCATGATAGAGTGAGGTGGAAAAGGATGATTCGCTGTGGCGACCCCTGATGGGAAAAGCCGAAAGAGAAAGAAGATACTAATGTAATATATTATCATATACATCATTATGGTTTACTTAAGAAAAGACAGACTGATTTCTTTGCACTATAAACTTCAGGGTTTGACGACTTGTTGCAGTTTAGAGACAAAATCTGTAGTCATAAATAGCATAAAAGTACAATTATTACACAGAATAATGATTAGGCAGTTTTTAATTTCATGCAAAAAGCTTCTGTTAACGTCAGTTCTGAAGCTACGTTTACACCACCCTCGGCAAGGCAACCACTTCCCATGGAAAGTCTATGTAAATGCGCGTTTTGGGCTTTCTGCATTCCTAATCTATCATGTTCAGTCGTCGCTATGCAAGTTTCTTCAACCGTTTTCAGGCTCTACATAGAAAATGCGTGACCAATGAATGCCCATTGAAAATTAAATCGGGTCAAACTTGGACGAATCCGAGAGTTGGATTTTGCAGTGACGTATGAACTCTTTCACTCATGGAAGTGTCAACCGTTTGAAAATTGATCATGGAGGACAAATTCATAATTGTGGTTTTTGCTCATATGTCGGAATAGAGCTATGAAAGAAAAAGCCTGGAAAAAGATTCAAGAGATTTGCACCGCTTCGACATTTTGCACCAAGCCTCTTCCAACTGTAGGTGGCCGATATGCGCCAGTATCGGGCAGCATCGGTCCAGTGTGAACACTACATGCTAAACACGCGTTCAAGAAGGCTTGCTCTTGAATGTGAGTCTCATGCCAGGTGTGAACGTAGCATTAGAATTTTCCATGAATTCTTCCTGTGCAATCATGTGATTTCCCTTTGCGTATATTTGAATAATAATACAAAATGGATAGTTGGACATAAACTTGGAAGTGGCATGTAAAATTTCCAAATTAATATATGCTTTGGCATGATCTGTGTTCTGTTTGTAGATCCTGAGTTTAAAGATCTTGGAGTGCTGCCAACTTTGCCAAGTGAGTAACAAGAAAACAGTGAAACGTAACAGTAGCAGAAAAATGAGACAACACTACTTTAATGATCCCACAACAGTTTGTGACTTTGAGCTGAGTGGACCAGAAGGCTTTGTGGAATCGGCTCAAATAACCAGAGATGGTCGGGCTGGGACCACTGATGCTGTTGACTGCAGGTGGTACATCAGAGCCCCGCCGAAATCCAGGGTGTGTACATGACATGTTTTTTATCTCCTTTTGGCAACTTTCGGAAATCTTAAACAATAAACGAGTCTTGTTAGCGGCGACTCAAAAACTGGCTCGCCGACTAACAGGCTCTCTCAAAATGTTATATTATATACCGTAGTTTTTGGACTATAGGATGCATCAGCCAAAAAATGCATAATAAAGAAAAAAATATCATAAATAACATGCACTGTATATTGGCGCGTATAAACAATTACTAAATAACCAGAGCATAAGAAGTAACAATTCTGCTAACCCGGTGTAGAATTGTTGGTACAGAATGCGTCCCAGTACGGTAACAACACTTAGACAAACTACTTCTAGGCTATGTCCAAATTCCCATCCTACTTCCCTAATTACTAAAAAAATAAATATAGTGGAGGACTATCTACTGCCCTGGATTTTAAAAGCAATTCGGATACCATGCTCAACACTCAATACAAGCATTTTATGACTGTCTAATGTGTAATTTTTATGACCTGCAAAGCTTGTGTACAAGCATTTAAAAAAACTGATATTTTTTGCATTTATTCAGCATACTGACCACGGGACATGCCCACTTAAGGTCAAAGTCAACATGTTTACTTAATAGCGCATACAATAAAATACATCCAAGTTCTTCATACCTAAAAATATAACATAAAAATTAAAGCTACAAGTAGCATTTAGCGGGCCCGAGCACGTGCGACCGCATGGCACGAGCGACCGCCCCGTGAGCAACGCCCTGCTCGAGCCATTCTCGTCGTTTTTTCTTGTCCATTCTGGAGCTCCAAGATAATGTTAATACGACAGCAGCCTGGGGGGGGGGGGGGGGGGGGGGGGGGGGGGGGGGCAGTAATCTGTTGCCTTAAGGGACAAAGACTTTTGCATATAGCATTAAAAAAATTCAAGCAATGATGATAATTGCTATCACTGTCCCTAAGGATGAGAACAATAGAACTCATTCAATTTCCACTACAATGTCTAGATGAGTGTCAGCTATGTCTGATAACTTGGCCAATTAGCTGGACCGGGATCTTGCAAAGTGCAGGTGGTTAACGTCCAGTGTGATGAGTCTGTGGACGGCAACAGTACAGCATAGCTTTTGGTTTCCACAAGAGAAGAACTCCTGACACATCTGCCCTAACAGACAACTACAAGAGGAGTTGAAATGTATAACACGGTGAAGGAGTTTTTGTGCAGAAAAAGGTACCATTAGAAAAGCTGGTAGCCATACCTGCAGACGGGGCTCCTGCTATGATTGACCGACAAACAGGTTTCATCACTCACTGTAAAGCTGACCAAGACTTTCCAAAATGTCTGCATTACTGCTGCGTCATTCACCAGCAGGCCTTATGTGCAGAAGTGATTGGGTCTGGACATATAATGACTCTTATTCTGAAAATCGTAAACAACCTCAACTGCAAAGCAAAACAGCACAGGATTTTTAAGGTGCTATTGGAGGAGATGTCTGTTGAATATGGTGAATATGAACATTGTGAATCTGAACTTGCATTCTTGACTGACATTACTGGAAAACTAAACCACTTGATCTGCGAGCTGCAAGACAATGGCAAAACTATTTTTTTTTTGACCAGCCTGCCTGAGCCAGTGTTTTTCTTGTGGGGATCTTTTCTGCCAGGGCTTGTCAGCTTGGTCAGTGGATGTTGCTGCAGTTGTCTCCCTTGCTGGGACAGCTGGAGTTAAACACAGCAGCTCACGGCTCTGAAGTGGACCCCGTTGCTGTCCCAGTCTGGATGGGCACTGTGGCGATGTTCCAATGGCCAGGCTGGCTCCTGGTATAAAGAGATTCCCAAATACCATTTCCTAACCGCAGAGCCAAGGATGTGTTTACATGTTTAGGTCAAAAATGTGATGGACAGCTTCATGTTGTCTATTGATGTAAGTTTAAACCTAAACATGCCACCCTGTTATTAATCCAGTTGATATGGTTCTCCATCTGTGTCTAGGTGATAGAAAAGCATTTTTTTTTATATTTAGAGCTCTAAGCAAACAAACAGTTGTCTATATAAAAGAGCTTTTACAATTGTGCACTTTTAGCAGGTCTCTGATTTCATGTGACCAATGTATGGTGGATTTTCACAGACCTTGTTTAAAACTGAAGGTGAGAGAGACTTAGAGAAATGGCTTCATTGTTCTGGAGTTCTTTGTTTCATCCACAGAAGAGTAGAATTGGTGATTGATTTTGAAAAGCTGCTGAAAAAAGTATCTTTTTCAAATTGCAATTTCTAACTTGGGTTTTACATTTTGTGTTCCATTTTTTGTGCTTTAATTGGGAAGCATTTGTTATTTGTTTGGTGTTTTTAAGGTTCTGCAAATATACACATCATTTTTTAGAGACATTTGTTATCAGTTGTGTTTGTTGATTTGTAGTTTAATTTCATTGGATGTATAGATGTCGTGTGGGGGGGAGGCTCGAGAGCAGGTAGGACCCAGGCGCAGAAACGGGAGGCAAACGGGTTCAGGGCAAGTGGGTTTATTTAACTAACAAAAAGCGCTGCAGAGCAGGATGACAAAACTAAAAACAAAAACTTACTGTGGCATGGCAAGGGACATGGACGCCAGACAAGAAGACGTGATCAACATGAGCAGAAGTTAATGGACCAGCACAGGAGGAAGGCAGAGACAAGACTTATATACAGACAGGGCAGACAAGACACAGGTGAACACGATTAGGGCAGATGGGGACCAAAGGAAGTAAAACTCAAGAAACATGACAAGACAGGAAACCTTTCAAAATAAAACAGGAAACAGAACCAAACAAGACAGAACAAGAACTAAAGCGAAAAAAAAGACAACAAACTGAAACCATGACAATAGAAAGGAAAAGAAGTTCAAACATTGATTATAAAAAAGGATATAAGAGATAAAAAAAAAAGAAAAAGGAAAAGAAAAAAGATAAAATATTGATTTAATTGCATTTTGAATGAATAAAATACAATGATTAATAGAATCAGAATCAGAAATCAGAAAAAGTTTTATTGCCAGGTTCAGTAGAGCGCACTTTACAAAACGAGGAATTTGACTTGGTGTATAGTGCAATTAAGAATAAGTTAAAAATTAAGTTAACAACAACAACACACTATATACAGTAGAGTAAGGTGAATTAAAGTGGGAGCACAGATGGGCTGGGATGGTGGGGCCTGTAAGTGGCACCGACAGTCCTTTGGTGGGCGGGGGGGGAGGGGGGGTCACCTGGGGGAGTTGGGGTACTGTTCAGCAGGCTGACTGCAGTGGGGAAGAAGCTGTTCTTGTGGCGCGAGGTCCTGATGGACCGGAGCCTCTTGCCAGAAGGGAGGGGCCGAAAGAGATTATGTCCTGGATGAGATGGGTCCGCTACAATCCTGGCTGCCCGCCTCCAGCTCCTGGAGAGACGGGAGGTGGCAGCCGATCACCTTCTCTCCTGAGTGGATGACGCGTTGCAGCTTGGCCTTGTCTCTGGCCGTGGCCGCAGCGAACCAGACTGTGATGGAGGACGTGAGGGTGGATTCGATGATGGCATCGTAGAAGTCTACCAGCATCTTTTCAGGGAGGTGAAACTTCTTCAGCTGCCTCAGGAAGTACATCCTCTGCTGGACCTTCTTAGTGATGGAGCTGATGTTCTGCTCCCACTTGAGGTCCTGGCTGATGATGGTTCCCAGGAAGCAGAAGGACTCCACAGAGGTCACCGGGGAGTCACAGAGGATGACAGGGGGGAGGGGGGCTGGGGCCTTCCTGAAGTCCACTGTCATCTCCACTGTCTTCAGAGCATTAAGCTCCAGGTTGTTAGCGCTGCACTATGACACCAGCCTGGCTATTTCACTCCTGTAGGCCGACTCATCTCCGTCAGAGATGAGGCCGATGAGTGTGGTGTCGTCAGCAAACTTCAGGAGTATGACAGACAGGTGACCAGCTGTGCAGCTGTTTGTGTACAGGGAGAGTAACAGGGGTGAAAGGACACAGCCCTGGGGGGATCCGGTGCTTGTGGTCCGAGTATCTGAGACGAGCTTCCCCAGCCTCACATACTGCTGTCTGTCCGTCAGGAAGTCTGTGATCCACCTGCAGGTGGAGTCAGGCACATTCATCTTGGAGAGTTTTTAATACTAAAGATGTATGAAAGACATACCGAAAAAATATGTCTTTCAGTGTTTAACTGGCTGTCTTTGGATTATGCATGCCTGAGTAATGACCATTCTTACTCCTCATCTCTCTGTTCACTGCTTGCTAATTTACATAGCAGGGGTCCCAGCAGGAGGGGGCGGGGTTGTAACACGACTCCTTCAGCAGAGCCAGGCTGAGAGAGGCTTTGACATGTAAGATGTTAGATGTTAGAATGCCAGATGTTAGAATGACCAGTTCATTTTATATCTATGAAAATATTCAGGGAGCTATGGGACATGTTCAGCTTTAGGTCTGTGAAAATTGGTGTCGATTGTTGAAACATAAGTTACCATAAAAAAATGTTTGTTTGGAGTCTAGACAGATTTAACACAGGTTTTTGGATGAAAAGGATTTTTTATAAATCATCTGTTACACTTTTAAGTCTGAAAAAAATATGGAAGGCAGCAAACACAGATCCCTACCGTTTTTAATTTTTTTGTGCTGATATTTGAAAGATAAGTTATGCAAAAAAATAGGTGTTTGCAGTTTTGCCTAAAAAGACGTTTTCGGACCTTTTTGGATGTAATGCTCTCTAAGATGTCACCTGTAACTTCAATCATTCTGAATTTTTTTAGGAAGCAGTAGCACATAAATGCCTATGAAAGTTGAATTCTTGGTGCTGATAACCTAAACAGAATTTATGCTAAAAATCTTTGTTCAGTCCAAAATTGCATAGGAAAAACACCGGTATGAAGTTTCTCGTAGACCCTATAGTGCTATCTATCAAAGTTGGAGATTTGTAAGAGGCATCTAACTCTGAAATCTCAGCTTCCTGAGACAAACGGCTGATTTGCTATGAAGCTTTGTTTTATGAGTAAGTGCAATTGACCACTTCCTGTTTGGGGGGGCCTTATGAAGGCACCGTCAGATGTACACCCATGAAATTTTAGATGATGAGAGAGGACCTTTCTGAGTATCTCCAGTTTTAATTTCATGCACGTCGGACGAAGCGCAGAGAAAAGATAGGGAAGAATGCGACAAAAACTGTTTTTTTCAATAACTAGGTGGCGCTATGGAGCTCGTCCAGAATTGTCATATCCATGGGTTCAGAAAGGAAACCTCATCATATCCATTGAATTTCAGTGAGATTGGACAACGAATGTGCACGTGAGAGCAACTTTTGTGTGCATGGCGAGACGCCCAACTTCGCCGCTCTGTCACGACCACACCCCCGCATTGAAAGTTATGGCTTTTTATCAGAGTAAACTTCAATGGCTTTTCAACAGGTGGACATCATTTTGAGGTGTGTCGGCTCATCCTAATTGGAGCAGTGATGCTCCAAGTAAAACATGTCATTTCCTTTTGCCAGCAGGTGGCGCTACACCTGTTCTGGATTTTTCCACTTCTGATGTGGTCAGATTCAGACTACAATCATGCATATCAATTTTGGATCAGATTGGATTATGCATGGCTGAGTAATGGCCATTTTCCTTTTCATGGCGTGTTTTCGAAACGACCTCCAAGTTCTCCGCGCCGCCACGGTCACAAACAACCGTAAAAACTTAAAAGCTTCGCAATTTAACATCGGACATGTGTCTAGTTTACAAAACCAAAGTTTGGAGTCATTACTCCAAAATCTCTAGGAGGAGTTCGTTCTAGAGCGAGGCCTGCAAATGTCCAAAATGAAGCAAAAATGACATATTGACCTCAATATATCAGACTTCCTGTGCGAGTGACAGGTGGGTCCTTTCAGACTTTTTTGTAGGTCTCCATCTGAAGAACATGCCCTGTAAAAATCAAGCTTGTACGTTGAAGCCTATGCGGGGCGTCGGGACAAAAGTCACTGTAGGTGGCGCTATCGAGCCGTTTTTGTGCGCCCATGCCAATCTCCTATAAAATACGAAATTTTTCGCGACTCTTGATGTGTGTGCCAAATTTGGTGAGTTTTGGGGTATGTTAAAGGCCTCAAAAAGGCGACTCTTCCGGTAGAATAATAATAATAATAATAATAATAAACATTCGAATTACAATAGGGTCCTTGCACTCCGTGCTCGGGCCCTAATTAAAATTCATTTGTATAAGACACAAAGAAGGTCCATCAACCTCACATATTTCATTGTATTTAACATAATTAAATGAACCGTTAAAAATGTCCATAACTAAACTCGTTCATCTCTCTGGGAAGCTGTCCGAACGTGCTCAAACATTTATTGTTGTTCTGGACTGAGTCAAGGCAACCACTAATTTTATCCTCTATCCACAGATCTACATGCGTTTTCTGGAGTACGAAATGCACAACTCAAATGAGTGCAAACGTAACTTTGTTGCCATCTATGACGGCAGCAGTTCGGTGGAGCATCTGAAGAACAAGTTCTGCTCCACAGTGGCCAATGATGTCATGCTGGTGTCCTCGCTGGGTGTGGTCAGGCTGTGGGCGGACGAAGGGAGCAGAAAGAGCAGATTCAAAATCCTGTTCACAACTTTCCATGAACGTAAGCGGCAAGCTTGCATGCATCCCCATTTAGCCCCTTCAGGCCGTATGTCGCTAAGGACCCCACTGTATCATTACCCTGAGCGGAAAAAAAACGATTAAAGCCTTTTTTAGATAATTGGAAATAATATAAAGGTGTTAATGGTACAAAAAAAATCTGATTAACAAAAATAATTTGTTGTGTTAATTTGTTGTTTGAACTAAAACTATCAAAACCTTTTAGTTATTTTTGTTCACATAATGATTTTTTGTTTGTATCTTTCCATTTAAATGTCATTTTCTTCAATCTGGGTAAAGTACAACCTAAAAGTGATTTTGTGTGTGTGTTTTTTATGGAGAAACAAAAAAGTACAAAAACTATAATGTACATCTATAAAAAAAAATGCCCAAAGTGTCACTTCTATCATCTTTTGATCTCAAGTACTACTGTATTGCCCCTAGGGACCCCAAGCTAACATTAGTGGTGCAAATTTCAAATGGCATTTTGTCATCTGCTCCTGATTCAACACAATTTGAAAAACGAAATTCTCAGAAACATAATATTTGTTCTCTGTCATCAGAAAAATGCTACCAAAACATGTTGAAAACCCCCAAAACACAATTTTCAATGGTGTGGGTCCTTCATTGTGCTTATCTAAAGACTATGTCCATAATGCCACCTGTAAATTCATACAAGATTTTTCTTTTGAAGCTGTACATTTTCTATATTTCTTTTTAGCTCCATGTGAAAGAGAAACTTTCTTTTGCCACAGCAACATGTGCATCAACCACACTCTAGTCTGCAACGGCGTTCAGAACTGTGTTTACCCATGGGACGAGAACCGCTGCAAAGGTACAACAAAGGAGGAAAATCAGGAATCACTATTGTACTTTTGGCAACAGGCTGCTGGAGGATTTTCCTTTCTAACGTTTGCCTTGTTTCTCTAGAGAAACGAAAAGCCAGTATTCTCGACACATTGGACAACACTAACCTGACTATTATCGGAGTTACCTGTGGTCTGGTTGTCATCCTGTTGATCATATCAGTTATCATCCAAATCAAACAGCCCCGCAAAAAATATGTTGTTCGCAGGTAAGAGATTTAATTAATCAGAATTTCATTAAGGATAAAGGCAATAAAGTATTTCTATTCTATTCAATTCTATTCTATTTTAACATGTTCTAGTCTGATTTGTTCGGTTGTATTCCATTCTATTCCATTTTATTATATTATGTTCTGTTCTAATCTATTCTATTCTGATGTATTCTATTCTATTCTACTCTATTCTGCTCTATTATGTTCTGCTTTATTCTTTTCTATTCTGTTCTTTTTTGTTCTGTTGTATTTTATTCTATTTTGTTCTAATTGGATTTATATTTGAGGACAAACCTCTGTCATAACAGTCTTACAAAACCTACAAATAATAAAAAAAAAACATAATTTAACAAATTACATTAAAAAATGTTTTATTTATTGATGCCCAAGAAAAGCTCATACTTTTTAGGGTTGCAGTCATTTGCTCATTTATTAGTTGGTGTTTCAAATCCCAGATCTGACAGTCTGGGCAAGACATTTAACCCCACATTTTGTTTCTTTTAAGAAATCTGGTTGAGGGTTTGGATGAAAGGATGTGCTAGATAACTAAATGTGGTTTGAACAAAAGTCCCAATTACAAAAAAACAACTTGCATTTCTATGACATAAAGAAAGGTTAGAAGTTGCTAAATGAAAACCACAAGTAACAAAACTTGAGCAAATATTTTAGATTTTGCAAAAGTTATGTTAGATTGTAAATATAAATGTTCATGGATGTTTGGGGACTTCAGAAAGCATTTGCTGTATCTGTGTGATGGGGTAAATTCTCTTTCCCATCATGCCAACAGAGATGACTTTGACCCTGCCCTCCTCCAACCTGGTTTTGAACCTCCACACTATGAGCTGTGCACTTTGCGCCGTGCCCCTTCTGGCGACCTGGCTGATGCCGGCCTGGCAGAGGACTTTGACAAGTTCCACAAACTCCGACGCTCCGAGAGCAAATGCATCCGGGACCACCACTGCGGTTCTCACCATGGAAGTCTGGCTGGCAGCATCCACGGCAGCCGCAGCAATCTGAGCCTGCGGGATGCCACGATTGCACCTGATGGGGGTTCTCTTGTGCCTCCACTATCACCAGTGATGGTGGGACAGCTGTCTCCACATCTGTCCCACCAGAATACACCAGCGGGTCGGCGGAGCATTCTAGTGATAAAGCACAGCTACTCACAGGACGGGCCAGAAGGGTACAGGGGGGAGGAAGAGGATGATGATTTGATGGTAGAAATTGGTCACCCCAACAGTCAGCATCACATGCACCACCATCAGACCCATCATGGCATATCAGGCCTGGACCACACTGTGCATCGCACACTGTCAAATGATTTCTGATTTACTGTGGAATGACATGCAACTTCAGTAGTAATAATAATTAAATTGGCTTCTTTATCTTAAGTTTAGTGTACTGAATTGTGCCAGAAAATAACAAAAAAAACAACAACACACTCACACATACAAAAAAAAAAACACAATTGTCTCCTACAAACCAAAGACTGGGCAAGTTTTAAGTGTACAATAGAAACACAACTTAACCAGAATAGGAACATATTCTGTAATATTTCAATATACTGACATCAAGCTCAACCCCAATTTACTACATTTTCCTAATTTTTATTTATTTATTTATTTATTTATTTATTTATTTATTTATTTATTTATTTATTTATTTATTTATTTATTTATTTATTTATTTATTAGTTCCTGGCATTTCAACTTTGATACACTTTAAATAAAACAACTGTCACAATATATGCAGAGCTAGTTTGTGAACAAATAATTGTAATTTAATTTTCTACATCTGTGCATGATTTGGCAACCAAATTCATGTTTCTTATGCACACTCTGAATGCCAGCATGTGTCCAATCACTGTTTATTTATTCAAATAAATATTCACCCTTTTACATTGAATGTAGTTATTTGGTTTCTAAACACTCGGTTGTTAAAATAAATTGCTTTTCACATTAATGTGCAGCCTCTGTGTCCCTCAGGAGATGCTAGTCAAGAACTTCCTGAAGACAATGGGTTTTGTAAAAGCCAAAAAAAAAAAAGAAGCATTTATGCTTCTTTTTTTTTTAGCATTTGCTAAAACATGTAAAGTCTGTGCAAAATGTAGTTTTCAAACAAAGAACCGAGTCCTCCCCTGGACAGTCATTTAGGAGTGATGGGCCCTTCCTTAGCGGGAATTTCAAGAAGTGGCGACAAACCCCTGCCGCCACCCTTTGAAATTTGTTTTCTTTAATAGTCTAAAGCACTCCACCATTGCATGCAGGTGTACTTCCAGTTTTCTGAGATTGAGGGGGTTGACCAAAAATGTAAGTGTAAGAAAATGCAAGTGGGCAAGGATAAATAATAAAAATGAGGGGGGAAAAAAGTAGTAGACCCTCTCCATTTATATGAACTTGGAACCATCACACAGAGTACACAGATTTGTGACCTTTCTGTGGCTGGAGTATATAAAGGTTTTGTTTTTTACTTTTTTTTCCACTATTTTCTTTCTTTCACTAGAGAGAGAGAGAGAGTAATTTTTAATTGTTGTTTATTTTCCTTTTGTAAATCTCTACTTTTTTGTCCTTAATGGCCCTTCCATAAATACTCCGCTGTATAATTATTATTGTTAATGCCAAACCTAAATGTTAATTCTAAATGTCTGGATATTACTCAAATATGATCACCCCCATCAAATTAGTCTTTAAAATATTTGGCAAAAACATAATAATAATAATAATAATAATAATAATAATAATAATAATAATAATAATAATAATAATAATAATAATAATATAAAATATTCGCCACGCCCACACCACTGCGCCGAGACACGCGTCACGTGACCAAAAGGAACCATCGATAGATTTTCTTTTGTGTTGACCCGAGTGAATAATACCGTTGCACAGCTCAGCTGGAGGACTTTTGCGACTCAAATCTGTAGTTTTGCTCTTTTTGTGTTGTACCTTTTCATTTTGTTGCTTAGTTTTCCATATTTATCTCGGTTTATGTCACGTTAAATTGACGAAGTTATCATTCGTGGAAATTAGCTGGCAACGAACAATGCAGTATGGAAAGCAATAAACTAGCATAATAATGCCGTTTGACTTTGACGAGCGACTCGTCGACTCCAGTCAACTCAACGAGGGAGTCGGTGAGAGGAGCAGAAGGAGTCGTATCGGACTTGTAATTACAGGAGCGATTGGCGGCTCCTTGGTCGCTTTGTATGCAGTGGCTGCTCCGTTTGTGGCCCCCGCGTTGAGAAAAGTCTGCCTCCCTTTCGTCCCAGCCACTACGGCGCAAGTCCAGAATGTCCTCCAGGTGCTGCGGAGAAGATCAGGGACCCTGGTGGACATTGGAAGCGGAGATGGACGGATAGTGAGTGTCGTCACGGAGATCTTCTCATTCGTTTTCCATGTCTGAATCATAATCACAGGAAAAAAATAGAATTCATGGAAAATAATTCCATTTAAAACAAGTAGCTTTCGTAGAACATAGATGCGCTGTTAAATTGATTTCAAGTGTTTATTTTTACATTAATCGGCATGGAGTGCTGTGAAGAATTTACCATTTTGGTTCTCAGGTTTTGCAAAAAAGATGGGGACATACATTATGGTCAATCAAAACAGTGTTTTCAAAAGTAGATGTTCATCTTCAGTACTTCAGGAGCTGCTGGAAGATGAAATCTGCGTCTCCATCCAGATCCTCAGCAGAGGGAATCACCAAATCCTCCTGTGAACATTCTGCTAGACTGTTGCACCGATTCTGGATTGAAGAAAGCTGAGTTTGCCAACACCAGTGCTGGACATTTCACACTGGACCTCTCAAGTAGTTTGGGTTCTGTGCGTCACCAGTCTTCCTCCAAACCCTTAGACCTCAATTCCTAAAAGGCACACTTTATTTTCATCAAGAAAATGGCGCCGTGGACCACTGGCCAACAGTCCAGACCTTCCTTCTTCTCTTTGGCTCAGTTGAGACGTTTCGTCCGTGTGCCCAGGCTCAGAAGGGGCTTTACCTCAGGACAGTTGTAGTCCATCTCCCACATGCGTCTCCACCTCGTTCCAGTCTTTCTGGACGTCTGCCAGCTTCTTGAATCTTTTGATAATCCGCTGAAGCCCACGGTCATGTCTGTTGCTCGGGGAAATCTTCTCCTGACACATGTTGCCCTTCCATTGTACTTTCCGTCAATCTGCTTTGGACACAGCGTTCTGTAAACGGCTTCATAGCTATGGAAGCATTTGTGTAGCATAATTAAAAATAAAAGCCAATACCAGAAATGCTTTTTCATTTTCAAAATGAAGCTGCACTTTTGACTCAAAATTAAAATGAAAAATCAATCCTTCAAAATGCTTTTTAATTTTTTCCTGCAACACAAAATTCATTTAGAAATGTCTAATTTGACAATTAAAATTGATTAACAGAAATGCTTTTTCATATTCAAAATGTAACTGCATCAAAAGACTCCAAATGAAAACGAAAAATCAATCAATATGTGGGATTTACATCAGCCTTTTTCTTTTTTGTCTGGACACCACTGGAAACACACATTCAGATCTGAGTAGCAGCACTTCCGCCTTTTTCCCGCTACTAGTCCCGGGGAAAGTTTCGAGGAACCGCGGTGCGTCCGAAGGAGGACGGTGGAAGGCGGAAATTCTGCAACGTAGCAGCCGGACACACTGAGAAAGCACTGACGTCATCGCCCCGCCTCCCCGCTGGAAATGCTTATTCGAATGGAATATTGCAACAATCTTCGCAGGGTGGATGTGAAAATGAAAATGCAATCCCCTCTTTGCATTTTCGTTTTAATTCTGACACAGGATAAGCAGTTTTTAAGTAGAAAATGAAAAAGCATTTTAAAATATTGCTTTTTAATTTTGAGTCATTTGATGCCGTTACATTTTGAAAATGAAAAAGCATTTCTGTTAATCCATTTTAATTGTCAAAGTAGACATTTCTAAATGAATTTTGCTACACATTTACCACAGTACTTTTTGAAAATGAAATGTCAAATACCATTTTCATTATCATTTTAATTAAGTGACAGAATAAGCTGTGTTGAAGTAGAAAAGGAAAAAGCATTTTGAAGGAATGCTTTTTCTTTTTAATTTTGAGTCATTTGATGCAGCTTCATTTTGAAAATGAAAAAGCATTTTCCTGGTTTTGACTTTTATTTTTTATTATGCTACACCAATCCTTCCATACATAGCTGAGCCAGCCTCTTCAGCTATGAACTTTTGTGGCTAACTCAGACTAAGAAGGGGATCAACGATGGTCTTCTGGATAGTTGTCAGGTCTGTCAAGTTTTCCCCACATTGAAGTGAACTGAAACAATTTATGGCAACTCAGTTAAAAACAATCATGGCCTACAAAATTTGGGCAGATTTCTCCTCAGTATTCTAATTTTCTGAAATCCTGTGTTTGTGGGTTTATGAGCTGGAATTCCAATTTATGTAAAAATAAACAGATACTTGATATCAAATAAACATTGGGCTCTGAATCTATATACTATGATTGTTTTGAATGAAATTATGGACATTAAAACACTTTTCCATGACATTCATATTTTTGGAAAGGGTATGTGTAAATGTTTAGAAGCACTTTTTATTTGTAATCCTAAAATGTTTGTCTTGAACAAAACCGACCGATTTTCTTTTATTCTTGCAGGTGATTGCAGCTGCTAAACAAGGATTCCAGGCATCAGGTTTAGAGTTGAACCCTTGGCTGGTTTGGTATTCTCGCTATAAAGCCTGGAGGGAGGGAGTCCGCTATTCCACTTCTTTTCATATCTGTGATTTATGGAAAGTGAGTAACTCCTTCGGAGTGTTGCACGGTGTGACAAGAACAAACAAAAACTGCACAAATTGTTGTTTTTATTGTCTGAACCCCATTGTGGCCCTTTTACCAGGTCAGTTTTGCCCAATACTCCAATGTTGTTATTTTCGGAGTCCCTCAAATGGTAAGTTGACTGATGGGAACATCATAAAAGCCGGCGCCAAGTGTTTCATTTTCTCATTTTTGCTGTTTCCAGATGGACCAGCTGGAGCTGAAGCTGGCCCACGAACTGCCAAGAACAGCTAAAGTGGTGGCCTGCCGCTTTCCCTTCCCCACATGGGTCCCTGAATGTACCGCAGGAGAGGGAATAGACACTGTGTGGGTTTATGATGCCAAAACATTTAAGACTAAACAGTTTCATGAGCTGACAAAACAGCAGGAAGAGCAAAACTCTCAAACGTAAGATAAGTCCGTACAAAGACGCTATTAGGTACTGTAATGAGAAGTTGCATATTTTAAATAAACTATTCTTGTGTGAAGACTTTACCTTTTTAAATAAATGTGAAATTTTACAAATGCAATATATTTTATCAAATGCCTAAATTAACAGGTGTGTGTTTATGAGAGTCACACAAAGAGAGAATTAGAAGATTTAAGTTTGAGCGCCATCTAGTGGCAGACAACCCGCATCATCACGTGTTGTTGCTTTGACTGTCCTGACCGCTAGCTGATGTGAGAATTAAAAAAATAATCGCTCAGTTTTGCGACAGCTT
Source organism: Oryzias latipes (assembly GCF_053564925.1). Classification (NCBI taxonomy): domain Eukaryota; kingdom Metazoa; phylum Chordata; class Actinopteri; order Beloniformes; family Adrianichthyidae; genus Oryzias; species Oryzias latipes. Next base: position 23,776,535 of record NC_136253.1, on the reverse strand, counting down.
GAACTAATATGTTGACCTAGTATGTATATACATCGATATATTTTTTTAACATGTTTGCGCTGAGATAGTAAGCGGTTCCCTCTTTTATTTCATTTTTATTTTATTTTAAAAAAGCCTGTAAACGAAAATTAGTGCTGCTATTCTGGAGCAGTTAGTCAAGATGGACACCGCCGAAGAAGGTAGCTAATGTTGAAACTTGATTATAACTGCTGGCTTTATTTATAATTCTCGGTCATTGTGCCACAGAGCAAATATTGGGCTAACGTGCTATCAATTATGGCTACTGACAAATGTGAATGTTGACGTTTTCGGAAATACATCACACTGAATATCATGATGGGTGAACCCGAAAACCGATAGCTAGTTTAGCATTAGCCAGCTAACGGAGACTAGCTTACAGCGGTTACATGAGCTGCAAACATACCTGGCATCATTAGGTAGTGTTTAAATTTAAAAACGAGATAGTACGAGTTGGGGTGGTTAGGTTGGGGGTATTAGGGGGAGGTAGAAATGCACATTTTGGTGGGCAATTATTATTACATTGCCCTAAATAACATCGATTAGGTAACAAGAAAGAACGCAACCGTTATCACTACCGCACTGTGACAAGTAGTAACCCACATTGCTAAAAACTACATGACATTTATATTTAGCAATGCGATTTTAAGATGATAAATTTCGACTACGTTTTGTCACCGAAATTATGTAATTTTACAAATTGTTTTCCCTTATGGTTCGATTAAGTATTTTATTCGCGATTTATTTAATAAATTGGACGCCAAAATAGTAAATTATATCTGTCGGTCAGTGATTTGGTTAATATAAATACTTTGGTACATCAGTTATTTATAGTAAATGTATTTTGGACATCTTGAGACAGAAATCCAGGGATTATAATTATAGTTCGGCCCGCGTGCTCTTTCCGCGTGCTCTCTAAAGCAAAAAGTTAAAACTGAATGGCAGCAGTGGTGTTTACGTGTTAAAAGGTCAACACTACCGGATTTCCCAATTCGGGCAACATTACAATTTGAAATGATGTGGGTTGTGAATTCTCACGCACGCGATCGATCAAATCGAATTCTACGATTTATTTATCAGCGGCATCACTTCCGGTGGGTGGAGTTGCACCAAGAAAATTATGCAGAATGATGTTCCTTTCCCTTCTCGTATTTTACGGAGAAAATATTAAAACATCGGTAAAAATGTCTGTTTTATATTTTATATCATTTATGTTAATATAATTTTTAAAATTAGCTTAACTAATCAGATTTCTGCGATGTGTTTATTACCAGCATCACTTCCGGTTGCATCCAGAAAAAGATGCCCGTTCACCTTCCTTTAAATCTTTTTGGCAATCATGAAAAAAAGGTTAAGACATAAATACAAAAAATGTGCTTTATTAGCAATTTTTGTTTTTAATTATTTAAAAACATTAGCTTAATTTATACTAAATAAATAGGTAATTTCTTTACAAATAAAAGTTTTATTTATTTAATTTAATATCCTGCAAGAAAGTAGAAATTTGGATTTGGGTGTTAAATTACAAGCAGATTCATTGAACATAAATTTGTGGGTAAATAAATAACCAATACAAACACACTGGCAACGTTGGTTTTGTTTTGCAATGCTAATTTTGTCAAGCACGATGGTCTGAAAACTGTTTTGTTTGTTGCACAGCTGACATTTGTCGAGTATGTCGGTCAGAGGGAACCCAGGACAAGCCTCTCTACCATCCTTGTGTTTGCACTGGCAGCATCAAATTTATCCATCAGGAGTGGTACGGTGACATTCTACAAAAATAGATCTTTGCTGATATGAAGCCATAGCTTTTGTGGATAAAAATGTTTGTAGTTTTAGCACAGACAAAAAATAAATAATCAACACAAAAAGAATGCAGCTCTTAATATTTTCATAAATGTCAGATTTTTGACCAATAAAGATAACATCCAACTTTTTCCTTTTATTTTCACAGTTTACTGCAGTGGCTAAAGCATAGCAGAAAAGAATACTGTGAATTATGCAAACACAGGTTTGCATTTACACCAAGTAAGTCTCATCTTTGCTTGAAATTCCCTTTTAGTTCTTTGAAAGTCCATAAAGGCGTTGAAAACTCAGTCAAATAAGCATTTTTAACCATCCGTTCCCTTCTTTTAATGCCACTTTCCTCTCTAGTCTACTCTCCAGACATGCCATCCCGTTTGCCTGTCCAGGACATCTTTGCAGGGCTGGTCACCAGTATCGGAACTGCCATCAGATATTGGTTTCACTACACACTGGTTGCCTTTGCTTGGCTAGGTGTGGTTCCTCTCACAGCATGTAAGAGCCAGTTTCTTTCAGGCTCCTTATGTCTCTTTAAGTCAATGGATTTTTGCCAGTCCTGCTGTGATGATTGGTTGATTTAGTTTACTGTCATTTTGATTCAATCTGTGTTGTTCACTAACGTTTTGAGATTATATTACCAGCTAATAAAAAAAATAACCCTGATGTTTTCTTTCATTTCTGCTTTTGTTGTAGGTCGTATCTACAAATGTTTATTTACTGGCTCTGTGAGCTCACTTCTTACCCTGCCTTTAGACATGCTGTCAACGTAAGTCCCTTTTTATTTGCTTTTGTTTTTCTTGTCTTAAAACTACTTTCTGTGCGTCTTATTACTTTTGCACTAACATTTTATAACGCCGTTGTGCTTCAGTTATCTCTGACATATTACACTAGATCTGTCTGTTCAAATGATAAAGCCTTAATGTAGGGATGCTAGAGTTTGGGCTTTTTGCTTAATATTCTGACATAAATAGCAGATTTCTTTTCTTTCATCTGTTAAAAAATTCCACTTTAATTAAATTATCTTTCTATTCTAATATTTGTTTTAGCTTTTTTTTTTAAACAGTTTATTATAAGATTTGTTTTTAATGTGGCAGGAAGATATTCTAGTGTCAGAAAGATACATGAAGGAAATTAAACTCAGGTTTTGCTAATTTGGAAAAATTTCCTCATTATATGAAATGTTTTGTCATAAAATCTTTCTGCAAAAAAACGGCAATACAATTACATGTTACAATAATTGCTATTTGTACTATTTTAGCCGAGGTAACTAAATTATTCATTCAACAGTAAATTGTTTTATTTAATTATCAACTTTAAATATTTCATTGTTTTTCATACCAGCCATTACACCCTAAAACCAAAAATGTTGTGGCACATAAACGCTAAAGGATTCCCAGAGCCTAACCTGGCTACTGTTCGCTTGGCCTGATGGCGGGCCACAGCCTGGACCGGTCGCCAAGCTGGCACTGGGCAAAATTCTGAGCAATTCGTTGTTCAAATCGTTGTGAATCACATGGAATTAAAATGCAGTTTGAAAAAAAACTTATTTGTGACAGAAAATATGCGTAGCTGGCCATGAGCTCTTTGTCCGCATCCACTTGTAGATGAGTGAATGTCTCTGGTTTCCTCAGGCTGGCAACTGACTCAGAATGGTACAGCTGAATAGCTCCAACATTGCCCGGCCGGTAATGTTAGTTTGGGGGTGTGAGGGGCTGTAAGATATCGGGTGGGCATGTCATGTGACAGGAAGGTTGCTCAGGGCCGGCAGTCCAATTCTAATGAACTCCTGCCGCTCTCCAGAAACTATGTCCTAGAAAACGACACATGTTTCTTTTTTGTGGCTAAAAACAGCAAAATCATAATTAAAAGACCACTTCAAACGCTTTTAAAAGAACTCAAAAGATGATCACATTGGGTCTTTAGGATAAATGCTAAAAATCGCTTCTTTAATTTTAACTTTTTCCCTCATTTAACAAGTGATGTTGTTTGAAGGATCAATCAAAACCTGTTGTTGACCTTGAACATGTTCTGCTTGCAGACAGAACCTGCTCGCTGACTGCCTCCAGGGCTGTTTTGTGGTCACATGCACACTGTGTGCCTTCATCAGCCTTGTGTGGCTCAGAGAGCAGATTGTCCATGGTGGCGCCCCCCAGTGGTTAGAGCAGATCCCACCCCCCCTCGTTCCGAACCAGCCGAACGGCCCCGCGGCGGCTAACGAGGTGGGCTCCAAAGACCTGCTGGCTGACCCGTTTTTCTTTGCCTTTGTTTGTCTGGAGGCAGTTGAACAGCATCCAGGGGTTCAGTTGCTGGTGTATTTCACTTGTTGGTGGACTGTAGAGAAGCTTCCGCCACATTTGATGGTGAAGAAAGAGGCCTGTTGATCTTAAACAGAATCACGCCACTGATATAGTGTTCATGTCTGGTTTTTGCAGGATGCTGGTGCTAACGCGGCCGATGACGGGCAGGCAGCAGCCGCCGAGCCGCCTCCTGCAGACCCAGATCCAGACGGACGGCCCGGCGACCCACACGCAGCTGGCAACCACAGAGAAGAAGCCGAGCTGGACGATGACGACGGAGACGATAATGGAGAAGATGAGGATGACGAAGAAGAAGAGGAAGACGGCAGGGAGGATGGTGCTGATGCCAACAATGGAGGGCAAGGTCAAAAACAGAATTACTTTACTTGATTACAAGATTTCCAAAACTCTTTCCAGAGGTTTTAAAGAAAATTGAAGCAATTTTTATTTGAAAATAATTTTTTTTTTTTTGCAAAAACTGGATTATGGTAACATTTAAGACTCATACTAGGATGCTACTTCAAATGATTCTGATGAAATTGTTCCCTTATTCTGCTTCTTAAAAGAAGCTGGTCTGAACCCTTTGTCTTGAAAACTGTACTTAGCCATGCAGTAATAAATATCTATCGACATTCATATTTATTATTATCGTGTCTGTGGGATTCTTCTTTGCAGAAGATTTGAACTGGAATGCTTTAGAGTGGGACCGAGCAGCAGAAGAACTGACCTGGGAAAGAGTGAGACTTTTTCCTTTTTGTGTCTCTGTCACATTAAAGCCATGACAGCGCGTTTGGAAAATGTTCATACCTGGAAGACGACTTCAAATTTGAACCTAAAGGTTGTCAGACAGAAAAATAAAAGAATTCTCACCGTTTGTATGGAAACCATGATAAAAGGATCAAAAGGTTTATTTTATATTTGTGGAAATTGTGAGTCGTCACACCTGGGAGCAAAAATTCTAACATTTTGTTGATGTTTGTCTTAGATGCTGGGACTGGATGGCTCTTTAGTTTTCCTGGTGAGTGGAAAGTCACACAGTGTGTCAACATAATGCGTATAGCTTTTGAAAGGGAAGATTACTTTTTTATCTTTCAAAGTTTTCCCAGATTTTTGATCATTAAAAAGAATATTGGCACAAAAAATAAATAAATCCCCCCAAAATTTCCAGTTTTTTGACAAAACTGGAAAAATAATTTCTAATAGTTTGTTTTCTCCAAGTCATCGTGTTTTTTCACTGAAAGATGTTGAGATCTTTCTTCTGTTTAAAAAATACTATAAAACTATTAATAAGAGGGAAGAAAGCCCCAAAAAACCCAAATCAGCCTCGTAAACGGCTTCTTGCTGGTTCTCTGTGATTTACTGTATGTTAGAATATCAGTCACTACATTGAGAGCATAGCAGAAAAAGTTTACAAAAGGATCATCTGGACTTCTCAACTTCCAAAGTCCAGATGACCCTTAAAAAAACATCTTCTGCTCTTGAACCGTCCTGGATGAACTTGAAACCACACAGATGTGTTGATAGCTCTGTCATTAAAATGATCAGTAAGATACTCTTTCAAAAATACGTTCAATAGAGAAGAACCTCGTTTTCTTTTCTTTCTTTTGCCTCCTCCAGGAGCATGTCTTCTGGGTGGTATCTCTCAACACACTCTTCATCTTGGTTTTTGGTAAGTCCCACCCGCCTCTGTAAACAGTTCTTACCTTTAAATCATTTTAGGATTCTAGCCCAATATATATACAGAATCGTTCCAAAGCTTCAAGTGAAGCAGAGGCAGTTTTCCACCGTTTTGTCAGCTTCTTTTCGGTTTCTTCTTTTGTAAATGATAGCAGCTCTGTATTCCCCTGTAGCGTTTTGTCCATATCACATTGGCCATTTCTCAGTAGTTGGACTGGGTTTTGAAGACTATGTAAGTGCTCCACAGCGTACAGACTTTGAAGGTGGTGTCTGTGTGTTCCGGCACTGATGGAATATATTTCACCCACTCTTCTCCCAGATCAAAGCTTCTCATTTCGACGGCCTCATCACTACGATACTGGGATACATCCTTCTAGCCGGAGCCCTGATTGCCTGCCACGTATCCTTGTCATGTAACGTGTGTTTTTGCAACATATATGTTGGAATTTTTGTGTTTTAAGAAAATGTCGAGGTATCGTTAGAGGTTCTTGTGTGAGTCCTTAACTGTGGCGTTTGAAGGCTCTGGCATCTTTAGTGAAGTTCCAGCGGTCCAGACGCCTGCTGGGGGTCTGCTACATTGTCGTGAAGGTAAACGTCCAAAGGTTTTTACATTTTAGCGCGTCTTAACATTTGAAACTGCAGTTAGGGAAATTTTGGTGACATGAAACCCAAAACAATCCCTTACTTTCCCCAAATCCCAGGTCTCCTTGCTGGTTGTCATGGAGATAGGCTTGTTTCCACTCATTTGTGGTTGGTGGCTGGACATTTGTTCTCTGGTAAGATTCCTGCATATTCTTTTTTTCCACCCTTCTTTTACTGCACTTTGCATAAAAATAAATCTGATTAGCACATTTAGAGCAGTTTCTGTCATATTTTAAATTTGTATTGTATGGCAGGAGATGTTTGATGCCTCTCTTAAAGACAGAGAGCAGAGCTTCGACTCGGCTCCTGGCACCACCATGTTCCTCCACTGGCTGGTTGGCATGGTGTACGTCTTCTACTTTGCTTCCTTTATCCTTTTGCTCCGAGAGGTAAATAAAACCCTCAGGTCACATCTTAATGTTTACCAAAAACCTTTTAGAATGACTGAGAACTATTGTGCGTGCAGGTTCTCCGGCCTGGCGTTCTGTGGTTTTTGAGAAACCTAAACGATCCAGACTTCAATCCCGTGCAGGAAATGATCCACCTACCCATCTACCGCCACCTACGCAGATTCGTGCTCTCTGTGGTCCGTCCGTTGCTTTGATTACTACAAGTCCTTTTTTTAGATGCAAAACACATGAGGGGGATCGAATGAATAAAAAATGAATTTTTAGTTGAAGAAATCTAGCATTTTACTGGACACAAATATATGCATAGTGTATTGGGGAAAAAATAATTACAGATGTTCAGATTATCCTTATGACTTTTGGAGTTCTTAGATTTTGATCTCTAATTTATCTGAGCACATTTTAATCTGATAATCAGATAGATCATACTGAGTTTTTCTTATTTCATGAATCAAACAGATGTTTTTCTGTAAAAAATGCCTTATTTACATTTAGAGTTTATTTCATTGCTAAATTTGTCTCAGGAGGCGCTTCAAACAGCCAAATGTGGCCTTCAATGCTGCTTTTAATGCTGAAATATTTTAATAATAAATCTGGGATTAGGTCAGTAATATAGGAAGGTATGACCATGCTAAGTACCAAAGTCTTAAGAAAAAAACATTTGATATATTTGATACATATATACATATATATATTTGATATATATATGAGTAGCTCAGTTGGTAAGGTGCAGCGTGTATATATATATATATATATATATATATATATATAACATGTGTGAACAAGAGCAACAATGAACGCTCAGCTCCACTCCAAAAAATCCAGCAGAGACACAGATGAATGATTTTTGGATTGAACCTATTTCTGTGTCATAGTATCTGCTTTTGATGCTTATAAAATGTCAGTTCTTTTGATTGTTGCTTCATTTTTCACTAAATTCTGGATTAGAAATGAAACTTTTGACCTTTGGTAGCGATGGTAACAATAGTGACTTTTACAGAGCCTGGCGTGGTGCAGTTTTTCTGTAAAAGTCTGACATTTTATCAGGACAAAACACTGTTGCAGCTCCAGCACAAAAAAATAAAATCCCTGCCTCATGAGTGAGAGTGTTTTTGGAGGAAAACAACTTTGAGTTGAGTCAACGCTGCTGTCAAAACCCCTGTTAGGGGAAGTTGTTAGTTCTGATAGTAACACAGAATGTTGAGCTGCAGTTAAGTAGCAGCTAAATCCAGAGAGCTTGTGGGGAAAAAGAAACTGGGGAGTGAAGCGAGTGAATATTTAATGTCTCACATCTCTGTTAATCGGTTTAAAAACAAAGGGAAACGGCGGGGTTTATTGTCCAGTTGAATGACCACCTCTGTCTTTTTGCAGGTTGTGTTTGGATCCATCGTCCTGTTGATGCTTTGGCTTCCAATCAGGATCATCAAACTGCTTTTCCCAACCTTCCTTCCGTACAACGTAATGCTGTACAGGTACGCTTGCACAGGTAGCTCGGTCAACGGCGACCCTCTGCTCCGACGCCGCTGAAGTGCTTTGTGTTTCCGCAGCGATGCCCCGGTCAGCGAGCTGTCCCTGGAGCTGCTGCTGCTGCAGGTGGTCCTGCCAGCGCTGCTGGAGCAGGGCCACACTCGCCAGTGGCTCAAGCGCCTCGTCCACGCTTGGACGTACACGGCCGGATACGCGCTGTAAGATGCACAAACGCCAGAAATAAATCAAAAGACCCAATGCCTCACTACATCAAAGCGATGGCCCTGCTCTCCACAGTGACCTTCACTCGTATTTGCTGGGGGATCACGAAGAGGAGGAGAACCAACCAAACAACATTCCCGATCGCCAGAACAACAATCGGTTCCCCGGTCTGGGAGAAGGGCTCCATGCTGCCCACCAGGCCATCTTACAGCAGGGTGGGCCCGTGGGGTTCCAGCCGTACCACCGGCCCCCCAACTTTCCCCTTAAGGTGCTTCAAAGACCTCAGTTTAAAAAGATTTAAGCTGTTGATCCAACATGTTCATTTCACATGTAATTTGTCTGGGTTTTCTAGATTGTTCTGCTTGTTGTCTTCATGTGTGTGACTCTGTTACTAGCAAGTCTCATCTGTCTCACACTGCCAGGTAAGCCACCATCCCAGCCCCCTTTGCATCTCATCTTCCTCATCTTCTGAAAAGTAATCTGCTGTTCTTGTTCCTCCATCCTGCCCACATGTTTGCTCAGTGTTTGTGGGCCGCTGGTTGATGTCTCTCTGGATGGGCAGTGCGCTGGTTCATGAGCTGTACACAGCAGCCAGCGGCCTGTACGTCTGCTGGCTGTCCATTCGAGCGGCCACGGTGCTGCTGTCCTGGATGCCTCAGGGCCGGACCGTCATCATGCTCAAAGTGCATGAGTGGACGCTCATGGTAAAGTAGAACATTTCCTGTAATCGAATTAAAAGAAAACTCCTGTTGTTTGCATGGTTGATCCTAATTCGGGTGGTGTTTATATGATGTTGGGAGCAGATCATCAAGACAGTAGTGATTGCTGTGATGCTGGCTGGGGTCATTCCTTTGCTCCTGGGTCTGCTGTTCGAGTTGGTTGTTGTCGTTCCTCTCCGAGTCCCTCTGGACCAAACGCCTCTTTTCTACCCCTGGCAGGTGGGAATAAACGCGGAGATGGAGGGAAACTGCATTTTTTTCCCCCCGTCTGATCCTCATTCACAACAATTTGAATAAAGAAACACTCAGAAATGCCATTTTATTCTTAACTTTCCTGAGGAAATCTCTGTAAGAACACGTTAAAAACCCAATTTTCATTGGAGTGGGTCTTTCATATATTAAGGGAAACAATGTTCATTTGTGTGTAGTGAGGAGTTTCCCAGCCTAACACATCTGTAATCCTACTTAACCGTTTTTTAAGAGACGTTGTTTTTCCTGTTTAAATGGTCAGATCCCAGTTTGATCCCCCTCTCTCTGTGTTCGCAGGACTGGGCCTTGGGAGTTCTTCATGCCAAAATCATTGCAGCCATAACACTGATGGGCCCTCAGTGGTGGCTCAAAACTGTCATTGAGCAGGTCTGTGGAATGGAGGGGGGGAGTTTAATCCTCAAAGGATTGGTCTTTAGAAACTGAAGAGACCTTGAAGCATCATTGTCTGTTTTGCAGGTGTACGCCAACGGCATCAGGAACATCGACCTGCACTACATCGTGCGAAGGTTGGCAGCCCCGGTCATTTGTGTCCTTCTGCTATCCCTCTGTGTGCCGTACACCATCTCTAAAGGCATTACACCACTGCTGGGTGAGTCTGCCAGATCTTTCTTATCTATATTATTATAGGTCAAAGAAGCACCAATAGATTTTTGGTTGATTTTTTTTTAAAACAAAGTCACTGGTGTAATTGACACCAGTGACTTTGAGTCAATTAGTGACTAATATGAATTCATAAGAAGGTAAAACCAGCAGCTTATGTTGACTTCTATAGTCAACCTGCCTCTCCAACCCAGTTTGCTCTTTCTTCAGGAGTGCAGCCAGAGATGCAGACACTGGTGGAGAGGAGAATCTACCCGTTCCTGCTGATGGTGGTCGTCCTGTTGGCCATCCTGTCCTTTCAGATCCGCCAGTTCAAACGCCTCTATGAGCACATCAAAAACGATAAGTCAGTAGCGGCTGCTGCAGTTTGAAGTGAAGACATGTCAGCGTTCTGAATGTTGTGTTTGAATTGCTGCTCGTCCTCCAGATACCTGGTCGGGCAGCGACTGGTCAACTACGAGAGGAAGGCGGGCCGGAGCACACCCACGCCTGCTTTCAACCCCCCCTCATAGACTACGACGACATTTATGGATGAATCTTTAATTCCAGCTCATTCATTTTATTCAACCTTTTTATTTTTTCCTTTACTTCTGGAATCAAAGCATCTGAAAGAGAAAAGAGAAAACATTTAGTGAAGTTTTAACTGGAAAGATTTGACCTGTGTGACTTAAACCTGGCAGCAGAACAAACGTAGTGAGTGCACTTCCTGGTTAGCAAGCCTTTTTCCTCCCAGCCCAGCTGATATTTCACTTTTTGTTTTATTACGCTTTGGTAAATGTCAGCTAAGCTAAATTAGCTTGAACCTCAGATGAACTTTTGGGTGAAAAGTGTTGTTTTATGGTTTTACAGCCGTTCATTTTAGGAGTTTGAAAGAAATGCCCCCCAGTCATGTCGTCATTGTTGAGTTTTTTGGGGGTTGAGGGCAGATGCTTCACGTTGCAGTGTGGTTAGATTTATGTCCTTTCATAAAAACCATTTTTTTAAAGATCTCTTGTCATTTTTTTATTTTGTTGGAGTGAGTCAGAATGTCGTAATTTTACAATTTGTAAAAAAAAAATGTAAAAAAAAAAATGGCTACGATTGGTTCCTGGTTTTTAAAAAAACAGGATCTTTCCCAACAGGTCATCAATCCAAGGATATATTTATGCTTTCTGAAAAATAGGAAACCCAATTTTTAGACGAAGACAGGTGACGTCCTGTCTGTCTGCAGCGACAGAAGCGAGCTGTCTGAGTTAACCGCTAGTACAAAAATCAGCACAACTGACGTGTGGTTTTCATCTTTCTGGCTTGTGTCGTTGCTGAATTTGCCTGGGATTCCAGATGGGAATCCAACTCATTTTCAGAATGATTCAAGCTTTTTGTGTGAGCTTGAAGTAAAAACCATGCGACCTCAGAAACTTTCAAACACTAATGATGTGTAAATGTTTAAATCCACGGACTCTGTAGCTTTTCAGGCTCATTGTGTGCAGTCTGTGTGGAAGGAATCATATATATTAGAAAACACCAATCTGTTAGTTATCAGACAAACGTCTTGAAGGAAACTGATTTTTGTTTTGTTTTCCTTTGCCGAAGCATTAGTTGCTTTTCCTGTTGATCAGTTTCTAATGTTTGTCATAACTCGGTTTATGTTGCTTATTCCTTGCTGTCTACGTTTAATATCCTCTGCCGCTCGCATGATAATTGCATGCGCTTGTATCGAACAATGTTGTGCCGACTTTCAGATGAGACAGTTAATGCAACCATCAATGTTTTTGTTTTTGGAATCAAATTGGTCAAATGTGCAGAAATACTGTCAGCAGCTCCACTAAAGCTTCACGGTAAACATTTCACAGTTGTGTATGCTAACAAAGTTTGGGATTTCTGGAAGTTTTCTCGTCAAACTCCATGTATGCTTGTTCACGATTGCGTCATTTTTCCACCAACCTGTCAGCTTCTTTAAAAAGCATGATCAGCATGTTAAAGTCTGCAACTAACGTGACTAGATTCTGTGCATTGCTCAGCTATACTACAACCCAGTTCAGGGATGGCCCCCTAAACATTTACAATAGTTCAACATTCGAGAAAACCTCAGAAAATGTAAGGAGGGATTATAGACTTTCAGTTGTATAAAGTATGTTTTTTCGATGTATTATTAAGTCCTACAAAAGGAAATATTTAAACCGTTTAATGTCCCTCTTTAGTTCATTTTTTTATTGCACTTTATTTCACAGGTGCAATCGTGTCAAACCGTCAAAACCCAAATATAATAGCAGAGTTTCATGGGTCCCACTTTAAAAAGAAAAGAGTGTCTGACAGACAGCCGTGACTCCAGTTCAAATCCTGTTGATTGTAAATGTCTTTCACTTTGACAACTGCAGGTTGTTTAGTTGAACGCTCACATTAAATGCTATGAAAGTGACATTTTAGTACCTTGAAACGCAGCTTAAAGATTATCGTGTTGAACTTCAATTTCTAAAAGCAAATGACTTCTATTTTTTTACATGTACAAATAAGAGAAGCGAGTGGCGTGTACTGTAACATAGAAATGTAAAGTCAAACTTCTATTGGTTGTTGGTTCTGCCACCAAACAGGAATAAATTGTTGTAAATATTCCTCCAGAGTGAAATACAGTTTTGTCACACCGAGCCTCAATAGTGATGATAAACTTAGCTTTTTTAACTTTTTGTTTTTTAAACCAACTATTTCTTCTTTCAATAGAGGTTTAAACCCCTTAGGAAACAATCACACCGAAATATTTATTAATAAAGTAAAGAATTTAGTTTTGCTTGTTTCTTTTTTGTCTTGTTCTTTCTTGATAAAATGTCTAAACAAACAGGGTTTTTAATATATAATAATACCATCATTAAATGGTTTTTCAGGGTGAGCTATTTGTTGTAAAGAGATAAAATCATCTACTTGTGTCTTATTTTTATGCACTCTCCAAAGTTCTGTATTTTTAATGATCATATTGTCATCTATGTACTTTGTTGTTGCTACTTATCTCATAAGTTCCAAAAACCACTTGATATAGTGAATATATTTGGCTGAATCCTCTTGGCTTAAAGATATTTGGGTCCTTCTCCTGTAACCTACATTTTATATAAATGTGGTCACGAGGACAGGAGATCCAGGTTAAGCTGGCGGTCTTAAGGCCAGCAGGAAATCAAGCACTGTGGTGAAGTTGGCTTGACCGTTAAGTTACTACAGCAATTCACCCAAATGATAAATGTGTTAACCCTTGTGCTATCTTAGATGACCCCACCCTTACATTGATGTGTTCTCCCTACCATGACAAAGGTGGATAAAGGTGGAAAGATTTCATGTAATCCATGGACACCAGTGAAGATCACAAATCATTGAAGAAAAAAGGTTCAGCGCACTGTCTAGTGGGTCTAGATGACCCCACTCCCAATGTTAAAGTGCCTAGGATAGCACAAGGGTTAATGATGTGGCTACGGGGAAGTCTTAACATATGAAACTCAATCGTGAAAAATGTTTTTCTACGTTATGACCACCATAATAAAAAAAAGTGGTATATAAATATCCTTTTTCTACTCAAAACACTCAAAATCTTTAATACATTTAAAAAAATGCTCGTATTAAATTCCATTATCCTGTGTTATCCTGTGTTTTGAACTATGTTTGGCCTTAATGAAAATGTTTTGTTTTTTTCTTTAACATCAATGGGAACATTAATAAGAGATTCTTTAGGATTGGAAGTTCACCATTTGAACTGCCCCATGATCACCCCCATTTCTTCAGTCCCTGTGCATTTCCACCAGTTCATTTTTGAGGTTTACTGTGGTCTAACAGAAGGGCTGGAGCACAAGAGAGATTTTAAACGGATTATCCTAAGGCAATTCACCAGAAATCTCCTCATCCCATTGCCAGCCATGCTTAAGGATGGTCAAGAGCTTCTTCGCAGGTACACACAGGCTTAGGTGCTCAGTGTCATTAGATTCAAATCCATTCAACAGCCTGAGCTTCTGCTTTTCTTCATCAAGACAACTGTAGCGTAATGTTTGGTCAAGACGTCCAACACTATGGAATTTAAAACGCGGATTTCTGGAACAATAATTCTTCAATGGGATTGACTGGACCTTTGGTGCCATTACACTAAGTGACAAAGAAAAGGATTTTCTGCTTTTTCTTTTTTCAAAACTCGATTCTGTTGGACTTGATAAGGTCAGATCTTATCTCTTCTCCCATTATTGATCACTTCCTCAGTCCAAAGGGGAGTTGCTGGGATTCCAATCAAAACATTATCAACTATGGATTCAGAATAGTCTGCAGTGATCGGTTGCACTCCTCATGGCTTCTGTAATTATACTTGGGAGACTCGTTTCAAAATGGTGGTTAGAATGAGACAGCATATTAGGATTGACTGGTGGACGTAAACCTCTTGTACTCTTTAGAGGTGCACTGACACCCCACCACATATTCTGAAAGGGAAGTGGGGGCAGGGGAAGATTTAAATGGTGTTAATAGAAGAGGAGCAAAGGAAAGAATTAAAGGTTAAAAAGAATGGAGTGGCTGGAGGAGTTGGACATCACGAGGCCATGCACAACGCCAACAGAGTTTCCACGGAAACCACTGTCGTGTGTATCAACACCACAGATGAAGCAGGAAACGAGAGCGAGGTCTCTGGACAAGATGAGGATGAGGAGACTGAAGCCGATTACACACGAAACTACTGGGAAGATGAGGACGATATCTATCAGGAGTTCGAGGAACTGGACTTTGAGGCCTTGCCGGACCGCTCAGATGCACAGAGCATCATATCCGACGATTCCTTTTACCCACCAGACAATTCTTATATTTCTCACATGTACCGCCCTCCGACTCCTGACAGTCCAGAGCCAATCTCCTTTTTCAAAGCCTGCTGCAACAACAATGCCATCATAGTCAAAATTATGATCAGACAAGGGGTGACCGAAGAGGATGTGAAGGAGACAGACAGAAACAGAAGAGTAGGTGTCTAGGTTTAGGATTTTTTCTTTTGATCTAAAATGTTCAGGTAGTCTTTACTTTTCTTACATTAAAAAAAAAAAAAGACCAATTTGTTTTCTTGAAACCTCATTGTGATTGCAGAGTGTTTGTCAGCCATAATGTGCTAAACTTTTAAATCAACCAGAGCCAGAGTATTTTGGGGACATTAACCCTTGTGCTATCTTAGATGACCCCACCCTTACATTGACGTGTTCTCCCTACCATGACAAAGGTGGATAAAGGTGGAAAGATTTCATGTAATCCATGGACACCAGTGAAGATCACAAGTCATTGAAGAAAAAAAGGTTCAGCGCACTGTCTAGTGGGTCTAGATGACCCAACTCCCCATGTTAAAGTGCCTAGTATAGCACAATCAAAGATACTTTACCTTTGATCTGCAAGGTTTCCTCAGTCCGATCCAACAGATAGGAGCCTCCATTTAATCTCAACAACCCAAATGACCTACATAATGCTCCAAGTGGATCGGCAACACACCAGTGACCTGACCGACCTGTGATTTGCTAATGATCCCAAAGCCTGGAAGTCATGCAAAGCTTAAAAAACATCCTGAGGAACTAAAAATAACCTTACATAGTTTATGCTTACTCTGAAACAATGCTTTTTAATTGCTTTATTGTAATAGTAACAATTTTAGCCCATTAAAGTTAGTTAATTTAACTGTCAAGTCCTTCATGTTTACTGTAACAGCAGTTTTTTTAATTAAATCTTAACACATAAGGCTTGTTTAAAGCTTTTGCTGTTAATAGATTTCACAATAACTTTGTTTTGGTGAGATTTTTTTTTTGTTTTACAAATTTCCAATCAAATCTCTGGCCTAAAAAATGATTTACCTTAACCCTTAAATTTTGTGCTATCCTATGACCCCACCCTTACATTGACGTGTTCTCCCTACCATGACAAAGGTGGATAAAGGGGGAAAGATTTCATGTAATCCATGGACACCAGTGAAGATCACAAATCGTTGAAGAAAAAAGGTTCAGCGCACTGTCTAGTGGGTCTAGATGACCCAACTCCCAATGTTAAAGTGCCTAGGATAGCACAAGGGTTACAGCTTGATAAAGGCTTGATATTTTAGGAAATCAATTCTTTTGCAGAGAAAGTCGATGTGTTCTTATGATAGAGCTCAGCACATCAAATGCCTGTAGCAGTCACATCAGGTAATACAGTCAAGACAGCAGATGCATATGTCTGAAGGAGGCTTTGGAGCAGCTGGTTAAGCCTCCATTGACAGATGGGGAGTGTGAACTGGACACAGTGTAAAAAAGCAGATTGCCGTGAGGGCTCAGCTTTCAAAAGAGACTGAATCAGGGCTGAGTAGGCAGAGGAAGCATGTTTGGACTGTGGCAACATTGTGCAAACGCACGTTTTGACTGGGGCAGAATAGAATATCCCACTGAGCCAAACAAGCCTTTTCTAGCCCTTGTGCTATCCTAGGCACTTTAACGTTGGGAGTTGGGTCATCTAGAATAGCACAAGGGTTACGAAAAGGACTTAGATGACTGTAAGAAAAACTTGAGAATTTCTTTACTCATCTCTGTGTTTTTGTGGTCATTTGCTGACGTCTTTTTCAAGGACTTAGACATTTATTTGAGGGGGGAAAAAAAGATGTGACTTTTTTAAACCACAACTCAATTTACACTAATCCGACTCATTGTTGATTTCAATAACCCATCTTTGGATAATTAATTTAGAAAATAAATGTGTAAATATATATGCATGGCGTGCAGCGATCTATTTACGCCGTTTTGAGACAACACTTCACACTTAAGGTGAAAAGCCAGAAAACCTTAGTAAAAGAATTTTAAAACACTGTTTTTAAAGCTATTTTATAGCATCTTGTGACAAAAATGTCAACCATCCACAGTGTAGTCTGACTCATCACGCTTTTATACTTTTATGATCCACATTTTTCTTATAAGGAATGATGATTTTTTATTATTTTTTTTGTTTCTCTAAAAGATAGTACTACCTGAGGTCCAGTTAGGTCCATCAACAACATTGGAGCTTAAAAAACCCAATCAGCTGTACATTTGCTGTTTCCTTTTGTTTTTCCCTTCAGTCGGGTCTCATCGTTGCCTGTTACCATGGATACGTGGATGTGGTCATGGCCCTCTCTCAGTGCCCGTACCTGGATATAAACTGGCAGGACAATGAGGGCAACACTGCTCTGATTACAGCAGCTCAAGCAGGTACAGATTAAATATTAACTTAAAAAAATTGACTTATTTGTAACAAATAAATGTGTCAGAAACATTACATTACTGTGTTTACATACTTATTTAAATCAGCTTTTTTCTACAAAGGGGGAAAAATGACAAAAATTGGCAAACTACAATGAAAAAAAGTTCAAGGTGTAAAAACAAAAGTAAACTTAAGACAAAAACACTTTTCTAAAGTCATTTTCAGCTAATTTTAGATACTTCTAAAAAGGTACATGTGCACAATCAGTTCATTTTTGCTCTTTTTTTTACTTTTAAGCTTTAACTCTGGATGGAGCTACTGTGCAGAAAAAGGCCTGGTTCTTCAGAACAAACAAAATAATAAAAATAACAGCAACGTTTTTTTCATTTCTACTTTTAAAGAAATGGCTAAACTTAACAAATGTAACATTACAAATAAATACAGACAGACTCAAACACAGTTGGAATCATTATTTTTCTTTAATGAAGTCAAAAAGAAATGTTTCGGATTTGTAATAAAACTGTTGCATTGACAAAAAAGGTTATAGTGTGTGGAAAATTATGTTCTTTCTAAAAGAAAAATGGTACCAAGGCTTAGGTCTCTAAAAACTTTTTAATATAACAAGAATTAACTTTCTGAATGTTGAGCACCAGTTAGGTGTTGAGCATAGTGGTGGAGGTATAATGGTTTAGTAACGTTTTTACCTAAAAGTAAAAGTACATTGAGGCCAATTACAGCAGTAAATCTAAAGAAACAAACAGGAAAACCTACAAAATGTAATAAGTCAGATCAAATCTCATTGACATGTAACTGTGCTTTAGAGATTTCACCATTAAGCTAACATTCTCACCAATAATTTAATAATTATCAGATTTTTTTGAGTTACCATTTTTCACAAGTTACCATGTAAACAGAAGTTTCATGTCTTTTATCAGAATTGAGCCAAACATTGGATAACTGAAGCAAAATCAGATATTTGCAAACTTAATATTTGCACAATAATTACAGTAAAACAGTAATAAGTAACAGTATTTCTAACTGTGTTTGAGTCTGCCTGTATTTGTAATATTGCATTTGTTAAGTTTAGCCATTTTTTTAAAATAGAAAAGAAAGACACGCATTTCAATCATAAAAAAAAAACTTGTCTATATAGATAAATTAAGTCTTAATAAATTAGGCAAGTTAAAACTTCCACCCGTCTGTTTTTAGTAAAGATTCCTGCACCATTAGTTAAAGCATTTTCTATGCAAACATGGAATCTACTTGTTCCCATAAAAGGAAAAACACTTTGCTGCCGTCATCCTGTCTTCTGTTTTTTTTCTCTGTGACATATAAATAGGTAAAAAGCAACAAAAGTTTTACATCTCGTTACAGCAAAATTCTAAGTTTGGTTTCTAAATTTGTTTTCTGTCAAATATGTGTAGGAAAACAGTAAATTGTTCCCTGCCTGTTCCCGTGTGGCGTTGGGGGAATTCCGGCTGCCGCTGCTGCTGCGGCGGGGGTCTTTTCACATTCCACCATCCATTTTAGAAGAACATAAACACTCACCTGAGCACAGGTGTTAGCTCACCTTTGCGCTAATAGTTTGCATGATTGAATGAATGAAATATTTCACACTAGTTGGTTTAAAGGCATAGGTATGCGTGTGTGAACACTATCTGTTTTGTGTACATGTTGACATGTGGACATTTTTGCAGCTAGCAGGTGTGTTGATAACATTTGAGTGTGTGTGTGGATAGGCCCCGCCCTTTTTGTACTACATTTGAACCTTACCGTAATGATAAACAACCCCCCCCCTCACCCCCCCCCCCCTCTCTCTAACATCCCTCTCTCTTCTTCCCTTCTTTCATTTTCCGTCCGGTCCAACACCAAAGATTTACAAACATGGTTGAATTAATAAAGTTAGGCCTCAATTACAAAAGGGGTTTATTCAGTCATGCCTTTAGTTTGTCTCAAGATTAATAACCCCTGTTGTTAAAGTAAAATATGTCCAACACAAGACACATCTGCCTGTCTAGCTGTTGGACAGGACAAGTTAGATAGAGAAAAAAAAATTAAAATACAAATAAAAAAAAACACACAACATCTGTTGGTGTGGTTGTAGCTTGAGCCTGACTTTCTGAGAGAGTGGTCTGGGAGGGGGCAGTTTGGCAATGTCATTCAAGCTATACTTTATAATACATATCTTTGTAGTAAGGTACCCAGTTTAAAAATAAACAAAAATCACAGTTAGGTCTTTGGAGAAAAAACATGTAATTCAGAAAACAAATGGAGGACAATCATTTCATCACAGAAGCTGATGGCAATTGAGAGTCCTAGTGGTTCCAAATAGATAAATCAATGTTATTTTGTGACACTAAAGTAATTTCATAGTGGTGCAACCACATATAACAGACATCAACTAACAAGGATAAATAGTACACTGTGCTGTATGTAGCCAATGAGCACAGACGTGCACTTCATTTTCTGCTTCATTGAAAAGAACATTGATTCTCTTTCATTAAAAAAATATACTGATGTTGGCAGACGGTGAGACCCTACAAGCCTGAATCGGTACGTGTAATTACAAACAAAAAGGAAGCCATGTCTCGACACCAAGAGAGCCAGGCTTCCTTTACATTTATTCTTCTCCCCCATTCACCTCATCACATCTGGGAGGAATTCTTGTGCCATGAGTTGATCTTTTGTGCCTGTGTGACTCATTTTGTTCATGAAGTCACAATAAAGTCAAAAGGTGCTTCAATCAGGGTAATCAGAAGATCGTGATAAGGCAGGGATGACCGGAGTTGTTGTTTGACTCATAACATTTTGTAGCAAATTTGCTATGATTCCCGCCGCCTCTCTTTCTCCACACAGCGAATTCTGTGTTAAGAATTCAGCAAAAGAGAGGCGGCTGACGCGAATTGTCCGAGCCAAGTGCGTTCGGTTCACACCGCCTGACCAAGCTCACTGCCACATGTGAAAGGAGCTACCAGCTACTATTTTTAGCCTGAGCGCCACATGGAGGGGTGATGTTGAGAGATCAAGTTTATTTATTTTGAAAAACTTGACAGAAACATTGGTAATCTCTCTCCTAGAGTTCTGTCCCCAGAATCCATCGCTGTCATCATCTGTCAATCGCGAAAATAAACGCTGTTTTTTGTTTTGTTTTTGTAATTACAAACTTAGAAAAAATGAACTAACACCCCCCCCCCCCCCCCCCCCCCTGAGTTGTCATGAATCAAATATGCAACCATTGATGAAATGAAATATTTCAGCACCAGTCAATAAAGGGGTTTGTTTATTTGAGGAGTGAGAATGATGATTTAACATGGAAACAATGGAAAAATGCTCACTCTTAGCACCAGCCTCTATGGTCAGTTGCGGTACTGCAACTCTTTTTCACTTCCTGGTTGGTTTCACCCCCATCCCCGCCTGATAAGAGTCACCGCTTGATGTGAACACAGCCTTTGCTTACAGCCCCTCACAATTCCAACACAAATGTAATGACCAATATCAGAGCTATCTAACTGTACATTTTTTAGCCAGATGCCACTTCAGACGAGGAAAACAAAGACGCACATGGATCTACTGGTGTAGAAGTGGATGAATCAGAAAGAAGCAGAGCGGGAAACTTGGGGCCTGCTGTAGTAGCTTCTTCTGATTCTGAAGACTCAGAAATGCAATTTTGATGTTAATATTATAACTATGCAATTTTAACCCTAATTTTCTTTCTTTGTGTCCTCCATCATCAGAAAAGTGCCACAAAAATACAATTTGCAGTGGAATGGGTCTTTAAAGACCATGAATCGGGGTGTCTGGAAACTGTGGAAATCTCATCATGCCTTCTCATCGGGGTTTAGGTCACGTCTTCATTTCCTGCTACCTCCTGAACTACTTCCCTGGTTTGGACATTGAGAGGAGGAACTGTCACGGCTTCACTGCGTTGATGAAGGCTGCCATGCAGGGCAGGCCTGAGTGTGTTAGAGCGCTCCTGCTGGCAGGTATGAAGAACCTAACAGATTGTAAACCTTTCTAAAAGAGTTTTACGTTAAGAAAATGTTAAAGTGTTCCAATAGATTCAAAGTTTCTCTCTAAATCTGAGTTTGGCTTTTGGGAAAGTTTGAGAAGATTGATTTGTTTTTTAAAAGCACTTTAACCCTTGTGCTATCCTAGGCATTTTAACATTGGGAGATGGGTCATCTAGACCCACTCTACAGTGCTCTGAACCTTTTTTCTTCAATGATTTGTGAACCTCACTGGTGTCCATGGATTACATGAAATCTTTCCACATGTGTCCACCTTTGTCATGGTAGGAATAACACATCAATGTAAGGGTGGGGTCATCTAAGATAGCACAAGGGATAACGTGTTGCATTTGAAAGTGGCAGATCAAAAAACACCTTCTTTTTGCATTAAGCCACCTCCACATGTCTTCTTCCAGGAGGGGACATCCGGGCCCGGGACTACGGCCGTCGGATGACACCCAGGGAGTGGGCTCTTTTCACCGGTCGATATGAGACGGCCAAACTGATGGATCAGCTGATGTCAAAGCCCTGCGCCGAGCAGTTTTGTGACTCATTTTCTCTGGAGTGGCCCATGTTAGAGGTTAAGTCATTCTTTTACACCCAAGTTCTAATTAGAATAAATCAAACATTGCTTTTGTAAATCCCACATATTTTGCAGGAATTGGTGAGCAGGGCCCAAGAAAAGAAGAGCTGCTGGGGCAATCTCATCAGACGCCTGCCCTGTTGCTCTTTCAGGTTCTTGATTAACAACAAGGTAAATCCCATAGATAACGGTGTTCTTGACCACATGGTCCGGATTACTACGAGTCTATCCAGCCCCTTCATTGCCACGGCATGCCGTACAGTGTGCCCCAGCAGCCCACCGTGTATCGGGAAGCGGCGTTATGCTGTGCAGGAGATTCTAAGGAGACAAAGGTTGGCGGAGCTGAAGCGCCTCGGCCCAGACCGGCTCAACAACTACAAGAGATTTTTCCAGAACTCGCGGGTTCTCCTCGTTCCCAAAGCAAAGGACCGCAGGGCAAGCCTGCAGCCGCAACTGCTCAGTGAAATGGCTGCAGCCTCCACGGTGGTCATCAGACGAGCCAGCCTCCTGCCGCTCAACATGCTGAGAAGAAGCAGCGTGCGTCCAGGCATCGTGGTGCCAAAGGTGACACTCTGCAAGGCCCCCGACCCGAGCTTCATGCCGGAGAAGGTCAAGCGCAGGGACAACCAGAGTAAGCTGCAGATCCCCAAATGGGATTACAAGATGAAGAAAATACAGAAGAGGCAGGAGGAGGACAGACAAAGAACGTTTTTGTTTACAAGACGAAAGTAAACGGAAGAATAAAAACCAGCAGTTTTATATTTAAGTGTCTTTTTTTTTCAAAAAGTCCTACTGAAGATCCAAGCTTGTCTTTAGAATCTAAACCAAAAAAATTCAATTTTACCTGCTCAAACCCCTGGACAACTTGTTGCCTTGTTTCTAATTCATGATTTGTGTGTATATGATGCTGCAATGATACAAATATCTGTACATAGTAAATATAATTAAAGGAAGAGTCGAGACGACTGTTGTTGTGATTTGGGGCTATACAAATAAAATTGAATTGAATTGAATTGAATGGTAACCACACAAGACTGATTAACCCTTATGCTATCCTATGGGGTCAAGATGACCATTGACGTGTTCTCCCTACCATGACAAAGGTGGATAAAGGTGAAAGATTTCATGTAATCCATAGACACCAGTGAAAATCACAAATCATTGAAGAAAACAGGTTCAGAGCAATGTCTAGTGGGTCTAGATGACCCAACTCCTAATGTTAAAGTGCCTAGGATAGCACAAGGGTTATAAAAATCTTTCATAAGTAAATGACTCTTTCTTATACATCTATTTTGCTACATTTTAAAGCTTTTGCCATCGGGAAAACACAGATTGCTGCATCAGCAGATTATAACCCTTGTGCTGTTTTAGATGACCCCACCCTTACATTAACGTGTTCTCCCTACCATGACAAAGGTGGATAAAGGTGGAAAGATTTCACGTAATCCGTGGACACCAGTGAAGATCACAAATCATTGAAGAAAAAAGGTTCAGTGCACTGTCTAGTGGGTCTAGATGACCCAACTCCCAATGTTAAAGTGCCTAGGATAGCACAAGGGTTACAGCTGTTGACATTATATCTTTACCTGTGGAGCAGCTGTTTTGAGACTGAGAAGGAGGGTCTAAGCTCAGGGATGCCTAGTTTAGTTTAGCCTGTTTAGTTTAACAGTTATTGTTTTTCATAACTGATGTTGTGTTTTGTACAATCAGTGTAATTAGTTGAATTATCATAATGTGTTGTTGAGGGCTGGTTGATCCAGAGGTAGAGTGGAGAATCATAGCTAACATTCAATAAAAAATAGGAAGAAAAAAAATAATAATGCAAAATTAAAAACATAAAAAACTGAAGGCCAGCCCATCTGCTGGACTATTTAAACAGAGAAGCTAATTCTCTCTAAGAGTTCTGATACATCGCCAGTCCCTCCTGGGAGAGGATCCCTCCTTCATGTGGAGGAACATCAAATTGAGGTTTCTTTTTCTTTTTTCCGGGATCTGTTTTTTTTAGGAGTTTCTCCTTGCCGAGAAGGAGGGTCTAAGGACAGGGATGCCCAGTGTAGCCTAGTTTGTTTAGTTTAGTTTAGCCATTACCTATGTAATTCTATGACTTCATGTTCTTTATGATTTCATGTTTACTATACAATTACCGGTGAAGCCCATTGAGATGACTATTGTTGTAATATTGGTGCTATTTAAATGAATTTAGTGAAGGATACATGCAGATGGTTTATGCAGTGCTGCAATAGCTGCTTTGTTAGAATGGGCGGAAAAATGAACTCATAGAGAATCCAAAATAGCAACAAACAAACAAAAAAAAAAGATGGAAAATAGGTTTGAAAAAAGGGAATAGCTGATGAGGTCAAGATTTACATCCTTTTATGAGTGTCTGAGCACTAACAAGACAAGCTGGTTTTCTATTTCTTGCCGTCTTTGTCTCTGGTTAGTATAATTTTGGGCACTTTCACTTCAAAACACACCTTAGTAACGTTAAATCTGCTATTTGAAAGCATCCTTCCCCAGTCAAGATTGTAGGACATCTCCTCTTCCTTTCCTCTGTCACATAATCAGGGGTGGAGATTTGCGGCCAATATTAGCATTATAAAAGATTAGGTAATCATCAATGCACACTTCTGCAAGCCTTCCCAAAGTAATACAAATAACAATAACATTAAATCAAATTAACATTTAATTAAAATAACATGTTGTCATTTGCCACCCTTCCAAAGTCCTCTGCCCCCCCCCAAATAAAACGTTCTAGCTCTGCCACAGCACATCATCGTGTTTCTCCCGTGTTGCCTACATAATATTTGTCAACCAAGAAGAAGAAAAAGTAGGAAACTTAATTTTGGTGGCAGATGTGAGCCAGAACTGTGTAATTCTGAGCTCTTTTACGGATTCATTTTGTAGATCACTTCAAAACATTTAGGGCTGCAGCTCTGAACTCCTAGTTTCATTATTTAGGCCTCTACTTTGTCAATGAGGCACAACTATACTTAACCACTTCGGCCTGTTGGGTCAAAATGGCTCCTTTTTGGACCTATGGTGCAGTTTCCCTAATAACCAGCAGAGGGCAGCCACAAACCTTTACAGGTAAAGATGTTTCAGAGGCCTGCAGGCTTTGAGGTAAAGACAGGAACACACACACACACACACAAGCTCAAATTAGCCCTTGTGCTATCCTAGGCACTTTAAATTTGGGAGTTGGGTCATCTAGACCCACTAGACAGTGCTCTGAACCTTTTTTCTTCAATGATTTGTGATCTTCCCTTGTATCCATGGATTACATGAAATCATTCCACCTTTATTATGGTAGGAATAACACGTCAATGCAAGGGTGGGGTCATCTAAAATAGCACACGGATTATGTAATTAACCTAGTGATGATGCCTGATTTATTTTCCAGCTGTGAGAAAAAATAACTAATGTTTTTGCATTGAAGTTGATGAGAAATTATTATAATTTTGGAGCAGAAGTGATTTGATGCATATTTGCATCAATAGGTGTCAAGAGGTTAAACAGCTGTTATGGTTACAAACACCAACAGCTTGTCTTTCTAGTTAAAGCTCATCAGTAACAAAACACGAGGACCAAGTGCAGTTCATCAGGTAACCACTAGGGGTTACCTGATGAACAATACTGTTGTTTAATATTTGCAGCAAAATAAAAAGTTAATTTTTGTTGTTTTTTATCTCTCCTGGTAGATTTTTTTATTTCCGACAAATGTCCTAAGTTATTAATTGGCATGAACCCCATCATTGTATGACGCAGACTTAAAAAAATAATAGTAAAATTAGTTTTTTTTTTTTTTCATTAACTCAATCCCATCAAATTAGTAACCTATTTAATTACAAGGAATGTCAAAAACTGTCTTAAAATTCGCCCCAAAGAGGCCATTAGTAAACCCAGAGGTCTGCAACTTAAGGGTCCGGAGCCTCTGGCTCCTGGCTCTTTAAGTGTTGAAGGTTGCAGACCCCGTAGTTAACCTGATCCCTTGTTTTGTCCATCTCTATTTTACAATGTTTGAATGCAACATAGTCTCTGTGAAAGAAAAAAAAAAAAAAAAGTTTTACTTAGACTCTTCTGAACAGGAACAAACAACTCATGGAAGGCAGAGGTTCTTTGATGGTCCGTTTATATTTTTTTGGAGCAGATGCAATCTGTTTGAGGCAATAGAAAGATTCACAATTCTCTTTTGCAAACACATTTGGTCTAGCAACAGAATGGTCACTGACTTTTTAAACTTCATACAGGTGTTATAGTCAGGTTTACTGCCTAAGGATCACAAAGACATACAGAACGTTGTCAGTTTCCAGATGCTTACTAACAAATACAGCACATCTGTTTCTTTTTTTTTTAATTCTTTCTTAAAAATTGAGTGTATCTTTGTGGGGAACAGCTGCATTATGAGTTTTCAAGCATCATATGATGACCTCTAGGGCTTTCTACACAGCAGTGGATAGGGGGGAGTCAGGGTCTGTTGTCACCGTCGAGTCTTTCCAGACGACCCAAGCATTCGGGTGTGCAGACTTCGTCATGACCCACACCGTTATGGGTCGGCGTTTCCCGCTTCCAGCAGATTTATGGTTCTTTTGTGATCGAAGCAGCAGAAGGGGGAAACCATTTGGGTTAGAAATACTTCTCATGGTTGTAGCACCGTTTTGGACTGTGACAACGGGAATCCCTGGGCCCTGGTCTACTCTACTGCACATAGCAACAACATTACTACACAAACCTGACAAATTTGGTGTGTCAACCAGAAAATAAGATGTGAACAAACTTTCTACATGTATTGTTTGTTTTTTTCATGAATTTTTTGATTAGCTTTTTTTTTTTAACCAAGTCTTTTCCCATAATGTTGCTGCTATAAGTGACATCCACATCAGCACATAAAAAGTATATATTTATTTATATTTATATAATATATATCCATACTCTATTAACAGATTTGTCTACTGTGAAGTTAGGAATTACCATCTGCCTTTCTCAAATCTTTTGTACCTCAAACATTGATTATTTTACAACACAAAAAATCAACTA
Organism: Oryzias latipes; assembly: GCF_053564925.1. Taxonomy (NCBI): domain Eukaryota; kingdom Metazoa; phylum Chordata; class Actinopteri; order Beloniformes; family Adrianichthyidae; genus Oryzias; species Oryzias latipes. The sequence continues at coordinate 23,749,619 of NC_136253.1, read as the reverse complement.
ATTTTGTACAACTTTCAAGAAAGTGAGGCACCACCTGGCACTATTGTCCCTCTGTATGATTTTCTTTTTTGTCTTTTTTTACTCTAGTGTTGGTGACAGACTTATCTCTTAGTAAAACACCGTTTAGAAAAACCAAAGCATTAACAAACTGGCATCGTTGGCTGAAAACAGCTCAACTTGGACCCTTTTAACGCGCGTGTAGCATCCCTCTCCGCAGCTGAGGGGACGTAACCTTGTTTGGCACGGTTATATACAGGGACAGGTCACTCCAGGGGAGGGTGGCAAGAGCAGAAACAAAGGATCGGTGGTGCTAATGTGGAAAGACAGGCGATAAAACACCAAAGCCTAGAAGAAACACAAAAGGCAAAAAAAAAAAAAGAAGGCGGCGAGCACAGGAAGCCTGACTTTAGCTATTCTGGCAGATTTACCGTCTGTGATGGGCAGTGAAAGGAGCACCGTGAATTCATATTCAGTGTCGACCATCAGAAGCATCTCCACATCTACTATTTTAGTTTTGTAAGTACAGCTGTTTTGTGCATTTGTGTTCCTGGAGGGGATGTTCCGTGAAGGAGGTGTGGTGATGATCCAGCGGCGACAGAAAAAAAAAAAGTGCAATGTACAGTACATAATGCAGCTTCATGTATGTACAGTGTACGTCAATTACTATACAACCGGAATTTTAAAAAAGTAGAAACACAACAACAAATAAAGTAACAACACCAACAACAACCAAAAAAAAAAAAAAGGTTTCCATCTTCCAAATGCTGCAGAGAAACCAAACGTTGAGGTCCTCCAAGTCCTACAGCGTTCCCGCTTGTGCTTCACGTCACTTTACGCCATGATTGTTTACCATAACAGGTCAATCTTTGACACGTTCACTTTGCACTGCAAGACCTAACCTTTGAGTTCCATCCTGTCGTTCATTCAAAACCTTCACGCGCCCGCCTCCTGCTCTGGCTCCTCTCATGGCTCTCTCTTCTATGTTCCTGATCCAAAGGCCCTCAGTGGCTCCAGGTTTTTCTGCCTGCTACATGTTGATCATGAGCCTGGAAAATGTGTTGGTCGGTTTGGTTGGTGGTGCATGCACATGCGTGGCCGCTCCTCCACTTTGCTTCAGCTCTGCTTTCTCTTGCTTTCGTCAAACATCTCTGAATGGAGTGTGTCGTCCTCATGCGTCCTTCCATCCATCCGTCCTCCTGCTATCTATAATGCTACTCAAAAACTACAGGGAGGATGGGGGACCGTTCACTCTTAACCCTGCTCCCAAACTCTGTACAGTCTCCATCAATCCTCATCTTCCTCTTCCGCCCTCATCATCCTCTCAGACCCAAGAATCTGGTGAGGCGGGATAGTGGCTGGTCTCGTAGTTGAGCTCGCTGTAGGGCCTTGAGGCTGAGTAGAAGTCCACATAGTTGCCTGTGGACTTGAGGCCCTGCAGGTGCATGTTCAGTTCACCTTGCGGGGGCCGGCCTCCCGCGTGAAGCTGGTTCTCGTAGAAGGCCTGGTCCTCGTAGTTACCGTTGTCAGGGGGAGGAGGGTTCTGAAAAGGGGGGTAAGGTTCTGATGGCAGGCCTTGAGAAGACACCTGAAAAGAAATGACAACAATTTTTCACAAATGCTAAAAAAACAACAACAATTTTGATCGGCTGACGGTCACATGCAAACTTTAACCGTTTGGATCAAATCTACACGTACTTTAAGAGTCTAAACTTGACTTTCTACTTTCGGTTCTTCCATGACACAGCCGTCATTTGAGCAAACAATGATGCAAACAATGCAGAACAAGTTCAGAAACCTGAACTTTGGTGATGGATTCACATCACGTCAACCACTAACCGACTCAGCTTTGGCCCACGACATGTTGATGAGAGGATGGAGTCCAAAACCAACATGGAGGACAATGTAATCCTTGTCCTCCTGAGCTTTATGCTATTTTCCTTGTTTGAATGGAGAAAGCAATAAAAGCGTTCTATAATTTTATTCTATTTTTTCTCTGACTAATTTGGGACAGCAAGTCGTCAAACTGGGTCACAGAGAGACGGTGGTGCCACTGAAAGCGGCGTCATTCAGTAGACGTTGCAGACACCTTTGTGGAGCTTTTCAACATAAATGAAACCGATCTCTCAGCATCATCCGTGTCTTCCATGCCGCATCGATTTACAGTCAATGCTTCAACGTAGCGTAAACTTTGGACAGTAGCCCCTGGTTGATTACAAAAAAAAAAAAACTTCTAAAAGATGGACTGTAAAACAATTCCAATATTGTGACTTTCTGATGTTAATTCCCTAAAACTGTGTAGTTTCTGGGAAAAAGGAATGAGTTGAAAGAGCTCACAGTGGAGAGCGAAGAACCCAAAATGAGAGCCGTGAAGACATTGTCCCATAAGCACGCCATGTGAATTGATCACCAGACAGAACCCTCGGAGAACCCGCTGCATCAGGATTTTCTACTTTGAAATGAAAGCGCTGATTCTTCTCTACCTAATCAAATTTGGAGCTCCTCATGAAGGGATCAACAAATTATGGATTTATACAATGACAGCATGAACTGATAGTGTACTATTAGCAGGGGGCGGAACTACAAGGGTCAAGGGGGGGAGGGGGGCAGCTGCTCCCCAGCAAAAAAGCTTTCCCCCAAACATGCAACCCCAATATTATTTGATTATTATTCAGAAAGATTAAGAAATCATAAATACAAGCTTCTTTAGCATCGCAACAATAACAAAAGTAACATTTTCAAATGAAACAAAAACAATAATAATATTAAAACTGTAAGACATACATATTTTTAATCCACAGCCTTCCACTACTCTTCCAAAGTATTTTGCCACCCAGCCCCCCCCCCCATATAAAACGTTTTAGCTCCGCCCCTAACTATCAGTATCGGCTGTGGATAATAATCCAGTCTAAGTTTATATGTATTGCACATAAAACAGACCACAGTGTTGTCTAAAAATAAAAAAATGTACAGTACAGACCAAACGTTTGGACTGTACTGTGGGTTCTGTAATTATTAAAGAATTTTCTAAATGTCAGAAAAATATTACCTGATTATACTTTAAATCATCTGTGGGGGACACGTACGCTCCTCTGTGTAGCGTTGAGGAGCCACCGGTGATTTGACCTGCAGAAACATTGGCAATAAATTACAGCTCTTAACCAAAAGGCTTATAATGCAGAGGCATTAATTCTTCAAAGTAATCATTATTGCATTAATACATAATTACTATTTAATTGAAATGAGCAACCTATTACTTCCTAAAACCTTGAGATCTTACTGTTTTATGCGAAAAACACACCAGAACTTTGCTGTTATTTTTATATACACTTTAATTTATTTCGTCATCTAATCTTTAATCATATCTTTGTGGCAGAAATGCATGCAGGAATTCCTACCCATCATGGCGTCCTTCCGGGATGTGTGCTCTCCCTTGTTTCCGTGGTAACCGGCATTACCCGTCGCCTCATAGTCTGCCTTCCTCTCCTTCAACGCCATCATCTCCCTCGGGGAAGCGGGAGCGCTCGCTGCGGGAACAAAAGGCACATGGCTTTAGTCCATCAACACTTTATCAGCGCGCCAAAAAGAAGACGGCGAATAAAAGGAAGGTCAAACACTGACTTCATTGTGGAGGACAGGGAAAATGGTACATATCTGTGTGTCATTGCTGCTGCATTTTCTGACTGTCACACCATGCACTCTGATGCCTACAATTTATTGTAAATAATTTCCTGCTTTGTGGAAGTGCTAATAAGAGCTCAAACTGAGCTATTGGAGATGTCATCAATTTCTGTTTTGACAACGGTGTGGTTTCAAAGTGGACAACATTGAGTCATCCACTTGTTTTGTTACAAACAAAATTACCTTGTGTTTGGTAGTAAGATACGCAGCAAAACCCTGATCAAAAAGTCCCACTCTGATCATCTTTGATCGCGATCTTTTAACGATGATGATGCCGTTTTCTAGGACAGTTTCTGCAGAGTGGCAGTGGTTCTTTAGAAATATCCTTCAGAATTGTGGGCGGGGACAGTAAGCCTACCCCCACTATCCCTCTGTTAACACTCTCTCTCGTACTAGCTTACAGCTCCTCACAACCCCCACCTTACATTATCAGTGCAACAACAATATCGGAGCTATCCAGCCGTACTGTTTTGAGCCAGATGCCAGCTCAGACGAGGAAAACAAAGACGTCTACAAGCGGATGCATCGGAATGGAGCGGAGCAGAGAGCCTGCGTCCCGCTGATTGTTGCTCCTATGTCACAACTACAAGCTTTATCCCGAAGCCTTTTTTCATCTGCTCCTGATTCAAAATGATTTAAATTAAGAAATATTCAGAAATGCAATTTTAAGCTTAATTTTCTTAGTGGGGACCCCTATTTCTTATCATACTGCTTGAGCTACAAATATTAAATTCACGTGATTCAACTTTGAGGAATAAAAGATCAGTGCCTTGTTATGATTTTTGAAGTTTAGTCTCTTTCTGAGCAGCAGAATGACCTCGTTCGGCCGCATGACAGGAGCCAGGAGGAGAGAGCAGACGTCATTGATGGACGCACTAAAACAACCAGTTAGAGCACAAGCCACACCTCAATGACCATATGAAGCCATAAAGTTAGAGCCTACTCCTCCTTTCCAGACCCATGGCTGTGTGTGGAACCAGATGTTTACTCTTTTATCTATTTGTGTTTGTGCAGACAGGGAACGCCCCTGCCGCCAGATAATCTGCCTAATTTTTACTGCTCATTGGTTTGCTCAGCAATGCATGCTGCTGGGCATCCGGAGCTCCGTGCAACTTTAATTCAACATTTTAATAACTTTATAATAAATACGTTTTTGTCACTCACTTCCTCATCAACCAACTCAGGGAGGCTAGCAGAGGGCTACCTCACTATATCTGTCCTTCATTATGAAAAAATGCAACAAAAAAAATGTTTAAAAAAAAACAAAAATATGATTTTTATTGGAGTGGGTCTTCAAGAAGCTACTATAACGCTGGCAAGTGAGGTTGTGTGGTTACTTCTGCCCCTTTGCATCTGGTTCATGTGTTGTAATGCAGTTAGAATTGATTGCTCTTCAAGAATCTCCACTCTGTTGAAACATAAGCCGCTCATCATCATTATCAGCTACTGCTCCTGAAATGCACTCCCTTTTATGCCTTGGACTTTTTAACAAATGGATTCTGCAGAAAACAAGACCTTGGAAGGCTTGTCTTGCTCAAAACTTTGACAACGCAAGGACAGGAATTCGTTAACGGGCGTGGCGTGAAGTTAATGTGTCAGGCGTTGCTGCGGCGTGAAGGTTAGAAGAACACACTGCTCTAACTGAGCAGTGTGTTCTTAACTGGATTCTGCTGAGGGGTAAAATGATGGGAGGTTGAAAAGGGAAGACGCTTGACTCACCGGATCGATTGTTAGGCGAAGTCCTAACAGGAGAAATAGATGGAGTGCGAGAGGAAGAATAAGGCCTCTGCCTGTCTCGCTCTATCGTGGAGGAGGAGCCAACAAAATGGTACTGAGAGTAGCCGTCCTGCAATAACGAGGATACCAGATGAGATTAGAAGAGCAGTCTTATCATTATTGCTGGTCACAGACATTTAATATTGATCGTAACAGTCAAAGGATTACTGGCGTTTGATGATCTACAAACCAGACGTACCTTTTTGTAAAGGCTACGCAGATCTCTGTATTGCCACATGCTGTTCAGGACCTGGGATGCAGCTTTCACCACTTTAGGACTATGTCTGGGAATTCAGCAGAGGAGAAAACAAAGACAAGTCGTAAAGCTTGACCATCTATTTCTTTTTTGCTGTTTTATAAAACATATCACAATGGAAAAACAAGGGGGGGAAAAAACTACAAAAGTTAAATTGTTTGGACTCTGACAAAAGAAAACAACAATGACAATTTTGTTCCCATTATCTCACACGAGGCATTAAACCGAACCGAGCCAAATTGCAAAATTGTTTTGCTGATTGATTGACTGCCAAGGATTTCATTCTGCCTCCTCCAGGCTTTGACTGATGGCTGTGGGTTTAATTGGCTCATGTGGTCTTATGAGGGTTCGGGAACTGAAATTTTATTTCCGTGAGACATGCTAGGAGAAATTCTATCACTCCACAGTGATGCATTGAGCTCTTGTGTAGCGGATCAATGCAGAGCAAAAGAAATAAGACATTAACTTGTCAAAAAATCATGTTTATCTGTTTATTTTTTTCTAAATTTGCACATCTGTTGGGTTTTTAGTTTCCCTTCACACAGAATTACATTATTATTTCTTCCTGTTATCACTTCAAAGCCATTTTGCATCTATTAAAGTTCTTTTTGTGTCACAGTTGGGAAGTTTTGGTAATGCATCCTTGATATGTATGTGGTACTGTCATTGTACCTATGTGCTACTTAAATAGTACTTTTTTATGAGGTACTTACAGTATGTGATAAGTTCATATCTCTCTCTTGGTGGTTGGTATTTATGTACTAGCTTTGTTGTTGACTATTACGTGTTTCATGTCTATGTGCGTGTACCATGTCTAAGAAGTCAGTAGGTACACAGAAAGTACCTTTTGAGTAGCTTGTACCAATTATTTGATCTAATTTTGCCTCATTTGTGTTTTTAGATCAGTGAAAATTTTGACTGGATGGATAGATAGCTAGATGTATCTACTGTATGTATATGTATAATGTATAATGTATATTTTGTTGTACTGTAGCACTAAACACATTAAATAAAAAAGAAATGGATAAAAATGCTAAAAATGACTGTCTGTCAGAGGTTGGCAAAGGTTACTTAAGCTCAAAATAAAACACCATGTACCAGCCTAAAAATCCACCAATTTCCCTCTGGGGCATCCTACACGGGTGGGACTTTAACTCGAGCTACCATTAGTGCAAAAATGAAGAGCTTTAGCTACACCAACAAAGAAACTAATTGCCTAGCCATTAGCAGTCTTAGCCATCAGCTAGCTATCTGCCGTGGCAATGATGAAGCCCACACATTCCGTTAACGTACTTTATTTCCTTGTTTAACCATTAGAAGGTGGTTTCAAAAGGATTTTCCTCTGATGCAAAAAATTATAAATGTAAATCAAAAGTATAGACATGGATAGCCTGGTTTTTAAAACTTGTTTGACGTTTTCAGGCTTATTTCTATTTCCTGACTATTTCCTGAATTGTGAGGCAGTGACTTTTTATTTATTTCTTTATTAGGTGTTTGATTTAATTATTTAGTGGATTTTGTTTTACTTTTAGGCGAATGGAGCAATGAGTAACTCAAGGAAAATCCATTTGTCCCGTCAAAACACTCTTTTTAGGATGGTTGTTGGTCGAGGTGAGGGAATTTTATTTCCGTCAGACAACTCATACAGTAAAGAAGATTTATTTTCATATACCTTTTAGTTTGGCATAAGGCTCCGATAAGATACATAAAACAAAGATCTCCATAGAAAACTTTGGGTATTAACCCTTGTGCTATCTTAGGTGACCCCACCCTTAGATTGACGTGTTCTCCCTACCATGACAAAGGTGGATACAGGTGGAAAGATTTCATGTAATCCATGGACACCAGTAAAGATCACAAATCATTGAAGAAAAAAGGTTCAGAGCACTGTCTAGTGGGTCTAGATGACCCAACTCCCAACGTTAAAGTGCCTAGGATAGCACAAGGGATAACGGAGCTCACAGATGGGAGCCGGGAGGAGGGTGGGGTGATGAACGCAGAGCTCGCAGAAATGGAAGAAGAGGGATTGGACCGCACACCTGGAACTTGTGGGACGCTGAACAGGTGAGTTGATTAGACTAAACCGCCCGCGGGGAGGAGGAACCAGGTAAACGCACTGCTGTAGTTCCCTGCCTGAAATACTCGCAGGGTCGTTCATTTAGAATTAGAGGTATAATCATTCATTTTAACAACAATTGGATTCTTATCATAATCTGTAGTTGAAGATTTGATTTACTGACCTAAAATCCCACCCAGGACATCTTTAGCCAAAAAGTCAACCACTGTGACTAATAGATATACACCTGGGTACTGAACAGTGCAGGTTTTATGTTATATTAAAATAAACCTACCAAGCCTCAGTCCAAATGGTGTTTTCCAATATTGATAATCATTTTACCTTTTGAAGTAAATTGAAAACAATTTTTGGTAGTGGGCAACTCGATTACCAACTTGTCTCAGACTGATCAATCTGGTTGGATCGTAGGAATAGAAATCTGTTCATCAGTTAAGTTGCCTAATTGTTACACTTTTACTGATAAAATATGTCTTTGGATGGAACAAAGCTTAAAATAAAAATGGACTAACTCATATTTTTCTTATTCTACAGCTATGTCTTAGCCTCCCTACCCTAATTACTGCTTCTGAACCCGTTTGTTATATCCTCTGCTCAAGGTGGAAAAAAAAAAAGCTTAAATTAAAAACACCTGCAATCTGATGTTTTTTTTCTGGACCTTAAAAAACATTAATGCAACATGATACACAGCTTTTCACTTTCTATATACTCTCCTCCATCCAACAACATCTTGCTATTTAGCTTACTTGTCTCCCTTGCTGCGGGCAATGCTGATGAGCTTCTCGATGCCTCCGGCGTCCCTCAGGGCTTTGGTGTTCTCCATGTTCTTGGTGATGACCTCATGTAGTGCACAGCAGATGGCCGTGATAGTGTCATCAGACATTGTCTTCCCTACCAAGGTGCTACTGTTGGTGCTTTCTCCACAACCTCCACTGGTGGTGGTGTTGTTGTTGTTGCTGCCTCCAGGTAAGCGGTGGACCAGGTCCCTCATGGCGTATTTGCCTGAATTTGATGGGGGGGTGACAAAGATGGAAAGGTGATGTAAAAATGAGAATAGCGTGGTAAGAAAGAAAAAAAGTGTCAGCATTTGTGATGCTGTTTTCAGGCATTAGAGGACCCGTTGTTCTATGCACACATCTCCAAAGCGTGTCAGTCTGAAAGTCAGGGGGAAGAGAAAACACATCTCTAAAACTTGAAAGTAAATATTTTTTTTTTAAATGACCTTGTGGCCTGTCCAACACATCTTTTGTGTAAGAGATAAGCTCTTTTTTTTTAATTACATTTTTTTCCTCTACCCCCAAAGCTTTGAGTAAACAAAATACTCAGAAATACAATTTGAAACGTAATTTTCTTCATGTCTCCTCCATCATCAGGAAAATGCTAGAAGAACATGTTAGAAGCACCAAAGGTTTTCATTGGAGTGGAACTTTGTTTTAGTTAGGAAAGCAGCAGTTGGTCCTGAGCAGCTGTCAGCTACTGATGGAAACAAAGCTCAGTCATCTCTCACAGAGAGGCTTCATTCCCAAGACACCTGTGTGCTGCTGTCAAAAAAATCTTGTCTATTCTGCCCCCTGGACCTCATTCTGACTGGGTCATCATCCTGGGGAGTTCACCACAACTCCCTGATTCTGCCATATGAAAAATGCAAGGACACACAATTATTATTATTATTATTATTATTACATTTTTTTTTTGCTGCTTTTGCACGGAAGGAATTATCTGCAACTGGAAGAAGGTAAAGCTAAACTTTTATTAATAAAAAAAATAAAACATCATCGATTATCAGTTGCTCTGGTTTCAAAGTAAAAAATGTCCTGAAATGTGAGAAATGTTTGATTTATTTTGAACATGCACATAAAACAATGAAAACCCTAATAGAGTTTGTGACACTGAAGCCATAAAACGGCCGTTGGCTCACAGTGGACCTGTCAGCGCTGACATCATTGATAAAGGCTGGAGGCGTTGGCGACCCAATAAGTTGCTCAAATGCAATTTCGTCGCGTTAACGCCACACGGCAGAGGACGAGAAAATAGGATCTGTGCTTTTCTGCTCCACGACGGCATTGCAGCCTCCGTGCACCACACACCTGGATGGCAGCTTTCACATACAGAGGCATAACAGGGATTAGCTGAAAAGTCTAAATCACCACAAAGAGCACAGAAGAGAACGCATGTGGTGGTTACCATGGAGACCAAAGAAAGAAAAGAATAAATCATCATGAAGAGACTTCTTGGCTTCTGAAAAAGCTTTTAAAAAATCTGTCACAGAAGAACTGATGACAAACATAATCCCAGGTCCCCTTAAAGCATCGTAACCTGTTATAACTGTTTTATTTAGGTTGTTTAGTGAATAGTGATAGCTTTTAGTTAGGAAAACAACGATACTCTATTTACACTCGTACCTATTAGCTCCTTGTTTCTGATGTCCAGCGCCATGTTCCGCAGGGCCGTGGCCACGGCGCAAACCACCCGATCGTTGTCTATCCTCAGCAATTCCACCAGGATGGGGAGACCTTTCTCCTTGCGAACCGCTGCTCGGATGTAGACGGACCACTTCACACAGACCAACAAGAACAAGAAGGTAGGTTTCTGTTTATTCGCACTGTTTGTTGTTGCTTATAGATGCTTAACTTGTTGTGCAATTTCACAATAAAAGTCCAGATTGGAGTGTTTCTGAGGTTGAATTATACTTACTTAACAATTAGAATTAAGAGAAATATTACTTCCAGGCAAACTGACATTGTAAATATGTTCTCACCTTACATGGCGAGCTGTGACACAGGCAACTCTAACACATTTATTTTAATTGGCCTATATTTTGTCACATACTGTAGCTTTCAGTTCCTCTTAGATATGCTCCTAGGGGTGAAAATGGCAAAGCCCCGGCACTGAGTTCTTACCTTCCAGCTGCCAGCAGCTAGGTTCTGCAGAGCCCCAGCTGCCCCCTCCAGGGTGTCGGGGTTGGAGCACTCAGACAGCAGTGTAAGGTAAGGCTTAACAATGGAGGGGTGCCACAGCATCTGGATGCCTTTTGGAGGTTCTGCCAAGTCTGGAAACGGGCCGACGCCGTCCCACTGCAGAGAAGGAGACAAAATTTTAGAAGTCATCGGTCCAGTTTAGGTTACCAGGTTTTCCTCACTAAAAGGCGTGCTAAAAAAATAATTTGATGAATTAAGTCTGAAATTATGTCTTTTTTCCCTAATTAAGTCAGAGCAACTTTATAGTTCGGTGCACCTTAAACATGAAATAAATTTGAAATTAGACCAATTGTTAACTGTGCGCCATAATAATCTGGTGCGTCCTGTAGTGCGGAAAATACAGTAATTCAATTTAAACAACTCAGTTTAGTCAGGTTAAACCACTGTGAGCCTAAAAAAAAATCAAAATTTTCTTATTATTTTTATTTATTTTGTTTATTTTATTGCTGAATGCTTTTTGTAATTTTATGCTGTTTTAAATTTTGGTTTTCATTTTATTTTGCTCCTAAAGGAGTTGTAAAGTGCTTTATAAATAAAGCTTCATCCATTCAAATTCATTTCAAATCTATTAGTTTTAACTGAATTTTCACAATTACCTTTCCTCACTTATACATCATCTTTACTGTGTGCTGTTTTTTCGTGTATCTGTAGAATTTATAACAGTATTATTCGTTTACATTTTTATGTGTTCACTGTTTTCATTTCCTGGTTTATGTTTCTGCCAAACTGCACTGTGACATGCTAAAATTCCCCGCACAGAATCATCATATTTTTCTCAACTTATCTTAATTTTAGATACTTTAAGGCAGTTTAAAGACTCACTCTGTTCATATTTTGAGTTATTTTCAAAGTGTTCCATGTGGTCTTCTAAATATGATTGTCGTATTTAGCCGAAATAAAAAAAAACAGCATTGTCTTCTAGGACATAGTTTCTGCAGAGTGACAGTAGTTCATTAGAAATTTACCTTTGAAATGTGGGTGGGACAATTGGTGCAGAGAACCCCCCCCCCCTCCCTGTTGCTTGCAGCTTGTAGCAGGAAGCTTGTGGCCCATCCAGTGCATTTTCTTCATAAAAAATAAGCTCTACTTCAAACAGCAATTTTTGACCAAATAAATACTCAAAAATGCAGGTTTGATGTTAATTTTCTTTAAATTTTGTCCTCAATGCCAAAAAGTTAAAACACCAAAAACACAATTTTCATTATAGCTTCTTTAAGGAAGGTGCTGTTAATCATGGCTCATGTCTATCCATGTAATTTCCCCCCCACATTTTTATTTTTCTAGCTCAAACAAACGTATTATTTAGCTTCTCAGAAGACAAAAGGAAGTTGTGATGACAAAATGATGGTGATGACCAGAAGGCGGTTAAGAAAGAGTGTCAACCGATCGATCCTAGACCACAGAAATGTTAAAGAGACAGATGGGAGCAGTGGATGGAACACGAGTCCATATAGCTTGACAAATGATGAAAATCATCATTTTTAAATGTAGGATTGTCTGTTTTTTGTTGTTGTCACACAGAATCTGTTCATCTTAGGACATCATTGCTTTATTCTCCTCTCATGTGACATAATCTTATGTCAAAATATCTAAGTACTACGTTACATGCCAGTTATTGTCTATTCTCCTCGTCTGTGTCCCGAGTGCTCTCCACCTGACAGAGTTTTACCCTCTTCAACGTGCTCCATAATCGCTCCCTCATGGTAATCGCCCACAGCTGCTCAGGAGTGGAGCGGCACAGACGGAGTGTCAAACGTTGGTTTTAACATTATTTTTAAGATGTTTTTATTAGAATTTTTCATTTCACATTATCTGCCTTTGAAAAGATCATCATAAAGAAGAAGAATTCAATACAGATTTGGACCATTGCGACCACTAAGGGGCTGATGAGGGAGTGCATGTTTGGCTAATGAGTAATTCACACACACCCCCAGATCCACCGGAAGTGTTGGTTTTCAATCTGAGCAGCTTCACTAAAATGTGGTGAAAAGGCACCCACCACTTAACCAGAATGTGGTGCTGATTGCTCTTTTGAATAAATAGAAGATGGAGCCTTTTTCCAGAGCAGACGATTGATTTCTGCCAATTCATCGGCCCCAAGACCTTTATTTTTTCTGCCATCTTTTTTCTTTTTTAGCTACAGCTTTTAAGGGATGAGATTCAGGAAACTGGAGGAAAACTGCCACACTGACCTGATATATTATTGATTGAGTGTAGGTAATAAGTACACAGTCAGTATCTTAATGATCTAAAGATAAAATTTAAACCACGGATTCACTTCTAGTTTCAAATTATTGGTGCTGTAGAGACATTTAATAAGTAAATACATACAAATCTAAAAACTAAAGCTGATGTCAAACAAAAATATTCCCTTTCTGGTCAATTTTTGAATACTGAAATACAAAAAAAGCTTAAATAAATATGTGCCTTCAAATATTTTATTTTATTTTTTTTAGTTACAAGGAGGCGCAAGTCTGCGTGTGCCGAAAGGTGAAGAACACTTTCTAAGAATCTACCTAACGACCAAATGTAGAGTCCTGGGTCTGGCGTAACGGAAAGATCCATTTGTTCATAAGATTAAGGTTAGAATGCTTTGTTTGCTCCTGCCTGCATATGCTCAGATAATGAATGCTCAGGTCTGTATCCCCACTTCCTCTGCTTCCATACTAGGTTAGTTCTCCTGTGCTGACTTGATCGATTGTGTGGGGAGGGAAAAAAAACATTAAAACTTAATTTGGTTTAAAGAGTTAAATAAAAAACGAAGCGGAACAAACAGCTTGAAAAAAAGGATGATTTACAAAAGTTGAACATTGGGGTAGGGGCGCAATTACCTAAAATAGGGTTTGATCAGGATATTAAAAAAAAGGAAAATCACATAGAACACAACAGGCTGGACGTGTTAGACCTTTGACTATCATAACAAGTGCTCCATCTCCTGAAAACCGTGTTTTGGTCTTTTTAACATGTTCCTGTGGTATTATTCTAATGATGGAGGACATATATTCAGAAAATTAAGCTTAAAATTATATTTCTTTATTCAAATAGTTGTGAATCAGGAAAAGACAAAAGCTGTTTAAAAAAAATATCATATTTGTTACGTAAAAAATACATTTGGCAGACCACAAGCTCTGAAATCCCAATCTAATGGATTCACTTGTAGACAAACAGATCCGTGTCTGTCTACGTTTGTCTCGTCTGAGTTGGCATCTGCCTCAAAACTGTACGCCTGGACAACTCCAATATTGCTCGGCATTTTTTGTTGCACCCGTAATTTTAAGTTGGGGCTGTAAGCTAGTGGGAGAGTGTGTAAACTCTTAGTTAGAGTTGGGTGGGATTGCTCCGCACCAACGGCCACCCCAACAACTTAGAGGCTAAATTTCTAATGAACCACTCCCGCTCTGCAGAAACTGTCCTAGAAAACGACACACACTTTTCTCTCTCTTTTAAATTCTCATAGTTTAAAAATTTGTGGAAAAAATAACTCCAGTATTACAGAACAAAAGCAAAGATCTGCTCACGATTGAAGAATTATGTAAATTTGACACTATTGATTGACAGTCAGGATGCAAAACACAATGCGCCGTAAAATAAAAATAAAACAAAAATAAGGGTTGCAAAATTGGACTGAAAATAAATCTGTGAAACAGCGAGACCGTGGTATAACGAGGGATCAGTGTAAAATGGTCAAAGGACTAGCAGGACCGTCCAGTGTTCTTCTTGGTGTTTTGTTGTCTCTCTGATAAGAGATCTTTTCCAGCATTACTACTATCAAGCAAGCCATTGTTGGAACGGAATTTCAAGTAGTTTGGATTAATTCAAGTTAAACCAAAAGTGCAAAAAGTCCTTTTCTCCACTAGACAAGTACAATAGATGTTTAAGACTGCTGGCTTGGTGTTCCTCTGACCAGGGTCTTGTATTCTGAGCTGGTTTTGTAATCCAGGAATGTCACCTTCAAACTAAAAGCTAATAATGTCTGTCAGATATTTACCATGTATTTTATTAGATAAGCTACACCTATAGGATCTGGCTGTTTTCAACCCTATGGCGATTTGCATGCAGTTGCATTGGGCATTAATGGCTGAGTGGTTCTGCACTCGTAAATCTGTTCATCGCTCCTTGGTGACCTTCACAGCCCACCACTCCCATTGGCCCTTTCTAAGCCTCATGATGATGTATGATGCTTGACAGACAGGTCTCTTCAAGCTTGAAAGAATACTTCTGCTTAACTCATGGTAAGTTTTTAGAAGTCCTTTGGTATTGTTCAAACAAGTACTTGTACTGTGGTATTATGTCAAAGCACAAAAAACATCATCTAGATCAGGTTATTTTAATGCACACAGCTTTTCTGAGTTTTCTATGGGGTGAGATAACTGCAAAAGGCTCTTAGACAAAGTTGTGCACACAAAAAAAATAAGAATACAGCATTTTACATCTAACATGCCTCTTTTGATTAGTCTTTGTTTTGAATCTGATTTTACTTAGTGTTGAAAACTAAAAACATATAGAGGCGTTACAGGCACATATCTTGTCACAAAACATTAATTAAAAAAAAATGTGTGTACTGAGGCTCATTTATTAAACTAAAATAGAAAATACATATTTTAGTGATCCCATAATGGGATTATTAACTTGTTACAATAGTTCTGTTGAAAATAATAACATAATAATAATAACATAATAATAATAACGGCGATCTGCGGTCACTTCTTGAGCAGCTGACTGTGTGAACAATGCACCCAAAGACTGTTTTAGATCAAGATGTGGTGGAAAATAGTCCAAAAAAGAGTATTATACTTATTAGGTGTAAAAAAATAGTCAATGTTTGTCAAAAAAAGGTTGATGATCATAGAATAATGTAACAAAAACACAAAAAAAGGGTAATAATCAAAATACCCAACTTTGTTTCTTTTTTGTGCATAACTTTGTCTATAAGCATTTGTTTTATTTTGAAACTGTCTTTACCCTATAGGAATCTTTGTCAAATCAATTTTGTGAGGGAAAATAGACATTTTTTGTTAAAACAGAAATATATTCAACTTTTTTTAGGGAAGTTTTGCTGCCCAAAGCTAACGCCTCCTTTACCTAAATTAAAATGTACTCCCTAAATGCTAAGCTTTTTCCATTATAACATTTGTAGGATATTTTCAACTTGTAAAGCAACAATTTTTCTTACCTGGTCATGACCCTTCTTTTTCTTCTTCTTCTTGCCCCAACAACCCGAACTTTCTGCGTCCTTGCCGCCGGTGTCGCAAAACAAACCGTCCAGCTCCTCTGACCCCCCCTGCTGGCTGTGGGCGGTCTCTGCAGCCAGACGGTAGGACAAGTTCCTCAGGATGCACACACAGTTCTCCACAGTCTGGAGGAAAAAAGAAACCCAGATAGATATGCAGGAGAAAGCAGGAGCATAATGAAGCAGAGGCGAAGAATGAACAAATAGCAGCTAGGAGAGCATACGGACACTTACATGTTAGTGCAAACAAACTTTAAAGTGCAGACAGTAGATCTAATTCCCAGACATAAACACTTGCAGTGTGCATAATGTACACAGACACGCACCCTAATCCTGTTGTTGTAAGTGGCTGTGCAGCCAACAGCCAGAGACTTTGATCTTGTGGAGGATTTCTGGGGATTAAAAAGCTTCACATGTTCCAGTGAAGACCCTCCATGCACGACTAAAACACGAGCAGGGCGAGTGGTCACACAAACACAACCTTACACACAAACGTTGTTCCAAAGAAAAGGCAAGCTAGAGACACATATTCACAAACCATTTAATTTAAACACTTTACTGCAGCAGAATTGTGCCTAAAATCATACATTTGAATAATATATTTTATTTGAAATAGATTAGAATTTATTACAGGCTTTGGATTTGCTGGGAAAAACTTTATTTTTCTGGGGACAAAAATCCTTCAATTTAAAAATGTATTTTTTTTCGCAGCCAGACTTTTAATGTCAGCTACAGACAGGCAACATACCCAATGTAATCTTTATAGACCCAAACAGCCCAAAAGCCTAACGTTTTTTCAATTTATGGATTAATTCTGGTTGTGCGATTTTGAGAGATACACAACACTGTGTCAAAATGTCTTTCTGTTTTTTTTTTTGTTTTTTTTTACAAGTTGCAAACAAGGTTGAGTGTTATTGTAAAGACACTAACGTGACTAACATGTAGCATGTCGGACTGTGTCTTTTTTACTAACAAGTTTGGGAGTTAGCGTCGTCACAGTAACATTTGTTTTAGCGGTTTCATTTGTTTTTTTACGCGTCGCAAACAAGGTTGGAAGTTACAGGTGGTTTTGTGAGTTCGCTAATGTGGCTAACGCTTTTGACGTGACTAACAAGTAACGTGTTGCAACCTAGAGTAACTGAAAAAGTCTGACTGATTGATGGAATTATCTCCAACTCTTTTGTCTCACTTCTTGCTCGGTGCATCTTCATATGATAAAAATTTAAAATCAGATCCTTCATTGACGGTGCACCTCATAATCCGGTACGCCCTATAGTGTGGAAAATGCAGTAGTTTTGCATTTACTTCATGTATTTTTTCTATTTGAACTTTGAGCTTTGTTTCCCGTCAGACTGCAAAGCTCTTGTGTCATTTTCCCAATTCAAGGGCCGAGGCAGGCTGAAATGACCCAATTCCGATTTTTTTGCCCCTATGCGACTTGTTTCTGATCTTTTCATGACAGTCTGAACGAAACAGATCTGATCTTTTCAAATGTGACCCAGGCCATTTGGGTATGTGGTCCTGAATCCGATACGTATCCGATCTTTTCAAATGTGACCGCCGTCTCACCGTCCAGGCCACATGTATCTGACCTGTGCGTCATTGATATGCTACAAAGGTCAACATTCTGAGTTGATAGGCGGGACGAGAACATAATCATCAACCATGGTGGACGATGCTGCTGAGACCAGTCAGTGAAAGGGAAGCGAGGTCACCGGTTTGATTCATATTTGGGGTGACAGCTCTATTCAGGCCAAACTCAAGGGCTCTTATCGCAACCGGGAGGTTTTAAAAAAATATCCCAGCGAAATGGCCGAGCGTGGTGTTGAAACGCGATGACTTTTTTTCCCCTTTCCGACCATGGCCAGAAGCGCGGGGGACCGAAGGCGGATCCTTCTTCGGGGTTCACCTCCCCGTTCGGACCCTCAGATTCTCGAGAGCAGGTTAATAAAGAGTCAATCATAGGATTTATTCTAGGAGAAACCTTCTTTTATTACCGTTCTCCTTCCTCCTTAAAACACAACATGAATGGGCCCCCCACTGCCCCCTTATTCCCTACCTCGCTCTCTCCTCTCTCTTGCACACACACACACACACGCACACACCCACACACACACACACACACACACACACACACACACACATACACGTGCGGCCCCAGCACATAAACATCCCCATTCCACAACAGTGCTGGCTCCTTTGTGAAAATAAATGTATTAATGCAAAAAGAGCTTCGCTGTTGACAACACTGTCGTTGACATCCATTGTTAATGTTAGCGACTTCCGCAAACAACGAGTGACGTCGTTCCCCGTTGAGTACTCTTCTGCGCATGCGGGTCACTTCTAGGTCATTTCACGTTCACACAGTAGATCAAAAACGTTTGCATTTAATTGAAAATGTGAACGGCCTTGCAAAAAAAATTGGATTTTTTCAAAAAATCTGAATGAGCCCTGCAGTGTGAACGTAGCCCTTGTGACCCTGAAGAGGAAGAAGAAGGTATAGAAAATGGAAGGATGTGTTCATGTGATACCTTGCTGTCAATCTCACTGCTCCCCAAGGCGGTTTGGATGACATACAGGAGAGCGTCCGTTAGCCCTTCACACTCCCTCATCCTCCTCCGTGCTTCCTCACCAGCAGAGCTCACGTTCCTGTTTGGAAAACATGAAGACACAAATGGACATACTAACAAGCATGCTGACTGCAACACAGGAACACCTTCTAATCTTGGAAACACAGGACATCCTTAGTCACTGCATGACACATTAAATGTTTTAGATTTCAACCTCTACAATTTTTTTTATTTTAAAATTTGACATAGTCTAAATACATGTCAGCACATCTTTCATGACCCCCCTCAGAAACAAGCTTTCAAGGAGCCACTTCCTATAAAAAAAAGTCTTTG
The DNA here is from genome assembly GCF_053564925.1 of Oryzias latipes. Classification (NCBI taxonomy): domain Eukaryota; kingdom Metazoa; phylum Chordata; class Actinopteri; order Beloniformes; family Adrianichthyidae; genus Oryzias; species Oryzias latipes. The sequence goes on along the minus strand of NC_136253.1, from coordinate 23,730,724 downwards.
TAATCAAATGTTTAGGGTTTCCACGTTCAAAACTCGTTTTTTGGAATCTCCGTACAAATCATGTCTTTTGTGCGTTCTTTTTTCTTTACATAGATTAACGAGATATACTCTGCTTCAACATTTCACACCAAGCCTTTTCCAAGGTGACGGACATGCGTTAGTAAACAGTAGTAAAAGAAAAAAGAAGGGGAAGCCCCTCCCTGCTTGTCCTGTGTCAACACCAGAATACAAAGAATACACTAAATGCATATTCTTGAACAAGTGTCAAATGGCCAACAAGGCTTAACATGACTTTTTGGTTTGTTTTTTTTCTTCTTTTTTCTTTTAAATTCCCTTTGGCGATTAGTCAATTTTTTATTTAATTTCTAAAAATGCCATATTAGGGCTGGGTTGATAAAATCGATTACTTGATCTGCATCGATAATTAACAAATCAATAATTGATCCATAAAAGTACAGATCGACATTTTATGCCTTTCTTTTTCCGGTGACCTAATGCTTACCAGCAGTAAAGCTAAAGTCGCTAGCTTGATGCTAACGTATAATGGAATTTCCCATAGAACGGCTAATGCTAACTCTCGGTTGACCTAAACATACATTGCTGACTAAATGAACAGATTTATTTACTCACAGGCAGGAATTTTTCAAACTCTTTTTAGGAAACCTTTTTTCTAAAAGTAACCATTTGTGGTCAAAAGCACTCTAAACTACAGTAGTCTATGTGAAGGGACTGTGCTTTCCAGCATGTTTTTTTTTTTCACTATCATGCTATATATGCATCTGTCAGTGCGATAAATGTAAAGTTTGACCGTTTTTCTGCTTCTGCAATAACATGATGTACAGACCCTGGTAGAGGTCATGCTTATCTCCCTTCTCGTCTGCTGTCGTGCTCCTGGCAGTCTCACAGCATATGCTGGGAAGCCTTTGCAGATGGTCCGGAACATGGTGTCTGATTTCCAGGAAACCCAAAAGAGCTTGCGTTACATCATCACTCATTAGCCTCTTCTGGGTGCTTGTGTCCAACTGCAATTTAAATCCCTAATATGTCCTGCAGAGCGGTATCTGCACCTATCAGAATTGGAATTGTTTTAGATTTACTTCACATCCAGCACAGATAATTCCCCTGACCGTTCCATCATTAAATATATATAATGACAACTCAGTATAGACTCTAGACTATTCCTAAATGTTTCTTCAAAGTGGTAAAATGATTAGTCAAAAGCAATCAATGGAAGCCTTCCTCCAAACTGTGTTTTAGAACTTGGGGGCTTTTAGATGCTATTTAGTGAGCTGGTTTCCAAAAGAAACCAACTTAAAGGTTCATATGCACCAAATTGTCACCAATATGTCATCATATGTCACCAATTTCTGATCTTTCATTACCCAATTCAACTAGGAAATACCAAATGTTGCAGTTCCTCAGATGACCACTAGAGGCGGGTGGCAAAAGGGAGCAATTTCCTGTTCATCCAAGAGTCTGATTTTACACACCAAAAATAAACGTACATACTGTCAGGTGGTGATATTTTTAATTATTTATTAGCGGCCAGGGTAGGTAAAGCAAAAAAGCCATGTTTCCGTTTCATTTATGGTTTCATTTTCATCATTCAGAGTCCTGCGGGTGACGCCAGGAATGATCTGTCCAGAGCGTACATGGTTTCCAAACGTCCACTGTCTCATATGCAAATCCCTCCTTTCATCAAGCTGCTTTTCTCTTTTGAAAGCAGAGTGAGTGCAGTGGTGTTGTAGAGAGAACGTGTTCTTGAAAAAATCTGATTCCTCTTGGTGAAATTTATCTTCAGAAACCAGGCTTACCTTCCCCAACACGGTTATACAAAAAGGGCAAATTCCTAAGTAAGAAGACACTTGTTTCAAGAACAACTGTCCTGTTTTTTGTCTAGCAGGAAAATAGCAAAATTTTCTTAGTTTGAGAAAACATGCCTTAGTGCAGGGGTGGGCAAACTACGGTTTGTCACCATGCTTTGGTCCAGCCTCCTGAACAATATCCGATATTTTTCAATCTGACCACGCAGCTGAGACCCACATAGAACGTGACATTTTAATCCGCCCTTCTACAGTTTTCCCTTTCAGCAGTTCATCTTTCGCGGTTTCGCTCATTCTTTTAGGTTTCCCTTTTTGAATGGTTGTTCTCTTAGATTTTAATATTTTATTATAAAATGCTGTGTTAAGTAAAAGTGACTTGCTGCATGGACAAATCATTTGACTACTTTCTAGTGATTTTCATCTTCAGATTTGGCTCCTTTTCCTAATTTTAGGCTACCTTTTTGTGAAGTGTATAAACATTCCTCTGGGGCAACATCACACCAGTTGAAATAGCAAAGAGGAAATGGATCTGCTCTTGACAAGTGTTGGTTAAATGCTTCTTAACCTAAAAGTTGTATCATTGTTCACTGCAAAAACAGAATATTAAGATAGTAAAAAAAAAAACAACCTTGTTTTAACCCTTGTGCCATCCTAGGCACTTTAACATTGGGAGTTGGGTCATCTAGACCCACTAACAGTGCTCTAAACCTTTTTTCTTCAATGACTTGTGATCTTCACTGGTGTACATGAAATCTTTCCACCTTTATCCACCTTTATCCACCTTTGTCATGGTAGGAATAACACGTCAAGGGTGGGGTCATCTAAGATAGCACAAGGGTTACGAAAAAATCTTATTTTGGTCTTGCAAAAAAGATAATCTTATCAAGAAAGTTTCTCCATAAGAGAATAATATTGTTTTAAGAAAATGTGTGTTTTTTTTAAAATCAGAATGATGACCATTTTTCTTACCACATTTGCCTTTTTTATTTGCTTATTTAAAGAAAATAATTTTACATTTTAAGAATTTTTGACTTATTTCTAGGGGGGTTGTTATTTGGAGTCTCCTGTAAAAACATTAATTTTTTTGGACACTACCAAATAGTCCTAATATTTGCAAAATGCAGTATGTTGCTTAATTTATGATATATTTTTTTAAATTACAATTAACTGGAATCAAGATAACCTTTTTTATTTTATGGTTCAAAACACAACCAAAATAAACAATATGGACAAATAAGATAAGTCTAATCTGCTTTTTTTATTCATTGTTTCACAGCTGGTGCTGCTTCTGATGATTCAAGGCAAAAAAGAGAAGAAAAATCCAGGATTTCTTTTCAGCTGATACAATAGGATCTGTGCACGCAAAGATTGTAAGAAGTAATAATCTGGCAGAAGGGTTCAAATGTGCCACTGCAAAAGAAGAGACAAGGTGTGAGATGGAGGGGGGGAAACGGATAAAGGCGGCACGAGAAAAGAGGATGGGAGAGATGGAAAAGAAAAAAGGAGGGAGACATAAAGCTGGGAAGATAATGGGGCAGGAGAGAGCAGGTGGCCGGCCATATACCAAACCCACCATGAAATATTCAATCTTTAATCAGACTCCCAGCATTCCAGTAACAAGCCGTGAGAAAGATGAATTAGTCCTTGTTGTTCAGGGAGCTAAGCTACTTGCATTTATCTCCTGTATACACCAACAGAGACGCAAATACAAACACATTCCGATTTCACATTTGCTCATTTTATAGCATGTTCCCCATTAAAAGCTTTAGCCAGCAAAGAACAAACACACACTGACAGGAAGGTGCCGGGAGCAGCATTTCCATGTGCTGCCCCTCATAGACAGAGAATTTCATTCTTATGTTGTCTTTTCTGTCCTTTTATCTGCGATTTCATAATCCACTGCTTGATGGACAGAGATGAGTGAGACATCTAAAACGTCTGGCTGACAAGTGAAGAAATAATGATGAGCACGGGCCGTATCACAGAATTTCCACCATGCAGGCAGAGCGATGCTAAAAGCCTTCCACAGACCTCTCCCCAATTCTAATTTGACATGCAAATTTATGTGCAGCGAGCAGAAAGAGGACTCCACTTTAGAGCTGTCATGGAAGCCTTTCCAAATCCATATGAAGCATTTCCACATCGTTTGGCAATTTGGAAATATCCTAAAGCCAGGGATATATGTAGGGTGGCCCTGAGGTGTAAATCAATCAAAGCACAATTAAAGGGCCTATATCATGCCAACTCAACCTTTTTGAGCTTTGAAGTGTATTACAATGTTTATTCTTCACGAAAAACACCTCCAAATTGGTATATTGATCCGTTCCAGAATTTCTGGATATTTTGAGATGAGCATAGATTAAGAATAAATGCTTTACCTTTTTTGGATTGGATTTTTCCCCCCTATATATACTCAAAGTTTCATAGTATTTTTAAAAAAATACTTCACTTTAAACCATTTTCATAGTGGACAAAACTCTTACCTTTTACTAAACATAAACATCCAGAAAACTTGTAAAAAGAGGGTCATGTCTTAACTCAGTGGGAAGATGGTTCTATCAGTGTGCACCACAACAGCTAAGAGAATCTTAAATAATTTGATTTCTTTCACAACTTTAAAAGTATGAATCTAGAAAGCATCTGCACATGTTTTTGAAACATTCAGCGATGCAAAAATCTTTGTTGCACGGCTTAGTACGTCATTAAAGTCCCTTCAACAAGCAAAGCAAGTTTGGAGTCCTCAATGTTTGATTATAACGATTAATAGCAGAACCTTAAACTAAATCCTGGCTGTAACCGGACCTAACTATCACTCTAACCTTCACTGAATCCTAAGAAAGGATGTTTAGCCTCATTAGCAGCAACCGGTGGCCCTCATTAGAACAACTAGTCCAGACTGGTTGGCATTTACACCAGAAAAGGACTTAGTTAATAGACAAACACACAGTCAAACACTTTAATTATGTATCCACATGATGTATCAGTTTATAGGGTTACTCTGACACCACCATTATCACACACGCCTTAATTATCTGTACTTCTTGTCCTTTTCTCCTTCATATAACTAATTAGTTCAAAGTCAATTAACAATAGCAACAAGCACAAAGAAGCATACCAAAGACATATCAACGGACACATGTGACAGGCTGTTCTTTAAACTGTTGGACCTGCTATTATCACTATCAAAATTCATTAAAACTAGTCCTTTTGAGGCCCAAGTCTAAGTCTCCCTGTGCCAGTCCCCAGCCAGGATCAAATTCAGGGGTGTGTGAAAAGGCATCTCAGCGAATGAGTAAAAGCTGAAGATTCTGATTTGGATTTGGTATCGTGAAGGGCTATGCCGAAAGGGGAACAACAACAAAGTTGAGTGCAAAATGTTCTGTTGAAAAGCTAGAATGTAAAAATGAATGGGCATCGTTAGGCTTCACTCAAACCTAAAGATTTCCCAATTTGATTTTAATATGCATCAGCAGATTTGAACTGGTAAGTGAATGAAATGATGTCACAACATCAGACCCCTTCTTTTCAGACTGTTTTGAACTACTGACAATATCCCAAGTATAGGGCTACAGAGCTACATACTGTATTTCTAAAAAACAACGGCGTCTCATTCTTATCACCTTTCTGTGTCCCTTCCAGTATAAATTTTTTCCTTTTTCATTTGAGGAGTGGTACAAATAGTACTAGGTTTACACTAAAAATATTTGACACTTATAACAAAGTTATTTTGTTTTTTCCCTTAGAAACAACAAAATCCTGCCATTTGCAAGTTAAAACACCGCTTTCTGGATATTTTATTACAGACTTTTGGCAAAAATTATAAACACCAGAATTAACATAATGTCTTACATTGATGCCATTTAAGAGAATTAAATAGTTAAATACAGTTTAAATTAGAATAGCCTATTTGCAAGGACACACAAATTGCTTTGGGATGTGGGAGGGCCTGACTGCAGCACCTGTGGCTTATTAAAACATTCACATACACATAAGTGATACAAAAGTCTCACAAAAAAACCCTGCTATACTGCAAAAGCTAAAACTTCAGGAAACAAAATACCCTTGTTTAAAAAATTTGTCTTATTTATTATCTCGCAAAAAAATAATCTTATCGAGAACGTTATTTTAATAGCAAAATAATCTTGGTTTAGTTTATAGTGACTAAAATAAGAATTCATTGTAAGATGAACTTTCTTTTCCCTATGGCAGATGTTTTTGTTATTTTGAAAGAAAATTTTTCAAATGTTAGGATTGTACTCCTTTCTAGGGGGGCTGTTTTGCAGTACAGACTTACTAGGGGGTCTGGAAACTTGCTAAAGACAAATTATAAAGTTGCTAACAAGCCACAAACTACCTTGCAGACATATAAAATATTTTGATGTGGAGGCAAGAATGTTTTTTGGGAGCGCCGCCATCTAGGTTGGGATCACTACCTGGGACGGGGTGGGGGTTTTTGCCCCTGGGGCAAGAAAAAAAAACTAAGAATGGTTTTTAGCAAAGTAAGATGCTGATGTACTCAACCTTTTTCAGCTTTATGCTTTTTTGATAAAAATGACTAAAGTAATGAAAACACTAACCGGAGACAGCCTGTGGCGTTGCGGAGGACCTGGGAGGAGTGAAGGTGCAGCTTGCGGTCCTCTTGCGTGTGCGGGGAGGTGTCCCAGCCTGAGTGTGGGATGATCACAGCGTTGGTCAACACTGCCAGGGCATCCTGGATGATGGGCATCTTCAGGGCATCGCACGACGACAGGTTCCACAAAACACCTGAAGACAGAGGGGGCATAAAGTAACAGTTCAGCATGGAGGACGATGACAGCAATAGAGGGCCAACGACAACCCCAGATAAGAAACTATCAGAATATTTTTTCTTGTGTTTCAGAAAGAAACTAGACTTTGATCAGCAGTGCATGTGGTAAAAGCCTGAAGCCATGTTCACACCGCCCAATAAGCGTTCAGACAGTTCCAATGAAAAGCCAAAGAGAACGCGCATAAACGTGCATTTCTGGCTTCCGCGTTCACGCAGAGCTACACAAGTTTCTACTACAGTTTTCGGGCTCTACGTATAAAACGCATGGCCATTGAACGCACAGTGCAAGTTAGACCAGTTGAAGTCTGACCAATCAGGGACTCGGATTTGGTAGTGAAGTGGTTCGCATTGAGTTCACGAAAGTGCTAACTGTTTCAAAATTGATCATGGAGGAGAAATTAATAATTGGAATTTATGCTCGGCTGGAATTATATGATACTGAGGCTATGTCAGTATTGCTTGTATGATAACTTTACATTTATTTTCCGTGGGGGCGTTTTGTGTATGTTTTTCGTTTTGTTTGTTTATGTTGTGTTTTTTTCTGTCTCTGTAATTGTGCTTTTGAATTCTGCATTTAAATGTTTTTTTCCCTGATTTAAAAAAATCTTTAAATAAATCATATATCAAAAAAAAATCTATAGTGTGGGACTTTCTAGTGCCCTGGATTATAAAGGAAATACAACACCATGCTCACTACTTTTTGTTGACATCAGCATTTTCCCAAATTAAAAATATAATAAACATGAACATTTTACAAAGACAATTTATGAATCCAATGTGTTCTGAAGATGAAATCTTGGATGGTTTATACAAAATCAATTAAAATAAAAAATGTTTTATTGCAAAAAAATTTCATATGCAATGTATTGTGGTCTAAATCCGGTTAGCATATATAGTGAGCACACTGGTTTATCCCAGAGACTTCTGGGAAATTGTAGACTGGGACAGCCCTACAAAAAGGCGAAACGCACCATACAGTGCACTAAATAGTGAGTAGTGAAGGAATATGGATATAACTTCTTTCATATATCGGAATAAACTGTGAAACAGAAAGCCTGGAGCAAGATTTGCACCGCTTCACCAAGCCCCTTCCAACTCTAGGGGATGGACATTCTCTAGTCATCAGTAGAAAAATAAGAAGGAGTCCCTCCCTGCTTGTCCAGTGTGAAAACTATGGGCTAAACGTGTGTTCATTTAGCGCCTTCTTGAATGTGTGACATGCCTGGTGTGAACACAGCTTTGGACATGCTTTTAACGGTAACAAAGAAAAAATTACGAGTGAAGGATGATTGAAAGTAATAGAAAAATAATTAAAACTGATTAACTTACATAGTGATTCAAAACTTATTTGACTATGAAATGGTTTTGCTTTTAACAAAAAGAGTGGCACATCCATCCCATCTCCTTTTAGAAAATCCCACTTTCTCATTGTCTCTTTGGTTTAAAAACTGAATTCTCTCCAGACTTCAGCTTACTGTGACCAGCCAACCAAGAAAATGGAGTGAGTGTCCTCTCACCCACCAATTACTGTCCACTCGTTTTGCCCCCCCACAAACACCAGCTCACGTCCTGGAATAGACACAAGCTCATCGTCTCCAGAGTGCGCCCCTGTTCTTTAAACACATACCTACACATTTACCCGCTAAAGAAAAGGGCAAATCATGTTGCCTTCTTGAGTGGCACAAATGCACCCCTCCCTCCACTCTCACACACTCACACACGCACACAAACATGTACATATATATATATATATAAACCCTGATAACCTTGAAAAGCCACACATTGTATTTTCGGTTGAAAGTGTCTGTTTCCTAATATATGTGTGTGTAATTGCATGTTTGCACATGCGAGTGTCCACACAGTCAAATCTGCACTTATCTGTGGCGGATCTCAAGAGCAGCAATTATAGCGTCTGTAAGGTTAAAGCATCCTGCCGTCAGGTCCGTGTCTTAAATAAGGACTCCAGTTTTTCACAAATGTGTTGTTCACTCTGTGTGATTACAGCTTTTGCTTTCGGGGATGTTTCTGTGTTTCTGTTTCCATGTGTCCTCACTAATCTCTGGAATATTAGACACTGAACCCTGCCAGCAATTTGGACTGTGAGTGTTTGAGGCAGAAGCTCTTTGTCTCCATAACAAATAAAATGAAATACATGTAAATTTCATGATATCTTTAGTAAAAGAGTCGGCACTTCTTTTACAATAAACTACCTGTATATTAACTGTTTCTTCAATTTATTGTATGTTTTTTTGAGACTGTTTTTTTATTGCAAAAGTATTTGATGAAGGAGTTCCTCTGTGTTGTCACGGCTACCGTAGTTACTTCAAGGTATCTGCTGCAAAGCCGCTGTCCAAAAAAGAGAAAATATGCAAAGCACCTTTTTCAAAATATTCACAGATTCAAAGCAGATTTTCTAAAACCCTTTTGGCCTAACTGCTGTGACTCAGAATGTGCGAGAAATTTAAAACAATTTCACAAAGTCTTTGTGACCTTTAGAAATAAGTTATTAAATGGAAAATTGGGATCTGTTGTTCTAATCATAGGGAACTTTATTTGTAGGACTCTACTGTAGGAGAGTGGTGAGGTCTCGGAAAATTAAACTTAAAACTGTGGAAAAAGACTAATTTGAACAAAACAAACAAATATTGTAGAAAGTGCAAGAATGTGGGGAACCCGACCAAAGTAAAACTAGGAAACAATTCGCTTCAGTACAGTGAGAAAAGCTACGTTCACACCCCCCAGTTTCAATGAAAAGTCTATGCAAAGGTGTGTAAACGCGTATTTCGACTTTCAAAACTCTCATGTCTACAAATAGCTACGCAATTTTGTACGCAAACTTTTGAGCTATATGTACAAAATGTGCAAATCAAACCAGGTTGAACTCGGACTCAGATTTGGTAGTGGCATATGGATGGCGTCCCTTTCAATTCACAGTAGTGTAAACTGTTTGAAAATTGATCATGTAGGAGAAATTAATAATTGCAGTTGTTGCCTGGCTAGAAATATATACAACCAAGTCTTTCATATATTGGATTAGAGCTGTGAAGGAAGAAAGCTTGGAGTGAGATTCCACAGATTATGACATTTCGCACCAAGCCTCTATCAACTGTGGGTGGCAGACATGCGCTAGTAAACAGTAGACCAAAGAAGAAGAAGCCCCTCCCTGCTTGTCCAGAGTGAACACATAAATGTGCGTTCAGCTTTTTGTGGCAAGTTCTTGACTGAGCTTGACATGCCCAGTGTGTCTGTAGCTTTACATGTCTGTGAAGATTCTTAGTCTGTTCTTAAGAGCAAATGGACTTTAAAGACCCACTCCCATCATCATTTGATGTATTTTTGTAGTCTTCCCAGTGGCGTTATATTTATGGGAATATGCCGTTTTGTGCAAAAAAAAAAAAAACGTGTTGTTTTCAAGAAAATAGTAACAGCAGAGCGGCAAAAGTTCATTAGAAATATGCTTGAAAGTTGTGGACGGACTGTTTGTTTGGAACAACTCCCCATTTTATTTAAATTTGAGACAAAACATAAGAAAAACAATTTTAAAGCTTGCCAAAAAATGAAACTAAAAAAAAAAAATTGTGTTTTGCTTGTCTTTTCTATGGTTTAACTTTAAGCAAAGCACAACACTCTCTTTATTTTACTTTATTAAAATATAACCACAGTTATGACAAATCGGAATTAACTGGTGTTTCCACCATACCTGCAATTATTCACTGTCAAACGTGGCAGTTCAATCACAGCGACCACACTTTTGTAGGAAAAAGCACATCATACAAGTCCAATTGCACTACATGACGTCATGCTGCAGCTGCAAAACACAGATGATCTTCTAATTCGAGTAAATTCAGCTGTTTGCCAGCATCATGTCTCATTGTGCAGAGTATGACATCATCTCCCTGAGGTGAAAGGCAGCAGATTTTATCTTTGATCTGAAACACACACTCTCACACTGTCTCGCACGCTTAATAACCTCCAAGTGTGCACCGGCTCACACCGCAGCTTTGTGGGCGCACATGGACGTGCCGGCGTGCACATCTCAGCTCTCAGAGGTGCAACATACACAGACATGCGTGCGAGACAGATGAAGGAGGTTAATTGCCTCAGCCTTACATCATGAGTGGCAGCAGGAGGTTGTGAGTGCGCTGTGATAAGTAGGGAGGGGAAATGAATATGTTGGCTATCTGTCTTTGTCTCTGATGCCATTTCCCATCTTTCATTTGCAGCATGCTTGGAACCGTGCCCCCATCATATTTTGTCTCTTCTGGAGCTTTGCAGCATCCCTCTTTGTTCTCCTGACCTCTTTCAGAGTTATTATTTGGCCTTTGTAATTCTTATTTGTGCAGGAAGGAAATTTAAGACTATAGCAGTTTTGATAACCCCTGTGATTAAAAATAAAACTTCTTACCTCACAACAAAAAACCTTAAAAACCAGTAAAACATGAATTGTACATTAGAAACACATAATGATGGAGAGAAAAACTATTTAACGCACAGGACACACTCTGCGCAGCAATCAGTGGAGTAGGCGTCCTGAAAGAAGCTCACCTGTTGTTTGACAATAGAAGCGGCAGGGTGCCTTTGTGGTAGGTCAGACCCCCCGCCCCCATGACAAACACTGCATACATTATTGGCCCTTTGAGTGGTTCAGTAGGACAGGGGGGAAGAGTTCTTTAAAGAAAAAAGTTGGGGGGGAAAATATTATTTTGTGGTAGACTTGAGCCCTAACAACCAGGGATGAGATACCGAGCCAGTTGCTCACGCTTTTAGCTCGTGCATGGTGCTGCGTCCTGTCTCTTGATTTAATTTTAATTTTGTTATTTTTCCTACTTTCAGTTCTGACCATGCTCATATTCTTCCTGCTTATTTAGAAGGGATCAGCAGCACACTCCTCTTCCTGTCTGTTAGGTGGGGTCATCGGGACACGCCTCTTCCTGTCTTAAAAGAGGGGCCACTCCTCTTACTATCTGTCAAGAGGGGGTTGGCAGAAGTCTTCTCCTCTTCTACCATTTCTTTTAGTCCCAAAGAAATGCTTTAATGAATCTTCTCAATATCATAGAATGATGGTAACTAAGCCTTTACATTTCCGGTAAACATTTTGTTATAAGCGAAAACTAAAATAATGACTTCTTATTAGAAAATAATTGTGTACAATAGCACTTCTCAGTAGCCAAAATTTCACAGCAGTTTTGTCATAATTACTTTAAATTTCGAAATTTCAAACACAGTCTCCGATACCCTGTAATATCTAATAGACCTCAGTCAACTCAAATCTGTTTCTTCAGGCTTCTACTTTTCATTCTAGAAGTGACAGAGAGGTGCCATCCCAGCGATGAAACGTACTGCTGTGGGTGATCTATCACAATCTTTTTGTGTTGGTATACTATTTTTGCAGACGTCCTCAGTGAGAAGATGCTGACAGTGAATTTCCCGGACAATTACCCGCTCTACGCAAAGATGCTGTCACTTGAGAACCGCTAAACTTCATCCAAGAAGACACACTGGATACAGGGAGTTGTTTCGACTAAAGCACGTGTAAAACCTTTATTGAATCTCAGATGAGAAGAAACTGGCTAAGATCCTCATTGAAAATGCTCAACAGTAAAAGAGAGGCACCAAGTCAGAAGAAGAGTTAAAAAGGACGGCAAAAACAGGAGAAAGAAGGAACGACCAATTATAAAGTCTGAACTGGATAACGACACAAAGAGAGAGAGGGTTATTTCTTAAAGGTGTATGAAGGGAAGGAGAGCGTGCTCCGTCTGGTCGGTCGTTCGGCTGATTAATTTGTGACAGGAGGGATTTCTGTGCTTCGTGCCTTGAATTGCTGCTCTAATTTATATGGTAATCTTCTTTAAGACTTTAACAGCACACAACCTCTACTTTCATTTCCTCTAGATAAAAAAGAAAAACGTTTTCCAAAACTTCTACACACATCTGTGTACGGAGGATGTTTTCTGCACCATGTGTATTTGTATTTGCTAGGGGTGTTAAGATTAATCGACTAAATCGAAAACTTCACCTGCACTGTTTAGTACCCAGGGATTTATCTCTGAGTCACACTGGATACATTTTGGCTAAAGATGTCCTGGATTGGAAGTCAGTGAATCGGGTGGTTCATAATGAACCAATAGCTACTATTAATTGTATCGGGAATCACATAATATGATATGAATCATCAAAATGAATCGTTAAACCCCTTAGTATGTGTGCATTTAAGGGCATTTTTCATTTTTCACATCAGCCGGTGTCCAAATGAGCTAAAACAAAAAGTTCTTGCTGCACAGTCTTTCAAAGCAAGGCTACTTTTTTCCCCTTTATTTTGGATATATATATATATTTTTTACAGAGTAATGAAATGCATGTTTTCCTAATTGGTGTCTCTGTCCGCAGTGAATTTACAACTCTAAACAATATGAAGAAGCTGAGAAAAAAACAAAGTTTGCTTGAATCTTACATCAGCTCAGGGAATGACTGTAGACTGCAGAGGAGGAAAGTCAGTGAATATCACAGGTGTTTTGCATTTAAATGGGACAGAAATAAATTTAGTTTATTTTTTCATCTTTTATAGTGTAAAAAAGGGCTAAATCCCTAACATTTAACAATGTATAACATAACATTCCAGTTTTATTTTATTTTAATAAGGGCCTAATTAAAGGTGTTCTTCAAAACTAAATGTTTTCTGGCCATTTGAGTTTAAACTCTTTTGCTCTTCTTGGAGCATTTTTTTTCCTCCGTCATTCCAGTCCACGTTTTCCACACGTCTAAGTGCAGTCTGGATGATCTTGGTCCAGATTTAGGGAATAAATATCCCATCAAACTGACGGCTGTTCTCCAAAGCTGACACATGATGACAGATATCCTTTTTATGGGCCCTCAGCAGAGATGTTTTCAAGGGTGTGGGTGCCACTAAGAGAAACCCATTTTCCTCATTTAGTTCCTGAATTGGAACTCTCCATTCTGCTAAACTATCCCCACCCTCTCTCTTACTCAGAACTTTCTAGGTGTTAACCAGTTATATGTATTTTTCAACTGCAGCCAAAAATGTCGATCAGACAGTTAAGGAAATAAAAGGTAAAGTTTCTCCAGAAAAACGACGCCTGCTTCTCCTTTTAGTTTCCAGTCAAAATACCCAACATCTTTAAATCCAAATAAAAAACATTTACTTTTTAGTAACAGAATAGAATAAAATCAAAACATTAGGAGCCAGAAAAAATGTGCTGCTTTGACTATCCATAGCGTTTTCTTTGCTAAATTTGACAAATCCTGTGTTAAACTGAATAACAATAACAATTGCAGTTTCAGCTTATAAATGATAATACGGTGCTAATGCTGCTCGGGGAAAACTGCCCTTGTGGTTCACATCTTACCTGTCAGCAGCTCCCGGATCTCTACATCCGTGGTCTTCCGGAGCAGCCGGACCAGAGCAGGAATTCCTCCGCAGTTCTTCAGGGCTATCTTGTTGTCGTCGTTTGCTTTGCCGTACACCAGGTTCCTCAGCGCTCCACAGGCGCTGCGGTGCACATCTGTCATCCGGTGATCCAACAGATCCACCAGCAGCTGGATTCCACCCTGCCGCCGAATCTGCAGGCATATTGAAAGATGGTTGCTGTTTTTCCTATTTTCAATATTCCTTTTTTTTATGAGAGAAATGCAGCAGTGGAGGTTTTAAATGCTTACATTACCTCACGAAGAATAGGCTGGTCAAAAACAAAAAGAAAATTAATATAAAGAGAGGAATTTACCTCCTGAGTCTGGGATTGTTACACCAGAATCTGCCTGTGTTAACGACAGAGTTAAAGTAGCTTTTGAACAATGATAAACAATGTGCAAAGGGGAACCACAGTTTGCACATTTTTACAATTCATTTAGTCCTAGTTAGGGATTTCCCGATTCAGTTACGGGATGGAAAATTGGGCCCGGTCACATAGTTTCCGACTCGATTTAAATTGGACGTTGCATTCAGGAATCTGATATTTATTTTAAAAATACGGCAGCAGTTTGAGCTGGAGGCACACAAAAACAGCTGGTAAAGTGTTAAATGATAAAATAAGGTAAATGACAAAATAAAATACAGGACAACTTTGATCTGTGTATGAAATTTGTTCTTAATTTAAAAATGTGTTTTAAAAGCCTCTACAACTCGCTATTGGGAGATTCTAAATATCAAAATATTAATCTCGGAATTATATCAGGGCCAAAAAACACCTGACCGGGACATCCATAATCTTAATCTTCCATCAAATAAGGACACAAAATATCATTTAGGCAATAATTGTGCTTTTTTCATCATTAAAAGTTTCTAAAAATAAGTGGGTTTTTTTATTCCCCTTTTTGGATATTTTGTTTCTTTTGTTTTGTACCCCTAGAATTTTTTATGTGTTCCAAAAAGTCGCTCTAAATCTAGGGGAGACTTCGCCTTTCAGGCAGTTACTCCCAGACTTTGGAATGTCCTCCCTCTGTCTCTGCTCCACTCAGTCAAGTGTTTTAAAACTCAAGTTGAGACGTTTTTATTTAGTAGAGCTTTTAGCTGACTTTTACTTGAGTTCACTTTTGTTTGTTACCTGAGTGTGTTCTGAGAAAAGTGCTATATAAATAAAGATTTACTTACTTCCTTTCTGTAGTGTGAAAAGTCTTTCTGATACAGATTTTCTTGTTGCGTTTCCAAAGCTGGACTAGTTCCACATGGAGCTGCAGCTATATTTATAACCTTTGGGCTCTATCTACAAATGACTGCACTTCCAGGTGTTAATGCAACAGGTGCTCCCACCTCTGAGCAGAAAGTTTAACTGTTAAATAATGCAGTCATGGTAGAAGCATGTAGAAGTGCAGCTTTTAACCATCTTGATTGTGTCTCACTATAAGGAGTTTAAATACTAGCTGCAATAGTATTTCAGTCAGAAGCAAAATGTGAGTCTTCATTAATGTGAGAGAAAATGTAAAGAAATAATAATAATTTACAGGATTATTACAGCAGAGGTTAAGGAGCGCATGATGAACAGTGATAAAAAATACATCATATGCAGCTCTCGGATCTTAGGGTTGGGTTTTGGGAGCATGTCAAGGTCTGTGGCTGATTTTTGACAGTACCAAGATGCTGTGTGATCATTGCTCTGGGAGGCCAGTAAGGTTCCACCGACGGAGTGCCCGTTGCACTTGACAATCCGTACAGCTTCGTATAAGTTTGTAGGATGCAAAAGCTCACCAAACAAATGTAAAAAAAGTGTGAAAAAACAAAGCTTAAACAAAAATGAAAAAATAATGAAAACCAAAGGAATTAGGCCTGATTTACACTGGTCTGCCATTTTTTAAGTGCTGTCCAGATCTACAATGCCCTAGAAATTTCCCAGAAGTCTCTGCGGAAAACCAGTGTGCATCAATGCTCACTATATTGGCAAATATAGACCACAATGTGTTGCATTTAAGCATTTTTTGCTATAAAAAACCTTTATATTTTCTTTGTATTTTATTTTTTATAAACCATCCACATTTTAGTCACCAGAACATTGTGGATTCATAGATGATCTTTGTAAAATGGTGATATCTATTAGCTTTTTACTTTGGTGATGTCATAATGACGTTAAAAAAAAAAGTTGTGAGCATGGTGCACTACTAGATAGACCTTCACTATACAGTTTATTAGTAGTTAGGGCAGCTTCCAGGGAAGTGGTTTGTCCTGCCCCCCCGTGTCGAGTACTTCGTCCCGCACTCTTTGCTCATGCAGTTAGATCACATGCCCTGTCCTTCCTCACAGAGTCCTTTTTAAAATGCATGGCAAAAATGGACAACCATGCTATCCGTGGTGTTAAATCTTTATCACCTTAAATATAAGTGTAGTTTTATAAACTTTTATTTTGAAAGGACAACAGAAGTTTTTATTCAGAAACCCTGAACCGTTTTTTTCATTTCTCCGGCTTTTTCCCGCAAAATTGATGCGTCGACGTACGAGAAATAAAATACTTTTTTCCCCCCAGACGCAGACATGATGGAGGCGATGTAAACATAACTGATTGATGAACGAATGTTTCTATTTTTTGTGTCGACGCAACACTACGGAGACACAAACGCAACGGAGACGTTGCAGACGGCAGATCGGGTATTAGTCTGTGTAGTTAACACAAAACTGACAAGGAAAACAAACCCCCCAATCCTAAAATGCTACCAAAGCTCTCCAAGACTGCAGATAAAATAGGTCAGATGGTGGAAAAAAATCAATTAAAGATGCCCATGAGTGTATCTCTGTGATCAACAGGACTCTCGGGTTGTATCTCTGATTAGTGGCTCATACGAGTCCCTCAGTCTGTGTTGTTTTATCCCTGATGTATCTTTTTCTAGGGCAAAGCAAAGTTCAGCTTTGGCCACACACCACCACCCTTAATCTTATCTTTCATCTTTTCTCTTCTTACATTTGTTTTGGGCCTCTTATTAGTTACTCAGTGCACAAAGAATTTGTGTTTCTTAAAGGAGAACAAGGAGCACAAGAAATTGTTGATTTCATTTTGCACCTTTCTGTTCCAACAAAAGAGGAGAATTCACCTTCAAAATAAAAGAAAGCTACATTTAACAGACAAAAACTAGGAGTCTTTACTCCAAATATGGATTAATTGTGACAGTTTTTCCCACATTCCATATTAATAGAGCACAATATTCAGAAACTGGCCTTCTAATGCTGCTAATAAAGTTGCTGAAAAGGTGGTTTATTAAATAAAATGCCAGTTTTAGTGACTTTTTTTCTGTATTTATCCGTCGCACCTTAAAAGTCGGGTGGTGCTGAAGTTGGCGTCTGATTTTTATTTTCCACTTAGACAGTTATAGGTTAATAAAAAATATAGATTACGTTTTAATGGTTTCCACACAAAATCTAGTGTACAAATAAAGTTTAAAGCAGCTGCAGATATTTTACAGAGGATGAAGATAAACTTTACCTTCAAAAGTCAAGGGAAACTGGAAGCTCAATTAAAAAAAATCCAACGCTCACTTCAGCCTTGTACAGGCTGGTCCGTGAAAATATTGTCTGACAATAAACCAGCCAGAAAATGCTGGGGGACCACCGTCTTAGGCCAACTGCATGCACCATAAATATCAACCATCTGTATTTCTTTATCCAAAGCGTACATTTATTGCAAGTCTTCATGTTGAATTGGATTCAAAATGAAGCTATACATCCACTAAAAAACCCCAGCAGCTATTTTGTAATTAGGTCGAATTGATCAAAAACAGGACACTAGAGCAGCCCAGTCATCCTGAGCGCAGTTATCAAGTAATTCAATCAATTAACAAGCAGGCACACAGGAAAAGAGCAGTGATAAATGAGAAGGAAGAATACAAACAGATTCTTTTGGATATTTTTAGTGGTTAAATAGCAAAAAAAAATTTTCTTTCGCAACACACCTTTATGGCTCACTAGCAAAGGTGATAGGAGTCAGGATTACGCAGGTCCATTCAAGTGTCAAAGTGACAAACAGACAGATACTGGTGGCTGAGGAAGCCTTACTCCATCTGCTGCCAATAAACTCTGTGGAATTTGGATCTTATCAATCCAGGCATCCATTTAGGCCTGTAAGAATCGCTAGATGAGTGTTACCAGAGCGGAACACCTTGCTAAATAAATCCTCCATTTCCTCCTTGTCTGTGTTCTAAAAAGTTTATTGAAATACTTTTTTTTCCCCAAAGACCGGGGCATCAAAGGTAGTAAAAACTGACATTTTTCATCTCTTTGTCTGCCTCAAAGCCTTTTCTGTCACAGACAGTACCTCCGATTTGATTTTGTTGTCTCCAAAGCAGAGGTGCTGGAGGTACGCAGCGGCGTTGGACTGGACTGACGGGAACTGATGCTGCAGCATCTGGATGACCTCTGGCAGCTCTGGATCCCTCCAGCCAAACTCCCTGCAGAGAGAAGCACACACACAAACAAAGAGCAGACTATAGGACGGTGTGATGGGATTAAAGACGCAATCATGTCTTGTTTGTGTGATTCACACAAGCAATTACTTGACAGTTGACATTCCAGCGACAATTCTGATTTCAAACATTCATGTATGAGATGAAAGATAAAAAGATTCATAAAATTCTAATTTCTGTTATAATACAGAGAAACATTTACAACAGTTTGGTGTTTCAAATGTCTGGAAATGTCTGTAAAATAATAGGTACTGAACAATCTTTTGCCGCCAACTGGAAACCTTTCTGGACATCCAAAGCAGCCGTCCATTATCTGGCTGTATAATGAAGCTGAGATTTAATTTCTCAGAGATGAAACGAAGGATAACTTGAGTCACAAAATAGGAAAAAAATAAATAAAATAAAAATGTTGTTTTGATTTTTAGATGGTCTTCAGCAAAGTATCCACGTAGTGTAAATTTTATGCACGGAAGACTTATGAGAAGAACCACTTCAGGCGGGTCGCAGATATTATTTTGGAAAAGTCTAATTCAGTATTAAGCTTTTAACTACAGTACAGACCCAAAGTTTTGACACACCTTCCCATTCATTTGAATGAGAAGGTGTGTCCAAACTTTGGGTCTGTACTATATGTTCAACAATCTAGTCATCTCATTAATCTGGGCTTAAAGGGACGACAAACAAAGCATATATAAAAGGAAAGATCTGAAAATTAAATGGTCAGAGCCAAAAACAAGAGTAAGCATGCAATATAGTACCATAAGCAAAATTACAATTTACTTTCTATGTTTTATTATAATGTGTTTGAGAAAGATCATTTATTCTTCATGTAGTATTAACACACAAGATTTTTTTACATTTTGGTAGCTGCCATGCCTGAGTATACTAGTTTCCCTAGTTGTTTCCTGAAAAAAAAAAAGTACATGCAGCCAATCCCTACCAAGATTCCAACACTTAACCCTGAGGAAGACATGTTTAGTCACTATGGCACATCCATAGAACCCAACACTAGTTGTGTAGAAGCAGATGTATGCAGTTGAAGCATCTTTCAAGTGTTGTGTTGATTTTTGTTGTTTCCCATTATTTTCTGGCAGAGTAAAAAGCCACCATGCTGAACTGTTTGTTTTAAATCAGGGATAAAAATGGTAACTGTGCCCATAATTTTGTTGCAAGTTGCTCCCATGTGTGCAAACTCTTGTTGTTTAAATGGATTCTTAAGTGTATTTTGGAATAAACTAAGCATTTCTGAGCAATACAAGCAAAGTTGCAAACTATCAAGTGTGCTAATTTTTATCCTCATTTTGGCCTATGGCGAAGATTTAGAATCTACCTTTAGGGGCTACATTTACAGATAAAAAGAGGAAAGAGGGGAAGCGTTAACAAGTGATGACAATGCATAATCATTGAGAGGAAACTGCAAAAGTCATGAAGGACATTGAAGAATGCTGCTTAACAAAAGAGTCAGCAGAACAACAAGCTCACTCTTGGTTCACTGAAAACTGTCCACCTTTTTATTTTTTATCTCCAAATTGTAAAATTTTGTAAAAGTCCAATAGTGTAAAAAAGTGCAATCACTTCAAGCCGATTGTACTACCTGATGGGGAATCTTGACGTCTTTCTGGTGCCAATAAAGCAGTTGATGATCAAACCCCAATTTCTTTAATAATGTGTACCAACATTTTTTATTTAACAGATTGACTTCTCGCTCTAATTTGGCAACGTTGGTTTAATGGTGATATACATTTTTTTCCCCAAAAAAGATCACAACAAACAGCGGAATCTATAAAGGTTTCCCTTCAAGTTTGTATTCTTTCCATCCTACAGGATTCATCAGAATGGAGCGGAGCAGCGAGCTTGTGGCCCGCCAACTGTATCCTGTAAGTCACTGCTACAAGCCTTCTTCAAACGATAGTTTTTTGTCTAGTCCTAATTGTTTTTCTCATTCATTCATTCATTCATTTTCTATACCGTTTTTCCCTTTCGGGGTCACGGGGCTGCCGGAGCCTATCCCGGCCACTTGTGGGCGAAGGGAAGGGGACAACCTGGACAGGTCGCCAGTCTGTCGCAGGGTAGAATGTCCACAATCACACATCCATTCACTCTCACACCTATGGTCAATTTAGAGTTGCCAATTAACCTATGTAGCATGTTTTTGGACGGTGGGAGGAAGCCGGAGATCCCGGAGAAAACCCGCGCATGCACGGGGAGAACATGCAAACTCCACACAGAAAGGTCCCCCATTGATGTTCTGTTTTTCATGTCCCCCAGCCGGGACATGAACCGGGGGCCTTCTTGCAGTGAGGCAAGAGCGCTAACCACTCCGCCACCGTGCAGCCTAGTCCTATCCTAGTACTAATTCTACTTCGTTATCAGAAAAAATGCCACTTGACATTGCCATTTGAGTGAGTATAAAGAAATGTGAAGAATGTTCCTGACCATTGCGCAATAGTTTGACTTTCAACTAGGTTTACTCATACTCATATATGATAGCAACCCCCCCCCTGAAATTCTGAAATTTGACCTGTTAACAGCCTCCCTAACAGCCATTTACAACCTTTAATGTGCTTCTCCTATTTTAGAGAGACGTTTTTGTTTTTACTTTTAAAGCATCTGTAGAAGCTTCAAGTTTTCTGCCATGGTTAGTCCTTCCTGCCGTGTTTTCTCACTGATGTGGAATTGGAGCATAAGCAGGGGTCTACCAGTGCTTTTCGCCTGAGGGCTTGCTTAAGGCATGCAATCTCACCAACTCAATAGGTGTGAGTAAGAACGAGTGCAGGCGAAAGTACAAAACAGATTGATGTGAAAAAGATGTGAGAGAATGGATTGACGGCTAGGGATCAGAGGGGGGAGGCGGGGCTTTTCGGTGGAGATCATCTGTGGGAGTGGATTTGTTGGAGAGTTTCATTCCCACAGTCAAGTTTTTTTAAGTGAGGAGAGAACAACTGAGATACTTTCTGGTTACTGATTTTGCTGCAAAACAGTATCCCTCTGCTCTGCTGCGTCTGTCCTTTCCTTTAGACACCTCCCTCTCTGATTTGACAGTCTCTCACAGTGGTGAGAAGTCGGAGCTGCATACAGAAGCCCCGTTTGCTCCGCTCTGCCGTGGAACCGGCTTCTCTTTGAAGTATCTTATTCTGGATGCAGCAACGGCCCCGTGTCCCGGTGGAAATGATTTCACTTCGGTTTAATTTAACAAAAACTCTTGCACTTTCACACATTCGCGCGCACACACAGGGCTGTAGGTAGGCTTGCAGCTTGAACTAAACCCATTGAATATACTGGTATATGAGAACTGGACTGAGTGTCTCCTCCTTAGCATTCCAAACATGAAGTTCCAAGATGCTAAAATCCCATAAACGTCTATTGAAAAATGAACAGCTATTACATTACATCATTATTGTCAGAATAAGAGTTCATGTTCTTATTAATCCTTTTTTTTCTGTAATGCACGTTTTTCAAAGTTCCAACTGGCCAATCAGATGCCTCAATAAAAATTATTGGTCTCAAGTCTAACATTCAAAACATTTGATTGACAGATTTCATGTAGCCCGCTTTTAAGTGGTAGGCGGTGTGGACTTCCAACAAGATTGGTCCTGATTAGCGAGAGAGGTTGCCATAGAAGTTACTTAGACTGACGCTCACCAATCACTGCTTACAGACGATGTCTGGCCCGAACATGTCCGTATTCAGAAAAAAATGACGGCTATTTTGACTTCATCTTTATGGAACCAGAATTAAGTCAATTTCTATGGGGGACGTCACATTCACTCAGTCCACAACCAGACATCATCATCTAGTGTTCTCCTCTCCTCAAATGCTCACATGTACGCACTCACTGATTGGCGCACACCCTCTGCAATCAAAGGCCGAACTGAGGGCTTCACATTAATAACCCTTGTGCTATCTTAGATGACCCCACCCTTACATTGACATGTTCTCCCTACCATGACAAAGGTGGATAAAGGTGGAAAGATTTCATGTAATCCATGGACACCAGTAAAGATCACAGATCATTGAGGAAAAAAGGTTTAGAGCACTGTCTAGGGGGTCTAGATGACCCAACTCCCAATGTTAGAGTGCCTAGGATAGCACAAGGGTTACAAGCTTAGTCTCTAACTTTCATAAAGTGCCAGAAGGATAAAGATCTGGTCTAAAAAACAAAATATCAGTGATGATCATTTGGGAGGTTAGTTTCTTCTTTTGAGTATTTGCGTATTTTAAAAACAAACATAATGAATTCCTCCCTTCTTAACCCTCTCATACAGAGTTTTAGCTCCAGTGTTGATATTCTTTCGACTACTGTCACTCTTTAACTGCTGGCGCAATTAACACAATTTTTGTTAAAGTATTTATGAAATCAATGTAAATCAGCTGATTCTGAGAAAAGCGGCTTTATATTTATATCCTTATATTCATATAGGTGCAAAGCTGATGCGAAAGGCTGCTTTTCTCGGTGTCGCAATAAGCGGGTTCACGTTGATCGCACAAATGGTTGAAGAGTTACGGTGTGTCGAAGAGTATATTTAGTTGTCTCCAGCGCCATCCCCAGTGCTAAAGGGTTAAATTCACAGCCACAGGGGCACAAAAATGACAGTAAAAACATACATTCCTCCATACATAGGATGGGCTCCAGTAACCCCATGACCCCAAAAGGAATATTGCAGGTTTAGAAAATGGATGAGCGGATGAATATTTCTATGTATTTATATAAAGTGTACAGAAACATTTTAAAGTCACTAATTTTGTGAAATTATTCCTTAAAAAACATTTTATGAACCTATTTAGTCCAGTCAGTAGTAGCCAAATATAATTATGGTGCATTTAAGATGGGTCAGCTGGATTGTGTAAAAGCCTCCTAATATACTTAATAATACCCGTCTAAAACAATTTCCTGTTTTGTTTAACTGTAATTTTTGAGTGTTGAGAGTAAAAAATCTCTTTTAGAAAAAAGATTGGTAACAAAGGTGTCGAAAATTGTTTGGAAAGTGAAAAAAACAACGTTGTTAATATTTATTCAATTATTTCTGTTGTATATTTACTGGTTACGTTATGTTTAAATAACCCAGACCAGCAAACCTCCTACAGTTTTCAAAATGAGTCCTCATTGATTCATTTATGAAGGACAGTTGATGATGACTTTTAACAAACTAATAAATAAAACAAAAAATAAATCATCAGGGATTAGGGAAGAAAATAGGGAAAATGAGGCAAAAGAGTTACAGTTAAATAAATATATTGAGTAGAGTGGGATTTATGGTTGGTGTTCCAGAAAAATGTGCATTTATTTGTGTTTTGGGTGTATGCCCGAGCAAAAATGCCCTCAGAGACTCGAGTGTTTATCTAGGTGGCTCACTGGGTTTGAACAAAACTAACTGTCAGTTCTGTCTTTATTCCAGGGCAGCCAGGTGGGATTTCTCCCATCCCCATTTGCTTGGCTGCATGAATGCATGTGGCTATTAAGGTGAAAGTGGAACTGCAGGCAAAACGTTTACACAACAAAAAATGATGCCAGAATTTGAGCAAAGCAACAATTAAAGAGTCTTAGAAAAAAAAAATCAGATGAGTACTCCAAAAAAAAAGAGATTTAAAGCCAAAAGAGACAAAACAGCAGGAGTAGATCTGCAGAATAAAAGGAGCAAAAAAGTAAATTTGAGAATTTTTTCTCCCTAGGTAGAGAATTAAAACAAACTAATACATATAAATAGTATCATCTGAGCTAAAATATTCAGTTGTGCTGTTCTGAGAGGACATCAAGGATTGTTTGAAGGTCAAATGCAGCATTTCCTAGAATCATTTTGGGTTGGAAGCTTTCCTAACCCACTCCCTGGAATTGACTTTTCACATTTCTTCCTAGATTAATATTTTTCTCTGACTCCTCAGGCACTTACCTTAAACTGTCATGTGGCACTTTAGCACAGAGATTAGGACTAAATCATGTGCTAGCCAGCGTCTCTCTGTATGGATCTCCTGCTGTGTATTTACACCGAGCTGGTAGTTGATGCTTTCACTCGTCTTATTGCAAAAAAAAGTGACCGAAGTCTTCTTTTTTTTTAGATTAGATCAAAAGATGACCATTACGTGGCTAATAAGAATCCTCACAGGACTGTAGTGTAGCGCTTTTCTACCTATTGGTAGTCAAAGGGCTTTCACACTGCTTAACACTCCTTCTAGCTCTAACAAAAGGCCACACTTTCACACATTGAAACGGGAGCAGCCATGCTGTTTCACCCAACCCACAGAGACCAACTAAGGGTTCAGTGTCTTGCCCAAGAACACTGTAAAGCATGACTGGGGAAAATCAAACCACCAACCCTTTGGCTAGTAGACAATTGCTTTTCAACAGAACCAGTGCCAACAGGAACCTGTCAGGTAGAAAATCGATATTCAAGGGAGCTAAACACTTTGACAGTCCAGAGGTAACTGGTGACCCCCTCCAGCACCGTTGCAGGGCAACATCAAGGAAGAAGTGAAATGGTCTAACATGGGGTGAGATTATGAACACAAACCCCTTTATTTATTTTGCTTCTTATTACATCTTTAGTTTCTGCTTTAAATATTCAAACACGTGTCATACAGAAAGACTAACTATAAAATTGTAGTTTGATGGTGTACAGAAAAAAAACTTTCTAAATCTTTTTTTTTAAGTGGTCAATGCTAAATGCCACTTTTAATGCCAATACATTGTAAGAATGTATAATGTAAATAAATTCTTATCCCCTCTCTGGTATCCAGATAAAATCTGCCTGGAAACAAGAAGAGGTGACTCAATAGGAAGCCTGGGTGACTTTGGGCACTATGTTGGTACCTCCCCTGTGGGGAAAGGACTGCTGAATAACAGAGCTTACCATTTTAACAGTGAAGTAATTGATCCCTGAGAAAAAAAAACTACCAAAACTGATGTTATGAGAACAAATTTTAAGGCAATCGTTTAAATGCTGGACCGATCTCGTTAAATTCTTATCATCAAACACATTTCCGTTGTAATTTTTATTAGGTTATAAGGGAATCATGGTTATTTTATTTTAGGGTTGAAAGGACATATAAAGAGGATACTAAAAAAAGCAGATTGCATTTAAGTCTATATCTCAATTTCTGTTATCAGGAATCGCCTTCTTTCTAGCTAAATCACACTTTAGGGGCTGTGGAGCTTTGAGTTATGAACCAAGATTAGATGCTAATCTCAAAGATATGTTACTGAAAAAGGGATCACTATGTTGAGGCTAACAGAATGAGTGATATCGTTTTGGATAGAGCACAGAATTCCACTGAACACTTTTTAAAAGATAGAATCTCTTAAAAGAAAAGAATGTCCTGTGGATGCCCATGAAACATTGTGATCTCCATCACTATTTTTCCTATAATTTCGATGTACTCTGTGCATAATCAATGAAATTGATTCTCTGTCTCTTAATTCATGCACCTTTATTCATCTTTTATGAATCTTTCGTTGGCTAACGCCATTACTATTGGGTATAATGGAAAATGTTCAGACCTAAAAGGCCATTTGGGAAGAGTTTTGGCTCAAGCCCCATCTATTGATGCTGTAGTCATTTGTGCTTTTGCCAATTAGGAAAAAAAAAGGGTGGCCTTTTATTTTTTACTTTGTTTAAAGTAAAGAGAAAGTGTATGATCTGATTTGAAGACTCAAAAATCTGTGTACTATGCTTCACCTTCTCTTGTTGTTTCTCCCAATATAATAGTATATTATAAAATAGTGTACACTTTTTTATACCACCTTTCTTAAAGGCCCAAAGTGTTTTGCAGTCCCATTCGCACATACATTCACACATCGATGGAGCAATGAGCCCAAAAACACTTAGGCACATTGGTCATGGGTAACAGGAAGAGGGGTCGGGGTTGCTCTGCACCATTAGTTCTGGCAACAAATCAGAGGCAAATTTCCAATAAACTCTTGCTGCTCTGCAGAAACTATGTCCTTGAAGACGACACAGGTTGTTTTTTGCTTTTGGCTAAGAATGTTGTAATTGTTACTAAAAGACCACTGGGAAAGCTTTTAGAATACAGCAAAAGATGATCGGAGTGGGACTTTCACTATTAAATGAAAGTTTAGGCGCGGCCGTGGTTCTGGACTTGTGTGGCGCTTCTCTACCTATTGGTTGTTAAAGAGCTTTCACACTGCTTCACACTCCCTTCTTGTTCTAACAAACTCACACACAGTCACAGGCTCCGCTATTGAACACTGGTGCCAACCTGGAGGAATGTACCCAATGACACTTCGACACATGGGCAGATGGGGCAGGAACCTTAACCTGTGATCTTCCCATCATAGGTCGACCGCTCTACCTCTGACGAGTGAGTATTTTGGGTAACCTTGTGGTTTGGAAACATGTAAGATTAAAATTCTATCCAAGTAATTACATCATTTAAAATGTGTTTGTCCAACTGCATGCATGTGTCGCCATGATAAGGTCTGTCAGAATGTGTCACAATTCCAAGTTTGATTTTCAATCGAAAATGTTTCATTGAGGCACAAGTTCAACAGGTTGTGGAGTTATAGATGGAACAGTCAGCCCCATCATTCCAAAACTCAAAAGTGGGCACGCCACGTGAAAACAGCCGACAAAAACATTGGCTCAGAAATCACCTGAACACAAAATGAACACCAATGGGTGACCCACTGAGCAGACGATTAGAGAAATGCATGGAAAGATGGACGGGCACATGACAAGCCAAAGGAGAGAATGAGAACTAACGACACTCTTCCTGCAGGTCACAAGTGATTCTAGATTTAGCCACTTAAATTAAAAGGTGTCTCTTTTGTTTTCATGATACGGGTGGTGTATTTATGATGCGTGCAATGAGTCCTTGTTTGGTTTTTCATGTACAAAAAAAACAAAACAAAATGAAAACATCTAAACTCTCACTTACATTAACCAAGAAATGGGTTGACAATGCAAATATGAAATGTTGCCATGCTGCCTTAAACATTAAAGTCTGCATCAGCATTTGGTGCCAGGTAGGAGACAATGGAAGGATTCAGTGAATGAGACAAAGGTTAGAAAAATAGACAAAATGTACATATGTATAAATAAATAGTTGGATTACTTTG
The DNA here is from genome assembly GCF_053564925.1 of Oryzias latipes. NCBI lineage: Eukaryota > Metazoa > Chordata > Actinopteri > Beloniformes > Adrianichthyidae > Oryzias > Oryzias latipes. The sequence goes on along the minus strand of NC_136253.1, from coordinate 23,703,129 downwards.
TCATTCTTTGCTCGGCTTGATTTTGATTCCACACAAGGAATTCGGGGTCGTACCTATCAAGGGGGACAGGCAGAGAGAAACAAAAGAGAGGTATGTGTTGGCTGTCTGACAAAAAAAAAAAAAAAGAGTAATCTTCATAAGAATAAGGAATTTAAAAAATATATGGAACTGATGCGTAGCCACTAGACTCATCTTTCTCTCAACGTTTGGTTATCAGGCAATGGTGGAGGTGGTAAAGAGGGAGAACATGCACGCAGGGTGGGTGATGTGAGGATGGCAAGTGAGGCAATTAAAGAGAGGGTCCTTTTTTATGACACAAATTTAAATTCATATAATTTCATTATACCTATGCGGTTTTGAGACGAAATCTGCGTTATAAAATTGTAGATTTCTTTCATGGTTACATTTGTCTGTGATTCTGGACCTGTTTTTTAAGGTCAAATGAAAATCATAGCCTTGTGATGTCACATCCCTCTGCCATGAAATCAGTTTCAAGTATTATTTAAAGAAACAAAAAGTCTTTTTTTTTTTCTTTTTTAAATAAAGCTTGAAAGCTTGAAAAAGCTTATATTTAGCTCATGATCCACTAACCTTCCTGTGATAGGCCTGGAATGCCGGACATTGTGCAAAATATTAAGAAAAAACGTTCCTTTCTAGGGCTTCACACTAGACCCTATGTTCTGTGCCACTGTGATCCTTAGCCTGAGTCCCTCCAAGCAGAACAGCAGGAGAGATGCAATGCTTTGAACATTTGCTCAAATATCAGCATTTATTTAAACATTTAGTGGTTTTGTTGGATCACAATATTGATATTTCTTCATAGTTTTGTGTGATCAGACTTTCTGTGTCAGCTAAAGTGTCACAGCTTTGAAAAAAGAAGAATGAAGGTATAACTCCTTAGAAAAACTGATTACAATGGTTCTATATGAGAAGTTGCTTTAAAGCAGTGACACTTTGTTTCAGCCCCACTTTGGAGCGTGTTTGCAACATTGACTGTATATGAATAGTGACCCCTTCCCCCTCACCTTCCAAACAGGAAGTACCCGCTGGCTCGAGGAAGCCAGAATCCCATATACTTCTATTGAGAAAAAAAACAGCCCTTACTCAGTAATTCATTTGGCAAAAAATACAATTCTTGTTCTGACACCTTATTTGAACATGTTCTTACTAATCCTCTTTTTCTAAATGATATTTTGTCTTTATCGCATGTTATTCAAGTTATAAACTGGCCAATCAGATGCATCAATAAATGGAAAACCGGTCTACCTGTGGACGATTGATTGGCTGGATCTTGAGAAGAACGCAGGTGTGGCTTGCAGTTTCCTTAAAACTTTCACGTTGACCTCAAGTGACATTGGGAGAATGGAATGTACCAACGTTCTGCGTGTCGTAAGTGTATCAGGAAGTATTTGCAATTATTCCACTCTCTAGATATTACTAAGGTACGAGCACTTCTGAATTGTAACAGTTGAATTGATAATTGCGCTCAATGGGCGAGCATTTATTACTCGAGCAGCACTTCTGGACGCCTTGCATAGTGCACAGGTGCCTGCGTCTCTTCTACTGCACCTTTACTTACCCTAACATGTTGTTTAAGTGTTTTCTATGACCTGTTGGCTGCAGCATGAACAATTTTGCTCTACAGATTCACAGAGTGGTCTATGATCTTAAAGAGCCTATCACGTGATTTTCTTACGGCTTAAACTTTATCTATGTATATTATCATATATTACTTTTGGCACAAGAACGATTTTTAAATATTAAATATTAGTTTTTTTGGCAGCCCATTTTCCTATCCAGAAGTAAAACAAATCGATTTCTGAGGCTCCGCCTTTCGCTCCGTGTGGGTGCCGCCCATTTCATGACGGCAACCCAGATTCTGCCTTTTTGTGAGCAATGAACATTATAATACACATAAAAGCTATATATATATACACACACACATATATATACATATAAAACAAATGTTTGGCTTCAAAAGTCGATAGCTTTGATTAAATTTTATTTTTATATATTTTATATGGTAAAAAGCATGTGCGTTGTTCCAGTTTGTCTAAAATTCTAAAGAATTATTCTTTTACCAGTCACATTTACAGATTAACTTGCACATTCAGGCTTTGTCTCTGTTTTTGAAGAATTGTCTTTGTATATTTTGTCTTTTTCATTGAGACCAAGTGGGAGCGCTTTGGGTGTCAGTATCTTGCCCATGGGCTCTGCAGCATGTGGACTGTTGGAGGCTGTGTTTCAAATCAGTGACCTCCTGATTTGCAGAAGGCTGTCCGACTTCAGAATGCTGTACTATCTGAGTGCCAGCTGCCCCTGTCACGCCCTCTCACCTTTCCGCCATTTGAGGCAGATGATGGCCCTCCGTGAGTTTTATTCTGCAAGAAAATTTCTTTCAGAAAAGATTTTGGTAGGGATTTTTGTGTGTGGCTCAAACACATTTTAAATCGAGGAAAAGTAGCTTTGCAGTGATATGCAACGCTTTATAGTATAGTGTGTACGCAATCAAAATAAACCAGCTAATGCGGAGGGGAGCGGCTTTTCCACGCGTGAAAAGCCATCGGAATTACGTTAATTGTGCGAATGGTAAAGGAGTAAGTTAAAAAAGCATGCGTTTTTTGTAGTCGACAGTTTGGATGTTAAAGGGTTAAGTAAATCAAGTGCATTTGCAAACTTGACAAGATTTGTTGACTCAAAAATGACAATGTGCTGTCCTCAAACGAATACTAATGCTAAGTCTATTCGGTCTGAGTATAGGACCCTCCCTTTAATGCGCAAAGGACAAAAATGCCTTTTGGTGATTTCAGTACCATGTGAAGAACACAAAGCAAAAACGCCATGCACTGCAGCACAGCTGTTCAAGCTACAAACACAAGCACGTTGAAGAGCGATCGTACAGATGATGTCAGCGCGATGTGCACAGAGAGAGAACCACTTAGATGATGGGTGAGGATAGAAGCCATGACAACAACTTGAATAGATGTCACCTGACGCAATGATGTGGAATTTTGTTTGAGTTTCCAATTGCTATTATACACAGGAATAAAGTATTTCAGCAGCAAGAAATGCCCTAACTAGAAAGAATACTTAAAAAAATAAATAAATAAAGGTACAGACGTCTGAGCAGAAATGGCACTAAAAGACACTTTAAATTTAATGAGGCTGTTTGTATCTTTGACAGCTGGTCCGTACAGTCATTAATTAGGAAAAGAAGCCAAGACTGGAAGAAATTGAAGACATTTGGAAAAGTGTTTTATGCTTGATATTAAGTGAAAACGAAGAATGTGGCGGGAAAAATGACATTAAGCTGTCTTTGCATGGATCTTTCGAATGTTTTTTCTTTGCTGCCACTGTCTCTCTGCCACCTACACTGACATGCGGAGTTCTGCTCTTTCTAAAGCAGACTTTGTGCAGGCTTCTCTGCTGTAAACATGTCAGCCAGATGTGCAGAACATGACTGATTGCCACTGACAAAGAGGTACTCCATTCTTACGAGTGACAGCAAAACTTTGAAATATTGACCTTGGGGTGTGTGCAGGCATTCGTACAGCAGTGTGACGACAGTCAAAGATGTGCTGTGATGTGCGGCTCATACTAAGGCCCAGATTCAGCCAGTTCTTTATGGCACCAATTATGTCTGTAGGAGCATCTTCTGTACTCATTTGCATTTTTAAATTTTCTATAGACCAAAAAAAAAAAAAAAAAATCCATGATGTCACTTTTCTTGTATGTTAATTTCATCGTGGCTAATCAGGCCCTCAGTAAGACCATTGAGAGTGGAAAAGAAGCACAGCAAAGGGCTTTGGTAACAAGTCACAGCTGATACATATCAAAAATATTCAGTTTTTCCTCACCTTGGGTCCTTCTGAATACTATCCACTGATGGAGAACGGCCCAGGGCAGCTTCAGGTGGAAGGGCGGGGCCTGACTTGCTATAAGGCGACTCAGTGGACGGACAGAACTGCAGGGTCCGGTACGGATTGGCATAGTCAGCCGCCACGCCTCCTGCGGCAAAGCTGCCTCTCTGAAATGTGGCGGCGGCGCTTTGGCTTCCCGTTCGCTGCAGGGGGATTGGATCGACACCGGGGGAGGGCGGGGCTAGAGGGACAGGAGTGTAGGGATAAAACAGATAATTGAGGACCTCTTGGTACAAATGGTTCACCACTGGGATTTAAGCAGAAGGTTTCAGTGGGTGAGGAATGCGGGAAGAAGAAACCACCGCAAAACACAAGCGGCACCCCAAGAATGCATGTAGAGAAGCAGGAAGAGTGAAAAAACACAAGCACCAATGGAGTAGAGGGAAAAAATAGACAAATAAAAAGGTAAGGCAAATTAAAGAAAGAAAATTACAACTGAACAGGTGTGATTATTAATGACCAGTCAATTAAAATAAATCAAAATATACTGCATAAACATACATGAGTTATACTATAGATCCAAATGCATGGTAAATACATTGCAAGTTGTAGGGCCAACCAGACATGTCGATGAATGTGAAAAATGAATATAAAATAATTGACATTCGACATGTAAAATACATTAAAGACACATCAACGGAGCTGATATAAAGACCCACTTCAATAAAAATAGTGTTTTTAACTTTTTTCTGACGATGGAAGACATATAAATGGAGAAAAAGTGGGTTAAAATTGTATTTCTGAGTGTATCTTTAATCAGATCGTTCATCAGGAGCAGACGAAAAAATGCTGTTAAAAAAAGCTTGTAGTTGTGACGTAGAAACTACCAACTGTGATCCATGTAAATCTTCACTTTCCTCGTTTGAGCAGGAATCTGGCTCATAACTCCGATATTGCTCGCCATTTTTGTTGCACCAGAAGCGCGTAAACAAAGAGCTCCAGCTGCTATTTTGGCTAAAAACAGCATTAAAGTAAATAAAAAAAAAACACTGCAATGATTTTAGAGTAGATCAAAAGTTAATTGGAGTGGGTCTTTAACTACAAAACAAACAAGAACAATGAAATTACTTTTCCACATTCTGACCGAAGGTGTCTATTGCATCAGATGGATAGAACCGGCTAGTTCAATGTTAAAACCATTAAAACTTTTCAGGAGCAGCAGAGTAATCCCAACAGAATGATATGTTAAGAATTGTTTGCATTAAAAGTATGTTGTAACCAAAAGCAAGGTAAAGACAGAGTTCACGTCACCCTATGTTTTATTGTATTTTTCAACATTTCTGCCCCCAAAAGTGAAATTTTAATTGTCCAATAACTGTTTGGTTTCCCACATTTACCTATCCATGCATGTGAATATATGCTTTAAATGATCTTGACACATCCTTGGTCACATGGTGATACATGCTGCATTGTTGGATCTCATTAAATCATTACGGAGGGTCAGACCGCCTGCATAACCAGCTAGCCAGTTGAGCCTTTTGTTACAGATTTGGTTCAGAACCTCTAAAAAGCCGAACTTTCTAGGTCAGTAAAGTGGTGGAGAGGTTGGGTTTTGGGAGGGTTACAATGATGGTGTGACTCTTTTAGCTTGATAAAAACCCTTGCCTTCACTAGAGCAGTTTGCATGGAGTGTGAAGCAGCTCTGATAATAGTTGGCAACTTATAGTCTGAGGCTATGGTTTTCATTTCAATAAAAAGGTGGAATGTTCTTTTTGGGTCGGGTGCAAGTAGGGGTGTGACGATAACCACATCACCACGGTGATGGCCTCCTTCCCTCCCTGCGCTGCGCCTCTCACTCCCTCTTGCCGGCATGCGGCTGTCACTCCCTCTACGCTGCACGCGGCGCGCTTCCTCTACTCACGGTTTCAGAAACGGTTTCAGAAACACATCCTGATTCTACAACAGAAGTTTCCGTCTCGCGAAGAAATACGGAAAATTTACTGTGTTCTAATTATTGATTTCCATTGTATTAATTTCCATTACAAGCTGCGTGCGTTCTTGAGTGTGCGACACAGCCGCCCGCTGGAGGATTTTGTGTTGGGGGGGGTTTATTACTGTTCTCCTTCACTCCATAACACCAAACATGAATGCGCACTGTTAAAGTGCGATGAACATCACTACATGTTTTGTTTGGGAACTATTTTGTGCAGTGCAACGTTACGTGTCTGTATAAACAAATGTGGAGCCTCCTGCCCCACGTTCTTCAGGTGTCAGGCTTAATAGCTGCGGTCCGCTGCAGAATAATCAACACACACCCCCAACACAGGTGTGCGCGTTCTTTCCTCCTACACACGCAGCATGCTGACACACACACACATAGTCATTCTAAAACACCTATATAGTTAGTTCATCAGTTAGATAGGTAGTAGTTAGTTGTTACTGTTATTTGTTAATCAAGAATACTGCGGTTAACCACGACACCACGCCCCCTGCTGGTTTATCACCGCGGTGATCAAAATTCCCACACTGTCACAGCTCCAGGTGCAAGTTCCTTCACCAAGTTGTAACATCTGAATTTGAAAACACTATTTTTTCCATACCTCTCCACTTGAGGGGGGGGATTCATGTAGGGGTAGGAAGAGACCATAGGGGAAGGGAAGCAATTCAGATCCACCCTATTTCTCTCCACCATCCAAGGGCAGCCATTGTGCCCAGCAGGAGAAGGTGGAAGAGGTGGCTGTAGAAAAGGTGGTTTGGGTGCCTATATGCTTTAGACCTAAGTTCTTATGGGCGAAAAAGGGTTGGGAACAAATGGGCAAACCTATATGGGGCAAGCTGGAAATATCAGTTGTAGAATGCTGGGTGAATCCATAGAGCAAAAATGTTCATGCATGGATTTTTCTATGGGCAGGTCGTAGTTCACACTTAACACAAAAAGAAAGGTAAGTAAGGGTAAAGTAGGTAAGATACTATAACAGGGGTGCCCAAATCCAGGCCTCGGGGACCGGTGTCCTAGAATTTGTCAAACCAACCTGCCATTGAACCTTGTTATTGGTTAAACACACCTGATCCTGGTAATCAGCTTGATTAGGCAGGATTTCTGGAAAACCAGCAGGAGCCTTTATGACTTCCCTTAAGGTTGCTGTATGAGCCTCAAGTTTCCCTGTGCTCCCTTTAAATTCTGGCCGCGCCTATCCACAGGCCCGGACAACACAAAAACACACCAGTGTGGCTCAACCCCCTGTATGGATGCATCTGACTAACAGCTAAAGAACTGCCCCTACAACCCAAATCCAGATAAGAGTAAGATCATGTATAGAAGGTTTTTAAGTGCTTAGTAAATAAGCAACAACCCAACAATGAGTATTTATTATAGCTGTCAGCTAAAGTTCCCGTCTGCCCATGAATGTTTACCCTTTTGATCACTTATGTGTGGAACTGAACCCTGAAAAGCCCTCAAGACTGACCAATTTAAAGCTTTAATAGCCAGATTTTTTTTGGTGGATTTCCAGACAGTAATTGAGTGCTTACTCAAAAATCTAAAGCTATTTATTTGATACTGTGAGGATCCAACCGAATACATTTAGAATTTCTCCTAACCTCCTTATTAATCCCCATAAGGCTTGGGCTACAAGTTCTATCCAGACATAAAGACCTAAGGACACTGTTGTGCACAAAGGCCACTTGCCAAGGTTTAGTCAAGAACAGGAATTGCCACCTTGATAGAGAGGAGTTTATGGGTTGCTGGAAGGGCAAGCCTGTGCATCTACTTAGATAACTTAAAGAACGCACACTGGGAGAAATTCCAATGTGGAACCAAGTTGATAGTGTTCCCTTGTTGCTTGCAACTCTTCATCATCTTGCCACTAATTGACCTCAAAGCACAATTGGAACTCATCAAACATAAATCATTTTGACAGGAAACCTGGGGTTAGGGTCCTTTCAAGATTCTTGGATTAGTCCGGTTTAGCGCTGCTCCACAACATGGAAAAAAAAATCATGATTTGAATGTACATTTTTGTATGAATCTTTGTCAAGTTAAGTAACATGTATCTGGTTGAGCATTTTTTTATACAGAATTTCTGTGGAAAATAAACTGGTGGAAATGCAACAGCAACATTCTTGGACACAGTTGATTTACGTTGATTGCAAAGCATCAAACCCAACACCCATGGGCTTAATTGAGATTAATTTTCAGCCTTGAAACTAATTAGTTAACAGACTGTGAAAGGGAGACAAATTGCCATTGAGACCCCAATTGGATTTGCCTACCTGATCTGTTAAATAGAAGTACAAGATCAGATGGGATGAGAGATTCTCCCCTCTACTTTCCTATGGGTTGCATTTAGTCCAAGAACGTAACATAAAGTAGAAACAGAAGTGAGATCAGGCTGTTGTTGGCTCTGTTCTTCTTGCTGAAGTCTTTGTTTGATGTATCACTTTGTTTCTGGGTTATTTCATGTAGATAAAATGGAGCTATTTTTGGCTGTTCTTTTGTTCAGTATTCTCCATCTCTATCAAGTGATCTTTGTGAGCTGTCTTTTTCCTTTTATGTGAGTAACTCTACTGCTTAGGAATCAATACATTTTTGTAGGATTGAAGCAAAATTGCAGTCAAGCAGTAGATTTGCGTAGAAGTTTTATTTAGGTAAAGTTACTTTTACACTGGGCAGCTTGGTCCACACCAGTCTGAATATAACATTGTCTGCTTTACATAGCAGATTTAATGCTACGTTCTCACCGGGCTCAGATAAGCTTGTCACAGTGATCACGTCCAATGAAAAGTCTATATAAGTGCGCATAAAATGCGCATTTTGGGCTTCTGGGTTCAACATACTCGTGTTCCTCTGTTGCAACGCAAGTTTTTAAGTTTGTCTTAAACTTGGGTGGCCATTGAAAGCGCTTTAAAAGTTAACTTTGACAAATCAGGGAGTCGGATTTGGTAGTGCCGTATGGGTAGCGTCCTTTTCATTCATGGAAGTATCTAAAGTTTCAAAAGTGTTTCTATTTTATTATGCGTTTTTTCTGGGCTTCGGTGAATTATTCTTATAGTCTGAACAATACGGTTTAAGAAGCTCTCTAACAAGGCAAACCTCATCAACATTTTATAAACTTATTCAACACCTTCACACACAAGAAAATGTAGTTTTATTGAACCAACTGATTGGTGTAATGAGCTATTAGCCAGTATGAAGAGGTGTCAAGTCACAGCTCTCATGTTTCCAGCCCAAAAAAAACCAGGGGGGAGAAAGAAGGCAATGCTGATAAAAAGCCATTTACTCTCCACATGTTAGAAAGCCAGCATTCAGCCTCCAAAATAAACATCAATATTAGAATCAATAAGCAATTTCCCATCTGAGAGATGTGAAGTCCAAAAAAAGAAAACATAGCTCGTGTGTCTGGACCTTTTGGTGTTTGTCTGAAGTATCATTAAGCTCAATATAAAAACTGTCCGGCCACCTTTAAAAATAGTTAGGTCAATGGAGGACGTTTATTAAATGAAAACCTCTAAAAGTTTTCACTTTTCAAGGTTGAAGTGTTTTTATTTGTTTTCCCACAAAAAATTTAACTGCCATCACTTACATTTCTTCCTTCCAAATAGTCTTCTGGGGGATGATCAGACAAAGAATTTAAAAGAACTCTAGAGTTGAAACTACCATGTTGCTATAAAAATATGACCTGGTAAATATGTATGCCAGGTTGAATATTAAATTTGTAAGTTTTTGTGTTGTAGTGAATGAAATTTTTTCAAATGAACCACTATAATAATAGTTTCTCACAAGGTGTTTCATTGTCAGTTGTTGTATTGTGCTGTGAAATGAGTTTGGGACAAAGGATAATAAAGTTATTGGTTGTTTCTTTTCCACATCTGTGTTAAATCTTAATTTTTTAATACTTTATTCAAAAGTTTACCAACAATTACCAAAGTTTATTCAACTGTGCCAACATTTACATTAAGCCTTGGCCTGTAAAGGTGTTTTGGATTTTTCGTGGTTTTTTTATGGAGGGTCGTGGACAGGAGGAGCTGCGTTTTAGGCGTGTCTTGTAGTTTTCTTGAGGCTTGTACGGCCAACTTAAGCAACATCGTGAAAATGTGTGTGGTAAGTGTATCTTGCAGTATTCAAAAGGATAAGTTGCATGCTCTGATGACATACGGAGCTTTTACTATGCACTGTAGTCGTCGGTAAGCCATGCGTACTGGCTCCTTACTGATTGCCGCACGCACAGAGTATGCAGGTTCCTGTAGGACACCATCAAACAGTCAGGCTATACGCAAGGAGCACCCAGTTAACACTTGATCAGCACTAAGGGCCTCTTGCACAGTGCCAAAAAATGAAAAATCGGTAAGACACGCCTGCATCTTACTTACTTATGAGTAGTATAGGTGTTCACTACGACCTGTCACCGGTATCAAAAATGCAAAAAAATGTGCATGAACATTCTTCATATCGGCTCATTGTCTACAACTTTGATATTTCATGTACAAGTTTGCCCATTTATTTCCCACAAATGGCCCATATCCACCTGTAGGGGCAGTTGTGACTCAGGCTTTAAAAGCATTCAAGCAAGTAATAAGCAAGCAAAGAAAAACCGAGTTTACTATGCAACATATAACGATCATGGAATGGTCCTTTAGTATCTAATACACATATCTAACATGGTAAAAGTTTTAACTGCATAGATAAGAATTGTAAACCTATCTTTTCCCCTTTAGTTAAAATCCTTACTATGTCAATGTAGGGCATCTATGTTGTAAGCATAGGCTTGTCTCAGCTTACCTTGTCCTCTAAGGTTGGGTTTGGTGTAGACTCTGTCTTCATAAATGGGATCGATGTGGTGTTCAGGAGACTGGAGCGGTCGTAGTTCTGAGCCCAGATGACTGTGCTGACTACTGTAGGAGCCTCTAGACCCTGAAAACAGAAGTGACCGGGGGTTACATACATGAATAAACGAATAAAGAAATAAAATGTTAACAACTTTCGTGTTTGGCCGACACGAGCACACAATGGAAATCAGCAGTGGGTACACGTTGTACGTAAACATCAAAAACAACACTTAGGAATATAAGACATATGGTAGTTATTCATTATAATGAATCTTTTTTTTTTTTTACAAAGTGGAGGACATTATGGAAATCAACTATTTATTCATGAGAGCTTTCTTTTCCAAAGCCAAATTTTTAAAAACTGTTTAAAATTGTTCAGATCAATTGATCACATTCATGAATAGTTCAAATACAAATTTGGGGTCTCATACATTTTTAAGAAAACGCCCATCTACTTACATCCTTTTTAGAAAAAATTGTTGTTGTTTGTTTACAGCTTTGAACTAAAAGCTGTAACGTATTTATAATTTAAGGAGGGTGGGTCCACGGATGTTAAATTTGCTATTTTAAAATACATGGAGTGAACAACCCCTGGGGCCCTAACTAATAATACTACTTCCATTGAACAGAAATTACCTTTTTGTTAATGGAATAAGCTGCTGGAAAAATACATTTAGAAAATGCCAATTTGGCTCTGCAAAAAAAAAAAAAAAAAAATTAAGCCTCAAACTTGATGTAGAAAGCAAATGTGCCACGAATACATAACAAAGCATAAACAAGAAACCCCAAAAAGGAAAACTTTCACAAAAGGACACATAAGAGTAGTAATTAAAGTGTCTTAACCTCTACCTGCCAGGCTACCAGGCCTTTGCAGGGTTGCGTTGGCGTAAAGCTCGTGGGAAATCTTGTAGCTCTCTGCTCCAATGTGATGCAGCATACGCTTTGTGGGAGACAGGGTGGCATAGCTTCCCACTGCTGAGCTGAGCTGGTGGATAGGTGAAGAGCTGTGGTTTGCCCCGGGGGAGCTGGCTACGGGGAGGGGTGAAGACGACCCCGCGGCACCCGATGCGACCATGTTGATGGGCGATGAGGTGCTACAGGAAAGATTCAAGAGTAAGAATCTCTAATGAGAAGACTTAATTGCAAACTATAAAAAGGAATGGAGAAGCGAGTGGGTGAAGAGTTCATTAAGAGAGCTAAACCTGTGTAGGAACTTCACAAAAGATTGGCTTTAGGGAAATACTGAAGAAATAATCATATATCAGTAAAAAAAAATAATTTGAGTTCCTGGTTCAGAAGGTAAACCTTCACTTAGTTTAGTTTTAAATCTTCCATATTTGTAGATGGTACAGGAAGTACCAACAAAATCCAGATTTAGGCTAATATTTTACTCACTATACGGTGCACTTAAAAGCCTTCTTCTTTTTTTTTTTACTGATGTCAAAGCAATTTTGAAAGCAACGCGCTCTGTTAAAATATTTGATTGGGTGTTTTTGTAAATGCGATTATGCGGCTAACATTTAGCCGTCTCAGGCTGTTTTTTTTTTTTTTTGACGACTCTAAAAAAGTTGGAAGTTAGCGTAATCACAGTATTATTTGTTTTACCAGTACTGTCTATTTTTTATTTGTGGCAAACAAGGTTGGTAGTTACAGATGAATATGCTGATGTAGCTAATATTTAGCAGGTCACAAACAAGTTCTACAATGAATGCAGACAATAAAGTCTGCCTGACTGACTTTTATCTCTGAGTCTTTTATCCTACTATTCTTCCTTCTATTTTGGCTTGCCATGTAGTGCAGAAGATGCAGTAAATCTTGGTGACCATTTCTTGTAGAAAAAAAAAGAAATAACTCCAATTTTGTACGATACTAAAAAGTGTTTTTTTTTTTTTTTTAACCAAGTTATTGGATATTGCAGGGAACTTGGGGTTTCAGCTTGAAAACTAAAGCAGAATTCTGTGGGTTGGAACCACATTTGGTTACCCAGCATGAGTTAGTAAAGATTGGCCCACCAACAGTCTGCTGTTCTCATTAAGGAGTTTGTCTCATATTGGTGCATTTTTCATGTACTGTTGATGAACTGAGAATAGAGCAGTAATTGTGCTCCTTAAATGATAATAACACCAATCTAGCTCTCAAAAGGAGACCTTCAAGAAACTCTGCTATAGCATGCTGCTTTATATGTTTACAATAGACATGGTCTTAAGATTGAAATCAGAATTTGACACATTTCCAAGTATAAATTTGAAACTGTTTACCCCCCCCCCCCCCCCCCCGCTTCTAAAAAATGAATTCACTTCATTTTGCATTGTTTCATGTGAGGAACACTCAAAAATCCAGTTGTCAGAAAAACCTCAGAAGATGATTAGACAAGCAGGCCACAGGAGGATTAACAGCAGTAGTGGAGTTGGTTGCGTCAGCAGTTGTAAATGTTTCTGCTGTGCTGCTTGGTAGCTCTTAGAGTTGTGTGTTTTTGGCTAGACATTGTCATTTGTCTCATTCCCAAATAAAATTATATTCAGGCAGCAGTGGACACAGTTTAAATCTGCGCACATCATCAAACACAAGAAACACTCAGGAATTACATTTATCATGCATGGATCATGAAAGACCGACATTTCAAAATTTACGTAGTGGCTGTGTGACACGGCCTTAATATGATTAGTGTAACATAAAGACGGAACCATCTCTGTACTAACCTGTACGATTTGGCGAGTCGGCTGGGGGACTGTTTGGGTGAAGACACTCTCTGTAGCGTGGCATAGCTGGGCATGTCGGCGGAAGCTGAGCCTAAGCGCTGCAGCTTTGTGGGGGAGCCCACCGCCTGCAGAGGGGAGCTCACACGCTATAAGACAGAGTGCAATTTGTACTCCATTAAAAGGGAATGAAGGCCAGTTTAAAAATTCATCATCTCATCAGATTAATTTCATTATTTGGAGTGATATGAACAACTCCCACTGGGGGTGAAAAACCAGAGAGCAGAAACTTTAATCTCTGATAGCGCCCTGATATAGTAGTGAGGGTTATTAAAAGGAACATGAGGCGATAACTTTTAGAAACCGAGTGAAAATGAAATGCAACTGAAGGTCGCCAAATAAAGTTCTCGTGGGATTTTAAGCATATATTTTGGGTTTTATGCTTCAAAAAGTTGAAAATAGTATTAAAAATCCTTAATTTCAAGCTACAAAACTATCAAAAACTTAACTTTTTTTTATTCTATTCATTAACATTTAAGGTGGAATGATGAGTTTCTCTGTCTGAGTTTTTGGGTTTCTGCTCTGTCATACAGCTAATGCAGGGTCATTTGCAGAGGAATTACATCAGCGTCCACAGGGGTTTGTACCTGTGCAGGCAACGTGGCACAGGAATAATACATGGATGGCCCAGAAGGTCCAGATCCAGCTTCCATGGGCATCTGAAAGGGGCCGCCAAGAGCCTGCTGGGCAATTGAGTCTCTCTGGGCCTGAGCAGGTGAGTCTGTGCCCATGAAGTGAGCAGCTGCACGGCTGGATGTCACCTAGAGACGGTGGAGTGTAGAAAAAACAAGACAGAGAAGGGGAAGTGAGGAGCACAAGGAAAATAAAAATGAAGATACAGTGTGACAGGATGGACTTCAGAATATCATCCAATTCCCGGGGACAAAGCGCATACTATGGCAAAAGGTTAAACAGATGACAATAGGAAGTGTGGATGAAAAAGTAGTGCACCTGGTTATAGCTGTGAATTGCCCCTCCGATCTGCCCGCTTCGAGCTGCTGCTGTTTCCCCAAGAGTCAACCCTTGATTGCTATGGTAACCAGCTGCTGCATAGACATCCTGGCTGTTAAGCTGCAATGCACTTTGGGACAGTAGGCCTTGTCCTAGTGGGAGAAAAAGAACAGGACTTAAAATAGGAATAACAGGTGATCGCACAGCAGGAAAAAAAGTGTTTATTGTTAAAAAAATAAAATAAAAAAAAACATCAGATTTGAAGTGGAATCTTTCTCAGGCTTTGCCAGTTGAAACAATGCCACATCATGATACTGCCACCACATGCTGCCAGGGTCAAATTTTAAAGGTGATTTTGATGTTGTGAAATGATGAATGAAAAAAGTACTAAAGCTGTAACAATTCTGACACATGAACAATTCTGAAACATGAAACATGTTTCTGAAAGCATGCTTTTATCGATTCAGATTCATCTGTCTGTGTTTTTTCTTTTACAGACCCACTCTGATCATCTTTTGATTTGTTTTCACGCTCTCCCACTAGCTTACAGCCCCTTACACACCCTTTCTAACATTACTGGTGAAACAAAAATGGCGAGCAATGTTATGGCTATCCAGCCGTAGAGTTTTGAGCTGGATATCAACTCGGAAAAGGAAAAATGAAAAAGACAGACATGAATCTATTTGTCTGCAAGCAGATGCATAAGAATGGAGCAGAACAGGGACAGCCATTGTATTTTCTGTCTGTTTTTTAAATTGTATTTTTTTGTCTGCTCCTCGTTAATAACTATTTGAATAAAGAAATGTATAGAAATGCAAAACTAAGCTTAATTTCTTTACATATTTCCTCCATCACCAAAAAATCCCATAAGAACATATTAAAAACACCAGCTTCACTGGAGTGGGTCTTTAACAAAAACTGCCCTAAAGCTTATAGTCAAATGAGACTCCTTGGTTTGGTTAAAGACACAAAGTAGCTTCTTTAGGAAACACCTTTCAGTAACATGAAATGTACTTATCCAAATTCAGATACTGTGAATGTCAGTTGTTGTTTCTCTATCGGCTTTTCCCATCAGGGGTCGCCGCAGCGAACGTGTCACATGGTAAACTTGACAATGTTTTATGCCGGGTGCCCTTCCTGACGCAACCCACTCAAAGCAACCGGGCTTGGGACCGGCACAGAAGCAGAGAAAGGAACAGGGAGCAGCCTGGATTCGAACCTGGGATTCACGGACGGAAGGCACGAGCTAAACCGGCTCCCATGCAATTTCAGAGACTACCAAGGTAAAAACGTAACCAAAAAAGAAAAAAAATGACGCACATTCTGGTCTCAAATAGGTTTCTTTGTTAAGTTTATTTATTTATTCTTTTTAGTTTTTTTTTTTGGAAAGAAATATACCTAGTTTCTACAAAAATGGTTTCCCCCTCATTTCAGAGATGCAGCTCCAAAAGGTAAAGCAATACAATTAAATAATTAAAGAAAAAGCTGTTTCAAAGGCAAGAAACCAGAAAGAAACATTTCAGCAGGAATTGATTGGTCTCATTTTAAAGCCATATTGTGTGTTAGAACGGGTGTGTAAACGTAGCACATCAGAGAGTTAAGACTCCCCTCTTTGTGTCTTTGTGTAAAGACTCACTTTGTTTGTGGCCTTTAAGGCATTTTGTAACCCAGTTTACATTCAATGAGCTACACAATGTGGTTCTTGTGTTTGTGGGTGCAAGAGTGAAGGTGAACACGGCTAGTTAGAGTGTCAGTTTACAAGAACCGTTCATAGAAATTAAGAGAAGGGACATTTATAAATTTAAACAAACGAAAATTTGTGAAAAGATGAATTATTTTTATGTCAACCACAAACTATGTTATTTTTTCCTCTTTAGTTTCAATGCAGAAATTTCATAGTTTCTGCAGAGCGGCAGTGGTTCATTAAAAAATTGCCTCAACAGACATGGAGCGGAACGGGAGTGGAACTATTGTATTCTGCCATTTTTTCCTTCTTTTAACTACATGTTTCCTCCTAAAGTTCCCTTGTACAAGGGTCACCATAAAAAAACTATATATGTGAGGAAATGGTTGTAAAATTTCAGAATAAAGTTGCCAAATTATTGCAACATTATGA
Source organism: Oryzias latipes (assembly GCF_053564925.1). Taxonomy (NCBI): domain Eukaryota; kingdom Metazoa; phylum Chordata; class Actinopteri; order Beloniformes; family Adrianichthyidae; genus Oryzias; species Oryzias latipes. The sequence goes on along the minus strand of NC_136253.1, from coordinate 23,686,621 downwards.
TTTGGATAAACAAAAACTCAGAAATGCCATTTTGAGCTTAATTTTTTTAACAAATGTCCTCCATCATCAAAAAGAATGCCACAAGAACCTGTTAAAAACACCAAAAACACAATTTTCATCGAAGTGGGCCTTTAATCGATTCCTTCTAATGCAAGCAAAGGAGATCAGCTGCTATAAGAAGCCCCGAGTCTTTGTGTTGTTATTTCTGCAGAGCTCTGAATTCTCACAAATTCACTCGTGCTTGGCTCACCTCTGCAATGTGATTTCATGCGTTAGCAGACCGCACATCTGCACATACCTGTATCTGATGCAGTCGTGCGCATTCTGACCCAGATACTGGCTCGCTCTCGTCCGTTCATTCCTCCGTCACACTCTCAAAGTTAAGTGTTTTTTTTTCCTTTCTTTCTCTTCACAAGTCGATCAACACGTCTTAATATTTTATCAGCTGTCTTTTCCAGATAGCTACCACAGGCGCTGCCAGTCTGCACATAGAAGTGCACACACTGCGCACATGAATACTGAATCGACTGATGCGCACAGATTAACATGCACGCTGGCAAGCATTGCTGGCATGAAGCAGCATGAGGCACGGGGACCCTCGCTATATTCCGCTGCTATGCCTCGCTAATCTTCTCAGCGGCATTACCGCCTGGGTGCTGATTTCTGTGCACAATGCGGGTGCATTTGCATCCTGATTTAGCTTTAATTTAGGTTTAATGCTTGCATACATTCAGTGTTGGACATATGTTTACATATCAAACAACAATGTTTAACCTGAATCTTTTTTTTTTTTTTTGATTCTACCAACAAAGCTGATGTTGTCTGTCAACCCAGTTGGCATCTGGGATGGTGGAGTAAAGTGAATTATCCCTGTTGTAAAAGTAAAACATGTCCAACACAAGAGGCTCTCATCTGTTTGCTCAGTTGTTGGACAGGACAAGTTAGAAAGAAAAAAAAAAGTATATATCCCTTTGCAATTTTTTATTTTTTTTGCAAAGGGTTTTTGCTAGCATGCAAGTAAAAAAAAATATATTGAAAATTAGGAGGATAATTGTGACTGACTTTAGCAGGTTTTCAGATTACGGAATTTTTTGAAGTATAAGTCGCTGTTTTTTGCATAGTTTGACCGGTTTTGCTTACTTATACTAAGGAGCAATTTAAATAGGATTTTTTTCAAAAATAACTATTGGCTCATATATTCATTATTTTCTTACCAAAAACCAGTTGTCCTTTAGCTGTTGGTTCTCAGTAACAACCATTAGTAGGTGTGTGTATCTGTATTTGCTACTCAGTGAAGAAGCGTCATTCAAAACAAACATGGAGGAGAATCTGGTCGTTCTTTTCCTGAATGTCATGTTATTTTCCTTATTTGCATCAGGATTTTTATATTATTATAATTTTGTATTTCTCCTCGGACAAGGTCATCAAACTGGGTCTCAGAGATACAGAAGTACAGCTGAAAGCGCCATCGTTCAGACGCAAATGACTTATACTCCAGAGTGACTTATAAATCAGACAATTTTTACAATTCTGAAACATTTATGTACTCAGTCATTTAGCAAAAAGTCATGCAAAAAAAACATTTTTTTCAAACCTACTAATCAAGTAACAAGTGAAAACAATGATTCATTTTTTACTCCTTGAAACTGACCAGTCTTCTCTCCTTTCATCCTTTATCTCTTTTTTTCAATTCGCTTCCCCTTTCCATCATTCCTGGTATCTGTCAGGTGGTTAGTTATATAACCGTTGCACCAACATTATAAATATCAAAAAGATTTGCAGCTCCTCACTTCACAGGCACGTTGGTGTTACTGATGCATATGCAGCGAATGTGCTCAGACATATATAGACATATACATTAATTACAAATACCTGCCAGTGTAGGCAGGCCAGTTTAGCGTATTTTGCAGCGTGCATTGTTGCATGTTCGTGTGCAGCCTCTCTCTGCACTGTGAACAGCAGGCCAGCTGACATCTCAGCGAGGATGGATTAGCATATCAAACTACTGTGCATGTGTGACAGCAACCGCTCTCCCATGGGGTCGGGTGTCGCAACGACACGGGTATCAACTCTGCAACTGTGTGTGGAAAGATCAGAGTGGAGCAGTGAGGCACATGGAGTAGTTTAGGATGACGACGAGCTCTTTTTAGCAGCAAATTTGCACTCTGGATTTTTAAAAACGACGCCTCTGAAGGGGTTTTGATGTTTTCCGATTCAACTTCGTGATGCTCCACTTAATGTGGTTAGGGTGGCAACATGTCACAATGCTGCGTGTAAAGTAGCAGCGGGGAGAAACGATGGAAAAGAAAGATGTTTTCAATAAAAGAACCCAAATACATCTGCAGTTCAAGACCATCCAGAGAGTTGTCGTTCTTAAAGTTGCTGCTGTTCGACAGTTTCACAGATTGGATTAAAATCTGAAGGGAAAAAAAACAACGTTTGTGGGCATCTAAGTGTTGATAGGTTTGCGAAAAAAAACAATCATTGAGCACACAAAGTGGTCTCGAGGGCTTATTCTTAAACAAGCTGCTTGATAGTCTTGCTATGGAAGCTGGTATTGGGAGTCGCTGTGTGTGAATCCACAAAAATTTAACAAGTCAGTCATCCAAGACCTTGAGATTAAAGCACTGTGGGAACATTCATTTTGGCAACTTTTGTTGCATTTGATTGGTCCTCTTCCAAGCATTCTTTCCTAACTGTCTGAGCAATAAAACTGGAACAGGAATACTTCAAGATGGATAAAAAATGTTGGAAAAACAACTGGATGGAACAAATAATAAGGTACAAATACATACAAAAACATTTTATTCAGTAGGACTGTTGATAGTCTAAACATTTTTGATTTGAAATTACACAAAAACAATCTGAATTTTTGACCCAGATAACAATTTAAAACCAGGATTTTTGGCTTCTATTTGAAACAGAAAAATAAATAAATATACTAAATGGTTAAAGCCTTAGTCACAACTACCTTTGCATGTGGAAATGAACTTTCTGAGGGTGCAAAATGGGCAAACTTCCATGCAGGAGGCCCGCATATCAAAGTCATCGTTCATGGACATTTTTTCTACGAGCATGCTGCAGGCGACAGGCCGTACTGTAGCGGTCAATAAGGTAGTCCATGCACCATACTTCTGACTGGAGTACAGCAGCTAGAGTATGACAGCGTCACCCATGGGTCATTGTGTGTGTAACTTACATTATCTTTGCACGATACATTTACCACATGTACGACAATCGTACAATTTTTATCATGTGACCACACAAGCCTCAAGGCAACTGCAAGACATAACTGAGTTCCCTTTAAGATGCGTCTGCCCCTTTCTACGACCCCCCACAGTCCCGGACAACTCAAAACCTGCAGCACCCACACGGGTCAATACCCTAACAAGGGTGCATATGACTAAGGCTTAACTTTAGAACATGTACACTCATGAGGCCTATACAAATCTCTAAATTGTTGGGGTGGACAGATGACATGGGTGATGTAGCATCTGCTCTTGTTTTCAGTACAACTTGAAGATATTTGGACATTTAGGTTATGCGTTTCTGGAGTTTTGATGTAGGTTTCCATCTGTTGAAGAATTTGTCCTTTGACATTTTTAGTTGAAGGATCTGGTTGTGAACGCTGTGTAAGTCTAATATTGTCCTGCTGAAATATACAATGATTTTGACAGCAATGACCTGGACGAGAGCATTTGTTGCTACTTCTTTGTCTCTTCACAGTCATGTATAAAATGAGTTAAGTGCCTCCCCATAGAGGTAGGTAGGTAGCTTTTGAAGTCAACAATGGTACCTTAGAGTAAAGAGTCAATTTCTTAGCCTGGAGGACACCGTGTCTGGGGTTACCGGCAAGAAATGAAGCAACTCATGTTTTAATGCTGGAGAGTTACTGATGAGATTTCCAATACAGTGACAGTTCAACTTTAAGGGGCAAGAAGTATTAAGAAAAGCTTACTGTCTCCTGTAGAGGTGTCCTGTGAGTCCAAGATGCCAGATTCCTGGAGCGATCTGATGCACGAGTCCACCAGTTCCAAGCCAGTCGTCAACTCCTCCTCTATGTCTTTCTGGCCGTCTGAACATGCACAAAAAAACGCAAAGAATAAGGTTTCATCTTCTGAATACAAACCATCCCTGCACGTGCCTTTACTGCAGCCAACAAACAAAGCCCATAAATGTGTTTTCAATGACTTTCATTCTTCATGCCTTCTCTTAAAGTTGACATTAGAGACATGAGACATTGTGAGTGTTGTGATGGACAACCAGAGCCAGTTTACCCCTGCTTAAAGAAAAAGAAAGTGGTCATCCATCATGTTTACTACAGCCAACAGAGGGCGCTGTAACAATGCAACACATCTGTTGACACTATGTCATTTGTGGGAACAAGAAGTTTTGAAATATTTTAAATGACTTGCTTTGGTGTTTTTGGTATTATTTATGAACTTTACTGTTAGTTTTTTGTTGGTAGGTTAATGTCTGATCGGGCAACAGTGGCAGAACTGGAGGATTTTATAAAGGCAGGGGGGGGGGGACTTTGGAGGGGTGGCAAATGAGAAGGGCAGAAACAACTTTTTATGCATACGTAAAAAAATATGTAAAAATTCATAAAACATGTAATTTAAGGGGATCACGTTTTAAGCTGCCCTCCTTGGCTCTGCCCTGTCAGTTAAACACAAACCAAATGACACATCTAAACCAGAAAATTTGGATGACTTCATGAATGACAGATTGAAACTGCAGAGTCAAGCTTAGTTTACACTGGCCTTGGCAATACGCGGTCAAATAAACTCTTTCAATGAAAGTCTATGTAAACTAGCTTTAATGCACGTTTCAGGCTTCCAGATTTAGAACTCTCGCGTTCATGCATCACTACATAAATTTCTAAGATTGAAAACGATTTTAGAAAAAAAAAAGCCTGGAGCAAAATTTGCAAGATTTACTCAGCTTCGCCATTTTTTGCGCCAAGCCTCTTTTGAGTGTAAACACATGCACTAGTATTGAGTAGCGACAGTCCATTGTCATCACTATGTGCTAAAGGTTCTTGAACGAGCGTCACATGCCTGGTGTGAATGTAGCAATGTGTTGTTTTTTTTTTTTTTCAAAAAATACCTAATACTGCAACCCACCTTGGATGAATCTCTCAATCTTACAAACAAAAACAAAAATGAAAAACTAACTGGCTTCAAAAAAAGTGGTTCCTTGCATGTCTCATCATAAGCAAAGCTAAACCTTCCAGGCAAAGGAGGGGAAAAAAACATAATAATCCAACAAGCAAATCTTGCGGGATTGGGCTCCACATTGTATTTAGAGATCTCAGTCATTTGTCTGTCAGACATGCTGATAACATGCCAGTGTCTTCCAGTCAGAAAGAGCTGCCAAGATGGATAAAAGCTTACAAATGACTCTGAGGAGCAACATTAATCTCTTACAGAGATTGAGACAGAAACAGTAGTAGTAGCAGCTTCAGTGAGAGGATTTAGGAGGCCTATTTTATTTACGTTCACTGATGTATTTGCAGACTGATGATGATGATGGGCCCTGCGACAGACTGGCGACCTGTCCAGGATGTCCCCTGCCTTCGCCCATGAGTGGCCGGGATAGGATCCGGCAGCCCCGTGACCACGAAAGGGACAAAACAGATTTAGAAGATGAATAAATGAATTAATGATGATAAAAAAAAATCAAATCTAGGGGGTTGACTGGCGCTAACTTGGATTTACTCTCCACTTTATGACAAAAAAAGGCTAAAGGTCATCCGTTGATTGTCATACGTATTGAGTTTTTAGAGATTTGTGATTGATGCGATCCAAAGGTTTGATTGCAGCGATGAAGGCTTTCTCTGTTGCGACTTAAGCAGAGCAGTCCTGCTAGATCGCCATTGAAAAGGGATATTCTTGACTAAAACTTTGTTGTGTTAGCCACCTCTTTGTTGGCTTAGATCACCAACTCTGCACTGAGATGATCAATCATCCGTCAACATCGTATAGGTCCTAGTCTGTCTGACAAAGCAAGGGTGAATGCAGCCTCTTGGCCGCTGCTTTTATTCTAACTCAGAGGCTGTCACACTTCATTTTTGAGCGGTGGTTAAGAGGTGTTTGTATTTGACTTTTAAACCATCTAAAGATTCATCGATTACTGATGTTGAGGCATGGAGAAAGACCTTCACAATGGGAACAGCAGTGGAGTTTCTGAAGGTAATTCTGGGCAAAGTTGATCTGCATGCAATTAAATGTTGCTATTAATGCATATAATTGCAAATATTGCTTTTTATCCTGGATGAAATACAGGTTATGAGTTGTGGATCAAGCACATTATCTAATGACGGTATTGCGCCCAAAACCGTGCTGAATTAGTTAGAAATCCAAGAGTGTGTTCAGGCTGGAGACATTTGGTTTTCCATCTTTTCCCCCCGATAATCCGGAACAATTTTTCAGTCGGAATACACGTATTTCAAGTTGGTTTTAGGAATAGAATGGAAGAAACCATGACGGTAAAACACAGCGACTCTTTGAAATGCGGTTGGATGAATGCCACTTTAGAACAACTTTTAAGGTGATATGCATTGATTCCTACTGTTTTACCGTCAATCTATAAGTCCTAAACACATATAAGGGAACCTTCTTAGCCGTCGTCTCCTCAGTAACCACCTTGCAGCATGCCTCTGCCGTACCAAAACAGCAAGTAAAAAGACTTGTGCCTAATGCTTATACAGACGTTCAAAATGGGTCAGTGAAATCTAAAGTCTGAATGAGTGAATTATCCCAAGAAAGATTGCAAAGCGTGGGACATGCTTTGGCCTGCCCTCGTATTTCTTGTCCAATGACTGAAGAGATCTTTAGTCACATGCTTTTGTTTACAAACTTTGGTTCGTAACAGAACAGTCTAGATGACAACAAACACAAGGTCCAGGACTCGATCCAGACCAAATTAAGTGGATTGGGTCCGGACCAACAGACTATTCCAGTCTGAACACACCCCAAAATTAGTGTTACAGAGTGTTTTGAATGAAAATTACCTTGATTGTTCCAGCGAAACTTTTCTTCGGCTGAGCTGCAAGAGAAAACAGAAAAAAATATGAGTTAGGGCAATGTCAAAAATATGAGTATAGCATTTCTTTCAGCGCCTTATTTACCAGATTTTATTTTACCAAAACTGGAACAATCCCCCCACAGGCATTTGTTTTCTAAGTGTTGATGCCCTTGACTAGTCTGAAAACTTTTTGTCCCCAGTTCCAGATATTTTAATTCTCAGCAGGTCTACAGATGGGAACATCGTGCAGTAGAACAGGTACAGGCAGCCTTCCAGAAAGCCAATAAGAAACATTTTAACACACATTGTTATATTGGTTCAAATAAGATTTTTGGCTGGCCAAGGTTGTGTCTCCATAACTCATTGTTAACTTGTAACGGAAACAAATCTCAGGAGCACAAAAGAAGGCAACACAAATAGTTGGAGTTTCTAAGAAGCTGAACACTTTGGTGCAAATTTAATTTAAAGACCTTGGCAATTTATGAACCTCAAATAGATGACTCATGCTAGACTCTCATAAGTGTATGCACGTTTTATAGACTTTTTATTGGAAGTAATAGGTTAAATGCTTATTGCTGAGAGTGGTGTGAATGTAGCTTAAGAGTAACTAAAAATAAAATCACCAAATAAATATTTTTTCCCTATAGGCCTACTACATACTGGTGCTTTAATTTTGTTTGGTGCTACATCATTTTTATTCACTTGTCCTTTTATTTTTCGGTTCTTTGTTGGGGAGCAGTACACACGTTAATGCAGTAAAATGAAAATAAACTAACTCCTGACAAACGTAACCCTGACATGCTTTGCAGCTTCGCCCCATCCGCAGCTATGACCTAAAGCTCTCGCGATCTTTTTGAACTTTAGTTATTTATTTGCTGGAATTTGTGTTTTACTTTAAATGTCCTCTTCCATTAAAAAGATGTTAGTTATTGCTGGTTCTGTGCAGGCCAGGTTCCACCGAAGATAGAGGCTGTTCGGCCTTGAATTCAGGCCATTCCAAGCTGGAAACATTGGACTGGGCGGTAGGAAGCATACCTACACCCACATATGTGGATATGATGGATTTATGCGATGAACTTTGCTTACACTGAACTTCTTGGACTGCATTTATGAACATTATTGGAGGATGGACAGCAGATGCACTGAAGTGAACTGATTTATGTTTTTTTCTTGTTTATTTTCTGTTGTAAATCAAATATGAATACATATATACACTTTCTGCATCTTAATGTTGCTTGTCATCATTAGCACTTCCTCTGAGATGAACTTTGGCCCTTATAACTAGCTTTAACTAGAGTCTGGTGGATTTTAGTTAACTGGCTACACAAAGCACAATAACATGTATGAGCAGGACTGCAATATTGAAGCAAGGCTTTCACTGTAAGGCCAAATCCCACCTTTTCCTCATCAGTGTAACTTCCATATGTACCCTATTAACTTAAAGAGTAAGTAAAAGACACCTCACTGCAAAAGAAATTAAACTTTTTTTTACTTGATGTGTCTTTACAGATATGTAATTTAGCGTCATTGTCACCTAGAGAGCTTAATTATTTTTCAGGGGATTACTATTTCATTTATATAAATGCACGGCTTTACATAGGCTGTAAGAATTCCAGCAAACGAGTCTCATTATCCTCAATTGTATAGAGATGTGTAGCTTGTTTACGTTCTTTATCTCAATTAAACATTTGTTGCTAATCATAAATGTCAAAATTAGAAGCCAGAGCTGCATATTTTCGGATATTTCCATATGTTATACAGTGGGGCAAAAATGTATTTAGTCAGGCGCCAATTGTGCAAGTTCTCCCACTTAAAAATATGAATTTTCATCATTTTCATCTATGAGAGACAAAGTTAGAAAACAAAATCCAGAAAATTACATTGTTGGATTTTTAAAGAATTTATTTGTAAATTATGGTGGAAAATAAGTATTTGGTCAACTACAAATGAGCCATATTTCTGGCTCTCACAGACCTGTAACTTCATCTCTATAAAAGACACCTGTCCACAACCTCGTACAGTCACACTCTAAACTCCACCATGGCCAAGACCAAAGAGCTGTCTAAGGACACCAGAAACAAAATTGTTGGAAGACTGAATCTGCAATAGGTAAGCAGCTTGGTGTGAAGAAATCAACCGTGGGAGTAATTATTAGGAAATGGAAGACATGCAATACCACTGATATCTCCCTCCAGGGCTCCCCACAAAATCGCACCCTGTGAGATCAAAATGATCACAGGAACGGTGAACAAAAATCCCAGATGCACATGGGGGGACCTCATGAATGACCTGCAGAGAGCTGGGACCAGAGTAACAAACCTACCATCAGTAACACACTGCGTCACTAGGTACTCAAATCCAGCAGTGCTAGACGCGTCCCTTGCTTAAGCCAGTACATGCTCAAGCCCGTCTAAATTTTGCTAGAGAGCATTTGCATGATCCAGAAGAGGACTCAGAGAATGTCCTATGGTCAGATGAAACCAAAATAGAGATTTTTGATAAGAACTCTACTCGTCGTGTTTGAAGAAGAAAAAATGCTGTGTTGCGTCCAAAGAACACAATACGAATAGTAAAGCATGGGAGTGGAAACCTCCCACTTTGGGGCTGTTTTTCAGCAAAAGGAGCAGGATGACTGATCTCTGTAAAGGAATGGAATGAATGGAACCACGTATCCTCAGATTGGGGCATTGAAGATGAAACGTGGCTGGGTCTTTCAGCAAGGCAACGATCCCAAAATCCCTGCCCGGGTAACAAAGGAGTAGCCCATCTTTTTAAGATGGGGGAACTCAAAAAGCTCCAGCACACTTGTGGCCTGATGAAGTCAGGTGACCTTGTTTGTTAAAAAAATCCCCAACTTGTCATATAAATGTTGGCTAAATGAAGCGGACAGCAAGGAATGTTTTTATTTCAAGTAAATGCATATTTGAATGTTCATTTAAGAATGTTATCTTTTTGGTGTAAATGTATTCTCATGGACAAAATGCACGTCTGCAGAACACGGGAAAATGCTGTTTCCGTGTGAATCCGCAGCAGCACTTGCAAGTGAAGCTTTGCCGCAACACCGCAACCCTTTTGTGATATGCATGTTATTATTCTCCCCACATGTGCGCAAACATGTGCTCAGCCCAAGAACATGAAAACAGATCTCATGATGGTGGAACGGAGGCAGAGAATGGACCCAAACGTCTTTGTGTTTCCATCAGATAAACACTTTGAATGGACCTCGTGGATGAGGATTGTTATCAGCAGTCAGTGTGCAGTCGGGCAAGACGTGGCACTAAAGCTGATAGTTGTCTTCAAGAAAGCGGGGCAGGTTTTCTGCTTTTGCTAGTGTCAAAATATTGCTGTTGAGTCTGGCTTTAGTGGAGCTGAGTGTTTGTTGTTTACTCATGTGAGCAAGCGGAAACTAAATGCAAGTCGAGCGCTCGCACATAAAACGGTGTTCGCTGTGAGGGAAGAGGCCAAGTGTTGTTAGCATCAAGTGTTTACAGAGGGCTGAAGGTGGAATAAAGAGGAGTACAGAGGATGCTCCATTTCAGGCTGGAGGAAAACATGGTTATATCCACGCTAAATAAAGATTCAAAATAGAACCCACATGTTCTCAAAGACAGTCAAGAACATGACTATTAGATTATGACATATCTGATTTATGTGTAACACAACTTAGGTGAAAGCACCGCATTTTACGTGCTATAAGGCATACAAAAACACAAAAATGCTTTTGAGAGGTTCACAGTGCCACGTAAAAATGTTTGGTTAAGTGATATTGTGAAGATGCTAACGCAGCTAATGTGTAGCTGTGTCTGACTGTGTTTTTTTTTCAGGTGTTACTAACAAGGTTGGGAGCTAGCACACTCACAGTAATGTCTGTTTTAGTGGTATCAGTCTGTTTTCTTACATGTTGCAAACAAAGTCAGGAATTACAGGTATTGTAAATGCGCTAACGTGGCTGACACTTCTAACATGGCTAACGTGTAGCGTGTTACAAACAAGTTCCTAGAGTTACTGTTAAGCTAGTTAATAAAGTCTGGCTGCCTTATAGTTCGGTGCACCAAATGTTCCGTTCACGCCGGGCTCAGAGACACGCGTTCAGGTGACCACTTGCTCTGTAAATGTGCGTAAATGCACGTTTCGAGCTTCTGCATTCAATACTTGTGTTTGTGCATCTCTTTGCAAGTTTTTAAGTCAGTTTTCAGGTTCTATATATCTGTTTAATTTGGCCAATCAGGGACTCTGATTTGGTTGTGGCATATGGGTGGCATCAGTTGCAAAATACAGAAGTCCCAACTTTTTGAAAAGTTATGATGACGGAGAAATTATCAATTGCAGTTTGTGCTTAGCATGAATTATCTGACACCAAGTTTTTTCATATAACGGAATATAACTGATAGAAAAAGCCTAGACCCAGGTTGTGTCATATTTCCCACCAAGTCTTTTCCATTTGTAAGTACATGCACTAATATTGAGTAGTGACAGTCTAGTGTGACAAAACGTATTGTAAAAGTGAGTTAATATGCATAATATGCTTTCGTGAACACATCACCCCTGTCCTTCAGAACCTTTACTGGCTCCCCATCGCTCAGCATATCAAATTCAAAGTTCTCCTCATCACTGTCAAAGCCCTTCATAACCTGGCCCCACCCTACCTCACCGATCTCCTCCAGCGTCACGCCCCTACTCGCTCTCTGCGCTCGTCCGATGCTAAGCTTCTGTCCCTCCCCTGTGAGACCAAGCATCGAAATTGGGGAGACAGAACCTTCTCCATTGCTGCTCCAACTTTATGGAACACTCTTCCCCAACATCTTAGAGTCCGCGCTGACCTCCCAATTTTTAAAAAATCACTTAAAACTCATCTTTTTAAAATAGCTTTTAATCTTTAATCTGTCTTTTTATGTTTTATTATTATTTTATTGTATTAGCTCTTGTTCTTATTAACTGTTTTGTTGCTCACATGTTGTAAAGCGTCTTTGTGTGCCATTTAAAGCGCTATACAAAAAAAATGTATTATTATTATTATCACATACATGACATAAGTTCAAAATAGACCAATCATTGGCGGTGCAATTTATAATCCAGTGTACCCTACAGAGCTGAAAATAGGATAATTTTCTTTTCTTTTCTTTCTTTTATTTATTTATTTTTATTGTATTGATGAATTCAACTTGATAAAATTCTCAAAAAGAAAGCATCCAAAATCCCATTACACATATAAACATGCATTCTCATAAATATACTGGTTATTTATTACTAAACTTACTAGCATCATGCAATCCTGGCAGGAATGTTTGCATTCTATTTTGTGCTTTGCGGCTTAAACAAACTCTGTGGGCCACTTTGTGATGTGACACCAAATCAGTTAATGAGTTACTCTAAAATGCAGGAGAATATCAAATTAAAAGATCTTTTACACAAGTCCGAACCCTGTCCCTATGTAGTGGAAATAATTGGAATAATTTTGTTTACCAATTAAACTGGAAAAAGATCTGGAATCTACCAGCAAAATATTTTTTACCCAATAAAGTGAAAGAAATCTTATTTAAACTAATCCATAAATTCTATCCATCCAAACTATATCTGCAAAAGTTCAAAAAGATATTGATGTAACCTGCTCTTTTTGTCCAGAACCCCCTTAAGATGCTGTACATTTATTTTGGTCACGCCCCTTTTCCACTACTCTCTGGTCTAAAGTTTGTAATTTCATTTCTGCCCATATAGACTCAGACTTCAGCCTGTACTTAGAACATGTTATGTTTGGCCTCACCCACTGTCCGTCTTATAAAAAACAACAATCATTAATCTCTTGTTTCTTTTATGCAAACGGCACATTCATAAATCCAAAGTTACAAATCATACCCCTCATTTTTCTACCTTTATCAATGAGTTCAAACAATACATGAACACAATAAGAAACTCTGACAATAAGAAAGCAGTTAAAACATTCGATCTGTGAGTCAGTTTTAGTGTCTTTGTGTAAATTGTAATAATAACCCCCTGGTTTGTTCCTTTCTATGGAGAGAAATTAGACTCAGTCGGATTTGTGCGTGCGTAATTCTTGATTTGTGTGTAAATTAGGATTTGTGTATGCATATTCTTGCTTTGTGCGTGCGTAAATTAGGATTTGTGCATAAATTTGGATTTGTGCGTGATTTGTTACTCACATAATACGTTTAGTGTATAAGTTAAAAAAATTTAAAATGAAAAAAATACAAAATGCAATTTACGTATGCACAAATTAAGATTACAACAGCTTGAAACTACTTACACACACACATCTTTAAAAAACACGCATGAATCCCTTGTTACGCACACACGAAGCCAAAGTTACGCACGGATCTACCGTGAGACTGTTTTCACGTCTCACAAATTCGTCCGTAAGTGCTGCGTTTAAATACCAGTGGAATGCTCGGTCATTAGACACAAAGCAAGAATATGCATACACGAATCCTAATTTACGCACAAATCAAGAATTACGCACGCACAAATCCGACTGAGTCTAATTTCTCTCCATACCTTTCCTGTTGCTCTCTTGCACTGCTGTGTATTGGATTGTTGTGTTCAATAAAGTTTGTTTAAAGTAATTAAATAAATAAATAAATAAACAAAATGTCCGAACCCTGATTATAAAAACTAATTTTTATATTAAGATAAAGTTAAATTAAGGATAAAACAGGAAGGCTTTAGGCTTTCAAGAAACGACGACTTATCTGCACCAGCTCTTCTCCTGGCCAGCAGGTAGAACTAATCAGTGCTCACCGTGTGAAGCAGCTCATTGACCTGCTGGCCCAGGAAACAGAGTTAGGGAGTGCTTTTTCCCCACTGAATCTCTTTGGAGCGTCGATGGAATCTGACAGCACAATTAGTGGAGCCCGAAAGGACTCAATGACAGTGTGATCAGCGCCGCCGGTCACACCACATTGCGCTACTTCATCACTGTTAATGATATAATGCTGCGTGGGTGCAGGTGTGAGAGTGCTTCAGTGTTTGCGGCAAAAGGTGGTTGTAAAAGCATCAAATAAACACAAATAAATCCCAATACATTACAGCACATAATCCGAAGCGATGTAATCTGAAGTTAAAAGGACAATATACGGCAGAAATGTTTGTCAGACATCCTGCATTAACTCCAAATGCCTCCAGCTGTTTTCACAAACTGGAATGACTGACCTTGTTTAAATTAAGGATGATAATTTTGGACACCCCCCCGAGAAAGCCTTGTTCTAATTCCCAGCAAGCCTGTCGGAAACATGATAAGCAAATTGAGAAGAAGTAATTAACAAGTCCCTGGTAATGACAACATATTGTTACCTCTGTTTACAAGTGGGGAAGTTACTCTAAACTGTGCATTCTGGCACACTGACAAACGCAAACACACACATTTGTGTTTGCATGGGTTTCCTGTCTGGATGGGTTGTGCTTGAATCCGATGGAAGTTAACCCAACCTTTTGTAAGAGAGGCAGCGCCATAGTTTTGAAAAAAGAGGTGGGGCAAAGTCTTTGCAAGAGAGAATGAAACATTGTTTTGAGCCAGAGGTGGGGCCATCTTTTTGTAACAAACACAGAACCATCTAGAAAAGTTTACTTATATAGAAAAGTAAAGGGAGGAAGAATAAAGTGGATTAAATTTGGAAATCAAAATTTGGGGGGGAAAGAAATCTGAAATTGTTATTTTTTTGGCCTAAATGCCCAGCCCTAACAGTCAACGGATGCAACCCTTTACAGTAGTGAAGTGCTTACGTAATCAACGTAAATCAGCCGATTCTGTCACGGAAAACAACGGCTTTGTGCCGTTATGCAACACAGATACGGTACGGCAGAACGTGTGTTATTTTAGGACTCGTGGGCAACATCTCAAAATATTTTATTGTAATCATGAATGGAAGGTTTTGGTATATATATATATATATATATATATATATATATATATATATATATATATATATATATAAATTATATTTATATATATATATATAAATTTTATATATACATTTAAATGTTGTATACACTTAATGTGTATGTATATATGTATATATATATATATATATATATATATATATATAGGTTTATGTTTCATTTCCATCTTTGAATGACTCAATCACTTTTTTTTTAAAAGAGACAAAGCTTAATAAAAACAGGGACAATCCGAGCTGTAACTTAAATCAAGCATGTGATGCTGCGAAAAAGCTCTCCATTACAGCACTTGAGCGTAATGTTAGTTCAAAGCACCCATTGATATTTTTAGGCGGATTAATACACAGACACAAGTGTGATGTTTTGAAATTCCAAATAATAATCAGGTGCTTTTGTACATCCTGAAACGTCCAGCAGCATTAATGAAGGGATTTATCGCCAAAGTGTAAAAATAAATAATAATAATTAACTAACAATTGCTGACAACCACACCTCTATGAACTGACTGGACTGCAGTGCTAAAGACAAGCAAGGGTGGTGGCAGTGAGAATGAGAGGCGAGTGATGGAATACGATCCGGACGCAGCCAGAGATAGAACAAAGAGACACACTGAGGTAGGAAATGGTAGGGGGTAATATAATGCAATACAAAGAGAGAGGGGAGAAAACAGAGAGATAAGTGCAGAATAGAGTCAGAAAATGCTGAGCGCATAGGAAGAAAACAAAAAGCGCTCTGCTGAATCCAGAGAAGAGGGCTTAAAAGAACCATTGCCAGAGATCCCATCATTTTATCCACCCAAGAAACACTCTCAACCCTGTCCATACAATTAATCTATTTCACTGCCTTGCATATTATCTGTTATCTCTGCTGACCACAACTGCTGGCCCTCTTGTACAGGCAAGCTATTAGATAGTCAAAGCTGTCCAGAAAAGAAAGAAACGATTTTTATAAGCTCCTACAAAACAAACAATTTTATTGTGAAAACCCAAACTTGGAATAAAACTTATTAATGCATACTTTTAGTATTATTTAAAGAAAAAACCTTTTAAAAGCATTTGCAGTTTCTATTTAGATGTATACAGTTTTGACAAATAATTAACTGTATTTTTTAAACCCCAAAGAACAACAAGAACCTTACTCTGATAAACAAAAATAAACAACATGAAGCAAATATTAAATAAAGGCTGATGAGCTGACAGTTTCTATGTCGCATCATTAAAATGCTGTTGCACGTGTGCCTTACTGCAGGCTAAAAAGTGATTATGACTTACTGACTTAATAAAACACATTAAAGTATTTATCTCTCCAAAAGCCAGATCAATATTGATTTTCTTTATTTCTACAGCCATTAGTCACTATAGTGAACCCATAATGACACAGTAGCTGCCACATGGCAATGATGCCTCCTTCTCCTCCGCCACAGAACAGAAATGCTATATTTGTACCTTCATGTGAGGTGGTCAGATAGGACAACAATAGATGTGGAGGTTAAACTGGAAAAATTTGGACAGTAAATGAGTTGAACTTCAACCTTTTTTGGGCCAAGGATCGGTTTAATGTAAGATAATATTTACACGGATCGGCCTGATTTTTCTTTTTAAGCTTCCACTTTCCCTTAACTGTTTTTGGGTAACGTTTATCTTCATCCTCTGTACAATATCTGCAGCTGCTTTAAACCTTATTTGAACACTAGCATAAATTTAGGAACTATTGAAATTTGATATAAATTTTCTCTCAACCCATAAGAGTCTAAGAGGAAGCAAAAAAATCGGACACCAACTTTTAAGGAGCGACAAATAAATATAGTAAAAACAACAGTCCCTAAACTGAAATTTTCTAAATATATTGATAAATAGAAATCCACAGTTTGGGCAAGACTCCTGATTTTTGTCTGTTAAATGCAGTTTTCTTTTATTTTTAAGTTGTAGGCTCTTCTTCTGTTTCCTCATTGGATCTTTTCTGCTAAAATAAATTGTCCAAATATGTTTGTTTCTTTGTTTTCTATACTAGCTTGGGGGTTTTCGAGTTACAAATCGGCTCAGCCGCTTTAAGAAAGTAGCGGATGTGTTTTTGAGACGGGACCGACTCATTCTTGACTTCCATCAAGAATGAGTCGGATTTAGTGAATCCAATATTTTTCAAAATAAAACTTCCTTCAGAATGAGATTATAAAAGAAATTGAAAAAAATGTAAGTCATGTTTTTTTTTTTCTCTCTCTAAGGCTTGGTACTCACTGTCCCTCGGATTATTACCACTCCGTGGCCAACGGGTTGCAGACCACTGTTGTAAAGTGATGCCATTTTTCTTTTTCTTTTTTCTAAATTGTTCTGTCCAACAACTGAGTG
Source organism: Oryzias latipes (assembly GCF_053564925.1). Lineage (NCBI taxonomy): Eukaryota > Metazoa > Chordata > Actinopteri > Beloniformes > Adrianichthyidae > Oryzias > Oryzias latipes. The sequence goes on along the minus strand of NC_136253.1, from coordinate 23,669,339 downwards.
AGCAGATGAGAGTTGAAGGCCATTTGTGTTGGACAGGTTTTACTATTAGAAAAAGAGGTTATGTATCTTCAGATAACCAGGATGTAAATTTGTATAAACCCCTTTTTGTTTTTTTATTATTTTTTATTTATTTGTTGTTGTTTTTAAGTGATGCTAGTCTAACATACAAAGTATTAGAAGAAAGAAAGCCTTTTTGAAAATTTGAGGTTAAACCATATAAACCAACCAAGATACAACATTGCAAATTTTAGATGTTCAAAGACAGTTTTAGCTTCTTATAAACCTGATTTGAAACATCAGAAACAACATTTTTATGAATGAATTTAAGTGCTTTTCTAGAAGCTTTCCGAAAAAAATGACATTTTGTAAACTTTGAGCGACAGATTTCCTTCCAACACAAGATGAATATTCGACAGAATCTTCACTAAAAAGATTGCAAATTAGCCTGTTTACGATCAAAAAACCCAAACTGTCTTCAGTAAAACCGTACTTGCAGATCTGCTGTTTTATGGACTCCTCATAATCATTCGTGTGACCAAAAATAGAGCTCTATTTAAAGCAGGAAATGTGTACCCCACTCCACTTATCCTTGACATCATCAAATGAACTTTTTTATTACAGGGTGACTAGACATGAAATATTCATTCAAACATCAGACGTTTGAGTACAAATGACCTCACTGGAAACCCATGCCGCCTCATCCAGGAGTAAGTCACCTTCATGGCTTCTGCCAACACCCATTACCTTCTGGTTGACTAAACCCACCATTCAGGTGGCAGCGTTTCTCTTGGTGAACCTTCATGTGCAGGCTATCATACAATATCATATTTAAAATCACCCGGATGACCTACAATTCTGTTTATGAGGAAGCTGAACATGATATCCAAGTGGCTGATAACAGCCCCACTTCCTGCAGCATGACAAACATCCCTCATGTATGCCTTGTCGTTATGGTAACAGCCACAGAATCCTGTAAAGGTATGTGAAACAGACATGAGTTTGATCTCAAATATGACCTTTGTGGAGGATGAAACTGAAGTTAGGCTGACTTGTCTTTGTTGCAATTTTACACTGCTAGCTAAAAGTCATTTTGCAACAGCGATCGTTGAGTAAATGTCACACATTTACGTTTCCTTCTTCCTAGAAATGAAGAAGACAGCGTCTGCCAGAAACCCAGGAAAGCTGCCATGTAACACAACGATAAAGAGCAAATGTCAAAAACTGGAACTACTTCAAAGGAACCCCAAATTCAGTGCCAAGTGATAATTCATAGAGCAGACATTGGCTTTCCATAGTTCTCACATTAAAAGTCACATTCACACACGTCCTTCCATAAACTTCAAACATTTTTTTCACTCTATATGCCACGCTGATGTTATTCTTTCATACAGGTTTCAGTCTGCTCCGCTGACAACTATTCCCAAAAAATCTTTAACGGCTAGAGTTACAGCTTAAATAAATACAGCCCAATGGTAATTCTTGCTCAACAAGTTCAAAAGTTTTTTTATTTATTTTGAGAAAATGTATAGAACAAAGTTTGCTTCAGGTCATAGGAAGCTAAAGCGAAATAAGTGCCAAGACCCTATGAGGCAGCCTGACAGCACAACACCAAAAATACAACAGTTACATTTGGTATAAAGCCAGGCTTTTGAACATGGGAAATCAATGGGAATTCACCTTTTGGTGCAGTTTAACCCTTTCATACAGGAGCTTTAGCTCCATTGTTGACCTTTCAACTTCTATAACTCCTCAACCATTGATACAGTTAACCCTTGTGCTATCTTGTAGGGTCCAAGTCCAAGATAGCAAGATGACCCCACTCCCAACGTTAACATGCCTCCAAGGCAACATTGGGAGTGGGGTCATCAGGACCCCACAAGACAGTGCTCTGATCCTTTTTTCTTCAATGATTTTTGATCTTCACTGGTGTCCATGGATTACATGAAATCCTCTCCACCTTTATCAACCGTTGTCCTGGTAGGGATAACACGTCAATGTAGGGTTGGGGTCATCTGGACCCCACAAGATAGCACAAGGGTTAATGTATTTCCTGCGTGTTCTGAAGTGCAGAAAAGCGTCCTCATAACACTTTACAAGCTTACGTGATCACTGTAAATCAGTTGATTCTGACGCAAAGAAAAGCAGCCTTGCACCGTTATGCAACACCTTACGTTCATAATGTGTCAGGGAACTATGGTATGTCAAAGGGCATCTGTTTTTTAGGTGTCACTGGCACCATCTCCCGTGTTAAAAGTTTAAATTTGGTATAAAGACAGACTTTTTAACATAGGAGTCTATGGGAAACCACTCTTTGGTGGCGGTTTAAGGAGCTGCAATATTGAATACTTCAAAGTTTACTTTAAATTCAGGTGCATCATATAGTATCACTTTACCAGATAAATGTGTCCAATATCACAATATGTATTGAAAAGAGAAAAAAGAAAGAAAAGATGGAGTGTTAAGAACATGGACCGTATAAGAGGAAATACAGATGACTGTATAATTGGACTGAGCAACCCCTCCCCTCTCACGTTCCAAACAGGAAGTACCCAGTGGTCCCAAAAAGAAATCCCATTGACTTCTATTGAAAAATAAACGGCTATTATTCAGTCATTGTAATGGTCAGAATAACCATTCTTGCTCTGCTACCTTTCTTTTTTTTTGCATGTTTTTACTGACATTATTGTTGAAGTGAAAGTGACAGATTTCAATTGGTAGGGGTGTGGTCTTCTAACTTGCTCACTCCTTATTGGCCAGAGTGGTTGCCATAGAAAAGATGACTCAGACTGACTGATTTCTGGTTCCAACATGGTCATATCGCCAATAAATGACGACTGAATTGACTTCATTTCATTGGAACTGGAAGTGAGCAATTTACAGCCAATGCTTAAGAAGGAGCTCCAAGAATCTCAAAACTGGGTTTGCATGATATAAATGACCTAATTCTGTTGTTGCAATCCTGCATATGTAAATTTCTATCAGTTAAAGAACTGACCTTTTATGAGAGCCATTTATTATGTCCAGTCTTTTCTTTACTTAAAAAAAAAGAATTTAATTAAATCTTGGCCCTTAATTATAAAATATATAAAACATAATAAAATCTGAATAAATCATAAACCAGATTAAAAAAAGAAGTCTGCTTGTTTGATCGCATTTATTAACATTGGGACATAAAAATGTCAATATTTAAATAATGCAGAGTCCATTTAAAAAAAACGTCCAAAAATGTTTGTTTTCAAACCATCAGCATCTAAATGACAACCTCCTGCAGAAAAGGATCCATGCCACATTTAACATATATTTATTGTCGCTGGAAGAGTTAGCGACTCATTGAATCAAGCAGCCAGGGGCGAGGAGAAACGCCGGCAAAAGCCCTGAACACCCATTCTGGCCCTTTAATTACCGGCTGAGCTGGGAGACGAAGGATCCCACCCACGCTTTATCTCTCCTGGTCAAATTGACCTAATTATGAATTATGTATGAAACAATAGCGGACTATTGCCGCTTTGTCCAGGTGCTATCTAACTTGACTGGATCTCATATCTCTGGAGAGGGCAGAAATGAAGGGGTTGGAAATGTCAAAAGCCCCCGGAGAATGCAGAACATTGTGACTCAGAGTGGCTGTGTGCTGCATAAATATGGCAGGAATGAGAAGGCAGGAAATTCTTCAGCCCAAGGTCTAGCCCTCTTTGTATGTCCAAATGTGTATTTTTTTAGGGGGCGGGGGGGGGGGGGGTTGAGTGGCACACAGGACCTGAGCTTCATGTTTTGTCTTGACTTTACTGAACAATTTAGCAGAGTTCCATTCATAATGACAGATATGGTTTATGCAACTACTAAAAATACTTTAAGGCTGACATTTTTATTAAAATTTTAAAGAAGCCTTTATTTTAAATGACATTTAAATTAAATAATAAAGAAAAAGTGTGAAATATTTGAAGATAAATCTGTAAATAGAAAGAAACAATAGTAGGTTGGAGTTTAGTCAACATTTTCTACCTTAAAAACAGTTTATTTAATTGTGGAAACTTTTTAAATAAAAATATTCATGATTTTGGCACCAAGGTTATATTCTTTATCTTCAAAATTACCATTTTTAAAGCACAAGTGACTAGAAAGTTGAGGAAATTAATTGCAGTTTGCTTTATTGTTCTGATTTTGTGATTTATGAATGGATGAGTTTTCTGTGGGAGAACAGTTCTGGTCTTTACTCTCAGAAGTCAGAATTTCTTTGAGTTATTGATAAATATCTGATTCAGGCAAAACTGAGACAATTACTTGTTCTTTTTTTTTTCTTTGGCATTTAAAATGGAAAAACAAGCAAAAACAAATGTAATCATTTAGTAATAAGAAATGTGATTGATCCATCTTTGGAAACAATAACTTGAATTAGCTTTTTTCTTTTAATCTCTTTTTAATCTGTTTTATTGTTTGGGAAGAATTATGAACCAATCCTAATTCTAATATCTCAGCCTCATTAAGGTTCTTCCCTGCTTTCTTATGCTTCATTCTTCAAGTCCCACCAATAGTTTAAAGTGGGGCTTCTGAAGCTTTTCTGAAGTAAATATTGTTGTGTTTAAGACCCACTCCAATGAAAATCTTGTTTTTGGTGCTTTTAACATTTTCTTGTGGCTTTTTTCTCATGATGGAGGACATATGTAAACACATTTTAACTTTAAATGGCATTTCTTAAATTTCTTTATTTTTATTAAAATCATTGTGAATCATTGTGGGCGTTGGAAAAAGCTTGTAGCAGAGATGGTGCTAGAATCGGCATACCATAAGCTCCCTGCTCCACTCCATTCCGAAGCATCCACTTGTAGACAAATGGATCTATTTGTGTCTTCAATTTCTTCGTCTGAGCTCGTATGTCAATCAAGATCCAATATTGCCCGTCATTTTTGTTGCACAGCTAATGTTAGGTTGGGGTTACAAGGGACTGTAATCTAAGGGATGATGGGACATTGGGACGGGCTTCCTCAGCGCCACAACTCAGCTTTTAAAAAGATATATTTTTACAAATACTTCAAAAGGGATTAAAAGAGTCGGGTTAGAGTTTCAACGCTGTGTTTGAGAGCATGTGTTTTCTTGCAGTGCTGCATGTTAGCAGACAACTACACCCTCTCAAGGTCTACTATAGGGATTTATGGTGAACATGTCCTCATATTTTTAAGGAACCATCCCCACAAAGTGAGGGCTGCCACACCGGAGCTAGGGCAGTCAAGGTGAAGGGAGATATCCATCTCGTCTGGTTCTGATGTGCAGTTGCTGATGCAAGGAAGAAAAGAGCTTCATTTTCCTCCCCATGGCCACCGGCTGCACAGAGAAACAGAAGACCCTTTGAAGCAAATGATTACAGCCCAGCAGGAAGTGGCGCCGCTTACCGTCACTGCTTCCAACAAATGCTTCAGAATGGGAGATGGAGGAGGTGGAAGGAGAGGGAAGCAGAAGTCTCCTGTGACCCTCTAAATTGGTCAAATTGACTCCCCAGTTTTGCCAGTGTAGGAGGCAGCCATTTTGACTTGGGGCCAAAAAGTTAATGAGAAGCGAGGAGGAAGACATGTTGGATCCCAGTGTGAGACCGGCCAGTTTTCCAGAACCGCTTAAAGACGAGGAACACGGCTTTTAACCACCTAATACAATTGTTTTTCTCAAATAAGAAAGGAAAATAAGAGCTCTCTGTGAGCTCTCCAACTTTCATCTGACTGGACTAAGAGTTCCCGGGAGTCTTTCTTGTTCCTCATGAAGTTTTTTCAGCTATCGCGAGCTGAAATACTGAACTTGTCAGAAGCTATAAATACGTGTGACTGTCAGACAAAAAGGCTCCCTTTGGGAGAGCTACCCAAAAGGCCATTTGTTAAAAAAGACAACAGAGCTGCATTTACAGGAATTACATTTTTGTCATTTAATAAGCTCAGCAATTTAGCTTCATTTCAGATTATTCATATAATAAATCCTGACATGCTCTAATCTGCTGGTAAAGGAAGAAATAAAGGGCAATCTATTCGAGGAATATAGTTCCCAAACAGCTGAACACGAGCTTTGTGATTTAACACCTTTTATTTTTGCTGGAAATTTAACAACCCACTCTGATAAAAATGATTATTGTTGGGGTTTTTAACATGGTTTTGTGGCATTCTTCTGATGATGGAGGACGTGTATAAAGAAAATTAAGCTTAAAGTTCATTTCTGAGTATTTTGTTAGCCACATTAGCACAAAGTGCAACTCCCATTGACAGTAAATCCTCCCACCTCCCAAGTACCCACTGGCTCCAAAAAGCTAAAATCTAATACACATATCGCGGAAAAATGGCGACTGGATTGACTGACTGGAACCGGAAGCAAGGCATGTTCTATGGGTGACTTAACACGCGATTTGTCCAGTTATATATTATACAGTCAGTGGTAAATCCCAACATTGCTAGCGACACTTGTTGTTGTTAGTGAAATGTTAAAAAAAACACAGTTTGACACCGCTGCATGTTAGCTAGGTTAGCATAGTCAGCAACCTTGTTTGTAACTCGTACAAAAAAACTTTTTTTTGACACTAAAATCAGAAGACACGGTGTCATTTGGGGAAAAAAACATGGCTTTATGGCAGAAATACATAATTATTAATTAAAAGACTACTAGGGACGCTTTTAAAATAGCTCAAAAGAAGATCAGAGTGAGTCTTTATGGCTTTCCTATTAAATTGCTTTCAGACAAGTTCTCAGAAATGAACATTTAATGCAGCTCTTGTGCTAAAATACTGTGTTTAGCCTCAATGCTGGAGATTTAGAAGGACTGCGCTCAGATATTAATGCTTTTTGTCTGTCTTTAAGCCTCAATATGTACAAGTTAAATCTGGAGCCTTCGACTCTCCCTGACTGTCTTTGGGCTGGACCTTTTGCACATTCGCTGCACTTCAAAAAGCTAAGCGCCACATCTCTTTGTCCGGATCGATCCGTTCCAGCAAAGCCATTCTGCTGGATGGCAAACATCCAAAGTGAAATTAAGGGAAACATCTGTTGCCAAAATGTCCAGCCACTTTTTTTTTTATATATATTTTTTTTATTTTTGTCAAAACTCTGTTGCGGAATGCCACATATGTTCATCCTTAAAACAATCAGGCCCACGTTTACAAAATTAGGTTTAAAATGATTGTAAACACAGTCAACCGTATTTTCTGTGGCACATGCTTGATCACAGACGGTGTAGTAAAATCTTGTCTTGGTACAATCCACATTTCCTATACTGTGTTTTTTTACATGTTGCAAAAAAGATTCAGAGTTACAGGTGTTTTTTTGTGCGCATTATTTATGACAGAAGTTGGAAAATAGACCATTCATTGAAGGTGTGCCCCTATGGTGTGGAAAATACATAAAATAAAATAAAATAAAATTACAGAAAAAACTGTTTTTACTTGGCAAAGTTACTAACCTAACTTTGTTCTTTTATCTTTAGGATTTAATAAGTCTGTTAAGACTCAATTTTAAGAATTATGAGACTTCTTTTTTTGCGGAGACAACTGGAACTCTGTATTAAAGACGGATGGAGGGGAAGCAGCTGCGTGTTTGTTCATGTCCACATTACACCTGTGCTGGTCTCCGCTGCACTGGCTTCCTTCCAGCTACAGGATTCCCTTTAAGTTTTTATTGATCGTTTTTTAAATGCTTAAACGGTGCAGGACCCCTGTTTATCTCTTCCAGAACTTTGAGGTCAACTAATCAGCTGCTATTAAAGGAACTCTTTAAAAAACTGAAAGGGACACAGGGGTTTTTACTGCAGCTCCTTCTTAGCTTCTAGCAGTCAAAATGGACCGTTTGGACACAAGATTCTTGAATTTGCTTTATTTTCAATTATAATTGTTCTAACTGGTAAATTTTAATCATTTTCTTTTAACAACTTTATTTTTTACTTTAAACATGATCATCAATCATGCATTTGATTGTGTTTTGTGTTTTAAATGGCTCTTTAGATTAGTTTAGCTTAGATGCATGTAACTATATGAGATGGTTACATGGAAAAGTAATTTTAAATCATCTAAACATGTTTAGAAACGTAATTATAATATATAATGCATAGTTCTACATATTAGCCCCTGGTTTAAGTCCTGGTTGGGTCTTTTCTGTGTGGAGTTTACATAAAGTTATACACGTATATGACTAAATTGTCCCTTGGCTGTGAATTAGCAACTTAAGTGGGTTCAGACAGCTAATAAATGAATGCATGACTTTTGTGGATTGACCATTGACTGTATATAACAACTGGTCTAAGTGACCAGGAATTACCCGCTGGCTCCAAGAAGCCAAAATCCTAAAAACTTTTATATCAAGAAAAAAAATGTATCAGTCATATTACTCAGAATAACTATTCTTGCTCTGCTACCTTTTTTTTAACATGTACTTGATAATCCTTTTTCTTTATTTATTTTTTTTGCTTCAGTTTCTTCCATTTTTTTTCCAAGTTATCCAAGTTACAAACTGGCCAATCGGATCCCTCAGTAAAAGTGTGTGGTCTCACGGTGAACAGATTTCATTGACAGATTCTATTGAGTTCACTTTCAAATGGGTGTGGTTCTCCAACATGCTCACTCCTAATTGGTGAGAGTCGTTAGCATAAAAACGTTGACTCAAGCCAATGGAGCGATCACTGCCTTTTGGTGTTGATTAGCTCAAACATGGCCGTGATTGTTGGCCCGTCTCTCGTCTACCTCATCTCTGGCTCGTCTCTGCTCCTGCTCCTACACTTGGTTGTGGACCCTAAGAAGCGTATGAAGCTCATCAGCTGGACTAGTCAAACATGTAGTTGTAGAGTTAGATAAGCTAATTCTCTGTGAGAGTTCTGGTACAGAACCTGTCCAGCTTGGGGGAGGATCCCGCCTTCATGTGGTTTCCTCTTTTTTTTCCTCCATTTTTTTAGGAGTTTTTCCTTACCGAGAACGAGGGTCTAAGGGCAGGGATGCCCAGTTTAGCCAAGTCTGTTTAGTTTAGTTTAGCCAATACTTTTTTAATTATATGACTTTATGTTCCTTATGATTTCATGTTTACTAGAAAGCCCATTGAGCCAACTATTGTTGTAATATTGGACCATATAAAGAAAATTGAATTGAATTGAATTGAATTGAATTGACTTCGTACCGTTGCCGGCAGAAGTAAGTCATGTTCTATGAGTTACGTCACACTCACTCGGTCCAGTTCCTATATACAGTCAATACGTTTGACAAAGCCCCCGCTCTCTAGCAAACTGTAAGGTATCACATGCAGTTCCTCAAATGGCCACTGGAGGCTAATTTCAAAAGGGAGCAATAATTTAAAAAGTCTAACGTAACACCAAAAAATAAACACATCTAAAATCTGGTTTGAAAAGTCTTTTCAATGATTATATCTACATATAAAGTGGATGTTTTTGTTCAACAATGTTGCAGTTGTGGATTTAATATTTGTTTTCAGTTGTGTTAAGAATGTTAATGACAGATTAAGCCCTGCATATAATATGAGATGGCATGTTTTTGAGCTTACGGGAAAACGTGCAATGTGTATGTATGAGTGTGTTTGTTTGTGGGTGCATTCGCAGACTAAGGAGGTTTTCATCGAAGCTTAACTGTGGCAGACTCGTCTCTGTTCTGTTTACAGATCAATACAATTGTAACAAACAACTGATCTAACTCCGGGGGGCAGTTAGAACACATACACACACACACACACTTACACACAGTTGTGACAGACACAGGCTGTCTGTGACGGTGCAGGATATTAGTCCTATTAAGAGTGTCTGGATTTGAAGTGACTCATCCCCAAGTCAGTGTGTGCTTGCAAGGTGGGAGGTTAGAGGGGCTTAACATGAGAGCACATACCCCCCCCCTTTCCCACCACCAACACCCACCCGTCTATTTGTTCTACGCTCGGTTCCTCTCTCTTTATTTTCCTGCCTAAAATTTCATGCCCGTTTTTGTGTTTCGCACTGCTTGTCATTTTGCATTTTCTCATGTGACAGCCCAGAAACTCTGCAGGCTCCACTCAGCGTTCATCACTGTTGAAATGTGTACGAGAACACATGGAAAAAGCCATGCAGAATGCACTTTTTTTGTAAACGTGCGTAAGCGTCACGGCACAATGCATTTTGCTGTCATGTTAAAACTTGTGGTTGTTTTGTCTAACCAGTCGACCCGTGGTCACACCTTTTTTGGCACTGCTAAAATCTTGTTAGATATAAGCTACTAACTATACATAATAGCTAGTTGACAAATCATTGATAAATTATTAAATAAGCAAAAAATTACTTGTAAACTAACAGTTGAGCATTTGTTAGGGAACAAGTGTTGCCTTTTTTCAATTCAGCAAAGTAGTCATTTAAAAAAAAGGAATAACAATAAATAAGTTATTTTTACCATAAAGTTTTGACAATTAGCTAAACTTTCTCTCACCAGAAATGTTTTAGAGATTTCAATGGAAGTAGCCATTTTGAAATGAGCAAGAAAAGCCCCTCTACTGCCCCCAGTGGAAGGATGACGAACTACAGGACAGAAAGCAAAGTTCTAAATAATGGGTTATTAAGGAAGGTTTGGATCAGGCTAATGAGATAGGGGCTCTCAGAAATGTCTGTATCAAATATGATACAAATGGTCACATAGGGTATCTTGAACTTGCTCCACTCATTTGCTGTTTTAACTTCACTGATATTAGTAGATGGGTAACAAACTATTAACAACTGATCTGTAAAGTGTACATTAATGTACTACAGAGGCATCCATTATTAGCTGATGTGTTTAGACGTTACTCTAAAATTGGAACTGTTCATCGTTTACTAACAGTTGAGATTTAGAAATAGTTGCAACGTTTAAATAACGACTCATCAACATATATAAACTGATACTCACAGATTGTCCGTGATCTATTCATAATTGTACAGTTATATTGCATTTACACAAATAACTTGCCAGCTAACAGAATAGTCATCTATTGGCTATCTATGATTTGTTAAATAGCTTTAACAGATAGTTAATATAAAGTGTTGCCCCTTTTTTTTTTTTAGTTTCACAACAATCGTTAAACAATAATGCTCTTTTGATTTCCGTCGGTTTTCGTTTCACTATCCACGCTCGTATCCTTTGGTCCTCCTAACAGAGAACCTCATGCATTCATTACAAACTCATGTATCAATCAAGTATTTCCCTTTGACATTCCAGTGCCACAATTATAGATCAATACGGTGAGTTAAAAAAAATCAATCAACCAGAACTGCTAAATGTAAGTTATTCCACTTTCTTGTTTTCCCCGCAGATGCAGGTTGGTGTCATGACGACATAAAAAGATTGACCGCTTTAATTAGCAGGTAGGCTCTCTGCAGCCGATCAATGAAGTTTTAAAGAAATGATGGTTCTCATCATACATATTATTACTAACTCTGATTCTCCTTTAAAGTAGAACGTGTGTCTGTGCTTAAGAAGAAACCGGGTTGTGTTTCACAGACCAAGTAATTTAAAAGCTAGCTCAAAATTTCTATTGGTCCATATCATAAAATTAATCATATAAGGCCCTCAAAACTTTTTAAGAATTACAATTTCTTAAATGTGATTACATTATAAGCCATTGTAAACCTGTGGCAGCAACCTGTGGCTACTTGACCTTCAGAGCCTTAAGGGCCAACAAGACGAAGAGATTAATTTGTTTTTGTGATCAAAACCACAATGGTTTGTATTCATTAATAAGATAACTATTTGTGTTATTATAATATTCAAATTGTTTAAATTTAGTAGTTTACACTGAGCATTTAATTATGAATAATAATACAATTTGAACCCAGATGTTAGGTTGACAAAAAATTTTTTTACCCCCAGATGGACTTTTTCTTAATTTATCTCCGCTCTTTAAATATGAAATTCCCAGTAATTTTGTTAAAAGCTTATTTAGATGTTTTCTGTTCTGTGTGAAGAAACAAAGTGTCCATCCAAGACTGGGTAAAACAAACAACTCGTGTATTAAGAACATCTGTGTTTTTACATTTTAATATTTCTAGCCAAATTATTTTTCCAAGTTATTTCATTTTCTTCTCCAAAGTCCAAGTTTTTAGAGTAAGTAAGTGGAAAATTTTGGAGTCTTTATACAGCATAATGATAGGATTCATGTTGCCTTTGTGATGTTAATGTCATTCCAAATGTTTTAAAAAAAAACATTTACCAAAGTTAACTGCAAGTTTTGTCCTCAATTTTGTCCACAACTCCACCTGTAATAAATTATTTCATATATTGCAGGTGGAATTGGTCGCATTTGGTCACGCATCAAAATTTACCTAACCAATTAAATATGCTAACATACCGGTAGTTAATATAAATAAAGTTAAGCACCAAATACAAAAGGGGTTTATACAAATATAAACCTGTGTCACAAGATTTTCAACCACCGATTGTAACAGTAAAATCTGTCAAGCACAAGAGGCCTTTCGTACTTATCTATTTGCTCATCTATTGGACAGGACAAGTGAAGAAAAAAAGAGTGGACTTAAACAAAAATGTGAACTCCAGTTGGATAAGTCATTAAATAAAAGCTGTTAATGCATGAAGTTCCTATTCTACCCTAAAGTAAGCGTGTGTGTTTAACCACTTGTATTTTTTTTTTTATTTCTATCCTGAAAACATTGTATTTAAAGTGCAATCAAGTTTGAAATGTTCCTCCGCTGTGCAGTGAGAGTCCTGAAAATGCTTTTTTCAGCAGGCAAACTAAGAGACAAGCAAATGAGAGTGGAAAAATTTGATTTGGGATATTTTCACTGACACCTTCAGTGGAGAAACCAGCAAAGCTTTCAGTGAACATTCGTGTCCGAAAACAAGAACTAACACACATGTGTATGACCGCTAACCAAAGTTAGACCTCAGAGAGGATAAGCAGCGCTGTAGGCTTGGAGACACATGGTTCCACAGACTGTAAGACTCTCAAACCCAAGTAAGGAAAACTTTTCCCAGACGTTGATTTGTGTTTAAAATTTATTTCTTCTGGTTTGTGAGCTGTTTGCTCAAACCTTTACAGTCCCATTCCGATCGTCCTTTGATCTGTTGTTAAAGAAACTGTTTCCTTTTATTGATCATTTTGCTGGTTTTAGCCTAAATCTAAAAACCTGTGTCGTTTTCTATGACATAGTTTCTGCAGAGCAGCAGGAATTCACCCCTGAGTTGTGAGCGGGGTACGCCCGTCTCCACTTCCCATCATCCATCTACATTGTCATCTGCTCTTAATTCACAACGATTTGTATAAAAAAAACACGTAGAATTGCAATTTTAAGATTAATTGCCTTTGTTAAAAACACCAAAAGCTTAATTTCCATCAAAGCATATCTTTAAAGATGAACTCTTTATTCCAGGTTTTTGGCAAAATTTCTGCTTCAGACTAACCCAAACAGCAACAACTAACAAGCTAATCTATGAGTGCATTACCAAAATAGATAGTGAGCGAGCAACTGCAATTATGTCAATGATAAAATGTGCAGGTTTATTACTCATTCCAGATATACTGCATTGTGAGTCTGTCGTGTACACAGCTCTAATAAATCAAGAAAAGTCAATTAACTCTGCATGTTTTTATAATTTTGTTCGGAGTCTCATAGCAGTGAAGCACCTCTTACTGCAAAGCTGCAAAAATGTCATCACACTGACGCGTTTGCCATCTCCCCTCTGACTCCACTGTTTCTTTGACACTCCATCTGATTATCTGTCTTCAGAATGCATTGCACAGAGAAACTCACCATTGTCTCAGTTTAGCTGCATTAATTGCACACTCTTTATTGACACAGTGAAAAATTTATCCGGTTCAAATGATCGCATTTCATCATTCGGATCCTGCTCTACATTTCCCGATTCTTACAGAAATTCTTTATCTTGATGTTATCGTCTCAATGTAACAGTTTGGTTTTAACTGGGTTTAAAAAAGCGTCAATGAGCTGTCTGAGTGGTACACAGCAAGACTTTTCCCTCGTTTGGACCATTTTTAAAAAGTGTCTGTATTCTCATCAAACATTTCTTATGAAAGCTGAACTTCTTTGCATATATTCTCACATTTGTGAAGGAAGAAAAAAAAACAGAAAAAAGAATCACAGATCTGTGAGAGAGCTGGCATCAGAAAGCTCCGACTGCATCTGGGTAATAGACCCTCGCTGGGCTCGCTACACGGGCCACATTTAAGCGCCAGACAAGTGCTGGTCGGTCTCCCCGGGTGCAACACTTGCAGCCAATGCTCATACATGCAGGCACACACATACACACCGCAGCCAGACAGGCAAGCGGGCGCAAATCCGATTAACAGACAAAGACTGTAAATGGGCATAGCCAGACAAGTCGGACAAGTAGCCATGGCTATCCATTGCAATTCCCTTTAAAGCCTCGATATCTGCGGCCGCTCGGGATGAATGTGCACACTCTCAAAGGTCCACTTAAAAGATTACAGAACAGGTGCCAGGGAGCAGGTGATGTACACTTTCAGACCAGTAATAAATAGAATGATCATGTACATAAATAACATTACTTTACACACCCAATTTTACTGGACATGTTAAAAAAAAGTCAGTGGTATTGCAAGCAAATGCTAAAAAGTTTGTAGGTTAAGTTATTATTTACATTAAAAAAAAAAGTAATGAGGGGCAGTATTTCAGAAATCCACTTAAGGAATACTCTAGTACAGAAAAGTACTCATTTATTTTGGGACTGTTAGATTTAGGAAGAAAAGGTGACTGAAGAGGTTAAGACAGATTTTTAATTTGAAGTGTGTTTACTTACAATATTTCTCCCCCAAAAAGAAAAAAGTACAATAAACTAATATGAAATATGAAAAAAAATGATTAGCTTCAAGCCAAGTCTTGCAGCATGATATGACGATAAATTTAAACATGTTTATAGTGAGGAATTTCTTTTAAATACCAGTTTAATTTTCAAGTATATTTTATGTAAAATTGTTGATTGTTTTCGGTTTATAATGTTCAATTTTAACTTTGTCTTCTCTATTAAAGTTTTTTTTTTCTTTAGCAGAAACTCACTCTGTTTTAGTGTATTTTAGTAAACAAAGTTGTTTCTTACTCTTTAACCCTTGTGCTATCCTAGGCACTTTAACGTTGGGAGTTGGGTCATCTAGACCCACTAGACAGTGCTCTGCACCTTTTTTCTTCAATGATTTGTGATCTTCACTGGTGTCCATTACATGAAATCTTTCCACCTTTATCCACCTTTGTCATGGTAGGGAGAACACGTCAATGCAAGGGTGGGGTCATCTAAGATAGCACAAGGGTTATGAATAAATAAATGTTATGTCTTATGCTATTTAAGTTTCAGCAAATAGAAAAAAAAATAGAAAAATGATCATTTATCTCCTGCCGTCTGGCATATTGTATTTTATTTTTTAAATAAATGGAGGGATTAAAGGCATTTTGCATTCTTGCATCAACCACATGTTATTTTTATAAAAAAGACTGAAAAAAACTGAGAAAACTTTAATGTGAAATATATAAAAGAAATTTATGAATCAGTTTAAAATATATGTCCCCTCTGTAGATCGAGGTGGTATAACACTCACATTCTCTTGATGTCTTTGTGGATCAAACATCTTTTAAAAAGTCAGGCCCTTGAAAGCAGCTCTTTAAAAGATTGTTTAGCACTTAAAAAAAGCACATCCAGAGATAAAATGTTTAAAGTAAGACACCAAGACTAAAGATAAAAGGCACATGTAGAGAAATACTGTGACTGGTGTAGTTAGAAAAGTCACAGATCAAGGACTAAAGTTTGAAGTTCGAATATATTTTGAGACACATGAGATCCAGTTTTTTAGCTTTTCAGTTAAAAAAGCATCTCTATTGTTTTCTTTGTAGACTTTTTCTTTCATAAGCATCAATCAATCCGACTATGTGGAGTTACCTGTGGTTCATTCTATGATCTTCTTGTTTGGAAACTGGAGCTGATGCTGCTTCAGAAATGGAACTTTGCGACAAATTGGTCAAAAAATACACAAATCTTGGTGGAGTCTGTTCTAAATTCTCAGTTATTTTCAAAATTATGTCTTTATTGTTTGGTTTAACGAGTTCATGAAAAAGAAGGGGCTTTTATTAATTGACAATAAAAAGAAAAAAATATATATACATATATTTAAGGAAAATGATTTTTACAGTGTAAAAACAGAAAACAGTTTAGCCATTAGTCTTATTAATCAGCAGGATGAGTTTGTGTGCCTCTATGTTATCTTACATGGCCTACGGGTGTCTCACAAGGCTCTATTCTGGGAGTTATTTGGTTTCTATTTTCAAAATGTCCTAGAAATGTAAGTCAGAACCACCTCTTTCAGTTGCAGAACAATGATGATATTATCATTAAAGCTGCTAATAGCAGACAGGAAGATTTTCCATATCACTTTTGAACTCTGGAAAACATGACGGTGGATCTGAATAATTTAACATATGCAAGAAAAATAACTTTTTCATGCTCTTCATAACAGAAACTAAAAGTAATTGCCAAGGATTTTTCTGGGAGAAGTGGAGAAATTCGAGAAACCCTTAGTCACACCAGTTCCAAAAGACTCCTTTAACAACTCTTCACATCAGTTTGAAACCAATATAATTTTCCATCCTTCTGTTATCCCTTTTGGGGGTCACATGTATGCTGGAGCCGTAGGGCAAAGGTGAGGGTACACTCTAAATGGCAACACAGAGACATACAATCACTCACATTCACACCTAGTGACAACTCCGATTCATCACTTTATCTGCGATGTGTAATCTTTTTAGATTGTTGAAAGAAGCTAGTGTCTAAAGAAATCCCGTCCGTGATCAAAGGAGAACATGGAAACTCCGCGGAATTCAAACTAGGGCTTATTGCTGTAACAACTATGCCACTGAGCATCTTCTCATATTATGTGATACCATATCATGTTATGTTTTATTATATTCATAGAAACCCAAAATCTCAGAGACTTATGAGGATCTAATTAGAACATCTGATTTTTCTTTTTCTAGAGAAAGAAATCAAAGTTAAAAAGTCCCACAAGCTGTCACGCACCTACCTAGGTGTGTAAAATTTGTTCTCCGCATTTGACCCAACACAGCTTCTACATGCATGTTCAAAACTGCACCCCCACCCCCACAAAAATATAAAAAACGACTCAGAAAGTTAACAGGCATGCCTAAAAACAATGCACTGCTGTGAATATTTTTGGGTTGTACAGTGCACGGTGTTATTACATCTCATATATTTGCCTTTCTCCCACTCGTTATCATTGGGTTTTGTGTGTGAGGGTGACAATAAAACTACATGTTGACCAGCCATCACTTTCAAGCCTCAAACCTTTTTTACCGCTCAAGTTATAATTAAGCAACAATGTCTGCCCTGTCATTTTCAGTATTATGAAAAGAAAGCAGCAAAGAAAGCCTTCACTATTATTCTAAAGCCAAACAAACCACAAGAAGGATGATCTGGTGTTAGTCAAAGACGACGGGGAAACACTTCACACATTTGTTGTGTCACTTCTTTATGAATGACCTGCATTCCAAAAAAGGATGCACTCTCAATTCTAAACATAGCAGTGACTGTACAAAATTTGTACAGCAAACAAATGTAACCTACTTTTACTACTCCTTGCGCACCCGTTGTGCGGTCAGTGCTTGCAGCCTGACCGTTAGAAATTAGGAAATTGTAGGAGTGTAGTTTGTGTGGGTGTCCTACAGGATTTCCATGGGCACCCGGTCAGTAAGGAGCTAGTATTCGCAGAGTCCGGCGCATAGCCACCATGCAACAGTATCCCTCATACGTCATAAGTGTGGACTCATGAAGTATAGGGGATACAAGACCTTTTTTTCTTGTAAATTTACAACTTTTTCTCGCAGAGTTACAAGATTAAAAGTTGTAAATTTGCGACTTTTTTCTCGTAATTTAACAGCTTTGACGTTTTTCTCGTAAATTTATGACTTTTGCTCTCTTAGATTTACGAGATTTAAAGTCATTAATGTGCAATTTGTTTCTCGTAATTTAACAGCTATGACTTTTTTCTCATAAATTTATGACTTTTGTTTCTCGTAGATTTACGAGATTTAAGTTGTAAATGTTCAACTTTTTTCTCGTATATTTACGTGATTTAAAGTTGTAAATTTGTGACTTCTTTTGCTTATTTTAACAGTTATGACTTTTTTCTCGTAAATGTATGACTTTGCTCTCGTAGATTTACAAGATTTAAAGTCGTAAATTTGCAACTTTTTTTCTCGTAGATTTATGAGATTTAAAGTTGTAAATTTGCAACTTTTTTCTCGCAGATTTATGAGATTTAAAGACGTAAATTTGCAACTTTTTTTCATAGATTTACAAGATTTATAGTGGTTAATGTGCAACTATTTTGTTGTAATTTACCAACTATGACCTTTTTCTCGTGAATTTATGGCTTTTGTTCTCGTAGATTTACGAGATTTTAAGTTGTAAATTTGCAACTTTTTTCTCGCAGATTTATGAGATTTAAAGACGTAAATTTGCAACTTTTTTTCATAGATTTACAAGATTTATAGTCGTAAATGTGCAACTATTTTGTCGTAATTTAACAGTTGTGACTTCTTTCTCGTAAATTTACGACTTTAATGTCTTAATTTAAAAAAGAAAAACTCTTTGTAAACTGGCCCTAAAACTCAGTCGTACCCAACCTTGTTAGTAACACGCAAAAATAGAAACAATTAACACAGCTACACATTAGCTTCATTAGCGTATTCACAAGAAAAAACAACCTTGTTTGCGGCACATAAAAAACAGATACACTCAAACAAACGTTACTGTGACTATGCTAACTCCCAACCTTGTTAGCAATACGTAAAAAAAGCCTCAGTCTGACACAGTTACATAATAAACAGGTTAGCATATTCACAATTACACTTGAACTCTTTAAAAAAAAACGACTGACATTTTGACAGAGCACCGTGTTCCTCTGAAAAATCTCTTCGACATCAGTAAACACAAGAAATAATCCATGTATAAGGCATTCCAGATTATGAGAAAAAAAGGGGGTTTAGGTGTGAAAAATACAGCAAGAAATAAAATTAAGGGGGTCAGCCTATGGAAAAGAACTAAAGGCATAGTGCAAAGCCACAGGATGTTTAATGGCAAACTATATAATAATCAGGTCTAATCAAGTTAGCCACTTTAACTCAGTCCATGGGCAGCTGGTTGATGATGTGGAAGAAGTGCTTTTTTGGAACCCATCGCCTTCCATACTGTTTTGCTGCCATTTTAAATCCCCCCCCCCTCTTTAATGCGGCCCTGTGGCAGCACTGAAGAGCTAAATGCATGCAGCAGTTAATTAGACTGCTGAATGAATCCGTTTTAGCCCGTCTTCCTGCTCTTTGTTGGTCCACCCCTCAAATTGAAATGACAATTAGAAAAGAAGCAGATGAGTAATTAGTTTGAGACAGACAGAATCCCCGCTCGCTTAACAGAATCAAAGAAGAGAAAAGATGATGGATTGTGCGCATCTGTTTATGTGAGTTACTAGTGGAGGGGGTGAAACAGAGAATGTGACTGGGTCTTTAATCGCGTTACAATGTCCTGAGGGACCGGCTAAGTACATTACCAGCACAGTGTCAGGAGTGCTGCTTTCACATTTGGGCTGGTGTGGAATGTGGAGATTGTGGTCTTTGGGCAAACAGCTGAGATGAAGCTCAGGACCAAACCTAATCAGAAGTTCATAATGACAGATGAAGTTTTCTTCTACTTGGTACAACAAATCAGACGTCTCTAAACACCCAACACGCTCTTTTGACTGCTGCTTTTGACATAATAGAACTACTTTAACTGGAAAAAAAGACTAAAATGACCAAGATGGGGATGTGTTTGCATCATAGAACCTAAAACATCCATCTAACCATTTTCTAAACCTGCTTAATCTCTTTTGGGGGTCATAGGGTTGCTGGAGCCTATCGTCACAGGCCTTTGACTGGACAGAGAATATATACAAACCTAAGGACAATGTAGAGTCACTACCTGACCCATGAAGCATGGACTGTGGTAGGCAGAGAAAACCCACACATGTAAGAGGAGAATATGCAAACTCCACACAGAAAGGTCGGGATTTGAAACACAGCCTTTTCATGGCAAGGTTGGTGAGCACTACACCCTCATGGAGCCTAAATTTACAATTGCATCTAAAAGTCTACAGTTTAAAAACCCACTCCAATGAAAAATGTGTTTCTTGTTGTTTTCAACATGTTCTTGCAGCATTTTTCCCATGATGGAGGGCATATATTGAGAAAATTAGGCTTAAAACTTCATTTCCGAGCATTTCTTTTTTCAGACGGAAATATGCTGTTTAAAAAAGATTGTGTTTGTGGTGTAGAAAATACGCTGGGCGGGCCACAAGCTTCTTGCTCCACCCCATTCTAATTCAAGCATTTGGCATCTGGCTCTAAACCGTAAGGTTGGATAGATCCTTTAAGCTAGCGTGAGAGCATGTAAATACCCCTTCCAAATAAGCAGCTGAACTCATTTTTGTCCACTTTTATTCTTGGGCTACTCCAGAGACAGCATTTTTTTTTTCAATTCTGCTCACATTTAAACAGATTTTACTGAACTTCTTTTATATGAAAGCTACAAATTGTGTGCAAAAATACATTTGGAGCCTGATACCCCTACAAACAGCCTTCCGTACCTCTTTTTTTACTTATCAGTCAGAGTGTACCACCTTTCACTAAATGTTAGCCAGCGCTAAACAAAAACCTGGTGAGGGTAATGCTATCCTGGTTCCCGAAATGCAGCATCATGTGAGAAAACCTTGATACGTTTGGTTTTTGTTTAGCTAAGAATCAATAATGGCTACAACTCCACCACAACAGACTAGGTAGAAACAAGAGCAAACAGCAGCAAAGGACTGAAGGGAATCTGATGCACCACATGACTGCTGGAACCCTGCCTGCCGAGTTCAAGAGCAAAACAAGCCCGTTTTTGAACTGCGATTTTTTAGCGCACATCAAGGAGCCTGACTCTAATGCGACCTGTTGTAAAGCCAGTCACCTGCAAGACCGCAGCTGACAAGCACGGGAAAAATGTACAAAAAAAGGATCTGACAGGTGTTGAAATAACACACACACACACACACCTGATGCTGGTCATGCTTCCAGTCTCAGAGCCAAGCTTGCATCTCTCCAGCTGACTGGCAACAATCTGTCGTTCAGCTTCCAGCTCCCTGGTCAGACGTTCAAACTGCAGCTCCTGCAGAGAGAGGGAGAGAATGTGTCACAACATGTGTCAATTTATTTACTGTCACATTTACAGTCGTCGTGAACATCAATTTGGCTTTGCCGGCACCGACATGGTTAGAACTGATGGGATGTAGACTTTGCAATCTGTAGTGGGAGAACAGGCCAAACAGAGGGGACGTGGTTTCAGAGTGCCAGAAAAACCTTCTAAAGAGCTATTTTTAGTTAGAATAGTGTCTAGGAGACAGCAAGTTTACTACCTGTATTTCATTTATAAAAATGTATATTAGGCAAACTTGATGATCCTCTTTTGTGTTTGAAATGTGCAGATCTGTGTGCAAATGAAGTCTCTTTAATGACAATTTAAAACTTTAATGGCAATGCATGAAGGTTTAGGTGATGTCCAACAAGTTGATGGCAAAGAAAAAATAAATAAAAAATGCTGTTAGCCAAGGATGGTATGAAGGTAAAAATGTGTCAAAAGGAACAAGCTTGTAGATCTTAAGTGAGAACTTGTAAAATAGAATGTGAGAACTAAAAATCTGCATCTGTGTGTAAAAATCTTGTGATAAAAAAAAAACGAGTGTACACGTAAAATAAATGTCAAGTCAAAGAAGAAGATAGTTTCACACAAATTAGATTTATGCACTGAAGACCCCCCCCCCCCCCCCCCCCCGTTCCAGTGTCGGACATCGGACAAGGATCAATTTTGACACAAATATCTCGCAAGGAATATGTCAAACGTCCGAGCGCAGTTGTGGTGTGCTATAATTTGTAGCAGCAGATTTGCGTAGTTGTATCCGCTGATTTGAGGTTGTAACTCTAAATGAACACATGCAAACAGTAATTTGTCGGATGGGATATTATTTGTCGAAACATAAATCTACACACTTGTAGAAATTGTTTTGTGTCCACGTTTCAATCTCATTTAAGTGAAACTATCATCTTCTTTGACTTGACATTTATCTTTTGTGTACACTAGTTTACTTTACAGCACACGATTTTAACACAGATGCAGATTTTTGTTGCGCAAAGTCATACAAGTTCTCACATCAAATCTACAAGCTCGTCCATTTTGGAATATTATTACCTTCATAGGATGTCCCTTGATTGACATGCAGACAGCCAACTGAATATCTTCTGATACATACGTCACTGCACATGCGTATTCCCACTAAACTGAGCGCTACACTTTGCCAGCAGTTTGGGGATGTGTTAAAATTTGTTCACTACTCAATACTTATTGCACTACATAGAGCATTCCGCTGTCCAAATGTACAATTCCAAAACTGAGAGTCCAGGAAATTTCCCAGGAGTCTCTGCGAAAAACCAGTGTCCATCTATGCTCCCTAAATTTGCCGATATAGACCACAATGCATTGTCCTTCAACAATTTTTTTTAATCCTGGAAACAGATGTTTTAATTTTTCTTTTCTAAACCATTTACATTTTTAGAACACAGTGGATTCATTTATAGTCTTTGAAAAATATTCAAATTTATTAGGTTTTTACTTTGGGAAATTGGAGAAGTCATGTTTGCTGTTTAAAAAAAAAAGAATTTGAGCATTGTGTCAGAATTACTTTTCAAATCCAGGGTACTTGATAGTCCCACACTATATCGATTTTTATTGAGTGGGAAGGTAATTCGGACACAGCATTCTTCTTCCTCCTAAACCTCAGAAAGGTTTAGCTGATGTAGCTGCTAATGTGTCGACTGTTTCGAGGTTAGTCACTCAAAAAGAACCTTGAACAGAACGCACAGCGTGTGCTGCAGCACTGTTGACATGACAACTATGAACACACAGGTTCAATTCAACAGAAAAAATGACAGGAAGCCTCCTCGGTCCCGTCGAGGCCTGACCAGAGCTCTTCTAGGGCCGGCGTCTGGGGGTGGGGGCCTGGGCTTGCTCCGGGGGGGGGGTGACGCTTTCTGGCTCCTCTCTCTCTGTGTGTGGTGGGTGGTGCAAGGGCCTGGGGTGTCGGCGCCTCCGGGGGTGGGCCCCTGGGCTGGGTGGCCCTGGCCCCTTTGCTGGGGGTGGGCTGGGGGACGGCTGTTTGACCACCGGGGGACAGTCTACCAGCTGTCCCCAACTTACCCCCTTCCTTATATAACCTCATATTAGGGTGAGGGGGTGGGGGGTCTAGCCTGCGATGCGCCTTGGGGGGGGCTACTTGGGAGTGGCCCCCCTCCTATGATTGCCGTATGGAGTGGGCCCCCCCTCTTTCGGTTTTATTTGCACCTTAGACATGTAGGGTCCTTGGTAGGGGGGGTGCTTGGACATCACTGCAAGCAAGCAGCAGATGTCCTCCTGGCACCCTACCCGCCAATTTTAACCGCACCTTAGACATTTAGGGCCCCTTGGTGTGGAGGGTGAGGGGACATCACTGTGAGTAATCAGGAGATGTCCCCTTAGTGCCCTACTCGCCAATTTTAACTGCACCCCCCTTAGTACACACACCCCTCCCCCTTCAATATATACATTCAAACATAAACACACACACATGCACACAAACACCCTCTCAAACACCCATACACGCACACACATTACCCCTTCCCTGGTGGGGGGTGCGGGCCCCTTGGCGATGGCGGCCGTGTCCCTTGGGTGCCGGCTCCCTGGGCCCGGCGGTGCTCTCTCCGCACGGTGGGGGGGTTCATATTACACCTGAGCCGGGGGTGTTCGTGTCCCTGGGGGGTGGGTCCTGGTCCTTGCCCCTGGGCGCTGGGCCCCGCCAAACTTCCAACATGGCCGAGCCTGGTCGGGCCATATTTATAACATCCCTTGTGGGCCGCCCATTTTTCCCCGGGGTTCCCCCCTCCTGGGCGGGGGCGGCGGGCCCCTGCCTTGCTCCTACCTGGACCAACCGTGGGCCGGGTGGGTGGCTGCCTGGAGTGCGGAGCGGGTCTCCCTTGGGGGGTCCTGGCTCGTACCTGGGGTCGGGGCGGGGGGATGCCCGGAACTCCTGGGTGGTGGTGGGGTGCTCGTCTGGGGCTGTGGGCGTCCCTCTCCGGTGGGGCCCTGCGTTGGGCTCTTCCGGCGCGGCGGGGGGCTGCTTTCCTGGCTGGGCTGGGGCGGCGCTCTCTTTCCCTCTGCGCCTCCCTGCTCTCTGGCTCTGGGGGCCTCGCGGCGGTCCTGCTGGCCCTGGCCTGGGTGGCGGTCTTGGTCGCCCGGGGGGCGGTTGTTCCCTGCCTGTTCCCGTGTGGCGTTGGGGGAATTCCGGCTGCCGCTGCTGCTGCGGCGGGGGTATGGGTGTGGGGGCGCTGGGCGCTCCTCCTCCTTCTTTTCACATTCCACCATCCATTTTAGAAGAACATAAACACTCACCTGAGCACAGGTGTTAGCTCACCTTTGCACTAATAGTTTGCATGATTGAATGAATGAAAGATTTCACACTAGTTGGTTTAAAGGCATAGGTATGCGTTCGTGAACACTATCTGTTTTGTGTGCATGTTGACATGTGGACATTTTTGCGGCTAGCAGGTGTGTTGATAATATTTGAGTGTGTGTGAACAGGCCCCGCCCTTTTTGTACTACATTTGAACCGTACCGTAACGATAAACAACCAGTAAACCTGTCTGCTCTATGCTGCTTCATGGTCTTACCCCCCTTCCCCTCCTATTATCACCCTCCTACCCCCCCCCTCTCTCTAACGTCCCTCTCTCTTCTTCCCCTCTTTCCTTTTCCGTCCGGTCCAACACCAAAGATTTTCAAACATGATTGAAATTAATAAAGTTTGGCCTCAATTACAAAAGGGGTTTATTCAGACATACCTTTGGTTTGTCTGAAGATGAATAACCCCTCTTGTTAAAATAAAATATGTCCAACACAAGAGGCCCTCAGCTCTCATCTGTTTGCCTAGCTGTTGGGCAGGACAAGTTAAAAAAAAAAAAAAAATGACAGGAAGTTCTTATCATGTTGTGATCTCTCATATTCATCTAAATTCATCAATTGAGTTGAAAAACCTGTCTGACTCACTTTATATGTGCTTTTTATAATAAGTCTGTATGATTTAGGGCCACAATAAAAACAACAAATAGATAACATAGGCGAATAAATTTGTAAAATTATGAAAAAAAATCCCAAATTTATAAGAATACATTTGTAAATGTGTGCTTTAAAAGACAGAATTTTATAAGGAAATAGCAATGATTTTTTTAAAAGTACATGGACTGTTAAATTTAGCGAGATTCTTCAGTAGTGTGACGTCTGCTTGATTTCTTTGAATTGTTTGCAACATAAATTAAACAATTAATGTTTGATTGTCTATTGAAACATTTTAAAAGCTAACTGTACATTTTATCATCAAAAAAGCACAATTCGTTCCTGTAAATCTACAACTTATTGAGGCATACATTTACAACCTAATTTTGGAAGAAATTATGTACTTATATATATATATATATATAAATATATATACTGTATAAACGCCCCTCATACCCTCCGCAGGAGGTTTCTCACACAAGCTCGGGTCCTTTACCAGAGGCCTGGGAGCTTGAGGGTCCTGCGCAGTATCTTAGCTGTTCTTAGCACTGCGGTTTTCTGGACTGAGAGGTCTGAGGTCTTTCCAGGGATCTGTTCTATCCACTCCTCCAGCTTGGGAGTTACTGCCCCAAGTGCTCCAATTACCACAGGCACCACTGTCACCTTTACTTCCCATGCTTTCTCCAGTTCTTATCTGAGTCCCTGGTATTTCTCCAGTTTCTCATGTTCCATCTACCTGATGTTCCCATCGCTTGGCACTGCCACATCCACCACAACAGCTTTCTTCTGTTCTTTGTCCACCACTACAATGTCTGGTTGGTTGGCCATTACCATCCTATCAGTCTGGAAGTCCCACAGGATCTTTGCCCTCTCATTCTCTACCACCTTCGGAGGAGTTTCCCATTTTGACCTTGGGGTTTCCAGTCCATATTCTGCACACATGTTCCTGTATATTATTCCAGCCACTTGATTGTGCTCCATGTATGCTTTCCCTGCCAGCATCTTACACTCTGCACTTATGTGCTGGATTGTTTCAGGTGCCTCTTTACACAGTCTACACCTTGGGTCTTGTCTGGTGTGGTAGATCTGAGCTTCTATGGCTCTGGTGCTCAGGGCTTGTTCCTGAGCTGCCAGGATGAGCGCTTCAGTACTGTCCTGTAGGCCAGCCCTCTCTAGCCATTGGTAGGACTTCTTGATATCAGCCACTACAGTTATGGTCCGGTGGTACATCCCATGCAGGGGTTTGTCCTCCCATGAGGATCTGTCCTCCAGCACTGCATCCTCTGCTCTCCATCGCCAGGAGGAGCCTTTGTTTGGCAGTTTCCAGTGCTTCAGGTATGGGCATCTCACTGTATCTCTTAGGTACTTGCTTACTTCATTGTACCTCTTTGAGCCTCTGTCAGCTTACTCACATCCCCCTGAGTTGCCTTGATTTTAGCATCTAACCGTTGTTTCCATGGTGGGTATTGTTTTCTGTAGTTGCTCTTATAGCCAAACATCTCAAGGATCACTGTTGCTGAGGTGTAAACCAGTTCATTGTTTTCTATGATTGTTGTGGTAGGAATTGCACTCAATGGTTCAATCACAGCTTCCAGGAAACTTTCAGGCGGTACATCACTTAACCATTGTAGCTGGTGTCGGGGTTGCCTAGTGTCCATTCTAGACATGAACCTGTCTTTCAGGTCAGTTGCTGCCTCTCTCAGCATATCTGTGGTTGTTGGGGCTGTGTACCCAAGCTAAGGGTGGGAGTGTGGTATAGCCTTCTCTATGACCTGCTGGATATTAGAACATTACCACTTGTTTGGGAGTTAGCCTGGATTGTGGGTTTCGAAGCATTCATTCCACATTCTCTGCATGTAACCCCTCTAGGTGGGATTGCTTGAGTAGTAGCATGCTAACTTGTTTCGGTCTTGTTGCAGTAGCCCACTTTCCATCAGGATGCTCTTGTCCCCTGTGGTCCGCAGACCTTGTTTGGCCAGGCGACGTCTGAGCCAAACAATATATGTGGTTCATTGTCTCTCATGTTACAATTACAATTCAATTACAATTGATTGCTCATTCCCCCCGGGAATATCAAACCCTGTATTCCTGCATGCCAGTCCTGCAACCAATACATAAATATAAATATCTAAAAATATATATATAAATATATATATATACATATAAACATAACCTGTTCATGGTTCTTTTGAATTGCTTTTTGTTCTACTTAAAACAAATCCTGTCCCACTTGGACTACAGCAGAAAAAAACTTTTGTTTGTTATGCTTAATTATTGTGTTTGATGTATAACCACTAATTAGCTGAAGCACAAAACCAAACCAACAAGTGATTATAGTATTTTCACATGATACTGATGATCATTAAGGCTGATTAAACATAATTTATTGTGTTTTCATTCCATGCCAAAAAACTCACAACTATACACAATGATTTAAAACTATGACATTTATAATCTGCTTCAGAAAAGACCGAAGACTTAAGCGCATTTAATAAACGAGATCTGAAGATTCAGCCGGTCATAAAGACGTGAATAAAACATGTTTATTTGCATTTGCATGAGCCAAACCAAATAGAAATAAATTAAATAGCAAATGGCGTATACTTATATAGCACTTTACCACCATTTATGAATGCCCAAAGCGTGGTGTATGCAGTCATAGTCCCATTCACCCATGCACACACAAATTTACACAATGATGTTGGCAGCCTAATGGTACCCTCACACTCGGCTTGTGACGCATGTTCTAGAACACGCATTTACCGTATGATTTTCACTCTGGACAACAAGGGAGGGGCTTCTTCTAGTGTTTCTTAAACATCTGAGTGTGCTTAGCCTAGAAAACACAGCTAAAGGCACATGACCTTTAACCCTTCTGTCTAGGAAAACTCTTATGCTTCTGTGATCAATGCAACCACAGGTTTTTTTCCCCTCCATTTTTCACCATAAGCACATTTGTGGTGGTGGTGGGGGTGGTGGGGGGGGCAAACTAAAAGGATTTATTTAACTTTTTGACATGCCAGAGAAACTGCATCAGGCTTTTTTAAACTCTCATAGTTCACACATGTAATAGAAAAGCAGAATTTTTAAAATACAATTCTCAAAACCATGTTTTTGCAATAAACAAATCAGTTTATAATCCAGCAAATAAATGAAGCATTTTGGGATTTTCACTGGTCTGTGAAAGTTTCATTGCTGCTACTCCCTAAGGCCTCCTGCTAATATAACACTATGCGATTATAATGACTTATTAATGTAATAACTTCTAAATTAATTAGCAAATTTCATCGGAATTTTGCACCATTTTGACCTCAAAACCCTTAACTGGCAAGCACGCAAGGACTCTCAGAGCTGTGAAAACACGCACACACATCGATAATTAGAAATGCATGAATGTGTTTGTACGTCCGCAGTGAGCATGTGTGTGGGCACAACTCTGCTGTTAATCAGCATCGACAATCACAAAGTTTTAGAAAAGTCTTCAGTTATTAACTTTGAAAAAACTCCAAAGTGTCCTTGATGCTGAGTAAAACACAAAAAATGTTTCCAACATGCAGTTCAGATGCGCTAAAACACAAGCGAGTTTGTTGGAATTAACATAGACAATCACTGAAAATGCAATCGCAATTATTAATTTCTCCTCCCTGATCAATATTCCAATGGTTTGCACTTCTATGAAAGGGTCACCATCCATATGTTGCTACCAAATCAGAGTCCCTGATTGGCCGTTTAATGGGCATGCTGTCATAGAAACTTGTGTAGATACGCACTACCGCAAAGGTTTTGAACTCAGAAGCCTGAAACGTGCATTTATGGCCGTTTACATAGACTTTTCATTTTGAAAAAGGTTCACTTGATCGCATGTTGCCGAGGGCATTGTGTACTTAAGTTTAGGTAAAGTTGAGTGGATTTAAACCTTTGGTGCCTGAATTTATTTCCAGCTTTGAGAAGAAAAAAAAATAACAAATGTTTTTGGTTTCATCTAGATTCTAAATTAAAGTAATTTTGGAGCCGGATTGGTTTGATGCATATTTGCATCAATGGGGATCAAGGGGGTTAATAAACAAAATTAAGTAAGTTTGAATTTCAGAGGAAAAGTTGCACGTAGCATCTAAAATAAACTTTTATGGACGAGTCCTGTCAAAGTTCTTTATTATTTTACCAACGTACTGCACAATAAAGTTGTTTTTTAATTTTAAATCTACATCTAAAAAGCGGCTGCATGCACGCTCTCCCGCGAGACAGTCGACTTTTTAAACAGACGAATCTATCTAAACTCCCCAATCAGTTGGTGTAAAGACCAAGAAAGACGAAACCTACTTCAAGGCAGCTTCTCTGCAGGAGATGAAGGCAGCAGCATTGGGTTTGTTTGTTTGTCTGCGCGCTTGTTTAGCTGTGAGCAAATACTGACTAACTAGCTTGATGCCGAGCCGTGAGAATTCAAATGCAAGTTTTTCTTTTTTTTCTTTTCCAATGCAGGAAAACAAAAGCCCCCCTCTTTTTACCCCCCCCCCCCCCCCCCTCTCTCTCTTCCCCTCTGAGCTTCCCCCCCTCCGATTCATGGCTAACGGGCAGACACCTGTTGCTGCAGAGGGGAGAATGATGGAATTCAGATGGGGCTCCTGGAGTGAAGGCGAAGGGAAGGACTCCAAATGTCGGCAAAGTAGAAAAGTGGTGACACGTACCTTCACATGGACCATGCTTCACAAAGAGAAAAGATTCAAAGGATGTCCTGCATTTTTTCTGATGAGAAAGCACAAGCTCTGCTTTCCAAGCACTCATCCGTCCTAGGTCAAGACACAGCCAGTAATGGAGATGCAAGAAGAAAGACACAGAAGGACACTGAGAGACAGAGAGACCACAAGTGTCACTTGAGCTGACTGCAACTCAGCTTTCCCCTCCACTCCCTGTTTTGTCTCTATGTCTGTGTCTCTTTCTCTTTTTTCCTTCCTCGGGGGCCATGAAGCACACACACATACACTCGCTGTTCACCGAGGCACAAAGGTCCCCATGGCAACAGAGCATTTAGGAGCCCTGTGGCATTATTTATGCAACGTTGCATCACAATGGGCCCTCCCACCGGCCATCTAGCCAAAAAGGCCCGCCGCTCGCCAATGGCTCTCCTTCGCTCTCTTTTTCTCTCCAACCACACCATCTGCCCCCCTACCCCCACCCCTTCTTACCTCTCAGCTTCCTCAATCCCCTTCCTTCCTCCTCCTCCTCTCGCTCCACTCCCACCATCACTAAAAGCGAGGAGGGATGTTTGAAAGAGAGAGACGGGAAGGGGAGAGCAAAGGAAGATGGATATGGAGCGAAAGTACACACATTTATCCCCAAAACACAGACGTGTCGACACACACACATGCTCACACACATGCTCACACACACATTGTTCTGCTTCAGTGAAACTCTATGGCCTGAAACAGGAGAGATGAAGTGTAAGGAGCATAAATAAAAAGAATCGTGTTCAGACAAATCTGCTATAAAAAAAAAAGAAGAAAATCAAAACTCTTAAACACACACATCCAAACATATTCTCAACATGACTTTAGAACAATGCAACTATGAAACAGTCACCCTTTATATGCACAACATTAACAATCAGTTTGTAAATTGACAAAAATAATTCAAAACTTAAAAAGTTTAGACACATTGGACTACCTGTGAGCAAAGATTATTATTCGTTTTGTTTTCATTTTGCTGAAGCTACAGACGCGTGTTAAAGGAATGCGCCAATTTAGCCTGCTAAAGCCACTTCTTCTTTTTCTTTTGCTACCGTTTACTAGTGCATGTTTACCACTTACACTATGGAAGAGGTTTGGTGCAAAATGCCAAAGCGGTGCAAATATCTTGCTTCAGGCGTTTTCTTCCACAGCTCTATTACAATAAATAAAAGACTTGGTGTCATAGAATTCCGGCCAAGCACAAACCGCAATTATTAAAGGGCCTATATCATGGAAAATCACCTTTCTGAGCTTTCAAATGTATTATAACGTTCATTCCTCACGAAAAATAGTTTGATCCATCTTTGATCTCTAAAAAGCTGCTCTCTGAATACCAGCCCCTCCCAATCCATGAAAATGAGTGGGTCCTCATATTGTGACATATATATGTGGGGAACAGCCCCTCCCAGAAGAGTCTGCACTGCCAGCACCGCTCCCAGTGGCGATTGGCAAAAAACCTTTCCGTTTATAAGCACAATATGCACATCCAACCATGCAAAAGTTTGAATGGTGTTTTTATACGTGGCTGAGATGCAGACACGCTGCCGAGGCCAGCTCTAGGTCAACGTCGTGAAATGGGCGGCGCCCACGAAGAGGGAAAGGCGGTGCCTCAGAGATTGGGTTTGAAATGAGCTGCGAAAATAAGTCATATTTCATTAAATAAATCATTCCTTACCGTGCTAAAGGTAAAATATAGTCATCTACTTCATATACTTCACTCTGAAAAGCACGCTATTGACCCTTTATTTTCTCCTCCATGATCACCTTTTAAATAGTTGTCTCTTCCCTGAATTAAAGGGAAGAGATACGTCACCACCAAATCTAAGTACTTGATTGGTCAAAGTTTGACCTGGTTTTACTTTCCACGCATGCACAATGGCCGCAAACGGTTTAAAAAATGCGTGTAGCTATGCGTGACCCCATGACACCTACATTTATGTAGGCTTTTCATTGAAAGTGGCTGCTTGAATGCACGCTGCAGAGAATGGTGTGAACGTAGCTCAACAGGCTACGAGTCAGAATGCAAACGAAGGTTGAGCGGCTGCAGTTTTCCCCTTTTGTTTACCGTCTTATTTTAGATGTTTAGCTTTAATTGTTGCTTTTAATGTTTACTGTTGGAGTCCGTCTCACTGAAGCAGCACGGGACAATGAGATAATGGAGTTTTTATGAACCAGAGGAACCCTCAAGAGGGAAGGGAACAGTTGGTAAAGACTAGAAACAGTGATGTCATAGCCAGCTGAGATGGCGGCAAATTTGAGAAAATCAGCCCCCCCCAATAAAATCCCCAAAGTCATTAAACTTTGTTCATCGCTTTATAAAGTGGTTTACATCTTCACATTTAACATATTTAATCATTACCCTATTAGTGGATAACAAGGTCATGTTTTATAAGCTTGTAAGAGACAATATCATTGTTCAAAACAAAAAAATAATCACCCATTGTTTTTAAATATGATTTCATTTTTCCCCCCAATTGTATGTATTTTGAACTAATAAAATAAAAAATAAAAATTCCAATCAGAAGTTTAACGATAAATGGAATTAAATTAAAAATCGACCAACATTTATAGAAGCCACAGGTCATTTCTCACATCTACATCATCCAGCAAACTTTGGATAAAACTAATATAGGATATTTCTGCAAAAAGGTGATCAAAGGAGTCCCAAATGTTCCTTGAGTAGATCTTTTCCTCGGCCAGTGCTTGTCATTTTTACAAACACGGTGGTTACATGCTAGAACAGGGGTGTCAAACTCATTTTCCGAGGGCCGTATCAGCATAGGGGCCGTCCTCAAAGGGCCAGAAATAACTTATACATGTAACTTAATGTAATGAAAAAAAATGTAACTACTCCTTGATGTTAAATAACTCATTATTTATTTATTATAACTCGTTAAAGTGACAATTACAGTTGCATAGAAAACATGTTTGCTTGTTACTCTAGCATAAATCCTTTTAAATTGTGTCTGCTTATTAAAACCCACATAACTCCATTAATGAAGGGTCAAGGTGTCCAAGTGATTAAAAAAAATACCATAAAACTCAGTAAGAAAGAACTTGTATTACACATGTAACATTTTACAAAAAAAAAGGCTGTACACAGCCTTGCATCCAACTGATGGTTTGATGACAACAATTTATCTGCACACACACATATAAGACCTGCAAACAGCAGCTCCGCATAAATAATATGTAATCGACTAAAAAATACATGTATTTTAAGAAATTAAAAACTTTTATGCTCTCGCGGGCCAACATAAAGGCAACAGACCACATGTGTATCTTATGATCTTATTCAGGATGTGACCTAATTTTCCTATTTACCATAGTTCTCCTTATCTATACATAAGAAAACGTTTTTTACTCACTAAGTTGTTGTAAAATATGTTTACTTGGAAGTTAATTCTTCTACTTTACTATCCTAACAAATGCATGCAAAAACAAAGACTAAAGCTGAATTTCTTACCCAGATACAGTCTGGCTTATCACAGGAAATCATGTCTTCCAGCAGGTACTGGTGAGCTCCTGGCATGCTGAGAAGCAGCCTTTATCTTTACTTTCTCCTTGAATGAATTATTCACCGTCTTTCTCTCTGCTTTAAACAAACTAAAGCTATCACTGCAAGCTGGCAAATGGATTCTGCCCATGCAAAGAAGGAGAATCCAAATATTTCTTTATTCAAATGATTGGAACTGGCTCAGTTTACACTGGTGATACCTGTATGTGCCTGTCATCCACAGTTGGTGGGTGTCAGGAAAAATAATTATTTCTGGTTTTATTTGTTATTTTGTGATAAAAATCAATAAATAAATGAACAATCCAAATACGTCATCAATCTATCTTTTTGTGTTTAATATCAAGGGATTTGTCCAACGTAAATGTTAAGCAATCAGGCACCAACAAAAATTACCTGGAACCCTTTTTTGCTGCTTTTACTGATGAGCTGAAATTTTTTTTTGTTTTTTTACAGTTTAAGGGTATTGATAGTTAGATTTGCAATTTAAAGACAAGAGCAGCGATTAACTATGTCTTAATGAGAGGGGATCTTCAGACAAATGCTTGTTGGCTGATTAAATTACGAAAGATTAGTTCAGCCTCGGTCTCTGAGTGGAGACAGAGGGAGGAGAGTGACAGCTTACTGGACCAAGCTGGCCCCACAAAACCCCATTAAAGATATTACAAAAGTAATTATTGTAGGCTAGTAGATCCCTGCATTGGGACTGTGTGTCCTGTAGCTTGAGCTGCCTCCCATTTCCATCTAGACTCCTCGTCTGATTTGGCCCCTTAGTGTCCTCTTGGCATTTAGATGTTTCCCGTCCACTGGGAAAATGTCACGGCGGCTGTGTAAGCTACGGCGGCCATTGTTCGTGATGGAAAATTGCTGGGCACTGACTGGCCATTTGGAGGCAAAGTTGTGGCAGTTTTTCCCAAACTTCAGGTCAATCAGCTTGATCAGAAAGTATAGTCATTGATTCAATTCAATTCTATTCTATTTATGTTGCCCAATATTACAACAATAGTGGTCTTAGATTCATCCATACATCACAAACGTACCAGACAACATGAAAGATGCTCTGAAACTGGAAGAGAAAACTGATAATTACAGCAGCAGCAGAGATCTGGAGCCGGTTATTAAATAATGATGCATTTTGTGGTGCAAGCAACTCATTTCTAGGATCCCTTCTTTCAGAAAACCACATTAGCCACAAGAAAATCCAAGATTTTTAAATATATATAACAAAATACACACTTACTTGTATTCTGTATGTATCCCTCAAGTTTAACGACAAAAGACAAAGACAAAAACCATCTGAGGGGGAACTTTCAAGGAGACGTTGGAAAACGTCTCGTCACTTTGCTCAATGTCCCTCCAAAACAAGCAGCTGCTGTAAACTTCTTTAGGGCGGTTTGGTCTGATTGGAATCAAAAAAATGTATCAGGCACTGGGAGTAACAGTGGTATTGGCTGAAAACACAGATACTAACTAGATAATGTTGGTTAAAAAATAAAAGTTTAAAATCAATCAGGAAGTAAATAATCAGTTTCTGTCAAACTTTCTCCATTTCTCTTCCCGTTGTGTTCTCTACTGTCTGCCTTTTTAAGTACATGTGATGGTAGCAAAAACACGTCCTATCACATGTGTGTTACAAATTAAGTGAACCACAACGAGGGATGTGTGCTCTAAACATATGATAACCCTTTTTTTCACAGCACTTCAAACAATGCCGGAATAAACTACCATGACCCACTTTCTAACCACTTTTCGTTGAACGTGATTCGCGGATCACATTTGACAGTAACTCCTCCCACGTGTGTCTGGAGCGTCAAGTTTATGAAAACATTTGTAGACAAGCGTTGTGTAGCGAATCTGACGCGCATCAAATGAAAGTGAAGCTCAAAATAAAAGACCCAAAATGGCGGGTTTTAATGTTTGACAATTTGCTTAAAATAAAAACTGCCAGTAAGAAGAAGAAGGGACAAAAAAGGACTTTTATATTTAAAATAGTTTAAAACAGTGTTTTTCAACCTTTTTTGAGCCAGGGCACACATTAACCTTGACAAAAATCCTGCGGCACACCAGCATCCAAAAAAAAAAAAAAAAAAAAAAGGAGTAACTCATAGTCTGCATTGATCTACAGCCCCTCCGCAATCTCACGTGCAATTATTGTGGCAGAAAAAGCTGGAAGCTGCATCTGTTTTTTCTAAAAGATGTAATAAAAGTTAAGTTAGAAGATTTAAAAACTGTTTGATGCGTGTTCAAGACGTTTAACAAGAAAGACTCATTGTGCGCTGAGACGCTGTCACTTTAACCCAATGCATCATGGGAGATGTAGTGTGAAAACTGCCGCAGAAGGGCAGAAAGACTTGCGTCTCTGAGCTTCATTGTTTTATTCACTTGTTGCACGGTCTGATACCGGATTCTGTGGAAAGCTACATCGTTAAATACGAGATTTAGCTGTTATTTTTGTTGGAACTGAGAGACTTTATGAGCTAAATCGAAACAAGGAAGTGAGGACTTTACCCACTTCTGATTGGTCAGACTGATGACGTGTGATTAAGCCTCCAAGAATGATTGGTGGAGACATCTAAAGGGTTAACCTTGACTTTTCCACAAACTGCTGAAGCTACAGCTAAATCGCAGTACCGTCATTCTTATCAAACTGTCTTTAATAGAATCAAATAAACACAAAGAAAAAAGTATTTTATGATCTTTTATATTCCTAACTACTCAGTGTTTTGTCAGGGCCTGTTTGGATGAACAAAGAGTTGATAACCTGGAGATGGGAAATGTTTTTAGATCAGTTAATGAGGGCACTAGTGTGCCATGGGAGATGGTTAAAAACGCCAAATAATTAGTACGTATCTAGATTGTATCTATTAAGCTATATCTATACTGTATCGTCACAAAGTTCGTCAAATCGTTTATGTTGGTCATAAACGATATGGTCATTCATATTGAATCATGTGAAAGGGAACGATACAAAGCCCTTGTAATGCAAATCAAATTAATGTTTCTGTTAACCTTTTTGAGGCAGACTTCCTGGACTTTCCTCCTCTAAAAAGGCATCTTTCCTCAGGGGTGATTCAGAAAAACAGCGAAAGCCAAACCTTTACCAATACTATCTACTTTTAGAGTGGACAACAGTAAACGAAACTGCCTACAAATATCAAGCAGCTACAACCCCTGCAGGGGAGTATTGAGCAAAAC
The DNA here is from genome assembly GCF_053564925.1 of Oryzias latipes. Lineage (NCBI taxonomy): Eukaryota > Metazoa > Chordata > Actinopteri > Beloniformes > Adrianichthyidae > Oryzias > Oryzias latipes. The sequence continues at coordinate 23,632,753 of NC_136253.1, read as the reverse complement.
AAACAGTGACCAGTAACAGAAAGAAAAGAAAAATCTGCCTTAGCCAACATTCCTGTTGATTTAGTGGTTTTTCATTTTCTTTGACTAAAAGTGTTTTTATTGGTTGACTTCTTTTTGTTAATGTGGTCATTAACAAAACATTTCAGCTGGAATTAACATAAAATGGTTTTTAAATGTTTGAAAGGTTAAGTGAGTTTGTCAAAGTTTAATTTAAGGAGGTTTTACTAACGTCCAAGAAGTTTATAACAATTTTTAATGTAAATTTACTCTTTTGCATTGGGACCTTAAATACTAAATATGATTTTTTTTAAGAACTCTGTGATGTTTCTCAAAACAAAAGCCCGTAGCTGTTTTAACCTTCATTGAAAAGAGCCGTTGCAGTTCTTAAAGAAACTTGAAGTAAGACGCTATTCAGAAATTGTGAGACTGCTCCTCTTAAAACTAGTCAGCCTTTGACAATAGAGCTGCAAATGATGGAAAAAAAAGCGCCTTATTTAAAAATAAAAATAAATGTTATTCTCCTTATTGAATGAGCTAAAAGCCCAGCTCAGGCCATGCAGTACCGCTGCTTCTCTACCCGACTTCATCTGCATGTGATAAAATAATCAACACTAGATTTTCGTCCATCAAATATCAAGTTGGGTATCTTATCTTTCACAGTCAGCCATCTGCTCGTCCCTCTGCATAATACAGCACACCACCAGCCAAATGTGGAGCGCTAGACTCAACATGTAGAAGAACACACATATTTGCCTGTCAGTTCCCAGTCACCAGCATTTTTGTGTCATAAGCAAACCCCAGAGGAAAAATGTCATCACCCTTTAGCCATTTCTGGGGTTTCCCATAATGCACCAGTTTCACTTTAAACTCTAAGTGTCTAGGATTTGTTTTTAGGGAACTATTTTATCTACCTTTGCTGTACCAGTGGAAAAAAATCTAAAATTTAAAAGACGATTTAAAAATTCCATTTATAAAAGTCTGACTGGAAACTGAGAACAGCAGCTGTGACAGTTTTAGGCTTAAAGGTTGTTTTTTTGTTTTTCATTCAAGCTTCAAATGCACTTCTTTTCACATTTTCAATATTTCTTTAAAGTTTAAAATATTGTTTTTAATTTATCATTTCAATAATTCATTCAAGTTTGCAACATTAATCATGGTAAAAATTGTTTTAATGAGTTTGCATTCATCCGATCACATTTCAGTGAGTTGATGTCTCGCTGTTGTGGTTTTGATGGCATTGTTTTTTAGAGAATGTTATTAGGGAACTACAAGGTAGCTTTTATCACATCACAGAAAACTAAATATCATATATTTATCCAACTCAATTTAATGTTTCTCTAACTTTGATTCTTATATTTTTCCAATTTAACTTGATGTTTTTATTGAACTTACATATGTCAAAGTTTAGGCCCACAGGTCTTGTCGCTTCCATATTACAGAAATTAACGACACTGGGCCGGACTCCAGATATCATGAACTCTGGCTTTTATATTAGAACATGCATTGAGCACAGCACAAGCGCTTTGGTCATCATCCTCTATCTGAGGGTGCAAAAAGAAATAACCATGAAGTTTAATGTCAATTAGTGCCACTAAACAAATCCTAAACAGAAAAAGTGTAAACTATCAAATACCTTTGAGTGCATATGTTTATTTAAAAAAGAAATGTTTTTAACAAAAGGTTAAGAAAAAAATTCAGAATAAAGTCAGTTACAAAGAAAATGTTTTAAATCAGATTTAAGTGCTTATAGCTTTGCACAGCTACACTTTCAGTTGAAATGAGTATTGTTCATGTAGCTGCAAGCTGAAACATTTTTTTAATGGAAAGCTACACCTGGTAGATTTTTTTTTAAATGATAATGCAGTTTTGTTCTTCACTGATGAACCTCTGCTAGTACCACGGTCGCAGCTTGTTGTCGCGCAGCGGGATGTCATGCTGCGAGCATGTAATGAAGAACATGAAGGGTACTGCTGTAAGGTAATGTGTTTTCCAGTTCTGGGGCATCAGCGTAACAAAAACATGTACCTGCTTGCACCAACGGAAGAGCACAACAGGCTCCCAGATTCAATTTCTTCTCATGAATTGGAGGTTCGAATTGTTAATCACATTTGTGTGGCTTTAGGCCTCTCTGTAGACTCAAAACAGGCGCTTTAATGAAAACCAATCCTCTCACAGGGAAGAGGGAAAAAAAGACTTAGCACCTGAGCAGATTGAAAGATCCCAAAAGATGGCACGTCCAAAGTCCAAATCTGGCCCTCTTTGCAAAACGCTTGGACACCCCTGAAGAAAAGCGTCTTTGCGTGGAAATCTGTATTTTTTTCCAGAGCAACCTATCCTAGACTTGGGTTTTCTGATTGATGAGAGGACGGGTCTGTGCATGGTAAGTGTGTCATTTACTTGAAGGTGAAAGTTTCGTGCACTTTCAAGTCTTAAAGTCCCACTCCAATCATCTTTTGAGGTATTTTAAAAGTATTCCCAGTCGACTTTTGTATCTGATTATAATATTATTTTGCTATTTTCTGGGACATATTTTCTGCAGAGCAGCAAGAGTTCATTAGTAATTTTGCACTGACCGTTAGCGCAGAGCAACCCCCCCCCCCCTTTTTTTCCATTTTTGTATTTTCTATGTCACCAATTTGCTCTTTTTCAAACGTAATTTCTGCATCTGCTCCTGTTTCACAGTGATTTGAATAAAGTTATACTCAGAAATAGAATTTTAATAATATTTTCCTTATATAAAATCAATAAAAGGCCATTAGGACAGGTAAAATATACAATATTTTTTATCAGGGTGGGTCTTTAAAAACCGTTCTAACATAGAAACTAATGTGCCTACTGTGACAAACAATATCAGGTTGTGTTGAGTTTTTATGTTAATTTAAAAAAAAAAGTATAAAATCAAAAGAAACATTTAAAATGCATTCTTTTTGTTGAAAAGTATAATATTAAAACTATGTGAGAATACACAAAGGCTATTTCAAACTCCACCTCCTAATGACATAATTACCACTTATGAACAACAGGAAGAGCTCAGGAGAAGGTCAAGGAACATTAAATGTCAGAGATCCTCCTCCTGAGGAAAAAAAAGGAGGGACTGAAAGGAGAATCTGATCATTCAATCTCAAAGTATGACGCAGTGTACTTTTTAGCAAATATTATCTGCACAGGAGGTCAGAGGACCTTTCTGAGAGTTTGCTTTAATCTGGGGATTATTACATGTCAATTTAAAAAGGTTCTTGTCTGCAGCACCTGGACAGAGGGGAGGATTCAGATGGAGCTCTCCTCCTATTGGCTGGTGGCAGATTATGAATTTCATCAACTCAAACTGCTGCATCTTTGAACTTTTCATTGCGTGCAGAGGGGGGTTGACACTTTCTTTTCCCCTTTGAAGCCTAAAGTTCCTCAGAAACTCCCAACTTTTTGAAACAGCCGGATTGTCAAATGAAACAAAGCTACAAAAAAAAAAAAGACCAACTAATCCCCACAGCCACATTCAGTGTCTGTCACGCTGTAAGACAATATGTCAGATTTTTCTTGTGTCACCAGAATGAAGCTCTCAGACTTCACACTGAGCCTCCCACAGAATCAGACGCAGTGACAGTAGAGATGATGAACGATATGACGACAAAAGCCGACAGATGTGATAAATACAAAGCCGAATGGCTAATCAATCTCATGTGGGTTTGAAAGAAGCAGAGGAAGACTCACAGCAGGGATGCCCCTGATGTGAGTCAGCACAGGCAAAGGAAGCAGATTGGTAGCGTTTGATCGCAGATGCGCTTAAAAACCACATGGCTGAGTGTTTGCGAGTAGGGGTGTTAGAAAAAATCCATTCTGCAATATATCGCGATATATTGGCGATACTTGTATCGATTCAAAATGCTGTCAGGACGATATTTATTTATTTATTTCAGAGCATCCTTCAGCGTCTGACTCTTGTTTTCCACTTTACCCTCCGACAGCTAGTTGGCAGCAGAGAACACGGAGCCTCTTTGAGCAGCTCTACTCTGCACAAAACAACAGGAAGACCTCAGCTAGAGGCAGCTTTTTTCTTTGTTATGAAACAGGAAGTACTTAGTTTTTACCAGGGATGGGTACTGAACTGAAACTCTGAGCCATGTTGTTGCCAGTAACATATAAAAACGTGGATTGCTGTGCTTTTTAGTGGCTCAGATAAGAATGCGTGAAGCACTGCAGCTTCGCAGCAGCTAATGCACTTAGCATAGTCTACAATACTGTCGCGAAAGCGGGCCAAAGTTCTGCAGAACCTCCCAGCAATAGATTCTAGTTTAGTGACCTGATCAATCAGAATGATGTGTACAACGCTCTGAAAACAGGGCCATATCGTGGCGATGACCGCTACTAGTTGACTTCCGCATGTGAGAAAGCGTGGCTGCACCGGTGCAGTGCAGACTGATATGTAAACAAAGCATCTTTGCCACATTGAAGCATCTCTTTCATCCTGTCATGCTGCTGTATCATCATCACACTTTATTGTTTCTGCAAAAATTTAGTGTTTTTTTTCCCCCACTTTATCTTTGAAGTACCACTCACGCTCAGTTTGAAAGTACTGCAGAAGCTACAGTTAGAAATATTGGAAATAAACAGCACTTTATTTCCTCAATCATACTTTAGGACCTTATTGGTTAGAGCACATTCATTTTTTTCTTATACTGAAATATATTTTGTGGTGTAAATCAGACAATGTTGACTTTTACCTTTCTATATTTTAAGTTACCAAAATAAAAGCACTATGAATTTGCCTGGGTAAAAGCAACTTATATGTGAGAAACAGTTGCAGTGCTTAACATTGTGATCATTCAATCAATAGAATTTGACGATGGAAGATGTATTGAAATTGAGGTAGAGTTTTTGCTAAGTCAAATAAAAAAAAAAAAAAAGAAAATGTGTTCCTGTACAATATCGTGATACGTATCGTATCGTGGGGTGCATATCGGAATACGTATCGTATCGCCGGACTCTTGCCAATACACACCCCTATTTGCGAGACTTCTTCTTGGTCTCACAGGACTTTTGTACGGTGGCCCTGAAGTGCTAAACACACCAACCAATCAGTCGATGCAAAAACATATTAAAGATCTAAAGCCACAATTAAAAAGGCAAACGAAATAAGGAAATGTAGAAATCAAAGCATAATAATAAATAAATAAAAATGAAACTTTAAGGAAAACAATAAGTAAGTTCCAGAAATTAATTTGAAAAGTAAAAAAACAAAAGACAAAAAATAACCTGAGAAAGTAGATACTTTTGGATGATAACGTTTGATTTTTGACGTTGGATTTTTTTCAAATGCAATGTCAGCATATTAATAACAGTTTTATGATCAAAACAAAACATATCCAATATCGCTTCATGCCAAATAACTTTTGGTTAAAAAGATTAACAAACATCATCATCCAATTAGCGATGTCATAATGCCAACCTTTTCCAGTTACTGTAAAAAACAAAAAGTAAACATTTCAGAAAACAAAAGGAAATTCCAGAAATTTAAATTAAATGTCAAAAAAAAAAAAAAGAAAACTGGAAAAAAGTAGGCGTTGATGACCTGATGACGTTTGTCCATCAGGCCCGGATTCAGCCAGCCCCACTATGGGGGGGCACGTAGAAAATCGAAGGCGGGAAGTCTATGATGTAGTTTTGCTGAGAGTTTGGGGTGTCGTATCTCTCTGAGCCCCTAAAATGCTCAGAAAAAGTCATATTGGTTCATCTATTCTTTGATCATTATGAGTTTTATGTTGGATCCTGCTTCTGATACTATGCACTGACCGCATACTATCTATATATCTATATCTATATATCTATATATATAGATATATATCTATATATATAGATATATAGATGAAACTGAACACAGAGCCTAGAGATGGAGGAAAACGTTAAAAAAAATTGAACGCCTCAACCACTTCTGTTGTTTCTTTTTATCTAAAAACACTTTTATTAGACATCCATTATCTGTTATGACCTGTACTTGTCCCCACGCTGAAGTATGCATGACCTACTTAAAGTGGACTTCCTTTCTTTTAATGGTTACTCAAAGTGTTGGTACTGTACGTGTCAAAAGTGTGCAGAATCTATTATTCATGCCCCTTCAGATGTCTTCACCTGCTATCTTTAGCTTGTGAGCAGCTCGGCCTGCTCTCCCCGCCGTTCAGGACCAGTACTCTACTCATGGTTCACACTACAGACTCTGCTGTTCACCGCTGTCAAAACCTGCCACCTCCATTTCCCGACGCTGCCGTCCAACAGCTCTCAGTTAGGCCGCTGATTCAGACAGCTCATGCTTGCATCAGCTTGAGGAGCATTTACCCTCTGCTCCCAAGCTGTGAGGTCTTGAAAGATCCATCCTTTTTACTCTACAGTTCAGCAAAACTTCCCATCTAATGAAAACAACTTCACCTAACGAGATCTAGCTTTGGCAACATGTTTAATCTGATTTTACTGCATGCTGATTGGTACTTACCCCACTGCGGCGTAAGCTTGAAAGTAGCTCTAAATGCGGCAGTGTTGTGCCTCTTGGGGTAACTCTGTTTGCCCATCTGTCCAACATTGTATGTAACAGATTAAAATATGCGGACAACTGCTGGATGGATTAACATGGTTTGCTGGTACATTAATGCTCTTTGGTGGTCAAAGTGAAGAGCTGATGTACGCTATTCATTTGGAATTTAAGACACCATAAAATTAAAAATATAAATACAGCCGGGGGATGGCATCCAGTCGAAAGCCGCCATAGAAAGCAATAAAGAACCAAAAATTCTATTTTATAGAACAAAATGAGATTATTTACACTGAACTTTTGCTGCTGATGTTGATCAGGAAACATTACAATTTCTTCTACTATTACAATCTATGATGCTGTTAATCCGTAAATTAAAAATAAATAAAAAAAACACCCAACTGCTACACCCATTTCAATTTGTTGGCTATAGAAGCAGCTTTGGTTGTTTTCTTTAAGCCTCAGTCACATGCACTGTCACAGGCGGGTCGATCCGTACGGGAGCTGCAGGACTGTCCGGGCCCGTGGAGGGGGGTACAGAGGAGCGGCTGCACCTTAAACGGAGCGCAAGCCCGTATAGCCACATCGGGTGACGTCATGGAAATGGAGCAAACCGTTGTTGTACGTGTGGTGGATGTTTCATGAAGTATTTATAAGGATGATGGAAGTTAGACGCACTTTTGACTATGACTTTGCTTTTTGCTGCCTGCCCTGTACAGGTTTGCCCCTTTTTTGCCCACAGACAGCCCATATTCACCCCATGGGGCAGTTGCGACTAAGGCAATAGCTCTGGGCAATATTTCTTTTTGACATTCAAATTCGGTTCAGAAAAAGGAAAAATGCCAAAAACTAGAAATCAGGTACAATATCAATACAGTGAACAAGACTTTGTTGGATTTAGTTTGAATCACTACTTTACAAAGACTGAAGTGTTTGAATTTGGAGTGACTGGAACAGATTTTTCAACAACAAAACTACCGAATATTTTGAACTTTGAATTAATCGTATTTAAGTTGCACTTTTCTGATAAATATATTGAAGAACATATCGGAACCAGAACAATCATTTTATTTTGAATGGCAAATCATATTAACAAAATAGATAACAATAATCCAGTATATCAGTGCAATACTGATACACATACCTACATCACCCTCTAGTTGTTGTTGCTATTTATTTTTTTTAAGAATTACATATATGGTTTACTTTTTCATACCGTTTGTGTATCGCTTGAACACCAAACACGCACAATCTGCAACAAAAGTCGCAGTTCTTCAAATGGCCAATGGAGGCTGGTTTCAGAGGGGAGCAATTGACTTAAAGGACCTTTAACATGCTATTCTGAAGCCTTTCAGAGTAAGCTAGATCCATTCTTATGATGATATATTACCTTTGGTGCACAAAATTACAACAAAAAAAAGAAAGAAATGGCTATTTTGCAGCTCTTTTGCTACCCAGAAGTAAGACGTCTCGATCACTGATGTTCCGCCTTTCGCTCCTTGTGGGTGCCGCCCGCCCATTTCATGATGTCTTAGAGCACCTAGAGAAGCATGTCTGCATTTCGCTCATGAAAACAAACAACTTTGAACTTCTGCAAAGGTTTCTGTGCACATTGTGCATGTAAAAAGACAGAGATTTTGCCGATCAGTGGAAAAAGTGTATGAGTGTGTTACACTGGGAGGCGGTGCTGGTAGTGCAGACTCTTCCTGAAAGGGGCTGTTCCTCACTTTGTGACATCACAATGTGAACTAGTTTTTGTGGGTTGGGAGGGGCTGGTGCTCATGCAGGATTTTAGAGAAATACTTGAACGGATCGAAATACCGCTTCGGGATTGAAGAAGCTCAAAAAAGTTGGGGTTTTTTTTGTGCAAATGTTACCTTATCTAAAGCTACTTTATAGTTCTTTTTTCTATGCAAAATAAAATGTTTATCAATTTCTGCTTCCTAATCATCTTAAATAAGTCACATCCCAGGCCAAAATGTGAACAAAAAAACCCAACTCTGGAAAAAATGGTGGATGTGATGGAAGAAACAAAAATAAATGGTGCTTAGCCGTTTGCTCTCTCATTAGCTGATGAGCACATATAAAGAAAAATGTAAAAAAGAAAAGTGTGAATGGAATATAACACAAGGATGATTGAAACTTCAGCTGTAAGATCCCACTCAAATTAATTTCAGTTCTTGATCTGAGCACTGCATTTATCCCACACTCATAAATGTCTAGGCCTTATTATAATTTTTTAACTTTAGTAATACTTAATGAAAATCAAACAAAGTCCTACTCTGAAGTCTTTTCTAAGCTTTACAGAGAAAATCACGGTGACTCAGGCTCGTCGGTGCTGCTTTGTCTCAATCAGCCTCTCAAACAGAGGACTTTGTAAAAAAAATGAGGGGATATTTTGTATTCCATCACCTCACCTTAAAAAAAAAATCACACAGTGCAGCCAAAGCCTTAGGCTAGCTACTAACAAAATAAGGTGCTCTGACATATTTGTGACACCCCAGCTCAGACAGGCGTTCCATCACCCCCCCCCCCCCCCCCCCCCCCTTGTGTTAGGACAGGAGGAGTTATCCCCACGACTTTCCTGCATTCGTCTCTCATTGGCCGTGACAAGCTTGTGTTTGTTCTGCGCGCACAAACAAAGAACTCCTACCTGTTCCTTGACAGAGGCGAGGATGGCGGAGGTGGTTTCCGACTCCGAGCCATCTCCGTTGGACGCATTGAGGACGGGGCTCAACATGGCGGCAGCGCTGGCAGTGTCAGAAGCCACCTCAGGCACTGGCATACCTCCTGGAAAACAAGCAAAGACGACGCTCCTTTACTTCTCCTAAAGTCACTTTGACATAGCCGCACTGATGCCGGGAAGGCTTCACACCTACACTCTCACTCAGTCTACGTTCATGCTGGAGCTGGAGACACATTCCCACATCAGATACCTTTTAGCTTCTCTTTCCAAAGGTATTTTGACTTGTTTAAAGATTACAGTTAAAAAAAAAAAGAAGCCATCAGAACCTGCTCAGGGTGAGTAATTAAGAAAAAAAGGAAATTGAGGGAAGTGACAGTCGAAGACATTTCTGTATTCAGTCTCAAATGTTCTGTCTGGATTTGAATTAAAAACAAATATATGCAATCAACTATTTGGAAATCAAGTGACAAACATTTCTTTTACCTTATATGTTGTATAAGAAAAAAAGTCTTGCTTCAAGATTCATTTTTGTGGGAGAAAATATTATTTGAAACTATTTTATTTGGAACATCATTTTTATATTACATATTTTCACTTGAAAAAATGTTTCAGGTTAAAAAAAATCCTGCTGCAAAGGGTTAGTTTTCTAGCATAAACTGGTCTGTCCTGGCACATTTTCCTTCTATAATTCACAGTGACTTATTAAGAAGCTACGTTCACACCGCGCTCTTGAACATGCGTTTAGCATAAGGTGTTCACACTGGACAAGCAGGGAGGGGCTTCTTCTTTTTCTACTGTTTACTAGCGCCACCTACAGTTGGGAAAGGCTTGGTGAGAAACATCATTTCGTACATAAAGCCCCATAAGCGGTTGTAAAAACCTGCGTGAAGCGAGAGTTCAACGGAAGTCCACATCTATGTAAATGCACATGTATGCACATTTACATAGACTCTTCATTGAAAGTGGTCCCCTGAACGTTCATTGTCCAGGGTGCTGTGAACGTCCCACCAAACACTTTGTCTTTCCAAAAAGAGATCTACTACTTGAGCATTCAACCAATTCTAGTAGCTGAAGATTTATATCTTTAGAGTAGCTTCCTTCACACAGCCATCAACCACTCATATATTAAAGGAGATGGTTAGGTAGATAGCATTCCAAATTTCAGACGTCTGCACCCTTTTTTAGAAAGGTACATTAGCTGCGAGAAAAATCCAAAATGGTGTCTATTTGTGAAGATGGCGGCCATACACTCAATTGTTACAAAAAATATTCATTGCCTTTTTGCCCCATTCTTAACAATATGGGCTGTTCATGCACAAAATGCAGTCTTTGAACTTGAGGGGGTAGCTACAGAATGGAATAATGTGTACTATCTTAAAATCTGGGATTTTCTTCTGGCTAACATGCTTTTCTGAAGGGATCCTAGGATACATCCTTCCATATTTGCAACTTGTACCACAAAATGCACAATTACTTTAATAATTGGCTCCACTATATGATAGATAATTTAGCCACTTCTAAATTTATAGACCCACTCTCGTAAACATTGTGGTTTTTTTTTTTTTTTTTTAACATCCAGTGGCAATTTTGTGATGTAAGAACTAGGGGGTTGCTCCATGACAACAGTCCCACCCACAACCCACAAATTTCTGATGAACTACCGCTGCTCTGCAGAAACTATGTCCTAGAAAACGGCTAAAAACTGTGTTATTGTTTTAAAAAAAGAGCACTGGGAACGCTTTTAAAATAGATCAAAGATGATGGGACTTTAAAGTGCTTGAAATATCGGTTAGTCTAGCATTTGCAAAAAAAAAAAAAAACTAACTTCTCAATTTAAAAAAACAAAGTATTATCTGTCTTTGGAATTAAAAATCCCAAAAATCCCAAAAAGCTGCTCACCACTGAGGATACACGAGGCTTCCACGGTTTTTCAGGCTTTTCAGGACAAACATTTGGGATTTATGGAGGCTGCAATTCCTGCATGCCCACATGTTTAGGAAGCCTTGCCTTTTATGGTAAAAGATGTTCCTACACACAATTCCAGCCTAAATATATAGGATGTTTTAGCTGCACCTATGAATAAAGTGAACACTGATGCATTTCTGCCAATATGAAATGTATTTAGAAGATTTCTTGCTGGTAATATATCTTCATGTATGATTGGAAAACGAACTGATATCTTTGATAAGAATGTTGTATGGGTTTTTTTTTCTTAAAGATTTCCATCCCCACTGGGCAAGCTCATTAAAATCCCTCTGGGGCATGTTTAAGGGATTTTACCATTTGTTAATTAGCTAGGAGCCTTAATCCCCCAGAGTTCTGTCACATGAACATCTCAGGGTTAAAAACTTAGCGATTTGTTCTCAGTTTCACGAGGACCACCCTCACAGGAGATGAGGATATGTGCACACCGAAGTTCCATGCTTGATGCTATGTGCATTTGACAAAGCGGAGAAGATGACGGGCTCCACGTGTAATCCAGAGCTGGTGGAACAGCCAGCTTTACCCATGAAAGGCATGGCACGAGGAATCGGCACTCACACATAAAAGCCGGCCGCATGCTTGTAGTCAGGGTTAGGAAAGTGTGCGTGGAGACAGGAAGGGAGGCACAAGTAGGGGTGATAGTGAGAACGGTGGAACAGCGGAGGATGATGGGAAACGATGAGGAGATGAGCACAGCAACCAAGTCTTTTTTTTTTGCATGCTGCTAGGCAACAATCTCTGGTCACTGAGGGCTGCTAATACGCCTGACCTGGTTCTGCTTCTCTTCCATTCTGAAGAATGCACCTCCTCCTCACCATTAATCTAACCATCACGACTTAAATTTTTTATAACTATCCACCTTTTAACTTGCACTTTGTCGTCCTTCCTGTTGCATCCTCCTCCTCCTTGTTGCCGTTCTGCTCTCTAAATGGATGTCCTCCCTTTCCTCCCTGCCCACTTCTCTTCACCTGACCTGCTTCGGCGTCTCTTCTCCTCTCAGCCCATTTCTGCTTTATTGCATCCGGAGGACGGTGACGGAGAAAAAGGATGACCCAAAAGGCCGGATTTGAACTTGCAACGCAACAGTGCCTACCTAAGCCCTTTCAGCGCACTCTCCTCCCCTGCCCCAAGCGTGCTCTGTGTCCTTCATAAACACACTTCTCACTTGCCCCCGTGACACCACTCTATGCTTCAAACTCATCACACCAGCTCTCTTTGCTGCGTTCTTCAACCCTCAGCGGAGCCGTCTCAGCTGCAGGATGATCATATGCACGCTTTCTGCGTCAGCTGCTTCCCTCTCTGTTCCTTCAGTGACAACACATTGTCATTACTCATTCACCCGTCAATTCATCTAAAACCTAATATCCAGCCCCCCACTCATCATAGAACCTTCCGGAAACAGAAAATGGGTAGAACCTGGTCAAACATGCCAGTTGCAGCTTTAACGAAATATCTTTTTTTCCCCACAAATATTCTGAAATTTTTTTAATGTTTCTTTTACCATGTGTACTTCTGGTCACATGTGGTAGAGATGAAGAGTAAAAAGTTACATTTACTTAAAGTGATACTTAAAAAACCCAGCCTGGACAGTGCTGTACTGGCCAATTTTAGACCCATCTCCAAGATGCCCTATATCTCTAAACTCTTGGAGAAAGTGGTCTATTCACAGCTGGAGGATTTCTTAAACCAACATAAAATTCCTGAAGTCTTCCAGTCTGGGTTTAGACCCCTTCACAGTACGGAGTCAGCACTGCTAAGAGTCAGCAACGACATTCTCTTGGCCAATGATGCTGGAGATTATGTTGTTCTAGTTCTGCTGGACCTAACTGCAGCATTCGACACCGTAGACCACAGCATTTTAATTTCTAGGCTCCAGAACCTGGTGGGGATTCAAGGTACTGCACTGGACTGGTTCAAATCCTACCTGGCGGAAAGAACCATGTGTGTCAGTTTAGGTGGTTATGAATCCACCACAGCTCGAGTTCCCTATGGGGTCCCACAAGGGTCGGTTTTGGGACCTCTTCTGTTTTCTTTATATCTGTTACCTTTAGGGTCCATTCTAAGAAAACATGGCATTTCCTTTCATTTATACGCTGACGACAGTCAGATCTATCTGCCGCTAAAAAAGGATAATCTCTCTGTGACGCGGCTCCTGTCATGTCTCCATGACATTAAGGACTGGTTGGCCCTAAGTTTCTTGAGTTTGAATGAAAAGAAAACAGAAGTTGTAATTTTTGGACCGAATGATTTTAGTGGACCGTCCCCGATTGATCTAGGCTCTCTGACTGGTTTCTTAAAATCAACTGTTTCTAACTTGGGTGTTAAATTGGACAGTAATTTTAGGATGGACCAACAGATAAGCTCTGTAGTGAAGTTAAGCTTTTTAAGCCTTTGCCAACTTGCTAAGGTAAAACCTTTTTTAACATCTGCACACTTTGAAACAGTAATCCATGCTTTCATCACGTCCCGGCTGGATTACTGCAACTCTCTTTATCTTGGACTCAGCCAGTCGTCTCTCTTGCGTCTCCAACGTGTTCAAAATGCAGCTGCTCGTCTTATGGTTGGAGCACGCAAAAGAGACCACATCACACCGATCTTAGCATCGCTTCACTGGCTGCCTGTGCATTTTAGAATTCATTTTAAGATTCTTCTGCTTGTTTTTAAATCTTTACACGGTCTTGCCCCGCTGTACCTCTCTGAGCTTCTCTCTCCCTATTCGCCGGCACGGTGCCTCAGATCAGCTGATCAGATGCTTTTAGAGGTACCGAGGTCCAGACGGAAGCTCAGAGGGGACAGAGCTTTTGCTGTAGCCGCTCCAAAGCTGTGGAATACTTTGCCGCTGGCCATTAGAGAAGCCCCTTCACTGTCCATTTTTAAAACCCGTTTAAAAACCCATTTTTATGCTCTGGCTTTTAACCCAATATGAAGACCACTGTTTTTCTAACTGTTTACTGTTTTTCTATAGTTTTATCTCCCTCTGTGTTTTCCCCCCCGTAACATGTTTTAATGTTTTTTACTGTTGTGTTCAGCACTTTGTCTCAACTACTGTTGTATGAAAGTGCTATATAAATAAAGTTGAGTTGAGTTGAGTTAAAGTAACTTGTTTAAAAAAATGGCTAAAAATTATGAAAAATTATTTATCATATAATAGGTTGAATTTACTGTATTTTTTAGCACTAAAAACCTTAGTTTTTTCAAAAATGACAGTGCGTCTTATAACCTTTAGCACTTTCTATATGCTTGGCTTAATGATGTCATAGTGATTTTAAGAGGTAGCTCAGTCAAAATGTCAGCCTGTGTCCGAATTCCTTCTCTATTCACTATATACGTTCGCCATTTTGTAGTGCTGTCCGAATCGACAATTCCTAAATCGAGTGCCTTAGACATTTCCCAGAAGTCTCTGCGAAAAATCAGTGTGCATCGATGCTCACTAGATTGGCGAATGTAGACCACAATGCATTGCGTCAAAAATGCATTTACATTTAGTTTTTTAATTAACCTTTAATCTTCTTAAATGATCGTCGCAAAACGTTCATACCAATTAGATTTTAACTTCGTAAAAAATCGGTGACATTGAAAAAAAAAAAAAAGTAGTGAGCTTAGTTTCCGAATTGCTTTTAAAATCCAGGGCACTACATAGTCCCGCACTCTAAAGTTTTTAAGTAGTTAGGGATTAGGGTGGGAATTCGGACACAGCCACAGTAATGTTTGTTTTAGCAATATCAGTCCCTTTTTTACGTGTTGCAAACATGTAAAAAAGGTACCATGTGTACGGTAACCTGGCTAACGTGAAGCCGTCTCGTACTGTTTTTTTTTTTTACATGTTACTAACAAGATTGGGAGTTAGCGTAGTCCCAGTAACGTTTGGTTTAGTAATATCAGTCTGGTTTATTACATGTTGCAAAAAAGGTTGGGAGTTAAACGATGGTAAATACACTAATACCGCTAACGTGTAGCGGTATCAGACTGTTTTTTATGTGTTACTAACAAGGTTGGGAGTTAGCGTAGTCACAGTAACGGTGCTCTGTGGTGTGTTACAACAAGCTGTAGAGTTACTGTGAACACAGATAATAAAATCTGACTGACTGACTTTTCTCTGACTCTTTTGTCTCTCCTAATGTGCCGCATTGTTTGGTGTACCTTATATAAATAATAATATTAATAATTGGAAAAGCACAATTTTTGACGGTGCGCCCTTTTGTGCAGAAAATACAGTAATTCAATAGAACTGAATGAAACACATGCCAAATCTACTGCAAAGTTGCAAATTCCTCTTTACACACCAGAGAATATTTTCCTGAACTTAGTATATAAACAGTTTGATGAGTGCAGAGCATGGTGACTAGTGGCCCAGTTGGCTAATAGAACATAACAAGAGCAAAGCTTTGGTTTTTCTCTACTGAGCAGATAGGGGAGCCAGTCAAATATAGGTCAACTCAACAGACCGTGTCCAAACACTCATCACATAACTGACCAGTACAAAGCAGCTTTCACAACTAACAGCCATCACAACTAGGTTACATAGGCCCACAGCCCAGCTTGACACAAGACTTTGAATTTGGATTAAGCCAAAAGGCTTTATTTCACTGAAGTATAATCTTGGATTTTTTGGGGGGTCTATATTTCAGCATCATAATGCATGGTATTTAGCCCTGCGTTTCAAAAGCCATAATCTCAGACATTGCTGTGGCATTGTGAACGCGGCTAGCCATGATATGACAGACATGTCGGACATGGATGGGGGATGGCAGGTTACTGAGCTTAACCTTTTGACCTTTTAAGCTCATCCATCAGGTCTGAGACAGACATGTTTTTATCAAGACAGAACTCATCGGCAACAGCAGATTAAAAAAAAAACATACTGATGCATATTATGATAATGCTTTTTCTACCACTAAGGCAATGCATTGTATAGGACATTTTCTTTTAAAAAATGACCCACTATATTATGTTTTAGTAAAAATTATGTAGGAGGAAATTTTCAGAGCAACTTCACATTGCTCTTTTTTTTAATCTACATTGTGTACTCACACTGGCATATGTCTTGTCTATCACCTATAGCAACTCCCCTTTTATGATTTAATGAGTTTGAATAAACGTGAAAAAGACAAAGAATTGTAAAGTTCAGCCCAAGTTTATACAATATTACACTTGTGTGCTGCTCGTTTTTCCTCCTTTTTGTGGAAGACAATGTGTATAAAGAGCACCAAAGCATGGCGGAGTGTGTTAGTATTTGTCTGTCCTTATTCTGAGCAATTGCTTGATGGATGGTCCCCTGTTGTCTCATTAAAAGTCTGTTTTATTTTGTCTTTGCACACATTTTTCCTTTTTTTTCTAGACTCTATCTGCTTTCACGTTATTAGTTTGAGACTTACATAAGTGATATGTGCCACCAGGAATATTTATTTGAAAATATTTTTACATCCGTCATTGAAATATTCTTCCCTTTTTTCTAAAACTGTCCTTAATAAAAAACAACTAAAATATTGTCTATGACTTAATATTTCCAAATTCGTGTTAATAGTCATTGCCGTCCAAGAAGAGCCTTCATTCACTATACTTTATACACAGTCCTTTCCAATATATTGTGAGCATTTCTACAACTATTATATTATATATATTATAGTGTAAATAAAAAAGGGCAACAACGTATTTTCAATTATTGCAAAAGGTTCTTGTTTGATGGAATTAATACTAACTCTGGTTCATTTATGCCAGTTTGTTTACCTCATAAAAAAGCTGATGTGTGTCTGTGATACTACGTTCACTTAGAGCTCAGAAACGGGCATTCAAGCGACCACTTTCAATGAAAAGTCGTTGTGAACACACATCCATGTTTTGGGCTTCTGCCTTTCAATACTCTCGGGTTTCGGCATTGCTATGCAAGGTTTTTAGTCTGTTTTCTGCTCTAGGTAAAAAACATGCTGCAGGTTTTTGGGTCGTCCCAGTCTGCAGGGGGTCATAGAGAGGAATGGCTGCATCTTAAGGGGAGTACAGGTACGACCACTTGTGTATCATTAGGTTTCCGTGAGACTATTGTACGTAGCATGGAGTCATGGTGTCCCTACACCACACTCTACTCGTTATTAAGGTGCAAGTACTGACCCCTAATTGACCCTGCATGAATGTTGAACCCACAGGCTAGAAACGGAATTCACAAATACCTGTAGGATGCCAAAACAAAACTATGCTTTGATTGTCCCATTTTCTAACAGTCAGGCTCCACGCAAGGAGCTCACGCTTATTACATCAACACTATTGGACTCCATTCTGCAGGATTTGGGAGGAAGAGTAAAAAAAAAGCGAGTGATGTACGACCTTGCTAGTTTCTGTGGGCCACCTACATACCCAATAAAGTTTGCCCATTTTCTCCCTGCAGATAGCCCGTATCCACCAATAAGACCAATTGAGACTAACTTAACAAGTTTTAAATAAAGACCTTGCTAGATTCAAATCAGCATGTTTCTAAAAAATTGGTGAGGCATTACAATGCTTTTTAGCTAATCTCATTAAGTCATGTTGGGCCTGCCATCCCCTACAATATAGGCCCGCAGCTAAGTTTGTAGTAAAGAGAACAAAGTTCATATAGAAGGCATTTTATATGCCGTGTAGCGACACTGTGGATGCCGCAGTCAAAGTTGCTCAATAGGACGCTGCATGTGCAGGAAGTCATGATTCTGCATTAATGTCACAGGACACAGTATGGAGATAAGCAGCTTTAGGAATGCATCTTTGCTGTTAATCTGACAGCAGCTCAACTGTTTGCTCATGTGTTATGATAAGATTAGTGCATTGTCTTATCATAAGATTATGATTTTGAGAAGATGGATGGATGGATGGATGGATGGATAGATGGATAGATGGATAGATAGATAGATAGATAGATAGATAGATAGATAGATAGATAGATAGATAGATAGATAGATAGATAGATAGATAGATAGATAGATAGATAGATAGATAGATAGATAGATAGATAGATAGATAGATAGATAGATAGATAGATAGATAGATAGATACCACTCCAATAAAAATTGTGTTCTTGGTTGTTTTTAACATGTTCTTGTGGCATTTTTCTGATGATGGAGAACACATAAAAACATTTAAGCCTAAAACTGCATTTCTGAGTATTTCTTTCTTCAAATCATTGTGAATCAGGACCAGACGAAGAAAATGCAGTTTCAAAAGGTTCATAAGAGGCCTGAAGCTCCCTGCTCCACTCCATTTTATTGCACCCACCAGACAAATTAATCCATGTACACCATTTTTTTCATCCGGACTGGCATCTGGCTCAAAAACTGTATGGCTGGATAGCTCTGATATTGCTCACCATTTTTGTTTCACCGCTAATGTTAGCTTGGGGTTTGAGGGCTGTAAGCTGTCAGCAGAGAGCGTAGACAAAGGGATGACGGAATGGTGGAGGCTTACTTCCTCGCCAACAATTTCTGATGAATTCTTCCACTCTGCAGAAATTATGTCTTAACAAAAATGAAACACGGTTTTTTGATTTTCGCAAAAAAAAAGCACAATCATAATTAAAAAAAGATTTCACAATAGATCGAAATATAGTTGAAGTAGGGCTTTAATGGAAAATGTTTCACATCGAAACACCTATATCAAGTATATTCCATCCATCCATTTTCTTAACCCGTTATGTCTCTCGGGATCACGGATGAACTGTATTGCTAAATTAAATGGTGCAAACTATTTAATCCTTAAGATCTTGACTATGGCTGGAGTTTGAAAATCTACACAAAGTTGTAAGTGATCGTACTGAGCAAAAGCAGTAGACACACTACCACTTTCATTCAATACACAAATCGGAAAGGACCACAAAAAAGAAACTGACAGCTCTCTTAGGCTCTCAGTACTAGACCTGTTAGCTGCACTGACAGGAGGAATATACTTCTATCATTTGGGGTTCTGTCCAGCCCTAATATGAACAAAAAACAGACACCTTTGATGGCGTGCCTCCCTGGCCATCGTTACCTTGGATTCTACTTGTCTCATGCTCGATAAAAATGACCAAAAACTGTGACTCGCTTCATTTTTCTGCACATCTGAACTTTCTTGTCTCCAGATATAAGGCTTTCATTTTAGCTCGGCATCATTGGAAGCTCTTCTATCTCTATCTTGATGGTACTGGGTATGACACAATACATGCTAACTGTTAACAAGATCACAAGTATGGAGATTCTTTGATATTTCGTCTTCATGCTTGGGGTGCATGTCAGGTTGCTCTTCTTAATAAAGTCTACGGTTGTCAATGTGTATGGTAAAGTGAAAAATCCCCCACCCAGGTTTAATCAGCACTAAGATGTCTGCTTTTTTTTTCCACAGCTGAGCTGTCACATGCTGAAAATGGATGATGTTTTTTTTGGACATTTAATCACTCGTCAGCAGAAGCTTTGTGTGACTAGGTGGAAAAGCTACTGGACATCAACATGAAAAGACCACATAAACCTTCACAGCGCCATCTGGACTGTTGTGATATACGGTCCAAATAGTATCAGGTAGAAGTAACACACAAATAACCACAAGAAAAGTTTTTGTTTGTTTGTTTGTTTGTTTGTCTTTAATTTTAAAGAATGTCTGCACAAAACCCATTAAAATATAAGAAAATGCAAAGACTTGCCATTATTAAATTTTCACTGCCAAGCTTACAGAAAATATATGATCGTAACTCAATTTATATATTCATTTTATAAGCTCAGTGAATATATATGTGTTTATTTTCTTACAGAAAAATTGTTAGTGTCAAAGTGTCAGTGAGAAGAGTTTTCTTCATATCAAAAGACGCTGAGAAACTGAGGAAAGCTTTGATCAGAAGATACGTTTCTGAGAGTTAACAGCTGCACTAGAGGTGAATCATGGGACAACTGATTCAAACAAAGCTTTAGTGGGGTCTTTGTTAGCAAATCTCAGTCTTTGTTGGGTTGACAAGACGAAACAGTCATTTTTAAGACATCAGAATAAGACAAAGAGCTTAGGACAGGAAACAGCACCACTGGACTACTGAGGACGGGAAGGAGATAAACAGATGTATCAAAATCTTGAATTGTTGGTTCATCCCTCAAAATAACTGTGTGTCATCTAAAAATGAAAGCATGGCTCCACATTGTGTTACATCAACTGTTTGTTGGTCAGAGGTTCCTCCTACAACAAGGTAATGACCTAAACCATATATCCAACCTATCGATCTGAGGACTATTGAACAACTTGGTAGATTTAAAAACGATCAGTGCAGTTGAGCGTCCAGGAGGCATCCGGTCCGGATGCTCCTGGACGCTCCCCTGGGGAGATGTTTCGAGCACTGAGCGGAGACCCTGGGGAAAATGCAGGACATGCTGGAAAGACTATAGTCTAATTTCCACTGATAGGTACGGTTCGGTCCGGTCTAGAATGGTCCAAGCAATTCAGATAAGCTTTTCCGCTCAAAGTTGGACCGTCATGGCTCATGCAGGTGAATGAAGCTCATTTTTTCCTCACTTGAAGTTTTGCTGGTGGCGAAGAAGAATAAAGCCGCTTTTTTGGCGCTTTCTATTGTCATAATTACGACATTGCCAACTACCAACAAAAAAAACAGAATAAATAGATAAATAAAATATATCCGGTCTTTAGATTTGTTTTAGTGGCATGGAAGAGTTTTACATCCTTGATCACATGTCCCATGAAAGCCCCTCGAACTGCTTAACTTTTTTCAAAATATACATCATTTTCATCACAAAAGGCATCACTATTTAAAGCTTTTTTTTTCCACAGTAATGCCATTTGAGGCTCCAAATACTTTTTCTGCTAAAATTAAACATCAAACAGGCTAAAAATACACCTCCAACAGTGAAATGTAAATAGAAATCCTTTGATGAGAAAAGTAACCGTTGCAACTCGGACATGTGGATAACTTGACAGGGTCGCAATTGTCTCTAGAGGATGAAAGAGAGCCTGCTTTCTATGGTTTATATATCCTCTTCCATCAAAATAAGAGCATATCCTGCAGCCGAGATACTCATTTGGGGTTTGCAAATAGCTGTGCAACCTTTATCCTAATGGTTAAGCAATTCAATTGGTTTAAGACTGCAGAAAGCTTAGAATGAGTCAAAGCTTCATTGTTATGCAATTATCATAGATTAATCAGATATTTAGGGTGACATTTCAAAAAGCCAAGTCGCTTTGATTGGCTCACTTTAAAGTATCAAAAGGTTGAAAAAATTAAAACCCTGGAGCAGATAGTCTCAGTGATTCTTTTTTTTTTTGCCATTCAGGAGAATTAACCCTTACATTGTGTTTGGGTCAAAATTGACCCATATTTAAATTTAAAATGTTGTTCATCTTTTGGCACATCCTGTAAGGGGTTGCTACCGCAGCTTTCATTGATTTGGTTTTGGCAGGATCCCCTTCCTGATACAACCCTGTATTTTATTCAGACTGGGGACCAACACAGGGAGACCCAGACTTGAGCCAACTTGTGGCTACATAGTTAGGGAGTAGTGTGAAGGATGAAGCTTATTTAGCCTATTGGAATTGAACCCTGCACACCAGTCCTACACCCAGCCAACTGAGCCATCGAGTGTCAATTTTGACCAGAACATAGTAGAAGGGAAAAGAGCTACAGTATGTTCATACCACCCTTGACAACATGCATTCAAGCAACCACTTCCTGTGAAATGTCTGTGTAAATGTGCATTTTTGGCTTCCGTGTTCGTAACTCTCGCGTTCACACAGCGCTACACAAGTTTCTACAGCCATTTTCAGGCTCTACGTACGAAACACACGGCCATTGAACGCGCCCTGAAAGTTAAACCAGGTCAAACTCTAACCAATCAGGGTCTTTCATATATCGGAACAGAGCTGTGAACGAAAAAGCCTGGAGCAAGATTTGCACCTCAACATTTTGCACCAAGCCTCTTCCATACGTGACCGACCTGTGCAAATTTTGGGTAGCGACAGTCCCCGTGTGAACACCATATGCTAATTGGGCGTTCCTGAACACATTCCAGTTTTAGAGCGGCCTTTCATCCACGTGTTCACATGGATGAGTATTCATTTGAATCCACATAGATAACCCAACATGTTTGTACCTCTCCCAATGTGGGCTTTTTGGACAGAAAGCCTAAATATCAGAAACAAATACGCCATATGTTGCTCTTTGATAGTGGCTGTCATCACAGCCAACGCCTCACCTCCGCACACTGACTCAGTCTGATGAGGACAAATAACATCCTACCACCAAAGCACAAATCTGATGCAGCGGCGGGTATCACATTCTATATCCCATCCCTTTCCTGTGCTTCCGTCTCTTCCGCATCCACCAGTAAATGTAATAAACATCTATGACTAAGCACAAATTGGGTCATTTGTCAGAAGAACAAGAAGTATGACTCAAAATCTAACACTGTTGAGTAACTGAGGGAGAGATTTGCCAAAAAAATTGTTACTAGAACCCACTGTTCTTGTAAAAGAAAGATAAAAGGAAACACGTAATGAATTAGGCATTACAAAAAGAATGCAGTAAATTGGCAATATATTTATTTTATGATTTGTGTTGTCTTTTGACATTTTTCAATAGTTACTTAGAATACTGTGTTGACTCTGTGACTTTATAATGATAACTAATGCTACCCATTTTAGCATTAGATTAACTGCCTCTTATTAAGTTAACCCACTACATCAAAGAATTTACAAAAAAAATAATTGGGGGGGGGATTAAGGTGTCTTTTTTTTTTTACTCTTTGGTAAAAACCACAAAAAAATGTTCAATGTCTTTTGGAAGGTTTTGGTCACAAGAATTTTAGTTGAAGATGTAAAGATATTGATGTGATAATGTCAATAATATTGACCCATTGTCTCAAATCGGATCCACACATTTTTAACATGGTGTAAATGTATTATGAAGAAATGATTATCAACAAATTTTACATTCTTTTAATACAGCAAGTAGTCATTGCAAAATAATAATAATAAAAGAGTTATTTTGATCTAAAAGTTTCAAAAATGAGCTTAGCTTTTCCCGCCAAAATTTTTTCTGAGGTTTATTGGAAGCAGCCTTTTTGAAATGACCAAGAAATGCCCTTCTACTGCCCCTAGTGGAATCAGGATGCACTACAGGACAGAAAATAGGGACCAAATTGTATATGGACCAAATTAAGGAAGATTTGGATTATGCTTAATAATATATGAATGGTTATATAGGGTCAAAAGTGGACTAAAATTTACATAAAAAGAAAAGAAAAAGAAAAACAGGCTATTGGGTGTTAGATTTGAGCATGAGAGGGTCTCATAATTGTGTGTGTTCAGAAACTTCAGTAGTATCAGTCAGTAAGTTAAGTAGTACCAGTCAGTACGTATCAGCTTAACATTTCCCTGCTTAGTCCAGGGGTCTGCAACCTGAGGCTCTGAAGGCACATGTGGCTCCTTCATCCCTTCATTGTGGCCCTTTGGCTATGAATGCAACAATTTAAAAAAAAATTCTATAAGTGAATTTCTTTTAGTTAATTAACTTGTCATTTATATTTAGAATTTTATGGTAAGACTAATTTCTTATTAAAATAAGCTCAAATCACATAAAGATTTATTTTTTAAAAAAAGCAATCTATAGCAATGTTGTCACGTTTTTATTTGATAGTAAAACAAAAAAGAAATGATGATGCCGCACCAAAGTCATAAAGACAGAAAAAAGAAAAACATGTTTGACCTCATGGCTTTCTGCATTTTTAATTTACCGTAAGTAAATCTGCTGCAGCAGGACGATCCTTTTTTTATTTCAAAGGGAGCTCTTATCTCCAAAATAAAAGAAGCTCAAAATTTTATACAAAGGAAATTATGATAATTCAATCAACGTAAATATTTAATAGGTACATTTTACAAATAATTGGTTGAATATTCACAAAGATATTTCTCAAACAGTTACTTTGCGACTCTGGCTGGGTTTTGGTGATTAAGAAACTCAACTAAATGGGTTTTTTAGCATTAAAGGTTGGAGACTCCTCAGCTGAGTCTGTAAAGGAGTTGAGTTTCCTACAATCGTTTACTTCCTTTAAAATAACAATAAAAAATATTATAGAGAAACTCTATATTCCATAATTTCTGTTTCTTAACCAGCTGTGCTTGAGTCCTAAAAGGATTCTAACGCCACGTTTCCCATCTGGTCACAATTACAGAAAAACAGCCCTTTAAATGGAAACAAATAAAAGTCTGTATAAAAGTTTACTGGTACAATCATTTGAAAGGACTGTCCTGTGCACTCAGAAGCAATGCCAAGTGATTACAACCAACCATCTGTGTGCGTCCAGTTGAAGCAGAGCAGTTCATCAGTGGCACCACTACAAAGACACGGCTCCAAAGCACGGTGTGACTTGGTTTCACCAGAAGACTGTCGCCACAGAGGTCAAAGGGAGGAAGCTAAAGGGATGTTAAGAAGTGAATGTGCTATCTCACATGGAACTACAACCATCAGCATAAAATGGGTAAATGAAGATGAACTGCAGTGAAATATGAAACAATCTTGTCTTTGTATCTGTGTGGCATGTATAGATAATGGCGTATACTTATATAGCGCCTTTCTTCCTACAAGGACAAAGCGCTTTACAGTCACAGACCCATTCACCCAGTCACAAACACATTCACACACTGGTGGCTCCGCTGCCAAACACAGGCGCCCGCCTACCACCAGGGGCAAGGTGGGGTTCAGTGTCTTGCCCAAGGACACTTCGACTCATGGGCGTGCAAGGCGGGAATCGAACCTGCAATCTTACGATCATGGGTCGACCGCCCTACCGCTGCACCACGGCCGCCCCAATAATGGAGTGTGATGAAACAAAGGCAAGGCAAGGCAAGGCAAGGCAAGGCAAGGCAAGGCAAGGCAAGGCAAGGCAAGGCAAGGCAAGGCAAGGCAAGGCAAGGCAAGTTTATTTGTATAGCACAATTCGTACACAAAGTAATTCAAGGCGCTTCACAAAACAGAAAAATGCATTAAAATCACAATACATCATAGAAATAATCAACGTAAAATTTACTTTAAAAGTAAAGAAAAAAGAAAAGAAAAAAAAATAATAATTGAAAATTGATTTAAAAATAAAGGAAGGAAAGGAAAGAAAAGTGCAGATAGGACCTTTCAGTCATATACACGGCTAAACAGAAATGTTTTAAGTCTAGATTTGAACATGAACACAGAAGACGCCTGTCTTACGACTTCAGGGAGGCTGTTCCAGATTTTAGCTGCAGAATATTGAAACGCTGATTCCCCTTGTTTAGTTCTGACTCTGGGAATCAACAGGAGGCCGGCCCCTGTGGTCCTCAGAGTACGAGATGTTTCATATGGCACTAACATGTCAGAGATGTACTTTGGTGCTCGGCCATGGAGAGACTTGTACACAAGCAGAGCTGCTTTGAAGTCTATTCTTTGAGGTACAGGGAGCCAGTGCAGAGACCTGAGCACAGGACTAATGTGATCATACTTCCTGGTTCTGGTCAGGACTCGAGCAGCAGCATTCTGGATGTACTGAAGCTGTTTTACAGCTCGTTTGGAGAGGCCGGTGAGCAGGCCGTTACAGTAGTCTAACCTACTGGAGACAAATGCATGAATAAGTATCTCCAGGTCTGGCTTTGACACTATGTTTTTGATTTTGGCAATGTTTTTCAGATGGTAAAATGCCGCTGATGTTACTAACTTGATATGGCTTTTAAAGTTCAGGTCAGAGTCCATGATTACCCCTAGATTTCTGACTTGATTTGAGGGTTTTAGAGACAGAGAATGAAGGTAGCTGCTGACACTTTCTCTTTGTTTCTGTGGGCCAAAAATAATAACTTCGGTCTTGTTTGAGTTTAGCTGGAGAAAGTTGTTCTGCATCCACGCACTGATCTGTTGGAGGCAGTGGCTGAGTGAATCCACCGGCCCATATTCACCTGTTGTCAGTGACACATAGATCTGAGTATCATCTGCATAGTTGTGATAAGATATGTTATTACTGCGTATTAACTGCCCTGGTGGCAGCATGTAGAGGTTGAACAGAAGGGGTCCCAGGATCGATCCCTGGGGCACACCACAAGTCAAGGCCATGTAGTCTGAGACACAACTCCCAATTTCAACAAAATATTTCCTGTCTTCCAGATAAGACTTGAGCCAACTTAGGGCAGATCCAGAGATGCCAACCCAGTCTTGGAGTCTGTGCAAAAGGATCCCATGATCAACAGTATCAAAGGCAGCACTCAGGTCTAGCAGGATTAAGACAGTGACTTTGCCATCATCAGTGTTCAGGCGGATGTCGTTGGTTACCTTGATAAGAGCAGTTTCTGTGCTATGATGGGGTCTAAAACCTGACTGGAAAACATCAAATGAATTGTTTAATAAGAGAAAATCAGTGAGCTGTTGGTAGACAACTTTTTCAAGGACTTTTCCTAAAAATGGCAGATTAGAGATAGGTCTGTAATTATTCAGTACAGTGGGATCAAGACCGCTTTTCTTCAGGAGAGGTTTAATGACTGCAGTTTTTAAGGCCTCTGGAAATATTCCAGATTGAAGAGACATGTTAACTATTTGAGTAATTGATGGCAACACACTGTTCAGGACAGACTTTAGAAATCTAGTGGGTAACACATCAAGGCAGCATGTAGACGAGCTCAGACGGGTGATGGTCTCTTGGACAGTTTGGTCAGTGACAGGTACAAAGTGAGTCAGCTTAGAGTGAGTAGGTGGCCGTTCGATAGTTATATGTGTTGTGGAGTTGATAGCTTTTTTAATGCCCTGAACCTTGTCATTAAAAAATACAGCAAACTCATTACATTTAGGTGTGAAACCAGTTCTATTGGTAGCTGGGTTGGAGGGTTAGTTAATCTGTTTACTGTTGTGAACAGGACACGAGAGTTGGTGCTGCAACTTCCAATGATTTCAGAGAAGTACCTTTCCCTTGTTCTGCATAAGATCTGGTTGTAAGCGTACAACTCCCCCTTATACATTTCATAATGAACCTGGAGTTTTGACTTGCGCCAGTTTCGCTCAGCTCTGCGGCACTGTTGTTTCTGTGCCCTGACTAGATCATCGTTCCTCCAGGGAGCTTTCTGTCTATGTTTTCTCAATTTAACCTTCATAGGGGCAATGGCATCCAGAACATTCAAGATGCTAGAAGTAACAGAATTCAGCATTTCATCAACATTGGCACCAGAGGCGTTTTCAGGGTTAATCATTTCTACAAACTGTGCCCTAGTGCTCTCATTTATTTGTCTCCTTTGGACAACTGCAGGGCCAGGCGGTGGTTTGGGAGCAACAGACAGGTCAAAGAATACACAGAAATGATCAGAGAGGGCGACATCAACCACACTGACATTGTAAATATTAACCCCCTTTGTGATGAGCAGGTCCAGAGTGTGCCCTCTGCTGTGGGTGGGGCAACTTACATGCTGAATTAGATCAAAGGTTTCAAGGACAGCATTGAGCTCTTTTGCATTTCTGTCATTGACATTATCAACATGAACATTAAAATCACCTGTAATGACTAGACCATCAAAGTCTGTGCACACAACTGAGAGCATTTCAGTGAAATCATCAATAAAACTTTGGCTGTGCTGAGGAGGTTTGTACATAACTATGCAGAGTAAGGGAGGAGTTTGTTTTAACTCAATCTTAAAGGACACATACTCAAATGATGAAAACACACCAAATGATAGTCTGCGGGTTGCAATATTATCTCTAAACAGTGCAGAAATGCCTCCACCCTTTTTATTTTCTCGTATTTCCGATACATGTTTGTAGTTGGGGGGAGTTGATTCGACTAGAACTATGTTTCCTGTGTTTTTGTCAAGCCATGTTTCAGTTAAAAACATAAAATCAAGATTAAAAGAAGAGATAAGATTATTGATTAAAAATGATTTGTTGCATAAAGATCTGACATTGAGTGCAGCAAGTTTGAGATTAGTTTCCTTGGGACTGGTCAAAACCTTCTTGCAAGGGATATCAACTAGATTTCTTTGATTGGACAGTCTAACTGCCCTTTTTTGCATTCTACGTGGTGCAACTACAGGTATAGCACCAGAAGGAAGCTGTTCATCACAGGGCCCCAGTTTGACATAACCTTTCCTAGGACACTGGGGGCCCGTTTCATCCTAGCTCTGGGGGATTGCACGTCTAGAGGCGCGCAGGGGAGGTCGAGTTGAGGGTAGTTTGGGTGATGGACCAGGAGGAGCGGGAGCTGGACGGGATTTGGGTGAACGACGGAGGGAGCGTGTTGGAGGGGCTTTGGATGAAGGACGTGTTGGAGGGACTTTGGGTGAAGGATAAGGAGGGGGCGCTGGAGGGTTACGAGAGCTCCTGTGTGGTGTGAGGCTCACAGGTGTTAGGGGAGCCATCTTAATTCCTGACTTAATGAGGCTATCAAAATGGCTAGGTAGGGCCATGGGTGAAAGTGGGGGGGACGAAAAGGAAAGTGAGTCTTCACTGGGAGTAGATGTAGCAGGGGGCGCCCACAGCTGGTCAGATGGTGGTATTTCTGGGGCCAAATCTGGTGGTTGTTGTTGTGGTTCTGCGGTTGGGTCCTTAGCTGGCGGTGGTTGTTGTGATGCTGGTGCAGCTGAGTCCTTAGATGGAGGTGGTTGTGGTGCTGGTGCTGCCGGATCCAAGTCTTTGACCGATGGTGGTGGTGGAGGTAGTTGTTGTTGTTGTTGCCGTTGTGCTGTGGTTCCTGGGACACTGGCTCGGTCCTTCCTTACTGCCTTTTCAGGGCTTTGGCCTCTATGCCCCAGAGCGTGGAGGAGGTTCTTCACTAACTCTCTTGCTCCACCTCTGTTCAGGTGTGGGCCTCTTCCCATGAATAGGTCCTTTCGTTTCCAGAATGTATTGAAGTTCTCAATGTAATGGAATCCTCTGGAAGCACACTCTCTGGAGAGCCAATTGTTCAGCTGAAACAGACGGCTGAACTTGAGTGACACCCCATCGATGTTAGGAAGAGGTCCACTGATGAATGCTTCAACCTCTACCTTGTCAATCTCTTCAAATAACTTGATGAAGTCTTTTTTCAAACGTTCAGATTGTTCTTTTTTGATATCGACAGCACCTACATGGATGATTATTCGTTTGACTCCTTGGTACAAGACTTTAGATAAGAGTCCTGTAATTACTGGAACAGTAGAACTTGGGCAACATAAAGTTTGCATTCTTCTGTGGCTGACTCCACTGATAGCGCCATCTCCAAGCAGCAGCGTATCTCTGACCTTGACGTTTGGCACAGATTTTCTTTCTGCCTGTGCTTTGTTGCCAACATTATGACTCCTATTCTGTGGTCCAATTTCACTTTGTTCTTTAACATCACATTGTGTTAGGGGTAAAAATCTGTTTGTGAGCTTTATTTCGGATGTTCTGTCATCTTTACGCTTTGGCTTGACACAGAGTTCCTCCGCACAAAGTTTCGGAAAGGACACAACATCACTCAGGTCTATGTCACTGTTATTCTTCTCATTTGTAGTAAGAGCAGGCTTCTTACCACCCGATGTTACTGGAAGGGTCTTGTGAAGTCCATTTTCAGTTTCCAAAGTAAATATCCGTGTTTGTAGCTCTTTTATTTCTTGTTGGTAGATCCAACAGCGTTCACAGTGGGAGTTTGTTTTTCTTCCTCTTCCGGACATGTCGCTGGCTTGTCAGACGTAAAAATATTGATTTGTATAGGTGGAAGTCACAAAAAAGGATGACCAGTCTGATATTCCAGGAGTTGTGGATGAGGTAAAATAATTAAAAATGATTAATTAAATGATTAAAAAGCAAATAAAGCAGGAAGCGGCAGGAGCAGGGGAAAAAGCGTCTGCACTCTTTAGCAGGGGAACAAAGACTTATACAATCACAAAGAATTAGTCTGTAGGTGTATTTGATCTATAATCGTTCTTCTAGGACATCGTCAGGGTTTGTTCTTTTCTCCGTAAACTATTTTTTTTAACAAGCAAGAAAGAATTTTTGATTTAAGGCCATGTCAAACAGCCACTACGTTTGTTTTGCACATTTTCCATGTATGAAATTTTAGTCTTTTCGTGATACATGCGTAATATACGTAAGTTATACATTTTTCTTGCGTTCGTTGTTCGTTTATCCGTATTTTACATAGTTTACAATAGCAGACAATTATTACATAAATCCCATGCACTTGTGGATGATTTTTGCGAGATGCTTACACATATTTGTGGCTTTCCGGGACCATTCCACATAAGTCAACTGGACTTTTCACGCATGTATCACCGCATGTACAACTTTTATGTCGCGTTAGCACGTTCAAATTATGTAAATGATGCACAAATCACTAATGAGTTGCATATTAACAGGGAAATAATCACCCACTGCTCAGGTTCTACATAGATATATGTGTTCTTGGTTTATTTTTTACTTCTTCCGTTGTTTTATTGTGGTTCATTTCAGAATTAGAATCAGAATCAGCTTTATTGGCCAAGTACAGTGCATGCACAAGGAATTTGTTTTCGGTGTCTTGTGCTAGCAAGGTATAAAAAGGGTGAGGGGTAAGAAAAAAAAAGGATAAATAATAAAAAAGAAAGTAAAATAAGGTAGATATAGGAATAAAAAAACATAACTAAATAAGAAAAAGGACTAAGTCAAGGGTTTGTGATACATCTGTGAAAATTTGACTTAAAGATCACAACTTTTGTTACTTTTTCCACATATAAATGCGCGTTTGACTAAGAAAAGACGAAGAAAATGCCGTTTAAAAAAAAATTGTAGTAGCTGGCCAGAAGCTCCCTGCTCCGCTCCATTCTTATGCATCCACTTGCAGAAAAATAGATCCATGTATGCCTACATTTTCATCGTCTGAGCTGACATCTTGCTCAAAACTGTACTTGATAGCTCTGACTTTGCTCACCATTTTTGTTTCACTGGTAATGTTCGGATGTTGTAAGCCAAGGTGAGGGTGTGTGAACAGATGGATGATGGGAAATGGGGCGCTTTTACCCTGCGGCAACAGTTTAACCAACAACTCAAATGTTTAATGAATTACTGCCGCTCTGCAGATACTATATCCCAGAAAACGAGACAGGTTTATTTGATTTTGGCAAAAACCAGCATAATCATAATTAAAAGACCACTGGAAATAATTCAATATAGTTCGAATATTAATGGAATGGGATTGGGAGTGTTTAAAAATTATCCGTTAATTGTCATTTAGTAAAGTTAAACATTTGGTTGGATGGATGAAGGGACGTGGGGGCGGGCTGGCTCCCCACCGGACCCAGCCACAATTTTATGTAATGAACTGCCGCTCTGCAGAAAAACTATGTTCTAGAAAACGCCACCGATTTTTAATTTTAGCAAGAAAACGGCATAATCATCATTAAAAAAAAAAAAAAAAAATACCAGGAATGCTTTTAAAAGAGCCCAAAGGGCCTTTAAGCTCCATTTGATTACCCTACTCCTGGTTTAAACTTTTATACATAAAAGTATCCTGATTAAACTCCTATCTGGGCAACAAATGTGTGTGAATGGCCTGAGTAGAGATGCAGTAAATGAGATATTTCTGATTCTTAAAGCTCTGCTAAGAATAAATAATGAGCAGAACAGGCTAACTCCTAAAAAAACTAAAAAAAACTAAAATACCTGCAACCTCAACTTGCTGAAAAGAATTCCCATTGAGCTTTGTTTTTCTTCCCAAAACCACAAGAACATCTATAAATAAAGTACATGAATAAACAACAATAGACAACAGGATCTATCCTAAATCTAAATGACTCACCAATACAATATTCATAAGACAGGAGCTCAGAGAGATTTCCCATTCCTTTACTCAAACACCATGTTATCAGTCTTCTCTGGTTTCAAATAAAAAAACATATAATTCATGAAATGAAGCTCTTGAGTGCATTACTTAAGACAAAATGTTGCTGTAATGAAATCAAAGCCACCAGGAAATGAGCAAAAACGAAGAAAAGATATCTTTGCTTGGGTCTGTCTCCGCAGCCTCCCAGCGGGATCTGACTAGGAAGAAACTGGTCACTGAATAAGCAGATCCTCATCTTCATTACAAAGAGGGGCAATTCCTTAACGCCCCATCTCTGTTTCCAAACAACAAGTCGGAGCAGCTAAAAATACAATCTGCATCATGAATTATACATACTTTCTACCGTTCTTCTGGGGTGTGCTCCATACGTAAGAGGTATCATCGCAGGGTCTAATTTCGGAGGTTATAACTGCAGTGATGAACACAGAAAGACGAATCCAAACCCTCTTCCATTCACAAAGGATTTCCAACTGTCTGATGAATGAGGAGCAGAAGAAACCTGACAAAGCTGTTTGTGGATGACAAGACTCCTAGAATATAGGCTGACACACAACCAAATTCATATTGGACTGAGGCTTAAAACGATTATACTTTCATAATGTTCTATAGAGGAGGTTTTGCTTTTGTAAAGTCCATTTACAATAAGAATGCAGTGTTCCCCCGCTTATTCGCGTTTCAATTTTGCGGTTCCTGAATCGCTATCAACTGACATTTGTGCCCCTGCATGGAGAAAAGGCATCAATATCCTGAAAAGCTGAAGAAGGTAATCGCGGTGGATAATTGTCCATCAGATGAATGAATAATGGATGGAACCGGCCTCTTCAGAAAGAAAAAAGCCCTGATGAAGGATGACCTACGGACTCCTTGGAGACAGACTGACACTGCTAATGTGCGTTATGAAGTACACTACGGTACAGTCTATTGCTCTAAATAAAAATAAAAAACTCTGTAAATAAATGTTTCACAAAGCATCAAAAATGTTTTAGCAGGGTTTTTGATGAGTAAAGATTGGTGACGGACATTTTTCTGCCGCAGCGGTGGGGGGTTGTTCTCCGGATTCTGCGTGTTCACAGGGGGTCTCTGGTCCCTAAGCCCTGCGAATATATAGGAGGGAATTATGCACTGCAGTTTAATGCTACATTCACACCAAGTATGAGATGTGTGTTCAAGAACACGCTTTAGCATTTGGGGTTTGCACTGGACTCTCACTACCCGACGCCAGCACACGCCTGCCACCTAGAGTTAGAGGAAGCTTCATGCAAAAAAGTCAACATCTCATGAATCTTGTCTCAGGCTTTTTCTTTCACAGCTCTATTCCAATTTGTGAAAGACCAGGGGCCTCATTTATAAAACTTTGCGTGTGATTTGCGTCAGAAGTGGCGTACGGATGAAACATAGGACGTGCGTACGCACAGAAATATTCGGATTTATTAAACCGTGCACACGCACATCCTACGCATCTTTCCCTTAATAAATCACAACCAATTCTAAATGCAGCGCAGCTTTTGCGGCTTTATGACACGCCCATAGTTGCCCATAAATAGTCCATGAAACGCCCACAAATGAATATTCATTGATTGCGAAACCATGGCACACACCGAGAGGAAATGAAAAAAACGTAACTTCACTCAATGTGAAGTAGAATTTATCGTTGGCGAGGTGGAAAAGAGGAGAAAAATGTTGTTTGGAGGGCACAGTGTGGGCATTACTAATGCCAAAAAGGCACGTGAGCGGCAAACGGTGGCAGACGCCGTAAATGCTGCAGCCTCAAAACCTCGGACCGTGGCCGAAATAAAAAAGAAAAGGTCGGACATCAAAGTCGAGGCAAAAAAACGTCTGGCGCTGCATCGCCAGCAGAGTGTGTCTGCCACGGGGGGGGGGGGGCACACCGGAGCTGACCCCTCTTGATGAGAGACAAGCGGCAAGAATAGGGGCAAGCGGCAAGAATAGGGGAATCCCTTAGTGGAGTGGTGACTGAGGCGCAGGGGGACGCCGACGCGCCAAATGCACCGGGTGACACACCCCCAAAAGCCCGCAGAAGTCCAACAGGACGGCTCGAGGAAGTCGGAACCGGCTCACAAGCCAGTCGTCCTCGTTTGCCAGCAAGTCTTCTTGCTGTCTAAAGATGCGTTCACTCCGAATTCTTCCATTTGCTACATCTTCTAAGAGTGCAAGATCAGCCATTGTGCGTCATTACGCATTGTGATGGGGCATTTTATTTCCCTCCATTTAATTACATCTGACAAGCTACAGATATCGGTAATAATCGACGTGGAAATAGGAAATTGATCAGCGCAAATGTAATTTCTTGTTGCTTTCTGAATGGTTGAGACATACGCCATACATTGTTTTATCAAAAATAAAACAAACTAAAAGGCACATGCATGAATACCATAATCCCGTAGCTTATGAAGAAATGTTTTACTATGAAAATAACTTTCCCTAGTGGACAATTAATGCATCTCTCTCTATCTATCCATTAGTCTGTCTGATTGCACCTATATCTGCTCCGCCAGACGGACACATTGACGAGAATATCAGTTTTGTACATTATTTCGTTCTGTTAACTATATTATTTATGAGGATGAATTGCACAAAATACCAATATTGCAGAACATTTTTCACTTTTCTTTTTGCAAATAAGTGTTCATTTGAATTTCTGTTGTAATTTTCGTTTGATTTTTTTTATTTGTTTCACTGCTGATCGATCAAACGGGTGTTTGTGTAGGCTGTTAATTGTAAGACTTGCTTTGTGAAGTCTTCATGTTATTTCTGAGAGGCAGTATTGTCATTTTGACTTTCACGTGTTTCTTCCATCTGCCGACGGTGTCGCCGTTTCTCATTTCACCCGTTTTTGTGCGTACGCCTGGGTCAGAGCTTGCGTGAAGGACCGCACATTTTCCCGTCAAGTTTGCTTTTTATAAATCTCAACTATTGCGTAGAGAGTGGCGTACGCATTCTTTTGTGCGTACGCAACGTTTATAAATGAGGCCCTTGGTGTCTTAGGATTCTATCCAAACAGAAAACGGAATTATCGATTTCTCCTCCATTATCGATTTTTAAACGGTTGGCACTTCTCTGAACTAAAAGGGACGCCATCCATAGTTCACTACCAAATCCTAGTCCCTGGGTCAACAATCGACCTGGTGTAACTTTCAACACACGTTCAATGGCTGTGCGTTTTGTTGTCTAAACTCGCATAGCTATGTGTGACTGCGAGAGACTTGAAAGCGAAAAACCCGAAATACGCATTTACGTGTGTTTACATAGACTTTTCATTGAAAGTGACCACTTGAACGCACAATGTCAACATAGCTTCAGGGTGTATTTAGACTGGACACACTTGGTTTGTTTTAAAGTGAACCAGAGTTCCTTTCCCCTAGATAATCCCAAACAAATTTTCAGTGAGAATACACCCATGCAGGCCCTGGTCCAGGACCGGGAAATGCTTTCCGACCCATCTTTGGAGGTGGTCTTGGTTCCTTTCCAATTGGACTGAGCTCCGGTTCGCTCTGAGTTTCCTCATTCTGAATAGGTCTGTGCTCGGAGCGAAACAACTGAACTAAAAATGACCACTGTAGCCGATCATTACAGGATGTAAACCTGGATGTGAGCTGCAGATAAAGGTGGAGCAATCTATACGTCATAAACACGTATTAGTGTACCTTCTTAGCCAACGTTTCCTCAGTTACCGCTTTGCAGGATGCCTCCACAGTACCTAAACAACAAGTAAAAAGTCTATATGTGAACTATCCAACAATTACAAAGCGCAGGACTTCCATTATTCTTTCTCTCATTGCTTTCCCCTCCCTCGAACTTCCTGGCTAGTGAGTGAAAAGATTTTTAGTCAATTTGTTTTGTTTACAAGCTTTGGTCAGGAACAGGAAAGTCCCCTTGACAGCAGTCTGAATACAGACCAAATGCAAGGTTCAGGACTCCATCAGGACCAAATTAATTGGACTTGGTCCTGACCAACTGACCTTTCCAGTCTGGATTCACCAGTAGACATTGTTTCATTTTTCTGAGATTCCCGCTTCCTCATCCTCACCCTCTGGACTATTTCTCTGGACTCATAATCAAGTAAGTTGAACCAACACCTCTGGTCTCAAGCAGACCAGGCAGACTTGTTTGGTCCACACCAGAATTCCCGTGAGCGTCCACGTTTCCCAAAACAAAGGGAACCATCTGAGGAAACAAACCCTGGTGCAAATCAAACCTGCCAACATGAATGCACGTTAAATCCCATCTAATCTGGGATTAGATCCCAGTCTGAACGCAGGGGTGATTTTCAGCGTTGGAATTGTGTAATGACATAGATTGGTCAGTCTGTGCTGAGTCATGCAAAGGCTGATGCAATTTAAAAAGCACATTATGCTAAATGGTAACACTAACTGAAAGCTCTGCTGCATGTGGCCTCTGCTAACACTATAGTGCTTTAAGGCTATTGCTTTGCAATTAGGCCCACTTGAGAAAATAATTTATCTTAATAAAGGTAAAAAGTATACAATTGGTAATTTCCAATTCTGTGTTGGAACCTGCATACAAGATAAAAGCGATTCATAGAATTTGAAATGACAAAATGCCCTTTCATCTGAACCAGGTTAGCTGCATGTTGTGAAGTGTAGACATGATGAACACATAAGTTGTGTCTCTTTTAAGTGTGTAAATTAAGAACTGACTTTTTGTGGACAAATTGTAGACAGTGTGGATGGGAGACAACTGTAACAGTCAGAGAAACACAGTATAAGGATGCAAAAACATACTTTAGTTTAGGTTTCCAGACATCTGATAACACTTGCATGTAGTTGGTCTTGAGCCCTGAAGGCATCACTGAATGTTTGAAAGATATGCGACCTACGCAACCGCTTGCGTGTCGGCGTAAATACCTGATGGGATGACTTTTACTTTTTTTAAATAAAATTATGTCAAATAAATGAGAAATTCCATTAAAAAAACTAAATAAAGAAATAATGAGTACAAAAGATTTCTTTTTGTTGTTTCAACAGGTGGCTCCTGCAAGAATTCTGATGCCGCAGGAAATTTTGACCAAATATTTCCAACATATATCATGCATTTATTCAAATGCAAATTTAAAACTGTAATATATAAATACAACTTTTTTTTTATTTAGGTTTTTCTTTGCCTATCATCACATACCTGCTTGTAGACACAGAAAAAAACAACCAACCATGCGGACAACCTGATCCCCTCAACTGGTCACTGATGAAACTAACAACAGCAGGATCCCTGACCTGCGCAGCTGCAGCCGGGCCAACCTTCTCGTCATGACGACGATCGATTTGGACGTTGTTTAAGACCGATTTTATCAGCACAATCTCTGCTATATAGCGACATTATCATAGAACAAAAAAATAGTTTTCTAGTTATAACATGATAGCAGTGGCGCCTCCAGAAAGTTTTCATGGGGGTGGCCGGTAGGGGGCCACATTAAATCTTGGGGTGGCACACAAAAACCATGAGCTAAATTTTTTTAATTCATTCTACTAAACGTAGTAAAACAACCTTTAGAAAACCAACAGAAAGTTAAATGCCTACTGATTTTTTTCTAGAACATTAACTTATAGTTGATACTACTATGAATTCTAGTAGATATCATTAGGCCAGTGTTTTTCATCATTTTTGAGCCACGGCACACTTTTACCTTGACAAAAATCCCGCGGCAAACCAGCAAAAAAAAATGTAAAACAATTTTTAGAAAAAAAGGAGAAACTCATAGTCTGTATTGATCTACAGTCCCTCTGCAATCTCACATGCATTTTTGTGATAATAGGGGCAGAAAAAGCTGATGTAATAAAAGTAAAGTGAAAAGATTCAAAAACTGTTTGATGTGTGTTCGTTGTTGTTACAAGACGTTAAGAGGATAGACTCATTGTGCGCTGAGACGCTGTCACTTTAACCCAATGCATCATGGGAGATGTAAACAGCCGCCAAACGCAAAAAGACTTGCGTCTCTGAGCTTCATTGTTTTGTTCACTTTTCACGGTCTGATACCAGATTCTGTGGAAAGCTACACCGCTAAAGACGAGCTTTAGCTGGTACTTTTCTTGGAACTGAGCGGCTTTATGAACAGAATCAGAACAAGGAAGTGAAGACTTTAACCACTTCTGATTGGTCAGACTGATGACATGTGATTAAGCCTCCTAGAATGATTGGTGAAGACAGTAAAAGGGGCGGGACCTTTCAGAAAACAGTTAAAACTGCAGCTAAATCGGGGTACCGCCATTCTTATCAAAATGTTTTTAATAGAATCAAATAAACACAAAGAAAAAAGTATTTACGATCTTTCCTATTCCTAATTTCAAAGTGTTTTATCAGGGGCTGTTTGGATGAACACAGAGCTGATATCCTGGAGATGGAAAATGTTTTAGATCAGTTAATGAGGGTAATTTCCCACGGCACACTGGTGCGCTGCGGCACACTGGTTGAAAAACACTCTATTAATTCTAACTTCACCAGTTGGTCCAGGAACAGGTGGAAGACTTTTTGCTGAGTTCTGCCTTGTTTCTCTGAGCAATGATGCTGACTGTCCCTCATCAGATGCCGTCTCCCTCATTCTCTTCTGTCATTCATGCTGGCTGTGGATCATGCTGCTCTGTCTCATCTTCCTCCTCCTCACTACACCTCTGTTGCTCCCCTACCATCTCTTTCGCTCCTTCTGCTGTACTTTTATTCTTAAAATAAGAATATATGTTGAATTTCTCTTCATTCTCTGAAAATTGACTTACACAAGCATCAACTATGACTATAGGTAACTATATGTGGAAACAGGACAAAAACCCATCAAAATGTTGGGGTAACACAACAACCAGTGCTTAAATAGTGCCATAAAAATGAG
Organism: Oryzias latipes; assembly: GCF_053564925.1. Lineage (NCBI taxonomy): Eukaryota > Metazoa > Chordata > Actinopteri > Beloniformes > Adrianichthyidae > Oryzias > Oryzias latipes. The sequence continues at coordinate 23,593,955 of NC_136253.1, read as the reverse complement.
AGGCGCGTGTGACAGGGCCATTCTTTTTTACATATTAATAAAAAGTAATGGCACATCCACCACCGCTGATGATGTGGCGTATTTGCACAAAGTATTTGCGCAAAATACAGATCAGGTGACCTAAAGTACTGTAAAGAGATTGTTAAAAGACACCACTGAAAATATTTAACAGGCATGAAAATAAATGTAGTGTTTTGGGATGTGTGATTGTGTGCGCGTGTGAGTGCGGGCGTGCGCGCGCGCATGTGTGTGTGCGTGCGTGCAGAAACTGGTGCTCGCGCGATCCAGGAAGAGAGGGGGGAGAGCGCGTGTGAGTGTGTGGAGCGCATACACACGCGGTCAGTCGCCGTTATGGACTTAAGGAAACAGTCATAAAGAAAGTTCACCTTTAGTAACTGATACTGGTTCTTTTGTCTAACCGGCCCGGAGGCTCTGGGGGTTCGAACGCGGAAGTGAACCCCACGTCTTATACATGTTCTGCGTCCAGCGGCTCGTCTTTAGATGTCTGCGCACTCAAAGGCAGCTGGGAGGGGAGGAGGTGTCGGCCTGTTTAGGTGATCAGAGCAACTTGCCCGCTTGCTGGCTGTGCATTTGGGATGAAATGCACAACTGATCCTACCACAGCTTATAGTGGCTAGTGGGGTGGGGTGGCCACTGGGGTGGCCAGGTGTCGGAGAGGGGTGGCCGTGGCCCCTGGTGGCGCCACTGCATGATAGTAGAGGTCTTGATCGTGAGAAAACGGCCAAAGAAAAAACACCTGGTTTACGGACTCTTCTGCATGTTTATTTCTTTGAATTTTTATTCACATTTTACATAAAACGACCCTATATAATGTAAAATAAAATGCATATAAGGTGTTTGAAAGGCCTATGTGCTGCTTTTTTTCTGTTTGTTCAAGACTTATATCTCAGAGTTTAAAAATCAGGTCAATTTTATTATCTTCTATATAAAAGAAATCCAAACAACACAGTAATTTAAAATATATTTTAATCAAAAATAATTTTAACTCTTTAAGTTATCATATTTAATTTATGAAAAGAAATAGAAAAAAGGCCAGAGAAAAATCTTTTGGTATGTTCTCTGTTCAAAGGTGTCTTGTTCAATGTCAGAACAGCCAGCGGACATCTTTCTAGCAGAGAAACGGCGGTTCTGAGTGCACACTTTAAAGCAAGCATACGTTAAGTTAAAAAGTTTGACCACCAAATTCAAGGCCGTCCATTGCTATTCTTAGCGCGGCGAACATCACCATTGCCACCCCGGAGCACTCGTACGCTGGCTATCTACTATAACCCCATGCATAATGCATGAGTCTGGCTTTGAAGGGCTTTTCTCTAAAGAAAATGACATCACCAAAGAAATCACTTATGGAAAGCAGCATCAAAGAAGAGCAGCTTCTGCTTTGTGCAACGGCCAAAGCTCGAGCTGAAGAGTGAGATTTGCAACATTAAGCTGCTGGGATGACAGCCTAATGCAAGTTAAAACACAAAGAAAACAAGAAGAAGAAAAAACTTTACGAAGGCGAGCCGCCTAGTGGGCCACTTTTGGTAAGCAGAACTGGCGCTGCGGGATGAACCAAAAATGAAACCAAATGTTATCTAAATGTGACCAGCTATTTCACAAAGTTAAAACTTGTCTTTCCCCTAATAGTTTTTATAGCTGTTGTGCGTCACAAATAAAAGCCTTAATCTGACTTTAGCTCATTTGTCTGATGTTTTGATGGCTCTTTGCTCTCTTTGGGTTTACAGTTTGCGGTCAAGGAAACCCAATGCTTTTATTTTGAAAAATGGACTGAAGTAGTTTACATCGTCTCAACGATCCATTCAGGCTTACAGCTCCCCATATTTTTAACGCTTAAGACCAGCCAAACAAAACACAATAAACTCCTGTCTCAACTGTTTCTTACTTAAGGCTGTCTTTAATGTAAAAATCCATTTAACGATTCTCGAAACTGCAAGCTCATTTTCACACAGGCTTATTGAACACAGGGTCACACTGAATGGGGAATCCATTTTTAAAGCACACTGCAAAAACAGGCCCCCGCCATCAAGGCCGGACACAGCCATGGGCAAAAATCCACAATTAACGAGATAAATACAAGTTTAAAAAGCCACAAACATACAAGAAAAATTAAATGACAGATAAAAAAAACGTAAGGTTGGACGGACAGGCAGATGGACAAATTCTTTTGCTAGATTAAGACATATTTGTTCTTAAATGGAACAGTCAACATTGTTTAATTACGGCTTTTTTTCCTCATAAAATTACAACTTTTTTCTCATTCATTTACATTTTAATTCAAGTATAATTACGATTTCTTTCTCATGAATGTCAAACTTTTTTTGTTTTTTATGACAATCCTAATATTCAGTTGTGAAATCTGCACCTATCTCCACATTATAAAGAACTACAAAAGAATCAAATTGTTTCAAATGAAGATCTATATAGTCACATGAAAAAAATTAGGACGTCCTTATTAAATAGTCCACTCTGTCTTAAAAAATGTTCATGTGTCAATATGCACCTTATTATGAAAATCTTTTTTTTTAAAGTGATGTAATGAAAGTTGAACAAAGACAAAACTCATAAATTTATGAGATTTAAGGTCAGTAAGTGAGCATACTCCATGCAGCAACGCCACGCAGCAAAGCAGGCCGACTAAACTTAGTTAAACGGGTGAGCTGAATGTTTATTGATAACGTAAAAATATTTGGAAACTCATTTGTTTGATTTACGATTTATTAATGTTTTATTTATTGATGGGTGGTTTGCAGGATCTCTGCAGCCCCTTGATGAAGCCATCGGTATCCCAGCAGGCAGCTGTCCACTTCAATCCTTTCTTCCTCCATGAAACCAAGATCTCTAAGTCTGTGTGACGCTTTTTTCCGGAGGCGCACTTTTTGACATTTTCAATGTCCTTATGCTAATATAACACACTATTTTCATGTTTGTTGTTTAATGCCGAAACAGGACGTTTCATCAGGAGGAGGGGACGTATATAACACAGTTTTCCTTTCACTTTGGTGCTGTGCGCATGACAGGTTGATGATGTAATGAGACAAATGCACTTCTGGGTATGGGAATGAAAAGGAAAATAAAGCAGCGGTCCTCTACACCCAGACGTGTCTCTGAGCTCCTTATTTTACAGATGAAACTCCGCTTTACTGACACCGAACCCCGGAAAACCGGCTACACTAATAATAATCTGATTCTGAGTCACAAAAAGGTTCCAAATTTCTTTGTTTTTGAAATAAAGCTTCTCAAAATACTCCATATCTTTCATCTTCAAGCTAGGCTCCGATAAAAAGACAACTTTGGTGTATTTTCCTCGTCAATCTATTACTTTTTTCTCGTAAATTTACGCGTAGTTTAACAGTTACGGCTTTTTTTCTCGCAAAGTAATGACTTAAAAGTTGTAATTTAAAAAAAAAAAGTAAACTGGCCTTAAAACTCCATCATATACAATATCAAAACCATCTTTATTTTATATATATATATTTGTGAAAGGTGGGATGATATTTACGTATGGTTGCCAGGGTGCTCTTTTACCTTAAACCTTTAAAAGAAATTGCTCAAATCAATTTGACAGCAGGCTGTTTGAAAATTCAGCAAAATCTGAACAATTTTCTTAAAATAAGCAAACAATAAAAATTGCCATCGGGGTTAGAAAAGTTTTCTTGTAGACTTTTTATTTTAAGAAAAAAGATTCTCATCACTGAGACATGTTTTCTCAAACTTTTCTTGTGGCCAGTCTAAGGCACACCTGTGCAATAATCATGCTGTCTAATCAGCATCTTGATATGGCACACCTGTGATGTGGGATGGATTGTCTTGGCAAAGGAGTGCTCACTATCACAGATTTAAACAGATTTGTGAACAATATTTCAGAGAACTGGTTATTTTGTGTGTGTGGAAAATGTTTCACATCTTTGACTTCATACCATAAAAAATGGGAGCAATAACAAAAGTGTTGCATTTATATTTTTGGTCAATGTATTTTGATATTGACAAACCTTCTTGATAAGATTATTTATCTTGCGAGCAATTTAAAAAAAAATCGTACTCCTCTTTGTCTTTAACTAATGAAAAAATGATGCCAGCTTTGCCCTAGAGTGTAAATGGCATGGCCGCTTGTGCTTTCTCGATCTTTTTTATCTTTCCTGCAGTGCTATAAATAGTAAAGAGTGCTGCTGCCTCTCATATTTCATGTGTCACTGGCTCCCGGAGTTGCTAGTAAAGAACGTATAAAGTGCAGAAAGCCTCTTCTGCGCTTGCTTGCACTCCTTCGGTCTTCCTTCCGCCGCCTAATAGTGTCTCTTCGTCTTTCCCGTCTTCTCCATGCCTCATCTCCAGAGACCGCCACCACGTCTGGTTTTAGGTGGGCAGGGACAAGATGGCCTTATGTAAGACAGTTTAGGCAGCAGGGAACATGTAAGAAACGTTGACCTTTTCTTGTGATAGTATAAAAAAATAAAAAATAAAGTAAAGCTATGCTGCATAAAGTTGGTGCAAGAAAACACAGTTTATGGCGTCGTCACAGCAGTACAGCTTGATGGTCTGATGGAAGCAGGCCTGCAGACTCATCCAGATGCTTCTACTATTTGTCAACCAGAAACATCAAGGGAGAGACAAAAGTATGGAGCCTGCGACAGGCTGGTACCCTGCCTTCGCCCAACAGTAGCCGGGACAGGTTCTGGCAACCCTGTGACCATGAAAGGGCGATGGCGGGTTAAAAAAAAAACTGGATGCAAAAAAGTAGGCCTGCACAATAAAGTGCAAATTTATCGTTATCGCGATATCAAGCTGTGCAATATGCACAAAATCAATGGTATCCTTAAATATGCTTAGACAATCTTATGGCAGCTTGAAGTATATAATGAATCAAATAAATCCATACATGCATTTGACCAATCGGATGGATCCTTTTGATGTTAGATGCCCGCCTCCTATATAGACGAGGGTCATTTGGAGAGTAATTTAAGTTATGTTAACTTTATTTACTATTTAACTGTTGCAGTGAAATGGAAAAGGATATATTTAGATGTTTTGCCCTCTGTTCATGTGTAGCAAGATATATCGTCATCGCAATATTGGTGACTAATATCGCAAGTTTTCCTCATATCGTGCAGCCCTAGACAAAAGTAAGAACAGCAGGGAAGAAAGAAAATTACCCAAAAAAAACACCTTTCATTGTTTGTTTTATTTTTGGCCAAACTTGGCCCTGTCTTGGGAAAAATAACAGGAGAGCAGAGCAAATGCAAAGACTGTATGAATGTTTTTCTGGTTTCTCTGGACAGCTGAACAAATCATCCTGGTTTCAACAAACCTTTGGTATTACTTCTACATTTTTTAACAAAAACAACATACATTGATTACGTTTTAAAACAAACAGATTCAATTTGGGGATAAATGTAATTTCTGAAAGTGGGCTGAAATACATATTTTTGAATCTGTCAACTAAGTCAGTGTTTTTCAACCTTTTTAGAGCCAAGGCACACTTTATCCTTGACAGAAATCCTGCGGCACACCAGCATCCAAAAATTAAAAAAGGAGAAACTCTGTAGTCTGTATTGATGTACAGCCCCTCTGCAATCTCACATGCAATTTTGTGATGATTGTGGCAGAAAAAGCTGGAAGTTGCAGCTGTTTTTTCTAAAAGTTGTAATAAAAGTCAAGTTAGTTTTCAGTAATTATTTTTCAACTAAATTATTTGACATTTTACCCTGGTAGTTGTTTTTCCCTTCAATTTGTGAACATGCAATTTTATGTAATCTCACAAAAACCCAAATATTTTCCTTCTAAATAGTGATTTATGTTTTTATTTTTTATGTTGGTGCAAAGGCAATTGTAATGTATGAACAATTATATGATCACTATATGTTTTTTTTATAAATTTTGCACAAAAAAACTGTAGCTACACAAAAAAGTAAACACGTTGAAGTTTTATCAGTTTTGCTTTTGTCTTAATCAAAGATAAAGTCTATAAAAATTTTAACAAAAATGTTTTATTTCTTTTTAGATGATTAAATTGTTTTAAATTTAGTTGAATTGTGTCTGTCGGCCACTTCACCTTAATCCTATTTCTTTAATGTCGTTATAACTTCTATTTAAGCTTAACTTTTCATTTTTTTATAGAAGTGACTGAAGTCTGAAAGCGAATTCATCCTTCAATCCAGACATTATTAGAAAAGTGTTTCAGTTAGAAAGATGACTTGGACCAAAAACTCTGGGATGTTTGGCTGTTAATAAACTCAAACCTTGAAGGAGAACTAAGTGTTGACCTCTGATTTTATCAAGAAGATTTAAAAACTGTTTGATGTGTGTTCGTTGTGGTTTCAAGATGTTTAACATGGAAGACTCATTGTGCGCGGAGACGCTGTCACTTTAACACAATGCATCTTGGGGGATGTAGTGATGTCAGAAAGCTTTATAATATTGTTCACTTGTTCCACAGTCTGATACCGGATCCCGTGGAAAGCTACACCACTAAAGACGATCTTTAGATGTTATTTTTGTTGGAACTGAGAGACTTTATGAGCAGAATCAGAACAAGGAAGTGAAGACTTTAACCACTTCTGATTGGTCAGACTGATGACATATGATTAGGGGTCCAAGAATGATTGGTGGAGACATTTAAAGGGGCGGGACTTTTCAGAAAACCGCTGAAGCTGTGGCTAAATCGCGGTAACGTCATTCTTATCAAACTGTCTTTAATAGAATCAAATAAACACAAATGGAAAAGTATTTTATGATCTTTCATGTTCCAAACTACTCAGTGTTTTATCAGTTTAGATGAACACAGAGCTGATGTCCTGGCGATGGCAAATCTTTATAGATCAGTGAAAATGGGTAATTTCCTACGGCACACCTGACCATTTCCCATGGCGCACTAGTGTGCCGCGGCACACTAGTTGAAAAACACTGAACTAAGTAACCCATCTAAGATAAGCAAACACAAAACAGGAATGACAGGAATCAGGGTTGGTTTGTGGAACTTCATTCACAAAGTCAGTTTTACATTTCTAAGAATATTTTTCAGTCTCATTCTTCATCATCTATAAATAAAAAAGGTAAACAAATTAAAAAACAGATTTGCAAAAAAAACATTTCTACTTATGATCAAAAATATTTGTCAAAGTTATTCTAAACATCCAGTCCACAGATGCTACAAACACATGCTCAAAACTGATCAAATATTAATTTAATGTTGATTTTGTTTGATTTCTTTTTAGTTTTAAATATTTATATTTGAGTCTTTTTTCTTTTTACAATAATTATATCAATTTTCAAATGTCAAATTTATCATTATCATTAATAAATACTATTATAATCATCATTAAGCGTAATAATATGCTTAATGATTATAAATTTGACAAATTCAGCACAGCAGAAACTGAAATCACTTTGTTGGACTCAGGAAGGATTTAGGATTTTGTTCTGCTTGATTTGTTTCATTAAGCTCCTGTTTTTGGTGTTTAGTCGGATTTTTTTAACATTGTCAATATTATATTGAAAGTGGATTTTTGGTTGTCAGGTTGTCTAGAGTGTATGTTTTATCCCTCTCTGTCAGTCATCTTTTTTTTTTTTTTTGAATTTATTGAATGGTGTTTTCGGAAAACTTTACCTCCTTGAAGCTTTTATTTCCATCTTTTCTTTTTCCTTTTACATTTAATCCCTTTTTCAATTTTGTAGCAGCCTAGACTATTGCGTCTGGTTCCTTATGGACCTACAAAGCTTCAACCAATGGCCGCCATTAATTAGGCTGGAAAGACAGTTATCTGGGAAACAGTGTTATATCACTGAAACAAATCAATGGCATTCATTAATGTTTCCCTCCGGCTAAGTACAGCTACACTGCAGTTTCACCACAGCAGAAACAAGAAGTGTGTGCATAAAAAATAAAGAAATAAAAAAGGAGGATGCCCCAAATTTTCATTTGCTCTCATAGACGAATGCAGTGCAGCATGTTAGCAAACGGAGAAAATGTCAGAGCTATTTGACCCCCGACAAGCTGCAAACGCTCTTCTTCTCTCTGTCACACATAACGCTTAGTCATCAGGGAGATATTTAGCAAAACCTGTGAAACTAAAAAAAAAAAAATTCCCTTGAAGCCTAATTTGGAGGGATAGTCTGCGTCTTGGACATACTTTATTTAATACAGTCAGGGGGTGACATTTGCAGTTAGCCTTTTTTTTTTGCATGAGACTTCAGAGAAAGATCCCAGCAAACTATGAGCAAGATCCTTAAAAGAAAAGCCATTTTTAGGTCTTGTAATTGGGAAACTAGGGTTCACTTCCCAGGGGTTGCGATGAGCTTAATCCAGTGTGGGTACTTAGGCAAGACCTATTATGTTACTGTCTACCTATGTAGCCACAAGAGGGTCTGAGTCTGAGTCTCCCTGTGCCGGTCCCCAGCCCGGATAAAATACAGGGTTGTGTCAGCAAGGGCATCCGGTGTAAAAATGTATGCCAAACCACCTGTGCAAATCAGTCATAGTTGACATATCCAGGTGGCAAAAGGTGAGCGACGTTTTAATATTAAAATTTACAACAACAAAAAAAACAATAATTATTTTACCATCTTCGTGTTTGAGATTAACTGAGGATGCTAGCAAAATATATAAAAAAAATAAGGAAAGCACTTGTAGCAGACAGGAGTGATGACTTTTTCCCCTTGCATATGCAAATCCAAGCGAAGCAGTGGGTAAAGGTAAATAACCCCCAAACGAACCCTTATAGGCTGATCAATGACAACCATTTGATTCTGCTCTAATTGCAGAGCGCTGCATTCAAAGTGCAGGCGTGGCCTTGTGAGCTGGGGGTAGTTTCAAAGGCAGCCACTGGAAACAACATCCTCATTAACTGCATTGCTTATTTTATGTCCAAACATTTCATAACAGGGGCTTTTCATAACAAGAGCTAATTACCTCTGGCGATGTTTCCCACGTATTTAAACAGCGGGAAAGAAAGTCTTTATCCTTGATACAAAAATAGTGTCAAGCATCAGCACAGAGAACTTTGCTTTAATAATGCAAACATTTGAAGAATAGCCAGCATTTTGGGTAAAGAAGTCTTTACATGATGCTGCACAGGCATCTAGAAACTCAGAGTATCATATTTTTCTGACTATAAGTTGCAGATCCTTAAAAATGCACAATAAAGACAAAAAAATCATATAAAAATCCCATTTAATGAGAATTTTTTTTTAGCACAGTACAGTCCAGGCTTTTTCTTTCACAGCTCTATTCTGATTTATGATATAAATTTGCTGTCATAGAATTCCGGCCGAACACAAACTGCAATAATTAATTAATTTCTCCTCCCTGATCAATTTTCAAACAGTTGGCACTTCTGTGAATTAAAAAGGACCCCATTCATACGTCACTTCCAAGTCCCTGATTGGTCAAAGTTTGACCTGGTTTAACTTTCATCGCAGGTTTTGGAACATCATTTCCATTTCACTGCAAAGGTCGAATTTAAATAAGAGTCGGCATAACTTAAATTATTCTCGAAATGACCCTTGGCTACATAGGAGGCGTCCGAGGCGAGCATCTAACATTAAAGGGCTCCATCCGATTGGTCAATGATGTGAAGATGTCCATCCCAATGGTCAAATACATAAATGGATTTCTTTTGATTCACTAAATACTTCAAGCTGCCATAAGATTGTTCAAACCCATTTAAGGTGGCGATTAAGTGCAACTCTCACCGTCTTTTGCGATATGCGTCCAGCACAGCTTAATACCGCGATAACAATACATTTGCACTATATTGTGCAGGCCTACTGACAACAGAAGCTGAATTCATTTCAATGAGAAACGAGTTAAAAAAGAACACAATGGTTGAGCCTAACACTTTTACAAAAGATCAAAAGATTATTGGAGAGGGTCCTTAAAGAAGCCCCTTAATTTAATCACAGTGCTTTTTTGTTGTTGTTGCCACTAATGACTTAAAACTGAATTATTTTGTCACCATTTGTCTTTTTTTGGCTCTGTGATGAACTGCTTGGATCTGGAAATCAATGGCTGAAAACACAAATACCTCGTTCTTCACACCAATTACCTGTTTTTGTGATTATGGTTCTTTAATTTACTCTATTTTTTTGTACCAATTTCTGATTAACATTTCCCCAATGATCAATTGAATCAGAAGTAAAGAGGGGAGGACGATTGTGTTCATCCATGCATTTGGTCGCATTAAAAAACAGTTGTAGAGTCGAGTCAAGCAGGCGTTTCCACTGAAGAAAATATCTATAGCTAACGGTGGCATGGAATGGAGGGCAAAGTGCTGAGCAAACATTTAAAACAAAGAGGAGATTAGCGGCTGTCAGGGTGCTGGATTGATGCGGGTCCTGTGAATGAGGGGGGCATTAACAGCAGACAAAGCTGACCCACACTGGCCAGCCGCCACTACCTTTTACTGCAAGCGTGCACCCAGAACCTGCAAGCACGCAAATGCATGAGCAAGTTAGGAAATGATGGAAGCTTACACAAAGCAAAATGTGTTTTCAAGTTTAAAAAAAAGCAAAATATAAAATTATTTAGGAGTAAAAAGAACAAAACCAATATGGTGGCATAATATTCTGAATTGATCAAATAAACATTTTTTTTGGGGTTTGGCAGTTTCTTAAAGCTATTTCTCATGGTGTTATTGAAAAATATAAGAAGGACACAACCTACGGCTTAAGATTACAATGTGAGCATGGAGTTAAAAAAAGAGACAAAACTCAGTGTGTCAGCAATAAAAGAAACTAACCAAGGGTTTAGTTTTCTTTGCTTGGAACAAAGAAAAAGAAGTTCCTAAAAAGGAGTCTTTAGGGCTTCAGTGTAAAGTAAATATTTGCAAGCGGTTTCAACTTTGATTTATTAGTTCTAAAAAATAAATATTGCTATAAGTATTAATAAAAAAGGTGGTTTTGACCTTTAACACAATAGTTATGTTGAAGTAATCCAAATCCCTTAACATCCAAAGGACCATACAGGTAAAGAAAGGAAGGAAGCTATGCTTTTATTTTCTTAAAAACACTTTTTATTTCAGGGGTACAGAGAGAACTGGGAAATCAGTCAAAAATGATCAGAATGAATTGAATGTGTATTCAGGTTAAAATCCAATCTGAAAAAAAAAGGTACTAAATGTACATAAAAGCATTTGTCCGAGTTGGCATCTGGCTCAAAACTACGGCTGATAAGCTCCAATATTTCTCGCAATTTTTGTTGCACTGGTAAATGTTAAGTTGGGGGTGTGGAGGACTACAAGCTAGTGGAAGAGCGTGTAAATATATGGGGGATGGGAAATGGGGGCGGGGTTGGTCCACATCAACGGTCTCGCCCACAACTCAGAAGTAAATATGTCGTTAACTCAACTGATTTAAGTATGTCCTAAAGAATGACACAAGTGTTTGGACAAAATTAAAGGACCACTGGGAGGACTTTCACAAAAGATGATCGGAGTTCGACCAGCTTCATCACACTTTAGCAAAACGTTTGACCCTTTTTCAGAAAACCAAGCGTGACGGCGGCGTGTTTTTCCTGACTCGCAACGCTCATGAATGCCACCTCGGTGCTTGAGTTGCACTACTCTATTACAACTAAGGGGTCCACATGAGGCGATTACACGGAAAATACAGCTTATCTCAATTTACAAATGATTTCAAATATACAGCTGAAGTTTCAAGTGGGTGTTTGGAGAGAAAAGGCAAATAATAAAGAGTTATTCTTAAGGGGAAACTCTTCTTTCCCACCTGCCCACTCACCGTCTCCCTGACACACTCCAAGATAATTGGGAGATGGCCCCTCACTGCCCTCTCCCGTGAACAAAAAACAGTCACTCCCCGTCACAGCAGAGTTTGGCTCATTATCCATAACAAGGGTCAGTGCTTGTCGGAACCGCCGCCACCCGACAGCACCTGGCTGACATCACGGCAACACAACAGTCAATGTTGCCACGGCAACGGCAATTTGGCAACCCCGACTTGCCTTGCTCCGTGGGGGATTGATTGGGTGAGCAATGCAGTGAGAGGTGGATTAGGAGGAGGATTGTCGTCTCCCTCGGTGCAGAGGGACATGAGCTTTGCCAGACACACAGAGAGGATGCTGGACTCACCGAAACACTGATGACTGACCTGACCTGAACCGGGCTTAACGCTGATGTGAAAAAAAAAAGAAAAAAAAAAACAAAACTCTGTTTACTTTGCTGCTTTTAATGAATTGACTAAAATGTCAAAGAATGATTAAGAAGGAATCTTTGACTGAATTGGATGCTGTTTCATGGAACACAGTAAAGGGTCCCTTTTCAGTCAAACATGCATTTTCTTTCCAGCAATATTTTTGCAAGCAAGACAATAGACCCAGGGGGATTTCTACTGAGAGAAAAAAGTCAACCACAAAGTAAAAATAGCTTAACTGAAGTAAAGAAAGACAACAGCTAACACCCTTCCCAAATGATCTGGGGCCTCATTTATAAACGTTGCGTACGCACAAAAGAAGGCGTACGCCACTCTCTACGCATAGGTTGAGATTTATAAAAAGCAAACTTGACGGGAAAATGTGCGGTCCTTCACGCAAGCTCTGACCCAGGCGTACGCACAAAACGGGTGAAATGAGAAACGGCGACACCGTCGGCAGATGGAAGAAACACGTGAAAGTGAAAATGACAATCCTGCCTCTCATAAATAACATGAAGACTTCACAAAGCAAGTCTTACAATTAACAGCTACACGAACCCCCATTTGATCGATCAGCAGTGAAACAAACAAAAAAAAATCAAACGAAAATTACAACAGAAATTCAAATGAACACTTATTTGCAAAAAGAAAAGTGAAAAATGTTCTGCAATATTGGCATGTTGTGCAATTCATCCTCATAAATAATATAGTTAACAGAACGAAATAATGTACAAAACTGATATTCCCGTCATTGTGTCCGTCTGGCGGAGCAGATATAGGTGCAATTAGACAGACAGATGGATAGATGGAGAGATATGCACCAATTGTCCACTGGGGAAAGTTGTTTTCATAGTAAAACATTTCTTCATAAGCTACGGAATTATGGTATTCATGCATTTGCCTTTAGTTTGTTTTATTTTTGATAAAACAACGTATGGCGTATGTCTCAACCATTCAGAAAGCAACAAGAAATTACATTTGCGCAGGATCAATTTCCCATTTCCACGTCGATTATTACCGACATCTGTAGCTTGTCAGATGTAATTAAATGGAGGGAAATAAAACGCCCCATCACAATGCATAATGACGCACAATGGCTGATTTTGCGCTCTTAGAAGATGTGGCAAATGGAAGAATTCGGAGTGAACGCATCTTTAGACAGCAAGAAGACTTGCTGGCAAACGAGGACGAGTGGCTTATGAGCCAGTTCCGACTTCCTCGAGCCGTCCTGTTGGAGCTTTTGGGGGGGTGTCACCTGGTGCATTTGGCGCGTCGTGTCCCCCTCCGCCTCAGTCACTACTCCACTTAAAAGGGATTCCCCAATAATTGCCGCCAGTCTCTCATCAAGAGGGGTCAGCTCCAGTGCCCCCCCCCCCCCCCCCCATGGCAGACACACTCTGGCGATGCAGCGCTAGACGTTTTTTTGCCTCGACTTCGATGTCTGACCATTTCTTTTTTATTTCGGCCACGGTCCGAGGTTGTGAGGCTACAGCATTTTCGGCGTCTGCCACTGTTTGCCACTCAAGTGCCTTTTTGGCATTAGTAATGCCCACACTGTGCCCTCCAAACAACATTCTTCTCCTCTTTTCCACCTCGCCAACGATAACTTCTACTTCACATTGAGTGAAGTTCCGTTTTTTGATTTCCTCTCGGTGTTTGCCATGGTTTCGCAATCAATGAATATTCATTTGTGGGCGTTTCACGGACTATTTATGGGCAACTATGGGCGTGTCATGAGGCCGCAAAAGCTGCGCTGCATTTAGAATTGGTTGTGATTTATTAAGGGAAAGATGCGTAGGATGTGCGTGCGCACGGTTTTATAAATCCAAATATTTCTGTGCGTACGCACGTCCTATGTTTCATCCGTACGCCACTTCTGACGCAAATCCTACGCAAAGTTTTATAAATGAGGCCCCTGGTCTTGAATAGGTAAATCAAGTGAACTGTTGGGATATAAAAAGGAAATTGTAACTGCTTTAAGGAGTTTGTTAGAAAATGATCAAGACTGTTTAATATTTTTCACCATTCAACTGCTGCGGCAGCAAGTTAGTCGGCCCCTCCCACCAGAGCTGATACAGATTTTGCAGTCAATTGAATAAAGAGTTCACTCCTTTAACTAGTTGATTTATTTTAACTAAATGAGTAAACTATTGCAATTTATATTGGTTTTAAAAAAAAAAGTTACTTTATTTTCAAACTTGTCATATATAAAGTGCACCGATTTACAACACACATTAAAGCTATGTCCGAATTCCTTCCCTACTTACTACATAGTGCACTATATAGTGCGTTGGCCAAATTGTAGTGCTGTCCGAATCTACAAGTCCAAAATCAAGTGCCCTACGAATTTCCCAGAAGTCTCATTGAAAAACCAGTGTGCATTAATGCTCACTACATTGGTGAATACAGACCAGAATACATTGTGGTCAATTTTTGCAAAAAGAAAAAGTATTTATATGCATATTTTTTAATAAACCATGAATGTTGGAACACATTGGATTCATAAGAACTTGCTTGTAATATGCTACACGTTGCCATCAAATGCCATGTTAGACGCATTAACCACAGTAGCGTCTTCCCAATACCAGTAACTCCCAACATTGTTGGCATAGACTAATACCGCTAAAACAAATGTTACTATGACCACTACGCTAACTCCTAACCGTGTTGATAATGTAAAAAAAAAACACAGTGTGTAGCTCTCAAAATCGCCAGAACTAATCCATTTATAAGGTGCTCCAGATTACATGGTATTTTTTTAAATCAATAAATAATAAGGTTTTCAGGTGCACCTTGTAAATAGTAAAAAAAAAAATGTAATACTCTCACCCTGCTCTTAGTCTGTTAGAAGCATTGAATGAAAGAAGTAACACACCATACTCTACACTAATATCTCATGTTCTATCTAACAAAACCACCTTCTTGTCCTTTTTTTAATATGTTTTGTCTATTATTTACTTTTACTTTCATAAAATTTATGTTTTAAAAGGCCTATAACGTGCAAAATCACCTTTTTGAGCTTTTAAGTTTCTCATAATGCTAATACCTCACAAAAAAACCCAATTGGTATTTTGATCACACATTTCTAAAAATTCCTCTAAAAAACCTGCTCTTTGAGCACCAGCCCCGCCCAACCCACACAAATGAGGTGGTGATGTCACAAAGTGAAGAAAAGCACCTTCCAGGAAGAGTCTGCGCTGCCGGCCCCCCCCCCCAGGCTAACACACACACACAATTTATCCACTAAGCTAGCAGTGATCGGTTGAAAACGCATTGCTTTTACATTCATAACATACACATCCCTTAGAAAAAGTTTGGATGTAGGCGGAAAGAGATCCAGTAGCCTTACTTCCGGGGAGCTAAAGAGCTGCAAAAATAACAAATATTTCTCTTTTTTTTAAATCACTCTTTTGGTTGCCAAAGGTAATATAGTATCATATATAGAGAAATAGCTTACTCTGAAAGACTTAGGGAAAGCATGATGTAGAGGCCCTTTAACATAACTGTATTTAAATTTCCTTTAAAACATGATCCCGTTAAAATCATGTTTCAATGGAAATGCATTTCCTCCACTCCAACTCAGCTCCTATTGTTATGCGTGATTCTAGTGTTTGTAGAGTTCCTTGCTGTGGTTGTGTTGGTTTGTGTGTAAGGGGTGTGTTAAGGTCGTGTCTCTGTGTCTGGATGTGCTGGCATGCTGCCATGTCTTTGGCTCATTGGGTGTTGAGTTTGAGTAGGGGCGTGTGGGTGTGCAGTTGTGGTATGAAACATACCAAACAAATACATTTAACTGGCAAGTTAATTTGCAATGAAGTTGATATGACAAATTGAGGTGTTTTACTTGGTTTGATCCACAACCTCAAATCCCAACCTGCAGAGAAACATAGGTTTTCATGGAATCACAAACTGTGTGACTCGTAAAAACCCAAATTCAAACCAGAAATTATCTCTATAGGCCACTTCTAGTCATCGTATTTTATTTCAGGGTTAATAAAGTAAACATTAACCTTTACAGAGAATGGTGGAACCTCTACCTTTGAAACTCTGCAGCAGGTTAAATGAAATCTCCCATCAGCATTTGCCGTGATCAATTTCAGCATCTAACTTTTTTTCAAATATTGGAATAAACTATTGCATGCTTGCAAAACAAGAAATGAAATATTCATTTCATGAATAAACTATGAGGGTACTCTGAGAGTGCAGTTCTATCTGCCCTACCTTGCAATTTTAAACAGTAATTTGGATCTGCACCAAATTTTCCTGTTTTCTTTGCCAAAGCGCTGCTTCTCTTCCAAATTTCAAACTTGTTTGTGCATATCAGTCCCTAAATACTAGAACATGTGTTTTTAACTGTTTTGTTTCCCACAAATGGTTGCAGTGTGAGACAAAAAACACCTCAAATGCTAAAATTTACTAATCTCATTTATTTCTAAGATCGTCTTGTACTCAGCTGTTTAAAGGGGGGTCTGCTTGCCGTGTTTTTTGTATATGACTTATATTTTCTTAGTGTTTCTCAGACTAAAGTGCTGTTGACCAGGCAACCCACCATGCTATCTACTCGCTGATGCAGGGAGGGGTTTGCCTGCTGAGATATGAATCAGATGCCGCCGTGACTGGAATACAATGAACTGCCAACACTCTCTCCATGCATCTCTCTTTCAGAACAAGGTTATCAGCAGAGACGATCAGGTTAGGACAATGGTTGGCTGGTTCGCTTTGTGAATGACTTCAATAAAAAAAAGGTTTTCTGCTGCCTCTCATTTTCATTTTACATTACATAAGACGAAAGGTGTTTTAAAATGACTGTCTAACAGTATTTAGAATAATAACCGCTGGCAATATTATGAATATGAAGAATTTGAATACTAAACTGTTATCTTGCTCTTATCAGATCTAGTACATGAATGTCTGCCAAATGGATTGCTGCTTTGTGAGGCTTAGTCTGTCAAAATTGCAAAGTATAACTTTGCTTTTAAACATTTGAACAAACCAAAACACATCTTATCTGGAAGCTAATGCTAAAGTTTAAGGTCTTGCAACAGGATAGAGATTGTGATGATTAGGCCTGCATAATAAATCTCAAATTTATCATCATCGCGTTAGCCTGTGTGATATGTATATTGAAAAGAAAACTGCAATAAAGTCTTGCCTTTAATGTTGACACAAGTTAAAACAATTTCACGGCAGCTTAAAGTATTTAACAAAACACAGCCCTGTACGTATTTGACCAATCAAATGAAGCGTTTTAATGTTAGATAAACGCCTCCTATGCAGACAAGTGTTAATTGGGGTATAATGGAAGTTATGTTGACTTTTATTTACATGAAACCTTTGCAGTTAAATGCAAGTCATATAGTCATGGCAATACTGATCACTAAAATCACAAATTTTCCTCAAGATACTTGACTTGACTTCAAGAACACCCATTTAGCCCAGGGTGTTCACACTAGATAAGCTCACTAGTTTACTAGCACATGCCTGCCTACAGTTGGAAGAGCCTTTATGCTAAATGTTAAAGCGGTGGAAATCTCTTAATTTGGGAAAGAAACAGAAACAGTTGGGTTCATTGCTAGAGTCATTGCAATGGCGGATACGGATTACAATCATGTCAGGAAAGTGGCCTTGGTTTATCTCAATTTAAAGAACAAAATTAGGCGTTGTCAGACTAGTTCTGAGTTCACTAGGAATCAAATCCATACATCACTAACAAATCTGATTCCCTGATTGGTCAAAGTTTGACCAATGCGTTTTGTACATAGAGCGTGAAAACGGTTCTAAAAACTTGCGTTGCTACGAGCGACCACCAGAGTTTTGATTGCATAAGCCCGACAAGTTCATGTACACGTGTTAACATAGACTTTTCATTGAAAGTGGCTGCTTAAACACGCTTTGCCAAGGGTGTTGTGAACATAGCTTCACATCGTGCAGCCCCATCATACCAACAAATCTGAGACACAATAGCTGAAAAAGAAAAAAAACGACAAATGAAGGTAATAAAAGAGCTGAGACAAAACCCAAATCTCACCCCAGTCAAGAAGATTTTGCATAAGATATGCAAAACTAAATATGTCAATCAGTTGAAGCGACTGTGAAGAATTTTTACATAATGTGGAAAGCATCAAATGAAGCATTTTTTAAAGTCAGGAAAAAACGGCTCATACGCTAACCAAAGGTGAGACTGATCTGAATTTAAGAATTTGCAATTTTTATCTATGAACCAAAAATAAGGGAATGTAACACCACCTAAATGTCATAATTTAAATGCCAAACATCCACCATGTACCATACCAATTCACTAAAGTGAAAAACCTCTCATTTGATCAATGACCCATTACTGGCCAATACATGTCTGTAATAAGTCACTGAGAGGTTATTAGAAGTTTGTCCACATCACATGTATCATCTTCTGAATATAAAAACTTAATGAAGCCTGTTCAAGGCAAAAGAGCTAGGGCACGTCTTTGAAAAAGGATGATAACCCAGTCCTAACGCTTCTCTGAACCGTGGCAGAGTGCATCATTTTCAGCCGTCCTCCAGGGAGGCAGCTATGAGGGTCATTCTACCATCCACTATAAATCTTTGGCAATTAGGCAAAGAAATGGAGAGAAGGAGTTAGGGAGATGGGAGATAGGGTGGGTTGAGTGGAATGCGATTTCCCAGAGCAGCAGTTGAATGAGCTATGAAGACTTCGGGCTTCCTGTAAAGCTGCTGAACATGTAGAGGGAATGCAGCATTAAGGGAAAAGAAGCTCTTTGATCAGTTAAATATTGTGTGACAACACTATCTGGCAGCTTCACCTGTGTGCGTGTTGAGCGTTTTGAAATGTAGCTTGTAGCAGTCAGTAAACACTAACTGTTACCATGCATGCTTTTGGCAGGTTGAAAAAATAGATAGAGTAAAGTGAGTGTGTTTGTGGGATAAGGGGCCTCATAAGGATAAAGATAAAGATGCTGCACTATTAAGTCAGTCATGGAAAGTCATTGATTGCAGACCACAGGAAAGACATTTTTATTTTTATTTTAATGTGTTACTAACAAGGTTGGGAGCTAGCACAGTCTCAATAACGTTTGTTTTAGTGGTGTCAGACAGTTTTTTTGCGTGTTACTAGCAATGTGGTGAGCTTGCATAGTCACAGTAATGTTTCTTTTAGCGGTGTCAGACAGCTTATTTTTTACATGTTACTAGAAGCATTGGAAGTCAGCATAGTTAAAGTAACGTTTGTTTTAGCGGTGTCCAACAGTTTTTAATGTGTTACTAGCAACGTTGGAAATTAACGTAGTTAAAGTAATGTTTGTTTTAGCGGTGTTAGACAGTTTTTTATGCGTTACTAGCAACGCTGGAAATTAGCGTAGTTAAAGCAATGTTTGTTTTAGCGGTGTCAGACAGTTTTTTACGTGTTACTAGCAACGCTGGAAATTAGCGTAGTTAAAGTAACGTTTGTTTTAACAGTGTCAGACAGTTTTTTTATGTGTTACTAGCAACATTGGAAATTAGCTCAGTTAAAGTAATGTTTGTTTTAGCAGTGTCCGACAGTTTTTTATGTGTTACTAGCAACGCTGGAAATTAGCGTTGTTAAAGTAACGTTTGTTTTAACAGTGTCAGACAGTTTTTAACGTGTTACTAGCAACACTGGAAATTAGCGTAGTTATTTTTTTTTTTTTCTAACTTGTCCTGTCCAACAGCTGGGCAGACAGATGAGAGCTGAGGGCCTCTTGTGTTGGACATATTTTACTTTAACAAGAGGGGTTATTAATCTTCAGACAAACCAAAGGTATGTCTGAATAAACCCCTTTTGTAATTGAGGCCAAACTTTATTAATTTCAATCATGTCTGAAAATCTTTGGTGTTGGACCGGACGGAAAAGGAAAGAGGGGAAGAAGAGAGAGGGACATTAGAGAGAGGGGGGGTAGGGGGTGGTAATAGGAGGGGAAGGGGGATAAGACCATGAAGCAGCATAAAGCAACAAGTTTACTGGTTGTTAATCATTATGGTAAGGTTCAAATGTAGTAAAAACCAAAAAAACAAACAAAACAAAAAAGGGGCGGAGCCTGTCCACACACACACTGAAATGTATTAAACACACTTACTAGCTGCAAAAATGTCCACCTGTCGACATGTACACAAAACAGATAGTGTTCACACGCATACTTATGCCTTAAAACCAACTAGTGTGAAATATTTCAGTCATTCAGTCATGCAAACTGTTAGTGCAAAGGTGAGCTAACACCAGTGCTCAGGTGAGTGTTTATGTTCTTCTAAAATGGGTGGTGGAACGTGAAAAGAAGGAGGGAGAGTGCCCAGCCATCCCCACCCCAAGTCCCCCACCGCAGCAGCAGCGGCAGCCGGAATCCCCCCAACGCCACACGGGAACCGGCAGGGAACAACCGCCGCCCGGGCGACCAAGCCCGCCACCCAGGCCAGGGCCAGCAGGGCCGCCGCAAGGCCCCCAGAGCCAGAGGCCAGGGAGGCACGGAGGAAAAGAGAGCGCCGCCCCAGCCCAACCAGGAGAGCAGCCCCCCCGCCGCACCGGGAGAACCCAACGCAGGGCCCCACCGGATAAGGACGCCCACAGCCCCAAACGAGCACCCCACCACCACCCAGGAGTTCCAGGCATCCCCCCGCCCCAACCCCAGATACGAGCCAAGACCCCCAAAGGGAGACCCGCTCCGCACTCCAGGCAGCCATCCGCCTGGCCCACGGTTGGTCCAGGGAGGAGCAAGGCAGGGGCCCGCCGCCCCCGCCCAGGAGGGGGGAACCCCGGGGAAAAAAGAGGGCCCACAAAATTAGCGTAGTTAGAGTAACGTTTGTTTTGGCAGTGTCAGACAGTTTTTAATATGTTACTAGCAACGCTGGAAATTAGCGTAGTTAAAGTAACGTTTGTTTTAGCGGTGTCAGACAGTTTTTTATGTGTTACTAACAACCCTGGAAATTAGCGCAGTTAAAGTAACGTTTGTTTTGCCAGTGTCAGACAGCTTTTAATATGTTACTAGCAACGCTGGAAATTAGCGTAGTTAAAGTAAAATTTGTTTTGGCGGTGTCAGACAGTTTTTTACGAATTACTAGAAACATTAGAAATAAGCATAGTAAGTTTGGGAGATACAAGAATTGTGAATACGCTAACGCCTCTACCATGGCTAATGTGTAGCATGTTACAAAAAAGTTCTGGAGTTAATGTGAATGCATTTCATAAAGTCTGACTAACTAACAGACTTCTCTCAGACTTTTTGTCACGCATAATGCCCCTCATAGTTCGGTTCACCTTAATATGACAAGTTTAAAGATAGACCATTCATTGTTGGGGCGTGCTATAGTGCGTAAATAAGGTAAATGTGCACGAGTGCTAGCACTAGCATGAGTCGTCATTGATACTATTTGTAGAGTGTACACAGACACACTTGAGACATCAATGTGAACGATAGTGATACGGAAAATAGATTTTTCCATATTACCAGAAGATAAGCCTGATGACAAAGAACAATAGACAAAGCCCCATTTTGTCTGCTTTTGAATCAGATATATTGTTGTCCCTAAGACCAGAGGTAAAAAACGGCTTTTGTTTGGAGGCCAAAAAATTCAAGCTAAATAACTATTTTTACATTTAATTTAAACTAAAAATGTAATTGTTCTTTTTAATTTAATTCGTAATATGTTTTACTTTATACTGTGTGCATTTCACAGCATTCTAAAACAGTAGTTTATTAATATAAAGAAATGAGACAGTAGACTTGTTTTAAACACAATTTTTAAAAAGTATTTTTCCCAGGAATGTACCATTTTTGTAAATGTTTCCCATTAGTTTACTTATTAAATAACAGGGTTAGTTTTACCTCTGCTTTAAAGATGACACAGAGGTAAATAGAAGTATTGTGACAGCTTTAAACATTCATCCAGATGAGAAAAGCAGGAAAACAAAGGCTGCAAAAATGTGGCGTGATGGCTACTGCAATGAAGCTGTCACACGATGCAATGACACCAATTTTGCAATCCTGACCCACAAGCAAAACTTTAAGGTGCTGAGAATGTTGGTGGATGATTATCAGAAGATTTCTTCCCTCAAATACAGACAATCTAAAGTTTAGCTTGCGTGGAAAGGCTACATCAAGTTACATGTAGGTTAGCTTAATTCCATTCAAATTTGTTATTTGAAGGCTTATTTATAAACAAATTTAATGCAATGACATAATGAAGCAAATGTTAAAAACTAGTGCAGATAAAACAGATCATAACATAAGCTTGATTTGTATGGGGGGACCACAATACAAGGAAGAACACAGAAAATGTGGCATAATATACAATAAATAATATTCCACATTGATATTTCAATGAAGCTACAAAAGCTAAGAATCCCAATTTTACTTTTTGTCCTTTGTTATTTCTCTCCAGACTTTGTTTCTGGTTTTAGTGTTATAACAGGTAACTAATATCTGTCATAAATTCAGATTTTATACATTTTTTTTTCTTATTTTCTAAACGAACAATGCCGTCTCCTCCTATTTATAAGTTTATTATATTATAAGTTTTAAAGGCCTACTCTGATTAAAATGGTGTTTTTAACATGTTTTTGTGGCATTTTTCTGATGACAGAGTACAAATGAGGAAATTTAAAAGTAAAATTGCATTTCTGAGTATTTCTTCATCCAAATTGTTGAGTAGGGGTGAAAAAATTCCATTCGAAAAAGCTTGTAGTTGTGATGAGGGTGCGACTATTTCCGGGCAAACAGGTGCCCTGCTCTGCTATAAACAACTAGATCCATGCATGTATTCATTTTCCTCATCTAAGCTGGCACCTGACTCAAAACTGTACATATGCCTGGACAGCGCTGATATTGCACGCCATTTTTGTTGCACCTGTAATGTTGGGTTGGGGTTATGAGGGGCTGTAAGCTAGTGGGAGAGTGTGTAAACAAATGGATGATGGAAAGTGGAGGCGCGGCATCTCCACGACAACAGACCATCCCACAAATCAGGTGAATTTCTAAAAAACTTCTGCCACTCTGCAGAAACTATGTCCAAGAACAGAACAAACAGGTTAATTGAGTTTTGGCTAAAAATGGCATAATCATAATTAAAAGACCACAGGGAACACTTTTACAAAAGATCAAAAGAGGATAGGTGTGGGACTTTAAGGGCTTTACAGTACACACAGATAAACCCACTTTGTGTTTTCTCAACATTTGTTACAAAAGAGAAACAATTAAACCAATTCTTGATACCGCCTTAAGTCAATGAGAAGCAGCACTACTGTTTGTTGCAAAAAGACACTGCTTAAAATTTACATCACAGTCTGAGGAAAAACTGCATGTCTGTTTATTTTTGAATAATACTCCAATAAATAAAATCAAATAGGACATTATTATATACAACTACTATCATAGTACTGCCTGCTTAAAGGAAGACTTGGAACTGTGTGACAGGCGTGATGGAGAGTTTTAGGGTTAAGCTGTGATGCTCTCAGATGCTTCTGTACAGGAAATCACACTAATGGATCGGCACATTTGCCACAATTTCCACCCAGATCTAAGTCATGTGTAAAAGAGGCAACTTATTAAGACCTTTCACTGTCCGGTATAATCTGCCCCACTGATTATCTTCTCCCCCAACCAATCCCACCAACCTCCCTAATGTCCATCACATTAAAGCTCTTACTCTAACCTCTGATGAACAGCGGTTGGAGGCTGAATTCGAAAAATATGTTTTGCAGACATATGGTTGAATAGGTCAGGGCCATTTCAGCCAAAATAAAGCCCCCCCACCCGGAGCCTAATTTTACAATTAATAGAATAAATTATTTTTTATCATCTCTGCTGAAATAGAATTTTTACCAAAAGAATGAAGGGGAATAATTAGTCCAGGGGGAAAACACTGATCAGACACGCAGAAATCAGGAGGAAGCAGACAGGCCAGAGTTTGTGCAAGGTGCTCTCCATCCGCGCGCAAACCTTGGCGGTGGCCGGGGGGGAACCACATTTGACGCCGTGCGTGCGTCGCTCTGCAAAAGGCGGCACAAAGGCGCACGGCGAGGCGCGTGCTCAGCCGCTGTCACACACGTGATGATCTTACAAATATCGCTTCAATTTGGGTCAATCAGAAGAAAAAAAAGCACCCAGTCAGAGCTGCAGCGTTTACTTTCACACCCCGGCCGTGGATAGATGGATGGTTGGATGGATGGATAGACGGATGGATGGATCGAAATGGGGGGGGGGGGGTGCAGTAAGGATGCATGGGGGGAGTCCATCATTAGTTCACGATCAATGTATGCGTACCACGGCGCATCAGCACAAACACACACCACACCTAAACTGGAATGGAACATTTGGCATGGCCCAGCCTTGATCCAAAAAACAGCAATCCCAGCAGGTTGTCTCTCACAGCAGCATCTATGTGCACAGACAGTGAGGCAAAGAAGTGAACTGACATTGCCTTACTGTAAAATAAATTCCTCTGGGGGGGGGTTGGAGAGCCTCCTTTCTTCCCCTTTGGACTCCCCTCCTTTCCGCCTTTCCGACGTGCGAATTTCCCGAAATTCAGACCATGCGAAATAGGTAACCAGCTCCAATGAAGTGTCAGCTCCAGCTCCCCCTCCGTTTTTATTTTTTATTTTTCTTTGCGGGAGGGGGAACCGCCAGCATCCAAGGCGGGAGAAACAGCTGTGATGAGGAGGGATGGAGCGACCGGGCCGGAGCACTGCGCAACTGCGCACGGGAGAGGACGCAAGGAGAGCGGCAGAGGTGCTTTCACTCCCTCCCTTCCTCTGTAGTTCACAATAAAACATCCCCCCATCCCTGCCAGACAGACTGACAGACGGCGTGGGTGCCAGTGCCAGCAGCGACACCTATTGGCGATGAGAAGTACAGTTATGTGCGGGCCGGGGGGGCGGGGGGATTAGTGTCTCCCAGCCTCAACAGCTGGAATAGAGACGCATGTTGGATGTGGGGTGGATCCTACTTTGTTGGTGGTGCCTTCAAGCGGCAGTCATTAGTCACAGGCAGGTTTAACCGTAAAAAAGGCCCAAATGATCTGCTGAATGCAGGAACAACACAGAAAATTGAGTCGGGGAGGTGCTGGTTGCAAATCCTTTTTTCTGATTTATGGTGTAATTCCAGATATGAATCGCTTTAGTGAAACAAAAAGGGACAAAAGAGATTCAAATGAGTCTCAGCTGTGGATTCAGAGAAGCACAAACACTGTTGTTTATGTAATTTAGGTTACTGCAGATGATATGTAACCTCTTAAAGGGCCTATATCAGTTTTTAGAGCTTTTAAGTAGTATTATAATGTTAATTCTTCACTATTATTGGTATTTTGATCTGTTCATGCTGAGTATTCCTCTAAAAACCTGTGCTCTGAGCACCAGCCCCTCCCAATCCACAAAAATGAGGTGGTTCTCACATTGTGATGTCACAAAGTGAAGAACAGACCCTTCCAGGAAGAGTCTGCACTGCCAGCACCGCCCCCCAGGCTAACAGAAACACACATCGACAATTTATCCACTAAGCTAGCAGTGATCGGCTGAAAACACTTTGCTTTTACATTCATATTATGCACATCCTCCTTAGAAAAAGTTTGGATGTTGTTTGTTGTCGTGGGAGAAATGCAGAGACGCTGCTGAGGCCGACTCTAGGTTTACGTCATGAAATGGGCGGCACCCACACGGAGGGAAAGGCGGAGCCTCAGAGATCCAGTCGTCTTACTTCTGGGTTGGAAATGAACTTTGAACTCATATTTCATTAAAACATGTTCTTAAGAATGCCAAAGGTAACATATAATCATAAATATGGATATAATAGTTATATCCATATTTACTAGTAGCTCAGTGCTTCTCAAATAGTAGGGCACGCGATGCCAGGGGGGGCGCGCGGTATTGGCGGTTTTAGGCACAGGTTATACGGGCAATTGTCCGGGGCGCAAATTTAACGGGGGGGCATTGGTGACAGTGTATGTAAGAAAGGTAATGTAAGAAAATGTAAGAAAATCATCAGAGCTGATACAAACAGAACTGAGCTCTGACTGCGAGTTAATTTAGCAATAGTACTAAAAAGAAATCTTGGATTATTTCCATTCTCCGTTATTAAGGTTGAATAGTACAGAGTTCTAGCTCTACGCAGAGCTTTTTTGTAATTTAATAGGCTATGTTTCCAGGTATTCAGACTGCTCTGAACCGGAGCGGCGCCATTCTCTTTCCAACTTGTTTAAGAGAACGTGTTTCAGCGTTAAACCACGGTGCTCCTCGGTTTTGTCTAACGAACTTAGGTTTCAGGGGGGCAACAACATCGAGTATACTCTTGAAGGCTTGTAAGGCATCATTAACAAACAGGTCATTTCTACTAGGACTGATGCTATGGGAGCTGGACTCAGAGTATTTGCTCAGACTGCTACTAAGTACTGGCTGAACTGTGAGTTTAAACTCAGACACAGAACGGTCAGATAAGGTTCTTCTAAGCTGTTTCTTATTCACTGGGGCAGTAGCATGTTCTAATGTAAACTGGAAGGTAAACAGAAAGTGATCAAAAATGATGGGGTTATGAGTAAGGACACTGAGCTGGCCAATCTCTATACCATGGGTTAAAACAAGGTCCAGGGTGTTCTTGTGACAGTGAGGGCGCGAAACATTTTCTTTTTCCTAGGGGGGGGGCTGGCAAAAAATAATTGATAAACACTGCCCTAATGGGACAGCCATCAGCTGATGACGATTCAAACACAAACACACCACCCATCAAAGAGTTTCATTCAACTATAATGTGTCTGTCCAATATGTGTCTAAGAAACAAACCCAGTTGGTTCCACTGACATCTAGTGGAATTAGTGGTTTTCTACAATCGCCTTCAGAATGATTTTGCACAAAACTAGTTATTAATTTTGATTTTACATCTCAAGATTAAATAAGAGCTTTTTTGTTTTTTTTAACCAAAAAGTGTAAAAATCCTTTTTGTAAAAATAAATTGTATTATTATTTTTATGCTTCTTTTGTAACATTTAAAAGAACCAGGATTTAAAATATACTTGATGTTTGAGTTGATTAATTTTATTTTGAAGTTGGGTTTGGTTGAACGCAAAGAATTATTTTGTTGGTGGAAAAAGAAAGGGAGCTATCAATCTTGGGAGCACCATCCCCAACATTTAATGAGGTTTTTGAACCAGATTTAGTTAATTGGACCTGTTGCTGATAAATTATGACTCACAGCAAGTGTTTGTTTCCAACTGCCATGAAAGAGGAAACTGATGGGTTTAAAACTCCTGGAAACCAAGCAGCGAAGCCTTACAGCACATTTTGGTCCGGGGCTCATCCAGCCTAAATCAACACTTTAGAAGTATTGGGTCAACTTTTACGAGGATCTTTCTAGCTGGCTCCTTTCATTTCCTTTCCTGTTGCGGCTCTGGACAGACGGCTGCATCCCTGTAAACCCACTGCAGAATAAAAATACCAACTGTGTCAGTAATACAAGCTGACAGGAGGTTGTGTTCTTTATTGTGGAATGTAAAAGTATACTAAGATGTGTAGGAATCCCTGGCATCAAAACGGCCTTTGCCCTGTGGTAACGTCATTCATGTGAACCAATTTAAACTACCTATACGCGTTCCTCCTCAAACAAACCATAACGATATTACTTTTTATAAACGGCTGATTTGATTTGGTTTCCTTTGGAATTCGACATGAAGCTACATTCACGGAGCATTCAATTTTACTTAAAGCATAAACTCTTACCGAGGACTCACACAATGGTGGGATTCAGCTATTTTGAAAAAAGCTTCTATTAAGGGTCAGCCAAATATGGATGAAAAATAGAATTAGAAATTTGAAAAAATGACAAGATTAAAAGTGAAGATGTGAGCACAGTTTTTAACTTAAGAGCACAAAATGTAAACTGGAAGGAAATATTGAAAAGAAAATTAAATTAGAAAAAAACATAATTTCAACTTGAAGAAATAACTGAAAATTAGAGGAAAAAAAACTTTAGATTGGAATAAAAGTATTATTCTAAACTTGAAAGAATTATTGAATTAAAAATAATAAAAAAATTGTGAATTGATTTAGTTTTTAAAAATTAGAAAATTAAATTGTAAATTTGAAAATGAATAAAAAATATTTTTGTAATTTTGAAGGAATTATTAAAATGAAAAAATAAAATTGGACACTTGAATAAATTTTAACTTAGTAGAATTTTTGAAATTTAGAAATATAAAATTTTAAATCTCAAAAATATATGTTAATTTACACTTAAAGGAAATATTGAAGTTTAAAAAAATATAATTGCAAAATTTGAAAAATAAATAAAAAATACAAACTGAAAACTGATAAAATAATGTTTATTTGTAACAGCTGCTGTGTTGTTTTTTCAACTTTTGCATTTTTGTTTCCTTCACCTTGGTTCCAGTCTTAAATTTACAGTTTTTATTCAGATTTTGTGTATTTGCTGTTGATCCTTATTTCATGCGGGGGTGGGGGCTTGAATCCATCGGCCACCAGGATGATTGACACGAGGTGATAGAGGTGATGGTGACGTTATTCCTGCTCCACAACAGCGTCTGCTGTTGGTGGCGCCCCTTTCATCCCTGCAGACACTGGGATGAAGTCACTATAACCTCCATCACCCGATGTCAATCATGTCCCTGTAGTCAATGGGCTCAACAACCCCCTCCCATTGCCTCATCAAATTAGGCTAAACACTCAAAGCAAAACTTCAAAATTGAGTGAACCCAAAAACCAAACGTTTCAAATAGAAAACAGCCCTTTTTTTAACATTTGGTATCGGTTTTAGGTTTATAGTTTTTTTCTAATCTAAGTTTTAAATTTAAAATTTGTTTTCAATATTTCCTTGAAGTTTACAATGCTTACTTTTAAGTTTTAAGCGGCTTTCAAATTTTCAATGTTTTCTCATATTTACAATTTAGTTTTTCGTTCATTTTAAGCTGATCCTGATTTACCTCCTTATTCTAGATTCGGACCGTTTACACAACTGCTGCATGATAAAACGTCAGAGGAAAAGCCCATTTCACTGCACTGTCCTATACGCCATTTGATTTGTTTTGACCAGAGATTTGAATTTAGATTCAAATCAGTTCATTCTGGTTGAGTTTTTAAGCATTTGAGTGACCACAAATGGGTGCAGGATCGTCTTTCTCCATGAACACTATCCTGATAAAATACCTCTAAATGACTCATTTAGATGTCTTAGTCCCTTGACTTTTACTGTATGACAGACAGCTAGTACCTCAAAAACTACCTGTAGAAGGCATTGTACATATCTACTTACACATCAATCCCCACTAGAGACCCCCACCACAAGAATTAAATTGGTTTTTTTGGAAAGCCACGCAGGAAAAAAACCCGTACCAACCTGTCTATTGAAAACGCTAACATTTTTGGCCAAGACCACTAAAAATAGGATGGACTCAAATACAAACAGAAGTGTCTCCTTGGAGCTCCTATGACGTCATACACAGCTAAATCACCACTTGACTGTGTTTTGAGAGGACAACAACGACATCATGTGGTGTGAAACCAAATCGCATCTACAAATTATTCAGTGATATTTTTTTAATCAAATAAAAAAAAACAATTTTTTAAATATATTTTGGTGTATTATCATCATCATCATTAAAAATATTTTTTGTCCATCAATTTTCTTTTCTGTAGTATGACATAGAGACACTCCCTAAGAACAAATGGCTCCAAATGAATATTTTATTTAAGCTTTTAATTATATAGATATTAAGCTTTGACTGTCTAAATTCTTTTTTTAAGCTGAAAATTATGGTGGAACCATTATAAACTGAAAAATAAATACTTTTTTATATCAAATAATTACAATCTAGATATTTATCTAAGTCTCTGAAATAGGTATCTCTATTTTTATAGATTTAATTTAGCTTTTGTTCTTAAATATAGCAGTTTTTCCCCTTATTTTACTTTTATTTTTTGTTTGTTTGCCTTTAATAGATGAAACACTGCAAATCGCCACGGCGTAGTTGGGTCGTTTTCCGCGCAGCCGCGATGAGGACGCCGCGCGCGCCTCGGTGCAGCTCTCCCCTCTCATCCCTTTGTGTTCTCCGTCCAATCAGCGCTCAGATGCGAACTGCTCGACGCTCATTGGTTCGTTAAGGAGGAAGATGCTAAGTCCGCCGTGAACAGACTAAGGACCTTCCGAATGATCCCGGAGATTTGATCAATTACCCGAAAATCCGGACGTTTCCGCGCATTTTATGACGTCTGTGCTGGACTTTTAATTGAACTGATTTTTTTTGCTTTTGTTTTTGTGCTTTCGGATCTTCTGACGGTATGTGGGCCCGATTCGTGTCTTTAAGGACACACCTTACACAATGTAGTTTGGTGTTTATTGTTAATTAAGGTAAGTTATTATTAAAATAAAATAAAAAGAATAAACAAAGCGGGTTAACCATAACCAAGCCTCATTGTGTGCATCTTTTATTTTTGTAATAATCCATCCCTGCTTTTGAGGGGCCTTATTTCAGGTTATGGAAGTCTGCACACAGATCTGTTTGTCTACTTTTCTATGATTTGAAGGATAATGATAATTTCCATCATCATGTTAGCTTTGAATTGGCTTTTCTTTGCGACAGCAGCAGTCTGAGGCTCGATCAGCTGCTCTTTCTGCAGGTGCTGCTGTGTAGACGATGCACAAGCGATGTCTGATGTGGAGGCCGCGTACGCAGACTTCATCGCCTCGGGCAGGACGGGCCGCAGGAACGCGCTGCACGACATCCTGCAGAGTCCCACCGACGCAGAGGGGGGCCAGCTGCCCCTCAGCCTGTCCCTGTCCCGCCTGCACATCAATGCAGGAGGAGCAGGTAGGAGGTGGTGGTTTACACTCAGAGGGGAGGGCCACACTACGTTTATTTTCCTGCTTTTTGGCAAGTTCTTTTTAGCTGCTCCGACTTTCTTTTTTTTTTGCCGCGTCCTTTAAAGACCCACTCCAGTGAAAATCAGGTTTTAAACAAACATTAAGAAAATTAGGTTTAAAATTTCATTCTGTATCAGCAGCAGACAGAAAATACAGTTAAAAAAAAACTTTTAGCAGTGATGTAGAAGCTACAAATAGCGGGCCATAAGCTCCCTGCTCCGCTCCATTCTGATGCATTCACTTGCAGACAAATAGATCCATGTACCTTTGGCTCTACTGTAAACTGTACGGCTGGATAGCTCTGATTTTGCTCGCCATATTTTGTTGCACCTGTAATGTTAGGTCAGGGTTGTAAGGGGCTGTAAGCTAGCGGGAGAGAGTGTGAACAGATAGGTGACAGGAAGTGGGGGCGGGCTTACGCCACGCCAACAGTCCCCGCCCACAACTCGGAGTTGAATTTGTAAAGAAACGGATTCATTTTACCCTAAAATGTCACAGTCTGTCACATTTATGGATTGAAATATAATTTAAAAGTTGTTTGTATTCAGTTAAATCAAAATCTTCATTTCCTCTCAGTCGGGGTCTGCAACCTGAAGCCCTGGAGCCTCTTTTATTCCTCCATTGTTGCTCTTTAGCTTGGAGAAAAATACTTTAAAAAATTGAATAAATAATGGGTTTGTTTTCATTTCGTTTTTTAAACTGAAATGATCTTATATTAGTAAAATAAACTGTTCTTTTTTTAAAAATCATTGCTGGCATAACACTAAATGAGTCCTGGTGTGCTTCACCACTCCTCCAAAATGTCAGATAACTCAGCAAAATAATGCTTGCAGGTAGGCCTGCACAATATAACACAAATTTATCGTTATCGCGACATTAAGCCGTGCAATATGCATACCGCAAAAGACGGCGAAAATCGCAATAAATGGTTACCTTAAATGTGCTAAAACAATCTCATGGCAGCTTGAAATATTGAACAAATGAAGCAAATCCCTTTATGCATTTAACCAATCGGAAGGACCCATTTATGTTGTTGATCAATCAGATGAGCCCTTTTATGTTTTATCTTTGCCTCCTACGTCGACAAGGGTCAGTTGGAGTGGAAATTATGCTTTTGGTTGTTTTGCTATTTGTTTATATACCGCAAATTATATCGTTATCGCAATATTAATCACCAATATCGCATATCGCGAGTTTTCCTCATATCGTGCAGCCCTACTTGCAGGTCTATTTTTCAAGCTGTTTATGATTAGCAAAAACTTTTAAGCAAATATTTGTATCTTCTGTTGCTCGACGGTGTGTAGTTGCTGTTCAGACGCACACTTTTAGAAGTAAATAAATGACTGCTGCAGCCGGAGGATCCTATTTGACAGGGGTATTTTATTTTGAAAAGAACTTGTATGCGCAGCTGACAAAAGTAGTAGTTGTCTATGGAAAAAAGATAAATATTTAATTATTATAAATATATAAAAGCTGCATTTAAAAAAATGAATGGCTGAAGAGTCAGAAAAGCAAAATGTATTTTTCTAAACGGTGAGATTTTTACGACTTTGTATTCATACACTTTTAACTTTCAAAAGAAAAAGTTTTTCCCAAAAATTGCAACTTTTTCCTCGTAAGTTTTCGATTTTACTCTCATAAATTTTTTACCTTTATTCTCGTAAATGTCCACCTTTTTTCTACCAAATTTATGACTTTTTTCCCATAACTTTATGACTTTTTTCTTCCAAAATTACGACTATTTCTCATAATTGTTGGACTTTATTGTCTTCATGTTTTTATGTGGTGGCCCTAATGCTCTTTGGGACTATTGACTGCTAGAAAATAAATGTTAAAAACCTTCAAATAAAGTGACAGGATTGCGTTTTTTCCTGCAGATGCAGACAGTATGGAGGACGAGCAGAGCTCCTCGTTTTCGGCCCAGAGAGAGGCAGAGCAGAGGAACAGCTAACCTGCCCCGCCATTCGCCCGGCGGAGCGGCAGGACGGCTGACAAAAAGTGCCGCGGTGAATTCCTGCGTTCAAACCTCACAGCTGAAGGATAGAGCCGACACTGCTCATACGCCTTTGAGCAAAACCATCTGTTCTTCCAGGTCTCTAGAATAGTGTGACCGCTCACTTCTGTGTCCCTGAGGTTACACGGCAACACTGAACGACAAGAAGGTCGTTTTTTTCCAAGCAGATTCTGCGTTCAGTCTTTGTCGCCAAAGACACAGAATGAGCAAAGAAAAGAGGAAACGAGGCTCCTGGTAGTTCCGATAAGTAGAAGGAGTGGGTCTCAGTAGGAGGAGGGTGTTTTGTAGACATAGTGACACTGAAAAGGACTGGATTGCCACTTTCTGGCTTGTGCTTCCTTAAACTGAAGATGCTGCAATAGAAGAAAAAAAGGAGAATCTGGAAGCTTCGTAGATTCACTGATTTGTATAAAAACTGAGTGAAGCCCTAGGCTGCTGATACCAACACTATACCCAACGCTTGGAGGGGAAATAAAGGGATTTATTATCTTTTAGAAGCTTTTTTAAAAACAACTTCTGACATAATAACCATAGAAGAGCAGATTGCTACTATGAAGATCACATGGTTTTTTAAATAAATGACTATACTTGCTTTTCAGCTAAGAAAAAAAGCAGATACTTGCTTTGTCTGGTCTAAAAAAAGAAGGGGAAAAAAACTGGAGACCAAATTAAATCAAATAGATTTGTTTTTGACACTTTAACCTTTAAAACCCACTCTGATCATCTTTTGATCTATTATAAAAGTCTTCCCATTATTTTGCCACATTTGTTGTTTCCTAGGACATAGTTTCTGCAGCGCGGCAGTAGTTCATTAAAAAATGGTCTCTCAGTAGTGGGTGGGAAACCCCGCCCCCCCTTCCTATCTATGTTTTAGAATGGAGCCTAGCATGGAGCTTGTGTACCACACAGCATATCACAAATACCCTCTTTATTTTTTCAACTGCATCTTTTCTTCTGCTCCTGAGGATCTGTTATAACAAGTTTGAAGGGATTAAAAAAAAAAAAAAAACAACCACAGAATGTTCACAATTTGGTCACAAAAAGACACATAAACTTCATTAAACCCAAACATTCCTGAATGTTTTGATTTTCTTTCTCTAATTTCTGCATCCCTGATTCACATGAAAACAGATAAACTTTGTAATACATAGACTTGAATTGAAACCCACTAGAAAATACGCTCCATGCTTATCCTCCTGCTCATCATTTTAGCTCCACCCTAAAAACCTATGCATTGTTACGTAAGGTTTAATGGGGTTAAGGGTTAATCGAAGTGTGCATTATTAATTTTTAACGCAGGCTGTGGAAGCTTGGTTGCTTCCGCGAAGTGCGTTAAAAACTGATAATGCGTACTTCAAAGGCCATTAACCCGCTTATACCATGGTCACTAACAAAAGAAAGAAGTAGTAACCAGTTTTTAGTCCTTAATTCTTGTTTTTTTCCAATTTGGATCGCTTTTCTCACAAAAAGCGAACTATTTGTTACGCCGCACCACGTAACAAATAGTCCGCGTCGTGGCGCACCACCGCTGCAGTCAAGATTCGGCGATATATATGTGATGATCGTCCCGATGGATTGAATAAAGCATCAGTTCAGAGAGAAAGTTCACCTCTCATCGCTTGTTTTTGTCCAAATTATTAAGCTAAAGGTTGTTTTTATAGAAGCCGGCGCATTGATACAAATCATTTAAGCTAGGTGACCGGAACTTCTTTTTTCACCGTGCGGTTATCCTGTGGTACATCACTTTTTAATGCACACCCAGCAGCCAATCAGAATCGAGGATTCACCTGGACCATGGTATAAATGCAGGTAATGCGCCTTAGAAGATATTATTTTGTTTTTTGTCATCTAATGTACTAAACTAACTGATTTGCACTGCAGTAGTCTGAATATAAAAATACAAAAATTCACCAGGTCATGTAGTTGACGTTTCCTTACTTTTAGTTTTTGCAGATGTTTAAAAAAATAGAGGTTTAATTGTATAATTGATTGATGTAGTGATCGAATCCAACAGTAGAGAGAGCCCTAAGTGAATTGACTTACAGCTAATTGACCTGCTTTCACACAAACAGCTGTTATTTTTAGATCATGTTTTGGGAACAATGATACAGGTGCATTAAATCTAAAACAAGCAGACTCAGGAACAGCTTTTACCCCCCAGAGCTGTTAAAGCCATAGCGCGCCCTTCAGGAGAAACCCCCAAAACCCATAAATGTCACCCGGACACATGTGAATCCCGTCCAAATGTCCCTCTGGCCTCTTTATTTATTTAATATACATGTATTTGAATTGAGTATATCTTTTGGGGGGGGGGGGGGGGGGGGAATCATATGTTTTTATGATGAAAATAAATATCCTAAAATTCAATAAATGAATCACTGTAAGGAAACTAAAGTGACCTGTAGAACAAATCGTTGGTGCTCTTGGATAATTCCTCTCTGCGGGGATATTTTCCTTTGGCTGCCGCTCATCCACTGTGGAATCTGGGATTCATTGTTAGATCACAGATACAATTTCCAATAACTATGTTACAGAAATGACAAGATCTGCTGGCAGTTATTGAAACACGAAATTATGAGTAAAGACCTAAAACAAATGGAATATTAAAAAAAAAAACCATAAAAAGAACTCAAAGGGATTTTGCGGAAGGAAAAAGAGAGAATTCTACTTCATGATGAGTTGTAACCTTTCATCTGTTCCTTCTCATCTACCTTTTCCTTCAGACTAAGACCCCAGTTAGGAAGTCCCTGATTGGTCAAAGTTTAATGTAAGGTTCAACTTAAAAAGCGTTCAACGAGCCAGCCGCGTGTTTTGCACATAGAGGCCGAAAATGGTCGTAGAAACATGCATAGCTGTGCATGAATGCCAGACTTTTGAACGTTGGAAGCTCCAAACGCGCCTTTCTGCGCGTTCGCGTCACTTTTTCAGTAAAACGTGGCTGCTTGGACGCGGGGTTGTCGAGGGCGGTGTGAGCGTAGGTTCACAATCCCAAACATGCTGGATTATTCCTTTATATAGATATGCAAAAATCCGTGACGCTTCCACAAACAGCAACATATGTTGGAAAAAATATTGATTGTTTTTTTGCACTGAGGGTGATGACACGCCTCCTAACTCCATGTAATAACTGCCGCACACTTTGTTTAGTTGTCTTTGTTTATCATCAGCTTTGTCCGAACTCCCTATATAGAACTATATAGTGCGGGACCATGTAGTGCTCTGGATTTTAGAAGCTATTTGGACACCATGCTCACTACTTTTTTGTTTTTAAACGGCAAATATGACATCAGCAATTTCCCGAAGTAAAACCCTGATAAATGCGAACAAAATATGAATCCACTGTTCTGATGATGAAAACATGGATGGTTTTTTAGGAAATAACATGAAAAATCATTCAAATGCAATGCATTGTGGTCTATATTTGCCAATCTAATGAGCACATACCGGTTTTTCGTGAAATTTCTAGGACA
The DNA here is from genome assembly GCF_053564925.1 of Oryzias latipes. Taxonomy (NCBI): domain Eukaryota; kingdom Metazoa; phylum Chordata; class Actinopteri; order Beloniformes; family Adrianichthyidae; genus Oryzias; species Oryzias latipes. The sequence continues at coordinate 23,557,452 of NC_136253.1, read as the reverse complement.
CTGGAGTTTGGATTTTGTAGATTTGGACCACGCACTATATAGTGAACTAAAGTGAAGGAATTCGGACACAGCAATCATTTTGTGATTCTGCTCCAATATTCCTGTCTGAACTGTGAGTCATCATAATGTAATGAGGGATGAAATATTGCTTTTCTTTTTGTACTGTTAAACTGTAAACGTGTGTGGGGCTGTGGAAACCCGGCAGATCCCACTTTAAGCATGCAAAGGAGCACGATCCTGTTTGAAAGTCTTTGTCCAGCTCACTGTAAACACATTTTCTACATTTGGTGTCAGCACAAAGAAATAAAAATCACATAAAACATTTTTTTAATCCATTATTATAGTAGTAGGTTTAAAGGGTTGTCATCTGGACTCGTTTTTTATAGTTGAAGATGTTTCATCCAAAAAGCTTTGTCAATTCTGAAATAGCTGGTAAAAGAGCTGGTTTAACCCTTGTGCTATCTTAGATGACCCCACCCTTACATTGATGTGTTCTCCCTACCATGACAAAGGTGGATAAAGGTGGAAAGATTTCATGTAATCCATGGACACCAGTGAAGATCACAAATCATTGAAGAAAAAAGGTTCAGTGCACTGTCTAGTGGGTCTAGATGACCCAACTCCCAATGTTAAATGGCCTAGGATAGCACAAGGGTTATATGTGCTCATGGTGGGAGGAGTCAGACCTGAAACTGGATAGTATGGTCTACTTAGAATACTAGGTTTTGGGTCGTTAGGAGTCCTTTGTCCTCAGCTGGAGTTGGGGAGACAGTGGCTACCCTCCCCAGCCTGGTCATCTCTCTCAGCTGTTAACGACTCAGTTGGAACTGGTTTGGGTTTCAGAACACTGCTGTAGATGGATGGAAGAATAAACCTGAGACCACCATTCTTATTAAGAGAAGGTTTATCTGTCTTGACAAAGATGGCTTCTTTCACTCCTCGCTCAAACCATCCTTTCTCTCTGACTCCTCCCCCATGAGTACATATAATCAGAATTGACAAAGCCTTTTGGATAAGAGGTGAAACATCTTCAACCTTAAAAACCAAGTCTAGATGACAACCTTTAAACCCGCTACTATGATGGAATCTACCTGGATGAATGAGAGTCGTCATAGACATAAATCCATAATTGCACTTTTACGGTTTCGCCACAAGATGTCACTGTTGCATACTTTCATTAAAACAAATTATTCAAGTAAACTTTTAAAGAATTTCTATTTAAGCATTTACCTTTTTATTTGGAATGACTTTTATAAAATATAAACAGTTCTAAACATATTTTGTAAAAAATAATTTGGTCAAACCCATAAAAAATAGAAAATCTGTTCTGCAATAGTGTGGCTGCTGATTATGCAAATAATCATTAGACAATTGTACCAGGAAGTATTGGTTAAAAAAAAAAAGAAAGAAAGAAAAAAGCCCCGGCCAGCTGCTCGTAAGTTCCTCATTCTGGTACAGCAGCAGCATATGAGGCTGTTGACCCACTCGACAAGCCAACGTGCCTGCGGTTACTCTGATGAGGAGCACAAAGAAGGTTTCTGAGGACTACAGGGTTTCCACATACAGGGAAAGCTAATCAAACAGCCATACAGATACTCGCAGGTAAGATGTGTTCATTTTTTAAACAAAATGCTCATTTTACATCATTTCTGAGGTAGGACACATATATGTGACTGGTTAAATGAGTTTCAGTTTGCTCTGGAAAAGATTGACCTTTGAACAGTTTTAAGTGGCTTTTCTCTCAGATTTGTCATTTATTGGCACTTGACGTCCACTGCTTTTTCTACTTCCTAGTATCTCTCCCTCGTTTACTGATAGGGGAAGTGTGTCATTCAGTGGGACTCTGGGTGGGGGGGTTATAGACCTACATCCAGACCATCTAAAAAGACAAGAAAAAAAATCAAACCAAATTTCACTTGGTTTGACATAAAATCTAAAGTGGATCAGAAGCCTCAAATTCAGAATTTTACTTTATTTGCAATATGACTTTGATATTATATAAAATAAGAAATATAACCTTAAAAAGATGGAAGCAGGTCTGTTAATTTCTGAGGAACAGTGTTGATCTTTGTTCAATTTCAATCACACAGAGTAATTGAACTATTTTGATTTTGTATGCTGATTACACTAAACAAGTGAAGCATGAAAAGATTCAAAGTGAAAAAAATATTTTGAATGTTTCTTTTTTCCCAAAAACGGGACAATTTGCCCCGGATCGTAACATAATATGCCGTTTTTAGCCAAAATCCTAACAAAATCTGTGCCGTTTTCTAGGACATAGTTTTTGCAGAGCAGCAGGAGTTCTTTAGAAACTCTGAGTCGTGGACAGGACTGTTGGCGTGAGGCAACCCCGCCCCCCCTTCCCTTCGGCGCAGGGTAGATCACTACCCAAATAGGCTATTTTTCAAACTGCGTTTTTTTCGTCTGGTCCTGATTCACCACATTTTGAATAAAGAAATCCTCAGAAATGTATCTAATATATAAAAATGTATTATTTTTTATGATTTATTATCATAGAGTATTAAACAAAAACATTTACCACACCTGAAATGACACCTGATGTCTTCCTTCTTAACATACTCATCATTATGGTTGAATTGGGGGGGTTGTGTTGGAGAACAGCAGCTCCTCTTATCTTTAGAGGCTGAATTAATAATCAAAATTAAGAACAATGTTATAAATGATCCACGCGACTCAAATAATCTGATTTAGAAAACAATGTAAAACTCTCAAAAAAGGTCTTTTTTATTGTGTCAGCACATATCAGAAAATATGGCAGCTCTAACCACTGAATGGAAAAATAACTTCCTGTCTTCTACTGTTTAAACCCTACAGGTATTTGGGAGACTTTTTTCAACAGCAAACCCTTCAACAAAGCTTAGTTCAGCCTTCCACATAAAACATGACACAGAAACAGAAAGTTAAAAATGGGCAGTTATGACAGACACAAGCACACAATGCACCCGCAGGACATGAACAGGTACTTTCAGACCACATGGTCGTGTGGCATGAAAGCCAGCGTAACACCAGGAACTTACAGCAATTCGCTGGTCCTCTACGCTATCCAGAAAAAAAAGCCATTTTTGGACGCACTTTTATACTAATCGATACACAAAGACATGTCCAAAAGTTAGATAACAATATAAAATCACCCTTTCAATCTATATTTAGACAGTTTCAAGATTTATATTTCAAATTCAGATGCCTTGCAGATGTAAACCTGAGCTTTTGAATACGTTAAACACACAAAAAAGTCCTGTGTTGCTAGTTTTAACGCTACTATAATTGATTGTTTTACATTTTTGTTGTTCTTTATTTCCTGACACTTCTGATTCCCTAATTTAAGACTAACTTTGTGTGTATATACACACAAATATACACTCACACACACAGAGACAGACAGACAGGGATTATCCTTTACATAATGCTATTTTATAGATTGTTTATAGATCAAATACATTGTTTACATGTGTGTAAGGCTGTTAAAGTGTCACTTGTGATCATGCTTATAGAGTTTGATGGAAACTAAACTAAAAGTAAAGGGATTTTTTGGGAATTTCTTTTAACATATCTTTCCATTAGTGAATATTTGATTAGTATAAACGTATGATGTAATTTGGTAATTTATAGATCACTGCTTGTTTGTTTGAATTTAAAAGATTAACTCAAGTTTATTTACTTTAGATAAAGGTATTTATCCAAATTATTAAAAAATACCAACATAGTTTAATGCCTGGCATGAATTTCAGGTGATGGAACGCCATTATTCTTCTGTTCTCATATGTTTTGACATAAAACTGCTTGGCTTTAATAGTTTTTTAGTGATTTCCATTTTTCTTTAATCTGAATATAAAAGTTTTTAATGTTAATGTGAAAAAAAGTGTCACTTCTTTGTACTTCCCAAATAAAATAATACAAATTTGCTTTGATGGGGAGGAATTAATCCTGTGGTTGAATTTTCTGAACTTTGTAACTTAAAAATAAAATAAAAATCCCAAATACCAATAAAATCTATGTTACAACAGATGTTCTTCAAAGCTATGGTTTATTTTAAATCAAATCTGAGGAACTAGAAACACAATTAATTTTCATAAAGAACAGATTTACATTAAAGCCATAGAAGGAGCGGTCATAAAAAAGATTTTAACTGTAAATTATTCTTTAGCATGTGGTAAACCAAAGCCCAACACAGTCAAAACTGTTTTGTGTTGGGGGTTTCATAAAGACTTTCTGTTGTTAACGTGTCAGAACTAAAACCTCAAACTTCTCTACATTTTTTCTGCCTGCTCCTAAATAGAAAATAAACAAAAGAGAACAAAAAAGGAAGTTTACTTTATCAAATAAAGGTGTACTGGAGCAGGCAGGGTACGGCAAGCACCACGGCTTGAAAGCATGTGGCTGTCATCTACGTATCAAAGGGCATTTCTTCACAGCATATTGAATAAATCTGGGTGAGCAATCCTTTGGAATGAACTTTTCGTTTGGGTCGTGGTGAATGTCTTCCTTTTTTCCACTTCCTCCTGCAGGCCGACACAATGGGCTGTATTAAATCCATACTGATAGGAGAACTGACGAATGGGGTGGAGGAGAAGGGCAGCCAGCAGGCTGCACAGACTGACCAAGCGCACTATGTGAGGGACCCAACCTCTACTTCAAAGAGCACCAGGGTGTGTGGCAAAAGACAGTCCCTTTGCTCAACAGAAGTTAGGATTGGCTCCAGCAACCTGAGGACCCCGGGAGGGATTAAAACCCTGTACAGTTTACTACATAAAAGACTAGACTGACGATTTAAATGTTTTTGAATTAGATTTTTGATAAAATCTACATTTAAAAAATTGCAATTTCCTTATTAATGTGAAATGGAATCAATTATCAAAAGTTGGATGATTTTTAATCACAATAATCTTATTTGAAAATGCAAAAATCAGTATTCAGGACAATATTTACTCACTGGCTATGTTCGAATTCCTTCACTACTCACAACACTATATAGTGCGTTCACCACTTTGTAGTGCTGTCCGAATCTACAATTCCAAAATCCAGTGCCCTAGAAATTTCTCAGAAGTCTCTGCAAAAGAACAGTGTGGGTCGATGCTCACTAGACTGGCAAATAAAGACCACAATGCATTGGGTCGGAACAATTTTTTTCCCAAAAAAATGTATTTAAATGTATTTTTTTGATTAAACATTAACATTTTTAACTTCAAAAGAAAGTGGACTCATAAATGATCGTTGCAAAATGCTCATATCAATTAGATTTTCACTTTGTGAAATCGATTACGTCATATCCGCCGTTTAAAATAAAAATAAAAAAATAGTGAGCATGGTGTCTACAATCCAGGGCACTATAGTGCCGTACTATATAGTTCTTGAGTAGTTAAAGGTTAGGGTGGGACTTCGGACAGAGCCACTGTGTAACATTTGATTCACACATATTTAATAAGGTGTTACAGTTTTATAAAGAATTAAATGTCAAGAAATGTATCCTTTTTTCACTACAAAATGTATTTTTTTTTTAAATGAATAACAAAAGATGAGTTAATTTGTCATGCTAATGACATAGGGGTGTAAAAAATGTGTCAAATATAACATGAACGGTCATATGGAGTTCTGGGTTGACTTCATTTCTTAAGAGGGCATCTTAGTTTATTTTTAGTGACATTTTTGCAAAGCAAGTGAGAAAAAGTTTAGTTAAATCAACTTCCCAATCTCAAATGATGACAATGACGACGATGACATTACTAAAATGGAAATGAGCTTTACGAGGCAAAATTCCCATGACTGCTTTTACCGTCTTTGCAGAGTAACTCCCTCCTCCCTGGCCAAGTCTTTCAGAAGTTGGAAGGTACCCCCCTTTATTTTAATCACAGTTTGCATTACTTTACTCACTAAAAACCCCATTTCAAAGTAAAACTACATAAAAGTTTTTAAAAAAATGAGAGACATGGCTAATGTGAAGCAGCTCATTAACTGAAACTTGTTAGTCATTTTTCCTACTTTAAGTCAAGCCGAAAAGAAAAAAAAGACACACAGAAAACTATAAAATGTATCTTTTAACTGGCTTCATTTTTAAGGGAACGTTAAATGTGACATTTAGCCATCATAAATACCTTCCAGGACATGTTTTCTTCCTTTTTTCCACACTTCTGCTAAATTGCTACACTCCATTGTCACCACGATTGTCACCCTTTTCAAAGTGAAAGCTTCTCATCCAACCATTGTTTCCTGTCTTAGAGGAAAACAAATCATACAAAATAGTGATTGGCCTTTACCCGTATGAAGCCGTCCATTCTGATGACCTGGGCTTCAAGAAAGGAGAGAAGATGAAGGTCTTGGAGGAGTAAGTCCATTTTCAGAACGTATCATCTGCAAAATCAAAAACAGCAACTGTTACTATTAGTGAAGAGCTATAAATATGGGTTTTAAAGATGAATGTGTTTGCTATGCTTTAAAAAGAGCCTTTTTTGGCTTTTCTGTTGGTTCAAATAATCAAAAATAAAATCCAGTTGCACTAAATCATCTGATGGGTTTATTCTTCATTCGCAGACGCGGAGAATGGTGGAAAGCAAGATCTCTGACCACCAACAAAGAAGGATTCATCCCGTGCAATTATGTCGCCCAAGCTAACACCATGGAAACAGAGGAGTGAGTACTAGGCCTGCACCAGAAATCACAAATTCTTCGTCATTGTGATAGCCGCCTGTGCGATACATTAATCGCCAATACCACGTAAATTGCAATAAAATGTTTATCGTAAATCAGGGGTGTACAAACGTTTTGGAAATATATAACACATATATATGTGTAATTATGTAGCATATTGGTTTAGTGAATATGTGTGAGGGCAAACCAATAGACTTGTATTCTTTGATCTCTTATAATAACATTAAATGCAAATAAACTGTTTTGACTTTTTTTTTGTGCGCAATGGGAAACTTTTCATTTCTTCACATAGAACAGGAATACATCTAAATACATTTTTACCTAAATTTCTGTGAATTTCATATTTAAAGACTTAAAATGGGGTTTTGAAATGTTACACATTACAATTAAAGCTCTACATTTAAATCATGTGAACAGGGAAATAACACATATAGTAACCTTTTTCAGAAGTACAAAACACTGTGGAAATAAATTTTGCTGAAATAGCATAGATATCCAAGATGCTTGGTTTGGAAGAATAGATTATAGTTTCATCTGCATAGAGCTACGTGAAAGTGTCACAGAAGGGTCCTGCGACAGTGTTGCCACGTGTTTACGACAGCTAATGACAGAATTTAGCCAATCACAATCAAGAAATAGTACACACAGCTTTTAAAGAAAGCTATATTAATGATATTTCAATAATGATTTCATGACAGGAACCTGCAGACCTGTGGAAAATTTAAATGTGGGCCGGACTTTGGACATGTCTGCCTTAAATGTTTACATACATGCTAAAGCAATATCATGGCAGCTTCAAGTATTTAACGAATCAAATATATGTCGTTATGCATGTAACCAATCGGATGGGCCTCTTCACAACATTGACAAATCAAATGGAGCCCTTTTAGGTTAGATACCCGCCTTCTCCGCGACGTGGGTCATTTGGATTATAGTTGACTTTTATTTAGATAAAACTGTTGCAGTGAAATAGAAATAATACATATTAGTTGTTTTTCATTTTTCTGTATTGCAAGTCATGTCGTCATCGCAATACTGACCACTAATATCGCACATCGCAAGTTTTCCTAATACCACGCACACCCTTGTGTGGACATCTATTTGGCGTCTTCTTGCTGTAATCCTTCTCAAGCTTTTCTACAACGTTCATCTTGATGTGACTGGACTGTTCCGTCCTCCTTTCAGGTGGTTTTTCAAAGACCTCACACGGAAGGATGCTGAGAGACAGCTGATGGCGCCAGCAAACAAACCGGGTTCTTATCTCATCAGAGAGAGCGAAACATCAAAAGGTTCTTACAACCGTTTTCTTTCACAAATACTCTGTTTGCACATCTAGAATCATCCGCTCATATCTTATGGCATCCTTTTTTTTTTCTTCATCATTTGCTTGTCGTCAGGGAGTTACTCGCTGTCGATAAGAGACAGGGACAACCAAGGCATGGACTTAGTAAAACATTACAAGATCCGGAAGCTAGATAACGGGGGCTTCTTCATTTCTCCTAAAATCTCCTTCAACGACATTGGCAGCATGGTCAAACACTACCACAGTGAGTATGGCTCTGCAGTAGCAGAGGAAAACCTGTTCATCTACTGTGACAATGACCTCATGCTTCACTGGCTCGCCCTCCAACTAACTTGATTCCTGCAGCAGAAGTTGCAGGACTTTTCTTCTCTTTACTTGGTACTCTTTGTAGACAGATATGTAGACAGTTATGTACACATTGATCGCAGATCATTTTTTGTTTTATCAATCGTTTTTTTGGGAGGGCATCTACAAGGTTTTTTCATTATCAGTTAGCCGTTAACATTTACTTCCAGCTTTTATGCAAAACAAGAATAATTGCTTCCTGCGTTACTTTGCATTACAGAGCCCGAGGACTGATTCACTGTTAAAAAAAAAGAAAAGAAAAACAAAATCCAACTGATAAAAAAGGAGCTCTGACACAAAGAATTTGTATGTCTTTTAGGCAAAGCGGATGGCCTGTGCCGAAAGCTGGAATCCCCTTGTGTGAAACCCAAAGCGCAGAAGCCATGGGCTAAAGATGCCTGGGAGATTTCCAAAGATTCAATAAAAATGGTGAAGAAGCTGGGAGCCGGGCAGTTTGGAGAAGTCTGGATGGGTGGGTAGATCTTTTTATCTGCAGATTGTATTCATAAAATTCCTTAGCTAATTTTTGACAAAGTTTTTCTTATCCATAATCTAGCTTTCAGTCTTTCTCAACCTTAAAAGTGACCAAAAGGAGTATTACAACCTGTTGATGCAATACAATGTCTTAAGCCTCTAGTTTGAGAAACGTCACCTAAACTATAAGTTAGATGTTCTTGAGAGTCAGTGTTGTTTGTAGTATAGTGCCACAAAGAATGTCCTAGTTGATATATGAGGGGTTTTTTCTTAATCGGTTAATTATTTACTCCAAAGATTTCAGAAAGTTTGACTTCCTGGATTTCACACCTTGATTTGTGGAACTGATACATTTTACACACGTTTGTGACAAGAAAACTAAGAAAAAAGACGGTTTATAGTGTCCAATATTTAAATGATTGTTGTTTTCATGACCACTGCATGGTGGTGTAGAAGTAAGAAAAAATAAAAAAGGCTGTGGTTTATATGCCTTTTGTAACCCTTGTGCTATCCTAGGCACTTTAACATTGGGGAGTTGGGTCATCTAGACCCACTAGACGCTGAACCTTTTCTTCAATGATTCGTGATCTACACTGGTGTCCATGGATTACATGAAATCTTTCCACCTTTATCCACCTTTGTCATGGTAGGGAGAACACGTCAATGCAAGGATCGGGTCATCTGGACCCCAACGGATAGCACAAGGGTTAAATAGTTTGCATGTCCACCTTGTGAATGCGTGAGGATTTTTATGAAACTCATGTTTAAAGCTGAATGATAATCTAATTTTTAGGCTTTTAAATGACATATTGTGGTAACTGCACTAATGGTGCACATTTGATATTGTTTTAGGACCTTTTTACATGAGATTCCCATAGCATGAAATCATAAGTAATACATGAATCACTGTGGTTTGGTCTTGGATGTAATTTTTAAGAAGCTGCCATATTCACTCCTTAGACACTATTATGCAGGCGTAAACACCCTCAAGCTACTAAACCACCCCACTGTACTTGGCCTCTGCACACAGGAACAGGCTTTGATAAAAACAAAAAGCTGTTTTCTGGTCGTCTTTATACGGTGGCCCTGAAGTTCAAATCACATCAACTCATCACTTTACGCAAAAACATAAAGATCACAACAACAACTACTAAAAAGACAAAATATATATGTATTTTTTTAATTTCCTTTTTAGAAATCAAAACAAGATTACAGAAATCTAGATGAAATATATATAAAAAAAAGAAACAAAATAAGAAACCAGAAAAAGCATTAAGTATTATGTGACATCACTGTTTGGATGATGGCGTTTGACTTTTAAAGAGGAGGGAAAGTAGAGTGTTTTTCCTGAACTGTGCGAAAAGTTGATTGAGCAATCACCAAACTTTTGCAGTGGGTGTGGCCAGAAGCTTATAGTAATATCATCTGTGAAAGGATATTGCCAAATAACTTCCGATAAACAAACGTCATCATCCAATCAGCATTTCATTTTGATTCCTGGAAATTAGTTTTGTTTTCCGAAACGTTCCTTTTTTTTATTTCAGTTCATGTGTTTGGAATTAAGTTTAGATTTCTAAATGATTTTCTTTTTTAATTGTTGTTCATTGAGTGATTTGCACTTCAGGGCCACCATATCATTACTATCTTTATGACTTTACAGTATGAGATTCTGAACTGTGACGCGGATCAGTGTAGGTTGTTCAGTCAACTTTGTTTTGATTAAATTCAAACATATTTTTTTTATTTACGAGGCTGACAATATCCGTCTATTTTCTATTTTTTATTTTTTTTAACTCTAGATTTTTTCCCTTTTAAATCAAAATGAAGGTATTATGTGTGATTTATTGTGGTTCAACCTTCCCCTCCTTTGCTTTAAAGCCATGGTTGCAGAAGTCAACAGTTCAGAGAAGTTCCTTTTCCCTGTAATTCATAAAAAATAAAAAAACAACATTAGAAAAACAATGCTGCCCGCAAAGCTTCCAATATGTTGTTTTATTGATTCCTAATTTCCATAGCTTTTCTGTGACCTTATGTCAGTTAGCCTTTTAAATTCCTTTAGCGTGTGTTTCTTGTATACTCGAATGATGACGTAAGAACGTGACTGTTGTACTTCTACAAACCAGGTGGAAGTACACTATATGAGAACAGGGTCAGCAAACAGCTTTACTGGTTTATAAAAGTGCTTTACAGGTGAGTCCCTGAATACTAAGGATGCCACAATTCTTGTTTTAAAACCAAACTGTAGGGTTTCGCTTTGTCTGTACATTTAAACTTAAAAAAAGTGGTTCAATAGATGTGTAACTGGGTTTTATGTTGTGTTTACAGGGTGTTGTAACATCGTCATATGGGTTCTGTTTGTTTTCAGATCTTTAGTTTTGTTTGTGCAATTGAACTTAAAATAAAAAGTAAAAAATAAAACTGAGCCATATGTTACACCATTAAACGGAATCATGGAGAAAGTGTATACCCACCATATCCCATTAGGTTTAGGTTTAAAGTGTAAAATGCGTATTGGGCTAAATTTAAGGATTTTTTATTTATTTGGGGTTTTTTTTACATTACACAAGGCTTAGTTTAGGCCAACTGAAAGGTACTTTTCTATGTTACTTGCCTATTAGCACATTTAAAAAAGGTTTTTCTGAAGTAGTTCATTAGAAATGATTTTCAATATACAAATCATATATCGAACAGAGTCAAAACCGTGACCCAACAATTAACATTTAACCCTTGTGCTATCCTAGGCACTTTAACATTGGGAGTTGGGTCATCTAGACCCACTAGACAGTGCTCTGAACCTTTTTTCTTTAATGATTTGTGATCTTCACTGGTGTCCATGGATTACATGAAATCTTTCCACCTTTATCCACCTTTGTCATGGTAGGGAGAACACGTCAATGTAAGGGTGGGGTCATCTAAGATAGCACAAGGGTTATACTGGATCGTGAATAAAGTTTTTTTTTTGTGTGTGTGTGAATAAAGTGTATTGTTGCATCTCTACTGAGTACACATGCAGGGTTTTGGTTTTTTAGTACAGCCATCAGTGAAATGTAGACGGAGGGGGGTTACATTCCTCTAGGGGACTAAATGTTCTCACGCTTTGTCATTCTGTATGCAGATGATATTGTTATCTTCAGCCTTTGTGGCACTGGCTCCCAACAGATATTTAAGGTGTGCCCATGATATAGCATGGAGTGTAAGATCAAGTTTAATGAAACGTATCCAGCTCAGTTTTCCTTCATGACACCCACAGAGGTATTGTACCCTGGTCACGTCCTTTGTGTGGATGTTTGCTGCAGACGCTGTAAAATCGTGTGCAGAGGTTGATGCGTATAGGTTCGTATAGATGCTATCAGCTTCCGCCTCCAGGTGCCAAGATGGAGAGCTGATAGTCGGGGAGTTTATTTTTCTCACAGGTGCTCTTGTGTGGAGCTGTTCTGTACTGTGGAGGTTTGACTCATCCAGACAGAGAATTTTTTGTACAGTTACTTTTTATTATTATGTTTTTTAATTCAAGTTTTTTTGTAAATGTATGTGTGTATTCTATTTATGTTCTTTTTCTCGGGGTGAAAGATACATATAAGAAAATGTAAGCTTAAAATAGCATGTCTGTTTGTCTCTCTTTATTCAAATCACTGTGAATCAGGAGTAGATGAGAAATGCTGTTTATAAAGACTTGATTTGAGATGTAGAAATTATGCTTTGCAGGCAAAAAATGTCCTGCTCCGCTCAAACAGAGAGTTCTGGGAAAGGGAAGGGGTGCGGGGTAGCTCTGTCTACACCAACAGTCACACCCACAGAGGCAAATTTCTAATGAACTACTGCAGAACTCAGGTCTTTTGATTTGGGCTAAAACTGCATAGTCATAATCAAAAGACCGCTTTGACATTAGATCAAAAGAGGATTGCAGTGGGTCTTTAACCATGACTGGGTTAAATGATAAAAAAAAAAAGTTTTTATTTCATTTTTTGAGAGTCAATAGCTGATTATTTAGAATTACTCAGTTGGTTTTAAACATCTGTTTTGTCTGTTTTACTTCAATAATTAGCTAAACATATTTTAGTAAGTTCGACATATGGCTGATTACTACATTATTTCATAAATGGCTTTTGTTCATGAGGAAGGAATCGCCATATTTTGCTTCACAGTTGGGTTTTAATCTCTTAAGATCAGGCGTCCACATGCGCGGACATTCCTATCCTACGACCCAGGAAGCCCGTCGCCGTCTCACCAAAAACCTTCACTCCAACTTCCTGTGTGGCTTCTGCGCCGCCGCGGTGCCGAGCTTTTTTTTTGGGGGGGGATTTGGGCTTATATTACCACCAAGAAATCCTGCTTTATTGGGGCCATGTGACTACATGTTTGATCGGGTCTTAAGAAGCTAAAGATCTTTCCCTTCCATAAACTCCTTATATTTATCTACACTTGAAAAATACTTTTTTTTCATTTAGATTTTCTAATAAACATCTAAATACACAGGATAAAAGGAAATAGTGATAGTGTGTTGTTCACAGTGTGGGTTTGAAATATCTTTATGCAACACAAACCAAATGATCAAAATCAGATGATTGTAGTGCAACACTAACAATTCATTACTCTTAGACTACAGAAGAGCAGTGACTGTATAAGAGAACTGGAACGACTTCCTGCTCCCATGAAATGAAGTCAATCCCGTCGCCATTTTATGAATGACAATAATTCGTCAACAGAAGTCTATGCAATTTTAGCTTATTGGAACCAACAGGTACTTCCTGTTTGGAACGCGAGGGGGGAAGGGGGGTCACTCATATACAGTTGGTGCATAAAAATAAACCTAACAGCAACATCTTTTTTCTTATCTCTGTTTGCAGACAGAGAAAAACACAATGACACCAAAATATCCTCTTGCTGTTGACCTTTCTATGTTTGAAACACACTGACGAATCTTTGCACAATTAATGCAGTTGAAACAACCCGTTTTGTCTCCCTTCCAGCTACTAACTTAGCATTAACGGTCACGAGTCCAAATCTAACCTAAAGACTAAATTTATAACGTTTATAGACCCAACCATTTTCTGTTTGTTTTTTTTCTCCAGCATACTACAACAATACAACCAAAGTCGCTGTGAAGACGCTGAAGCCGGGCACCATGACAGTGGAAGCTTTCCTGGAGGAAGCCAACATCATGAAGACCCTCCAGCACGAGCGGCTGGTGCGCCTCTATGCTGTGGTCACCAAGACGGAGCCCATCTACATCATCACAGAATACATGGCAAACGGTGACTGTCCTCTTTGCTATCGCACAGCTGTCGGAACAAAGTCACTAATGTGTTTGTCAAATTCTATTTGACTTTAGGAAGTCTTTTAGACTTTTTAAAGAGCGAGGTGGGCGGCAAACTGCAACTACCGAAACTTATCGATTTCTCAGCACAGGTATGTTTTCTTCTAATTGTCCATCAAGTTTTTACCTTCTTTAGACCCACTCCGACCATCTTTTGACCTGCTTTATGCCGTTTTTAGCCAAAATCAAAAAAAACCTGTGTTGTTTTCTAGGACATAGTTTTCGGCAGAGTGGCACTAGTTCATTAGAAATTCACCTTTGAGTTGTGGGAATCACCACCAGCGTAGAGTAAGCCTCTCCCCATTTCCCGTCATCCAAATTGGAGTTATTCAGCCGTACAGTTTTAAGCCAGATGCCAGCTAAGATGTGGAAAATGAAGACGTACATGGATCTAGTGAATGGGGCTGGGCGTTGGGGCGTCTATGTCTCAGTTACAGGCTTTTTTGGTCTGCTCCTAATTCCCAAAAAATTGAATAAAGATATACTCAGAAATGCAATCTTGAGCTTAATGTTCTTTATATATTTCCTCCATCATGAGAAAAATGACACAAGAACATGTAAAAAAAGAGTGGGTCTATAAGTGAAGGCACAGAGTAAAGAATCTTTTCCTGCTGGTTGTTTCAGATTGCAGAAGGGATGTCGTTTATTGAAAAGAGGAACTACATCCACAGAGACCTGAGGGCGGCGAACGTACTGGTCTCTGAGAGTCTGCTGTGCAAAATCGCAGATTTTGGTTTGGCTAGAGTCATAGAGGATGATGAGTACTCAGCCAGGGAGGGTAAGTTGTCCACAATCATACCAGAAATAGTCTATGTTCCCATCCAGCGTGATCACATAATGACACGCCACTTCTCAAACTTGGTGAAGGTGAAATAGAAACGGACCGTCGTGCTGTCTGAGTAGATGGTTTCAGTTTTAAATCTGGTGGCGGAATTTTTGGTTTCACAACTATTATTATTAGAACGGCTGATGATTTTAAAACCAAAGACACGCTCCATTTTTCAGTCACTTCAAAAACTGACATTTAACAAACAGAAATATCTGAATTTAAAATTTAAACAAAATGGGGAAAAAAAGTATTTTTTAGAATTTCAAAAAACTCAAAAACTAATAATCTTATCTTATATTAGTCCCAGCTGTGCTATTAAAAAAACAAACCAAATGAATTCAGAAAGACACACGTTTGTCTGGTTGTGTTTTAGGAAAACTGAAGAAAAGAAAGAAGTATTTTAGAAAAGAGATTTAAGTAAGAGAAGATTTTCTGGAATTATTCACTAAGCTAAACTGCTAGATGACAGCGTTTTTGATCAGAAAAGCTCCCAAAATGCAAAAGTTTACTACAGATTTTTCAATGCTTATAGATGACAGAAAAGGTGTCTGAAGCACTGAATCTACCAGACACTTGAGTTATAACAAAAGTTACTCTAGTTCTCTGTTTTTATCCATAAATAGAAAAAAAAATGAAATTACATAATTTTTTCCCCCCCTTTTTTCGTTTTGTTATTTTACGCTTAAAATTTGAAACACTAAAATATATCAAATAAACTAAAGTGGGTGTTTTTTATGGTCATAAAAAGAAACTATTCAGTTCACCAATCTGATACAGTCAGTACTAATGGAGGGCGTAAGAATAAACCCGAGAGCAGACGCATATACCAGAATTGCACAAGCGAGCTAGTTCACAAATGTTTTACTCCATGCTCTCCTTAGGAGCCAAGTTCCCCATCAAATGGACGGCTCCCGAGGCCATCAACTATGGAAGCTTCACCATCAAATCAGACATGTGGTCGTTTGGAGTCCTGCTCTATGAGATCATCACCTTCGGGAAGATTCCGTACCCGGGTAAATATGTCACCAACAAGCTTCCGTACAAAATGTGCTCATTTTATTCTAATTATTTTAAAGACACCAGATTAGTATGTACATTTCAGGGGCAGAGCTACATGGGGCCAAGAGGGGGCAGCTGCACCCGCCCCTCCCCCCAACAAAAAGCTTTGCCCCCCAATTTTTCAGTCAATATTATCACATTTTTGACAAAAATGAAGAAATACTCAACACAAGTTTCAAAAAGAACATAAGGTATATTTTTACGTTAAATGAATTTTTAAAAAAAACAGTGACAGACAGAAAAAAAAGATCCTTTTGTTGCATTTCTGGTGTTTTACCATCCTCCCAGTCTTCTGGCCCCCTCCCCCTCGTGTAAAAATGTTTTAGCTCCGCCCCCTGGTACATTTTTTGGAAGTCTCTTTAGTAACAGAAGTTATTTTCCTTCATGATCAATTTTTAAACTGTTGGCACTTCCATGACTTGAAAAAGGACGCCACCCATGCGTCACTACCAAATCCGACTCCCTCACTGATCAAAGTTCAACCTGGTTTTACTTTCACATGTTTTCAATGGATACAAGTTTTGTTCGCAGAGCCCAAAGACAGTCGTAGAAAACCGTGTTTCTGCACAGGAACGCGAGAGTTCTGGAAGCCCGAAACGCACATTTACATTGACTTTTTATCGGAAGTTGTCACTTGAACACATGTTGCCGAGGGCAGCAGGTTATTGCTGCGTTTGGAGGCAACTTGAAGACGGCAGAGTGTGGGGACTCGTGAAAAATATATTCCAGATGGACCGTTCAATCTACACTAAAGGACAGAATATTCAGAAATGTAAGCTTGGATAATGATAAACCTCAGACAAAAAAGGCTGAAACTAGGATTTAAGATTGTTTACAGGAGAGAGTGTCAGAAACCCTTGGCTTCATTCCTGTGGAAAATAATTGACTCACACTGAAATCAAACAGCAAGCGAGGCACATTTCCACCAACATAAGTCACAGAAATGTGAAGTCCTATAGAATATCATCTAAAAAATATTATTACTCTTTGATGTGTCTCTTTCCAAAAATATCATGGGATCTCCTGATTGTGGCGCTTTTTAGTTTAAAAACCACATTTATCTTTTAAAAGTTTGGTATTATCTATTTGACTGAATAATTACATTTGTTAAGTTTAAAGAATCGACAATTATCACATAAATGTTCAGACATACACGGTGTTTACTTATTTTAATAATATTAGGAATTTGTGCCTGTATTTCAATAATTGGAAAACTCAAAATAACATAAAAATTTGTCAACATTTTGTAAAACATTATCTCGCATTGAAAGTAGCATAAATGTATTTTAACATTTTGACCAGACTATAAAGTGGTTTGGCATAACTTGACTCTTTGCTGCCCCCTTCTGTTGAGTATCGCTTCCTGCACCTCATGCACCCTCCCACAGTCACTTTCATCCCACCCCACCTGCACTTTGCCCATTTGTATGGGGTAAATGTAGGATCAAATTAAAGTGAATGTGGGGAAAAACAGATTGAGAATTTAAAATAGTTTTAACTTGAAAATACGCATTGTAGGGCTGCACTGTGGGACAGTGGTTAGCGCTCTTGCCTCACAGCAAGAAGGCCCCTGGTTCAAGTCCCGGATGGGGGACCTGAAGACAGAACGGGTCCTTTCTGTGTGGAGTTTGCATGTTCTCCCCGGGCATGCGTGGGCTTCCTCCCACCATCCAAAAACATGCTTCATAGGTTAATTGGTCACTCCAAATTCTCCATAGGTGTGAATGTGAGTGTGCATGGGTGTGTGAT
Organism: Oryzias latipes; assembly: GCF_053564925.1. Lineage (NCBI taxonomy): Eukaryota > Metazoa > Chordata > Actinopteri > Beloniformes > Adrianichthyidae > Oryzias > Oryzias latipes. The sequence continues at coordinate 23,539,713 of NC_136253.1, read as the reverse complement.
ATGTGTGACCCTGGGACAGACTGGCAACCTGTCCAGGGTGTTCCCATGCCTTTGCCCATAAGTGGCCGGGATAGGCTCCGTGACCCCGAAAGGGATAAACGAAAGAAAATGAATGAATGAATGAGTATTAAATTTAAAACGTAAAGAAGTCAAATTTTAACCAAAAACCGATACCAAAAAAATGTTTATTTGTATTTTCTACTTTTTTTCCCTCTCTCTCTTTGTTTTCTGTTCACAGTTTCTGTTTCAATTCAGTTTTCAAGTTTTGCATGGAGGCGTGGCTTTGAGTTAATTAGCTACCAGGACATGATTTCCCATGATTACCAAAGAGGTTATGGTAATGTGAGGCCTTTTCTGCTCCGGAACAATGTCTGTTCATGTAAAGGTTTGAAATTTGAGGGTTTAAACAAGAGGGAGAAGTGTGAAAATGTGTAATGAGGAGTCTCCTCTGTTAACAGATAGGAAATCTTGACCTGGTAGCCAATGAGCTCAAGGCCCCGCCTCCACGTCAAAATAGGATCAGCTCAGTAGCCAAAACTTGAAAACTGAATTGAAACTGAAAACTGAGAACGGGAGGGAGAAACAAGAAAATGAAGTTTATAATGCATTTAAACATTATTGTTTCATCTTGTAACAGTCTTAAATAAAATTTTCTTTTTATAATTTGTAATCATTTTTTTCAATTTTCAATATTTCTTTTAAGTTTACTTTTTTTTTCATTTTTAATGAGAACCTTTTGAGGTCAAAACTGTTTTCAATTTTTCTTTTCAAATTGTCAATGTCTTGTTTTGTTTTCAATTTTGTTTTTTAAATTTACAATCTGTTTTCTTTTTTTTTTCAATCACTTTAAGATAATCCTAATTTGATAACCATACATTTGTCTCACACGTCCCATGTCTGTCTGCACGTCTTCGTTGTCTCCAGGAATGACTAAAGGAGAGGTGGTGTCGTCGATTCAGCGAGGCTACAGGATGCCCCGCCCCGAAAACTGCCCCACTCAGCTGTACGAAATCATGACGTCCTGCTGGAAGTTCCGACCCGAAGACCGACCCACCTTTGAATACATGCAGAGCGTCCTGGATGACTTTTACACAGCCACGGAGGACCAGTACCAGCACCAACCATAGAGACTTACACATTCTACAATACTTTTTTGTACATAGTTTCAAAATAGTATGTATTTATACTGGCTTCATTCTCTGTCTAAATCTGTCATCTGTGAACATAAATCTCTTAAAGCATAATCTGAGGCCCCAGAGATTTGAATTATGTACAGGAAAGGTTAAGATTATAAATAGCAGGCTTTGTATTTTTAATTTTCTGATTCTAGCATGCTGTAAAAAAAAAGCCTTTGAATATGTGATTTTTCTATTAACTAACATCTCCTCTTCCAGAGGAGACTGAACACTTGTCATAAAAAAGACATCTATAGGCTACTATTTTCTGAAAATCAAAGAACATATCCTTTATATTTTTTAACCTGAAACAATAAACTTTGTGTCTTAATTTAAAATAACTGAAGAATTGGAAGAAAATTGTCATCCAAAACAATCTGATGTGACATATATATACACATTTCAATTCATCTCAATTTTTTTTTTTTATATAGCCCAAAATCACAACAGTTGACTCAATGGATAGTTTTCTTGTCATTTGAGCCATACAGGCATTCATAAATAAATAAACAAATCCGAAAATAAAATTTGAAATGTCATTATAAACTAAGAATCAAATATTCATTTATACAGATTTGTCTTTGTACATGTACATTTTTTTTTTTTTTAGAATAGAACAGGGTTTTGGAGTATTGTTTTGAACAATTAACTGAATTTCCACACTATAAGGCACGCTTAAATGCCTTTTCTTTTTTTTTTTTTTTGGTGCCTTATAATCCAGAACTCCTTATACATGGATTCATTCTGGTTGTTCTCACTGATCTCGAAGCAATTTTGAAACTGCACTCTGTTAAAATGTTTGGTTGGATGTTATTCTGAGTACGCTAACACAGCTAACATGTAGCAATGTTCTGTTCGACTGTTTTTTTTTCTCCACACGTTACTAACAAGGTAGTCAGAGTTTTTTTCCGTTTAGTAAATAAGGTTGGTGGTAACAGGTGTTGTGAATATGCTAACGTGGCTAATGCTAATGCGGCTGACGTGTAGCGTGTTACAAACAAGTTCTAGTTTCCATGAACACAGTTAATAAAGTCTGACTGACTGACTTATTTCTGACTCTTTCGATTCATTTAATGCAGTTTATAGTTAAATTCGGCTTAAATATGATATAAAAAAATAGAAAAAAATAAATAAAAATAGACCACTCATTGAAGGTCCGCCTTAATCTGGTACATCTATAGTGTGAAAAATTCAGACTAAATAAATGGAATAACAGAATGGAATATATAGTAACACTTACTTTCATTATATAAAAAAGTTTTTAATATATATATCAAGGGCATTTTGAAAATGTAATTCTTTTGATTCATACATAAACAAAAATGCAGCCATATGAGGGCACAATCCGGTACTTTTGCGTGCCAATCCTAAATTGGGTAAATGCAGGTACTTGTGTCAGAACGGGTATCCAACAAAATCAAAGGCCGACAGAATGTGACAACAGAACTTCCTTACCTGATCGGCTGTAGACCGGGTTTAACAACAAATGCCAGCGGGGTAAATGTGGAAATCGGACAACTGGCGTCTCACCTACTTCAAAGGTGAAGTAGGTGAGACGCAGGTGTGTTGTTTGGATTTTTCATTTCTTCAACCCCCCAAACGGGCACAAGGAGGTTGTTAAAGCTGTTCAACTGATAAGAAGGTGCTCTTTGCACTCCGCCTGATTGTTAGAAACAAGGAAATTAGACAATCAGATCAGCAAAGTTTGTCTGACCATCCTACAGGTGTACTATGAGCACTTTACGTATCACCTCCACACCCTGTGCGTGCGGCATTTACGTGGGGTCAATAAGGAGTCAGTACATGCACCTCACTAACGACTAGAGTGTGGCATAAGTCACCGTACAACATATACAAATACATATACCACATGCACAACAATGGTACATTCCATTTTCATGACGTCCCTTGTGGTGCTTCTTGAACCTCGCGGTGGCTGCAGGATACATCTGCGCTCCCCTTGTGATGAGGCAGTTCTTCTCTGCGACACTCCATGGCCCGGACAACCCAGGGGCTCATAGCACCCATACGTGACAACCCCTTTATGGGTGCATGTGACTAAGGCATTGAGTACTCCAGGTCAACAGTCCAGAGATACAGAGGTTGTGTCCGAATTCCTTTACTACTCACCACATAGTCCATAATTATATAGCCCCTTTGCCAGTTTGTAGAGCTGTCTGAATCAACAAATCCAAAATTTCCCAAGTCTCTGCGAAAAACCAAAATGCTTCAAAACTCACTAGATTGGCCAATATAGACCCCATGCATTACATTTGAACAAATTTTGTAAAAATAAATAAATGTTTTTGTATTTTAAACTATCCATTTTTACCGTCAGTACACAGCGGCTGCATAGTCTTCGTAAAATATTCATATTTATTTCGTTCTTACTTTGTGGAATCTGTAACATCATAAAATCCAGGGCACTTGATAGTCCCACGTCATTTTTTGTTAGTTAGAGAGTGGGGAGGGAATGTGGACATAGCTAAAGTGTGGTGGGGGAGAGGTGAAAAGTGTGTGCAAGCAGGTTGGAAGGGTGGAGGAAAGTTGTAGGCGTGAGATAAACGAGTGTCAGCTCGAATAAATGGTAAGGTGGAGAAGACTGGTGAAAGCAGTCGAACCTTCTTAGAATCTTTGTGTGTGAGACATGGTAGCCGTCAGTTTAGCAGGAAACTACCGAGTTTGCCCTCATCCATTCCCAGCCGCTCACCCTGCCTGTATGAGTCCAACTCCCGCGTCCGCTCTGCAGCGTCGGCGCGCGGACACACCCACTCCTCCTCAAAGGGCGCGCGCCGCTCATTCACCCGACCACTCCAAAACACGAATTCATGCTGTCTTCACTTGCCGTCCACACCACATCGATGTTTTTTTTAACGATTGCTAAGGATCCACTCGTGATAAAAAGTAAAACACACAATTCATTCACTGATGTGGGAGGAGCGCGCGGAATTACCCTTCAAAACAGAGCCATTATCCAATCACATACACTTACAACCGGAAATAATACGTCATCACAAGCTGACAAGAATTAAATTAAAACTTTAAATTAAAATATGATTTAATTAGTGAAATATGTTTTTTTATGTAGTAAGTATTTCTGAATAACAATAACGTCTTAGTTTTATTATTTTTGTAACATGTAAATGGTTGTAATGTAGTATGTGACTTTTATGGTGTAGAATTGAGTCAGGGGGTTGGGCTTAATGGTTTAAAAGGACTCCTAAAGATGAAAACAGACTCCTATTTCAAATTTTATTTCAGTAACATACCTGGATGTAGGGACCTTTTTCTCTCTCACAGTGGTTCTTTTATTAAATTTTGAGCAGTAGCAATGTAGTAAAAAAATCTTTGAAATTTTTTATTTTTATTTTTTTAAATACTATTAATTCCATAGTTGTGGAGTTGCAATTTAGTGGATTTATTGTTTGAAGTGTTTTGAAGCTGGCAGAATTAAATTAAAGAAAAGTTAGGACATTTTACCAAAGTTATTTGTTTGCAAACAAAAACACTTTGTAATCACATGTGCTGGTTTGATATTATTAAAAGTATATAGATCACTGAAATGTTTAAACTGTGAAATCGTATAATTCTATTCACAAAATATGTTATTTTGAAGTTAAACAGTCTGTGGATGTGTTCACTGTAATGCATCAGTATCTGAACTTTTTATTAGACAATTTGACAATCTCTGATAATATGCGACACATTGTTAACAAATGTTTCTCTACAAGCAAATGACCTGAAAAATAGCTAAAAAGCATCCAGCTGTTTCTATGCTGCTCTGTTCTACATGTTTTTTTGTATAAACACATACAGCTTTCTCTGCATTTATTTTAAAAATGCGAGAAGAAGTTGGTCCACAATATATCAAAATATAAGTTGCTTTATTTGACCAAAATGTTTGGAGTAAGATAATATAGGGTAATGTTGGTCTTTATCATAATATCTATAATTGTGTGATAATTTTACTAAAGTTCAGTCATTTCTTAGATATTTTAGACGCATGTTTATCACTTTGGACTTATTTTTCCAACAAAATTGGCTAAATTAAGTAAAGCTTTTATTTTGAAAGGCCTCTGGTTTCCTGGTCTGGTCACGAGGTCTTCCAACATGGCCGCGCCCTCTGAGTGTCAGCCGTAGTTTCCTGTCAGTTAGTTTAAATGAGTTTTGGAGCCGCTGCCCGCTTTTGACGAACCTAGAGACAAGCAGAGGAGTTTTTCTACAAACACCCTTCATCCTCCTCACGTTTCCAGCATGAGCAAAAACGACCTAATCCTGTAAGTTGGATCATTTTGACGTATTTCTGAGCTGTCTGTTGTTTTCCTTTCCCAGATGGCGTTGACAGGAGTTAACGTTTTAATTGCGCATGCGTCGGATTTACACAAGTTTTTAGTAGACCACCGGTTAGTCCAACCTTTTTCAGCAAGGAAACCAACAAAAAATGATTTTAATTTCTAAAAGCACTAGTATTTATCTTTCAGTCTTTAGATAAATAATTCATGTTAAAACGGTTTAGAGTGTTTGCTCCGAAGTCAATGAACTCTATTTGGAAGCTATCAGAAAACAACCCCCCTCTTACGCATTGACATTAGTTGAACCTTTATTGTGAAAGCTCACAAGCTGGCATATATATATAGATATATATATATAAACACATTTAACTAAGACGTGTGACTTATAGAAGCACTAATAGAGCCTTCACAGTTTTTCCTGCTTCAGCGGTTTTCTGCTGCTATGAGATGATAAGAGAAAAGAAGACTTGTCTCCTGTAATCACCGACTGCAGGTCAGCTTGGCTGCCCAGCATGAATGCAATGATAAGGGAGGGTCAGCCAGCGTTTTAGATAAGTTGTGGATTGTCTGCGTGGATAGCAGGGGGTCTGCGACCTGCAGCCCCGGAGCCACATGTGGCTCTTTGACCCCCTTCATTGTGGCTCTCTGGTTGAAGGAAAAAAAAAAGTAAACTAACTTAAACTTTATTCAACTCATCCACAAACAGTTGAATGACAGTATGCATCACAAGTTGAACTAAAACAGATTTTTTTGTGCACTGTTACCACAGAAAATCCGTTTGAGGTCAGTAAGTACAACCAGAATGAAGGTGCACCACATTCTAAAGCAGATTTTCTATGAACAAAGTCATGGATTGAAGTGTGTCATATGGTTAGACCAATAAAGCAAGGGTCACGTAATTAGCTCTGATTTAATTTGGGTTTTTTAAATTTGCACATTTTTGGCAAACATGTTTTTTTTTTAAATCACTGCTGACATGAATGACACTGGCTACTACTACATTTGCTGCATTGAGATGGTCCTATGTGACACAGGGCGTCTTTTATTTTGAAAGGAACTTATGTCAAAAGTTACAAACTTTCATATATTTGAACCAAAGCTAGTTTTTGTCTTCATGGCTTTGGAAAAAAGAAAGAAACAGTCGAGTGTTTTTTGCAAACCACATAAGATGATAATTCAATTGAATTTACACCAAGAAATTTAGGAAGAATTTGTGTTCTCAAAATTCAAAGTAAATATCAAAATCAATATTTTTGATGTCATATACTCTACATCACATGGTTTGTCAAAAAAAATGTAATTTTTGTTCTTCAACTGCTTATTATTATTATAATTCCATAGAGTGAAAGGAAAAAGGTCCAAGTATAGTATTTATTCCATCTGGACTTTAAATCATATTACAAAACAATAAAACACATTAAAAATAGGAAGAATGCAAGAAGATTTCATCTTTTAAAGGAACTGTATGGGGTCAAATCAGGATCAGCTTAAAGTGCATAAAAAACAGATTTGAAGTTAAAGATTGTAAATTAAAAACTGTTTAAACTCATTAAAGTTTTGAAAGAAACGGTGAAAATGGCAAAAAAAAACCACTTTACTTAAATAACGATAAACCTAAAACTGTAATCAGATAAAATATATTCAAATAAACATTATTTTCCTTCTTTATTTTGACTTCTAGACCAAAGGATTTCCCCAAGTTAAAGAACGACACATTTCTTCGAGCAGCAAGAGGAGAAGACACTGAGCATGTCCCGGTCTGGTGCATGAGGCAGGCTGGGAGATACCTGCCAGGTACGCGGCGGCGTCTCCCTTCAGCACTTTCCTACTTTGATGCTTTGCTTCAAATTGTTGGGAAATCTTGTCTGCAGAGTTTCGGGAATGGAGGGAAGGAAAGGACTTTTTTGAGACGTGTCGGTCACCAGAGATCTGCTGTGAGCTCACTCTGCAGGTAGAAGAAGGAAATCCATCCAAACCTGCAGGAGCTCTGAACGTGACATTCAAAAAAAACAACCAAAAAGTTTCCTTCAGTTCATATTTTGTGGCTACACGTTAGTAATTTGTGCAATCAAATTAGCATTTTGTGTACTAGTTAGCAGTTCATGGGCACTAATTAGCAATTTGTGCAAACAAATTCACATTTTGTGGACCCAAATTTAGCTTTGTTGGCGAACAAACTTGCCTTTTTTGTGAACAAATTTGCATTTTGTGTGCCTGTTAGCAGTTCATGGTCACTAATGAGCAATTTGTGCTCACAATTTAGGATTTTGTACCAACTAATGAGCATTTTGTGTGTACCAGTTAGCAGTTCATGGGAAAAAAATCAGCATTTTCTGGGCACAAATTTGTACCTCAGTGGACAAATTAGGATTTTGTGTCCAGAAATGGAGGAATTGAGAATATTAAAAAATTTGAATTTGTGGCCACAATGTCATAATTTAAGGGAACAATGCATGAACTTTTTCAAATATATGCAGGGCTCTGTACAAGGCTGCAGATTATACTTAAAAATTCAGTTAAATTAGGAGGGTAGAGGGATTTAATACAGCAGCCTTACTGTATCCCAAAAAGAAGGCAACTGTACAAAATATAGTTTTGCATATATTTTTTCTTTTTTTTTTCAGCCTCTGAGGCGTTTTCCTTTGGATGCGGCCATCATCTTCTCTGACATCCTGGTTGTTCCACAGGTAAAAGCATCCGGATGTAACATTTTTTCTTTTATTTCTAATTGTTACTTTTTACTATTAGTTGTCATGAATCGCTCTAATATTTGTTAGCTGAACCGATATCATGATAAATAGTCTGCTGATGTGAATTGAGACAAGCTTTAAGGTCACAAAGCGCATGAAGACTCTGCTTCAGTGGAGATTGATGAACCCCTGTGGTCGTTTCCCATCAGGCCATGGGCATGAACGTCCAGATGCTGACGGGTAAAGGTCCAACGTTCACAGAGCCTCTGAAGGAGCCTGAGGACCTGGAACGGCTGCAGGCCAAAGTGGACGTTCAGAAGGAGCTGGGCTACGTCTTCAAGGCCATCACACTGACCAGACACAAGCTGGAGGGCAAAGTTCCCCTCATAGGATTCACAGGAGCTCCGGTAAGAGATCCATTCCCTTCCTCATTGCTGTTCAAGACGCTTTCGCTCAAACTAGGACTTCTCTTCTCCTCCTTCAGTGGACGCTCATGTCCTACATGATCGAAGGTGGAGGTTCAGTTACACAGTCCAAAGCCAAGCGCTGGCTCTACCGGCATCCTGAAGCCAGCCACATGCTCCTGAAGATGCTGGCAGACGTGATCGTTGAGTATCTGCTGGGACAGGTGACCGCCGGTGCTCAGGTCAGACGCTCCACCTCCCAAACTTGAAGAAAAACTCAATCCTGCAGAATTCCCTCCTTTTGGTTTCCACATACAAGGCTTTTCACTGATGTGAAGGGGTGGGGCTCTGGGATTTGTAGTTTTTGTGGAACAATTTTTTTTCTCTGGCAGTGAGGAGAATATTTGTCATATCAGCTAATAATGAGAACTACAGGACGCTAAAATTAGATAAAGAAACTGATTAGTGTCAAACAGGGTTTGCTGATAGTTGCAGCCGTTTCTGAGCAACAAAGTTTAACCGAGTTCCTTAAAATCAATCATCAATTGGATCATTTTTTAAGAGGTCAGTGGACAAATCCTCCTTTAAATATATTATTTTACTTATCAAACGGCAAATATTTTCAATTTTTTGTTACTAAAGGCGGTGTGAACTTACATAGCTTAAAATGTACTTTTTCTAAAAATTAAAGCACTTAAAAAGCAATTTAAGAACTTAATTAATTTAAATACCTGTAGTCATTATTAATATTTTATGGGAAATGTTTTTTTTATTGCCAAACTAAACAAAAAACATGAAAAAAACAGCTTTTATTTCTAAAAAATGATCAAAAAACAGGAAAATCTTACCTTCCTGTTGCATCAAATGGTAAGTAATAATTAGTTTGAGTCTAGCTGATCCAAAACTGCATATTTTTGTCTTAAAGTTTTGTTTTTTTAATGATTGGCTGGTGAAGGAATTTTTTCTGTAGACCGACCGGTACTGTCACCAGAGACTCGAGAATTTAGCTGCAGGTGCAATTCCTGCTGGGAAGCGGCTGGAGAAGCTTCCTCATTCCTCTGCTTCTGGGATCAGGCTCTACAGGTGTTCGAGTCCCACGCAGGAATTCTGGGCCCGGCGCAGTTCAAAGAGTTCTCCCTGCCGTACCTGCGGGACATCGCTCGCCGGGTCAAAGACAGACTCAAAGAGGCGGGACAGGATGTTCCCATGGTGAGAGACAAGAAAATAAAAGCTCATTCCAGCCTGATTTAAAAAAAAAAAAAAAAAAGATGCATGAACCTATCCAGCTTGTGTTAACTCCCACTAGGTGGCAGCATTGAGCCATAAAGTGATGAAGCCTTTTCATGTGAACTTGTGTGTTCCAGATTGTGTTTGCTAAAGATGCTCACTATGGTCTGGAGGATCTGTCTGAGTCTCACTACGAGGTGGTCGGTCTGGATTGGACCATCGACCCACAATCAGCTCGGTAGCACACACACACACACACTTTCTGCTTTGCATTTCATGTCACACAATGGATCGTCCGCATTTTGTTATTTTTTTTCGGTCGAAAGCTGACATGTGAAAACACTGCATACTGCTCCAGGTTAACCATTGCTGATCTCTTTCCATTTTGAGTCAACAAACAGCCCCGTTTCCCACCCGGGTGGCTCAATACCTAACCTGCAGGTTGAAGGATTAACTAGTGTGTCCTGTGATTTGTGTTGCTCTTCAGGGAGCGCACAGGTGGGAAGGTCAGCCTGCAGGGAAACATGGACCCCTGTGCTCTGTACGCTCCAAAGGTAACTCTGGGTCCATTTTTGCCCCTAAAAGCGACTCTTTTATGTTCTTTAACAGTTACATTTCATTTTTTAACTTAGAAACTTTTTGTGGATAGTTAAGGTAATTAAAGTCATCCATTAAAAGGTAGATCTATTGTAAAAATGTTCCCTGCGGGTCAAATGTTAACCTCTAATGAAAATGAGAGATCTCTGTTTACATGGTCTCCTGCTATCTTACAGCTCCTCACAACGACCCAGTCTTTGTTTTTTTCCAGACGTACGTGGATCTAGTCGTCTGCAAGTAGATGCTTAAGAATGCAGTGGAGCATTTTCTGTCACAAATACGATCTTTATCAAACAGCATTTTTTCTTCTGCTCCTGATTCACAACGATTTGAATAAAGAAATACTCAGAAATGCTATTTTAAACTTAATTTCCTTTTATATATTACGACGGAGTTTTAGGGCCACCAAAAAAAAGATTTTATTTCGTAAAATTTAGGAGATAAAATCTCGTAGATTTGCGAAAAAAATTCATAGATTAACAAGGAGAAAACACCGAAGTTGTCCGTTTATCGGAGCCTAGCGTGAAGATGAAATATGTGGAGCATTTGGGAAGCTTTATTTCTGGATTATTATAGGTTTAAAACAAAGAGATTCTGAACCTTTTGGCGACTCAAAATCAGATTATTGTCAGTCTGGCGGCTTTCCGGGGTTTCGGTGTCGGTAAAGCAGAGTTTCATATGTAAAATAAGGAGCTCAGAGACACGTCTGGGTGTAGAGAACCGCTGCAGCCTTTATTCTCCTTTTCATTCACATAACCTGAAGTTCATTTGTCACCTTACGCCATGAACCTGTCATCCGAACACCAATGCGGAAGTAAACAGTGTTCCATACGCCCCCTCCTCCAGAGGAAACCTCTGTTTCAACATACAACAATAAAGAGGAATGAAAATAGTCTGTTAGCATTACAACGTTGGAAAAAAAGGCAAAAACTGCTCCTCCTCAGACGGAAGCGTCACACAAAAGTAGAGATCTTGTCTTTATTTGAGGAAGAAAGGATTCAAGTGGACAGCGATGACTTCATGATCGGGCTGCAGAGATCCTGCAAACCAACCATCAATAAATAAAACTTTAATAACTCATAAATCTATCAAATGAGCCTCCAGACATTTGGAACGTTATCAATAAACATTCAGCTCACCTGTTCAACTAAGTTTAGTCGGTCTGATCTGCTGCTGCGCGGTGCTCACTTCCACTTTAATCGTAAATTTACGTGTTTTTTTCTCAAATTTACAAGATAAAATCTCATAATTTTACTTTTTTTTTTTCTCTTTCTTTCTTTTTGTGGTGGCCCTAATACTCCGTCGTAATATATGTCCTCCATCATCAGGAAAAAAAAGCATCAAGAACATGTAAAAAAAAACACCATTTTACGGCTGAAAGTGTTTGCTTATCTTTTAGATTTGCCAACAGAAACATGCTTGTTTACTTCTCCACCAGGAGCGGATCTCAGAGATCGTGAAGAAGATGGTGGCGGGCTTCGGCACCAAGGGCTACATCGCAAACCTGGGCCACGGCCTCTATCCCGACATGGAGCCAGAGAACGTCGGCGCCTTCGTGGAAGCCGTGCACCAACACTCCAAACTTCTGATCAAACAAATGTAACGCAAAAAAAAAAAAAAAAGTGGGAAACGTCTTCAGAAAACAAGAAGGAAGCCATGTTTAAGACTGTTGAGTTCATGAAATATTGGAATGTTTTTGAATATGGATCAAGAAAATGTGTCGTTGCTGTTTTTGAGGATTTCAGCGGGTTTATCTGTACGCTGAAAAAAAAAAAAAGGAAAAACATCCCAGCATTAATGGAAAAACATCCAAATCAACATGACCAGAGCAAAAAAAAAAAAAAATTCCACACGTTTCTATCCCGTGCAGCTTTCCAGGATAAACATGTTGGGATCTCTGGGAGATTTCCTCCTCATCTGTAATGTGTTTATCTGGATTATGTTTGTGGATTGAGAAGCGATGCGGCGGTTGTGTGAAGTGCATGCTGCTTATGTTTGTGGGATCACTTTGTGTTGACAGTGGATGGAAAAGCTCAACAGCTTGTATGTATGAAGTATTGGAATCGTCTTTGCTTTTATACCTCACCTCTATGATGTTATTCTGACATTTACAAATACAAAAAGGATGGAAAAACTGTTGTTCGTGACTTTTCTTTCTTGACGGCTGTTTGAATTAGGAATAAGTCACAAAGTCGCACTTTTAGGAAGGTTTAGTCTCAACCAGACGCCAAATAACTGAACAAATCGATTTTAACACTTAACTCTCACAGAATCCCCATTTAGTCTCTTAAAGTGGGGATAATCTGCTTTAAAAACATTATTTAGGAAGTGGAAGAACCTAAGATAGTATTTTTTCTCAAAAACATTTTGTCATGGATTTGAATTTTTGGTTACATTTTAAAACGACAAATATTTTTCCCCATCAAATTTCAGGTTGCAGCTCCTGCAGGTCTTAACCATCACGGATGTTCGGCTTTATGGGTGGCATTTGTTGTTCTCTACATGTCTCCTGGCTCCTTTCTTTGATGGATTGTGTGGGGAGAGGGATTCTGGACTTAATTTGGAGTCTGGAAATGGGGACAGGGACTGGGCTGGAAAATTAGGGCAGAAGTGCGGCAGAGTCCTGCCTGAAGGTGTATCCATCTCTTTTTTTTTTTTTTTTTGGTTGAGGTCTTTGGAAAATTCTTCAAGTTGGCGGCCTCACCTCCCATCATACTCTTCAAAAGTTCTCCTAAAGTCTCTACTTCACTGCAGGAAGCTTTTTTTTTAAATAGAACCGATCATTATTTTTTCCCTGCCTGACCCACATAGTACTCAGAGATTTATTCATTTAAATACCCACTCAGATCTTTATTTTTTAAGTCTTTTTTTGGTTCCCAGTGGTCTTCTAATTACAATTGTGCAGTTTTTAGCCACGATTTTAGAGCAGCAGGGGTTCATTACAAATTTATCTTTGAGATGAAGGTGGGGACCGTTGGCGCGGGGCAACCCCGCCACCACTTCCCGTCACCCACATGTTGACACATATTACACTACACCAAACTATTGAGCAGTATCAGAGCTCTCCAACCGTACAGTTTTGAGCCAGATGCCAGCTAAAGACGTTCATGGATCTGGGTCACAATAATTCAAACTAAGAGATACCTCGAAATACAATTTCAAGTCTAATATATGTCCTCCATCATTGGGAAAGCGCTACATGGACATGTTAAAACACCAAAAACACAATTTTCCCTGGAGTGAGTCTTATTTAACCCTTGTGCTATCCAAGGCAGGTTAACATTGGAACTTGGGTCATCTAGACCCACTAGACAGTGCTCTGAACCTTTTTTCTTCAATGATTTGTGATCTTCACTGGTGTCCATGGATTACATGAAATCTTTCCACCTATGTCCACCTTTGTCATGGTAGGGAGAACATGTCAATGTAAGGGTGGGGTAATTTTGACCCCACAAGATAGCACAAGGGTGAAGTCTTGTGGGTTGTTATTTGGAAGATTTTAGCCCTTTTTTGGGGCTTTGATTTTAGAAATCTATTTTTCACTTTAATATTTTATTTGTGGCTGCAGGAACTACAGCTTCTTCCCACCGTCCAAAAACATGCTTCATAGGTTAATTGGTTAATCTAAATTGTCCCTAGGTATGAATGTGAGAGTGGGTGATTGTGGACATTCTACCCTGTGACAGACTGGCGACCTGTCCAGGGTGCCCCCTGCCTTCACCCATAAGTGGCCAGGATAGGCTCCGGCAGCCCCGTGACCCCGAAAGGGAATAATTGGAAGAAGATGAATGAATAAAAAGATTTTATTTCAGATGTTGCCCTTTTCTTAAACAAAAACGACTTCACTATAGAGTTCTAGGGTGATCTCAGGGTGGAAGCAAGTTCACAACTTCCGGATTGAGTTGCATTAACCCTTGTGCTATCCTAGGCACTTTAACATTGGGAGTTGGGTCATCTAGACCCACTAGACAGTGCACTGAACCTTTTTTGTTCAATAATTTATGATCTTCACTGGTGTCCATGGATTACATGAAATCTTTCCACCTTTATCCACCTTTGTCATGGTAGGGAGAACACGTCAATGTAAGGGTGGGGTCACCTAAGATAGCACAAGGGTTAAAAATAGAAAAATGTTGAGGCCTGGTCAGATCCTCAAGTTCCCACTACATGTCACATCAGTGTGTGAATGGGAGATTGGGACTGTGACTGTAAAGCGCTTTAGGCCTTCAAGAAAGTTAGAAAAACACTAAGTATGCGCCAGGTGTCATTCACAAAAACAAGAAAGTCCTCAATTACTCCAATTTTCTCAATCTGGTTTCAAACTCCCCCTTTTTGATTGACATTTACCACAACTTGAAGAGAGGTGGGGTCTAAAATCCCTTCAGCATGTAAGGACGGGTATGATTGGAGGCAGTGTGTCCAATCACAATCCTCTTTTGTTCTGCTTCAACAAATTAGTAAAAGTGGGGTCAATACGAAGCTACATGTTATTACACACAAATCACATGCGTCATTACTGTAATCGTAACAGAGGCTCAAAGAACAGACCAGTTAATCTAAAATCATGTTTTTTTCCCCTGTCTGGGAAGCGGCTAAGAACATCAGATAAGCAGATTCCCCTAAATCCGTTTGTTGTTGCTGCTGCTGCTGCTGATGGTGAGGATGATGATGATGATGTGGTTGTTGTGTTGAACTCCTGCAAACATCATGTGACCGGGCGGAGTGAGAGTAGGGCACAGGACAACATGTTTGGAGACTTGAAAGAGTTGCACCAAAAAATCCTTTGTAGATTGGCTAAACTTTTGGATTTTTGAATTGATTTTTATACAGGCCTTGTAAACTCAAAATTACATTAGGCACATAAAAAATCAGGGCAGGATGAGCTTCATCCAGGGTGGGTCCTTGGGCAAGACCTTTCACACTACTACCCAACTATGTAGCTATGAGGGGGCTCAAGTCTGGGTCTCCCTGTCCCTAGCCCGGATAAAAGACAGGGTTGTGTCAGGAAGGGCATCCAGGGTAAAAATCTCTGCCCAAACCACCTGTGAGAATTTAGAAAGCTCATCTGCTTTCGAGAAACCCGAAAGGCTATGCTGAAAAGTGAAGAGACTTGTCCAGAACATCAGGGCTCCCAGTGTTGATCTCTGAGGAACACCACTTAAAAGTTTATGTGTACAGATTTGCTCAGTTTCACTGTTTGCAGCACTTTAAAGATAAAAAATAGGTACATTTGCGGTTTGCAGTGATAAATTACAACTCATTTATTGCATTTGATCAAATTTTTACCTTAAGTTGCTCGGAAGTATAAGTCGCACTTTTTACAGAAATGGATTTAAAATAATACGGGAAAACGAACAAACGGCAAATCACAACAGAATAGATAACAATAATGGAATGAATATTTTCACACTTTTTCCCTGTATTTAGCGTCATGAAACATCGGAGGAATCTAGAATATTAGTGCAACACATGAACAATTATTATGATAACCATAGCAAAAAGAACATGCTAACACGCCACTCTTTATAACTCTTTATATCGATAAACCCGTTTAATTCTTCATCTTCTGTGTCGCTTTAGAACATTACAGCAAAGCCCGGTCTAAGATTGAGTGGCGCTTCTTACTCTGTGTTGCAGTGAGTAGCAAAACTGGCACACCTACAGCGCCTTCTAGGGGTTGCTGCTATTTATTTAAAAACAAACAAACAAACAGCATATTTTAAATGGCACACCTGACCAAACTATGCCAAAACCTGCAACTTGTACTCCAAAAAATACGATAATCGGTTGTATGTTTGAGGGCTGACTTTTCTCTGCATTTCTGGCAGCATCATGGTGTCCAATAACCTGGATCCAAACCATCACAACATGGTCTGTCCTTTTTTATTGTCTCCCCTTCAGCTTAAAATGTGAAAACGGAGACTTCGAGTACCACCAGCCCTTCAATAGCGAACGTTATTAATATTTTCAAAACAGCTCAAAGTCGCCGACAAAGGGGGAGAAATAAATCAGCTGCTTTTGTTCATCTCTGTCCTTTTGTGATGGCGTTGTGGCATAAACTCACACACAAAAACACAGAGGCTTTTGTTGCTTCCCCATAAATAGAGAAGACAAATGAACAAAAATCACTGATGATGGGGGGGGGGACAGGTACGGCTGAAGAGACTGGGACTGTGTGTCATTGCGCCATCTGGGAATAAAGTGACAAGCTGTGCGTTTGTGAGTCTGTGTGTGTGAAAGAGAGTGAAGGTTGTAACAATGAATATGTGCTCTTTAGAAATGGAGATCAATTTCCACATGGCTGCCTTTAAAGGCTTTGGCAGGAGAATAATATGTAAGTGTGTGTGTGTCTTTTGTGCAACTGTTTGTGGGCACGAAAGTGTGCACAATTGGGTGCATTGTGTGTGTGTGTGTGTGGGCTTGTATTTGCTTATTCTGTGCAGAGACTGAACAGGTGGATGCGGATGCTTGTGGGTTTCGCCGTGCGACTTTGTGTGGGTGTCTTTGAAGGAGGTCCAAGCTCCATCTCTCAGCAAATCAGCAAGCCTGAAAATCCAATCTGCCTGGAGAGACAGCAAGCTGTACATCATCTGTCATGGATGGACACTATCAGCGCTTTATCAGTGACCACCACCCCGCCACCCTTCCATCCAAACGCCTCTCGCACGTACACACCGTATCTTTCAGCGGCCGCATGCATGAGCGGACGCACGCGGCCCGTTGTGACAGAGACTGATAGGCGTTATTATCATGGTGGGGGCTGTAAAGGGAGGCGCAGGGAGGAGTGAAACTCTGTCTCGAGTCTGGAGCCCTTGAGATGCTTCATACTAATGCAGATGCTTACAGCGGTAACCGCCCTCCTTTGCTGATAATACCGTCCTGTTCCAGCCTTTGTTGTTGCCAACAACAAACGCCGCGGGTTTGTGATTTTCTCCAGCTCTGCAATTAGCTAAAAACGACAAAAATGTGTACGCTTTTACCAGCCGTTAAAGGGCCCGTACAGCACAAAATCAAAATTTTTTAAAGCTTTTAAGTGTATTTTAATGTTCATTTCTCACGAAAAGAAACCCCTAAAGCAGTATTTTGATCTGCATCTCTGAGTATTCCTCTAAAAAAAATCTGCATTCTGAGTACCAGCCCCTCCCAATTCACGAAAACGAGTGGATTCTCATGAAGCTGCCGTGGATAAGTGAGAACAGCCCCTTCCAGGAAGAGTCTGCGCTGCCAGCCCCGCCCCCTTGGCTAACATACACACCCACTTTCTCCATGGAGCTAGCAGTGATCTGCAAAAATGATTTCCTTTTATGTGCACATCAAGCACATACACCTTTGCAAAAGTTCGGATGTTGTTTTGTTTGCCGAGGCCGGCTCTAGTTTAACGTCATGAAATGGGCTGCACCCACACGGTGCAAAAGGCGGAGCCTCAGAGATCGAGTCGTCTTACTTCCAGGTTGGAAAATAACAAATATTTCATAAAAAATAAGTCCTTTAGTGCTTATATATTAACATATGGATGGTTGTAGGTTACTATAAAAGGCTTAAGAATAGCATGGGTAAGTTAATCGGATTTGGAATTTTCACTTTAAAGATGCGTTCACATCGCCCTCGGCAACGCCCGTTCAAGGAACCAACTTCTAATAAAAAGTCTATGTAAATACACGTTAATGCGCTTTTGGGTCTTCCGCATTCAAGACCATCATATTCACACATCAGCGTGCAGGTTTCTACCAACATTTTCGGGCTCTGTACCAAACTCTACATTTATTGCGTGCTCAAGCGGCCACTTCCAATGGAAAGTCTACGTAGGGGTGCGTTTTAGGCTTCTGCGTTCAAAAATGAACAACGGTTAGTTTGGTGTGTTTTAGAGATATCAAGAGTTCTTCTGGGACTTTTGGCGATTGAGAGGAAAAAGCTGATTGCTGTCACTAAAGGTTTGTTTATATCAAGCAGCAGTGGATGCAGTTGATTTTTTTTTCCAGGTCAGAAAAAGCATTTTTGTGAAGCAAACTTTATAATGAACCTGGGTTTTACACAAAACTCTGAATCAATTGACTCCACAATTAATAAAAAACAAAAAAAAAAACAAACATGTTCTCTCTCTCCAAAAAGACATTAAAATAAGCTAGAATAATTACAGGTTGTCTGAAAATTAATAAGACGCCCGTTTCAATGTCAGTTTGTAAAATAATTTGAAAACATCTGTTTTCTGGAAGCTAAATATGAAAACTTAAGTTTCTGCATCATTATGTAGATATCATACCAGATGAATTATTCTGAAGTGGGACAGTGTTAGCAGGAGGTCCTGTGATCACAACATGTGAACATATTTGGACAGATGTTCTCGTGCACAGCAGCATCTAGAGTTTGAGGCTTTGCAGGAGCGAGTGGAAAGAAGGATCGCAAAAGACAAACTGAAGGGGAAAAAGACAGACCATGGAGCAATCACTCCATCCATCCGTCCGTCCATCTATCCGGATAATTATAACAAATCTGCTCGTTTATCATCGGCCAATCAGTTCCGATCTGCACACACAAACACACACACAAACACACACAGGCACGATCCTTGATGGCGCGATTGTCTAGTTATATACGGTGCTGCAGAAAGCTCTGATGAATGAGAATAAAGTAAGGAAGGAGGAAGAATATTCTGATTAGAGGCAAATGGGAGGAAGATTAATGGAACTGCATCACCCTCTATTTTGTTCATTTAGCACTAATCCTGATTGGTTGAATGGGTGGAAATTCTGCACATGTGCAGGTAAAGAAACTCAATATTTAGCTAAGGTTAGACCCTGAATTCAAAAGCTACGTTCAAACCCCGATCGGAAATGCGCATTCCCATAAAAAGTCAGTGTAAACGGGCGTAGGTGCTTCTGCGTTCAAAACGCTTACATCTACGCGTAGCTACGCAAATTTTATGACCGTTTTTGGGCTCCACATATAAATAACAGTTGAACCCGGTTGAGCTTTGACCAGTCAGGGACTCGGATTTGACGGTGATGCATGGATGGCGTTCCTTTTATTTCACAAAAGTGCCAGCTGTTTAAAAAAATTATCAAGATGGAGAAATTAATAATCGCAGTTTGTGCCCTGATGGAATTATACAACACTAATAGAGCTGTGAAAGAAAAAGCCCGGAGCAAGATTCACCAGATTTGATGCGCTTTCACAATTTCGCACCAAGCCTCTTCCAACTGTAGGGGGCAGACATGGGCTAAAAAACAGTAGATAAAGAAGAAGAAGCCCCTCCCTGCTTGTCTAGAGTGGGCTAAATGTATGTTCAAGAACCTGTGCTTAGTGCATTCTTGAGTAGCATAAACATAGCATAAAATGGTCACATGCTTCATGTAACTTTAAGTATATAAATGGGATACATGACTCAATGTACTTCTTTTTAAATAAAATTTTTAAAAGTTGTCTATCAACGATTTTAAAATTATTAATGAAGATACTGCGATGTGATATGTGATATGGATATGTTTGTCATTTCGCATTGTTTTTGTTACATGATTCAGAGCAAACATATGCAGCGACTGCGTCGATCTCTTACCTGACAACCGAGCAGGAACCAATCATAAAGCTCCATGTGAAAAGATTGAAAAAAAGAAAGACCTGTGGATGATGAACTCAAGCTGAACACAAAGAATGACTTACCCCATTTAGGCTGGCAGCTGCAGGTCTGGAGGGATGCTTTGAGGGACTTTTGGTTTGTTTCTTCACCCTGATCCCATCCTTCTTGACTCCTGGATACAAACCAGTCGGTCCAGACTGCCCAACTTCTTAGGGTTTGCATAAAACATCTGTGAAAGTTCCAGTTGCACATATGTCATCTACAGTACTGGAATACATGTGGCTGCAGGTGTGACCATGGCCTGCAGCAGTCCTGGACTGCAGGGACCAGATTGTTTTCACGATTCTTCTTCTTTCTTTCTGAGACTTTGAGCAACCATTTCACATCGTCACATCATCCAAAACTCACCAAAATTTGCACGCACCCACTATCCGGTGAAAAGGAATTTTGGGCATAGTGAACGACACGCCCGCTAACCACCACCACCACCACACAAAAAACAAAGGATGACATCACAACGACAAAACTAAGAAAAAAAAGTGACAGGACCAAAATCTCTTGTGGGGCATCGAAAAATTACGGTAGCTTAAAATCCACAAACAGACCCAAAACACGCGTTTCCAGGATACCCAAAGGAAGTTTGAAATTATTATGGGATGGCCACGGGACTTACAGCTTGAAGGGCAATTTTGTGTATAAAAAGTATAAAAAGTCACTCTTTCCCACAATGTAAGAAAACTTTGTTTTAGTGATTTTCAATACATTTCGTTGACCTTTGACCTCCAGGACAGGCCGCCATCTTTAAGTATCTTTTACGATTTTAAACTCCAAGGAATCCGAGTTTCAATGTAAAGCTAAAAAAAAATTCAAGCACATTAGGAAAGTGGCCTGTGGTTAACAAAAAGCTCAGTTGCCGAGGAAATTCAAAAGTTCCCTTTTGCAGATTTTTATAAAGATGACAGACCTGTTCGTCAATCCCAGGCAAGGAAAAATATGGTTGCTATGGAGATAAAACCAACACGAAAATTGGCGGGTCAGGAGGGGGCAGCACTGCTTGCAGGTTTTATTTGATTTCTTTTCTCTTATTTATAGATTATTGGGACCCCTGAAGGTCAGCCTGAAGTTAATTTTAAAGGTCAAAACCTAATGCATTGCTGCCCTTTGTAAGAATGACTTGAAAACATTTCATTAGAATGCAGTTTAGTGACACCTAGTGGTGAAACTGCAGATTGCGACAAAGGAAACATAAAAATCCCAAAAATGTGTCAAACGATCAGATAAGTTCAAACCTCAATAGAAATAAGCAGCAGCTCATCAAACACATTTAAAAATGGCTTCTTTTTTAACGTGCTTCACACTTTATTCATAGAAAAGCACTGAGATTTCAACACAAATCAATATAAAATGGTAGTAGCGTTACATAAATAGTAATAAATTCTCGCTTTACAGACAGTAGCTCAAGAAGTTCCACAAACAAAATTACAGAAAAAAAAAGAAAAGGAAACAAAAAGTGTTAATGATAAGCTATGATACTTCTGTGGCAACAAATACTGGAAATACCTTGTCATAATCAGTAGCACAAAGAGGCAACAAACACTTTCAATGTTTCCCTTAAGTTAAGTAAAATTGCAAACCAAATAAAAACAAACAAAGGAACAGTAGGTGAACTACATTTCTACCAGCAAACAGTACTCTCCTAAAAATGAAAGAAATACAGGGAAAACTAAGAAAAACAACTGTGGTTGTGGGTGAACACACAGGAAGGAGATTGCGTGTTTTAATGCTGTCAGTGAACGCATCACATTAAAAAGGCAGCTGACTGTAGCTTCTGAGTTAAGGAGATGATCAAACGATGTGTCAGAGTATTAGGATAAGGAGTTATTCTACCGTCTTTGTTTCCACTCTGGTGATGCAAAAAGTCCCTGCAGCTTTTGATTTTTTTAACACTTTTATTCTTTTTTATTTTTGCACAAGTTGACTTTGTGGTAACAAGGCTGCTGATGTGCACTCATGTCACTGTGCTGTAAGACAACAAAGGATGCAGCTAGACCCTAAAACACACACACACACACACACACAAAAAAACGCATCGCTTCAAACCCAGAACGGTCCCTGTGAGGGAGAAACATCCGACTCGGAATCTATGGCAATGAAATCTAAACACTGAACTTTAAAAGTAGGAAAAAACAAAAAAGAAAATCAAATTGGAAAAGAGAGAAATGAGCATCTCTTCTGTTCACATGCTTTCTGACGCCTGGTGTGACTGCACAGCAACAACACGTCTGAGAAGACACTAAAGGCTTTAGTCCTGATAGGAGGAAAGAAAACAGAAAAAGACTGACACAGAAGTGAGGCAAAAACAAAACTTTGTACATTAATCTGTCACAAAAGGCACCCCCCCCCCCCCCCCCCCCCATGTCCACGTCCTCTACACGTTGCAGCAGATGCAGACCGGTGACTGCACATTGTCCAAATAGAAGCATGCTCAGTCTTGTCATCCTCAATAGTGGTTCAGCCCACTGACCCCCCACCCCCCACCCCCACCCCTCCCCAAAAAGGTGACAAGACTTCCAAAGTGGTTCTGCATAGTCAGGGTTTAGTACAATTCTGTTCATGAATGAATGCTTCCCTCATGGTCCTCATCTCTGATGGCATGCTTTTGGAAGGAATGAAAAGAAAAAAAACAACCTTTTTTTTTCCTCTTTTCTTTTTTGCAAAATAAACAAACCGTATTTTTAGCTCAAACCAAAGTAAAGGAAATGTACATAGGAGCACCTGAGAAACGCCTTGAAGTCTTTGCTTTTGAGGGGGGAAAAAAAAAAAAAACAACAGAAAAAAACCCCCGGTCTTAAGTCCTCCGCCCGCAACTATTCAAGTACACCCTGCCAAAAAAACAACAAAACAACAAAAGCAGGAAAAACTGAACACACATACCATACTTATCATAAATAATTATAACTTTACAATTTTCTGAATTGACACTTTTCTATTTACAATAGTTTAAATGCTACTACTTTACGTTTTGTTTCGTTTTTTTAAGTGATGTCCCTGAGAACTGGGTTCAGCCTCTCTGTTCTCTCTTTCCATCCGTCTGTCTGCATTTCTACCCCGGTAGTGAGGGAGGGTAGTAGCGCTCGTGGAATGTACAAGCAGAGAAGAAAAGACAAAACATTCCCCCTTTCAGAATCCCTTTTCTTGCCTCTTCCGTTTGATTTATGTAACTAAATTTCCCCCTTCGCGTTTTTGTTTGTTTTGTTCCCGATGTCAGTAATAGAAATGAACAGATGCAGGAACGTATTCAAGAGGTAATCGTGTGAAGTGCTAGTATGATGCGTCTAAATGGGTACAATTTGGAGTTTTACTGTATGCCACCGAGTCTGAGGGGGAAAAAATAAAAATAAAAAAAGCGTTGGACGTCATCCGCAGAGAGAAGCTAACCTCCTGTGCTGAGGGGGTGTGGCCTAAGACAGAGTCATTAAGCCTGTAAAGAATCAGCGTTTCGGCGTGTTCAGTGCCCCTCACGGCGCCTTCTGGCCCTTTTCCATCACAAGAAAAATCCTAATTTCTGCATCAGCCGTGACAAAGTCTAAGGCAGCAAAGCCGAAAAGTCAATTGTTTTTATTGGCCGGAAAAACACGGCTTTACCTAATAATTTGCATCATCACTGTTTTGAATTTTAATGATAAAAAATAACTGTTTTTCCTGCCACATAAGAAAACCAGGCATCCAATTTATTTGAAAAAACGTGTTTAAAACAAAGCAAATTATTTTAAGAAATCGGTTGAAATTTGAAAATTTTGCAAAAGAAACGGAAGCTTCCTTACATGGCGTCTGCAAAGAGCAACATTAACGTTCGTTTAGAGAAGTTTGAATAAATGTTTTTATTCATTTATTGCATCAGAACCAATTTCTGAACGGCATTAAGGCTCCGTACATTTTGCAGGGAAGCAACACTTTCTTTTCAAAATAAAAGAAGAATACAAAGTGTTTGAGACGTTACATGCATAGTTTTTAAATATCCAGAGATTTTAAATGTGGTGTAGTTACAACAGGGAACATTTGTATTCTGCTCTAACATACCTCAACATGTTTTGAATCACTTCCTTTTAAAATAGAAATATATGTATACAATTTATTGTGGTTATCGCTGATTCTATTGTGTTTTTACTTTATAAAAACTAGAAAGAAAAACTGTTCTTGTGATGGAAAAGAGATTTTAGGCAACAAACCAAACAAACAAAAAAAGAAATATATTTGGACTGAACTGCTCTCAAAGCCTCCAGAAACAACTTGAAGATGCTGAAGTGATTTCAGTGAGTAGAGACTTGTTCATATTGCTTGGCGACCATGTTGATGCGGTAAATGAACATTTGACGGGTTTGGTCACAGACAGCAGTGCAGTGATGTGCAATCTGGTCCCTCTGATGTTACAGCAGAAGGACATAAGCTAACAACTGGATGCAGGTGGAGGATTAAGTGAAGGTCTCTGTCAGGCTTCTGGATTAAACAAAAATATCGAGCACTCAAGCAGAGCATTTCTTTCGAAGGTACTGGAGGAAAGCAGCAGGTAAAGGGTTTTTTTTTTTAACTGTGTGACGTCTTTGACCAGTCAAAGGTATCTGAATCAAACAAGAGGCTGTTTCCGTGAAGAGAAGTTAAAGCTGACGCGGAACATGGTCGAGGTACGACAGCAACACTGCCATGGTTTTTCCATATTCTTCACAACCCCAGCTTAAAGCGTTGCCTAGCTCAAAGAACGGTCCCCGTCCAACAACATCATTTGGTTTTCATATCGTCGAGTGAGAAACTGTTGACTTTTCCCATTTGTTGGAGGGCTGGATGCTTTGTTTTTCTCTGGTTGGTTCTTTGTCACCCGTTTTGCAGTAACAGTGACGTAGAGCGATGTTCTGTGAACGTTTTTGTACACATTCAAAAGAAAACCGTTAGACTTGGTCAAAATTGGCTCAACGTGACAAGTAAAAAAAGCAAACAAAAGGATAAACGTAAAAATCAAAAGATTAAATTAAAACTCTTTTTACTATTTCCTAAAAGGACAAGGTCTCTGAGGGAGAGGAAGGTCAGCCGAAGCGCTCCCTGACCAACATCATCAGTTTCTTTTTGCCCTTATAGATCTGTTTCAGGTTGTCTATGAACTGAGCGAACTGGATGTGGCCGTCCTGTGCCAGCAGAAAAGTCTCGCGCGCTTTGCTGAGGAACTCTATGAACTCCCCATAGTGCCGCGGGCTGATGTGCGTCAGCCGAGAGTGCGTGGTGTTGATGTATGCGGAGATCGTGGCGTCCAGCAGCTGCCGCAATGGCGCTTTGTCCGTTGACATCAGCTTCCCAGAGTTCCTTCTGCCGGGAATGCCGGCTAGCCCCGGTGCCGTCATGGTGCACCGGCGCAATATGTCAGAAAGCACTGTGGCGCAGTGCACGCTCTTCACCACTAGGGGAATGATGGCGGCCAGCTCGTTTTTCCCCAGGGAGTGGCTCAGAGCGCACGCCCAGAGCACGTCGTTTATAGCAGGGTGCGTGTCCTGGTTATAGGCAAGGTTAAGATGTGTCATGGCGAGAGACGCCAGCTTGAAGGAGCGGAGAGGGTATCCTCTGTGTTCCATGTACCTGGCGATGGTGAACAGCTGCGAGTACGTCATACCCGTCGACGCCGCATCGATCACGATCTGATAGGCCGTCTCAAAGGCGATGTGGTCCTTTTCGCAAAGCGTCAGGGCTGACAGGGCGCAGTTCTGGGGGTCCTTCATGGCGCACTGCAACGCCAGAGTCCTCGCACAACTGGCCAGCTCCTCCCTCTGGGGGTAGTCCAGGCTGAGGCGCAGGATGGTGTTGTGGGACATGACGGTGGCCGCCACGATGCTGGTGGCCTCCGTCGGCGTGAAGAGGGTGTACCAGCTCTGCAGGATGCTCACCAAGGCCCGCAGACCTGGAGAAAAAAAGAGGAATGAGAATGAGCTCGGGCCGTCTGTGGTCAGAATGCCACGGCAGAAAAAAAAAAACACACATGCAGTTTACATTTTGACAGTAACTGGAGCTGAGTCAGTTCGCCTGGAGACCACTAGGTGGCGCATTACACAAACAAGGGAGGCTTGTACCTCAGGCTCAAATAAAAGTATTGAGCTGAACCACAGAAGAAAAAGTACTTACAGTTTAGCTCCAAAAGACTGTTTCATCGTTGCAGTTCGATTTCTTATAAATGACTACGTTCTGGGGGCGACTTTTTCTCAACCTGACAAGGAAAATGTGAACAAACGGAGCCGACTCTCGGCTCTAGAACGCTTTAAACAAACAACACTATTGTTTGTTTCAAATATTTGTCGCTTTGTTGGAAAGTCCTGACAGGCAGATGTTCTTTCTGATCAAGACAGCAGCATCCAGGAAGCTGAAAAACTGGCTTTGTCAGTCAGGTGACCACACGCCGCGTCTGCTTCCATAAATACAGACTTCAGGCTCACGCCAACGCTTCGGCCGTTTTGAAAAAAAGGTTGAAATTTGCTGAATTTTTGGCAATACACGCTTGTCACCAGTAGGGGAACAATGGCTAAAAGTTCGAAAAACTGATTTTTTTTTTTAGGAAAGTATTTAGCTTTCATAATATAAACTCTTATTATAGTTAAAAGGTAATAACTACCCCGCTAAAATAATAAATGACTTTGGGTAAAAATATGTATTTTTTGTGTGCTTCCAGCTGTTTTATATGACTGAGTATGAATCACCAAAAAAGGAAGAAAAAAAAAAACCAAATAGTTGTAATGATTAAAAATTCACAATTGTACGAGAATAAAATCATAAAATTATAAGAATAAGTGAACATTTCATGAAAAACAGTCGCAATTTTTCAAAAGAAGTTAAAAGAAAATATGAAAAAAATACAATTTTCTGAGTTAAAGTCATGCATTCATGAAAAAAGTTCAAACTTTATTAGAACAAAATCCAAAAAGTATGAGAAAAAAGTGGTAAAATTATGAAAAAACAGTCAAAGTTTTACAGGAATAAAGTTCTGAAATGATGAGTAAATATTCAAAAGACTTATTCAAAAATAATGTCATAATAATATGAGAAAAATGTGACTAAATTTTATCTTATTTTAGCGAATGAAGTTATAAATTACTGCTTCAAAAAGTTGTAATTTAATGGGGAAAAAGTAATTAAAAAAAAGTAACATTACCTTTTTAAAATGTTTAAACAGAGACAATCAAACATTGCCTCATGTCAGGGCAGATTATTCAGAGAGACTGGATAGACATCTAACTATTCAAGAGGTTAAGTGAATCTGCTCTATGTTTTTGTGTAAATGTACAACTTCATTCTCAAAAAAACATGTTTTCCTGTTAAAATTATGACTTTTAAAGTAGAATTTTTGTAAAATTATGACTTTTTTCTGATAATTATACAACTTTTTTCCCATATTTTCCCTTTTTTATTTGATTTGTTTTGGTGGTCGTAAATTTAGGGTCTGCCATAAAGGCGAAAAAAGATAAATTACTGAGTCAATGAAGAAACTCCACGCACGCACGCACGCACGCACGCACGCACACACACACACACACACACCACAGAGGCTGGAATCAGCGGCTGAATTCTGCTTTGCTGCCTGGATCCTAGTGAGTTGTGGGACGAGGCGGCACATACCGACTTCGGTGGCGCATGTTACCAACCAGCGGACCATCTCCCTCCTCCTCCAGTTCAGGGTGGACAGCGTCATCCTCATCACCTGCACACAACAACACCATCTAAATTCCCCACTCACTGTGTTGAAGCCCACATTTCTGTTGGGGTTTGAAATTAAGATTTTTCTAAAACGAAAGCAGAACTCTGAATTATGTGGTTTTCCTCTTGTCAACAAAGCTGTTAGTGTGTTATGTTTGCTCCTGCTAATTTGTAGTGGGTCGGTGACATGTTGAAAGGCGGGGTTGTGGGTTTTGAAGGGTTGACCAGTGCGGAGTTTTTCTTGCGGTGGAAATAATTGCAGCGTCTGGTTCTGACATAAACACGGTACCTGCAGTCCCAGCTCCAGCGACACATTTAGCAGAGTGATATCGGGCGGGCTCTCGGCGGGAGTGGCGATCTTAAAGGCATCTTGGGCCAGTTTGAAGATGAGGGAAGAGGAGTGGATGTTTTTCTGGATGGCCTCCAGCACCGTTCGCAGTCTCAGCATGTCCCCTGCAGAGGCGAGCGAGGAGAGGAAACAAAGAATTTGAAGCCCGGTCGTTGGGAGAACAGCCGCCCTGTGGATGTCGACGCTGGCCGTACCTTTCGCCGCGGTTAGCATAGTTGAGGCCAGCTCACACTGCTGGGACTCCAGGTGTCCCAGAGTGAACCAGCGGGGATATCGGCTCGGGACGATGGAGATGCCGTGGTGAGGGTGGCCGACATCCCCGGAGCCCGCTGACGACTCCAGCACCGGCAACCTTTGTTAAAAAAAAACAATCAGAGTTGAACACGTCTCCCTGACGACACGTTTCCTGAAGAAATGATTCCATCTTTAACACAAAATTAATTAATATTGAATGCAAAAGTGGCCAAGTACAGTTACTGAACAATCAAATAAGCACAATCACACAAGAACAACATGTTCCATGCGGAACTGGTCTGTAAAAACAATTAAAAATAAAAAAGAAGAGTCTCATTGTTTAAGTTTTTTTCCTGGTCTGAAATTTGGAAGTTTAAGTCACCAGAAGTAAATCAGTTGTTCCCACATACCATAATAATAGAGCAGAAAATTCAAAAGTTGCAGACAACTTTATCATAAAACCTCTTGGAGAAAACCGAACACAGACTCTAATCAAGCACGGCGGTGGAAGAATGATGGTTAGATACAGGATCTGATTACTTTTAAATCTTTGAACAAATCATTTGATTCCCAACAAACCAGAAAACGGCAGTAAAATTTAAGGGAAAGCTTGAAAACAGAATGAGGGATCTGGATTAAGAGAATCATAAGTGGGATCTGACCTCATGGCACGCAGAGCCAACTTGTAGGCCAAGTCCGCGTCGTGCGGCAGCAGCGCAGAAAAGAGGTATTTTGCAAACGTGTGCATGGGGACGCTTTCTCGGTGGATGACCTCTCCGAGGCCGCTGAATGGACCCGCTAGATGCAAAAAAGGAAAGAAAATAAGTATATTTGCCACAAATATTTTCAAAAGAGAAGAAAGCTGGGCTTTGAAATGTAAAAGAGGAAAGTACCCTCCAGCAAATGTATGGCTTGTTTCCGAAGTGTCTGAACCAGGAGATCGTCCAGCTCCAATTCCTGCATCTTTGCAATAATCTGCTCTTCGTTGCGGCACACCTGGACAAAACACAAAGATTGACGACTTTTCTCTATTCTCCAAAAAAGCTAGAACTTTCACAGCTGCAGAGATCTAATCGTTGCTTAAAGCTGCGTTTGGCATTAAAACTGTCATTCAGGGAAAAGACAAGTTTGACTCGTGATGGCGGGGGAAAGACCACAACTCTTTGAAGATTAAACGACTTTTTTCAAAGAAAAGTCTTGGTGTTTGAGTTATTGAAGGATCAGCAGGGTGGGCTAATACCCCTCATTCCTGTAACTCTCTTGGTGCAAATACACGATCGAAAAATGACTTCATTCCAACCAAATAACGAGAACAAGGTTTTTTCACACACATGACCGGCTTTAAATGCAATTCCTGCTCCTAACACCAATATTGCCAGTAATTCTAGTGACATTAAGAAAGGTCTGTGGCAGCCGTGTTAAGCCCCCAAAAGCAGATTAGCATTTACACAAAGAAATGCTAACTCCTTGGATTTATTTTAATTCACTTTGAACTTAAGCTCTGTGGCTCTCTGCTTGTTTTCCAAGAAGCACGAAAAATTGCTGTGCGACATTTTTCGGTTGGTTTTTCATTAACACAAGACTATTTTGAAAAGATGTGGTGAGTCAGGGGGAAACAAAACAAGCAAATGTCTTTACCTTATCCTGGGCATAAAGTCCTTCTGGCATTATCCTCTGTTGCCCCATACCCATAAGTGCCACCTCCAAGGCCAGGGTGAGATACGACTCCCCCCCATCTGAACTGCCCCACACTGAGACGTGATGGTAGACGGGAGGCCTCGGCTCTCCATCTGAAAGGAGACAAACTCCTAAGTTCTATAGCAATAATTCCATAACTAAGAAAAAAATGCATTTGTCAAAAAAACAATCAGGAAAAAAAAAGGCATTTGGATTTTAGTTGACGTGAGTTCAACAAATCCCATCATCCATCCTTCGACGGATGGATGATGGGATTTGTTGAACTCACGTCAACTAAAATCTTGCAGCTCCTCCCCTCACGCCCCCCAGCCTAACATTATTACCCCCAGACCTATCCAGACGTTCAGTTTAGAGGCAAATTACAAATATTCCCATCCATTTCATAAAGAAATGCAATTTTGAGCTTTATTTTCTTTATTTGTCCTCCATCATTAGAAAAAGGCCACAAATACATGTTAAAAACACCCAAACCACCATTTTTTTCCATCAGAGTGGGTCTTTAAATCCTCTGTGAGAAGATGTGTTTTTCAAATTTCCATATTATCTCCATATTATTTACAGTAAAGAATACGTGTAAAAAAGTTGAAATAACTATTTTAACTGACTGTTCTTACAAATGTGTAATAACACATGTTTTGTGTTTCAGTTTTGATCTATTTCATTCATATGACTATAAATGTTTCGCACATTTTTTTTCCCTTTAGTAATTCCATTATTGTTTTTTTTCAAAAAAAGTTCCTATTTCTTTGATTAATTTTTTTCTTTGTTGTAAGGTTTTCTAAAAACAATTAAAATTTCAATTCCCTCAATTTAAACTCAATTTCTTAAGAATGACGATTCAATTTCTGCTGAGCGGGTGACAAGAAGGCTCAGGTAAATGTGCCTGAATCAATCAGCCAGATCCGTTTTTTCCTCTCCATATTGTTAGAAAACACGTTCACGTGGACTGGAAGTCTCAGCATGGCAGTAGCATGTAACAAATGTACATTCATCTTAGCTGGCTTTGGGTTCTGGGATCCACAAACGCTTGACACGTTTAAGTGAGAACAGCTGCCATGGGGAGTCGCAGCTGTTGATTGGAGCTCATTTATTCTCTCCTGGTCCTCTGCACTATCATTCTGCCTAAACCCCATCGGAGCAACAGATTCCCCTAAATCCTCTTTATTTTGGGGACATCTGTGAGTGTGTGTGTGTGAGTGTGTGAGTGTGGGTCAAGGCGGGGGCAAGTACAGACCGGTTTGACAGACCGAAACCCACAACAAAATGAATCTTTTCCTCACTGAAAAGTAAAAAAAAAAAAAAAAGCCTGCTGATTGGTTCATTTGATGGATGGAAGAGGGCATTTGGGTTGGAGGGGGGGGCAATACCTTCACCCACCCACATCACAGATGTTTGCAGCTGTTCTCCGCAGGGAGTGGAGACACGCTGGCCGGTCCGAGGCAAACTTCAGACCACTTTCCTCGCATTACGAAAACAACATAAATCACTCGCTCCAGCTTTTATCCACACACACTCAAAGGGAAAACTGTAAAACCTTTTCTAGTAGCTGCTTAGCAAAAAAACAAAAAAACTAACAGTCACTGGTTTCAAAGCACTAGAAAGACCTCTAGGGAAAGAGTCAGAATGCAAACAGTGAGAGGAAAAAGGATTTGATCCCCGGTGATTTTGAACATTTGCCTACTGAAAAACAAGTGATCTTTGTAGTTGAAATAGTAAGTTTATTTATGCAACAGAATGACAGAAACAGAGTTCTTTAAAGACCCACTCTGATGAAAATGGTATTCATGGTGTTTTTAACATGTTCGGGTAGCATTTTTCTCATGATGGAGGACATATATATGAGAAAATTTGGGTTTAAATTGAATTTCCGAGGTTATTTGTATTAATTCAAACTGTTGTGAATCAACCAACCTGAATCCCTCTAAAATCCCTGTCAAATAGAAGAAAAGACAGTCTCCCTTTCTACATCACAGTTCATCTTTCCCGGTTTAGCTCGTTCTTTCAGAGCGATTATTGCTGCTTTTTTACAGAGCGCACACTGTTCTGTGTCCTGATTGGCTGGAGACCCTGTCAATCAATCTCCTCTGTGCCATGTCTGCTGTACAGAAACACGGAGCTCTTCAGATCTACAGAAATCTGTGATCGATCAGATCTTTTTCAGTCTAAGATCCTGATTTCTATGAAGGTTTGAGAATTTAAACAAGAGAAAAGGGTTAAAATGTTCATGTCTGTCTGAGAACAGTGTAGAAAGTGAACAGTGAGGAGTTTTACTGCCATAAACGTCCGTAATCAGACTCCATGGATTCCACCGATCATGGTTATTTTTAGAACGTAACTCCTGCAATAAACGAGGAACTCTGTTGTGGTGAAAAGGTAACGCACATACATGATTAGCAGGAGACATAGAAATGTGCTTTTTTTCCATTATTACTGGATGAGAAACAGACGTGCAGGACACAGCTGCTGAGTTTGAGCGCAAACTGTGAGAAGTGTGAGGAGCTGCAGCCCTCAAAGTCTCAGCGGGAAAATGACAGGAGAGGATCCACTATTTATTGTTTATTCTTTTAAATAAATCAGTATGTTTTTCCTGACTTTTTGTCTTTGAAAAATCACAGTTATTTGGTAGTTTTTATTTCCTAAATAGTGTTATTTATTTTATTAAAAGAATCATGAATTATTAAAACCTTATTGTAGGGCTTTACAAGAAAAATCAAACAAGTTTAAAGAAAAAGAGTTCTTGTGGCCTCACAAGAAAAAAGTTTGGGGACTCTGCTCTAGCATCCATGTGGTGTTGGAAGATTAGTTGATTTTTCATTCTTCCTATCATTCAAACACCACATGAACGCAGCATTCCTCTAAGTTTTACATGGGGAACATCAAGCCATTGGTGCAATTGGCTCTAAATTGCTCCTGGTCCGGCCCTTCTATGCAATTTTAGAACCCTATGTGGCCCGCCAGTCAAAATAATTGCCCACCTCTGGTCTAGATCCATGTGTTTTCCTCGTCTGAGCTGACATCTCCCGTTTCTTGCAAACAGCCACCAGATTTGCATAGATCCTAGGTAAGATGTGATCCACTAAAATGTTCTCTGGCAAACTTTTACATGGGCTGCCTTCAGTGGTTAACTTTCCCCTTGCAGTTTGCTTTAAATTGTTATTTTCGCCATATTTGGTTGGTAATTAGTTTTAAAATCCAATCTTGATGCTGGGGTTTTTTCTTAAACTGACACTACATTTGTTTTTTCAATTTTTTAATTGGAGGGCTTTTAATCTACAACGCCATCGGTGTTTTCCTTGTCATACCTCCAGTGTCCATGGTGTTTTCGTCATCCACGCGGCAGGTCTCTGTCAGCGTGATGAACAAGCAGCCGATGGGGTCCAGAGGATGACCCACCCAGCCCTCCAGGTTCGTCGTTGAAGTCACTCCTCTCTGGAGAAGCTCTGCTCACCCAAACCAAAGCAAATGTGTTACTTTCCAACAAATACAAGGGCTCCATGATTTGTCAGTTAGCGCGCACACACACCTTTCTTTTGGTGCTTGTAAATGTCCATTTGTCGCTGCTGTTGGAGGCGAAGCGTGTTGATGATTGCAACGGCTAGCCGTAGGGCTTCTCTGGAGTAACCGTGGGAACGCAGGGCGTCGACACGAGCGCACGCCGTCGGTACGTGGTCTGTTTGATGGATAGGACAGATTTATACACACATGAGGGCGGATCTGGCAACACGGTGTTTGTTTGTTCAGATTGACATATAATTACAATTACGGTTACAATTCTTATACCCAGTGTATGATTTTTAGAGCGGTCTAACTAAAGATATAATGTGATTAATGCATCACAATGTCTACATGTGCACCATTGATGTTCCAAACTAAATGTGTTTTCCTAATGACGAGTGGTGAAACTGCACCTAGCCAAAGCGGCAGCCCCTGTGGGTTGAACAGCAGACTCTCTCCTTCCCTCTGATAGGACGGAGACATGTAGTGGTCGCTGCTGATGATCCTCTGCAGGTGGCTGTCTTGCCAGTGGAGGTCACAGGCCTCGACTGACCGACTGAACACAGTTCTGCGCGGCCTTGACAGGGAGTCTAAAAAACACACAAAGCAAGGATGAAGGCTCGTTCGCCCTTTATGCCTACATCGGGTTTGTGCGCTTGTTTGTTTGTGGGTTCTTCCTTTTTTTACCTTGTGCGTGGTTACTCTGCGGCAGAGCGTTTGTTATGTTTGGAAGCTCGCTGCCGTAGTTTCCGTCCTCCAGCGGACAAACGTCCGTGTCGCCCCACTTCTTTAGCTGCTTCAGCCAGCCGCTCTTTTCCTCACTCTTACAGTGGGGGTTTAGCACCACACATACCCACAATGCACCTGAGGATGCAGAGATAACTCATAAGGTTTTCTTCTTTTTTTTTGCAAAGCAGGTTCAACATTACACATAAAACATCTAAATGTGCGAGAAACATTTAATTGTATTTGGCTGTTTTTCATATTTACACTTTTTCTCTGAATTGTTAGAAAACTGCTTAAAATGTCAGTTGAAACAATGTCTTATGCAGTAGAAAATGACAACATCTGAGGAAAAAATCATTTAAAAAAATCCTAATTATTTTTCTTTAATTTACTTTTAAAAAGGGGAATGAAATGTGTCAATTTATTTAAAATTTAGAAATTGTATAGAAATAAATAAACTAAGTGAAATTTTAATAAAAAAAATGAATTATATTAGACTGAATTAAAATAAAACAGCTTGAAAAATAGTTACATTGGAACTTATGTAATTATTTTAGGAATATTGAGGCCTTTAAACTAAAAAGTTTGTAGAATTAAGGGATGCCTTCTCTTAATTTTACCTGTGTGTTCATAATGCTGCATTTAAACCAAAAGTTAAAAAAGTAGGAAAGGAAAAGTTTCCTCTTCTAAGTTGACAGATCTCAAGCTATGTCGACTGTCAAACCTCTAGATTCCTGGTCAGAATGATCTGACGGTTCGGCTCTTATTTCTGGCCGTGTCATGATCTCCCTCACTCGCCCGGGAAGCGTTCTTATTGACCTCCTAAATGCCCAGATTGATCGTGGAGAAGTGGAGCAGCCGTATTGATTGGCTGCCTTTATCATTCACTACGTGCGGAGAGGCAAGGAATAGAAGCCGGGCCAGAAGGGGCAGCAGACTGACTGGATAACCGGAACGCTCACACGACCCAGAGACTAGATTTTTATCTGAGACCGACACCGTGCCGTCTGACCTGCACGGACGGATGGATCATCTATCAGGCTGTGGCGTTTTCCCTCAGTGCTCTTACCCAGCTCGTCCCAGAGCTGCCGACACTTGTCCGTCATGCCCGTCCCTTGCTGTCTCCATAAGGACAGTCGGGGGTCGGCCATGAACTGCTCGGTTATGAGGGTGAGCATTCTGGCGCCGTTGGAGTCTCGCATCCGCAGCATCTCTCTCACCTGGATGGAAAGAGCAGCAAGTGGGATCAATGACAGTCTGACCTGCTTCCAAGGGGTACTGATGACTGCTGCGCTCGTCTGCATAAACTGTGTGCCTGATTTGATATTTAAAAGCAAAACATTTTTTGCTAAATTATTTTAAAAACTTAATCTTGACCAAAGAACTAAATGTAGATACGTGTACAGCATTTTAGGTTAGGTTCGAGGGAAACTCCAATTAGAAACTTCAACCTTTTGTGCGACTGCAGCTGAAACACACTTCCTTCCTGTTGTGTGACCAACAGCAGATGTTTCTACATGCATCAGCAGACTTTGCTTAATCTTTGCCGTCACAATGTGACCACAGTTGTAATTAGTCCCTTCTAGAAAGCAGAACATAACAGTTTGTCGAAGATAAGAAGGTAAGAAAGTTGTAGAAATTTTTCATCACATGATAAGAAGTTAAGGAAAAAGTCAAATCTAAATTAGTAATTGAAATTAGACAGAATAATCTTCCTAAAAAATTAAGTTTTTCCAGCAGCACTAAAACAGTTCAAACTTTTAAACTCTTAAAATGCCATTTGAAGCGTTTTATGTTGACGTGAGGATCTTAGGTTTATTGTGAATTTCAAAAGGTCCACAATAGCACAGATGACCTCTACATACTAAAATAAAAATATTTGTAACCCTGTTCATCCACATGAGACCTTTGGAGAAGTTGGACATTTTTAAATTGGGCCGGAAAACAGTAGAAGAGTGAGAGAATGTTTGTTATACGTACAAAGAAAAAAGTTACCAGTAAGCTTTTAGTTTACGTTTTTATTATAAAGGGATCATAATATTAGTTTTCAAGACCCTATCAGAAGGCAATTATGTTTTGGGTGTTTTTTAACACGTTGTTGTGGCATTTTTAAGAAAATGTATCTTGCATTCCTGAATATTTCTTTATTCAAATTGTTGGGAATCGACTGAGCTGGCATCTGGCTCATAACTGTATGACTGGATGGCTCCAGTATTGCCCGCCATGTTTTGTTGCACAGGTTTTGGGTGTGAGGGGCTGTAAGCTAGCAGGGGAGCGCAAAAACGGAGATGGGAAGTGGGTGCCAAGTTACTCTGTGCCAATAATAGGTTGCCAGTGGCAGAAGTGCCCCTCAACTGGACGTGTATTGTCCTAAACACTATTTTTGTGTAGCTTTTGTCTTTTTTTTTTTTTATTGCACGACGATACAAAGACAGGAACTGATCATGCGAACCTTAGCAAACATGGAGTTGAGCTGCTTTCCCGAGCCGTAGTATCCTCCCTGCGACAAAAACTGCTTGACCTGCTCCCTCACTTGGTCCTCGTCCAGATGCCAGCAGTTGTCGTCGTTGATGCTGGCGCCTGCAGTTGGATCAGGAGCACCTGAGGTACACAACCAGAGTAAATGACAAATACATTTGTCAAGTGCTACAAATCCGTGCAGGGAGAACTAAAGGAGCACAGAAACCCCACAGGTTCCACTGTGGTAAAGTATTAGACAGCCTAATCTGCAGAAACAGAAACGTCTATTTCTTGGGGTCAGGTCAGACATTTCATCCAAACTATAATCCCTTTCTCCCGGCAGACGGTTGGGAATCTCAACTCTATTTAAGTGTCCGCTCTGCTGCAGCTCTCACACCTCCTTGCTTTACAATTTGCCTTCCATCGTGACATTGAAGAAAGTTAATCCTGGACAGAGGAAACACGACTCCGACTCCATTTTTCTGTGTTTTGGTTCTGTGTTTCATCCTGCTGAGAAACATGGCTGTTCTCTGAAGGGAGAAATTGGCTTTCATGTAGCAGGAAATAAGCTGAAAAAAAAGCCCGGAGACGTGTTTCCAACCAGCCAGGAGAGCGCCGCAGCAAACAGGCAACATTCCAGCCATCAAAGGCGTTCTTGCTCCTGAGTCGACTGAACTTCAACCCCCATGATCCCCCTTGTCAAAGGCGGACAGGAAGCGCTGCACGGGGTTTCCTGGACACAAGTGCTGAAGAATGGAATGTCAGCATGTGGCAAGGCGGATGAAACAGATAAAGACTTGTGTTTGGTGAAAGTGTCTTTCTTGTTTGTCGTTTCCCTGATGCCAAGCTGCTGCAGTTCTCCACTTTTTCCTAAAACCGTTTCATCTTCTTCCTGTTTCTCCCCCCCCCCCGATGTCTTTCCTTCCACATCCTCCTATGCATCTATTTTATCTATCAACCCCTGGTTTCTTAATTTCCCTCTAACCAGACACTGCAGAGTAAATCTGAGAAACCAAAAAGGGAACCTGAATCCCGTCCTGCTGCTTTTCCGGAATAATCCTAAACTCCGTGGCGTGACAGCCCGTGAACTAGCACGCAGCACGGTTTCATTCCAACAGTTTTCAAGTCAGGCGTGGCGCTATGAAGATTTCACAGCAGAGGATAACACCTCCCCAGACTGGAAAGGAAAACTTTTTTGCAGTTCACCATCATGCTGTTTTAGTATTAAAAATGTATTACAGTGGTATCTGGTGAATAAGAAAAAACTGCTTTGAAAAACACATCTGCTTTCAAGAATCATTGGAGCCTGAAGTTTAAAAAAAGAAAAGAAAAAAAGAGTAGCGTCTCACCATGAACCTGGTTGATCTCAGAGTTGGAAGAGAGGATTTCATCCGCCAGTTTCTGAGCAGTGGGAAGCACCTCGGTGTGGTGGGCCGTGATGAGATACTGGACCAACTTCTGCAGCTGATCCCTGTTCATCTGGAACAACGTCTCCGATATGGGCAGCCGTAGCTTCACCTGCATCGGGAATACGACAGCGTGGCAAGTTTTTTTCCCTTTTCCTTTTTTTTAATTTTATACCCTTGACTGTTTCATGCACGTCTGTAGGACGTTACCTGTTCGGGTTTGCGGATCCGGTAAAGCGAGAGCGCCACCACGTGTGCGCAGTAGAAAATATCTTTGTTCCCGCAGCCACAGGTTACAGACGTGATCTTGCATCGGTCGAAGCTTATGGCTACCTTATGGGTGACCTCAGTCTCTGAAGAGGTGGCTGGCTCCGTTACTGTGCCGCTGAGATGGAACCCTGCACATGGAGGTCAGAGGTCAGATTCATACCGTACAGTAAATCAGGACATAAAAAAAAACAGTCAATTTAGCGCTACGTAAAACTGTAGAATGTTTTAAAACATGAATCTAGATTTCCTTCATTTTAGCTTCTTGCGTGTGAACCGTTGAG
This sequence comes from Oryzias latipes, assembly GCF_053564925.1. Lineage (NCBI taxonomy): Eukaryota > Metazoa > Chordata > Actinopteri > Beloniformes > Adrianichthyidae > Oryzias > Oryzias latipes. The sequence goes on along the minus strand of NC_136253.1, from coordinate 23,501,110 downwards.
AGGATAAGAAGTACTCAAGGAGAAGAAAGAGGGCAAGGTAATCAGAGCCTTTTACAAACAGACCGAGAAACCTCAGGAACAAAAACAACACACATCACCCAACAGGGCAATGTGACATCTGATACGCCCTGCTTTTGCTTCAGTGAATTTGAGTTTGTGTGTGCAGTTAATATAAATATAAGGTGGTCCACACAAATGCTTTTTTATAGCTTATAAAAAATAAAAAGCTCAGCCAGAAGTTTGAACTGTGCTGAGCAGTCACAACTGGTCTATTGGGCCGATGTTGGAAATAACCTCCAGAACTTAATATAGCAAATTGGGAAAAAGAACATCTTCCAAGCTATGAGTGGGACACAGTCTCACACTAGCAAGATGGATTTTTAAAAAGTCAGTTACATTTTCTACCATTAAACAAAGGATCAGCTATTCCCTTTGCATATTTAACTTAATAGATGAGTTACATTGTACTCAAAAACCATACTATGTGTGTGTGTGTGTCAGCAGCTGCATGTGTAAGACTGAGGAATGGGCGCGTGCCACACGAGAGTGAGTGAGAGCGTGTACAAATGTCGGGGGCGTGCGTTCATGTTTGCAGTTACGGAGTGAAGGTGAACAGTAATAAAAGGTTTCCCCCAGGTGTTGGAATAGGTTTGTGGTGCTGCTGCCTTTGACTGTGGTGGGCTTTAGGCAAATGTTGCAGCGTGGGGTCTCTTCCTCCACGTCTGTGGCAGCAAACCCAGACCAGTTCCAAACAACAGATGAGTTTATTCCTTTCCTAGGAACAAACCTCCCACTCTCACCGGCAGCCATGCTGTCGCTTGCTGTTTGTGTGTGCTATGTTGTTGTTTTTTGCTTACCATACCGCCATGTGAAACCAACACTACGGAAGCTCTGGGGAGCCAAAAATGCACCATTACACAAAAACTCGATTCAGTTCTTTTTTAAATCGCCCGTAACAAAAATTTGGAATGAATTCATTCAATCGATTTTTCGCCCAGGCTTAATAGAAAGACTACCGTATTTTCCGGACTATAAGTCGCACTTTTTTTCATAGTTTGGCAAGGGATGCGACTTATACTCCGCAGCGATTTATATTAGAAATAAATTGAAATAAATACATTGTTAACCCTCCTGTTATGTTCATTTGTGAGGAACAAAGATGATGTTTCTGGGTCAATTTGATGTATGAGGTATGTTAAGTGTTAAGAGGATGTTAAGTGACTCAGAGAATCAGCAAACTTTTTTTTACAGTAAGATCTTGAAGGCTAACAACATAATATTCTATTTTCCAATGATTTCATAGATTCAGAAATGCAATAAAAGTGAAAACTGTTTCTACAAATACAGGATGAAAACAGAGTATTAGTTAGCCAATGATGCTTCATGAAAGGAATAAATAAATAAGTTTGAGAAAAAATTACTGTGAAATTATTAGATAAACAGTCTGCTATGATTGTGTCATATAAGGTTGTGAAAGTTAAAATGCGACTTATAGTCCAGTGCGACTTATCTGTGTTTTTTCTACTTTATAATGCATTTTTGGGCTGGTGCGACTTATACTCCGGTGCGACTTATAGTCCGGAAAATACGGTAATCAAACTAGAGTTGTTTGAAAAAAGTCTGAATTTTTTACGAATGGATATCATGAAACACCCGTCCAAAATCCTATAAAAGCTATATAATTTTCAAGTTCAGGTCTCTGTTTTCATTCAATAATATTAGATTTATTTTTCTACAAAGAGCATAAGAGCCTAACGTCAATCACTGAGCTTTAAAAACTGATGCCTCCTCTTTTTGCAACCTTTATTCTTAAGGTATGGTCATTGGTGGTTTACATTACGTAGAGGTGAAAGAAACCCCTCCCCAGTGGAGTAAAAGACAAGTGAATTAGGAAACTGGACATAAAAGGGATTATGTACAAAGAGAAACGTGAGCGCATATAGTAAAAGAGAACTGAAAAGGAGAGAACAAGGCCGCGATGTTATGTCGTCTCACCGTGACAGGTCAATTTTTTATGAGGCGAGTTGTGTCTGCACACATTGGTTAACTGCATCCCACTAAACCATAGTAAGCACAATACTGTCTTTACAGTTCCATCACCAGAGGAGAGAGAGGTAGTCCCAACAAAGTACAACAGGGCTAACTAATTTGAGGGCAACGATTTTGGCATTTTAGGGTTAAAAAGCACAGATATAACCCTGTAGGAAGCCATTGACAACACTTAAACAGATGAAAACACTTAGACACAAGAGGTTTTGCAGGTGCAACTGACATCAGGCTTTAACTGACTAAAAAAACTTGACACACAAAAATCTTGCTCCAACAGCATGCAACACTTAACTTCTCTTTAAATGAATTTACTGCGCTCAAATAAGATGCAAACTAAGACAGCAATAACCCAAAAAATAAAGAAATCGTATTGTGTTACAACTAAGTCGGCAACTGTTCACTTTCCCACAAACCTAGATTCTTTTGGGTCATAGTTTTTTTTGTTTTGTTCGATATATGATTTGTGTATTACAAAAGAACAAAGCGAACCAAAAAACCTTTCAGTTGGCTCATACTCAGCCGGGAGTAATGTAATTAAAAAATACATTTAGCAAAACACATTTTCAATGTAAACATATGCAAACGTATTCAGTAAGGATGCAAAGATGAATTTTCCAATTACTCGAATAAATGGTGTTACATGGTCTGGTTTAAAAAAATAATTAAATTCTGGCATCCCTAGTGTTAAGAAACCAAACTGACAACAACAATCTGCACCCCCTTATATTATCTGATGGCTGATGATATCTGAACATATTTATGTGCGGCCGCCACAAAAAGTGATGGAAAGTCATGTTGGCCACATGTACGTGCAAGCTAAGATGCGCATTGCTTTGATGCCCGCACGTATTTTAAGTGCGTCCAAGGTTGCATTTTGTTGGTTGGCGCACATATTTAAGATTAAACTTAAAGTCCCATCATCTGTCACGCACTTCGGTGTGTCAAATGCGTTCCCTGCATTTGATCCACCCCCTGGAGGAGCGGTGATTTGCAGAAACAGCCGCGCTCAGGAACTATTTCGTTGTTTAACCCCAACCACAATCCTAACCTCAACCCTTCCTCTAGGTCGGTGCGGTCAAGAAAAAAATTCAGGGGTGGCCGCACATTTCTTGAAAATTACTGCAAATAGACCCTTTCTTATCTGATAAAGGGGCATCTTTAACTTTCTGAGCATGATACTTGGACTAATAAAGTTTTTACAAGCCGTTATAACAATTTAACAAGTGCTAACCAAGACGATCTGTCCACTGAGTCAGAAACCCATCTGACTATGACAGGAGGGATGAGAGAGACACGGCGGGAACAGGCTGCAGAGAAAAGCTGATCCAGCTGCCTGTGATATTCAGAGAGGATCCTCCGATTTATTAGACTATCCCTCCCACCAAGTCCTCCTGCTCAGCCACTCTCTATTTTCCAGCACAGTAATATTGTAAATGTCAGAGATGGGTTTTCATTTCTCTCCCACTTCTTCATGTTAGATATACCTGTAGAGCCAATTTGTACCAATCACATCTTAGCGTGAAAGAAAGACAAAAAAAAATAAAAAGGTCTAATATGGTCTTCGAGAGCCTGAAGTCATTTCAGCAGAAATCCGAGAGCCGTCTTTCCTCGTGACTGTCAAAAGTAATGCGCGGTGTGTCTTCAGCCTCGTCTGTACTAAAATCTAACATATCAAAGGGTTGGTAGGAGTTTTGATGACAGATAATATTAGGCACTACAGGTTTCCAAAAGGTGTGAATGCTGTTCTTCCTTTGCTTCAGACCCATTGACACATGCTCAGGCCACTGCAACGGCTTGTGGACAGTGGAGAGTCTATATATTTAGATATATCTATATATAGATATATATATATCTATATATCTATATATAGATATATATATATCTATATATCTATATATATATATATAGATATATATATATATATAGATATAGATATTTACATACATTTAAAGGGTAATTAGCTATTAAATGAATGGTCGAAGCTGGTTGCTAATTGGTAGATAAAAGGCAGCAGGACAAAAACAAAAACAAGGTTTTTGCTTCTGATCAAATAAAAAGATTCAAATCTAATGCTTTTATCTTGTTTTCTCTGATTTTCAGCTAAATATTGTAAACTGTATTTTTTAAAGGAATGAATCTTTTCTTTATTATAAAAGAAATTGGGTTCTGCCACATAAATTCTTGTCATCTGTGTAAAGAAATATTTGGCAGATGAGTGTAATTTTTTCCACCCTGGCTATGTGTGTGTTCATGGATTTGTGTGCATCAAGACGGTGTCAGACATTGTGTCTTGGGCAGATGGGAATGCGATGACACTTGATAATAAGAAGACGCTTCATCAGACGGCCTGTATGAACACACAAACACACTCCAAAACGTGCAAATCCAGCGAACAAAAACAAAACAACCTTTTCAGAGCCTGTCTGCTTTTGTTCTTAATGCCACTGCAGAAGAATAAACAGTGCAAACTCATCTGTGATGTTCATAGCAGATATTACTAATCTTTCTGCCACACACACACACACACACACACACCCACACACACACACACACACACACCCACACTCAAAAACTCCAGCTTTGGTTCAGTAAAACAGATGAATTTCAAACAAAGATGAATTGCTGCAAACTGGGAGAATTGCCAAGCTCAAAGAATGATCTGGCCCAATCCTTGGGGAAAGTCACATGACCCGGTGCTGTGGCTGTGTGTGCACATTGTGTGTGTTTAGTCTGATCTGATGGAGGCAGCCCTGAAAAACAACCACAAACACACAGACAGCTGATAACACCTTTTTTTTCACCATTAAAATGGGGCTTTTGTATTTGTGGTCCTTAACACTTTCCCATGTTTTTACAGCATTAAAAAAACAAATACAGTATACACCGATGTGTTTAGCGACGCAAGAAGCACTGGTTCACCGTGGTAGCTCATACATTAAGCAATACCATCAAGAATGTGCCTCAAATATGGATTCTTTTTATTCTAGTAAGCATGTGCTTTAACAGTTTTGCAGTGCTAGCAGGTGATCAGCTAGTACATGCTGGAAATACAACAGTTGTAGATCTCTCTATTGTAATTAAAGTTCCTCCCCTGGCTGTCATGCACATAAACACACACTTCACACAGCCTCCCTCTCTGTTGTTGGCCATCTGTCACTCGGCAGCAATCCCGCCCACATAGAAGTCCCTCAGCCAATCAGAGGGCTTAGACTCCTCCACACTCCTAGGTCATTAATGCCTAATCAGCTGGGGAGAAGGAGCTGGGCGGAGAGCCAACATGTGCATGCACACTCACACACAAACAAACCGGAGCTTTATTCAACTGAACGCAGGCAGACAGGGAAACTCCGCCCACTCCTCCCCCTAGACCCTAAAGTTATGGAGGAGGCCATCGTTAATTCCATTCATCTTCTTTGCCCATAGCGCTGCAGCGACTCTACAATCACTTCGCTAAAAGCTGCTCCTTTCTTGACGCCCACAGAGATTAAGTGTGCTCGTCGTCGAGTAAAGCAGTGCGTATGGGTGAATATTTTGTTTTTTTTATGAGAAAAAAAAACCCACATGAAATGTTTAAGCTACTATCCTCTATTCACATTCTTTGTTTTGTTGACAGCTTGGGTGTACATGCTAATGTGACGTAAATGTTCCCAAAGGTGTTTGGAAATACAAGACAACCCAGAGGCCGATATTGGATCTTCACCACCATTAACTGTAAAGTATTCTGCGTTGCTTCGCTCTTCATCCAGTTTACGGTAGATGCTTGACCTATTTCACCCCAAACAACAGAAGTGCTTATGGTCAAGACCTGAACTGTGGAGGTCACTGTGTAATAAAAACGTCTAAAAGTAACAAAGAAAATGGAATCATTTAAGTAAAGGATAAAGACAGAGGAGGTATCCATTTTCAGAAATGAAAGGACGGGGCAGTGGCTTGAACCATCCTCCACTTCACGTCAGACTGGTGTTTCCGCAAAGGGCATCACCTCACTTATACAATGGTCAGTGGTGTAAGAAAGACATTTTACATCAAATATTAATACTTTTATCTTGATATTTCTTACATTTGAATTGTTTTTCCAAGAAACAGACTATTTGATACGAAGTGTGACGTGTTGTCAGCTCAGCTGTGAAAAGCCGTGGACTAATGCATGACCACCTATGTACCGGGTTTCTGTTGCCCCGGTTACCAACTGGCATTTAGGCCAGGGCGATAACAAAGAACTTTGTTCTAGGTGCCCATTGTCACCCTTTTACTGGATTTCCTGCAGCCAATCAGAATTGAGTATTCACCCACACCATGGTAAATAACCAGATACATATAGTCATTCTTAATAACTCAACTTTCTTTTATTCAAATAACTTTTTAAACTTGTGTGTTTTTGGACAAAATGATACTGGGACAATGGACACCCTGCTTTGCCACCAGACAACTTGTCACTTCAGGCCAACTGTCTCTTGTGATCTGGAGATTTTAACACAGTTTCTTCATTGAGTCTGTGATGACACATTGGCACTTCTTCTTTTATCAAAACTGTGTTTCAGCGGTAATGCACCCGGCAGGCACAAAAAAAAAAAAAAAAAAAAAGATCCTCCTGCCACCCCTTTTCTCATCACTAATCTCACTTCCTTGTTTCCAAAAGTAGCTGAGGATTCATCCTTCTCTGGCAGCAAACCCATCACTCGCAGCCTGTGGCCCTTCCCATCTCCCATCTGTTCTGACAGCTCCAAGGTTAGCGCAGCCCTCTCTCTGCCACCCCACAGCTCACCCACACATACAGACGCCCACTTGGCCCTGCATTCAATCATTCAACCATCCATCCCTGTAGCAGACATACATATGCAAGCTCACACACATTTGCAGTCGCTGCAGTGCATCTTCTCCTCCCATTTGCCTATCCATCCATTCTGCCATCATTTGTCCTCCACCGTTGGATAATGCGAAAACATTTGATTGATTCATTTGTGATTTCCCATCAGCCCCGCGTGCACTCAAAAAAGAAAAACAGAAACCCTTTCTAACCATGAGACTCATTTGTCATGATTACACTGAATTGATTCCCTGATTTGCTCCATTCTTTACAAAAACGGGAAGGAGAGACGGAGGAGAGGACATGCAGAGGAGAAGAAAGAGGTGGGAGAGGAAAAAAAAAGGTTTAATCAAGTCCCTGTTTAGCTGATGTGTCTCTAAAAACAACTGAAAATGGGGAGGGGGAAAATATTGCCGGTCGGACGGAGCTGATGCAGGTGAAAATCAGCTGACGCGTCTGCGGCGAGTCCCGGCCCCGACCGAGCAAAGGGCAGCGCAACACAAATAGAGAAATGAGCAAGTAATTCAAGGAAAGAGAAGTACTTCTGGAAAATATTGATGACATGAAAGAACACTCAAAAGAAATAAAAAAGCAGACAAAAAGAATGTCATAATCATCATTGCACGAAAGAGCAAACAAAGGACATTGCTTTCAAACTGTATGTTTTTTATATAAAGATGTTTTAGTCCAAGTAAAGGATGGATGACGAATGCTTTTCTGTGCTTTGGCTGTTCACCATTCAAATACTTTATGTTCAAGCTGAAAGCAAGCTGAAGTGGCTCAATTTAACATTAGCATTCATTTATTATCTTCTTGGAAAGTCCTTTGGTCGATCCGTGTCTTTGTGAGAGTGGCACCGCAACAATCAAGGTTCCTGTGAGCATAAAAAAGCTTTAAATTCTGCTTTCAGGCTTCCACCAAAACACTGGACCAGAAGAGCTGCAAAATCAGACGACTAACACAGAAAGATAATGCTGGAAAACAAAACAAAAAACGGGAGCTCTGTTAAAGATGAGCCGATTGAAAAAAAGGCCTTGGTGCACAGAAGCTGTCCTCCTTCAGAATGTGCATGAACCCTGTTCATTTGGAGCTAAATTAGAGATAAGAAGGCCATGCTTTTGTTACATGCCTTCCTTGCTGCACTTTCACCGTACTTGTGTTATTGTGCCACAGCCTTGTATGGTCCCACTTAACAAAAGAGATAAGCAAAAGCAATTTACCATGCTGAAAACACTCCAGAGCAAATCTCATGTCACTTCCTGTGCAAGTGAAAAACCAACATTCAGTGAAAACTTTGGACTTCCAGTTTGGCTTTTTTTCTGAGCACACACCAAAAAAAGGCAAGTAATGTGAAGGTTGTGGTTGTGCTTATTCATGTCGATGCAATTTTGAGAGGTCAAAATGATGGTCTGTTTTTTTACGAGTTGCAAACAAGTTTTGTGCATAATTGTGAATATGCCAACGTGGCTAACATGCAGCACGTCAGACATGTGTTATTACCAAGGTTAGGAGTTAGCGTAATCACAGTGACGTTTGTTTATTTGTCCGTTTTTTATTTACTGCAAACAAGTTACAGGTATTGTTATACGCTAACGCTTCTTACATGGCTATCGTTTAGCGTGTTACAAACAAGTTCTAGAATACTATGAATGCAGTTCATAAAGTTTGACTGACTTACTGTATCTCTGACTCTCGTCTCGCTTAATGCACCTTATAGTTCAGTGTGGCTTATATATGACATAAGTTTATAAGAAAAGCCTTCATTGATGGTGCGCCTTAAGATTCGGTGCGCCCCATATAGTGCAGAAAATACGGTATTTACTATTTGCAACAACAAAGTTACTAAAATGTGACAAAATGTACGTAGCTTCCCTTTGTTATAATAAAGGCTAATTATGCCCTCAATGCATGATAGAAAATAATAATGCATACCTTTGACATTAATAGAAAGCATGACAGTAACAAAGATTTACCACAAGATAACCTCAAACCACCAAGAAATGTAAGGGAGAAATAAGCTGCTGAACTCAATGAACTCAAGAGCACTGAACCATAATTATATTCAGAGGCACAGACACCAACAGATGGCTCCAAATATTTATGAAAAAGGAATAAAAATATTGCTCGGGAATCATTTGGAGAGGAGCAAACAGGTAAACGGACATGGTAAGCAGGTGATTGTCATGAACCTTGATGTCATGAGCAAAAACTTCCAACAGTTAGATCGCAGCACGGCACTTGAGTCAGTGAGGAGGAAGTGCATCACTGACTCTTCTTCCCTCCTAATATCTATGCATAAATAGAGAGCTTAACGTTTTTATCTTGCAGGGTTCGAACCCCCTCAGAGGGTAAATCAACATTGATAGCAGTTTTTTAATGACATTAAGAAAAAAACACATACATATATATTATCTATGATAATGCAGAGAGTGTCTGCATAAGATCACTGTGAGTTCCTTCATGAGCACTAAAGGATGATCTGTGTTCATCGGTTTTTGCCTCGCAGCATAAACGTGGTTATGCACACACTTGGAATTCTTTTTTGGGGTTTTGTAGGCCAAGCCAATTGTCCACATCTCCGCCTTTGTTGCTCTTTTGTCTCCCTTTTCTCTGTCTCTCTCGCACTTTGCCCTTTTCCTAAACCAGCCGAGCCCTCAGCCGTGGTCCTTGTTTAATATGGGGGCATGCGATGCAAAGACGCAACCATCTGCCATATGCATACAGCCGCCGTCTTACGAGGAACAACAAGGGCTGGCATCACAATGCCTCTTTAATTGATGTCTGTGTGCAAGCAAGCATGTGTGTGTTTGTTCTTCAAGCGCAGTCTGCAGGGCAAGATAAGTATGCATTTAAGAGGCTTATATTTCATTTCAGGAACCAAAGGAGACAAAATGGCTCCAATTCTTGGTTGGCGAACACAACGTGGGGCATGGTGAGGTAAAAACAAAGAAAAAAGGGGAAATAAAATGCTTGCTGGGATGCCGTTAGAGTACACACAAAGGCAAAAAGCTCAGCACTTGTATCTCATACACAAACACCATTGAGCACAAACCACAACATTTGAAATACAAATCCTGCCTTATTAATCCGTGCTTTGTTTGCTTGACTTATGAAAACCAGTGGGATGAAAGTCACCAAATCAGTGAAAAATAAACAGGACCGACTTCTATGCTATGTTTAAGAATGCACTAAACACAGATTTTTGAATGAGCTTTATGCCCACAGCGTTCACACTGGACGACCAGGGAAAGAGAAGGAATTTCCTTTTTTCTTTTTCTACTATTTACTAGTGCATGTCCGCCACCTACAGTTGAAAGAGGCTTGGTGCCAAACGCCGAAGCGGTGCAAATCTTGCTACAGGCCTTTTCTTTCGCAGCTCTGTTCTGATATATGAAAGGCTAGGTGTCGTATATTTCCGGCCGAACATAAACCGAAACTATTAGTTTCACCTCCATGATCGATTTTCAGCGGTTGGCACTTTCGTGACCATCCATACGTCACTACCAACTCTCTGATTGGTCTCAGTTTGACCTGATTTAACCTTTAACGCGCATTCAATGGACACACATTTTGTACGTAGAGTTACAAAACGATTGCAGAAACTTGCATAGCGACACGTGCACATGGGTTTTTCACGCAGAATCCCGAAACACGTTGACATGGATTTTTCACTGGAAGTGGTCGCTTGAATGGGCGTTGACAAGGGCAGAGTGAAGTGAGATTCAGGGGGGGTAGATAATCTCAATACTTAAAAATGACAAAAGTTGCAGGACATTTGTTGAACCGTACGGAGCCCGCGACCTGACATGGGTAAAATAATAAATGTCTCGTTCCCACAAATTAATATCTAGTTCTTACAAATTACTATCTCATTCCCACGCAATAATTAAGTTGTGACTGGGTAAAATCTGCTCACATCCATGTTTATGAATGACTTATGACATGAATAATTATTTCGTTCCCACAAATTAATTAATGCGTGCGAACGAAATATTATTTTGTGAGAACAAGATATTATTTCGTTTGCACTACTTAATTATTGTTTGGTAACGAAATATTATTTTGTGGGAACAAGATATTTATTATTTTACCCATGTCAGGTCACGGGGTGAGTAGAAATGTGCATCTCAATACAAGATAAATACAAACATGAACCCTTTATTACGCCAGATGACACTAGGTTTTGCTCAAATGCATAGTTTAAAGACTGAAAGATTATGATAACGCAAACTTTAGTTCTGATTAAGAAAGGTGTAAAATAGGTCTTGGAAAAATAGTTTAATTTGGGGGGGGGGTTTCCCTTGTTTACAAGCAAAGTAAGAACATTGCAAAGGCTAAGATTGTGCTGATGGAAAAATCACTTGAGATCCCAGCAAGCTCAATAAAATGCAAGCAAGTGTTGCTGGTTTACTGCTTAATCTGGCTGCCCACTTCCCACAGTAACAGCTTGTCGTGCTGAGGTTCATATCGAACAAAAGCCATTTCAGTCATGGACTCAATTCATTCCGTGCTGGCGCAGTGGGTCTCTGCAAATCGGAAAATAAGCACCAAACAGCTTCTTTTTTTTTTGGGAGGGTGATATTTTTAATGTTTTGTTTGCAAGGCTGTTTCTTTCGCTTTTCTTGGAAAGGTCACATTTGAGACTATTGCTGACTTCAGGACAATTCAAGCCTCCACCCAAGCAGTGTGGATCGTCAAACCTCTTGCACGATCTAGCATGAAACATAAAGTATGACATTTAATGACGACAGCTTGAAAGCCAATATACAATCTGACGACTCACACATGGCCCATCTCTCCAAGTCTCACACATGCGCACACAAAGGCTGGGAACGTCTCATTTATCCATTAGCGAAGAAGCAATCACAGATTTGCACCAACAAAAACACGCCAGCATGTACGCGCACACACTCCCACAGAGGTAAGGGACTTCTGGTTGACTTCATAAAGCTCTCATCAAGCCAAGCCACCATATGGGGATGGGGCCCAAAACAGAGGGGAATTGGATTGTATGTGTGCATGTGTGCGTATTACGGAGGGCACCCCCATTCCCCAATGCAAAAACTAGCACAAAGGAAGCATGCATCTCCAAATCAGCTTGTTCTTGCATGCATTATGACGCGGTAGCTGTGGCTGCCCCATTAACAGGACCCCTGCAACAAACACTCCCTGAAGGTGTGTTGAGCTGAAGCAGCTGAGGCAAAGCGTTGAGCGCAGACAATTGAGTCCAACCCATTTTTTTTTTTGTCTACACTCCATTTTTTCCTCTTCTTCTCCTGTCAGATGATGATGCAACATAGCAGTCTACAAATCTTGCACCCCTTTTGCACAAACTCCTTGTACGAAACGCTGCTTGCTGACGCAGACAGAGTCACATACACTGAATCTTAATCTGGGCGTGACCTGCTTTTTCTTGGCTTCCCTCCCCTTTCGGCTGCCCCCATAGTGTCAGCCTTTCAAAGCTAAAAACACCTCTTCACCCCAAGCAGTGCCTTCCCAGTCACCCCCTCTGCGGCCCAGGCTCCAGGCCTTAAAGCTGGGGCCTTGCCTGCCATTGTTAGCCCACAATGGGTGAGAGGCGGCTGGCAGAGGGGCAGCAGTCAGGAAGCCTTGTGGAGAAGGCCAGTGAGTAGAGAAGGGAAATGTTACAGAAGAGATGCAGAATCTCTGCACCAGCAGTCGTGTATAAAAATATCAATTGATCCAAATGAAGATAAATTAGAAAAAGCTTGAAACTACATAGAACTAACACCATAAACACAATACAATTGACTAGAATCCATTGAACTCCATAAAACTGTCCAAAATTTGGAGCTCCTGTTCACAAAGTCAGCACAGCATTATGCTGGACACAGGCTGTCTGCTCCATTGAATGTAAAGCTGCAGGATCAGGCTTAACAAAGCAAGCTTTATTCCCCAGCAGAGCTTCGTTTTATAAAATTCAAATAGAAGCATCTGCCACTGCAATCAGGGCTGCATCACAGAGGTTTTACAGTAAATCCGGGTTCTGACTCACACAGGCACTTTATTGAAAAGATACCCTCTTCTTCATCCCAACGAGAGCACAGCCAATGTTTCAAAGGAGGGGGCTCAAATGCTTGGCAGATAGAAGTATATGAACCTGTCGTCAATTTTTCTTCCGTGAAATTTAAAGACGCTTCAGTTTCCCTGTTTTCGTCCGTCTTCTTCATGTATGTTCCATCACCTTCAGCAAGGTGGGCTTTTTTCTTTTTATAGATCTTAAATTGTGCAGAACTACTCATACTCAACTTTTGAAACTTCAGATGCTCATGTTACTTAAAAATTATTCATGAAAACAATTACACAGACATTAATTTCTACAAATCTGGCTGATCCAGAAAAAAACAACTTGACCATTATTTTTATGCTAGAGTACAATGGACCCCAAAGTACAGTTTGTTTGATTGCTGTAATTGCTCTATTCTGTCTCAGAGACAGAACATTTGGGCTACTTGCACCACAGCACTGTTCCCTGCTCTCCAGAAAGATAAAGTTTCGCTGTGAGAGGAGTGATATAGTATGTTATGACATGACGTGTGTTAGACCTATGACCAATTCATATAGACCCAACAGGCAATGAACTGGGCTAAATATTATTGCCAAAATCTTCTTCTTCCACTTTCGGCTTCTCCCATCAGGGGTCGCCACAGCGAACGAGTCGCATGGTAGATTTGGCAATGTTTTACGCCGGATGCCCTTCCTGACGCAACCTTCTCAAACCGGGCTTGGAACCGGCAGAGGTAGAGAAGGGAACAGGGAGCAGCCTGGAGTCGAACCCTGGTTTCACGGACGGCAGGCGCCGCAAACCAGCACGAGCTAAACCGGCTCCCCCCCATTATTGCCAAAATATGAAATCAAATTAATTTCAATTCAGATGTTTAATATTTGAGTTGTTGTACAATTTACCACAATTCTTCTACGTTTCCATCCATAATATACTTTATAAGTACACTTTTCTCAAACCAAATTAGTAAACCTTTTAACACTGACAATGTCGCTGACAACACCTAAATTACACATGCTTATCGACATACAGTAACTTCTCAACCATTCACAAAATCACTGTGATCCGCTGATTCGGATGTGGAGAATAGTGGCTTTTGGCATCAGGTTTGAACCAATATGCAAAATATTACTAACACAAAGTCTTGAATAACAGAGCAAAGCTGCTTTTTCCTGCGACAGAATCCACTGGAATTATTGTGTCAGCGATTGGAGAGTTACGGTAGTCAAAGAATGTCAACACTGGAGCTAAAGCTCTAATATAAAGGTGTTAAATTGAACAAAAGTGGAAAAGTTTGAGTGCAGCAAGGATAGCTAGCATGCAACCCCCTGTTGTGTTTTTGGCATGGTTCAGTACAGACGGTATGCTGTAGGGCTGTATGATATGAGGAAAACTTGTGATGTGCGATTTTAGTGATCAGTATTGCAATGACGATATGAATTGCGATACTTGAACAAATAGCAAAACGAAAAATAACTAATACATAATTTCCTTTTCATTTCACTGCACCAGTTTTATTTGAATAAAAGTCAACACAAACTATCCTGCAAGTTATCTCAATAGGAGATGTGTAAAAACTTGTATGTCGGGGAAACACACCAAAGAACGATCTCTCTTTCTTGAAGTACTGGACGAAACTATTAAAGACAGCAATTAAGAACATTGTAGGTAGTGTGCACTAGGGCTTTTTAACCCTTGAGCTATCTTAGATGACCCCACCCTTACTTTGACGTGTTCTCCCTACCATGACAAAGGTGGATAAAGGTGGAAAGATTTCATGGAGTCCATGGACACCAGTGAAAATCACAAATCATTGAAGAAAAAAGGTTCAGAGCACTGTCTAGTGGGTCTAGATGACCCAACTCCCAATGTTAAAGTGCCTAGGATAGCACAAGGGTTACAAAAAACACAGTGTCTCCGTCTATGCATGTTTGTAAACCTTTTAGGTAAGCATTTATCGTGGTTTATGCCATCTTTTGCAATTGGCATATCGCACAAGCTGATGGCGTGCTGTCAGTACGGTACATTTTTAATTTATTGTGCAGACCTAATCTACTCTCTATGTTTACTATTCAGGTTCATCAATAGTGGTGTTGTGAAAGTTGATGATGATCGTAGTACGACTGAACAAAAGCACAAATTGGGAGGATGAATGACACGTGGGACAAAAGCTAACACTCAGGTTTCAACAGCAGCGTATAAACCTCAAACCTACTGACCTGCAGCGAGAAGGCCTGCTAACGAGAGTTTGTTTAACTCAGTCATAACACCCTGAATGAAGATGTGACGCACGCGGTAACTCTTGCAGGCTTTACATCATTGTGTTGTCAAACCACACGCCATGTTTCAATGAAAAACAAGCACATGCACACACACAAGCAATAATTGAATAATGTCAGCTGTCGCACACGGCAGTGCGTGGACACACATGCAGGCGCACAATGGTTGTGATCCAAATAATGTCAGCTGTCATGTACATGACCCGCACAACTGGGTGTGTATGTGTGCATTAACGCACACAAAGACGAGTCCTGGGAGCAATCAACTAATAATGTCAACTGTCACACACCATGCGTGCACATGCTTACACACACGTCCACGCGCGCAGAGGCAGAACAAAGAAGAAGAGGCTGGTAAACAATGCTCCACAATGCTCTCTGGCAGAGACTTGAGATTACAAAAGAAAAAGGTTTCCAATCGCAAGACATTCATTCACTCTCTGGCTCTCACACAGAAACACGGCAGGGGTGAGAGTGAGAGAGAGGGAGACCTTTACCACATGCACAAGGCAACACACAAAAGCCATTCTCCCACAAACTATTCAGTCATTCAATTGCTCATTTTCTTTACATTGAGTCTTTGGTGGGCAACAAAATTAAACATTCTCCTGAATGCATTTCCCTTTCTGTCCTTTCCACGCTTCGTTATGAGAATATTTAAAAATATTTGACTATTATAATCAAAATGCATGGCAGTGAGGACATAGAGGGCTGGATTCGTTGACCCAGCTCAGAGTGGCACTACACACACACACACACACACGCACACAATCGTGTACGCAAACTCACAAAGCATTGGCCTTCACAATAGCCTGGTTCACACAGTTCAGGGCCGGCCTAAAATTGAACTAACTGGCCTTCAATGGCCTTTGTGTGGACAATGAGGATCCAGTAACAACAACCCGAGGCAACTTGTGTCAGTTTCTGCACCGAGTGTGTGTAGATGTGGGCGAGCGTTTACACTGCTTCAGCACATGGTCAGATAAGGGGTCTATGGTTCCTTAAGCAAAATGTTTAATTGAACAGCCTCAATTATAATCCTCCACCCTCTAATCTGACCTCCAAAAACAGTGTTAAGGAAAATGAGGCACGAGTGTTTGTTAGTCATTCTCAACTTGCTGGTATGTTCCCTCTGGCACTGGAAACTGCTATTGTGAAACCCCTTAAAGACAAGCAACCTAGACTTACATTCTTTTACACCTCAGTGATTTCTTTTAGAAAGCGCGTTGAAAGAAGGCAAAGACCAGCAAGATTGTTCCTGTGGTTTGCTAAGCGGGAAAGTCCAAATTACATTTGAGCTTCTTTAAGCAGTTGGTTTAAATTTATAACTTAAATAACTGACAATACACGGATTATGTTTAAACAATTAAAGTCCCATTCCGATCATCGTTGGATCTTTTTTTAAAATGATTCCAGTGGTCTTTTAATTATGATTATGCTGGTTTTAGCCAAAATCAAATAAACCTGTCTCGTTTTTCAGGACGTTGTTTCTACAGAGCGGAAGTACTTCATTAAAAATTGCAGTTGTGGCCAAAACTATTGGCGCAAAGGGAAATCACCCCATTTCCCATCATCCATCTGTTTACACACCCTCAAAACATTACCTGTGTCAAAAAATGGAGCTATCCAGCTGTACAGTTTTGAGGCAGATGAATGTATTGGGATGAAGCGGAGCAGGGAGCTTGTGGCCCTCCGACTGTACCACGAGTAGGAAAAGTGCTCAAAAATAAAGTTTTATTAGATTTGAAGCACATACGTCACTGCTACAAGCTTTTTCCTACAGCATTTTTTCATCTGCTACAGCTTGACAACAATTTGAAGACAGAAATACTCAGAAATGCAATTTCAAGTTTAATATCCTTAAAATGTGTCTTACATCATGAGACACAAAAACATGTAAAAAAAAAAAAAACAAACATCAAAAAGCACCATTTTCATTGGAGTGGGTCTTTAAATGCATTTTTCGGTCAAAATTGTGTGACGTTGAAATGCTAAGACATTGTGTAAATACATTTCTGCATTTCTTTTGCAGCTAAAATTATCTAACAATATTTTCAACAGATTCAAAAGAAATTTTCCTCTTGCGATAGTGTGAAAGATAAATACACAACATTTAGAAAAAAATGACCTCGTCATTTTGTTCCCCATATGTGCTAGACTATTGCGCATGATTTCTGTCTTGACCTCTGTACAGATCACTTTGTCTCCAATGTGCTTGGAAGAATAGAGTCTAATGAGCATTTATTCAGATCTCCTCGTTCAAGGTTTCCAGTGGAGTTACTGGATGACTTCAATCTAAACCTTTTTCTTGCTGATTGGAAAGGCAAATTCAAGTAAGTCATACAAAAAAAGAATACAAATTAACCTTTGGGATCAAGTTTGAGGAATGCAGCACCAACACCAAGGTCTTTGACTGGTTTTGTCAGTGATGGCTTCATTGAAAATGGAGAGAAAAAAACCTACCCCTGAATAGAAAATGAAGGAAATGTTTAAAGCTAGATGATACATTCATCTTTAAATACATGTAAACGATAGATGCAGTCCATATAAACATCCATTTTAAAATGATACCAAAGTAAACAACTTTTGTTGATTAGCAAAAACTAAATTAAGACATGGAAAATGAGCACTATTGCATTTAAAAATGGAATGTGGCAACATGCTGTTGTGGTTGACCAACATCTGACCATGACAGCTGGTTAAGCTGTTTAAGACGCCCCAGTCTGGATTCTGCACGACTCTTCCGATCTTAAATTACCCATTTCCCTTTTTTTGCAAACACAGGCACCATTTGACTTCCATTCCTTCTTGTAATAATTCCCCCTCATGCAATCACCTGTCTCCTCTCTACAGTGGGCTTTCCATCCCTGTTGGTCTCTCTTACATTCAAGTCTCACAGTATCCCACACACAAGGAGAGCCTGATTAATAAGTGCGTCTCTCCCTTGTTTCCAGAAAGTGTTACGACAGGGAAGGCCATCTGAAAGGCACTTCAAACCCAAATTATGTAGATTTTAAAACAGCTTTGGACACAGGAGGCAGCAGGAGATGGGAGGAGGCTGTGAGGTCGTGTTCAACTCATGAATATTGATGAGTGGACACTTCAAACATATCCTCTTTAAGGACTGCCACATGGAGAGAACCAGCCAATCAACTTCTTTGAGAAACAGTTTTACTACCACTGCCCGATCAGGTTGGACTGTCTTCTCATCTGTTGATAGATAAACTTGCAGAACATTTAAATGGAAAAAATTTAAAAAAGGGGAGTCCAGATTTGGCAGCCAAACCTTCAACAGACAGAAAACATTAGCTAACTTCACTCAGCAGAGAAAGTGTTTGAATACCCAAAAACATACTGCATGGTTTGTTTGATTCTAATTCAGTCATAAAGGAGAGAGTAATTATCCATGTGTATTTACCAAGAAAAAAGAAAAAAACAATTTTGAAAAGACCAACTAATAATATTTTTTTAAAAATCAATACAAGAAATACACACATGATTGTTACTTCACAAAAAACATTTTATTGCACATTTTTTATATTTTCTGTCCTAAGCATGGAGCGCTAACTCTTTAAGTCAATCTCCAGTATCGTTGACTATGGTACAACTGTTGTGCGAAAGGTCAAAAGTTACTGCAATGTTGAAGGCAAATATGATTAATCTTCTGCTATTATAAAGTTAAAATAACAGGTGGTTTATAATCTGTTAAAGGAGGAGGCAATGAGCCATGAGAACTTGTGCAATTCTTTAAAAAAAACACAAGGACATTCAAATGTTTAATAGTTCATTGAGAGGTTACACCAAAATATCATCTAAGGAAAACGCCTGTCTTGTACTATCAACACTTTTTTGTTACTGTTGAAACTTTTTCACTGAGAGGGAAGAACCTGGAATCTTCTACAAGGTATGAGTCAGCAGAGTTAAGCCAAGATAACTGATTACTCTGTTAGAGATGAAAATTCAAGATAATAAGCTAGTTTGAGAAACAATGTCGCCACATTTCTTACATTTTCTTAACTCTGATATTCGGTAGGGATTAAGAAATCACACTACAATAAGTTTTGCAGTCAACATTTTGTAGTAGTTTGATCGTGCAAAAAATATACTTTTATCATATTTTACTTTGGCAAGCATTGTTTTGTTTTTTCATATCAGGCAGATTTGGTAAAACTTATAGATAGCTTGTTTTAATCAGAGAACAATGTGTGCCTAAAAAGCAGCTTTTGGACTACGAGAATTTGGAACTGCCATTTTGATCATCACCCAAGTTCAAATACGCTAACACACCCACCAGCAGAAGCAGAGTCTTGTAGGAAATAGACTTTAGTCTGGAAGAAAACCAGAAGAGTTCAGAAAGATCCAAATTCAAGCTAATACTAAGAGAGCTTATAAATTTGACAAAGGTAGAAATGTTTTTAACAAATACGTTGCTGGGTCTGATTCTTTCATACTATCTTTCAAATGTTTTAACACTGTGTAATAATAAAAAGGACTGGTATAAAGATTAGAATAGATCTGTTTCAAGGTCATTTTTTTCTCACTTTCAAATAATTTTCCTTTATACACTTTTCCCACAATAATTGTCTAAAAAGGTAACTTGGGTTCTGACTTAAAACATTTTAGAAACTGATATCAATCCCCCTTCAGGCAAGCCTGTTCAATTCCATTTTCAGCTTTTTTTCCTTTTTTTGTAAGACTACTAAACACACAGACACACACGAGTCAAGTATAAAGAGAAATTGACTGGAAGCACATCTTAAAAGAATCTCATTAAAAATAGTAAAACTCATTCAGAACGTTTACACATAGATTACAGCTATTTAATCCTTTATGCTTGTAAAATACATCTCCAAAAATTTTGACTTTTGTAATTGAAATTGTAATGTTTGAAACACCCTAATCAGTCAGTTACTTCAAGCCACCAGCAAAGGTTTTCTGGACCTTTAAAGGGTCTCTTAGTCTGGGTTAGTAGGCTACCCGATCATGCAGAAGACTGCCAAGTTGACAGAAGTCCAAAAGACAGTCATTGACACCCTTCACAAGGAAGGCTAACCACACATCTTAGCTTAACAAGCTGCCTGTTCACAGAGTGCTGTATCCAAGCATTTTAACAGATAACTGGGTAGAAGAACAAAAAGTGCCACAGTAAAGGGTGCATCAGCAACAGGGATAACCGAAGACTTGAAAGGATTGTCAAGTCAAATCTGTTTAAAATTTTAGGGGAGAATATCAAGGAGTGCACCGAGGCTGGACTCGGTGTATCAAGAGTCACAGCATACAGACAAATACTACACATTTGTAATTCTGTCTATTTGGACACTTGGCTCTTCTTTGTTTTGTAACATCAAGGTTGTTGCCAGAAAAGACATCCCCCCATACACAAAAACAATAAGGAGGAAGAGGGGTAAAAGCCTTTTTAACAACAATGTGTATCAGAGCAAAAACAAAATAACGGCAACAGCCATCTGGCTTGGCACCTCTTGGCAAAAGACATCTCATTTGTAGTGGCATGGCAATAAAATGCCCTCATATTGCGCGTCTCTTTTGTTGGGTATAAAGAAATTGAAACAAAGGAAAAAAGTGTAGCTTGCAAAAAGTTGTGATTATCAGTCTCGTGGAAGAGGCTGGCGTAGACTAAAAAACGTTAACATAACAGATCCCCTTTCATTATAGAAACAAGAATGGCACAAAATACTGATAGGGCTCTTCTGGCAATTGTAGAAGTGCAGGAAAGACATTCCTACTACTTTACTCTGCATCAAAGTTCGGACATTTTGTGTTTTTTAGATCGAAACAATTATTTCAGTGACATAACTTGCATACACCATCTAGTCAAAAACTCTTCAAAACATATGTCCTGCATAACTGCACGTAACTATTTACTATGTTGGCTGAATCCTAACAATCGTTCTCACATAAAGTCACTGGAATTGGTTGCTCCACAAATTATTGTCCAACTTGATTTCCATTGGAAATAGATGACAAAAGAAATGCAAATTAACCTGCTCTAACAAGCCAAAAACCCATGCGTGACGCTTGTAAAGTTGGTGCAGTCAGTCAAAATCCATTGAATTAGCCAATCACAAGCAGAAGAGATTGCTGGATAATAACTGGGGTGGTAGATCTCACGGACCAAGGACCGACAGCTTTGCATTAAACATTTCAGATTTATGTTTGGAAAAATCATTAAGGTATTTACAATTCTCTCAACTCTATAGCCTGTTGTTTAAAAATCACACAACAGGCCTAAGACTAGTAATTCATCTTACTTAGCAACAAATCTAATCAGAGGCACCGTTACTGGACTATTTCTTTTAGAAAAACCGTGTACCCTTAAATTTGTCCATGACACTTTCAATATTTGTATGACTTAAGGACATTTGCTAAAAAAAAAAGATATATATATATACATATATATATATATATATATTTCTTATTTACCAGTCAACATTGTCAACTTGGTTTTCTTGGAGCAAGATAAGTTCATAATTCCTATCTGACTCATAAAGAAGGGATTGGGTTACTGCCTATGCATTATGTGCCATTGTGTAACATCATCTTTAGCTTACGGTTAAATGCAGCCGCATGACTTTCTGAAGCCCCACCTGTAATTCTTATTTGTTCAGAAATTACTGTCGGTAGTGGAATAAATACATGACTAATGGCTACAGTTATATCTCACATCCAGGTAAAGTGTGTTGACTCAATGGCACACACTATAGCTTAGCAATACCACAAGATGGTTAATGATATCTTTAAAAGGAAATGGGAATGCAGTGGGTTTACTCGTTCTTTATGGATAGAGTGCTTCTTTGGAGACATAAAAATGAGCCAATAGCTCAGACAAAAAAGGGGAAGAGGGAGGGATGTGAAAAGAAGCAAGGGAGCAAGCAAGGGCTGCCTTACTCAGCAGGAGATGTCTGCCAAGGCAGGAGTCAGGCAGGGGGCGAGTGGATATTTTGTGTGTGTGTGTGTGTGTGTGTGTGTGTGTCTCTGTGTGTGTAGCTGAAACCCTGGAGATAGTGGCCACGTGCCAGATACAATGACCCACAAAGCTGGCAGGGCATGGTGTGGTTGGGAGAATGTGTGGAGCTCAAAGGAATGTTGTGTGTGATCATGTGAATTTCTGTGTTTGGATCTCAAATAAAAAAGTAGGAAAATATGGAATTATGCAAGACAGGGTGCTCTGAGGTACGAAACAGCGAAATGTTAGACCAAAATAACAACTTGAAACTTATGTTTTAGAGACGACATGTCAAGTTTGAAGTGTTGTGGGATCAGAATTCCTTGATATAACATGACATTCTTTTTAAAGGTTAAAATGTGTGTTACCTGTGATTCTAGGTACGCCTTTGATAAAGTTCCTCTTGCCCACACCCTCCTAAACTTTCCTTGTTTTAATTTAGCATTATTCCTCTGGGCAAGTTTTGAATCCCTGTAGTCAAGAATATTTCCAACTGTGATAAAAGTAGTATACAAGGGGAAACACTACAGTGTGACACAATGTTCGAGTTCTTTGAATCCAGCTTGTGCAATTCATAAATGCGTCTGCAGTGCTCCTTAACCTGTTAAAACCGGAGAGGTCACTGGTGACACTTAAATGACACACACTCTTTAACATAGCACAATTCTATTACCATTGAAGGGAACACAGTGTGTTCTGTTCCTGTGTTAAAAGGGTAAAAAGTAATAATACCATAACCTCTTGTCTAGATGTATTTTGTATGATTTTGTATGTGTAGAAAGTAGCAGTAATGATTTTAGTTGTGCTCCCTAACCAGGGACAGCCACAGGAACAAAACTTACTATGAAAAACAGTTTGCCACAAAGCTGCTTCTACAATCATTGAGTGATCCAACTTTCCAGGGGTCTGCTAAAAAAGTGTTAATCTTTGTGGGTCATACCCATTTTCTAGAATAGTTCTATAGAAGTAAAGCATAGTAAAGGGGACAAATGTGCTTCGTTTTAATCCTGTTAGACATTTTACATTAATCACAAAAAAGATTGTAGAATAACAGGAGTTATAATCAAATTCTCTTATGTTAAGCTACAGAAAAATGTGTAGCTCCAGTTTTCTAGTCTGTTTTAGATCTTTTCCACTTGTATGCATTGGTTTGGAGAAGACGGCACTCCTAATCAGCAACCTGAATGACAGGCTGTTAGCATGAGGTATGATGTTCAGTTGTGGTTGTACTATTAATTCAGGTTAACCACAGCTTTTTTAAACAGTTTCTTATTCACTGAGGTGCGTATATACTTACATAACTACCTCATTTTGGTCAAAAATGTATTTACTGTTCCTGTTCATCTGTACAGTGTGGCTCGTTTCTGTTGATTTTATAAACGCTTCTATACTTATTGTGTTTTAATGTCTGTACCACAAACGGCACCAAATTCCCAAGGATGTGAAATCTTTTATTCTCATGGAAATCAACTACTTCTGATTCCAATACACTACAAATTCTTCTGAATTATAACAAACACCTGATTTAAATGACGTTAACCCATTACTACAAGGCTTTCTGCTCTCTTTCTCAAGTGACCACAGTAGTTTAGATAGTTCCATCATGGCCTCCTTAAAAAGTAATATTTAAACCGAATCACTGTTATCCTTACACTGTCTAGGTTGAAAGCCCTGATGGTAGCTTGAACAGACAGAATATGCAGAAAACATTTATCATAAAATGACAAGTAGAAAGATGGTGTGTTTTTTTTTCCTTGCTAGCTTTTACTAAGATTCGAGCAGGCACTTCTTTTGTCTGATAAAGAAGCAAACTCACTAACAAACTCACACAATCACACACTTACATAGCCATTGTCTGTGGAAGGAACGAGGGTTAAAGGGCCCCCTTCTCTCCCTGATGACTTCTGGATGCTCGGAGCACTAATCCTGTTATCTCTGTCCCAATAAGAAATGAATTGAAGAATGGAGCTTGGAGAAACAGTAGAGAGGGCCAGCGATGGCTCTATGTGGAGTCCAGTGAGTGTATTGCTCTCTGTGCTGAAGCCAGACAACTACTAGCCAGCTACTTAAAAGTGAAAGGGCTTCATTAAGTACTTCATTGCACTTTTCTTATCAATAGTTTGCTTACATGTAATCTAAATTTGTTTTTTTTGTTGTTACTTTAATTTGGGTGATTCTGAACCATTGTGGTATTCCGGTGGAGGTAATTCAGTTGTGTGGAAACAAAGGGCACAAATAAATTCCATTCTACATTCATACAATGTACTTTCAAATCAGACAAAAACTAAAGAAGATAAACTTAACTGGAAAGATCTTGGGTAATAACAGCTCATCACTTGCATGAAATATTTAAAACGACCGCCAACCAGGAAAATGATACAAAAAAAAAAAAACAGCTAGTCCATCGTGACCTCTGACATTGTTAGGCACTATTGTTTTATGACGCCATATTTACTGAGGACATTTCCAACCTTTTGTAGATTTTGTTCTTTATATTTGTAAAATTTGTTGCAACAGTGTCTTTGTAGTTGCACTGTTTTGAATCCCACCAGGGTTCATTTGCAAGTGAATTGAGATATTGAGATCCTAATTTCAGTAGACCAAAGTATGACTATATGTTTCATACAAGAGTGCAGAGGAAAACAATCCAAGGGAACCAAAACTGGTGCGAATCAAACAGCCTAGACTGAAAGTTGGTAGGTCATAAAAAGCAGCTGTGCAATCACAGCATGAATACTGCTATCAACATCATGTGAAATCATTAATGTAAAAACTGATCCTCTATACTTTTTTCATTGATTAGATCGTTTCACTTTTCAATAAAAATCATTTGTTCTATAGTACAAAGACTACAAAAACTTGGTCATAAACCATCTTCTCATTTTTTCACCAGTCTTAAAACAGTTTCGTTCCCATGCTATCAAAAGATCAGGACATATTCTTTGGTACAGTCATCGATATGGTAACGCAGTAAAAAAGCAACGACTGACAAGATTTCTTTGAGTTGTGAATTGGCTCTATGAACATGAAACCCTTAACCAGCCCCTATGTAAACAAAAAGATGCTTTTGTTTGAAACAAAAGCACCCTTTCCTGTCTTTAAACCACACAAAGGCACAGCAAATGTTCAGTGTCTTAAGAATGTTGTTTGGATCTTTGTCATTGTAAACTTAAACCTGTTAAAATCTCAGATATCTTCTGTTGTGTTTCTGAAAAAACAAAAAAAAGAGAAATCATCTGTCTACATGTCCATAATAGGAAGGTGAAGATTATCATGAGTCTAGAAGGAAATACTTTAGATTGTAGTTTCACGGAATAGGGCACAAAGGAAAAATCTAAGTTTTCAAGCTTCAGGGTGACTTGGAGTCATACATTGTGTGTGTGTGTGTGTGTGTGTGTGTGTGTGTGTGTGTGTGTGTGTGTGTGTGTGTGTGTGTGTGTGTGTATCTCGAGGCAGTTTCCTTTTTAATATGATCTAAAAACTGCTTTGTCTGCTTTGAAGCCAATAGAAGGAAGGAAGAAAAAAAATCACAGTAGCAATTGATGCCTTCACTGCCCCTCCCACGCACCGACACACCTTTTATGACAAAGAACAGATTGGTTTAGTTTAATGACATTGAGTTGAAGAAAGAAATAAACAAGGAAGTGACCACACAGCCATGACTCAACATTGGAGCGCCAAGACACAGAGGAGCCCAACATAAGATGTGTGCATTTCCCACCATGGATCCAATCTTCAATCTGATCGCACTATTTTGTGACTCAACACCTTTTACATTCCTGTTACCATGTGTTCAGTCATTGTTGCAGCGAACATAAGCCGCCTTTACATGGACAAAAGTCATCGGAAAGAACGCCTGATCGGAAGAAAAATGCGTCATGTAAACACGCCGTATACTCTGCCCCGATCAGACTCGTTCGGATCAAAATTTCTTTCCGATCGAGATAGGTGGGTTATGCTGAATGTTGATCCGATCGTTGTTCATGTAAACGGTTCTTTCCCATCGTGTGTCACTACTGCTCTGGTTTAACGTCATGCATAGACGGTATTTTGCTCCAGAGAAAGCTTTGGAGCTGAAACAGGACCGACCGGCTATGCGGACTCCCGGTGCGAAGCCCCGCCCCGCCCTCGCCCCGCTGGCTCTTCGCCTCACCCCTCTCTAACACCCCTCAAGAGGGGGCTGCCGGGGAGGAGCGCTTCGCGCCCCGTGACGTCTGTACCCTGCGCAGTCCGGGCTCGGGTGCCGGTGGACCGAGCGAACTGTGTCTCTGAGCAGAGCAGCCGGGTTTATAACTTGTGTTTGAGGGAAAGGGAGGATGCTTGTTACGTATGCGTTTTGTTGTTTTGTTATGTGTGGGAGACTTTGGACTGTGATCCGTTCTGCCGCTCTGGGTTTGCGGCTGCCGGACTCAGGAGAATTGTGTGTCCGATCAGAGCTCGGACTTCCAGCCCACACAGCGGCTTTGGGGTGAGCTCTTCAAAACAGAAATGTCGCTCAGTCCTTAGAAACTGTTCAAACAATCACGTGGATTTGTGTTTCCAGTCGTGTCCAGACTAAATAAAGGCTGATTTTATTCCCACATATTTACGTGCAGCCAAGATGGAGATTACGGCGTTTCCTGCATGGATTTTGTGTTCATCAAACAAGGCTAATGTTGTTAGACAAGGCTAATGTTGTTAGCCCGTGTTAGCCTTCTCCTAACCCTGGCTTCTTCCAGCTCCGTTCTTCAACAGAAAAAGCACTGACCACACTGATTAAAAAAAAAAATGATGAGCGAAAAGGCACTTCATAATATTCATAACATTAATAAAAGCACGTTTAAAAGATCATCTCGTATATTACTAAGCTGCTGCATGAATGTATATGGCAACACTGTTTGTTTACAGTACTTATTTCCTCTTCCGGTATTTTCAACAGTACTGCGGATGCCCAAATGATTTATTCCAACCAAAAGTGTGACCATGTGAACGTTCGTTCTAATCGGAAAAAGTTTTTCTGATCCCATGTACACGGTTGGATTTTAATCCGACCATTGATCCAATCAAGATATTATGTGCATGTAATCGCGGCTACCGTTACAAGTTTCTAGGTTAGTAGGCAATGAAGGAAAATGCTCATATTATATTTATTGCTTTTCCTGAGTTTAAAACCTTTACTTCTCACTCTTACTGCAACTTACTTTGACTTTGATTCTAACCTTTCTTTCGCTGCTAAATGTTAACCACACAGTAATTTGTAGCCTTTTCAGTTGGGTTTAAAACTATAGGAGCACAACTGACTTGTCTGCGCACAGCTGTGCTAGGAAAGTAGGTTTGTAACTGCTCTGACCCAAAACTAAACACACAAACCAAAGTAGCTCAAAGAGATGAGCCAAGGAGAAACACAAGATGGAGTTTGTATTTCAGGGGTTTTTTGTCACCTTGAGCAGAAAGCCTTAATAGTTTTTCAAGATGTGAGCTGATATTCTTTAAGATTAAAATGTTTTTGTAAGAACTTATTTGATTCATACATACGTTACACTTAAAGACATCAGAACTTGACAGAAAGTTTTCTTAGCCAGGATAATAAATTTGAATACATGCCATCTAAACTTTTAACAGTCAAAATAAAAGTATCATAATTCAGGTTGATCATACTTCCCACACTTAAAAAAGTGCTGGGATTTAAGTCTAGATGCCTAAAGGGTTGCTCATACACATTTCAAAAGATTAGACATCCTCTAAGAGATAAATTCCTGTATACCGGTATATTTTTCCATGGGAAAATGGGCACAGCTCACTTTAAGAATAAAGGAACAGCTTTGCTCTAAGAGCCAGAAAAAGTCATGCAGGCCCTGGGAGGCCCTCTATGGTTGTTCTTAGCATTTGGAAATGACAATTGCCGTGCTTTGTGGCTTTTCTGTCAAAGGTTTTAGTCAACCTTCTGCTCACTGCTGGCTTTTCTGTCTATTGAACTAGATTAGTCGTTCACAGAGCATAAAGAAACGTAAAAAGAGTAAAAACTACTGCCTGACTTAAGATCAAAAGATCCAGATACCAACCTAACGTGCTAACAATTGCCCAAAAAACATGCCAAGAAATCTTGTTAACAACTGGTGTAAAGGCAAATTTAATTTTGGGTTATATTCTGCAATCACATATAAAAAAGATACTACATTTTAGTAATCGTATGTCTCTTCTCTTTATGTTTTCTGTTTGTTATCTCTCTACACTGTTACTATCCGAGTTGTTACTGCTTGTAGTACCAGTTTTTATGTTCCTAAACTGATGAGGCAAGGTAGAAACTAAGCTTTGAAAATAGACATTTTAGGAAATGTGCCCAAAGGAAGTTGCTGGAAGGAAAAACAAACAATAACCTAAGGATCCATGTAAACCAAAAAAAAAAAAAAGGTGCAGGAATAAACTGATTGAGGCTCCTATATTGTTTTCTTACAGAGACACTCAACATAGCCCCCAGGCCTCCATAACCACTGGGTTTCAGTGAAATGGCCTTTGTGAGTTAAAAAGGTGTGCCAAGCTAGCCTATAGACCCCTGCAACAAAAGCAGTGATTAAATAGCATGGGAACCCTTTAGGGGTAAATGCTGGGGTCATTTGGTGCAAATACAATGTGCAGTACGTTTGCAGTCAATACTGTTGGTTTACTGTGTAAATGTGAGGGTGAGTCACATGTTCAAAATAACGCAAACTGAGGTGTGGATGTGGGGCACACATGCCAGAACTGCGTGCATACCACATAAATAGCATTAAATACTCTTGTTTGGGAAGAAGCATGAATTTTGAAGAGGTTTCATCTGTCTCATGACCTCAAAAAACCAAGAACCTTTTTTTTTTTTTTTTTTTTTTTTTTACACAGGATGGAAGATGACAAAAATAAGTCACAAACCACCTTTAAAGTTGTACAAAATATCGTTACATAACCAACAAAGGATCAAATGACTAAAAATGATGTAAAAGAACATCAAATCTTAAGCGTTCCTCAGGGAAAATCTACATAACTCTATTTTTAAACGTTCAGAAAAAGTTTGTTTAAGAGACCCAGTCCAATAGTTTTTTAAACCATTAACTAACAATAAATCTGTGTCATTTTGTAGGACATAGTTTCTGCAGAGCGGTAGTAGTTCATTAGAAATTGGCTTCTGAGCTGTGAGTGGGACCGTTGGTGCGGAGCAACCCTGCCCCCCTTCCCCTCACCCAAAGCTGAGAGCTCGGTTTACACCATAAACACGATTTTCATTGGGGTGGGTCTTCACGTTTCCTGTGATTCAACTGTTTGACTAAGTTACTACTTAATCTTGTTTAAAAGAAAACATTTCAAAAAGTTAAAAACATATTTAAAAAAGGTTCTTGCGAACAATATAAAGGAAGGAACGAGCTGTGAAATCTTGGGATATACGTTCACCAGGAAGCCTGAAAAGTGTTAATGAACACTAATAACAAAATATCTGTCATTCCTTTTCCTACTGTTTTAAAAAATAACCACACAGAGGTGGAAACAAAAAAAAGAATAGCAAACATCAAAGTTATCACAGGTCAGTTCATCTGAAAACACACTATTACATAAAACCTCTGTTAAAAATAGGTACAGCGTTTTAAACTCTCATCATTTAATCAAAGCTAAAGACCATCTCGCTCTGGCCTCTTCCGTCAGGCATTAGTAGACAGAAGCAGCTGAAGACAGAAAACAGGAAAGGATAAGAGGTCAAGAAAAGGCCAAGTGGCAGCACTGATATTCACTCACATCACCAGGACTCTCAAACCTCCAATCAGAAAGAATTGTCCTGACAAAGCCTCCTTAATCACACGGACACCCCAGTGCTGCATCTCTGCCCGTCAGTCACCCGTCGTATTTTACCTCACGCTAATCTGAACCAAAACATGAACGACGAATTTTGGTAACAGCTAAGAGGAAACTACTGTAAAAAAAAGTTGAAATATTTCAATTACAAATTGATAACTTGTTACTAAATATATAAGACTGTGTATAAACATTTGCAATGAGTAAAAAGAAGGTATTTCTTAGTAGGAAATAAAGTCAGTCAAATCAGGATAAATAATAGTTACATCTGTTATGCTTTATAATACTCCTTCCAGTGTTTCAGTCTATATTTCTCTGCATTTGCAGGAGACCAAACACACAAATTGGAGTGTGTGAAACCAACAGCCAATCAGACGGTGAGACAGTTGTGTTGTCCACCAATCGGAAGTGTCACAGGAGATTCTGCAGATGCCTCAAGAGGGGACAAAGAGGGAAAAAGTTGAACATGAAAGGCCTTTCGGTTGTTAGAAGACGATGAGATAAGACACCATTTAATTGCTTCTTTGATTGGGACAACTTTAATCCTTTTGTTACACTGGCTTGTTTCATCTCCCTAATTGCATGTTACACTTAGAACACTGACTTGCAGACCGAGTCTAAAGTGGGCTGTACAAACACAGCCAAATGTCAGGTTTTTTGTCTTGCTGGGGCAAAAAAAAAAGGTTTAAGCTGTCATATGCTTATTTCAAGAGCTTTTAACTCGGAATGACCTTGACCTTAAAATGAGATTCTGTAATGTCATCATAAAGTTCAGTGATTTCCTTTTTCACACCACTCATGATCTTTTCATGGCAAACCATTTGACTCTGTAGCTGTTAAGACTTTATTGAAATTCTATTAAACTATACATTTGGCCAAATTACAAGTAATAATCCAGCTCTTTGGCCACAGTTAGACCCTAAATAGCCATTTTAAACCAAGAAGAGCAGAGATTTCTAAGACAACCTCACAAAGTTGATTGTGAGGTTGTCATTGAAATACAACAGAATGTTCAAATCGCCTATAAATTTCAGCAGCCAAAAAAAAGAGAGAGATCATGGTATCCCAAAATAAAACTGATACTGTTTTAAAAAGACCACAAAAACAAACCAAGGACAAAGACGACAACAAAAACGCAATTGTTGCATTACTTTCAGATCAGCGATATATCTAATTCTTGTAATATGTGAATGTTTTGAAGCTCTGAGCAGGAACTAACCACACACACAAAGGA
The DNA here is from genome assembly GCF_053564925.1 of Oryzias latipes. Lineage (NCBI taxonomy): Eukaryota > Metazoa > Chordata > Actinopteri > Beloniformes > Adrianichthyidae > Oryzias > Oryzias latipes. The sequence goes on along the minus strand of NC_136253.1, from coordinate 23,469,955 downwards.
CACACACATACATCACCCTCCCCCTGAGTACCTAGGACAGCAAACCCCCCTAGAGACAGGCCTCCTCTGATGGACCCCAGCACACACAAGCCCACGCACAACAATGGCGCAGTGGTGTAAAGCAGCGGAGAAGACGTCTAATCCAGTTACACCATGACAACTACTACAAAACCTGAATTCAATGATAAATACCCATGTTTGAATGGACACACAGATATGCAGGAAAGAAACAGGAGACTATTTGGAGCCTTAAAATGGACAATGTTTAACTAAATGGACACTTTACATCTGTCTTCTTTACTTGTGGTTTGAGTCTTTGGGATTTAAATCAAGAACATAAGAAAGAGTGTTTATAAAAGCTCTTTAAATGTGATACCAAATCCACTAAAAAGTACATTGTTTTCTTCAAAATCTGTAAAGATTCATATACACCGGGTATTTGACAAGTTTCAGGCTTTCTCATTTAAAACTCTTGCATTCACGTGTGGCTACGCACATTGTTAAGTCTGTTTTCGGGCTCCACGTACAAAACGTGTAGCCATTGAACCCGCATTAAAAGGTAAACCAAGTCGAACTTTGACCAACTATAGGGACTTAGTAGTGACGTGTAGATGGCATCCCTTTTAAATCACAGAAGTACACACCAGGGGTTGACATAGCCCAGAAATTTGCACTGGCCCACAGGGCCAGTAGTTTTTGAAACTTACTGGCCCTGCCTGAAAGTTACTGGCCCGACACCGCGCATAGCGGGACCCGCCGCTCCGCAGGTGCTTGCAACTTTAGGGGGGTCCGGGGGCATGCCCCCCCGGAAACTTTTAATATGGTGCAATTTGGTGCATTCTGGTGACATCACTTATTTCTACACTTTTCAATGACTGAAAATAGACCATATCAAACTTAAATCTGCTCTAGTCTGTTTCAGATGTTTTGAAGTGTAGTAGGTAACACTAGTTCAGAAGTTTTCATGGTGCTTCTAACGGCAAATATCGCAATAAATCATAAACCTTAAATGTGTTAAAACAATCTAATGGCAGCTTGAACCATTTAACGAATCAAATAAATCCCTTAATGCATTTGACCAATCGGATGGACGCCTTCACATTGTTGGCCAATCAGATGGAGCCCTGTTATGTTAGATGTTTGTAACCTATGTCAACGTGGGTCATTTGGAGTATAATTTTTAAACTGGGAATGGTTATTTGGTTATATTGCTGTTTGTTTATATACCGCAAATTATATCGTTATCGCAATTTTAATCTCTGATATCGCGAGTTTTCCTCATATTGTGCAGGTCTAACTGAGATCATTCAGCTAACTAGAAATACTTACTGCTTACAGTGTTGTAAAGAAAAACAAAATTAAGTAGTTTAACATTCTACTGCATTTGAGTCTGAGATTCAGGTATTTGGAGTTGCCTTTGATTCTTTGACATTCAGCTTAAAGCTTAGTGGATACAGTTTCATCTTCAATGCATTCATTAAATATCTTGCTGTCCATACTACTAATTATACCCACTACTCCATCCAACATATTCCTATCTATTCCTGCCATGTCTTCCACATCTCTGACATGCTTCAGTCTCTCTTCAGTGACGGTGTCGGATTTATAATCAAATGTAATAATAACCCACTGGCTTATGCCTTCGTTGTTGCTGTTTAACATTGTTTTGTATTGAATTGTGACATTCAATAAAGTTTGAAAAAAAAAAGTAGTGAGCGCGTGCCGCGTGGTGCTCGGCAGTGAAAGCCGAGCGCGCGCAGGCGGGAGAGAAGGAGAAGTGATCAAAGGTTTCCCATAGAAACCCTTGAAGTCTGATCACAGGACTAGCAGAAAAACTACATTATGAAGACGAGGTAAATCTACACGTTTTCGCAAAATTTACTTTATTGAAAAAGGTGAAGAATATATAAACCGTTAGATATTTTAGTGGCCCGAGCGGACAAGTGAAAAGTAAAGTCTTGTGGTCCGCACTGCTCGAAAAACAGGACCGGGCCAGTGGACAAATGGCTATGTCGAGCCCTGCACACCATTTGAAAATTGACCATAGAGGAGGTGTTAATAATTGTGGCTTGTGCCCAGCCAGAATTATGACACCAAGTCTTTCATATATCAGAATAGAGCTGTGAAAAAAAAAACAACCTGGGGCAAGATCTGCGAGATCTGCACCGCTTCAACATTTTACATCAAGCCTTTTTTCAATTGTTGGTGTTAGACGACGACCACTAGTAAACAGTAGAAAAAGAAGAAGCCCCTCCCTCCTTCTCCAGTGTGAACCCATGGGATTGGGCACGAAATGGAAACTGTTCAGTTCACTGATAGTGTTCTTGTAATGGCGGGTGGATTACAACTATGTGGTCTTGGGTTATCTATTTGAAAAACACGCGCGGACGTCATCAGGCTCATTGCTGCGTTTGGGTTCACCAAAAAAGTCAGTTATGCTTTGAGCTTCCGAGTCCCTGATTGATTCAAGTTTGACCTAGCTTAGTTGGTAATATGCATTTAGCGGCCACTCGTTTTGTACGTAGAGCCTGAAAACTGTCATAAAACTTGCGTGATCGCGGGTTTAGAACGCGAAAGCCCAAAACAAGCGTTTGTATAGACTTTTCATTGGAAGTGGCTGCTTGAATGAGTTTTGCCGAGGGCAGTATGTACGTAGTTTCAGGTTCAAAGTATTCTTAGAAATAGTTAATGTTAATAAATAGTAGAATATTAAAATCCTAACTATGCGAAGGCGTAGTATCATTCCAACAAATGAGCAGCGACAAGTAGACCCACACAGAGGTCGGATTTTTTTATTTTTTTTTTGTTTGGGTGTGAGGAGACTAAAGATAGCCGACTGGGGTGAAGAGGATGTGTGAGAGAAGACTGAAGCGAGCTTGTGTGTGTTTGTGTGTGCGTGCGTGCACATGCATAGAAGAGGTTGAGAGGTCTCGACCAGACTGATCCTCACGGTTGTTGACCACATTAATCATGTTGCACAAGGGAGGGAGTGTGTGTGTGTCCGAGTGTGTGGTGGGAGCTGGTCCCTTATGTCTGTGTGTGTGTGGGTGGGTGCATGTGTGCACTTGACTGCTCCTATCAATTCAATTTCATTTCTTCCTCTGCCCCCCCCCCATTTTTTTCTGCAGGCAACCCCCTCCCTTCCCTTCCAGTGCTCTGTAGGCTCTCTCCTGTGTGTGATGGACTGCTGAGAGTCTAATGAGGTCCCTCCCTCCCCTTTGGGTTTTTGTGACTGTGAAGTGTGTGTGTGTGTGTGTGTGTGTGTGTGTGTAGGGGGAAGGGAGAGCCAGAGGTGACAGGTTGGTTATGTACTTTTTACATTTGCCTTTCAGCTCTCCTCTTCTTCCCTCCTGTCATGTCTTCCTTGCCTCACACCTCCCATCACCCCCACCCTTGCCTTCCATTTCTTTCCCCTTCCCACCACCCTCTTCTCCCTCTTCCCCTTCAACCATCTCTGCGCCTCCTTTCTCACCCATCCCATCTCTTACCCAGGCCCCCTTCTTTAATTTATTTATTTTTATCTCCTCCTCCGCTTTTCTCTGCAGTCATCTCACCATTCATTTGTCGGTGAGATGGCGGCCTAATGGGCCATAGCAGGCCTTCCACTCGAGGAACCAGACAGAGTGCTGTTGTTAGAAGGAAGGAGGGGAGAAGAGAAGCAAAAGGTTTCTCCCCACCGATCTGCATCTGTGGGGATAGGAATTGTAGAAAAAGACAACGAAACAAAAGAAGAAGAAAAAAAACTGGAATGATTTCTTTTTAAGTTCCACTTTTCAACCTGATATGATTGCACTTCAGTCTGCTTTACAAGTTTAAAGCCTGGCTTTTTTTTTTACAGAGGAACAATAGAGCAACATGACCCGACAGGTTACTATGGAACAGGGAAGTAAAAAGGTAGACTGAAGAAGTAAAAACAGAACACACACATGGAACAATATCTCCAGATAGCTCTGTAGTATGTTAACAGTTGGGGTTCGGTTACATTTCTCTTAAACATCCAACAAATAACAAAGTGCCAAGCTTTAAAAAAAAAAACTAAAAAAAACAATTAACAGAAGTAGCCATGAATGCAAACAGAAAACCTGAAACAAGCCTTCGAATGAAGACTAAATTCATTTCATATTGTTATTATAAATAGGTGTGTCTTATGAAAGCTTTGTCACCAGTGTGTCATCTCTAAGCAGATGAATTGAATGCTGCCATCACTGGACAGAAACATGCTGATATTTAAAACAAACTGGATATTATTAAGAGTTGTACATCATTGATTGTATCCAAGAACTGGACTGAGAAAGCACCTCCCCCCTCACTTTTCAAACAGGAAGTGCCCACAGGTGCCAAGAAGCTAAATTCCCTTAGACTTCAATAGAGAAATTTACAGCTACTATTATATTTGTCAGAATAACCATTCTTGCACTGCTTTTTTTTTATAACACGGTCTTGCTAATCCAATTTTTTTCAAGATATTTTGTCTGTAGTGCAAGTTATTCAAGTTACACACCGACCAATCAGATGCCTCAGTAAATGTATTTGGTGCCTGCTGGCACCCCACGTCACATTTTCGAAATGTTTGATTGACGTTTGATTGTGGTTTGTACTTCCATCAAGCCCTCTAGAGTCCCCTGAGTCAGACCAATCTCTGCTTACTGACGACATCAGGCTCATGAAAAAATGGCCACTGAATCGACTTCATTTTGTTGAAGTCGGAAGTAAGACATTTTCTTGGGGTGACGTCACATGGGCTTAGTCCAGTTCTCATCTACTGTGAATGTTGCTAATTACAGTTGCCCCAAAGCCTTTTTTGCACTGCCATATTTAAATATGTAAAGGTGTTTGTTTGTTTTTTACAATATTGGGAATACTTAATGTAAAATCATATATTTAGTTTGAATGATTCTGATTTGGTAAGATTTTTGACATATTCATAAGAGCAGAAGTGTTTTAAAGATGTCTATACTTTAAACTAACGCACTAAGCTAAAAAATAAAATAAAAATACACCAGGGTTGGTGTAGTTTAACCAAGTGTGGCCCTGAAAGATTGTCAATCTGTCCAGGTAGAGCAACTCTTGCCTTTAACAGCTGAAAATCTTTTCCAGTGACCAAATTGACAAAGTCCATGACAAATATGACACAACTCTGATTTAAATCTATGGGTCATGAAAAAAGAACACATTCCAAATAGAACTTGTTCAGTCTGGTTACTAAAACTCATTTCCTGCTTCCAATTTTAGCCAAATGATTGGAGAACCTTTCTTATCCAACCATAATGGATAGTCGTCACACAACAGGTTACGATGGGCTTTTAACAGTAATGGCAGTATTTTTGGGAAAAGGCCGTGAGTGGTGTTGAGATGGGAAGAGGACATAGGATGCAGCTCCTCTCTGGAACTCACACCACATTTTGTTAAATAATCACACAAACACATTTAGTCTAAATTACAGCCATTCCATTTACATCAACACTAGGAATTGTGTTTGTTTCAAAGAAATTCAAAACAAAACTTGCTGCACTTTACAATCCTTATCTGGACAGTTGATTTAATAAAACTTTATATTTTGATTGCCAGTTTTTAACGTCGGGAACAACACTTTTAACTTGTTGCTTTGGTACGGCGGAGGCATGCTGCAAGGTTATTACTGGCAGGGAGACGTGCCATGTGTGCTTTACCTCACAGGACGCTAGCAACTGCAGTGCTGAGGAGACATCGGTATGAAGGTGCGCTTATAAGCTAGATTGTTGGGCAAAGAATGAGAAGCAATATGTGTCACGTTATCAATTGTTTTAAATAGCCTGAAGTCGTCCGATCACGTTTCAATGAGCTGCTGTGTCTCACCGTAGTGGTGTTATGGCATTGTTTTAAAAGAATTCTGTTAAGGAAACTACAAGCTAGCTTTTAGGATGACTTCACAGCAGCGCCGCGCGTCCTGCGTAATGAGAAAGGAAAGCATTTAAAAAGTGTTTTCAGCTGTGTTCAAATAAACGTTCTAACAAGTAAGAAGTTTGATTCTTTTGCCTCTTTGATAAAACAACAATCATTGCTTTACATTTGCCGTGACTCATCTGTTGCTACATTCCTACTCTGTTCATGTTGGCTACGGAGGCCGTTTTGGTTCAGTTGTTCCGCTTCTAGGACAGATTGTATTCAGACTAAGGAATGTCAGAATAAACCGAAGCTCAGTTTGATTGGAAATGAACTGAAACCCCTTCCATAGATGGATTCAAGAGCGGTTCCTGGACCTGGACCCGGGTCCGCTTTGGTGTATTAAGACTGAAAAGTAGTTCCGGATTATCAACGGAAACGAATCCGGTTAACTTAAAGTGAACCAAATGTGTCCAGTCTGAATACTCCCTAAATAAACAGAAGATAAGCAAAAAAATTCACTTGTTTTCATCTGGATGTTGAAACAGTTTTTCTCTTCCTGTCGTTTTAGCATCCGTGTTTTTTTGAATAATGGGACTCATTTCTGGTGTCCTCCTCTATTCACGTCATCCTGGATTTTTCCCTGGCTACAGGCATGCCCTTTATTTTTGCTGAAATGTGTCACAGAGTGTCATGGGGAAATGAAATGTGAAATGACATTATAAAATGGCAGCATAGCTTTTGTAGTTCGGGAGGTTCCTGGTCATGTGTTAGGGTTTGAATTTGGTCTGATTTGCATTTCAAATGACAGCATAGACGGAATGGTTGGCAATTGCTTAAATTTTACCTGAATTTTGTCAAACAATGATAAAAACAGTCCAGTTAGAAGAGCTAAGGTTCTCTTTTAAGTCTGTTTTTTCTTCTGACACATGGAGCTAGCAAGCTAACAAAAGACAGGTGTGTAAAAGAAAAGAGAAAAAAAACTAAACACAGCTGGCTGCAGGCTTCTAAAGCATCAAGACAAAACTGTCAAGTAATAGGTGCACACCCGCACACCGCCTATGGCATCACTATAGCTTGGGGGAAAACAGATGAGATTGGGGTTATGAGGACACAAAACTGGGTTTGCTTTTTCTTTCATGCAGGCGTGTTGTACTGTTACACAACTGCAGGAATGGAGCTGTTGTTTAGGGACAGAGCCAAACAAACATCACCGCTGATATTGAAAAGACATTTTTATTTAGCTACTGCAAACAAAGCAGCAGTTGAAGAGACAACGCAGGGAACCGCAGCAAAAAAGTAAAAACAAACCCACCTGATTACAAAAACCTGAAGAAAAAAAGCTTTTTTTAATGTCAAAATGCAAAATTCTTGATTTTTCTTTTTATTGGTAAGAGTGCTGTTTCTAAATGGGATGATCAGTCAGAACTTGAAAAACTTGAAAAACAAGTGAAGAGAGGAAATATGCAGAAGAAAACCACAACACAACGTCAATGTTGACATAAACCTTATGACGAAAGTACAACTTCCTTCATTGACGAGGAGCTTTCCTGTGTGTGAGGTCTACATGCGTGTGCCCACTGTCTTAGCATGAACACTGCTGCAACAACACATGCAAACAGATGTTTGTGATTCTCATAATCATAGTTTGGAAACTAAAAAGGCATTGCTGAAGGTTTTAGCTGAATAATGTATTTGTGGTTAAAAGATGACAATTTTTGTTCCAAAACCCAACAACACGCACTGAAAGTCACAACAATACTTAAACAAGCCTATTTTGTCATCTCCATTATATTATGATAAAAAGCAGCATCTTCTGAATTTGAATTTTTTTTTGTGTTGAAGAGAACTGTCAGTCACTGAACCTTTTCACTGCGCACAGATCCAAACTGGAAGTTAGAAGAAGCACCTATATATGATCACTGGACAAGACTGTTGCTAATTATGGCCCGCAGCAGTCATAGACTGCAAGGACCATATTGTAACTGCTACGAGGGTCGAACACTCAAAAAGTCCAAAACGTCAAAAAAACGCGTCAAAACGCCAAAAAATGGGGTCAAAAGTCGCCCTAAGCACACAACGACACGACAATTGTGTAACGCAACAAAAATACACACACACACGCACAACACCAACGCAAAAACGTAAAAATTGTAGTCGCAAAAATGACGACAAAAACACAAAAATGCCCAAAAAAGCCCTCAAAAGACGGGTTTAAAGCCAAAAAGACATGCCCAGCCTATAGTAAAAGACAGGCCGCATTGAAATACATGGGAAATCCTAACCGCAAAAACTTCTATATTGTTTCTGCTTCGTTTCATTATTATGGCCCGCAGCAGTCATAGACTGCAAGGACCATATTGTAACTGGTACGAGGGTCGAACACTCAAAAAGGTCCAAAACGTCAAAAAAACGCGTCAAAACGCCAAAAAATGGGGTCAAAAGTCGCCCAAAGCACAAAACGACTCGACAATTGTGTAACGCAACAAAAATACACACACACACGCACAACACCATCGCACAAACGTTAAAATTGTAGTCGCAAAAATGACGACAAAAACACAAAAAAGCCCCAAAAAGCCCTCAAAAGAAGGGTTTAAAGCCAAAAAGACATGCCCAGCCTATAGTAAAAGACAGGCCGCATTGAAATACATAGGCCACCTGACTGCAAAAACTTCTATATTGTTTTTCGAAAGTTTTTTTATTATTATTATTATTATTCTTCTGGTTTCTAACGGACAGTTTGAGCTCAAATTTGACCCCCGCCACATACCCGAAAACTCACCAAAATTGGCACACACCTAGGATAAATGTGAAATGAATTTTCGGCAAAGAGAACGTCACCCCCCCGAAGTTGATGACATCATGGCGAGCGTTCCCGTAAAAAAAATGAATGGGCCGAAAATCGCTTATGGGGCCAAAAAAAAATATTTTGGAATACAGTTACGAACCCAAAACACGCGTGTTGGAGATATCCCAAAGAAGATTTGAAATCATTATGGGATGGCCACACGACCTACAGCTTGGCGGCCATTTTGTGGCGAACTCAGAGAAATGGCGATTTTCGTGTTTTTTGACAATAAGGGAAAACGACACTTTTGTTTATGCGATTGTCACGAAATTGCACACACATGCCAAGACCCTGATTCTACAATAACCAAAGAAGTTTCGTTGACCTTTGACCTTGGGAAGGGGCGGCCATCTTGAATTTTCATAAAAAAGCACCTTTAGTAACGTATACAAACGAAAACTCGTCCTAGGGATTTTTATCGATCTTTTTGAAACTTCTCAGGCATCAATGGCAAGCTACTGTGGACAAAATGTTGGAATTAGAAGTTGTAGAATTTGAAACGCGTGCGCGTGGCGAATTCGCAACCGTCGCCATTTTAGTTAGCTCGCACATATTTAATCGGAATAGCCTGAAACTGAAATATGCGATACCGTGGCCCACACTGAACAAAACGATGTCACATACGACAAAATCGATAAAGGAAAGTGGCCGTGGTAAACAAAAAACCGTCGCAAAAAAAAGTGCTGACTCGGCAAAAAAAAATTTTTTCGGATTTTATTTTTAAGAATCGGCTAACGAAACCCAGATAACTTTGTCGGGTATATCCAAAGAAAGTTTTGAAATCATTACGAGATGGCCACACGACCTACGGTTTGGCGGCCATTTTGTGCCAAAATCTGCCATTTTGAGTTTTTCGCGTTTTTACACGATATGGAAAAATGAACTTTTTTTGGAGCGATTTTCACAAAATTTGACTCGCGTGTCCCTAGCGTAAGTCTACAATCACCTTTGGAGTTTCGTCGACCTTTGACCTCGGGAAAAGGCGGCCATCTTGAATTTACTATAAAAAACACCTTAACCACCAGATTCAAACGTAAACTTGTCGTTGGAATTTTCTTCGATCGTCTCGAAACTTTTTGGGCATCAATGGCAAGCTACTGTGTAAAAAATGTTGGAATTAGAAGTTGTAGATTTTGAACGGCGTGCGCGTGGCAAGCTAGCAAAGTGGCGCACTGTTATAACTCCCATGCATTTCAATACAATACAGTGAAAATTGAATGCATGCATTAATGGCTGAAACTGAATACATTGAAAAACACTGGATATGGACATATAAGGAATGTGGGCGTGGTTAGCATAAAACCACTGTTGCTAAGGATGACAAAAAGTTTACTTTTACCGATTTGTCCGAAACTGACGTCAATCTGTTCGACCTCCCGAGGGGACCAAAACATAAAATGGTTGCTATGGAGATAAAATCAACAGAAAAGCCGCCATTTTGGAAAAAGTGGGCTTTTTAGCAACTTATGACATATAACTCTCACCAATGGAGGAATGTGTTTTTCTGAGTCAGTTGATGATGCTGATCGCAATGCTAGCACTTTTAGCCACATTTGCATAGTTAGCATTGTTAGCATAATTAGCAAATCCAGCCTTGACTAGCTTTTAATTTGCGGGCTGTGAGGGCGGTGAGGTCAGCGGTGGTGCGTAGAGTTGGGCGTGGAAGGTGGGTTGCGTCTGCGGGCCATACAACGCCGCTTGCGGCTTTAATTATTATTATTCTTCTCGTTTCTAACGGCGTCTTTGAGCTCAAATTTGACCCCCGCCACATACCCGAAAACTCACCAAAATTGGCACACATCTGTGATAAATTGAAAATGAATTTTCGGCAAAGAAAACGTCAACCCCCCCACGACGATGACATCACGGCGAGCGTTCTCGTAAAAAAAATGAATGGGCCGAAAATCGCTTATGGGGCCAAAAAAAAATATTTTGGAATACAGTTACGAACCCAAAACACGCGTGTTGGAGATATCCCAAAGAAGATTTGAAATCATTATGGGATGGCCACACGACCTACAGCTTGGCGGCCATTTTGTGGCGAACTCAGAGAAATGGCGATTTTCGTGTTTTTTGACAATATGGGAAAACGACACTTTTGTTTATGCGATTGTCACAAAATTGCACACACATGCCAAGACCCTGATTCTACAATAACCAAAGAAGTTTCGTTGACCTTTGACCTTGGGAAGGGGCGGCCATCTTGAATTTTGATAAAAAAGCACCTTTAGTAACGTATACAAACGAAAACTCGTCCTAGGGATTTTTATCGATCTTTTTGAAACTTCTCAGGCATCAATGGCAAGCTACTGTGGACAAAATGTTGGAATTAGAAGTTGTAGAATTTGAAACGCGTGCGCGTGCCGAATTCGCAACCGTCGCCATTTTAGCTAGCTCGCACATATTTTATCGGAATAGCCTGAAACTGAAATATGCGATACCCTGGCCCACACTGAACAAAACGATGTCACATACGACAAAATCAATAAAGGAATGTGGCCGTGGTAAACAAAAAACCGTCGCAAAAAAAAGTGCTGACTCGGCTAAAAAAAATTTTTTCGGATTTTATTTTTAAGAATCGGCTAACGAAACCCAGATAACTTTGTCGGGTATATCCAAACAAAGTTTTTAAATCATTACGTGATGGCGACACAACCTACGGTTTGGCGGCCATTTTGTGCCAAAATCGGCCATTTTGAGTTTTTCGCGTTTTTACACAATATGGAAAAAGGAACTTTTTTTCGAGCGATTTTCACGAAATTTGATTCACATGTCCCTAGCGTAAGTCTACAATCACCTCTGGAGTTTCATCGACCTTTGACCTCGGGAAAAGGCGGCCATCTTGAATTTTCTATTAAAAACACCTTTACCACCAAATTCAAACGTAAACTTGTCGTTGGAATTTTCATCGATTGTCTCGAAACTTTTTGGGCATCAATGGCAAGCTACTGTGGAAAAAATGTTGGAATTAGAAGTTGTAGATTTTGAACGGCGTGCGCGTGGCAAGCTAGCAAAGTGGCGCACTGTTATAACTCCCATGCATTTCAATACAATACAATGAAAATTGAATGCATGCATTAATGCCTGAAACAGAATACATTGAAAAACACTGGATATGGACATATAAGGAATGTGGGCGTGGTTAGCATAAAACCACTGTTGCTAAGGACAACAAAAAGTTTACTTTTACCGATTTGTCCGAAACTGACGTCAATCTGTTCGTCCTCCCGAGGGGACCAAAACATAAAATGGTTGCTATGGAGATAAAATCAACAGAAAAGCCGCCATTTTGGAAAAAGTGGGCTTTTTAGCAACTTATGACATATAACTCTCACCAATGGAGGAATGTGTTTTTCTGAGTCAGTTGATGATGCTGATCGCTATGATAGCAATTTTAGCCACATTAGCATAGTTAGCATAATTAGCATAATTAGCATTTTAGGAAATGTGTTTTTTTGAGTCAGTTGATGATGCTGATCGCTATGCTAGCACTTTTAGCTATGTTAGCATAGCTAGCATAATTAGCATAGTTAGCATTTTAGGTAATGTGTTTTTCTGAGTCAGTTGAAGATGCTGATTGCTATGCTAGCACTTTTAGCCACATTAGCATAGTTAGCATAGTTAGCATAATTAGCATTTTAGGTAATGTGTTTTTCTGAGTCAGTTGATGATGCTGATCGCTATGCTAGCACTTTTAGCTATGTTAGCATAGCTAGCATAGTTAGCATAATTAGCATTTTAGGTAATGTGTTTTTCTGAGTCAGTTGAAGATGCTGATTGCTATGCTAGCACTTTTAGCCACATTAGCATAGTTAGCATAGTTAGCATAATTAGCATTTTAGGTAATGTGTTTTTCTGAGTCAGTTGATGATGCTGATCGCTATGCTAGCACTTTTAGCCACATTAGCATAGCTAGCATAGTTAGCATAATTAGCATTTTAGGAAATGTGTTTTTCTGAGAGAGTTGATTATGCTGATCGCTATGCTAGGACTTTTAGTCACATTAGCATAGTTAGCATTATGAGCAAATCCAGCCTTGATTAGCTTTTATTTTTTGGGCGGTGAGGGCGGAGTGGGCCGCGGTGTTGGGTAGAATTGGGCGTGGAAGGCGGGTTGCGACTGCGGGCCATACAACGCCGCTTGCGGCTTTAATTGACTGTATATCAGGACTGGACTGAGTGGTTTCAAATAGGAAGTCCCCGATGCTTCCAAGCAGCTAAAAACCCATAGTCTTCTTCTGAGAAATAAACAGCTGTTCCCCAGTCATCCTATTTGTCAACGTAACCATTCTTGCTCTGTTATGTTTTTAACATGTTCTTGCTATTCTTTTTTCATATTTTATTTTCGTAGTACAAGTTATTTCAATTCTAAAGTGCTGGATCAGGTGCCTCAATAAAAGTATGTGGTCTCAAAACCTTTGATTGACAGATTCTCCTAAATGTGTGTTCAAATAGTACGGGAGCAGACTGCCAACAGGATCACACCTTATTGGCAAGAGTGGTTGCCGTAGAAACGTTTACTCAGATCAACTCAGACTGTCGTCTGCTTCCTGATTACTTAATTTCTGACTCCAACATGGTGATATCAATATAAACTGAATTGACCTCATTTCGTTGGAGCAGGAAATAAGCCATTTTCTGTATGTGACGTCACACTCAATCAGTCCGGTTCTAATATACAGTCAATGAAGTGCATCAACATGTTGATGGAAGTCTTCATGCAAAAACTTTTATTATTTTGATCCTAAATTTTGCTGCAAAGGAGCATACTTTCATAAGGGGAGAACGGTCTTTCTAACCAAAGGAAAAAACAAAACAAAATCTAAATGGTGACTGAATAAAATCAACAATATAAATTAAAACAAAGAAAAATCAACGAAATATATTTTTTAGGATTTTACAAATAAAATTGAAAAGTAATGTGTGATAGTCAGTAACTGATTTTCTGTGGTTTTTGTTTTTACGTCTGTCCGTTTGGTGTCTTTTCGGTAACTGCTCTTGGTTTTTCTGGCATTGACAGAAGGGCACCAACAATTCCTCTGATGAGAGCAGCAACAGAGCATCTCCCTAATTGCCTCATCTTTCATAGACCTCTCCAAAAGCAACTGAGAGCGCAAAGACAATTTGTTTTACCGGTTGTTTCTGCATGAGTGTGGAGGGCCTAAAATTACCAACAGTGATTAAATATTGTCTGTCTTGTTTTGTGATCGGGGGGGAAAGGCTGAAGACAGACCATGAGTCTGCTGAATACTAAGTGGGCAAATTTAGGCACAACATGCTGTGAGCATACACGAACGACTGAATATACGAGAACAAAATCCACTTAAGCGGTGCTTCATTGCTTCAGCGTGGAGCTTCAATTACCTCTGCAGTGAAGGTTAAAGCACTTGAAAGTTCAAAATGGTCCACTTCTTCATATGATGAAGATGATAAGCATTTAAAGACTAAAAGCTTTTTCATAAATTACTTCTTTTAAAGAGTTTTGCATAATGGGGTGACAAAAGAAAAAACTATTAAAAATTAAAACACACCTTAAGGCAACTTTCGAACATTGTGTTGCATTTCTCCAAAAGTATACTATGAAATATAAAAAAACATATTATTTCATAGGTTTTAGTCAATCCACTGATGCTAGCTGGGAGGTTTGCAGATGTTTAAAGTATATTTTTGGTTCATTTAAAGATGCAGCAAACATTTTCAGCAGGTAACCACGAGATAAACGAAACTATTATTATATTTTAATATTTTATTCTTTAGAAATATGCCTCTGAGTTGTGGGCGGGACCGCTAGCATGGAGATAAAGCCATTCCCGCCTATCTTCCCTCCCCATTGCACAGCAGGGAGCATGTGGCCTACCCAGCATATTTTCCACATTACACACATACAACATACATTCAAACTGCATTTTCTTTTTGTATGCTCCTGATTTCCAATGATTTTGATAAAGAAATATTTAGAAATGAAAATTCAAGCTTAATTTTACTTACATGGGTCTTCCATCATAAGAAAAATGCCATTAAAACGTAAAGTTTTTAAACCCCCACACACACACACACTATTGTCATTGCTGTGTGTCTTTAACTGCAGTAAAAATGTGTTTTCACAAAGTGTGAGTGAGTGTAATGTGTCAAGAATCTCTTTAATTTTGTACAGGTTAGACGCTTTTATGTTGTTGCCACATCTGGCACAAACCTGAAGCTGTTAAATGTTGCAATGCCTTCAGGAATGATTACAAATGTGCATGCCTGCATCAATCACAGCTGCAAAGCAACATGTTTCGAAAAAGCATGCAACACTCATACACAGTTGTTGTGAGGCCAGTTTCACCAAAAAAAATCCAAATTATGCCCAAATTCATCCGTGACACTCCCATTTTAAAGCCAAAAAGCAGCCTTGTTTTTTAAAACTATTTCACTAAAAGGTAAACATTTTTTTGTTCTACTGACTCAGCACTCCAGTCTCTTGACTTTCATTTCCAAATGCTCAGTTTGGATACAGACAGGCACTTAATGTAGGCAGTTAACCCTGAACATTAGGGCTTCACGATACGAGGAAAAGTCGCGATATGCGATATTGGTGTTTAATATTGCGATAACAATATAATTTGCGGTATATAAACAAAGAGCAAAACAACCAATAACATCATTCCCATCTCATTGCAACAGTTTAAAAATTATACTCCAAATGACCCTCATCAACATAGGAGGCGAACATCTAACATAAAAAGGCTCCATCTGATTGGCCAACAATGTGAAGGGGTCCATCCGATTGGTCAAATGCATAAAAGGATTTATTTGATTCGTTAAATGCTTTAAAGTTACCATAAGATTGTTTTAACACATTCAAGGTAATCATTTATTGCAATTTTCGCTGTCTATTGCGATATGCATATTGCACAGCTTGATATTGCGAAAACGATAAATTTGCGGTATATTGTGCAGGCCTACTGACCACCTTCTTTGAGTTTAAAGAAACAAACATCTGAAGCTGCTACATGTAACCTGGTTAGTGTTTTTTGGAGGCATGAAGCTGCTGAGAGGAGAAACAGTGAAGTTAAACAATAAAACTTAGGTCTAAACACACTTTTAAGTTTGTCTCTGAAGAAAAAAATCCAGCAATAACTATGGAGACCTGGACATGACTTTCTTTTTTAATGTCATGTCCAGGGCTTCGTAAATAACTGCATCTAATGCTGCTTGTGAGTAAAAAGTACATTTGCTCAGAATTGTTTTAAACTCAAAGAGTAGAGATAGAAAAATATAAATAAATTATAGAAGCTGTGCTGGTCTTTAGGGGAAGCAAAGCTGCGTCTGACCTCTAGGAGGTTTCTCATAGGTACCTGGAGAACATGAGTTAACATTCCAAAAGTGTAGAATCACTGCGAGCGGGATGCCCAGAGTATCATCTGCAAACGTCTGACCTCAATGTAGTCACGATTCTTCTCAGCTTCCCTTGTCAAAAACCACAAACACTTCACCAAGCAGCAACAGCCTCACACTTGAAACACAGAGTACACAGATGGGAGGAAGAAAAGTTCCTAAAAACTTTGACACAAAGACATTCTGATCTACATCCAAGACAACTTTGACCGATTTGAGCTATAAAAGAAAAGAAAAAAAATCACAGAGTAGTGGAGGCATATAAAAGAGCTTGGCGGATAGACAACACATGAGCAGCGCCAGTCCTGAGACTCCAGTCAGAAAGAAAAGCAAGAGAGATGAGGCAAGTGAGGACGAGCTTACCAAAGCCCTCTGCCTTTCATCGCAACGCACTCAGGAGAAACCAGAAAAGAAGCCGATTCATACCAGAGGCTTGCAAGATTCTCCACAACAATGAACCCCACAGCCCTCCTGCCTGGAAATGACATCTGAGAAAATACTGGCAATCCCTTCCAACCTCTAGACACTCCTAGGGGTGTGACGATAACCGCATCACCGCGGCACGTTTTTATTTTTGTTGTGTGAAAGTTCTTTTTTTTTTTTTTTTTTTTAAGTTCTGTATATGGTGCGTGATTGGAACTATAATAAACACATTAAACACATTCATCTTTGCTGATAATTGACTTTTTCTGCTAGTCCTGTGTTCAGACTTCAAGGGCTTCTGGGGGAAACATTTTATTTTAGAAGATGTCTGTACCAGAGAGCACAGGTGAAGGCTCACATGCAGCTTGAGAGCGGTCTGCTGTAGAAGAATCAACACGCACCCCCAACACACGTGTGCGCTCTTTCCTCCTACACATGTAGTGCGCGGACACACAAAGTCATTCTACAACACCTATATAGTTAGTTCATCGGTTAGATAGGTAGTAGTTAGCTGTTACTGTTATCCCATCCAACACATCACACCTGTTCTGCAGCAGCTCCATTGGCTACCGATCACACACTGAATTACAAACAAAATACTTCTCCTGACTTTTAAATCCATCCACAACCTTGCTCCCTTATATCAATCAGATCTTGTTCATGTCGCCACACCCACTCGTACTTTTATGTACGGCGACCTTGGGTTCCCTAAAAGGCGCCTAACAATTAAAATTTATTTTTAATATTATTATTTGTTCATAAAGAATACTGTGTGGTGTTGTAATTGTATTCATTTGTGACGCGGCCGCCGGGGGATTTTGTGTTTGGCGGGGGGGGGGGGGCTCTAGACACTCCCACAGTCTGCCATCTAAAAATAAAATAATTAATGCTATAAAAAAGTAAAACAGTTAGAAAGTAATGATAAATCTTAAAGAAATATCCACCTTCTATACTGCTGTAATAGACTTTTTTTGAGTGTAGCTTATGCTTTTTATAACAGCATTGATAGTAAATGCTATTGCTTGACAAACACCTTGACAAAGTGTAGACATACCGAAATGTTTCAGCTTTTGCACCCAAAGTAATGAGTATATGAGAACTGGACCGAGTGAGTGTGATGTTATCTGTAGAAAATGGCTTACTTCCAGCTCCAACTAAACAACGTGAATTCATTTGCCACGCTTTTGCGGTACAGACCCAGCCATGTAGGAGCCAGACGATGTCAGTAAAAAGTAATTGGCTCGAATCGGGCAGGGTCATCGTTTCTATGGCAACCACTCTCGTAAATTTGGAGTGAGTTTGTTGAAAGCAGGCTAGGGAGAATCTGTTCAAGGTTTTTAAAGTTCAACGTTCTTTTTCAGAGGCATCTGACTGGTCAGTATGTAACTTGAACAATTTGCACTACAGAAAAAAATTAGGATTAGCAAAAACATGTAAAAACGTGTAGTAGGGCACGAATTGTGATTCTGACAAATATGTTTTTTTATTTGTCAATAGACGTCTATAGGATTTTTTCTTGGAGCCTGTGGGTACTTCCTATTTGGAATGTGATGGGGAGGGCTCACTGAGTCCAGGCATCATATACAATCAATGGTTCTCATAGTATCTGCCCATTTCATTCATGAGACCTAGCTGGTTAGTGCAGGTTTCCACATCCTGAGGGTGATACCACCTCATCTACAATCAATGATCAAAAGTTTGTTGTCTAATGTTGCCAGGCCAATGGTTTTACAACATTCTGACTTCTGCAACCCAAAGTACCTTTATGCAATATCTAGGAAACAGTTTAAGCCCACATCCCTGTGCCCTCCTACCGATCTCTCTGTGAAAAAGGGGATTTTTCTACAGCTGGGTAACAAAGCATGAACCAATAATCCCAACGCTTGACTCAAAGCTAAAGAAGCCCCTCAGCCCCGCCCTTCCTCCAGTTCTATTCCTTCCTCCTGCTCTCTGAGGACTTCATAAAGGCTCTGGCAAGGGGGGCTTCTGACTGAGCTTGTATGTGTGTACTTCCAACGCAATGGTGGTGGGAGGCAAGTATGAAGAGGGTGGGGGGTGACTAAAAACAACCATGCTTTGCTTTGATTATTCTAATTATGACTCGGGGCGAGGAGTAGATTATTATGAACACATGGGCTCATGAGTTGTTGATGAACTCACGTCTTTTCAATCTGTCAGTATTACTGTTAAAAGAGCCTGACACACAAAGTCCTTCACCCGTAATGAGAAGGGGGTGGAGAGGATTACCAAAAAACATGCCAGTCAACTTATTCTATCATGCCTGACACATATGTGTGTATTCCTCTGACAAAAATAGTTAGAGCATCTTAGTTTCAATTTCACAAACAACCAATCTTGCAAAATCCTACATATCGGATTCGATACAGCTGATTAAACGGTTTCTCACAGCGTTTCACTGATATTTACTGTCTCCAGTGTGTTTTCGGAAAGACTGGAAAGTCAAAATGACATATTTGTTTAGACACGTCAGCTAGGAAAAAACAGGACAAAAAGTAAGTCAGAAGATGACTGTAATCAGTAGCTAATCATTTGGTTATGATAGCTCTAAGAAAGAACAAAGGCTACAAAAACTGCATGACCTCATGGGCTCATCAGAACTGTAATATCTTTTTTTTTCTCTGTAAGTGTGGGTGTAGTTAAATCAATCAAACACACTGTACTCCTCATGATTCATAACAGAAATGCATCATCCGTTTCACACCAACACAAATCAGACCATGATGCCCTTAACTGGAAGTACAGAATAAAAAGAAATCCATAGGTGAATCTCATTTTTATGATCAATCCAGGTTAGTCACATCCACAAAATTCATGGAGTCTGACAGCTTCCTAACAGCAATTTCCAGCAGCCATCTTTTCAACCCACGAGCCACTAACTCCACATGTGCAAACATGCAACTAAATCTGATTCCTGACCATTTCACTGCAACTTGCCATTACAGAGTATGCAAAGCATCACGATTGTTGAATTCCCTGGAAACAAGTTTGGCCTCTTCTCTATTTGGCCTATCTTATGCAATGTTCTGTGTAAACAGTCTTAATACAATCACTGAGTACTGTGTAACACCCGAGTGTGTAGCATGGTTGGTTCCCCCAATCGTCTAAAATTGAAGTTCCAGGTAAACAAACAAATAAAAGAACGTTCTTTAGCAGGATCACTCAGCAAAGCCTTCTACATTGACTAGTTTGCATGCTCCACAACTGCCCTTACGGGGTAGATATGGGCTGTCTTGGGGCAAAAGGGCCGAAAAATGGGCAAACCTTTATCGGATGTGCAAGCGGCCAACAGGAAATATCAAAGTCGTAGACCGCTTGGTGAGCTGGTGGAGAGGAAATGTTCATGCACATTTTTCTATAGCTATCCTGTGGACGACAGGTTGTAGCAAACACTTAAACAACACTGTAAGTAAGGATGAAGTAGTTGAGACGCAGGCTTGGGCCACAAAGGAACTGCAAGACACACCTGTGCTCCCCTTAAGTTGTGTTCTTTTCTTTCTACAATCTTCCACGGGTCCGAAAAACCCAATAACTCATAGGGGACAACCCTCCTGTACAGGTCCATCTAACTAAGGCTTTACCTGGATGTCAAACAAATGTTGGCTGATTAAATAAACAAATAAAACATTAGGACCACTTGCTGGGATTGACCTTCAGGGAGAGTGGGAACCGTTTTTCAGAAAGATAAATTGAAGGTGTTTACTTAGTGGTGTGTGTTTTGATTTGATCTTCAATTTTCTGAGGCGTTTGTTTGATATAAGGTTGTTAATTTAACATTGATTTTAATATGGATTGATAGCAGAAACAATGCTAAACAGCTACAAGTTAGTTGCTTTGACATTCTGCTTACAGTCCCACTCCAATCATATTTTGATCTGTTGTAAAAGCATTCCCAGTGGTCTTTTAATTATGCTGTTTTTAGGGAAGATGAAAGAAATAATCTGTCATTTTCTAGGACAGTTTCTGCAGAGCGGCAGTAGATAATCTGAAATTTGTTTCCAAGTTGTAGGCAGGACTACTGGTGCAGTGTAAGGCCGTCCCTGCTGCCTGACATCTTTGTTTACACTCTCTTCTAGCTGGCTTACTGTCACAGCCCTAACCTAATATTACCAGTGCAAAAAAAATGGAGAGCACTATCAAAGCTATCCAGCTGTACAGTTTTGAGCCAGTTGCCATCTTGTAAAGAGAAAAAAAGACGTACATGGATTTTATTTGTCTGCAATTGGATGCATCAGAATGGAGCAGGGCAAGGTGCTTCTGGTCTGCTGATTGTTGCAACTAAGTCCCAACTATATATTACCAACTGCATTTTATTCATTTACTCATGATTAAAAATAATTTGAATAAAGAAATACTTAGAAACACAACTTTAGGCCTATTTTTTTGAATCATTTATATGTCCTCCATTATTAAAAAAGTGCCACAAGAATATGTTGAAAACACCAATAACACCATTTTCATTTGAGTGGGTCTTGAAATTTGTCCCAAACAAAAAATCTGAATAGAATCTTGAGTCTTGGTTCTTCTCAAAACTTGCACAGACAAAAAATCTCTACCAGAATAAAAGCTTGAATTCTCTTAGGTCTCAGTTGTCCTCTAGTTATGGAATGGGATCAATGAGCACTTATAAGATGCAATTAGATCCAGCAGCCACGGAGAACAGCAGCCGGCACAGTTTTAAGCTTTCCCCCCTTGATACCTTGGAGCAACATGAAACCCCGGACAAGCTCCAGTGGCTCTCATACCATATGGCCCCAGAAAGAAAAGAAAAAAAGGAAAAAGAAAAAAAAAGTCCTCCTGGTAACCGTAAAAAGGACTGTTTTTTTGACTGTCTCATCCCACCAGTTACCCTGATGTCTGTGCTCGTTGCAGAGCTGGGGGTGGGAACTCAGCAGAAATGCGAGCGGAGATGAATCTTTGCGGAATGGCCCTTTGTTTGAAAGCAACCTCTCCGCAGCGCTGGAAACGCGAGACGCTTATCGATCATTTCAAATGGGAGATCTTTTGTATAGCAAACGGAAAAACTAAGCCCCCTCCAAAAAAAATAAAAACACCTAAAAACGACAATTTCATATAGATGTTCAGTGTACACATAGGTAAGTTCCAACGTGCGTTTTCCAGGCTGTGGAAGACTGCGCTCTTTGTCCAGTTGGAGCAGCAGTACATAAACAAAAACTGCGGGGGATTCCCCCCCCCCTCCTCCTCGGATTAATGCTGGATTAATCATAATAACAGACCCAATAACCGCCTTTGTTTCTTCTTAAACCATTCTACACCTATACTGAGCTGAGAAGAAAATTTTAAAAAAGTGTTTTACAAGTAGGAGTAATAATAATAATAATGATAAAGCACCACCCCCACGTAAATTGGTTCTTTTATGTATCCGCGGATATCAACCCTCCTATGCTCCGCCTTCCCCTGCCCCAAGTCCGGTGTTACGGTTCCAGCCAGCCCCCGCTGACCAAAGGCAAATGGAAGTGCTACTAAGAGGGGAAGAACGTATTCCTGAATAAACAAATAGCTTTAACGTACAACAATATGTAGAAGTCTGCGGTAGATTAAGGCTACGGAGCGACGGAGAGCTACAATAGGAAAGCCCTTTAAATTTTAAACAGCAGCTGGCGGCTATGCTAGCGAACACAGCCTTATCTTCTTCGCTTCCTTTTCTACAGAGGTCGATAGAAAGTCCGAATTTGCCCACAAACGTCGTTTAATAAGTTCCCCAAACTAAACTAAAAAGCATTAATAACAGTGTGTGGCTTTAAATGCACCTTAAGTAGAATTTTTGCATACTTTCCGTGATAGCAGGAAAAACTTCCATCAATCATCTCCACTGTGTGTGTGTGTGTGTGTGTGTGTTTTATGCGTGTGTGTGTGTGTGTGCACGCGCGCGTGTTCAGCACCAGCAGGAACTCGGAAATTGTTTTTTTTTTTTTTTTTTTTTTGTTTCGAAAAAGAAAAAGAAAGAAGAAGCGTTTAAAGGGAGCTAAATGTCCACTTACCGACTTGTAAAACGTTTTCCACACAGCCGGTTTCTAATAGCCGGATACCCCGGCGAAAAGGCAGTCCGTCCCCCGTCCCCACTGCTCCGGCTGCCCCCACGGCAGCCGTTGCACCAGCGGTAGATCCTCCGCCACCGGCGGCAGCGGTCGTAGCTCCGGACCCTGCCCCCCCGGCCCCACTGGCAGTTCCGGACGGACCCTCCTCGCCAGCGATTCGGCACTGAAACGACGAGTACATGCATATCTCCTTCTCGTTGCGGGGAAAAGACCAGTAGACAATACGGCGCTGGACGGGCTCCGGGATCCGCTCGAAGCGCTCTTCTACTCTCTCGAAGGCCCACTTTTCCGCTACTGCCTTAGCGGCGCAGTCCAAAAGGGACTCCGGGGAACGATACCGCGAGCTGGGCAACCCGCTGCCGTGACCGGGCCCGGGTCCGGGACCTCGGGGTGCAGGGCGAAGGCAGGGTCGCTTGCTGGCCGGGGGTAAGGCTAGGACAGGATGAGATTGCTGTTCTCTGTGTCCTTCCGCCATGGCGAGCCGTTCAACACTGACGAGACTAACGGTGTGCGGACAGCAGCAACAGCAGGAAGCCGACGACACACACGCACACACGGGAGTCTCTCACTACACGCACACATACACACTAAGCATCTCCGTCAACCACACAGGATGTCAAGAACAACTTCCGGCAATCACTTTCAAAATAAAACCACGAAAGCACAGTTACATTAAGCATATTTTTTTTAGAATTTGGGCTGCAATAAAAAAGGAAGAAAACGATTAAGTTAGTCTTGGGGAAAAAAAAGGTTGTACTCATCAGTTCGGTTTCGAACAATTCATGAAAATAGTAAACTTTACATCAGCTGTAACTCATTGTATTCCATTTAAAACTGTGTCCATGATCGAATCAGTTGATAAATAAAAAATAATAATAATTGTGTAGCTATGCAAGGGAACATTTCTTTATGTAAAAGTCTGAATTGGAAGTAAGTTTTATACTGCATAATTTTCATTATTTGTGCATTTACATAAACTGTGTCACCAAAAAGCCCAATGTACTCTGTGCCGTCCTTGGATTTTAAAAATAAACTTTATGAAAATGGCTTTTTATTAACACTATTTGTTTTAAATTGACAAACTTTATTGTCTTTTCAATAAACGGAAATTTCTTGTTTAACACAACAGACCACAGTAAAATTAAATAAATGCAATTACTTAAACAATTTAAATATAATTAGTAGAGAAGATTAAAGAAAAGAATAAATAAAGACTTTTTTATTTTACTTTTGTATCCAAGCATACTATTTGTTTTAACAGTGATTACCATATTTATGTCTTAGTAGACCATTTTTTTTAAATCGATGGTATTTCACAAATGTAATCAATGATATTCTGATGCATTTTCTGGAAGTCCTCCACTTTCACACAATTACAATATTTTTCCATTAATCCTAAAGTCACTTATTTTACTTTTTTTTTTCTATCATTCCAAAGAGAAAGGCCAACTTTCAATAATTTTCAATCACTGCAGCAATTGCATCACTGCTTTACATCCAATGTTCTTCAATTCTTAGGATTACCCTTCATTATATACTATTTTTAACTATTTCACATGTCTGGGTTATAGAGTAAAATGTGCATAAACATGCTTGAGTTTTATTTTAAAACTTCCTCATCTTCACTTCCTGCCTCTTTGCTGTTAAGATTTCATGGCTTTACTCAGCTTTAGCAGGCAGGGAGCAACAGAGCAGAGTGCAGACAACAAGAGGAGGAGGTCAGAGGACCCTGGAAAGGTTGAGAATTCTCCTTGACTCCAACCAGCACAGGAATAAACTTCTTTTGTCTGTGGTGCAGTATCACGTCAGGCACGACTCCCGACACCGACTCTCCTGTTTTCAGACATCCTCTTCACATACGCGTGTCTGTCAGCCACTGAAAGCAAGATAATGGCACATAGATGAAACAAAGGGGAAAGTCATATTAGGGGGGGAAAAAATCAAACTGATTAGATACACAGCGTCTCGTCTTCAGCTTTTCCTGTAATCTGTGAAAATGCATGAGTGGATCATTAGCTCATATTATAAACCAATAAAAGCACATCTTGAAAAATCATCAAAGCCCCTCAACATGCATTTTACCCTGGATGGGTAAACAGTCCCAACTTTGAATGAATAACAAAGCTTTTGTTTTGCTAATTAAATTCTCACCATTACGCGTGCTATAAATATCAATTACCTCAGGTCAGCAAATACACATTCACTTGATTGCAGCATGCCTTTCTGAGCCTGTTTTCCACAGCAGGACACAGAGGCTTTAACTCTCCACAATACTTAGACTGCTGCTTATATACCTGAGGCTACACCTTCATGTTAGATTATCTTAATGTTATTAAGGATGTCTGCAGAACAAAGTTCCAAAAAGAAAATGAACCCATAAAATTAAAAAGAAATAAAGGAAAAAAAAAAACTCAGAATAAAATCTTTTGGGATAGTATAAATTAAAGCGTGCTTTTCTGCTATAAGATTTATAAAATGTAAAAAAAAAACATAAAATTATGCTAAAGTGAATTTGTCAGAGTCAAACATTTGAGGTGATGTCATTTATATATATTTGCAATCAAAATTACTCAGCTTCTCTTGCAAAAATATATAAATGAAGAAGTAATCAAACAAATCTGGTTAATTATTGACACTTTTGTCAAAAAAACAACACAACTTTTAATAATTCTTTAAAATTAGACATTTGAAAGGCATACATGATTAGTGCTGCACCAGTAAAAAAGGATGCATGGTTTTAATGTCTTCAGGACAGCCTTGTTTTTTTGAATTTGTTCAAAACTTGTCACCACCACCTAATCATCAAAGACCAAACCTATAAATTTAGAACCATGGAATGGAGAGTAAATCCATACAAAGAAAAGTAAGAAAGAAAAAAAGAAAAAGTCAACCATCAAAACGAGGAGAAAAGGTGATAAACTAGAAAAGAACAAGAATAAAACTTTGAATTGTATCTCCATTTCAGAGCTTCAGCACATGCACAGAATCTAAGAATGTTCTTTTATAATGCTAAAAACTCAACAATGACTTCATATTCAGAATTTATTTGAATAATTGAAACCTTATAGCACTTTACAACTCCTTCAGGGTACTAACAAGCTTTACAATAAAGCAAGGCCGAAAAAAAGTTTAAAAATGAGGCACATAAAAAACAATAAAAAAAAACTGCATAAAATTACAAAAAGCAATAAAAAAACATAGACGACAAAAAAGAATACAATCAAATAAGTAAAACAAAATAAAATGCCACCTACCTACTTTTGAGTACTGAAAACCAATCCAAAAAAGGTACGTTTTTTAGTTGACATTTGAACCATTAAGGTCTGATGTTGATGAATTTCACATCAATTTTGGCATCTTTCATTACATTTTTAAAATATAAACACAGAGTCACTTATGTGTAAATGGCTTGTTGCTATGTTTAGGGGTGTAACGATGAGTTGACACAATCGATGAATCGATTTATTTTCCTATCCAACCAGATCAATCTGTCTGAGGCAAGTTGTTTATCCTACCGACCTATACCATTATAACATTGTTTCAAAATAAAATAAATCAATTTTATTGATTTTGGAAAATGCCATATGGATTGATTGAGACGTAGTAGGTTTATTTTACTATAACCTTAAAACAACCAAGTGCATCACAGTGGACAACACACGTAATGGCAGCAAAATCGATCAAGCCATCATCAGATTCCAATTTGTGGAAAAACTTTGAATTTAGCAAAAACATGCAGTTATCTCTGAGTCACACTGGTTGAATGATGTCCTGGAAAGATTTTAGGTCAGTGAATTGGATTAAATCGGATCGTTCAAAATGAACCAAAATCGACTAGGAATCATATCAGCAATCACAAATTATGATATAAATCAAATTGTAGTTAAAAATGAAATTACACCCCTAATTGTGTTTGATTAAACATTCTAAGCAAAAGTTCCTTATTTTAAGTAGTAAAAAAAATAATAAAAAAAACGGCATAAACATTTTTCTTGAATCCCATTCATGTCAGGAGTGTTTTTGCAGGTTGCAAATCTGATGAAAGAAGATTTAAATATTGATTTAAATGTATATGCACACTAAAATGTAGAGTTTCTTTGATGTTTTTTAATAAGAAAAAATAAATAAGCATGAATTTGTATATGCAATCATTGCCCAGCATATTTTCTAAGACAAAATATTATTCATTAAAGTAATCTGTAATAAAAACGGTTCAATTTGAAACCTTATGCCATGAGCATGCAATGTGCATTCAGGATTGTGCGTTCTTGGAAGCGCATTTAGACCATGGTGTTCACACTGGACCAGCAGGGAGGGGCTTCTTCTCCTTTTTATTTTTCCACCATTTACCAATGCATGCCCCCACCTACAGTTGCAAGAGGCTTGGTTTGAAATGCTGAAGTGGTGAAAATCTTGCAAATCTTTCTCCAGGCTTTTTCTTTCACAGCTCCATTTTGGTTTACGAAAGACTTTGTGTCAAATGATTCCGTCCGGGCACAAGCCGCTACTATAATTTGTCCTCCATGATCAATTTTCAAACAGTTGGCACTTCTTTGAATTAAAGGTGATGCTATCCATACATCATTACCAAATCTGAGTCCCTGATTGGTTGAAGTTCAACCTTTTTTTAACTTTTTACGTACGTTCAATAGCGACTCGTTTTTTTTAACGTAGAACCTGAAAACATTTGTAGAAACAAGAACGTGAGAGTTTTAAACCCAGAAGCCCGAAACACGTACGTACAGACGTTGACATAGACTTTTCATTGGAAGTTGCTGCTTGAAAGGGGAATGCCAAGGGGGGTGTGAACGTAGTTTTATAGATAGATCAGAGCCACTTGGAATATCTCAAACTAAGCTAACAATTATTACTTTTACATAAATCTATCATAATAGACATTTGAGTCATCCTGACTCCTATTTATTCTTAACAAATATTGCACATTTTTAATTTGTTCTCCATTGCCCTTGCAGTTAAGCACTTTCATTCAAGCAATAATTGACAATCACTGGGGCCATGAAGATGTTTCATCATCTCGACATAAAGCCAATCCAGACATAATGGTTCATAAAATGTCTAATGAATAGATGCCATGGCTAAAATGAAGCTCTGAGGTTGACTCTTTAGAAACACAGATAGATATGACATCAGCTGCTCAGACAATATCCAGGTCTGAGCTTTCTCTGTGCATTTTTTTCTTTCTTCCAAAGGCAGTTCTTTTTTACGTGCAATTTTTTTGTACAATAGGCCAAAGTCAATGGAGGATGCAAGCTGTTACCATGGAAATGATTATGATGGATTTGTGGTTAGACAGAGCAGGTAATTGGAAAAAGATTGATGGGTGACAGGGTGAAAGAGAGTTGGAAATGGACAGATAGAAAGAGCGATAAATTACCAATGCAGCAGTGGGAGGAGATAAAAGTCCTTTTAACGCACCAGCTTCTTTGATTTACAATTACCTAATGATGCATCTTCTTTCATCAAGTCGATAAGCAATCA
Organism: Oryzias latipes; assembly: GCF_053564925.1. NCBI lineage: Eukaryota > Metazoa > Chordata > Actinopteri > Beloniformes > Adrianichthyidae > Oryzias > Oryzias latipes. The sequence continues at coordinate 23,441,864 of NC_136253.1, read as the reverse complement.
TTCTGTCTTGCCTTTGCAGTCCTCTTTTCTCTCTTCCATTCCCCGATATTAGCCTTACTTTTCACGCAATGTTCCCCCTTTTCTATCACCATTTTGTACCATCTCCCCTCTAATTCTGAAGAGGAAAATTCCTCTCATTATGACTTGAGTTCAGGGGATGTGCTATAGATGGTTAGACATACCAGTTCAAAACTTCCACACAGATGGAGGGAATAGAGATGTGTTGTGTTTATAATGGCACATACAGTAGGAGGGGAAGCCATCTGTCTTTGACACAACAGCCCCACCGTGAAAATTAAAGAGCAAGAAGTAAACTCCTTCATCTGACTGAAGGTCCACAACTTTCTGACTGACAATCCACAGCAGATCTTTGTGGGTAAAAGTACCACAACCACTATCCTCTCCATTAGCGTTTCCCATGGCTGTGTGCACAGCCCTTTGTTGAAAGTAATGCAAAATCCAGAAATTACAGCCTAAAAATGGATGACAACACAACTGTGGTGTGGCAACTATGTGATAATGACAATGTCCATGTGAAAATGAAAGAACTGATTGTGCAAAGTGGCAAAAGAAAAGCTGTGGTACAGTTGGGTAGAGCGGACAGCTTGAACTAAACCTGTCAGCATAATCAGTTCACATTGCCCTGGTGAAATGCCTGCAAACTTCCACACCTGCACAACCGACATCATCCTGTCACATCATGAAACTGGACCAAGCTCTATCTCCTGGTCCTCGGGAGGATGGTTGGCACAGCTAAGTATGTCCACATTTACTGATCCCATTCTGGAAATATTCAACGGACATATTTATTCTTCACTGCAACTGTGAATACGGTCATGTTTTTTTTCTATTTTTATGTGTTGTGATTCAATAAAAAAAAGAAACCTCACTCTCAATCATGTTTTAAACTATTGTAAAAGTATTCCCAGTGGTATTTTAATTATGATTGTCTGTTTTTCGCCAAATTCAAAAAATAGTACATAAATTCTGAAAATAGCCTCTGAGTTGCGGACATGGTTGTTGGTGTGGAGTAAGCCCGCCCCACTTCCCATCCCCTGCCTGTATACACGCTCTCTCCTGCTAACTTACAGCCCTTCACACCCCAAACCTAACACTATAGGTGCTTCAAAAAGGGTGAGCATATATTGGAGCTATCCAGCCAGATTCCAGCTCAAACCAGGAAAACTAAGACGTAACGGATCACTTATCTACAAGTGGATGCATCAGAATCAGGGGGCCTGTGTCCCACCCAGCGTATTTCCTACATTACAAATACATCATTTTTTTGTCTGCTCCTGATTCACAACATTTTGAATAAAGAAATACTCCCCAATGTAATTTGAAGCTTAATTTTCTTAATATACGTCCTCCATCATGAGAAAAATGCCACAAGAACATGTTGAAAACACCATTTATATCACAGTGAGGCTTCAAGCAAGGACCTCCTGTCTATTTGTCAATCAATATATGTGTGTGTCTGTAAAAATAAGCAAGAATGGGTACATAAGTGTTTATTTGATTTTAAAAACCAGAAACCATTCATTTCTACAACTACAACCTATTCTACATTAGGAAATGTACAAAACATGTTTCTGGGAAAGAAAAACTTGTGAACTCACAACAATCTTCTCATAAAATCACGTCAACACCTTTTCTAACATTTTATCAAGCAAAATGTGTTTTTTGTTTCGTTTTCATACACTGCAAATAACCTTCTGAAGAGACAGAGGGAGTAGAAATGGATCAACTGCTGGGAAAAAAAAAAGAAAAAAAAATAACTTTCATTCAGAGTGGAAGCATTTCACAGACAGTGAATGGTGAGGCCTTGACACAGACACACACTCCTTTTGTTTCCCTTGGCTTGCTTACCAGGAGCCTGACAGTTCAGGAACATGCTTCCTTTACAGCAAACACTACGCTGGAGTGTTTCGTCAGGGCGGGACAAAAGAGCTCAAACATCCACCTCTTTTATCTGTCCATCCGTTCTTTTTTCTGTTTCTCTTTCTACTGACGACTGTAATCATTTCAATTTATTTTTCAGAGGTGTTGTGTCCTTCTCCATTGCTTCACATCACACTGATATAAAGGCTGTGAATTAAGAGGCGGGAGCCAGATTGTATGCAGTGAAAAAGTCCTTTGCCACACATCGTTTCTTCATATTTACCTGTGAAGAAACAGATGCTAAAAGTAGCCTTTAAATGTTTTGTTTGGGTCTTTTAAAGAACCTTTTGCTACTTTCTGTGATCTTTAGCTGCTTTTTTCAGTCAAATTCAGTTAAGTTATCAGCTTTTATGCATTTTTAACAGAAATTAATGAATGTTTAATATTTGTGTATGTATTTAAAAACAAAGTTTTTTAAGAGACGTGTACAGTGGCTGACTTAGCATTTTGGTGGCCCTCTTTGGGGGCTCCATGTATTTTTGTTATTTTTTAAATCCACACCTATAGGTTAACATCATAATTTACTTCTTCACTGATACACTCTTAGACAAGATCAGATTGTAAATATTTGGAAAAGCATCTAAAAACTGAAACCACATTTAAATGTTAAAGAAATGTATTTTATATGCGTTATTTTTAACTGGAAAAAAACACTGAACTTATTGAAATTGTTGCTCACTGTCTTTTTAGTAGGAACAAATGAGTGCATTAAGATAAATTAAAAACAATTACCATAAAAAAAAACAAATACTTGACTGATGGAACAAAACAGTACACTATGGAGTGGCATCAGTAACCCTTGTGCTATCCTAGGCACTTTAACATTGGGAGTAGGGTCATCTAAACCCACTAGACCAGTGTTTTTCAACCAATGTGCCGCGGCACACTAGTGTGCCGTGGGAGATGGTCAAGTGTGCCATGGAGAAATTGCCCTCATTAATCATTCACTGATCTAAAAACATGTCCCATCTCCAGGATATCAGCTCTTTGTTCATCCAAACAGGCCCTGATAAAACACTGAGTAGTTAGGAATATAAAAGATCTTAAAATTACTTTTTCTTTGTGTTTATTTAATTCTATTAAAGACATTTTGATAAGAATCACGGTACCGCGATTTACCTGCAGCTATGACAGTTTGCGGAAAAGTCCCGTCCCTTTAACTGTCTCCACCAATCATTCTTGAAGGCTTAATCACATGTCATCAGTCTGACCAATCAGAAGTGCTTAAAGTCTTCACTTCCTTGTTCTTAATTCTGCTGATAAAGTCGCTCAGTTCTAACAAAAATACCGGCTAAAGCTCTTCTTTAGCGGTGTAGCTTTCCACAGAGTCCGGTGTCAGACCGTGAAACAAGTGGACAATACAATAAATCTCAGAGACGCCAGTCTTTCTGCAAGTTTTCGGCACTTTTCACACTACATCTCCCATGATGCATTGGCTTAAAGAGCCAGTGTCCCAGCGCACAATGAGTTGTCCTTGCGAAACGCCTTGAAACCCCAACAAACAAACAGTTTCTAAATTTTTCTAATTTAACTTTCTTTTCATCTCTTAGAAAAAACAGCCGCAACTTCCTGCTTTTCCGGCCACAACTATCACAAAAATACACGTGAGATTGCGGGGGGGGGGGGGGGGGGGGGGGGCTGTCGATCAATACAGACCATGAATTTCTGTTTTTTTTTTTTTTTTTTTGGATGCTGGTGTGCCGCGGGATTTTTGTCAAGGTTAAAGTGTGCCGTGGCTCAAAAAAAGTTGAAAAACACTGCACTAGACAGTGCTCTGAACCTTTTTTCTTCAATGATTTGTGATCTTCACTGGTGTCCATGGATTACATGAAATCTTTCCACCTTTATCCACCTTTGTCATGGTAGGGAGAACACGTCAATGTAAGGGTGGGGTCATCTAAGATAGCACAAGGGTATAAAAAACAAAGAAATATTCTCAACATTACACTTTGCCTTTCCTCTCCTTTTCTGTTCCTTTTCTCATTCTTGACTTTGTTTATCTTCTTTTTGAGTTGCTCTGATTCTGTACTCCTTTTCTTGTTTTGTCTTCTTGTGCTTTTTCTCTTTGCCTTTTCCTTGTTTCACAATCGCTCCATGACTATGCTTCATAGTATCACTTTATAAAAACTATATTTGAATCATCTCTCTCTATTTGCTAACTTTGCTCTTGATGGAATAGTCCATTGCGACACAGGGACAGAGGAGGATGAAACGCTTTCACATAAACAATCTTATGACATATCAGTGATTTGGGTTTTTCTATGACAGAGTTAAATAACAATGGGATTGGAAATTATTTTAGAAAGTGTTTAACTCAGAGCCTCAAAGTGTTGGGTACCCCACGCAATTGCCTACCTTTGCCTAATTGTAAGTCCAAAAAGCACAGGCAAGCAGCAGGGGTAACTAATATATTTCCAGATCATCCCAAGAGGACATCAAGTTTTTGTCAAGTCAGATTGTTGAGCTACATTCACTTTGCCCTCCTCAAAGCACGTTCAAGTAACCACCTCCAAGGAAAAGCTTTTGTATCATTCACTCATCTTCTTAACCATTTTGCCCCTCTCGGGGTCACAGGGCTGCCAGAGCCTATCCCGTCCACTATTCCCTATTTAGTTGGGACATCCTGGACAGGTCGCCAGTCTGTCGCAGGGTCACATATCACACACCCATTCACACTCACATTCACACTTATGGGCAATTTAGAGTAATCAATGAACCTATGAAGCATGTTTTTGGACGGTGGGAGGGAGCCGGAGTCCTCGGAGAAAACCCACACATGCACGGAGAGAACATGCAAACTCTACACAGAAAGGTCCCCCATTGATGTTCTGTTTCAGGTCCCCCAACCGGGACTTGCTGTGAGGCAAGAGCGCTAACCACTGCGTTTTTGTAAAGTTTTTGTAAAAGTGCATAAATGTTTGTTTTAGACACCTGTGTTCAAAACTCTCAGGTGTAGCTTCACGAGATTCTCTGTTTTTGGGCTCTATGTACAAAACACGCATTCAAGGTTAAACTGCGTTAAACTATGACTAATCAAGGACTTGGATTTGACAGTGAGAAATTGATGGCGTCCCTTTTAATTCACGGAAGAGCCAGCCATTTGAAAATGCATCAATTTTATCACTTTATACTCGGCTGGAATTATATAAAACAAATTCTTTCATTTATCAGAATAGAGCTGTTGAAGAAAAAGCCTGGAGCAAGACTTGTGAGATTTTCACCGCTTCAACAAGCGCAACAAGTCTCTTCCAGCTGTAGGTGATGGACAAGGGCTGGTAAACAGTAGAAAAAGGAAGAGGAGAAGAAGGCCCTTCCTGCTTGTGGAGTGTGAACACCATGGTCTAAAGGCATTTAGACCACATGTTTAGCATGTTCTTGAATGTGGGTCTTATGTCTGGTGTGGTCCATCCCCTGAACTTCAAATAGGATCCATAAATCCTGTCCAGATACTTATATAATCTCAGCTTTGGTTCTTTTATTGCAGAGATGCAGACATTTCCAGATCCTCCCAGATTATTTAACTGCCGTCCCCTGAGGATGATTCTATTCGTGCTTAAGTGGAAATCATTTCAGCTGTAACTATTTATGGTCTCATCATTTCATTCATTACCCAGGATTTACGATTACAGCTCAGATTTGGATGATATTTTACCATTAAAAAAAATAGTGAAGTGCACTAATCATGGTTTAAAAACCCTGATCCACCCATGAAGCCCACATTTCGGTCTAACTGTACTTGTGAATAAACTCAGACACACAAATATATTGGAAGGTCAATAGCATATCGAATAAAGCTGTTCCACTTTCCAAAGGTGAGGTTGGGTGACAAGCACTGAAATGCTCACCTCAGCTGTTTTTTAGTCGGATAGGTATTTTTATAGGTCTTCACAAAGTGAAGCCTACAGGACACCATCATCTGCCTGAAGCTGAACTGCACAAATGAAAATTGAAAAGCTTTGCTCATTTGCAACTCCAAAAAATTCAGAAAAATGGCAAGCAGCAGTTCGTGTTCTTTTTTGCTGTATATGTTATTGTATACATATACAATAGCCGGATCATTTCAACTCATTTGAGCTTCAAATGACTAAGGTTGGAAATTTAGACTTCTTTTATTGTATTTTAGTCTAACGTCCCCCCTGGTTCCGCTAGAGAATTTTTAAATGAATTTTCTGAATTTTTATCTATTCTTATCAAATTTGAAAAAGTTTTAATTCTTGGTGATTTTAATTTGCATGTTGATGACCCATCTTGTAAAGTAGCTTCTGAATATTTAACACTCACTGATTCTTTTAGCCTAAAGCAACATGTTTCTAGTCCCACACACAACAAAGGCCACACCTTGGATCTTGTTTTTTCCATTGGCCTCGATATCCGGTCTCTGAATGTGGTGGATGTTCATGCGACTGACCATTTTTGTGTTTATTTTAACATATCCAGTCATGTGCCCAATAACTCCCATAAAGTGGTATCTCAAAGGCGTATTATAAATCAAAATGTTGTTGAACAGTTTTCAAAACTGTTTCATCTTAATCTTATTAATTATTTTGACAATGTAGAAGTTCTTATCAATCATTTTAATGGTCATTGCCTGACTCTTTTGGATATAGTGACACCCATGAAGCTTAAAACTAAAACATCTTCTAACTCTCCTCATCCCTGGTTAAATGAAGAGATTGCTGCTTTCAGAAGAACATGTCGCCAGGTAGAACGCTTGTGGAAGTCCACTAACCTGGAAGTACATAGACTGCATTTAAAGGAGATGACTGGGACATTAAATAATATGATTAAGCTCGCCAGATCTAAGTATTTTTCTGACCTAGTACATATGAACAAGAGAAATCCCAAAGTTGTCTTTGATACCATTCAAAACATTGTTTCACCCTCAGCTCCACTTGTACCTGTTTACACTACTGACGATTGCAACAGATTCTTACAATATTTTGTAAATAAGGTGAATGTGCTCAAATTAAACCTAAAATCATCCAATGAGAATACCACTATTGTAGCCTCTTTAAACTACTCCTGGACTAACTTTTCTGCCATCTCAATAGATAATATCATGGTCGTATCAAAAAAGATGAAGCCATCTTCATGTCCCCTAGATATATTGCCATCATCTATGTTTTTTAAAGTTATCGACCTTATTGCCCCATTTCTTGTTAAAATGATTAATCTGTCTCTCTCCACTGGGACTGTCCCAAACTTCCTTAAACAGGCAGCGATAAGTCTCATCTTAAAAAAGCCCAACCCGGATCCATCACAACCCTCCAATTATAGGCCAATTTCAAAATTACCTATACAGTAATCCCTCGCTATAACACGGTTTACTTTTCACGGTTTCGCTACTTCACGGATTTGCATCGTGCATTGTGTTCTGCATTCTGATTAGCTAAAAAGTCACTCCGCTTCTTCTCTACCTGTGCGTCAATAACGCTGCAGTTTAATATGTTCATGTACGTAAAACAGCTTGACAAATTTACATTACGTACGTGCAAATCATCTTGCAATTTTGAGTTTCTCTAAAACCCATAGAAAAAAGAGCGACAACAACTGTCAATCACTATGCTCTTCTCCTGAACAAACACAGCTGCACCGCGGGCTTCAGAAGAACAAAACACTACAAAGCGGAGTCAGGATGCAGCGGTTCAGTGAAGAGCAGTGAAATACACCTGAGTCACTATTAGTCCGACTATACTTTGTATTTTTTTCATAATCATTTTAAATTTTCTCCTGTTTAATCCAATTACTCTCGGGTCGCGGTGGGCGGGGCTAACCTCCGCGATTTGAAGCCTTCTGTTCACATTGACGATTAAAATTATTATTTGACAGTACAGAAGTTGTTTGTGGGGGGAAAAAACATTTCTAAAGTACTTTTATTTGTGAAACAAATGCTTGAGCCTGTTAAATGGTTTTTTTTTTTTCAAGAGTTTTTAATTATATGATACTTGTTAAAAAAAATAGAGGTTTCTACTTCACGGATTTTGCCTATCACGGGTTCTTTTTGGAACGTAACCCCCGCGAAAAACAAGGGTTTACTGTACTCTCAAAAGTCTTGGAGAAGATAGTGGCAGAACAGTTAACATCTTTTTTAAACAACTATGAACTCTTCGATAAATATCAATCTGGTTTTAGAAAGATGCGTTCCACTGAGACCACTTTACTTAAAGTTTCAAATGATATACAGATGGCTGCTGACTCTGGAAAGTATACAGTTTTGGTTCTTTTGGACTTATCCTCTGCATTTGACACTGTTGATCATAAAATACTGTTGTGCAGATTAGAAAATGAGTTTGGTATTCCTGGGTTTGTTTTAAAGTGGTTTACCTCCTACCTGACTAATAGAACATTCTCTGTCTACATAAATGGCATGCTTTCTGATACCGCTCCACTCCTACATGGTGTGCCCCAGGGATCTGTTTTAGGACCTCTTTTGTTTTTAATGTACATCTGCCCTCTTGGAAAGCTTTTGAATAACTTTAAAAATGTGTCATGCCATTTCTATGCCGATGATATTCAGCTGTACTGCTCTTTCAATGACACAGAACTCCACAAACTTACAGAACTACTAGATTGCCTTGCTTGTGTTAAATCTTGGCTCACAAGTAACAGTCTACAGCTAAACCCAGAAAAGACGGAAACACTAATGGTTGCCCCAGAAAACAAAATCCCAATAATTTACCGGCATCTTGGTTCTTCGAGCTCCTCTGTACAGCCCTCTATCAGAAATCTTGGTGTATGGTTTGACCAGTCAATGTCTTTGGACCATCATTCCAGCCTTTTAATTAGAAACTGTTTTTATCATTTACGTAACATAGCAAAATTGCGGGTGTTCTTATCTAACTCAGTCTTATAGATGGTTATCCATGCTTTTATTTCTTCTCGTTTAGATTATTGTAATTCTCTTTTTACTTGTTTTAATAAATCTGTTCTTAACCGTCTTCAGTTAGTTCAAAACACTGCTGCAAGGCTTTTAACAGGATCAGACAAAAGGGCACACATTACCCCCATTTTATCCTCCTTGCACTGGCTCCCAATCAAGTGGTGTATTGATTTTAAAATTCTAGTTTTAACCTATAGAGCTTTAAATGGACAGACCCCAAAATACTTATCAGACTTGCTCTGTCCCTACGCTTCCAGCCGTGCCCTCCGATCCTCCGATCAAAATCCTTTAAAGATTTTTAAGACCAAGTACAAAACCAGAGGTGACTGGTCATTCCAGCGCATAGCCCCCAGACTCTGGAATGCCCTCCCTCTGTCCCTTCGTGTGGCCGACACCGTCGATTCTTTTAAAAGTCAACTGAAGACACTTTTATTCAAAAATGCTTTTAGCTGACTGGTTTTATTGTTACTTTTATTCTGTTTATTTGTCTTCAATTTAGTTTTGCTTACATTATATTTACTTGATTGTTTTTCTGCTTTTACTGGGTTGTATATTGTTTATTGTTCAGCGCTTTGTGATTTTATCTGTGAAAGGCGCTATATAAATAAAACTTACTTACTTACTTACTTACTTACTTATGGGGCAGCTCTGTGGTGCAGGACCTTCTCACTGTTGGGTGAGAAAGTGAGAAAGCTTGCACATTCTCCCCGTTCATGCAAAGGTTTTCTCCAGCTCTCCAGCTCCCTCCCACAGCTCCAAAGTCATGCTTCAAAGGTTAATCCATAATTCTAAAATGTCCTTAAGTGTGCATGTGAGAGTGCATGGTTGTGTGATGCTGCATCAGACTGGCATCCTGTCCAGGATCTACCCCACCCTCACCCATTAGTGGCTGGTATAGGCTCCAGCAACCCTTTGACCCCAAAAGGGGTTAAACAGGTTTCCAATATGGATCAAAAGAGGCATTTTGTTTTATGATCAGTTATAATTGTCTTTTCAAATGTTGAAAAAGTCAGATTTTTAGATAAGAAAGACTAGATAAGAAAAAATATTGACTGACTGAGTAAAGCTGTTTTTTTCCATAAAAAAACTAAATTGATGCGGCTAACGTGTAGCGGTATGTTTTTTTTTTCACATGTTACTAACAAGGTTTGGAGTTAGTGTAGACGTTTGTTTTGGCGGTATCAGTCTGTGTTTTATGTGCTGCAAACAAAGTTGGGAGTTACAGGAATTTGAGTATATTAACTTTGTTCACGCTTCTAACATGGCTAACGTTAGCCTGAAGTTTATAAAGTCTGACTGACTGATGGACTTTTCTTTGACTCTTTTGTCTCGGTTAATGAGCCTTTGGTGAGTTCTGTGCCCTGTATAGGTTCAAAAATAGATAATTCATTGACTGGGTGCCTTACATTTCGGTACGTCCTATGGTGCGTAATTAACGGTACTTATTGAATGATCAAAACTTTTATTCTAATTAGGCTGATCTGGAAGTCTTTCACTTTTGATGATCAAACTGGCCCACAAAAACAATGTGTGCTGATGAAAATGAAAGTATAAAACGATTCAGTTTGCCAGTTAGTTTCTGAAACCTTCTTCTGAAATCTTGAAGAGTTACAGACATTTCTGCTGATGGCTTCTTTTGTTTGGAAGCCCTGAAAACCTGTGAATTCAACACACAATGCTGCCTTTGCATGTTTTTTGTTGTTGATTCCACAATATTTCACACTTTGTTATTCCATTCTTTCTTTAGTTTGATGCAGTCACTCGTCACCATTTGAGTATACGTGGCCAAATTCAAAAATCATTCCCATCACTCCAAATTCAAGAACAATTTGGGAATCAGATCGTTCCTCACAGCCAAGGCTAATCAGATTTCCTTGACTTTATGCAAATGCCGCCATGTGGGAGGAGTCAGTTCTGCCAGAGGAGGTGATGATAAAGTTTGAGGTGTGAGGAGGCAATGGACTGGCCAGACAAAGTGTGTTTGCATGTGTGTGTCATGGGGGGGGGAAGTGTGCAATTGTCTATACTACTGGCGAAAGCCCAGAAAATCACTTCCTCTTCCAATTGGACTTAAAGGGGGCTGCAACACACACACACACACGTGCACAGTCTGCATCCACACACCTTCAGCTGATGAGATGGTTTTTCTGAAGGGCTCTTCCTCCAGCAGAGGTGGCGCGAGCCTTTTAGCAGCTACTTATGACCCTCCATTCCCTTTAATACGCACTCACACACAGGCTCCAGGCAACAGACCCTCTCCTTCCCTCTTTATTCAGAGCTTGATTTCTTTTCATCAAGTCTGTCTCTTCTCTTTTTCATCTCCACCTTCACCCAGCTGGAGACTCTTTTGTGTCAAATCCCTTCTTTCCTGCCTGCCTCTACCTCTCCCTTTTCCCCACATCTTTGTCCTCTTTCCATTATTCTCCCTCCTCCCCTTTTTTTCTCATCCTCCTGTTCAACCACTGACCGTCTTCCTCTCACCCTCTACTTGCCTCCTTTTCTCGATGTCTTCGCTCTCCTTAAGTCCTAGTCTGTGCTCTTTTAACAGGGCTCCCCTCTGCCTGCACTCTTCGTCTCCTCTCCTCAGTGACCTCTCACCCTCCATCTGCTCTTCATCGTCCTCTCCTTTTTTTTATTTTTCACTCTATGGGTGTCAGATATATGTGGAGGTTCAGTACTCAGTGGGAAAAGCACTGAGAGAGGACGACGGAAATCAGACTGTGGGGCAGAGTACTAAAAAAACAAAAGGAGAGTTTTAAGGAATCGTTTAGGGCAGTGGTCTCCAACCTTTTTCAGAACAGGTACCAGCCTGTACGAAGCTGAAGTAGACATCATATTATTATTATTATTATTTGCCTCTGATTAACTTTCTTTTATTAAAATCCTCTGTAAAATCCTGGTTTAAACTTTATTTTTATGCTAAATTTCATGGAAGGAATCACTACAATGTGATATTGCACCCTTTAGTCTCATTCTGTCACGGTTCCTCCGGCTGCTACTCCTCCCCTCCCTGCTCCTTCATTGGAACCAGCTGACCTGCATCATCTCATCACCTGGCAGACCTTCTTAAGGAGATCCATCCCAGCATACTACGCCAGTCCGTTATACTCACTCCGGTGATCACGCCTGGCCTCAAGTTAAGTTACCCTCGCTTTAGTAATCCTAGCTTGTACTTACCGTCTGTCTCACGTCTTCAGGTCTTCACTCCATTGGTCACGCTGGTTCCTCGCTCCACGCTGATTACATCATCCTCGACGTCCTCGCCTTGCCTCAAGCTGGTTACGCTGTCCTCAGCGTTCACGCCTCGCCTCAAGCCGATTACGCTGTCCTCAGCGTCCACGTCTCGCCTCAAGCCGGTCACGCCGCCCTCGGCGCTCCACCACGTCACGGACTGTGAACGCCGTCCTCGGCGCTCCACCTCGCCACAGCAGTTTCCTGCATCCACGACGTCCCCTGACTTCTATAATTAAAACATCCTGTTAAATACAACGCCTTCCTGAGTTTCTTCCGGGTTCCAGCATCTGGGTCTCCCTAGTAGTCCGATCATGACAGAACGGACTGGCCATTACCCAGACCCAGCTGACCCGGAGGGACTCCGCTTGGCCGTCACTCACCAAGGCATCGCTCTGGGACGGCAAGCTGAATCCCTCAACCAGATGGCCGCCGCCCAGCAGGATCTTTTCCGTCGCTTGGACGGTATTTCTCTGGCTCTGACGGATTTAACCTCCCGAGGACCTACTAACGCCTCAGCCAGCAACACGGGTTCCGCCACCGGAAGCCCGGGCCCCGCTGCAGACAAAGCAGCTCACGAAAACATCCGGCTCCTTCCTGAGCCTTTCCTGGGTGACGTAGGAGCCTGCGGGGGATTCCTCCTGCAATGTCGTTTGATCTTCCAGCAGGCACCTCGGCACTATCATGCAGACCACAGCAAAATCACCCTTATAGTGAACTCTCTCCGGGGTAAAGCGCTTCAATGGGCTCAGGCTTACCTGACCGCTAATCCCATCTCTCAAGTTCCATTCGAACGCTTTTTAGGCGAGTTCCGGCTGGTTTTCGACCAACCCCGCAAGGAGGAGGAGGCCACCCGCCGACTGCTAGCCCTCAAACAACGCCACAGATCCGTGAGTGACCATCTAATAGACTTTCGGATTCTAGCTGTGGAGGCGGGTTGGCCGGATATAGCCCTTAAAGGGGTGTTCTACCAATCCCTTAATGACTCGATTAAAGACCATTTATGTTCGCAACCCGAGGCTAGCTCTTTTGAAGAGCTCGTCACCGCGGCCTTGCGGTCCGACGTGCGTCTCCGTGAACGTCATGCTGAGCGCCCCCGTCAAGACAAGAGACTCCTTACCAGTGCTTCTCCTCCATTCCCTGCTGCTAACTATGTTCATGTTATGTCTCACGATTCTGTCGGACTCTCCACAGAGGAACCGATGCAGATTGGACATTCTAAGCTCACCCCTGAGGAGCGGCAGAGACGAAGAGATGAGGGGGCGTGTTTCTATTGCGGCCAGACCGGTCACCTCGTTCATCAATGTAAGCTTCGTTTAAACTCCCGAACCCCCCGTTAGAAGGCAGGCCACGGGCGGGTCAATCTTCTCTCTCTACCGAGAGACCTTTTCTTTATTTACCTGTCAAGTTAAGTTTTTCTTCTAGTGTTTTTGAAGGTAGAGCCCTTATCGACTCTGGAGCTGAGCAGAGTTTCATTGATGACTGTCTTGTTTCTGAGCTTAACATTCCCACAGAACCTTTGGATATCCCTGTCAGGGCGGCCGGATTGGGTGGTCAGGTCCTCACTCACATAACCCACCGTACTAAGGCCGTTCGTCTCATCACGTCTGGTAATCATCACGAACTCATTCAGTTTTACATTACCAAGACCCCCCAGTCTCCCATCATTCTAGGGTTCCCCTGGCTTCGCGCTCACAACCCCCAGTTCGATTGGGTTAATCTCCACGTTACCAACTGGAGCACTACCTGCATGGCTAATTGTCTTCGTTCCGCCATACCCTCGGTTTCTCCTCGTTGTGATCCAGATCCTGAGGAGATCGATCTTTCTAGGGTTCCTCCGTGCTACCACGATCTTGGGGCTGTTTTCAGTAAGACCAGGGCTGGTTCCCTTCCTCCCCACAGGCCGTACGACTGTTCCATCGAACTAGTTAAAGGCGCTACGCTGCCTAAGAGGAGGCTATTTAATTTATCAGGCCCTGAGAAACTGTCAATGGAAAAATATATCCAGGAAGCCCTCTCGGCTGGTCATATTCGCCCCTCATCTTCTCCGGTCGGTGCGGGGTTCTTCTTCGTCCAGAAGAAGGACAGAACTCTGCGCCCATGCATTGATTACCGCGACCTCAATCAAATTACTGTTAAAAATAAATATTCCCTTCCGCTTATTGACTCTGCTCTACATTCTGTTCAGGACGCTCGAGTCTTTTCCAAGTTGGACCTCCGTAACGCTTATTATTTGGTTCGCATGAGGGAGGGGGACGAGTGGAAGACCGCCTTTAACACCCCACTCGGTCATTTCGAGTATTTGGTGATGCCTTTTGGGCTCACCAACGCTCCTGCTACCTTCCAGAATCTCGTTAACGATGTTCTTCGTGATTTTTTGAACCGCTTCGTCTTTGTTTACCTTGACGACATCCTTATTTATTCACGCGATCTGGATGAACACACCCACCATGTCCGCCAGGTTCTCTCACGGCTTTTAGAGAACCGACTATATGTTAAAGCCGAAAAGTGCGAGTTTCATGTACCCACCATTTCATTTCTGGGTTTCATCATTGACTCTGGTAACATTCGCCCCGATCCGGCCAAGATCGCGGCCGTCACCAGCTGGGAACCTCCCACTTCCCGTAAACAACTTCAGAGGTTCCTCGGCTTCGCAAATTTCTACCGTCGCTTCATAAGGAACTATAGCAGCATTGCCGCTCCGTTGACTCAACTCACCTCCGTTACTAAACCGTTTCTCTGGACCCCCGAAGCTCAATCCGCATTCACTAGACTTAAGCACCTCTTTACTTCCGCTCCCATTCTTTCACAGCCTGATCCTCTCCGACAGTTCGTTGTCGAGGTCGACGCTTCCGATTCTGGTGTGGGAGCGATTCTTTCCCAACGGGAGGTTGGCTCGGGGAAACTGAAACCATGTGCGTTCTTCTCTAGGAAGCTTTCTACGGCGGAGAGAAATTATGACGTCGGTAACCGCGAACTCCTCGCCATTAAACTCGCTCTGGAGGAATGGCGTCACTGGCTCGAGGGGGCTGAACATCCGTTCATCGTTTGGACGGATCATAAAAATCTCGCCTACCTACGTACAGCTAAACGCCTTAATTCACGTCAGGCCCGTTGGTGCCTTTTTTTTGACAGGTTTGATTTCACTATCACCTACCGGCCGGGTAGCAGGAACATTAAACCAGACGCCCTCTCACGTTTATTTTGTTCAGGGGATGACCAGGACAGCTCTCCCATTATTCCCCCCACATGTATTGTGGGTAATTTGACATGGGACATTGAGAGCAGGGTCATCCAAGCTCAGGGAGAGGAACCTGACCATCCTCCGGCCCCCCCTGGAACTCTTTACGTCCCCTCCTCCCTCCGCTCGGATGTCCTGGTTTGGGGGCACACGTCGCGTATTGCTTGCCATGGCGGCATTCATAGAACCCTGAGGCTCGTGCAACGTAGATTTTTCTGGCCTTCTATGGCTCGGGACGTGAGGGAATTCGTTGCGGCTTGCGACGTCTGCGCCCGCTCTAAGTCTTCCAACTCGCCGCCTGCTGGTCTCCTCCATCCTTTACCTGTTCCGCAGCGGCCCTGGTCCCATCTCGCCATGGACTTCATCACTGGGTTGCCGGCCTCTCAGGATAACACCGTCATTCTTACAGTTGTCGACCGTTTTTCCAAGGCTGCCCATTTCATTCCCCTTCCCAAGCTGCCCACGGCCACCGAGATGGCTGACGTCTTGGTTCGAGAGGTATTCAGGCATCACGGCATCCCCAGTGATATTGTCTCCGACCGCGGGCCCCAGTTCATATCCCAGGTCTGGCGGGCTTTCTGTTCTGCTCTGGGTGCCACGGTTAGCCTCACATCCGGTCATCATCCCCAGTCAAATGGGCAAGCGGAGCGTGCAAACCAGGAGCTCGAGGCCGCCCTCCGTTGTGTGGCCGCCCAAAACCCCTCCAACTGGTCTTCATTCCTGGCATGGATCGAGTACGCCCACAACAGCCATCCGTCTGCTGCTACCGGTATGTCCCCGTTTGAAGCGTCCCTCGGATACTCTCCACCCTTGTTCCCCTCCCAGGAGCTGGACTTGGCGGTCCCGTCGGTTCAGCATCACCTGCGACGCGCCCAGCGTATATGGACTCAGGCCAGGGCCGCTCTCCTGCGCACTAGAGAGAGGAACTGCAGGATCGCTAATCGCCACAGGGTGGAGAGCCCCGCCTACCAACCGGGACAGAGGGTTTGGCTGTCTTCACGGGACATACCGCTCCAGGCCACCTCCCGTAAACTGGCTCCACGCTACATTGGACCTTACCCCGTCGAGAGGGTCATAAACCCCTCCTGTGTGCGGCTGCGGCTCCCGGCGGCGCTTAAGGTGCACCCCACGTTTCATGTCTCGCAGCTTAAGCCTGTCCAGGAGAGTCCTTTGTGCCCGCCGTCCGCTTCCCCACCGCCCGCCCGGGTCATCGACGGCGCTCCTGCCTACACCGCCAGCAAGGTGTTGGACGTCCGCCGCCGGGGGCGCGGTTTCCAGTTTCTGGTGGACTGGGAGGGTTACGGTCCGGAGGAGCGCTCATGGATCTCCCGCTCCCTCATTCTGGACCGTACCCTCATTGACGATTTCTTTCGGGACCACCCTGATCGTCGTCCGGGACCGCCTGGGGGCGGTCGTTGAGGGGGGGGTACTGTCACGGTTCCTCCGGCTGCTACTCCTCCCCTCCCTGCTCCTTCATTGGAACCAGCTGACCTGCATCATCTCATCACCTGGCAGACCTTCTTAAGGAGATCCATCCCAGCATACTACGCCAGTCCGTTATACTCACTCCGGTGATCACGCCTGGCCTCAAGTTAAGTTACCCTCGCTTTAGTAATCCTAGCTTGTACTTACCGTCTGTCTCACGTCTTCAGGTCTTCACTCCATTGGTCACGCTGGTTCCTCGCTCCACGCTGATTACATCATCCTCGACGTCCTCGCCTTGCCTCAAGCTGGTTACGCTGTCCTCAGCGTTCACGCCTCGCCTCAAGCTGATTACGCTGTCCTCAGCGTCCACGTCTCGCCTCAAGCCGGTCACGCCGCCCTCGGCGCTCCACCACGTCACGGACTGTGAACGCCGTCCTCGGCGCTCCACCTCGCCACAGCAGTTTCCTGCATCCACGACGTCCCCTGACTTCTATAATTAAAACATCCTGTTAAATACAACGCCTTCCTGAGTTTCTTCCGGGTTCCAGCATCTGGGTCTCCCTAGTAGTCCGATCATGACACATTCAACTTTTTAGGTGAAATGGATAAATGCAAATAAGAAAAAAAAAATCACAAAAACTGATATTTTCTACTTATAATCATGAATGTGAATCCACTGTTAGAGTAACTTCATTAGCAGCATCTTTGTAACATTAGACAGCCAGTTGTTGATTATTATGCATTATTATTATAATGGGGTGTGGGAACAACTGTTGCAATAAGTCCATATTTCAGTTAAAGACTCCTGATTTTTTCTGTTAAGTGGAGCTTTTCTTTTATTTCGAAGTCGAAGTTCTTCTGTTTTTTTTTTAAATTAACTCTTCTCTGCGAAAATGTCTTTTCCTATTATGTTTGTTTTTTGTTAACTTTGCTAGCTTGGGGTGCAGCCGCTTTAAGAAAGCAGCAGATGTATTTTTGACACGTGACTAAAAGACTTGACGTGTCAAGAATGAGTTAGATGTGGTGGGGAGAATCCAGTAGTTTTCCAAAATAAAACTTTCTTTAGAATAAAAAAAAACAGAAAAAAAGTATGTTGGGTTTTTTTCCCCCCTCTGCAGCCCAGCACCTGTCCCACAAACCATTGGTTAAAGACCCACTTCAATGACATGGATAGCTTTGATTTTGCTCACCATTTTTGTTGCACCAGCAATTTTGGGTTGGGGTTGTGAGGGTCTGTAAACTATTGGGAGAGAGTGTAAACAAAGGGATTATAGGAAATGAAGGCAAGATTATCCTTCAGCAACAGTCACGCCCACAAGTCAGAGACGAATTTCGAATGAACTATTGACGCCAATAGGAGCGCTTTGAATGCGTTTTTAAGGGTACACATTTATCTTGTTTTCCTTGCATTTAAATTTCTTATTGCTACTGGTATATAATCCCTAATTGACTTAATGTAATTTAAGACATTCAAAAAAATATACACATTTTATCTTATATACAAAAAAGAATGTCAGTTTAAGTCCATATGGAGGCCGTGTTTCAGGATCCATGTGGGCCCCAGACTGGGAACCAACTTATAGACCATTTCTGGACCTCATTTACCCCATATAGCATCTTTGCTGGGAAAACGCCAGTTTTAAACTCAATGGAAAGGTTAAAACTGGGAACATGAAAATCTAAGATAATCTGTCCATACAAGATTGGGACATCCTAATTTGTGTTAATATATCAAGCAGTGAAGATTGGAGTGATGTGATCCGCGCCAATAGGTCGATACAATCACAGAGGAAGACGAAAATTTTTGATGCAGATGGGATCCCGCGATTGGAGCCTTCTCAAAACACACCAGTTGGGCTGAGGCGTGCTGACAGCACCACAGGGGGTTGATTGCTTACCGTCCTTGGCTCCACTCATGAAACTCATTGTACCGTCACTTGCAGGCATGGCTAACTTGTACACAATACAGTAAAGAGAAGGTGTTTACGCCTACAAATGGCTCACAGCCCCACTGTCCCCTTCTTGAGGTTTTCTCTAAATAATGTTTTCAGTATTCCATCAGCTGGCTCTGCATAACAAAACCCAGTCTATTTTTAGTCTAGAATCTGTGGAGTCTCAGTAATGGATTAAGCACAGCTTCATGGTAATCTTTTCTCAAAAATGGTATGCTTGACCTTTCTCATTTGTCTTTTTTTGTCTCTAGCTGTCAACTGAAGAGACGACTCCAGAAAACGGAAGAAGAACAAGGCTGCACATCCAGGTGGTATCACCCTCAGTAAGGCGAAACCTCCATTAACCAGTTTGAATTGAATGACAGGTGATGACACTGTGAGAACACTATACTTCCACAAAAAGCATTCTACCTGTGTTCCCTTTAAAGCTGCATTCAATACCTTCAGGTTTCAAGTTAAACATGGAGTTTAAATATTAGATAGACACCATGTTTATGCTACATACATTTGATAAGGTTTCAAGGACGTGCTAAAGAGGCATCCTCGAAACGCGCTTTTAGCCTACGATGTTCACACTGGACTGTTGCTACCTGATACCAGCACATGTACTCACAGTTGGAAGAGGCGTGGTGTGAAATATCTAAGCGGTGCAAATCTTGTAAATTTTGCTCACAGCTCTTTTCAGAAATATGAAAGACTAGAATTCAGTCTGGGCAGAAATTTCTCCTCCATGATCAATTTTCAAACAGTTTACGCTTCAGTGAACTAAAAGAGGATGTCATCCAACTGTCACTATTGGTCAAAGTTCAACTGGTCTAATTTTTATGCGGGTTCGATGGCTATGCATTTTCTATAAAGAGCACGAAGGTTCGATTCCCAGGGGGCACAATGAGCCTCACCCAGTGTGGATCCTTGGCAAGACCCTTCACGCTACTGACTCACTATGTAGCCATAAAGGGGCCCAAGTCTGGGTCTCCCTGTGTCGGTTCCCCAGCCCAGCATAAAAGTCTCCGCCAAACCCTCTGAGTGAAACAGTGTAAGTCGATTTCACTGTGAAGGGATAGTCCGAAAGGTGAACACCAGTTGGTTCAGGTAGCAGACATCTTTTATAGTTTCAAAGCTAGACTTTAAACTTCATATTTGAAAAAAACCTATCATGAAGGCTGGACTTGGCAACCTCTGTTTCCTTTTGTCACCATTTTAAATGTGGCTTCTGTCATGTCATGGCGCCTGTTTCTCTCTGAACACAGACAGTTGAGGCAGATGGCTGCCCTTGCTGAGTCTGGATCTCCTGGTTAAGTTTAGTTAACCTTCTTGGTTATTTTCCGTTTTTTTTTTCTACCTATACACAGCTGATTAGCTGAACTGGACGATTCCAGATTGTGACTGACTGAACATACTGTACTTTAACTTGGCAGGAATATCCGGAAAAACACATGTTTTGACCCACTCTCGTAGCTCCTGGCCAATGACTGACAAGATCTTTTGTCACATGGATTTGTTTATCAGTCTGGATACAGACCAAACGCAAGATTCTGCACTCGATGTGGAACAAATTAAGTGGACTCGGTCCGGAACAAATGATTTTTTCAGGCGGAATACACCCTTACATTTAAAACTGCAGAAACTTATCTGGTCCTGCTCTTGTCCGCATTTCTATGTTTCTGTCTCCAATCCAACTGTTCATTCATATATTTCTATGAGCTCATTGGCCCCAACCATTGACTGTATATGAGACTGGACTGAGCAAGTTTGACATCACCCATTGAAATGGATTACTTCCAGCCCCAACCAAATAAAGTCAATCGGTTTCCATTTTTTCATGACATGCACAATGCCATGTTGGACCCAGACGTCGTCAGTGGTGATTGGTTTGAGTCAGCATTTCCACTGCAGCCACTCTTGCCAATCTCAGAGTGCTTGTTGGAAGTCCCCACCCCAACCACTGAAACCAGGCTCTGAGGGGGAAAGAAAAGTAGTTAGCATGGTGCTCGAATTACTTATTAAATCCTGGGCACTAGATAATCCTGCACTATGTAGTTTTTTTAGGAGTTAGAGAATAGGGATGGAATTTGGACATAGCCATTGTCATTCAAAACTTTTGTTCTTGTAAGCAGAGGCTTTATTACCATTACTGCTCAGATGAAACCAAACATGTCTGAAGCTGATTTGTAGGAAAAGAGAAACAGCTTTTGCGACAGTAGATCTCTCAATTACCGTGGTTAATCACGTCCCCTTTTTTGTGCAATTTTGAAATCACTTACATTATAAAATAAAACGCTGACGTGTACAATAAATCCCCCACAATGCAATTCTTCATTTATCATCAATCTCTGTCTCATCCAAAGCAGTCATTTGTGTGTTAAATAATTTCCTTGCAGGGTCTGTAACTACATACAGTCACGTGAGCCCACGGGGGCAATTTGGTCACCAAATACCCTAAGAAAAATGTCTTTGGAGGGTGGGAGGATGCTGGAGCGCCCAGACAAATCCATACACAGGCATAAGTCTGGGAGAACAGCAAACTCTGAAGAACCCAGCTGGGATTTGTACTAGAAACCTTCTAGTTTGACCACAATTTTGGCCATCCACAACAAGGCAGCTGGTGCAAAGTTATGTAATCAGATAAAAGAGACAGAAGTAACAACTGAAACCTGACAAAGATTCATTAGTATTTTTTTTTGTTGCAAATATGTTGTAATGAATGGGGATTGTCTTGCTGGGAAGTCAGCAACGGTCACTGGTGACTCGCAAAATAAATCTCCCTCTGATCATCTTTTGATTTATTGTAAAAAGGTTCCCAGTGGTTTTTAAATGATGTTTATGCTGTTTTAGCCTAAATCAAAAAACCTGTGTTGTTTTCTAGGTCATAGTTTTTGCAGAGTGGCAGCAGATCATCAAAAATTCACATCTGAGTTGTGGGTGGGACTGTTGATTTGGAATAAGCCTGCCAACACTTCCTGCCATCCATCTGTTTGCACTCTCTCCAGCTGGCTTACAGCCCCTCTAACCCCCGGTGCAACAAAAATGGTAAATGGTATTGGAGTTATCCAGCCGGATAGTTTTGATGCAAGCAAATCGAAGACGTACATGGATCCACCATCTACAAGTGGATGCATCAGAATGGAGCAGAGCAGGTAGCTTGTGGTCCGCCGATTGCAGTTGCAAACCGCAACTACAAACCTTTTCCAACAGAATTTTTTTTCGTTTTCTCCTGATTCGTTTCAAACAATAAATACTTTTAGACGTATTTTTCTTTACATATGACCTCCATCATCAGAGTATGCCCCAAGAACATGCAAAAAACTCCAAAAACACAATTTTCATAGTATGGGGCTTTAAACAAGATTGTGACGAAAATTCAGGGGGGGGGGGGGGGGGGGGGCATGGGACAAAGACTTTAAAGAAGGAGCTGAATGCATTTATAATATTCTGTCTGTTGTAATTTACCTTTTGCATGGAACATGATTCCTCTTCAGAGTGGGTCCCTTGGTGTTCAGGAGGTCTTCAAACTTTTTCCTCCTGATATAAAAGTAATGTTTTTCTTTGTAAAGTCTTTTTTTTTCTTTCTTAATTTGACCTTCATTTCTGAGTTGTTACAAAAAAAGGTTTATCATTTGATTTGTTTTTATTCAAATCAGCCTTTTTTCCCCTGGTTTATGTGACAGCAGCAGTAACAAAAACAGTATTTACATATATAAATATATGTAAACTTGGGAAGTGATTGACTAAAAATAAAATAGGCCAGCTTTGCAGAAAGCATTTTCAACAGTCCTAATAAAATATTATTTAAGGTATAAAACAACTGAAAATTTCTTTTTTTTTCTGTCTTGTGGGAGTGAGATACATTTTTGTAGAGCATCTTTACGGCTGATTTAGCTCTTTTATTTTATTTAGATTGGGTTTTTCCTCAGAATAGTAAAACTGTGTGATGACTCGCAGACAGTCCTCTCTGAAAGTCATTTTTATCCAAAGCCAGATGTGTCCACAAAAAATAATAGAGCTATTTAAAGACAAATAATTGAGGACCCATAAACGAAGAATCGTTTACTAATCTGAGCTGTGAAATTTATCTTTTCTGTTTGGTCATCTGGCAAATGAAACCTGACAGCAGTGAAATTGTGTGCGTATGCCTCTGCTTGCATGAGAGCCAGTGCAGGAGTGTGCAGCTTCAAGAGTGTTTATTGTTCGCTTCTTCAGGTAATTTTCATCATGTGGAGCCCCAGTTGAAAGCTGCTAGTCCCTTTCATGCAGCATTTCAATAAAGTCACCCACTAATGGAAATTTAAACTGACACTTGACTTTATGAAGTTAGGTTAATAGTGTTAAAAACCTGTTGTGTGATGATATAATTGTTTTTTTTATTATATTTTTTATTTTTTATGACTTTTGCTGCCCTTAAAATGTCAATTTTAATTTATTTTAAATGTTTTATTTCAGAAGATTCATTTGCAGGGATATTTTTTTACACCAAGAAACTCCTTTAGTCCTGATCAAGTGCTGATCTTATGTAACCCTTGTGCTATCCTAGGCACTTAAACGTTGGGAGTTGGGTCATCTAGACCCATTAGATAGTGCGCTGAACTTTTTTTCTTCATTGATTTGTGATCTTCACTGGTGTCCATGGATTACATGAATTCTTTCCACCTGTATCCACCTTTGTCATGGTAGGGAGAACAAATCAATGTAAGGGTGGGGTCATCTAATATAGCAAAAGGGGTAAACATTGAAACAAAATAAGAAAAGGTAGGTATTCTGGGACATCACTATTTGGATAAGGATGTTCGAGTTTTTATCAAGAAGGAAAACAGAAGGATGTTTTGCCCAAACTTTGGTAATTTTTGCAGAAGCTTAACCCTTGTGCTTTCCTATGACCCCACCCTTACATAGATGTGTTCTCCCTATCATGACAAAGGTGGATAAAGGTGGAAAGATTTCATGTAATCCATGGACACCAGTGAAGATCAAAAATCATTGAAGAAAAAAGGTTCAGAGCACTGTCTAGTGGGTCTAGATGACCCAACTCCCAACGTTAAAGTGCCTAGGATAGCACAAGGATTACAGAAAAATCTTGTGTCAGAATATATTGCCATGCCAAAAATACTCCCTGTTGAAAAGTTTCAACAAACGTCATCATCAAATCAGTGTCGTCCCATTGCACTTACCTTTTCCAGTTTCTTATTTTGTTTCATTTTTTAATATTTTGTTTTGATTTGTGGAAATTGCTTTTGTTTTACGATTTATTTTATTTATTTTTGGTTACATTTTTTTAAATTGTGTTTTTGTTTTTTTTGGACTTACATTTTGTATCTAATGACCATATTCAATAGAAAGAATCTGTACAAATTTTCCCTTAAAAAAGGAAATGTGTGTCATAATAATAAAAAAATGTTCAATAACTACTGTAAATCATTCCTCAATTTAAAAAGAAATGTATTTAAATGAACACTTCTTTGAATTTTTATTTTTACTTTTATATTGTGATATACTGTATGTAGGTCAAAGTAAACCTTCACAGGAATTATCAATTACAGCTGCAACTTTCACAGTGCGTGAAGTCTGTCAAGGTCTGAAATCTCAAAGGGACCAGCTTTATGACAAATGTCAGTCTAATGTTAACTTTAATTAATTGTTCATTTTCTTTGTCCCTTGAGTGGAATGCATGGCTCCTCAGCCGCTCGTCCCTTTTGTCTGTCTCCTGCTCGATTCCTCAGAGGTTTGATGGGAGCAGAGTGTTAACGCCTGAGGACAGAAACAATGAGATTAGAAAAGGCCCCATCTTAGATTTAAAGACTCCGAGTGAGTTTGACACCGTAGTCATCTGAACCTTTGAATATGAAAGTACCGAACAGATGAGGCATGTAAAAAGTATTTAAAAAAAATGTAATAAAAATGTGGTCATCATTTTTCTGCATCAATCACTACATTGATTGATGCATAATAATAACATTTACAAATGCTACCAAGGGAGATTCAGGTGCACCCAGTGTTTCTGGTGGTTTTTTAATGGTTCTTTTTTTATTCTGAGTTGTATAATCAATCAAACAAGATCATAGGCCGCTCGATGAGACTGTAGTGTGAAAATATTCATGAATAGGTCTTGGTGAACACTTTTACAGCAGTAAGCGTAAGTAAGGGTGAAGTAGGTGAGAAGCAAGCATGTCGCGCAGAGTGCAGCGTTTGCGTGCAATCAGTAAGGCTCCATATGTAAGGGCAGCGTATGACAGCATCATCCTGTGTCATAGGTGCATGTAACTTACATGCTCCTCAAAAGTATTTAATGATACACTTACTGCACGCATGACGATGGTACGTTTCTTTTTCGTGACGTCTCTTAAGGTGGCCACACGAGGCACAAGGGAACTGCAAAACACAACTGTGCTCCCTTTAAGTTGCAGGTGGCTGCTGTCTACGACCCTCAGCGGGACTGGACAAACCAAAAAACTGCAGCACCCATACCCAGGAATACGTGTTTACCTGGACTACTCGATACTAGCTCGTCTATTCACCTACAGCAAGAAGAGACTTGGTGCAAAAATGTTGAAGCGGTGCAAATCTTGCGAATCTTTCTCCAGGCTTTTTCTTTCACAGCTCCATACCGATATGTGGTGTTTTATAATTCTGACCAGGCCCGAACCGCAAATATTAATTTATCAATCCTCAATGATCAATTAACAAAC
The DNA here is from genome assembly GCF_053564925.1 of Oryzias latipes. NCBI lineage: Eukaryota > Metazoa > Chordata > Actinopteri > Beloniformes > Adrianichthyidae > Oryzias > Oryzias latipes. The sequence continues at coordinate 23,416,514 of NC_136253.1, read as the reverse complement.
AGTTGGCACGTCTGTGAATTAAGAGGGACGCCATTCATGCATCACTACGTCGCTGATTGGTCAAAGTTTGACTGGGTTTAACTTTCATTGCACGTACATTGGGCAGGTATTTTGTAGGTAAAGACTGAAAACGATTGTGGAAACACGTGGAGCTACGCGTGAATGCGAGAGGCTTGAACACGTTAGCCTGAAACGTCCATTCACACACATTTACATTGACTTTTCATTGAAATTGGTCGGATGTTTGCGTTGTGCCAAGGGCGATGTGAACGAAGCTTAAAGCCTTAGCCCTAGGGTGACAGCATTAAATCATTGTTTTCTCTGCATGAGCTCTTTTTTTTACTTAACTTTTGTAGAAAATGTTGAACTAAAATATGTACAATTCTAATTCTAAGTTTCTAAAGTCTTTAAGATAATTTATATACATGTTCAAAGTGTAAAATCTTTTCTGGCAAAGTTCTTTATTTTCTTTGTCTTTTGTCAAAACTGTTGAGTCTTGAGAGGATTGGCAGCTGGTTTCTATGTTCTAATTAAAGAAAAAAATACAGGTGTTGATTAACACAATCCCAAAATGTTTGGAAAAAAATAAAAACACCTACGAGGTTTTCAACATTGATGAGTAGGAGCAGCCAATTTCTTTTAATAAGAAAATCTGAACCATATAGATTATTTATTACATATGTCTTTTTATTGTCATGTCTGATATAAAAAAACAATACCTTGTGTTGTGTACCAAGACTCACATTATGTTGAGTTTAGCAAAAGTTTTCATGGTTAAAGAGAAAGCTCCAATTTCTATGTACACCATGTTCCCCTTTCATAATCTCATTGAACAGAAGCAGGTTCGAAAATACACCAACTGTGCGATATTTAATGCATTTTAAAATAAAACATTCAAAGCTTTTAAAATATCTGAAAGGTGAATTTGTTTTGGCTATTAACGGTTCCTCAAAAGAGATCTAAATGAGAGGTTTTAGGTTTAAATAATGCGTTTAAACACGATTAATCTTGGAATGGTGGATATCTAAAAATATTTGTCAGAGAATTAGAAAAAAATGTGTTTTTATTAATGATGCTTTTTTAAAAAAGGACATATGAAAGTGATCATATTTTTAGAAAAATGGGCACATTACAATTTCCAGCATTGGCACAGTAATGTCAGCAGTGGATTATCATAATTTTCAATCCCTAACTTTGCCCCTGAGGGTTGGTCCCAACTGTGGCTCCCCATTATTTGAAACCTTCAGAGGAACATGGCGGCCTCACCTTGCCTCAAGGCTCTGCTCCACTTTTCATTTATTGGCAAAGGCCAGACAAAGACACTTGTCAGCGTCCACATGGAAGGAGCCGCGCACACGCAAACACACACAGCTCACTGACAGGTCTGGTGGGTGGAAGATTGTGTGGACTATGTTTCTAAAAAAATCAAGAAAATAAATAAAATCAAATAAAAAGCTTCCTATTTAATCTCATTTGAAAATAATAATGGATGCCACAGGGTTGAATTTACCTGCCAACAAGCCCACGCCTGGCTTGCTTCGCTCCAACACCTACAGAACTCCACCAATCAGAATTCGGATGGGTGCAGTTGGAGGGAGAAGGCTGTAAATTACAGATTTCCCTTTTGACACCAAATATCTAAAGTCAATTTTCTGCTGATAACGTTTGTCGGCTTCAGACACATCAAATTTGAAATCCCGGTGACTCACACTTTCCTGCCATGCCTGTGTTTCCTCTTCTCCTCGTCTCTCCTGCTTTGCCTCTCCAGCTGTTAAACCAATTAAATGCTCACAGAGGGTAGACTGCCCACTCTCATGTGGAGAAAAATACATGCAATAAAAGCCCACTCTGTGCAGAGCCATTGTGCGACAGCAAGGCCGCCATCTTTAATTATGGCCTACGCCTTCACCCTTCTCCATGTTGAATAGGAGTGGGTTGTAGGTGCAGACAGCCTCTGGCGCTGGATCTGTGTATTGTGTTGAGCCAGCGGCTGAAAAGAAGCGAGCTGGTGGATATTGAGGATCGTGGATTGGCTGTGGTTGGGTTGCAGAAAGTCATTGGAAAATTAGGTTTTGGGAAGGAGACTCGATGAATATTTGGTGAGGTTGAGTGGGAGTTAAAACAACAAAAGGCAATCTGATTGATGAGATCTGAGGACGGGAAAAAAGAGATTTCTTATAGATGAAACTGGTACTTTTGAGGGAATAGATGTTAAGGACTTAGGGGTGTGACAATTCATTTTACCAAAAATTCCACAAAATATAGTTTGCCGACGCGCTTCATAGACGATACTGATTCATTGCGAATGATCTGATTGGATTCACTGACCTTAAATGAATCCATGACATATTTATGCAACAGTCACACATAAAACTGCCACCGTGTGATGTGAAGGCATCAGCAGAATCTTTAAGATTTTATGCCGCCGCCAGATTTTTTGGAAAAAACGTTGACGACCCCAGTCAGGCGGGGCTGACGTCACTATGAAAACGGGCAGTCAGATTGCCGGCCCGTAGCAGCTCTGATTGGAGGAAGTGTAAATGTCTCCAGACGACGGTTTTCCACATCAATAGCCACCAGCCGCTCGGTAGCCTGGGGGTATATAAATTGTTCATATACTGTCCGAGCCACACTCTGCGCTGCAACCACGGCCTCATCCAACTATTTCTTCTTCTCCGCCCCTCTTGTGCGGGTTGGTCTTCTTCAATGAGCGATGCAGCAAGCACAATGTCTTCTTTTTGTTCTTCTCAGCATCAACTGCAATTCGTCAAGACACAGGTCGCAGAGTCGCTGTGGTGCTCTCAGCGCCATGACGAGTTTTGTGCATGCTCAACCACTTCCGCTGAAAAGTATATGTAAACGCATGTATATGCGTGTTTTGGCCTTCTGCTCTCAAAACTCGTCAGTAAGTTTTTGAGTCCTTTTTCAGGCTCTATGTACAAAATGCACAGATGAGCTTTAACCATTCAGGGATGTTTGGAAATTGATCATGAAGAGGAAATTAATAATTGTGGTTTTTGCCGGGGCAGAATAATATGACACCAAGTCTTTCATATATCACACTAGAGCTGTAAAAGAAAAAGCCTGGAGCAAGATTGGTGACATTTACACCACTTCGACATTTTGCACTAAGCCTCTTTCATTTTTATATGCACTAGTATCAGGTAGCAACAGTCCATTGTGAACACCATATGCCAAAAGTGCATTCAAGAATCCCCGAATAGCACATTCTTGAACGCTCATCACATACCCGGTGAGTACGTAGCTTTATAGGAGTGAGAGAAATGCACAAGATGTTTAACAGTCTGTTTTGTGAGCGGCTGGAAAAGAAAGGATATTACAAAAGACTTAAGGCCAGAAAGAGATGTGAGGATGCTGCTGAAGGAGTGATCATATCAGAGAGAGAAAAGGAAAAAGAGGCCGCAGAGACCCTTGCCCCTCCCAGTGGCCTGTGCCTGGAGGGGGGACTCGGGGCGGATCTGGGGAATTTAAGGCATGAGGTAGAAGTGGACAAAGCAGACTACTGTCCCCCAGAGAGAGGCCTTGTTCTGGGTCAGAGGGGGATACAAGAAGTCAGCGGCTTGGTGTGTGAATGGATGAATGGATGACCGTGGAGCTGTATGGATAGAAGCTGGGTCCCAGGCTGGAAGGCCGGCTGGGCTGCGTGCCCACAGAGCAGGCATGTCAGGGAACCAGGGCAGGTCTGGGGAATGTGAGGCATGATATGGGAACAAAGCCGACTACTGTCCCCTGGCGAGAGGCCCAGTCCTGGGCTACAGGGCACAAGGAGGCAGCCTTTGTGGATGGAGAGATGGATGAATAGATGACTGGCTCGTTTTGCTGGTTGATATGAATAGCATGTGGACACAGGGGTCTCTTTAAGTAGCTACTCATACTTTGTAAAATTCCAGTCACTCCTTTTATGAATAAGTTGTTCCACCAGTGTTTTCCCACCAACAGTGGCTTGAAAAACAACTTTCTAGGGATGAACTCTAGTGGAAGCTTTCTTTCCCGCATGTTTTACACACAAACATAGACTCTTATTAAGCATCTTCGTGCAGTTTGATCAAATAAGGATGTTGTATACAATATCTGGAAAATTGAGTATATTAATTTAATCAAAAAACAATATTCAGACGCATGTAAAAGCAAATTTATTGGTGAACTCTAATCTTAATATTTGATTGAAACAAATGTATCTGTCCAGGCAAATGAAATACCCAAAAACCAATGACTCTTATTTTGTATTAATGTACAAAATCATTACAAAAAATGGAATACGTTCTTGTCATTTTGATGATTAAAGCCTATAGATGAGAAAATCTTAAAGGTGTTGTCTCATACGGAGCTCTTTGAGTTTTTGGCTCAAATTTGTCATTTCTGTGCACAAATAGGCATTTTGTGTGCACAAATTATTGTTTGGTGGACTTAAATTAGCATTTTGTGTGTAGAAATTTGTAGATTGTGTGCATACAGTAGCATATTGTGCAAACTAGATAGCATTTTGTGTGGTCAAATTAGTATTTTGTAAGCACAAATTAGAATTTTGTGCTCATTTTGTGTTAATTTGTAGCAAAGAAGCAGTTTCTGCAAACCAATTAGCATTTTGTGGGCACAAATTGCATTGCATCTGCATTGCATCTACACAAATGTTGTGCACACAAATACGTTTTTTGTACACATAAATTAGTACTGTGTAGGAACAAATTAGCAGTAAGAATTAATAACAAACTCCCTCCACTCTGGAATCTGATGAGGGAGGGGTGCCAATGTTGTGTGCGTCCTGTATTTTTTGTTTCAACTAATTTTCATATTTTCTGGCTATTTCATTTGCTTCTATGTACAGCGCTTTGTGTGTTTCAGTTGAAATGAAAGGCGCTATACAAATAAATGAAGTTTGAATTTAAGTTTAAACTACTGATTTGTGCACAAGAAATACTTAATTCTGTTTAGAAAATGCTAATAAAATGCTTTTACATTTTAGGTGGCCATTAAGTTTTGTGCGCACAAAATACTTAATTTTGGCGAGAAAACGCCAGTTTTTTCGGCACAATTTATTAATTTAAGGCAGCTATTTATTTATTTATTGACCAGGCTTCCAAGTCTCACAAAGTTAGACCAACAAAAAAATATTTTTGGACACTTTTTTGGCTACCTTTGCATAAATTACAGAACCAGTGCACTGAGCTGTTTACCTGTGTTCACAGAAGGATCTACAATCTTGTTATTTCGTGGGGGCCACCTGTGTGCCTCGTACAGGTTTGCCAGTTTCTTGCCTCCACCTACTACAAGGGGCTTAATCTTTCTCCTGTTCTAATGTGATCTGCGGGACCCGTGTAGAAAGAGGGGCCGTTGGGACATCCATCTTCATATCTGCCTTTTCTGGATCAGGGTTCCTACTCTGTCAACCAAGGGGTGTTTTCAGGGGAACCTTAGTTTAGTTGACTCAATGCTGCAGACCTTTGATGTAAATTCAGCTTTCCATTATTTACCCTTTCTAACTATGCAGGATTTCTCCAACTGCATTTTGACAACTTTCAGTAAAAAGAAAAAGTCAACAAAATAATACATTTTCAACAACTTGCTCAGCCCCATCTGCACAGTTATAACACAAACAAGTTTCAACAAATAACACATCACATTATAAACACAAGTACTATAGACTCAACAGTGACATAACATTTATATGTTTGAATTTCTTTACTCATGCAATGCTGATTATTGAAAAAAAACCCAAAAAACAATAACATTAAAATGTAAAAATTTTAAATGTAAATAGTTGCAAAATTATGTTTACAAGTTGTTTTAAGGATGGTTTTTAGTGCAATTCACAAAACCAAAAATACAAAGTGATTTTCGCCCCCCCCTCCGAACCATTTTCATAACTTACTTCAAATTGTCTTTTATTTATTCCACTCAGGATACCTAATTCCATTTTATTACGCATAATAATTTAGTCACCTTTCATCCGAAAAAGCTTTTTGGGTCATTAATCAGTCAGCAAATAGCAGTGGAATAGGAGTGAGGCCGGTGGTTGCCTCTGGAATAAAGAATGGTACTGTCAATGTGACTGAAGGCTGCTGGAACAAGTGTGCAATTGAGTCCTGCGTGTAGTTTCATATTATTCCATCATACGCTGAGCTGGAGACCTTTTAGTCTTGTATATTCTCTCCTCCGCACAGTTAATCTCTGCTCGCATGTTTCCAGCTTCAGTCCTGAATTCAGTTTGTTACACAGCTTCAACAAAGAAGCATAGAGATGCTGGGGTGAACAGTGAAGACCTTCATAGACTGACAATCTCATTTTACTCAGGGGTGTTTAGAAATTTAACAAAATAAGTAAAGAAAAGGTGGGTTCTTAGAGTTTGGATAAACAAGAATTTAAGAGTCTAGAGGGAAAACAGTAGCATATGTGATTTATTCGTTCTTTTAGAAATATTTCTATGGACTTAAGAGGACACCTAACATCTACTCTTTTTCTCATCCATGAGAGCTTTTCATTGTTGCAGTTATTAACCTGTCTTTTGTTTCCTTTCTAACCTCTAAAACATGAACCGATCAGCACATGATCGTCCATCAATTTAGTTCTGCTGGAGGTTTCTTTCTTCTCAGCCATTCACAGAAATAACATTCCTTTCCAAATTGCAAGCTCGGCATTGGGGGGGAGGGGGGGGGGGGGCCTCATCAAAATTCCTAAGGATAATCTGTTGATTACTTATAGGACAGTTGTTAAAAATAATTTGGCCTTAAATTTCAGTTGTACAATTTTGTATCATGAATTTGTGTTTTATAAACTCAGTTGAAATGAATTAAAAAAAATTGTGTGAAAGTCCCCTAAAACTATGAAAAAAGTGTGACGTCTTCATGTTGGGAGAGGGGCAAAAATGATTTTCTGTCAGTCATTTTTAACCCTTTCACCCAAGAGGGAAGAAAATTACTCAAAAGGTTTCTCAGTTTCTCTTAAAAATGTCGGCAACCCGGAAGACCAAAATGAAACTCTGATGCATTCACCCAGATGGGTTTTGAGTTCATACACTTGCACGGGTGACAGCTGACTTTGCTTTAATTTGAAGCAGTTTTATGTAGTACAAGTTGTTTTTTTTTAACCCTTGTGCTAGCATTGGGACCCCACTCCCAACGTTAACATGCCTCCAAGGCATGTTAACGTTGGGAGTTGGGTCATCTAGACCCACTAGACAGTGCGCTCAACCTTTTTTCTTCAATGATTTGTGAACCTCACTGGTGTCCATGGATTACATGAAATCCTCTCCACCTTTATCCACCTTTGTCATGGTAGAAGTAACATGTCAATGTAAGGGTGGGGTCATCTGGACCCCCCTTTGACCGGCCCTTACTGGGTAAGTGGCTGCTTCTGGACCTTCTCTCTCCAGCCTTGGTCAGAGCTGCACATGAAAATTCATTTAAAAAAGTTTTTTCTTTCAAAATGAAAGCCTTTCTTATAGTTTCTTATAGTTTCATGTTTGTTTTGGTCTCCTGGGCGTGACAGACCCATTTATGTAATTTTTAAAAAAATCTCCAAAAGTAAATTTTTGGATTTCCTCTTAATTTTTTTTTTGCTAACCACACCCACATTCCTATTATGTTCGTACCACATGTATATCATTTTGTTTAGTTTGAGCCAGGGATTCGTTTCACAATATTCTAGTAAAAAGTGTGCAAACAACGTAAAAACGCCACTTTTTCTAAGCTCGCCACTCTACCGCCGTTTAAATAAATTAGGGGGCTATTGATTGAAATCGCCAGGCGGTGTGGTGGCATAGATGGCACACAATGTGCAGTAGACCCGGTGGTGGCAGAAACTTAAACATTTTTTAAACGAACGTGAATATGATTACAATCACGACAAAACAAAAACTGACTTGACGACTCTTCAGGCAGATGAACCGAGTTTGAAGAACTAAAAAGCTAAAAAAAACTGTAGGCTTAACCTGGTGGTGTGTATGTGACATTTAGTGAAAATCGCAAAAAAGACACATTTCACATTTGGCCACAAAGTATACACAATAATTTGAAGTTCTTTTGGATTTTCCAGATACATGTGTTTTGGTTTCGTTAGTGGAGTCTGAAATATTTTTTGAGCTGCAAAAGAGATTTTGTCCGATTTTGGTCAATTTTTTGCTCAAAGGTCCAGTAAGAAAGAAGAATTGCAAAAAAAATATATGTCCTTGCTGTCCAGGACTGTTGCTGGGATTGACAACTTCACAGCACCATCCATAATTACAAAATGTTGTCACTTCATGCTGGCAGCAAGTGTAATTACCCAAAATGTTTTTGCTTACCTTAGCCTTTCAAAGGGCTTATATCATGCAAATTCAACTTTTTGAGCATTCAAGTGTATTATAATGTTAATTCCTCACAACCTCAATGAAGTATTTTGACCTGTTCACGCATCTCTGAGTATTCCTCTAAAAACCTGCTCTCTGAGCCCCAGCCCCTCTCAATCCACGAAAACCAGTGGGTTCTCACATGGTGACGTCACAAAGTGAAGAACAGCCCCTTCCAGGAAGAGTCTGCGCTGCCAGCACCACCCCCAGGCTAACACACACGCCCACTTTCTCCACTGAGTTGGCGTTGATCGTCTAAACACTTCCCGTTTACATGCACAATATGCACATCCATCTTTGCTAAAGTTCAGACGGTGTTTGTTGTCGTGGGCAAAACACGGACACGCTGCTCAGGCCGACTCTAGGTTGAAGTCATGAAATGAACGGCACCCACGACGAGGGAAAGGCGGTGCCTCAGAAATTGAGTCGTCCAACTTCTGGGTAGGAAAAAGAAGCTGCGAATAATAACTCATATTTCATAAGGAAATAGCTCTTTAGTGTGCCAAAGGTAATATATTTGTCAGGTAGGGGGGGCCGGTGAGCGTGAAAGACCCAAAATGCAGAGACGGGAGGCACACAGTTCCAGGGCAAGGGATATATTCAACTCACAAAAAGCGCTGCAGAGCATGGACACATGAACACATGAACACATGAACACATGAACACATGAACACATGAACACATGAACACATGAACACATGAACACATGAACACATGAACACATGAACACATGGCAGAAGGGAAGAGCCGGTATGGACCAGCACAAAAGGAAGGCAGAGACAAGACTTAAATACAAACAGCACTGACAAGACACAGGTGAACGTGATCAGGAGAGATTGGGACTAGGGAAGCAAAACTCGAAACCATGACATAACAGTAAACTTTTCAAAACAAAACAGGAAACAGACCTCAAACATGACAGAAGCAAGAAGGAAAGCAAAAACCAATACAAAGAAACCCAGACCATGACAATATGATCATATACTTAGACATAGTTTACTTTGAAAGGCTTAAGTAAAGCATGTTATTGTCCCTTTAAAATTGCTACAATTTAAATGAAGTGTTTCCACTGCAGCGTCCAGGGTTTGTAAATTTTCATATAACTGTGCATATAAACACAAATGTAACTGCGTCTCATCCTCTTCAATCATAATACATTTTTATCTGTCATGCCATTAGCTGTCCAAAACTGCCAGTTAGGGGCGCCGTAACTGACATTTTTAATGCACTAATTTTAATGCACTTGTTTTCTTTCAAGGACTTGTTATGGTTAATCTGCAGCAAACTGGGCTGCGCAGATGTATTTGCACAAGATTGCATTTAGTGCCAAATCAGGAAACGCAGATGTTCTTGGTTTCGCGTTTGCTCACATACCATAGTTCCATTTTGGTTTTTTCCGCATTCTATAGAAACCAGCTGCTTTGCAACAAGACAGGAGAGATTTAAGCAAATTGCCAGTGTTACCATGGTTATTTCAGGTAATTCCAGGTTATTAATGCTTGAGGTGCCAATCACACAATGGTATGTCACCCCTTCATTATCCGAATGAGCACTTTCTTTCTTTCTTTCTTTTGCAGTCACTTTTTTTTCTTTATTGTCTCGTCCTTTTAGTTATTGCAGCTAAATCACACAATGGTCCATTGTCTCAAAACATTAAGTCATTAGACCAACTACCAAAAAAAGGTAGAGGATGAAACTAAAATAAAAATGCTCTTTACCAGTAAAATACCTTTTTAGGGCTTGTTTAAACTATGACAGACTAACGGAGCAGACAGGTCACCTGTAAATGCATTTTTTTATGGTTTTCTTTTCAAAGTATCTTCCTTTAAAATCAGGAACCTTTGCTTTGTGCTTTCCTTTTATTTACAGTAGAATTATATTTGCTTGTTTCTGTGATTTTGCAACTAAATTTGAGGCTGCATGTATAAATGCACTTTGGAATAAATAACTAAACTCACCTGTTTCTTTTTATTTTTTTCCTTGGAACTTGGAAAAACAGGTCGTTTTTGTTGCAGCTATCTAAGATGTTTTGATATGTTTAAGCCTCTTTTTTATTTAAATGGTATACATTTTTCTGGGTTTGACCAGAAGAACCATTTAAAGCTCCTGGGGAGCAGCTTTAGGCTTTAGGTGCCTTGCTCAAGGGCAATTTAGCTCATATGAATGGTAGAGATGCCCAACATGTCACTAGACTGCAATCTTAGTAATTTTATAAAAAAGTACTGGTAATTGTTTTAACATCTTTATGTGGCATTTTTCTCATGATGGTGGACAACAATGAAGAAAATTTATCTTAAATTTGCATTTCTGGGTAATTAAATCGTTGCAAATCAGGAGCAGATGAAAAGTTGTAGCTGGGACGTAGGTGCTACAGTTAGTGGGCTTACTAATCTGCTCCATTCTGATGCATCCACTAGTAGAGGACTAGATCCACGTACCGGTACGTCTTCGTTTTCCTCGTTTGAGCTGGCCTCTTTCTCAAAACTGTATGACTGGATATCTCCAATATTGGTCGTAAGGGGCTGTGAGCTAGCTGGAGAGCGTGCATCCCTTGTGCTATTCTAGGCACTTTAACATTGGGAGTTGGGTCATCTAGATCCACTACACAGTGCACTGAACCTTTTTTCTTCAATGATTTGTGATCTTCACTGGTGTCCATGGATTACATGAAATCTTTCCACCTTTATCCACCTTTGTCATGGTAGGGAGAACACGTCAATGTAAGGGTGGGGTCATCTAAGATAGCACAAGGTTTAAACAGACTGATGACGGGATGTGTGGGCGGACTTACTCCATGCAAATGGTCCTGCCTACAACTCAAAGGTGAATGTCTAATGAACTACAGCAGCTCTGCAGAAACGATGTCATAGAATATGACACAGTTTTTTTTATTTTGGCTAAAATAAAACAAAAACGTTGTTTTTAAAATAGATCAAAAGATGATTGGAGCGTGTTTTTAAAGTCTTAAAGTTTTTTAATATCTGTAATAAAAGAGGAGATTAATACAAAAACGTTTAATTTATTTCTCTATTACCCGTTTGTCTCTTTTATTTTTTTTTATATTATTGTTTTTTTAATTTGTTATGGGCATCAGTGCAACTAAAACAGGCAAAACATGTATAGTGCAAGCATTTATTCTAAATACCAAGCTGATTTGGGATGTCTAGAAGGAAGAGGTTGTTCTTTGTTGACATGATGGCTCAGCTCCAAGAGTCCTGCATGCTTCACATCAGCAATAACAGCAAGAGAAACACAATATGGAGATGTTAACAAGCCATTTTCTCCCCTCTACTGGTGGGGGAGATGGAGTCCAATGAGAAAGGGGGAGAATAGCCAATCACAAACAGCCGCTCTGGAAATAGCCAATTAGGCCTGTTTGTCTGTGAGGACAAAGAAAGTTGTATTGCAGAGTGATTGCACCAGCGCCGAGCAAGACAAACATGCTCAATTGACACCTTGCTTCTTGCCTTCCAACCCTAATTTCACAGGAGTGTGAGATCTTGATTGCATCTGTGCCGACAAGAGAGGACGGCTCATTATTACACCAAAACAATCGCCACCTCAGAGGCAAAAAAACAGAGGTTTTGTTTTCTTAGGGAGCAAATGAGTCACCAGCTCTGCGGTGAAGGCCAGCGCTCACCCTCACTCTGGCTCTAGTCGGGCGATTTTATCCAAAAAGATTTCTACCTTACTCCAGTTCACTTAATGAAGCTGTAAATTTAGAGACACGAGGGCCTTCACGGCATTCCTCTGAGAGCTGCTTCAGTGGTTCAGGGATGGAGCTGGTTAATTAACTGATTGTTTGCTTGGCTGGGAGCCACAGAGATACATGGTGGATATACAGAAAGAAGATAAACAAGCAGAAAGGGAGCAGAGCAGTACGGAGGGAAACAAGAAGGAAGAAGGGTGCTGAAAGTGAGGATGAGGGAAAAGACGGCAATAGGAAACAAATGAGGAAAACAGTGTGACAGGGAAAGTGCTTCAGTCTTGCATTAAAGGAAATTTACTGCATTTAGTCAAACAAGTTCTGTCACCTTATTTACCTATCTCAATTTGTGGTACATGGCATCTAGAAAGCCCAAAGCGCTTTACGCTCACATCCCATTCACCCAGACCCGCATTCACGCCAACCTATAACCACCAGGAGCAAAATGGGGTTCAGTGTCTTGCTCAAGGACACTTCGACACATCAGAATCAGAATCAGAATCCTTCATTGTCATTGTACATGGTGATAAAATGAAATTATAGCAGCCTTGGAGTGGTGAAGTGGTGAAGATAAAATAAAATAAAATAAAAATACTGCACAAGAAACACAAAAGTAACACCACAATCCAAGAGCTGCGTCCATATGCGCTGCCATCTTAGCCACATGGGGGCAAGGTGAGTAACTAACCTGCAATCTTCTGATCAGAGGCCTACCACTGTACCTCTGCACCATTGCCACTTAAAGTAACAATGCCGACCAGTGGCTTAAAAGGCTCAACAGATGAAGCACAACAATGGATGAAAAACTTTTTATTTTTAAATCTCACAATGTTTTTTTTTAAAGACCCACTCCAATAAAAATAGTGTTTTTGGTGATTTTAACATGTTATGGTAGCATCTGATGATGGAGGACATTTATACAGAAAATGATGCTTGAAAAGTGAATTTGTATTTGTTTAGAGAATTGCTTTATTTAAATCCTTGGGAATCAGGAGCAGACAAAAAATGCAGATAAAAAAGGTCATATTTGGGCGGGCCACAACTTCCTTGCTCTCTCCATTTTGATGCATTCACTTACAGACGACTAGATCCATGTACGTCTTCATTGTCGTCGTCTGAGCTGGCCTCTTTCTCAAAATTGTACTGCTGGATAGCTCTGATATTGATCGCTGTTTTTGTTTTACTGGCAATGTCAGGTTGGGGGGGTTATAATCAGCTGTAAGGAAGCAGGAAACTCTGTGCGGACTGTCCCACCCACAACTCCCAGGCACATTTGTAATAAACTACTGCCGCTCTGCAGAAACTATGTCCTACAGATTCTTCTTCTTATTTTCTTTTTATTAAAGACCATTGGGAATTCTTAGATAATATATCAAGAGATGATCAGACTGGGACTTTAAGACTACCAATACAACTTTCATGCTCTTTGTCAATATCTTTGTTTCTTTCTTTTTTTACCTGGTGGACATTTTTACAGGTCAAGAAACTGTCTAATTCATTGTTGTTAATCATTTTAGCCAATAAAGTTCACAACTGCCATGTTGGTGTCAGGTTAAGGTGAGGTTTTTTTTTTTTGTGGGTGTTGCAGTGGAGAATGGAATGGCAACAATTTGTAGCATTCACAAAGCTTCCCTGGGTTTAGTCTCTGCAAGGTATTTGAGTTTGACTGACAACACCAATACTTATCCAGCAATGGCATCAGTGAGTGGACTCTAGCTGAGCAGGTCCTCAAGGAGGCAAGTTTTGGATTTCTCTGGGTCTAATGGATTTTGCTTCTGATTAAATTTACCTAACTTAAAGCTCAAAACAAAAAAACCAAAAGAAAAACCAACTCCCAAACAAAGAGATATGCAACAGAAATTGGACAATTTTCTAATAGAGAAATGTGAAAATGTTTGAAGTCTCTTTCTTTCTAGGTTCATTGGGTTCATGTAAATAAAACACATTTTGCACAAGTCTTAAAGAATAAAACAGGACCAGTTTCCACGTGTCTGAACATTTTTCTTGAAGCTTTATTGAGAGCCGTTCATTGAGAGCATACTGTTGCTGCAGTAGATGTCAAAGGGCAGGTTAGATCTTCTTGCTGACCTTCCTCAGCACCACAGAGCCAGCTTTGCAGGTCTATAAGAGGAAAGGGAAATCATTCATGGTCCCAAAAAATAAAAACTTACTTTATAGATAATAATCTGGTTAAAAACATCGTCAAGATTACACTCAGTGTTATATATATTATTACTGATCCAAAGAAAACAAAATTCCTAGACAGTCATTTTGTGTCAAAACTTAGTGGTATGGAGATTTATTGGTTTGAAAAGGTTTGCTCTGGCAGTGTACGGCTAGTTGAGGGTCATTCAGGGCAGCCACCTCAAACCTCAGCCGCAAGTGACTCTCATGATCCTCCATAAAGGTGTAACTTAGATCTTTCAAACTTTCCATCATCAGGTTTACCTCAATGAGCTTGCCTCCACTGATCTCGTTGGTCTGCGTGTAGTTGGGGAAGTTCACGGTCATCTTCCCCCCTTCCAAGTTTACGGTCGCCTGCGAGGAACATCGATTCAATCAGCTGTCTCAAAGACTAGGTTTCCGCTTTTTTTTTTCTTCCCCCCGTACCTTGAATTTCTTTCCTCCCAGGCTTTCCATTTCACTTTCCTTCCCAATGGTGAACTTGTTGGTGACCTTGATAGTGGGGTAGACTTGGGTCCAGGTGAACTCATCCCCATTCTGGGTAACTTCCGTGACCGCCTTGTAGTCACGACCCTTCTCAATGACATCAGCGGGAATTCCTATGGGATAACAAAAATAAGACATATTGAGCTAAAAAAAAAAAAAAGACTAATCTTTTCTTTAAGGAATAAATCTTTTAGGCTCAAATTTCCTTACCAACCACCTTGCAGAACTCGTCGTAACCCTCCTGGGATTCGATTTCCCATCGTCCAGCAAAGGTCATGTTGGTGAAGTTGATGGTTTTGAAGAGTGAGAGCAAATATGCTGAAAGGGGAGGAAGCAAGGTGCCGGCAGAGTTAGCGCGATCTGTTTATATACAGCACACCTCTGACCGCCTCTTTACCTGCATGTGATGACACAAGAGACTCATTACAACTGAGGATGATGAGTAAAACAGGCTACGAGGAAGATGGCAATAAATGGCATAAATGTGAGTTTATGGAGTTCACATGCAGAGAATAAAACATTGACTTCTCCAAAGCGGTGAAACTACCATTTAACCTCCAGGGCATTGAACTCCCTCGCATGGATTTTATGGTTTTAACCTCAGATTTTATAGCTGCTGATCCAGTCAAATAAAAGGATTTGTTTTTTTTTTAACAATTTATTTGCATAAAAAGGTTTTTTTTATCTTTTCAAAGAAAATAGCGTGTAATAAGATGTTCATTTGAGGTATTCATTCATAAGTTGATGTGGAAAAAGGGATTGTAAACAGGGTTATTTTAGTGTTCATCTGTGTCTGAGAGGACACATCTTGCATCTCTCCTTCTCTTTAATCTGTAGTGATTTAATAAAGAATAACGTGGGTGTCAATCTAAATAAATGTAACTTTTTTCTTTTTTAAAGGTCCAAAAGAAAGTTGGTGCATTTAATCCACACAAATTTCAAAATAAAAGCTCAATTGAGATTCAGATTTTTACAACCTATTTCTTTTTTCCAATTCTTTGCCTTTAAGGCAGAAATTAGCATCAATTTTAAAAAATAAAATTCTTTTTTTTTTTTTTTTAAGAAGCTCTTTGTTTATTTTTGTCCACTGGTCTAACTTTCCTATGGACAAACAATCTTACAAAACGTAAAATTTGTGTGAGACAGCCTTCTCCTGAACTGACATGCTTGAATTGATTTTATTTAAATACATTTTTTATTTTTCAGCTAACGGGAAAAGGGAAAAAATGAGGAAGCAGCTCTCAGATATATATTTTAGGTTAACTTACCAAACATCAAGGAGAGCATTCAGTTTCCAGCAAAAACAGAAAAATAAAGAGATACATCTGAAGATTTTTAATTTATCTTGACCAAAATATTCAAATCCAAAGATAGTTAACAGTAGTTAAAAAAATATGTGCAAAAGGATTAAAGTCAAGTTTTGTAAACTTATGGCAAGACCTTTTGTTGAACTGGAAATTATATTTAAAAAAGGATTATATAGTCATCACAAGCTGCTTTTTATTGCTAAATTAAATTATAAAATAATATAAAAAGAACAGAAAATGGGCAAGGATACTTTAAACAGCTTTCCATTTAAATAAAGTTTTGATTCAAGGCCTTAAATTATTACTTAAATTATTATTATTAAACTTAACCAATTGATGCCTGTTTATGCAAATATGCATCAGACCACTTCTGCTCTAAACTTACATTAATGTAGCATTTTTGTTAAATGCAGAAACAGGTGATTTTTGTCATCACTGGAAGGAAAATAAATTCAGACGTCAAGTCATCAAGCCATATGCCATATGCCTATTTGTTAAATTTAAACAAAAGTTTATTATTATAATATATTTACTATATTTTTTAACATCACTGCAGGCACAAAAATGTCTATATACTAACTAATTTACTACAAAATAAACCAGAATAATGGAAAAAAACATTTTTTATGAAAATATAGTGACACTTGTTGGAAGTAAACAATTGTTTTGGTAACAAAAAGACCGGAGCTTTCATTTATGACACAGTGTGAAGGGGAAAGCTGTTGCAGTATTTATTTAATAGGTGCATAAAAGCATTAGATTGGCCAACATCCTATAAAAGGCAATAACTATTTCTGCCTCCTTTTTTTACTTTGAAACTTGTCCTTCTTTACTGTGCTCAAGTTCACAAACGATCAAGCAAGTAGGAGCATCTTTACTTTTTTCTGTTTAAAACCTATGTCGAGTTGAATACACAATTTTAAAAGCTGTAGAAAATAATGAAAACTTTTGTTTAAATTTGTTTATCAAAGAGTCTCTCAGTTAAATTCCTTTTTTGTGAGTTATTGATGAGCAATTTCTCTTCTTCAAACTTCCTTCATGCACGTTTAATCAAGATAAGACTAAAAATAAAACCCACATGGAACCAGGTAAATTTTTATCAACAGTCATTTTTACAAACTTTTATACAGGAAAAGGTCATAATGTTTATTTGCACAGTCCCATCACAGTTATGTAAGCTTTATTTTATTGAACTTTTACTCTGCACATTTTAACGACCCACCCGAGAAGAATGGCAGAGGAGAACATTTAATCTTTATTGGAATATTTACTTCCATTTAGGTTTAAACAATAGGATCACATTGTGAACATGCAGAAGGTAAACTAAATATATAATGGAAATGTTTGTTTTTTGTTTTATCCTTTTTACCTTAATCCTAACTTGTCCAGCAGCTGATGTCATAGTTATTTATTTATGTGGTCTATTCATTTTGAGTTTTGGACCTGAAAAAAGAAGGAAGAAGATGGGTAAAGGGGCTGTTAAAGAAAAATGGGTGGGGGGATGTGGGTTGATTGGGCAAGAGAGAGGGGAGGGGCTAAATGGGGCAGACAAAAATATATAAAAAAACAAATATCTGGGATACAAGTCAGAAAATGGAACAAAAGTTGCTTGAGATTTAGTATTATCTCTATCATAAGCAAATTATAATTTATGGGCACAATCACACCAGTTGGGCCTGCAGTAAGTCCAGCACAGGGTAGAGGTGAGGACTGCCTCCGTCCCTAAACAGCAAAAAAATTACATGGTATGCCAGGACCAACCAGCCTCCAGCTGGCAAGGGAGTGACAAAAAATGTAAAGGGGCCTGCACAAGGAGGCAAGGACCAGAATCAAACAGCTTTCCAGCGCAGATGGCCAAAGATCTGAAGGATCTCCTTCTTTGTATAAAGAAAAGGTCAACAGTGCCAACATGCAAGGGTTACAACCATTTTTCTTATGCCATGAGTGTGTGTTAGAATAAGTTGTGCATGTGTTTAAAGTGTTGATGATTTGGTGAGTAGGGACTCTATGGATACTCCTTGTAGGTTGACAGTTTGTCCAAGTACTCCCACCACACAGGAATGGTAAGTATAAAGCAACCAAAAGGGGGAGGTTCCACTGCCAAATAGCCCAACTCCAGGCCAACCCCTTCCCCAAACACCAGGATGGATCGTGGAATGGCAAAAGAAGGACAGTTGCTGGGCAGAATGTGAGGCACCATGCCTCCCAAGCTAGGCTGCAGCGGATGACACATTGCAGAAACATGGACCCAACTGCTCCACCCCTAGCCATGTAGGAGACACTTCCCCAGGGACAGACACGAAACCCTCCTCCGTGTACCAAACCTTCAGCAGGAGCTCAGGTCTGAGGTGTATGACCAATCAAAATCTTTCAAAAAGGACTCCGTGGGTTCTCCAACCAGCCAAACACCTCAGAATCTGTCTACTGGTGTACTCCCACCCCCGCCATCAGGTGTCTGACCAAGTGGTTTGGGATGGGACCAGAGGTAACTAGTCGCCCCACCAGCCCCTGAAGAACCAGTAGGCGGCACCAGTGCACAACAATGGCATAGGAGCCCAGCCCCATGCACAGACACTGTTTTATCTTACAAGTACATGGGTCATGTAAGGACACCATTGAAAAAAATGTGTTTTTTTAAATGAGCATGAATAGGACAGACCTAATAATTTAAAATTAAATGTTTTAATTTTAGATCACTGTGTGACAACTGTTTTGTGAAATCTTAGCATGTGAGAGAAGAATATTGAAAAAAAGCTG
Source organism: Oryzias latipes (assembly GCF_053564925.1). Lineage (NCBI taxonomy): Eukaryota > Metazoa > Chordata > Actinopteri > Beloniformes > Adrianichthyidae > Oryzias > Oryzias latipes. The sequence goes on along the minus strand of NC_136253.1, from coordinate 23,397,730 downwards.
GTTTTAATTCTTTTCTGTTTGGATTCTAAGTTTTTTCAAGGTATGGAAAAGTTCTTAAAGGGAAACCAGAAGAAACTAGCCAAACTTTCCAATCAAACATCACCAAAGTACATTGGTTTAATTGACCTTAATGTTAAAATTATGAAACCTAGGTTGCCATTTATGCTTTTTTTTTAACTACAACAAGTTAAATTGTATTGAAAGCTTATAAATATTTATGGATTTTAAGAAAATCAGTTCAGTTTTATTTCGAACTTTTTCTAAATGTGTGGCTATGTTCCTTCTGAAAGCTGACTTATCTTATCTCAGACCATTGAGTTGTCACAAAACAAGCAGTAATCATACTTTTAAGAGAACATGCTATTGTTCCTCGTGCTTTTTTGGTTTTACTCTAACTTCCCAACCCCAGCTACATGTTAATGGCCTCAAGGCCATGTTTAATCTCAATTTACCATGAATAGTGAGCAAAGTACAACCATCCATTGGGTTTATGGTCAGTGTTGTAACTTCAGTGGTTACATTTTAATAGTTGAGTTGAATTGGCATTAAAAAAAACCCTATCCCTCGACTCTAAAGTGTGAATAAGGCTGGATAATAAGTAACCAGGCCAACCTTGGGTTGGGTCACGTGTAGATGAAGTCATGCTTTGCTCAGGCCCGTCCTTTCATTTATGAGAGACATCCTCCCTCTTGCGAATGAGGAACGAGATGGCTGATGGTTGGTGATGGACCTAAAATGTGAGAAACAAAAACAGGAGTCTGAAACAAGAGGAGCAAGTAAAGAAAGAAGAGGGGGAGATCCTAAAGAGAGATACATATAGATAGATTCCTTATATCTGCTGCTTTAGAGAAGGGATTTGTGACAGAGGAATTAAAAGAAGGGAGGCCTTGATATGCAAATGAAGCTGCTGCTAATCAAAGCAATGAGATTAGCCTTCCAAATTGAGATGAAGAAAGGCTCCATTATCTGGGCCGAGTGTCATGTTTAATAACGCTGAACGGCATGGTAATTCACTAGTGATGCAACTGCAGTGGATGAGAGTGTGTATGTGTATTTGTTTGTGTGAAGCGAAGTTAGCAATGTCAAGTCTTGAAGGTAAATGTGACAAAAACTACACATAGATAGAAGGGTAAAGTGTGAAAGACATCTGACCTTGTCTGCGCAGCAGTCAGAGAGGATGAATGATAGTCAGGGAGAGAGAAAAAGGAGCCAAAGACTGGTGAAAAGAAAAAAAAAGGGTATTCTTTGGTGTAAAAGTTTTATACTGGCCTTGTCGATTCACGTTTAAAAGTTAATGTAAACGCACGTAAACCCTCGTTTTGGGCTTCCGCATCCAGAACTCTCACATTTCTATGCAAGTTTTTAAATCGGGAGTACATTGATCGTGCTGCATGTTCAACCAGTTGAACTTCTGACTGCTAAATTGTGAAAATGCTGAACCTTGACCAATCAGATTTGGTTGAGTGTGGGTAGCGTCCCAGCTTGTCCGTTTCTGGTCCAGTGTGAACACCATGGGCTTAATGCGTGTTTATGAAACAGTGTGTTGGGCGTTTCAGAAAGACAAAACTCGTGACCTTTATGAATCTAACTTGACTCCCTCTTTTGATCAGATGCGTAATCCTTATATGTTCACCCCAGGCAGAGAAACGTGTTCAAGAAGCCGATTCCAATTTAAAGTCTCTTATGAGTGTGTCAGGCTTCTACACAAGTTTCAAATTTCGTTTTCAGGTTCTATGTACAAAACACACAGTTATTTAAGTGCATTAAAGGTTAAACCAGTTGAACTTTGACCAATCAGGGACTTGGACTTGGTAGTGACAAACAGATGACGATCTTTTTAGAACTGTAAGTTGCGAACCGTTTGAAAATTGATTATGGAGGACGAATTAATAGTTGCGATTTGTGCCCAGTGACACCAAGTGTGTCTGAATAAAGCCGTGAAAGAAAAAGACTAGAGAAAGATTCACAAGATTTGCACCGCTTTGACGGTTCGCAACAGGCCTCTTCCTAGAGAGCTAACATCACATCATTTCACATCAGGCAGTATAGGATTGTAATACAAATAACAAAATCAATAGATTTTCACTCCAGATTGTTTTCATTTATTTGTGAGACATTTCTTGTTCTGATGAAGAAAATGATTTGCTGAGGTGGGATTTCCGAAATTCTTTTAACCCTTTATCTTAGATGATCCCACCCTTACATTGACGTGTTCTCCCTACCATGACAAAGGTGGATAAAGGTGGAGAGGACTTCATGTAATCCATGGACACCAGTGAGGTTCACAAATCATTGAAGAAAAAAGTTCAGCGCACTGTCTAGTGCAGGGGTCGGGAACCTATGGCTCGCGAGCCATATATGGCTCTTTTGATGGTCACATGTGGCTCGCAGACAAATCTTTAATTATGCTTTTTTTTATCATTAGTCCAGTCCTTCTCGGGCGCGATGCGATGCCAGAGGCGCGCAGTAGTAGCGGTGCTTGGAGAGAAAAATCTGCGCCAGCACCATCAGTTTACTATTATCTATAATTTCACAGAGTTTGTACCAGCTGGAAACCTGTGAATTGCCGTGCCTAAAAGTGCGCGCTCCCGTCTCTGAGAAAGAGCGCGCAGTTGCGGGGACGGGATGTGTGAGGGAGAAAGCAGAGGGTGGGGCTGAGGTGTTGTGGGAACAGGCAGCAGGTGAACCGCGCAGGGATTGTAAATACGTAAAACCCGCTGCCCGTCACTCACTGCAGCGTGTGAGTGTGTGTTTGGCTCCATGTCTGCATGTGAGCGTCTGCCTCACATCTAAAGAACAGTCAGACATAAGATCATGTTTAAAGTCTCAACGCCTGCGTGAAGCAGAAACTCACCACGTATCAACCAGACTAGACAATCAGCAAAACTACCACGAGAAATACTCATCATTTATTAGCAACAGCATAACAATGTTATTAAAAAGAATCCACAGACTTATTGTACTTTAAAAGTGTTGAAATTACATCAAATGCACACATTCACTTGTATATTTAGTTTCAAACATATCGTTGCGGTCTGAGTTGGACTGGGTGGCTGTTGGGCCGCGTTATAAGTTCTGGAGTTCATGAAACGCATCATGCAGAGATCTGATTGGCTCTCAGTTCTGTCGCTCAGCCTGTTGTTAGGTAGTTTGGACCAATGGGGTTCAGCTATGGGCCGAATAAGGGAAATGGGAGGGCTGGAGCGGGAGCAGGGGAATATAAAGTTGGGAGAAGCGCTCTCGTCTCGTGTCGACAGGAGAGATTCAGGAGTTGCTGAATTAATTTTACGGCGTTTGTTGTGGTCTACAGTAACCAGAATAAAGAACCTTAAAAGAGGTTAAGTCTCCGTGCCTCAGTGTGGGAAAGGGACGCTACATTATTGTATGGCTCTTTTTAAATTACATTTAAAAATATGTGGCGTTTTATTGCTCTCTTGGCCAAAAAGGTTCCCGACCCCTGGTCTAGTGGGTCTAGATGACCCCACTCCCAATGTCAAAGTGCCAGGATAGCACAAGGGTTAAAAGGAATTGGATGAATAAAATGTTTATTGATTTATTTCACAATCAAATAATCAGGTCTGCAAACCGATCACAATGCACCAGCCAGCAATTATTGAGGCACACCATTGACTTTTAAAGTCTTAGTTTTGCTTCAAGACTGGCAAAGTGGACTCTGATCCTACAAACTGTCCTGACTTTTAAAGATTGAAACACACGTAAATCCCTTGTAAAAAGTTGGATAATATTTAAGCAAACGCTTTGCTCAATAAAAAGTGCTTCAGTAATCTCATTCAGCCATGCAAACTGCTGGCTGTGGCGTCATTGGTTTGGGGATTTAATTTTGGTTTGTTACATTTATGAATTTCTAGTGAAGCTGAACCACAAATGGTAAAATAAACAGTTTTTTTTTTCTTGCCAGTATTACTTTATCTACAACATTTGTTGCCTTGAGATGATTTCTATGTGACACAGGATGTCTTTTATTTTGAAAGGACCTTATAGGAACCTCTTTCAAAAAACATAAATTATTTTTACTTTTAAGAAAAAGTAAAAAATGTACATCGGTCACTGGGTGACATATTTTGAGGTTTCATGTCCAGGCAGTCCAGAGACAGGCTGCGATAATTGGGGTATAGGAGGGTCTCCAAGGTCTCCAAAATCATCTGATGATTGGCCATTTTCAGACTGCCAACCTCCAGCTACTCCCCTGGCCCCGTGCTGCCATACCACTGCCACCGTCCGATTGTTAGAAATTATACGGTAGCAGGGCAGGCACTCAACGAGGGTGCCTGGTGATGACTGGACTTCAATCTGGCGAACCCAGCCACTGTGGGTCCTGCATATGAATCCCGCTGTAGTTGGATCCCTTGGACCTTTGTTTTGGGTACTGGCGTGCCTGACTGACTGACACCTGTTGGCCGCTGTCTACATCAACGACCATGCCATTGATTAAAAAAAAAATCAGGCGGCATAACCTTGAAGATTCTGCCGATGCCTACCCATCACACGGTCACAGTTGTACATGTGACCATAGCATAAGGTTGCTTCTAAACATTCTTCCCTTCTGTGGCTCAATTTATAAACAAAAAATTGTACTGGGGGGTGATTTTTATGTGCGTTGTATTTTATTTTATACTTGACATTGCACAAAGATGAGGTCATGGATTTAGGAATAATAGGAGACAGCAGAATCATTGGTTCTTCTTAATGGGCGTGTTCCAACAGCTATTAAGCGTGTTTGTCATGCCTCTTTGGCCCCTTTTGGAAAGGCCAGAGTTTAGTGATGAGCTCATAAACTAATGGGCTGGAAATGGAGCTTCAAATTGGCCCAATACGTTACACGACCACAAATCTCATCTGTTCCTTGTATTTTCATTGGCTCATACTATGAGTAAACTGCAATACGTGCCAATCTGGACACATCAGGGGATTTCAACAGTCATTTTGTTTTGCTGACGACAAAAAGCAGAAAGAGATGTTGACAAAAAGCTTCATTCATTTATTTTTTGCAGTAAAATGCTCCATATCTTTTATAAATTTGTTGTGAAGAGTGCAATCTCGTATGGAGTCACATGTTGGGGCAGGATCAGATCAAGTTACCTTGAAAGGCTGAAGAAACGGATAAAGAAGGCTGCCACTGTTCTGGGTTCTGCTCTGGAGCTGCCTGTCCAAAAGGGGATGTTTGTATGGATGGAAAACATTATAATTAACATAGAGCATCATCTTCATTACACAACAGGTTGTCCAGTTTTCAGATCCCCTGTGAGAGTCCAGGTAAGCTATACCACATCAAACGAAGATTATCCAAGACATTGAGCTGAAATCCAGTTTAAAAAAAACATCTCTTGAAGGAATGTGCTTTCATTTTACATGACCAAAGGACTGTGAATCTCCCTGCAAGCATGGACGTTTTCTCTAAAGCCACCAAAAAGCAGGAAATACTGGATCACAGACTTAAACTTCAAGGATATAATTTTCCAAAGGAGCATTCTTGTCCATCAGCCAAATGCTGACAGTTGTTGCTGGTGCAGCACTGCTTTGCAGCAGTTATGGCAATATATTTTTATATGGGAACAGTCAGTTTTCTGAATGTGACTTGAATTTTAGTGGTGAAACCAACAATTGATCTTACTTGAAAATATCTATCTTCTTCTTCTTACGAAGTTTGATTTCCATTTCTTTATTTCTTTTCACTTCCACAAATCAACAAAAACAAAAGATCTTGCACAAGATCAAATACAGGGGGAAATGAAAGGAAACTGTCATGGCCTGTCAGCTACTCCCTCCTCCCCCCTCCTTCCTGTTTTGGACGCAACCAGCTGGATCCACTTACCTCACCTTCTCCTGCCTTCATAAGCTCCTCCTGGATCATCAGCCGGTGCCAGTTCGTTGTTCCTCCTATGGTGCATAGTCTGGTCAGCTCATGTTTTTGACTCCTGTCTCGTTACTCTTTGCACCTCTCGCTCTGCTTCAGGAAAGAAACCTGTTGGATACTCACCTGGTCGCAGTCCACAGACGTCGCAGTCCTCCCTCTGGAAAATACGCCTCAAGATCCCTCCAGCTAGCCGCCGCTCCTCGCCTAGGAAGAAACCTGTCAACCTCTGTTCCTCGATTAAACTTACCGTTGAGTCCGAGCCTCTTTCCGGGTTCCAGCGTTTGGGTCACTCTGAACTCTTGCCCCGATCATGACAGAAACGGGAGGAAGAAAAATTGTTTATCTACCCCTTTTACATTTTTTGGATTAACCCATGGAGTTAAATGGGAATTAATATATGTATATAAACATTTATACAAACATTTATATTTATATGCATTTCTGCAATATAGGTATATTCATGGTTTGAATTATTTTGCCTAGAATAACCTAGAATACCCAAGACACTGGTAATTTTTGCCTTTTCATCTCATTTTCTTAGTTGTACTTGGAAATGCTAAAAATGGAGTAACTAGTAACTAGTTGATTTTTATTTATTTTTTAAAGTCAGATCAAATAAACCAAACACAAAAAAAATGCATTGATACCTTGAAATTACTCAATTGAACATGACTTGCTAAAAAACAAATCACATTTATTTTACCGTTGATCCTCCAAGGTATGCAACTCCAAACAGGAGTGTCAGAATCACATGGACAAAAAGAAATAGGAAGTTTAAAAAACGAGCATAGAAGAAAGTGACATGCATGGAGGAGATCCATGGTGGGACGGAGTAAACTGTCTGTGGTAATTATGCAAGTCTATCACAACTAATCTAAGCATGACCACTGGTGATTGAAGCTGCTTCATGTAGCACCTTCACCACACGCCAAGCAAGAGAGCTGCCTCTGCAGCGCCGGCACTGAGCCAGCATAACCATTAAGCACCGAGACAGAAGTAGGCCACAAAAACCGCCAACAGTAAGCGTTGTGTTGTTGTTATCTTTAATGTTTCTCAATCCTTCCTGACAGCCTCACCATCCTTTGGGGGAAGGAAACAGCAGTCGCTGGTGATTAGAAAAAGCCCACAAGCCCCACCTCCGCCCCTCGTCCACCAAGCCAAATTATGCCTGCATTAATATTTCATCTTACACATGAGAAACCACATGTGTGCTCATCCCTTTGTCTCCACGTCAAACGAGATGTGCTCAGCGGCCGTCAGCGGGAGAGCCGGGTGGCCCAGAACCTGGGAGACAGGGCCACGAGGGGAGACGAGGTGAAAAGGAAAAGGTGGGATGGAGACCATGGAGAGAAATGTGGGGCAGGACGTGAGGTCGAGCTGAGGTGAAAGATGAAGATGCATGCTGGAGAGTGTAGTGATGGGAAAATTCACAAGACTAAATAAAAGTAGGAAATGGAGGAGAAGGAGGAAAGAAAAACGAAATGCCTCTGTGCTTTAAATAATGCAAAAAGGTGAAGATTTGTGGTTATCTCAGTAGAGGAGGGTGTGTTCTGTTAACACACTGCATCTAGAAAAAGACATTTTGGACCAATCTCTAATTTCTACAAAATGATACATTTCTCATGCAAAAACTGAGTGGTTTGATTGAGCAGATTCTGACAATGTAATGAGCAAAATGTTTTCCACGTCATTGCAGATGAGCTCAGGTCCATTCAAGATATTAAGGCCGTGTCACACAGCCACTGTGTATATTTTGACAATACCTCAGGATTGAAAATCGTGAATATACGTGGAAAAAGTGAAAAAGGTCGTTGTCTTTCTGTGGTTCATTCGTATCATGAATGAACCACAGACAGACCACGATAGAAGTATGAATAAACCATGCAAAAAAAACGTAAAGCAACCTAGAATAGGAACCATGCGTAATGAAAGCGCTGTTGACATGCAAGTCATTAGTGATTTGTGCATCAATTAGATATTTTTAACATGATATGTGTGTCATATACGTAATATAAAAGTTATACATCGGTGGTACATGCATGAAAAGTCTGTTAGACATACGTGGAATGGTTATGGAAAGCCACAAATTGGCATATGCACAATTGCGTGAGATTAAAATAATTGCATATAAACTTCATAAAATACTGCATGATACTTAACCGATCTTGAATTTTGAACAGCTCAAAACTTAACACACCTAAAGACCTGTCGGCCAAAACCCTTTATGGACATCTGCCCATCGACGAATAACGAACGCAAGAAACGCTTATAACTCTTGTAAGGCTTGTAACTCGTGCAATATTTGAAGCCAATGTGCAACATTAACAATTCCCATGTGCAATATAGTGCAATATAGAAAAGTTATGTAGCTTTGTACTTATGTATATTTTTTAGTTAAACAAAATTTTTTATCGTTCTTTAGAAGATTACTTATTTATATTGTTTAAGCAGATGGAGAGCACCAGAAATTTCGTTGTCACAAGTTTCTTGTGTAACAATGATAATAAAGGCTTTCTGATTCTGATTATGAATTACGTAAGTCATACATGCATCACCAAATAACAAAATTTCCTTTGAGGAAAATGATAGGATGACATTCCTTTCATTAGTGACACCCATGGTGAGTCCCTGCATCAACCTGGTCGACTCTCCTCTCTCTGGTTGTGGAGAAGCACCTGGCGCTGCCGGCTATCGCTATGGTTGGGGACCAGCGTTCAGGTGGGTTGGGTGGTGCCGCAGAGAAGGAGCAGCGAGTTCTGGAAAACCTTTTTTAAAAGTGTTATAAGTGTTATATAGATATTATTTACAATCTAAGTTCAAAGTAGCTCGTAAGAAAACTCTTTTTCAGACAGGCGGCGAACAGTGAGTTTGTATAGAAAGACAGGTGTCCGATGCAAATTTGACACGGAAATCATGTTCGGTGTGAATGCAGCATACATGTGTGCAACTTACATTATTCTTACGAATACTTTATGATACACTTACCACACGCAAAATTGTATGTTCCATTTTTATGACGTCCCTCATGGCGGCTGCACGAGCCTCTATGGAACTGCAAGGTAAACCTGTCTTTACCCACATGAAAACATCTTATTATTTTTCACAACAAAACAGTGCTAGTGGCTTGATTGGATGATTTGCGTTTGCTTTTCCCTATGAGTGTTTTTGAAATTTCTGCAACCAAACAGTATGAAGCATAGAGGCACCTTCAAGCACACTTGCCATCCCTATGTGCCAAACGTCTCTCCGTCCAATTTTTGTCTGTGTTTGCGCATTAATGTGCAGATCTCTGTCTCTACCACAAAAAGTTAACATTGGCTGCTCACGCGGCACTTAAGCATCCTCTCTCCTGAACCTGATTATTAATTACAGTGTGCCAGTTGCTGACCCACAGCCCAAACATTGTCTGGCACAGTTTCCAAGGAGACAGACACAAAGTCATTCACAAACAAGATCTAGCAAAAATAGATTCAAGCACCCTCACAGCTCAGCAGTCGCTCGGTTCCCCGGTCAGTTCACGTCCTTCTCGATCAAAGAGTTTGAATACACATGATAAAAAAGGGACTCTCTGATGACTCGTTGAAATGAAAAGCTTAAATGTCTACTCAAAACCTCTCAGTAGGTTGGCAGCCTCTCAAAAGTCCCACAACTCAGCAAACGGGCAAGATGAAGCACATCATCATGCTAGGAAATTATAACCTGATCAAAGTGACGGTGAGCCAGAAGCTCAGTCATGCTTGAGCACAACAGCACTCTGGAGTAATGAACCTGGAGCGGTGCCTGTGGCGATGCTGAAGGACAGCAAGCTTTTAACGCTGGCAATCAGCTGTGTGAGTCTGTGTGTGTGTAAAACTAATTTGTGTTGATACAATACAAAGAATACTTTCGAAAAAAAAAAGGTGTGGCTAATAATGTCCCTAAGTATTTTAAAACGCAAAATGCATTACAGTAGGCTCACATAAATACATGCATGCACAATCTGCTTGTGTGTGATGTAATCTGGTTATGAAATATCCTCATTTTGATTCAAGTATTTCAAAGCCTGCTCTTCTAAGAATCAGGTGATGCCTTTAGGGAGAATTAAGAATAGGAGATGGAGTCTGTGACTGGAGTATGTTCTGCTGATTCACATACGTGACCGACTTTAAGAATGATTTTGAAAAGGATTAGATAGAAATGACTTAAAGCCTAAGTCACATGCAGGTTTTTTTTATCTGTCCAGGCCTGTAGAGGGTCATAGGACAGCATCATAAGGGGAGCACAGGTGTGTCTTGCAGTTCTCCTCCAAACTCCAAATAAAAGGTTCAGCTTCTTCACCTGATGCATGGATTATTCTGTAAATGACAGAAAATCGATCAACTTTTAGATTTTGAGACATGCAATAAGCTTTTTTCTGGTGGGCCCACCCCTGACTGCTTTAGCCCAAATGACCATAGGAGGTTTCCGCAGCCCATGAACCCATCACCTTTTGGAGGAGAATGGTCTGCATTTACAAACAGGTTAATCATTTTGACGTTTATTGTGTTTTTACCTCCAGTGACCAAACAGCAACGCTGAAGTCGGATGCCCGGAGTCGGATGTTTTGGCCTGTGGCGATTCGTCTGCAACATCATTTGCATCTTGGCCAAGGAGCAACGCAACATTTTAATTTGCCACAAAGGTCGATTTTCATCACTTTTATTATCATTGCACAACAGGATGCTTTCTAAAATATCATAGGAGACTGCCGGCGAAGGAGTGGCATTTCACAGTGCGGCTTTGACAACCTCCTGCTAGCACGGGAGGATTCTCTGACCTTGTGAGGCTGTCATAAGAGGATGGATAACACAATGACTCGTCTGCGGTGCAGCATTTGATTTTGTCTCTTCAAAGTCATTTCTCATGTTCGTCGTCTGCCCCCTGTTGAGTTTGCAACAGAAGGTTGTCAAAACCAATATGCTGCTTAACAATGGGGCTGGAATAATTGATGACGGTGGGGGATTACAATGTAAGGGAGGAAGATTTGGTTAACTTAATTTATAGCCGCGAGGGGGCTCAAATAAAACAATCTAACCCACTTGTCTGGTTGGATTTCTAGATAACAGATGGGAGAAGGGACTGCCAGCTGAATGGGGTTCCTCCTTTGGCATGGGGGTGTTGCATGCTAGATACACAATGCGAAAGGTTGTTGTGCATCAATAGATAGTTTTACTGAAAAGGACACATCGTTATTTCTGAAAAGTCTTTAACTATACAAACAAATTTGTAACATGTTTAAAACAAATACAGGAAAACTGAAAATACAATTTTTTCTTTCTTTAACATTTAGGTAACTCTACGTATCCTTGTTTCTTTTGCTGAGGTAGCTGCGGTAGTAGAAGTTACCAAAGAGCACAATGAGGCTAAGACAATAGGCCAACACAACGGAGTTCATGGAATCTGGGAAGTCACAGTCTGCCAACAGGTTGTAGGTGGTGTGGATGGAGACTATGAAGAACTGCAGCTGGTGAGAAGAGAAGAAAGAAGACTATCATGGACACAAACTGGAAAACTTATGCTTCATGCACACCAGGCGTGTGTGGCTCGTTCAAGAGCGCGCTGAACGGGGGCTCTTAAACACGCTTTTTGGCATATGGTGTTCACACTGGACAGTCACTACCCGATACCGCATGTACATACAGTTGGAAGAGGTTTGGTGCAAAATGTTAACCCTTGTGCTATCTTAGATGACCCCACCCTTACATTGACGTGTTCTCCCTACCATGACAAAGTTGGATAAAGGTGGAAAGATTTCATGTAATCCATGGACACCAGTGAAGATCACAAATCATTGAAGAAAAAAAAGGTTCAGCGCACTGTCTAGTGGGGTCTAGATGACCCAACTCCCAATGGTAAAGTGCTTAGGATAGCACAAGGGTTACAGGGGTGCAAATCCCATGAATCTCGCTCCAGGCTTTTTCTTTCACAGCTCTATTCCGATATATAAAAGACTTGGTGTCTTAGAGTTTTGGCAGGACTCAAACCGCAATTATTAATGTCTCCTTCATGATGATGAATTTTCAAACTGTTGGCACTTTTGAATTTAAAATGATGCCACCCATTCCTCACTACCAAATCTGAGTCCCTGATTGGTCAAAGTGTGTTCAATGGCTGCATGTTTTATACCTAAACCCCAAAAATGAACTTAAAAACTTGCGTAGCTACATGTGAACTTGAGAGTTTTGAATGTGGAAGCCTGAAATGCTTTACGCCAGCATACATAGACTTTTCATTGGAAGTGGTCACTTAAACAAGCATTGCTGAGGCCAGTGTGAACGTAGCATGAGTAACATTTGGCGAGCTGTTTATTTCACATTTATTAATCTAAAATAAGCAATAACTTTTGGGTTGGATTTCAATGTTTAAAGACCCACTATGATGAAAATTGAGTTTTTGGTGTTTTTAACATCTACTTGTGGCCTTTTTCTGGTGATGGAGGACAAATACAAAGAAAATTCAGCCTAAAATTGCATTTCTTGGTAGTTCTTTATTGTTTATTTAAATTGAATCAGGAGTAGATGAAAAATAGTTTTGGAAAAAGATCACATTTGTCACGTAGAGGCTTCTTGCTACGGTCCTTTCTGATAAATCCAGACAAATAGATCCATGTTAGTCTGTATTTTCTTCATCACAGCTGGCGTCTGGCTCAAAACTCTGCGGGTGGATTGCTTCAAAGTTGCTCGCAATTTTTGTTGCACCACTTATGTTAGGTTTCGTCTGTTAGCTAATGAAAGAGCATGTAAACAGATGGATGACCGGAAATTTCTAATGAACTACTGCAGCTCTGCAGAAACTATGTCCTAGAAAACCCCATGTTTTTTCATTTTATTTTGGCTAAAAACGGCATTATCCTGATTAAAAGACCGCTGGGAACACTTTGAAAATAGATAAAAAGATGATCAGAGGGGGACCTTTAACAGCCAATCATCTCCCTCCAGTCCACTCCCACTGGCCTCATTTACATCATCCCTTCCTGCAACATCCTTGATACAAACACTGACCAGCTGCAGAGATGTGAGGCACCGTTTCCACCACAGATATTTGGTCATGCTGGGACCCACAGCTGCCAGCCCGTAGTACAAGTACATGACTACATGGACGAAGGAGTTGATCAAACCAATCAGGAACGCTGTGGAGACACACAAGAACTTCAGACAATACCGCGTTTGTGTGTTCTACAGGGGGGAGGGGCCAGCAAATATCCACAAGTAGGTGGGTTGAACTCACACTGCCCTCCAGCCACATACTTAACTCCAGCCCACCAGTTGAAGATCATTGTGGCGTGGTGGTAGACGTGAAGGAAGGTCAGCTGACTGTTCTTCTTTCTCAGGATGAAAAATATCTGCAGCACAAAAACATGCACTAATAAAGAACGTGAACAGCTGTTTTTTGTATTTACAATAATTTTAAGAGTTTTAAAAATGTAGATTTCTATTATTATTGTCTCTTTTCCCCCCCCTTTTTGCACTCACAGTGTCACTCAGCTCTATGACTTTAGAAAAGTAGAACCACCAACACACTCTGGCCATCTGTCCAACACAAAAACCCGCAAATATTGAGGCAAACATCTTATTTTTCGTAAAGGTCTATAAACATGAGCAAGCAAGTAAATGTGGTGCACAGTGAGTCACATAAATTGCTTTTACCCTCATGGCCAGTGGGCTCTCGCTGTAGTCAACTGGCTGGCACAGCAAACTGTATCCTGCCAACCAGGAAGAAGCTGTGAACTTAAAAAAAAAGAACTCGTCTTAGTTTTTTATTTGCATTTTACTCGACAAAAGACAGCCTGAGATGTTTCTTTCTAGATTTCAGTGAATTTCACACCACCTAAGCAATAAAGGATTTTCACATTAAATGCTTTATTTTTCCCTTTCCATGTGAAATTACAACCTTTTTCCATTATAACATCACTTTTTGTGTGTTTCATTTACCTCATAGAACATGTAGGCAGACAGGCAGACCATGGCAAAGTTATAAACTATCAAAACCGTTCTAAGGTTGACTGGCTGTCTGTTCACCATCAACTTTGGCCCCACCCAAATAATGATGAGGTAGCACAAGAAGACACAACTAATTGGCATAGGGGAATACACCAGCAGCCACTCGTCTGTCCTTTTGTCTGAGCGAAGGAAAAAAACAAATTAGAGAGAAAAGTCAACGTATTATCACCAAATATTTGATTGTGAGGCTTGAATATGTGAAATTATGCCACTTGCCTCCATTTTCCAGAACACTTTGGTAAAATAACTGAATTCTCTGCCAAATGGTGACAGCATGTTTACCCTAAAATAACAAAAAATAAGCAGAAAATAAACATATTTATTTGTTTATCCCCCAAAAAAGTGGTTATAAGATGTATTTTTCATAAAAAGAAATACAATCAGAACCAAATAGTTAGAATAAGGGATACAGTGTTAATTCCATGTATTTCCCAATGCATTGTTTTCTTTCAGAGCTCACAGGAGGAAAGAAGGATGACTAAACCTTTGAAGGGATAAGTATCAAAGCTAAATGTGTTTATCCCTTTTGTCCCCAGGAATCCTATTACCACCCAACCTGGGCTTTGTCATGTTGCTGACTTCCAGTGTTGCTTTATTAACAAGGAAATTAACTTAAACTTTGAAATCCCTTTTGTTTTTTCAGAAGAAGCGTCTCCACAAATGAAAGAAACACTTTAAGGCATTTAACTACTCCAATAACTGTGCTTCAAATCAATACTTTCTGTGACACAAAGAGATTGGAAAATCAGAAATTGCAGAGAAACCTGGGTTATAGCAAACATTTGCTAGATTTGATTGTGAAAAGACATTATCATTAAAACAATACATCTTCATTGCTCCGAAAAAGAGACTTTCTTACGACTCAAAAAACAAACTACTTTATTTTAAATTATCAAAATTTGGAATTAACTCAATGAGGTCCTAACACAAGATGCCAGAAAAAGGCTTGCTAAAGAAAAACAGCCCCTGAAATTTTGATTAATCCCCTCGGTAATGATCTGGATTATAAATCAAGGATTATACTCACTAATCCAGAAGCATCACTTGATGATGGATAATAACTAATAATCTGTTTCATGAAAGAGTGCCTAAAGTGGGAAAGCAGAGGGAGCGATGTCTAAATAATGAACCTTTGCTGCCATCTAGGGTCAAAGATTAATCCCTGCACATGTAAACAGGAAAATCTACTCTGTTCTGCTGTAAATTTGTTTGCAAAGAGTCGATTGAAAAACATTTTGCTGATGATTCTTGTTGAAAAATGAACACCCCTTTATGCCACATTAAAACAAATCAACTTCAAATATTCTAATCAAGTGTATTTTGTTTAATCTGAGTGTTTTTTTTAGCACAAAACGAGTCTTGAACATCACTCAAAAATAGTATGTATAAACTATTTTTGATTATTTATTTAAAAAAAAAATACATTTGCCTTAAAAATTTCACCTTGTTTCCAATCAGAAATGACCCAAAAGAGATGACAAATCCCCTCATTCTCTTCTGACACACACAAATTTGTTCAAAAATTGAAGTTATTCACATATTCTACAATCTAAATATCAAAGTTGTCAGTTTCCCTGTCATCCTCTGGGGTACATGAATGCACCATTAGCTGTACTGATTGAGGCAACATGCTGTGTGGACAAAGTAAGAGACTTAAGGCTCACCTGCAGACTCAGAAGGATTTACTGAGGAAATCCCTATCAGGACCAGAATGGTGTGCCCGCGTACACTGAAATCTGCTAATAAATTCTAAGAAAATGTCTACCTTCCTAGCAATCACATTAATTGCAATTACTCTTGTTAAACACAACTGCTTGTTAATTGTGCAGCTTGAGTCTCTTTGTGTTACTAGTTGGGACAGACTCCAGCCCCGTGGCTACATGCATGAATCTTTGGATCATTGGCTTATTGCAAATGTACTTATATAATAAAACAACATGTCAGCAGCTTTTAACACCGTCAGTCACAAATGCTTGAGAGCGATGGCAGGCATGGACGCCTCACTGTCTCTTTAGAACCTAAGTTATTAATTTAATAAAGAAGAGGTAATGTTACAGTACCGTCATTCTGATGGAGAGTGGTTGGGTTTTTCCTCCTCAGCCCTCGGTTCAGTTGCCGCTTGCTGCATCACAGTGTTAAGCAGCTCTGAGGTAATCAACCCGCTTCACCCGTGTGCGTGTGTGTTTGGCTTTACACGCAGCAGCTACTGTAAGTCCCACCTAAAACTGTCCCTTGGAGAATGATGTTGATTTAGAGGAAACTTGTCAGAGTAGTTCATTTATTATTATTTCTGAGGGTTTAAATGTGAAACTCAGTTTACAAATGTGTTATTTTGAAGTTGAAGTCATTCATTCATTACAGGGAAAACAGAAAAATACATGCTGGTAGGAATTTCCATAAGCAATAAAAGGAAACAAACACAACAATTGGAGTGTCAAATTATTATGTTAATTGTGATTACAGACAATTTAGTGTGTGTGTGCTTTTTTTAATTGTGCTTATCTCATTTTTAATCTAAAACTATAGTCTATTAAGGTTTATTTCCCAAGGTGTGCGTTATCAAAGGAGGAAGTGAAGGCCTGATTGCGTTGGACCGATTGCTTCTGTGAAGTCTATTAATTTCTGATAAAGCACAACACGAAGGGCATTATGCCACATGTACTGTACTTTAGTCACTAACAAAAAAAATAGCAATAACCAATTATTAGTACTTTAATCGTGTTATATTCTTTAACTTAAATCTTTTTTCACTTAAAGCAGTTTCGTTGAAACGCGGTGTGACACGTTGTCATGGTAACGTCTACAGCACCTGGACCGACCTCACTCTGATCTTCTAAACATTATGATAAGTTGAACAAAGCATAATTTCAAATGGAAAGTTCACCTCTTAGAAACAAAGTCTAAATCCTCCAGTGCCACATCCTTGTGTCTCATCACTTTCTTATATTGTCTTCTTTCTTCTGCTGCATCCCAGTCTCCAATATTATCAGATTAAGAATAAAAAAGAATAAAATCACTCTTTTTTTCTACTGTCTTTCTGTTGTAAAAAAAACTGGGAGCAATGTATGTTGACTTATTTATTATGGTATTAAAAAGATGTTTGTAGTCAATTTAATTTTTGATTGTTCAGAAAAAGTGGTCCTGCTGTTTTTTTGACGTAAAGTTTTTGTTCTCAATTGTTCGAGATTGAAAATAAATTTCCCTAGGGTGGTGTAAAAGTAAAGGTTGGAAGTCTGTTTAATAAAAAACTTAATAAAGCCACTTTTTTGTTGTATTTTCATACTTTACTGTGCCAAATGTTGCAAATTTTAGTGAAAATACCTCAAAATACGGCTTTTGACAGCATTTATTAGGCTAGATTTAAATAGGTTAATTAAATTATTTTACTACAGGTCATGATTTATTAATCACAGAAAAAATGTATCACATGACAGCAATAACCAAAATAGTGTGTTATTTTGTTATCTAAAAGTGTCAACAGAGGAATTTAAATCATCTATCATTTCTCAAAGAGCAGACTGCCAAATAGACATGTGGTCAAAAAAACCAAGTGAATTAGTTGAGACTCCTCCTACAAAAAGTACTGATGTACTAAACAGTATTTCCAACTTTCCTCTGCTTTTGTCTAAGTGACCAGAACCCAAACCACTTCCTGTTCATCCATCCACAGCCTCCTGCAGGCAGGTTTTTCCCCGTGGACTTCATTTATGGGAGAAGATGAGGAGATCTGTGCACTTTATCCCAGCAGAGAAGCATGAAAATACCATCAAGGAATCCACAACTTAAGTATAAAAATATATTCAGATACTCGGAGAATGTTGTTACTTCTAACAAAACTTTTTGTACGAGTAAATTCTATTGTAGTTAATAACTATCATCATTCTGGTGCTTTGAATGTTGTTGAAGATGAGGATGATGGTGGTGGAGATGCTGATGATGAGGATGATGGTGGTGGAGATGCTGATGATGAGGATGATGGTGGTGGAGATGCTGATGATGAGGATGATGGTGGTGGGCATGCTCATGACGACTGTCATTCGGACTGGCCTCTAATGTCGTGGTCACATTCTCTGGCTCATCAGCTGGTCTCTGAACTCCACTGTGCGACTGAGAGGAATTCCTCGTGAAATTGTTGCCACCTCCTGATAAAGTAGAATTACCCTGAAAAAGTTAACAACAGCATTAGTGAATTGCACTTTCCTAAGCTCAAAAAGTAGCAGGCTTCTTGTAAACAAATGAGGTTGTTCTATTGCATCATTTTGCTTTCAAATGAAAAAATAAACATTAAAACATCCAAAATCAAAAAGTAGTCTATTTAAGTGTACAATATGTATACTTTGTCCATTCTAAAAGTGAGACAGGATACCTGTAACTTTACTTTTATATAGGCTACTATATACTGTATTGTAAACTTAAAATCTTCCAATTTAGTCTGAAGAAGTATTCATTCGGTATACTTCCTACACTACATGTTCATGGTCTATTGTATACTTGCTATACTGTATAAT
This sequence comes from Oryzias latipes, assembly GCF_053564925.1. Taxonomy (NCBI): domain Eukaryota; kingdom Metazoa; phylum Chordata; class Actinopteri; order Beloniformes; family Adrianichthyidae; genus Oryzias; species Oryzias latipes. The sequence continues at coordinate 23,379,329 of NC_136253.1, read as the reverse complement.
TATACTCAAGCATACCTAATAAAATGAACTTCAAATGTGCTACTTTTGGCTAACGGATCTGTGTAAGGCTGATATGTTTGTTTGTTTTTTTAAATTAACAATAGCTTAAAAACCTAAGAAACCTCGTTAGGTTAAACACACAGCAGTGCATGCAAAACGCAATCAAGAATGTAAATAAAACAAACAAAAAATGATGTTCACATTAGGCTATCAGTACTCGATACTAGTGCTTGGTGCGAACTGTCAAAACGGAGCAAATCTTGCACAAACTACCATTATTAATATAAGTGATAAAGGCAATTGACCATTAATGCATTAATTAACTGTTGGCACTTCTGTGCATTTAACCCTTGTGCTATCTTGTGGGGTCCAGATGACCCCACCCTTACAATGACTTCTCTCCCTACCATGACAAAGGTCGATCTAGGTGGAAAGATTTCATGTAATCCATGGACACCAGTGAAGATCACAAATCATTGAAGAAAAAAGGTTCAGTGCACTGTCTAGTGGGTCTAGATGGCCCAACTCCCAATGGTAAAGTGCCTTGGATAGCACAAGGGATAAGAGGACGTCAGCCATATGTCGCTACCAGGTCCGAGTCCCCGATTGGTCAAAGTTCAATGGTAGCGCGTTTTGAACATAGAGCCTGAAAACAGTCAAAGAACTTGCGTAGCAACACGTAAACGCGAGTGTTTAAAGACAGAAGCCCGAAATGCGCATTTACGTGCATTTACATAGACTTTTCATAAAAAGTGGTTGCTTGAACACGCATTGCTGATGGTGATAGCTTATGAGCCACAAAACTCAGAAAGCCTTGCCATTTATTTGAGTCAAAAACTACAAGATGTGTTTTTTTGTGAGTTTTGTTTGCAATCTAACTGAAAACTTTTTAACAATCTTCTTTTCTGACGTCTTAAATGAAAAAATATTAAAATGTGACAACTCTAAAGTACAGAGCCCTGGAAATGACATTAAAACATAAAAACATAAATTGTTCGCTCAAATTAGCATTTTGTGCTTAAAAAAATGGTATTCTGTGTGAACAAGTTAGCCTTTTAGACTGACTTCATTGAATGAACAATCAATAAACCCTTCGAGGGTTCAGATCCTTTTGAAACCCTATCTCATTCTTGGAACTAATTTTTTTTAAGTGAGCTTTATAGAAATGGGTTTGTGTTAAACTCATTACTTGAGTTGGTACTCACAGAGCAGTTGCAGATGTCTTGAGTATAAGTAGCTGTAATTGCATTCTCCACATCAGCATTCTGTAGGAAACTATTTGGCAGCACAATGTGGAATGTGAGCAAACCACATCTAAAAATAAAGGACAACAGAAATGAAAGACCATTCATGAAACTTTAGAGATGGCATTTTTTATTTTACCCATCTATTTTGGAGTAAACGTTTGTGATATCAATCAATTTTACAGCTAAAAAAGTGTGAATTGTTGACTTGAAGTCAGCTAAGAATCTATCTCTATGATGAAGTGATGATCTGTATGATATGGATGAGGCCCAGGCTGGATTTTACCTGTCGTAGATCAAAAAGTCATCTTTGTCCCCATCCAGAATCTCCCAAACGTCCTTTTGAAGAGAGGACTGCTGATACACCGGGACTCCAGTTGGTGCTTTCTTCTTCAGCTTCCAGTGCATGGTTTGGGAAAGAGCTTCCAGCTCGTTTACTATCATGAAAGAAACTTCCGTTATGTTGTTCCTGTTCAGTTTGTCACGCAGGTTTCCAATCCTGGAGTTGGACAAATGGATGAGAAGGATGAGCGAAAATCTCTTTATTGCAAATCAAAACAAGCTAGAAGCCAACTTTATAGCTGATATACCAGCTATCATTTAGGGGTGTGTAATAATAGATACAAATAAATAATTTTGGTTTTATTATTGTGAATGGTGCACTTTTCTTACTTGGATGCCTGCGTGAGGCAGAACTCTCAGGTAGCCTTCAAAAGAGCTACCACCACCACATTTCCCAGGTGTTCCTGCATTGGTACATGTCCTTCAATGTCCCAGTAGGGGGCAGGCTTACAGATTTTAGAGGCATTACTGTCACCTTCTGCAGAAAGGACAGAAAGCGAGGCCCACAGCAGAGCTGGCAGGGCTGAGCACAGCCTCAACATGGTGACTCCCTGTCTCCTGGGACTGAAATGACCTGAAAAGGAACGTCTAGATGTCATTTTCTTTTTTTTCTTTGCTTTATTTTGTATGCTGTTGGCACAGTATTGAGTGGCTGAAGTGTCAAAATCAAAGTTGCTGTGAGCAAATATTTCTGACCCACAATAAAAAAACCCTACAAACAGTAGTCAAATGTCTATAAAACAACAGTAATTCAGTCTTCAGTTAGAACATTTCAGACTTAATTAAAGGCAGTTTTATCTCGAATTAATAAAAACAAGAAGAATCAATCTAGCCACAGGGGTTGCAAGCCAGTAACTTCTGTGCCGGTCCCAAGCCCGGATAAATAGAGAGGGTTGCGTCAGGAAGGGCATCCGGCGTAAAAAATTGCCAAAATAACCATGCGAATCATCCACAACACTTTAGACATACCGGATCGGTCGAGGCCCGGGTTAACAACGACCGCCACCGATGCTGTTAACCTACAGGGTGTCGGTGGAAATTTGACTACTGTTGGTGGAAGAAAGAGGGGAGGCAGAAGGGTCCGTGGCCAGAGAGAGAAGGGAAAAGGCAGGAACATAGGTTTGAGAATAGGGACTCTTAACGTTGGCACAATGACAGGGAAAGGCAGAGAGCTGGCAGACATGATGGAGAGAAGGAAGGTAGATGTACTGTGTGTGCAGGAGACAAGGTGGAAGGGCAGCAAGGCACGTAGTATTGGAGGAGGATACAAACTGTTCTATCATGGTGTTGATAGGAAGAGAAACGGGGTAGGAGTGATTCTGAAGGGGGAGTTTGTAAACAGTGTTCTAGAGGTGAAAAGAGTCTCAGACAGGATGATGAGCCTAAAGTTAGAAATTGAAGGGGTGATGGTGAATGTAGTCAGTGGGTATGCGCCACAGGTTGGCTGTGAGTTAGAAGTGAAGGAGAGATTCTGGAGTGAGTTGGATGAGGTCATAGAGAGTTTTCCCAGAGGAGAGAGAGTTGTTATTGGAGCAGACTTTAATGGGCATGTTGGTGAGGGCAACAGAGGTGATGAGGAGGTGATGGGCAGGTTTGGTGTGAAGGAAAGGAATCTGGAGGGACAGATGGTGGTGGACTTTGCGAAGAGGATGGAAATGGCTGTAGTCAACACTTACTTCCAGAAGAGAGAGGAACATAGAGTGACATACAGAAGTGGAGGTAGGAGTACTCAGGTGGACTACATCCTATGTAGACGAGGTCATTTGAGAGAGGTTAATGACTGCAAAGTGGTGGTAGGAGAGAGTGTAGCCAGACAGCACCGCATGGTGGTGTGTAAGATGACTCTGGAGGTCAGGAAGAAGAAGAGAGGGAAAACAGAAAAGAAGACCAAGTGGTGGAAGCTACAGAATGAAGAAACTTGTGAGGAATTTAGGCAGAAGTTGAGACTGGTCCTGGGTGGGCAGGATGAGCTTCCAGATGACTGGGAAACTACAGCAGAGATTATCAGGGAAACAGGTAGGAAGGTGCTAGGTGTGTCATCTGGAAAGAGGAAAGACGGTAAAGAGACTTGGTGGTGGAATGAGGAAGTACAGGAATGCGTCCAGAGGAAGAGGTTGGCTAAAAGGAAGTGGGATGTAGAAAGGACTGAGGAAGGTAGACAGGAGTACAAGGAAGCGCAGCGTAGAGTGAAAAGAGAGGTGGCAAAGGCCAAACAGAAAGCTTACGATGAGCTATATGACAGGTTAGACACAAAGGAAGGAGAGAAGGACTTGTACAGGCTAGCCAGACAGAGAGACAGAGATGGGAAGGACGTGCAACAGATAAGGGTGATTAAGGACAGAGATGGAAAGGTGCTAACAACCCAAGAGAGTGTACAGAAAAGATGGAAGGAGTATTTTGAGGAGCTGATGAACGAGGAAAATGACAGGGAAAGAAGGGAGGAAGATGTGGTTGTTGTGGAGCAGGAAGTAGCAGAGATTGGAAAGGATGAGGTTAGGAAGGCTCTGAAAAGGATGAAGAGCGGAAAGGCCGTTGGTCCTGATGACGTACCTGTGGAGGTATGGAAGTGCCTAGGAGAGACAGCAGTGGAATTTCTAACAAGGTTGTTCAATAGGATTTTAGAGAGTGAGAAGATGCCTGAGGAATGGAGGAGAAGCGTTCTGGTCCCGATCTTTAAGAACAAGGGTGACACGCAGAACTGCAGCAACTATAGAGGAATAAAGTTGATGAGCCACACAATGAAGCTGTGGGAAAGAGTAGTGGAAGCCAGGCTTAGGAAGAAGGTGGAGATTTGTGAGCAGCAGTATGGTTTCATGCCCCGTAAGAGCACCACTGATGCCATTTTTGCTTTGAGAATGTTGATGGAAAAGTACAGAGAAGGTCAGAAGGAGCTGCATTGTGTGTTCGTAGATTTAGAGAAGGCGTATGACAGGGTGCCGAGGGAGGAGCTGTGGTACTGTATGAGGTCGTCTGGAGTGGCAGAGAAGTATGTCAGAGTAGTTCAGGACATGTATGAGAGAAGTATGACGGTGGTGAGATGTGCTGTAGGTCAGACAGAGGAGTTCAAGGTGGAGGTGGGACTACACCAAGGATCAGCTTTGAGTCCTTTTTTGTTTGCTATGCTGATGGACAGGCTGACAGACGAGGTAAGACAGGAATCTCCCTGGACAATGATGTTTGCGGATGACATTGTAATTTGCAGTGAGAGTAGAGAGCAGGTGGAGGAACAGCTAGAGAGGTGGAGGTTTGCTCTGGAAAGAAGAGGTATGAAGGTCAGTCGTAGTAAGACAGAATACATGTGTCTGAACGAGAGGGATCAAGGTAGAAGCGTTAGGTTACAGGGGGCTGAGGTGAAGAAGGTGCAGGAGTTTAAGTACTTGGGGTCAACAGTTCAGTGTGATGGGGATTGTGGAAAAGAGGTGAAGAGGCGAGTGCAGGCAGGTTGGAGCGGTTGGAGGAAAGTGTCAGGAGTGTTGTGTGACAGAAGAGTGCCAGCAAGACTCAAAGGAAAGGTGTACAAGACAGTGGTGAGACCAGCTCTGCTCTATGGGTTAGAGACGGTAGCAGTGAGACAGAGACAAGAGGCTGAGATGGAGGTAGCGGAGATGAAGATGTTGAGGTTCTCCTTAGGAGTGACCAGGTTAGACAGGATAAGGAACGAGTACATCAGAGGGACGGCTCATGTTGCCTGTGTCAGCGACAAAGTCAGAGAAGCCAGACTGAGATGGTTTGGACATGTTCAGAGGAGGGACAGTGGATTTATTGGTAGAAGGATGTTGGAGATGGAGCTGCCTGGCAGGAGGGCAAGAGGACGGCCAAAGAGGAGATACATGGATGTCTTAACAGAGGACATGAAGTTGGCTAATGTTAGGGTAGAAGATGTCCATGATAGAGTGAGGTGGAAAAGGATGATTCGCTGTGGCGACCCCTGATGGGAAAAGCCGAAAGAGAAAGAAGAATAAAAACAAGAAGAATCCCTCTTTGTCCTCCTCATTGCATGTGGAGATAATCTGCTAAAAAGGAGTTTTTTAATGGGGTCCACAACCAATAAAAAGAGGAATGCTGGGGGCAAGTGGTCAGACAGGCTGGTAGAGACAAAGAGACGTGCTGGGGTGAGATGTTTACTGACACAAGCTGTTTTGTCTGTGCCAAAAGGCTCTGGAGAGCATTCAGTCTTTTAATAATTGGAGCTAGTTTCGCAATTTGATGCTACATGTTGTGTTTAAATGGCAAATTCAACCACAGTACAAAGAAAAACTGTCTAAAAGACAGCCTTTCAGCTCTAGTTGATAATGTATGTCTGTCACTGATAATGCATTTTCTCCCCCTTTAAAAAATAAGAGAAGTCTGTAAGGTTTTTCATAGATAAATTTAAACTGGGAAGGACCAAATGTAAAAAGAATTAGGAAAACAGATTGTATGATTTTTTAATCATTTATTTAAATATATTGGTGCAAAATTCGTATTTACCACAAACAAGGAACAAGGAAAAATTTACAGATCTGTCACACCTTCATTGAGAAGTTCTTCTATCCTCAACGTGTAACTCTTTATTAAATGGACCTTTTTGATCTGGTTATCTTATATAAAAGACACCTGTCAACACCCTTAAACAGTCAGACCGAAACTTCTCCACCATGACCAAGATCAAAGAGCTGTCTAAGGACACCAGGGGCTAAGATTGTAGACCTGAACAAGACTGGGATGAACCAATCTACAATAAGAAAGCAGCTTGGTAGAGATCAACTGTTATAAGACATACAAGACCAGTGACAATCTCCCTTCAAGGCAAGATCCCACCTGGTAGGGTTCAAATGATCTTGAATATGGTGAAAAACACAACGAACAAGATGGGGGAACTGGTCAATGACCTGAAGAGAGCTGGGCCCACAGCAACAAAGGTGCCTTTAATGACCATGATGCTGTCGTGGATTCCACTAATGCAGAGCTCCAAAAGGTTCCCCTATTTAAGCCAGCACATGTCAAGAAGAACCATCTAGAGTCTGACCACCTGGATGGTCCAGAAAACGATTGAGACAACGTCATGTGGTCGGATGAGACCAATAAAGAACATTTGGTATAAACGCAAATCGCTGAGTTTATAGGGGTGGGGGGGGTGCAGAGTGACATCCCAAGAACACCATTCACACTAAAACACGGGGGTGGACGCATCATGCTTTGAGACTGCTTTTCGGGGACCGAACGAGGGATCTGTATTAAGGAAAGGATAAATGGGGCTTCGTGTGGTAAGATTTGGGGCAAAACCTCTGTTCATTTGTGAGAGCATAGAAGAGGAAACTTGTCTGGATCTTTAAACATGACAATGATCCCAAAAGAATTACGCAGCCAATGACGCAATGACCAAAATAGCAGATGCAGTGTGTGTAAATTTAGAGCTACAGGAACTCTTTGATCTCTGCCATTGCCAATCGGGGTTACCAGTACATTTATAAGAGATATTTGTTATTGACCAAACCTATTTTCTGCACCATAAAACATGGATGAATCTTCCGGAACGACAATGATCCCAAATATATATTCTGGCCAACGAAAGGGCGTCTACGAAAAAAATTATTTCAAGGTTCTGGAATGTCAAGGCCAGACTCTGGACCTCAATCCAACAGAGAATCGGTAGAGATAATTGAAGGTTGTGTTCCCCAGCGAAAGATTCAAAACATTGCAGCTCTTGAGAAGATCTGCATGACTGAATGGACCACAAATTAGCAGCTAAAGTGTGTGCAAACCAGGTGAAGAGTTACAGAAAACAGTTGACCTCTGTCAATACAAACCAGGGTCACATTACAAAGTATTGAGTTAATCTTTTGTTGTTGACCAAATATTTGTTTTCTGCACCGTGATACAAACAAGACTTTTAAAAATCCTTCAATGTGGTTTTTAAAAAAACAAAAATTATTTTGTTTTTCACAGTTGAACTTTGTCTGAAATGAGCATAACAGACTTCTATCAGCTTTCCAAGATTTTTTTTCCCCCCAATTTATACAACTCCTGAGGTTATCCATGTTTAAAGGTGTTGGCATTTTTATTTTGATGATTCATGTGCTGTATTAGAAAAACTAAAATACCATAAGCACAGTGGATTAATAATTTGCCCTTAATAAAAAAGGAAATGCTGCAGATCCAGAAACAAGTTGAAGCTCTTACCTCTTCCTGTCTTCTACCCTGAGAACCACAGACACAGCAACCCCTCCAGCTTTTATTGGCTTCGTCGCTCACTGAGCACTTCCCCCAAATTAAACAGTGAGAGAGACAGCAGTACTTGGAATTGAACCCCTTCAAAAATAACTGTAAAATAGTGTCACAAAACGTAAATACTTCATGTCTGAAAAAAAACACAATGCTTGGGCACTTTTCAGTTTTTTAGATTTAACTTTTTAGATTTTTAAACTTTTTAAACTTTTGAGCCTTTTTTAGTTTCGTTATTTCACACAGTTATGTGGAAATTTTTACTGCAAAAGGTGTCATTCTGAGGACTGGATTAGTCCTTAATGACTTTTCTTTAACTATTCAGAATTAAGACAATGGTGTTTTTGCCTCTTGTGGTTATTTACCGAACACTGCAACTACCTTCTCTTTTTTTCCAAAACAATATCATAGATTGTTAATTGATGTAATATCTAAATCATTACTAATGATATTGTTTTGAACAAGAAAAATCCACATCTGCAAAAAGTTTGACAAGGAAACATTTAATTAAGCGGGTCATCACTTTTGTCCAGGCCTGTTGTTTTAATTAATTAATTAATTAATTAATTAATTAATTAATTTCGTTTTTGTGTTTTCTTAATTTAGCCAAAAAACGAAAAATGTCTGCATTTAATCGGTTTCAGTAATTTAATTTATTTAGTCAATCTATACTTTTTGTTTGGTTTTTAATAAGACGCCAATTTGTCTAAAAAAATGGATGGATTGATTGCCTTGAAACTTTTTATACTTCAAATAAATCATGACGACAGATTGGTTCCAAGTTATATTTTTTCATCTGAGTTTTGACTTTTGCTAACATCTTTTCCCAGCGAAGACAAATCACTTAATTATGGTATTTTTTTTAAGTTTCTTTCTATTATTTCTAGCATTTAATAACAATGTGTATCCTATTTTATATGTGCATTTCTATCTGATCAGCATGATCCAAATTTTCCTTAAAAACCCATTGAACACAATTCAATCCATGTTTTCTGACCTGTAGTGCATCATCCTTCCACTAGGGGCTTTTAGAGTAGAGGGGCTTTTCTTAATCATTTCAAAAGGCCGGACTCCATGACACTTTTAGTAGGAAAAGTTTGACTAACTTTATAGTGAGAATAACCCATCTATTGTTATTCATTTTAAATGGCTACTTGCTGTGCTGAAACAATGCATTATAAGTTGATAGTTAATTCTGTGTAATACACTGTTTGAGACCGTAAATTTCGTCCTGAATACTATTTTTGCATCTTAAACCAACATACCAAACTACCCAAGGTATCATAATTGATACTGTCTCATACAAAAACGTTGATATTACAACATTTTTTTGTGGATTTCATCTAAAGCGTTTTAAAAAAAATGATAATTCCAAATCATTTGAATTTTCTTTTAACTCTTCGATTTAGTGGACTTCACAGGGTTTACATCAGATCGAAAGCAGCCAATGAGCAGGCAGGAAGCTGTACTGTTATTCAGTCAACAGTTATCTAAGTGCAGGCATGGGTCAACATTGACAGACCTTCTTCAGGGTTGTTTTTGCACCAGAGGTCAACACAGATAAGCCACCAAAGACACAAACATCCAATCATCCGATTTTAGGCTCCATTTAAAAAAAAACATTTGCAAAACGGGTATCTTTCAATCATTGTGTTTATTGAAAACAAACTTCATACATTCACACACAAAAGATAGGTATTTTTAATTAATTTTTTTCCACAGTGAAAATTAATTGAAAGTTGAAGCTCATGAGCAACTGCAGGGGGGTATTCCAAAAGGCACGTTTAAACTACCCTGACTTTAACCCTGAACTCTGGCTGAAGTCCGTCTGAACTTGCTTATAATGAAGATTATACGCCATTCAACAAAGTGATACGGCTGCATCATCAGCAAAAGAAAGAGTTTGTGCTTGGAGGAAAATAACGGACAAAGTAAACGCACAAGTTTTGTATCTCATTTTAATGTGACGCATATATATGTAAAACTTATCCAACTTAAATGAATTACTTCAATTGGTAACAAGTCATTGAGTTAAATTTATTCAACCAAATTTCTTACATCTATTCAACTCAATAATTGTTTTTACAACTCTAATTTACATATTTATTTAACTAAATGTAATATTACTCCAATTCAATTAAATGTTTTTCCATATTAATTTATTCTACTTTTTGAACTCTCATAAGTTTGAGGCCGCAGATATTCTCATTTAAATATCGTTAAAATGAGTTATCAATGTGAATTTGCAATATGTATCAAAAGAATCTGTGCTAAATAAACGCATCATTTTTTCCCTCCCTCTCACTCATGGTGCAGAAAGAATTAAACTTAACAGGATAAAATAACTCGGCAAAACACAGTAAAACAGCTAAACAACTAAACACATTTGCTCAAAAACCCACACTTAAACCCAAATCCATCCAGAAAGGGAAAGGTATCCCACAATTCCTTGCGGTGCTGATCTAACAGCAGCACCAAAGTTACACCTACTTAATTGAATTCATTTGAGATGAAAGTAAAATAACTGTCTGATAACGAGTTATTTTTAAGCTGACTTAACCAAAAAAAATGATTCATCTTAACTGAAGCAAATAATTCAGTTAGATCAAAGTAAAAAAGTTTATCTCTACAACATCCATACGTGGTCTTATCAGCCTTTCATGGTGGAAAAAGTATTATCTGAACTTCTTCATCCACTAAATCATCTTCAAATGGACACGCCATGCTGCTTCACCTCTCTGAAAACAAACTAACCTTCAACTAAACCTGCTCCAGACCAGGTTATGTTCAGAGCATGAGTTGCTATGGCAACTTGACATTCCCTGAAAAATACCTTAATTTCTGGAACCGAAAGCTGAGGTTATCCCCTTACTTAGCCTCAAACTTACTGTGGTAAATAGCATAACCTGCTTTCTGGAATACCCCCCTGGTGTAAACATTCCAAAAGTTATGAAAGAGTCAACATTTTCACTTCTGTTCAGGTTTTATTGTTAGACTTTAATTCCAGCACCTGTTCTTTTGCGTCAATATAAAAATTCCGTATTCAGTGTAAAGTGGTCCAAACATAGAACCAGAATAGAACGCTAACATGAGCAGCTCAAGAGAAACAAGCAGCAAATTCTACGATGCTTGATGCAATTTTTGTCCCCAAATCCCATATTTACAAACATTCGTTCTTTCAAATGACTTAATTAACTTTAGGGTTTTCTAGCTTTTGCAATGCTGGAATCACTACTGGATAAACTAGTGCCAACTGCGATTGTGAGCGTCTTACTTGACCTGAGCGAAGGCATCTCACAGACAGACATTTCAGCTCACAAAACTCCTTTTTCTGTTAAGGTCAAGGGAAACGGTGGGAAATTCTCCCACCTGTAGTTCCCATGCAGATTAAGACAAAACCCCTATTAGCTCTTCCTCATCATGGTCTCCAACCCTTTCTATAGGACTTTCGCATGAGGCCATGAATCCCAGATGCAGCTCATCCAGGTCCTCACAGTTTATGTCCGTTGTGACCATGAGCTTAGTCTCCACGCGGTTACACAGAGTCCGATAGGAGGGTAGGGGATACCCAATCTCTCTCAGATAGTCGTAGCCTTTGGTTCCGACAATACTGCGGATATTTCGAGCCTCCAGGATTGTCTCTGGGGACCAGACAGCTCGGCGTGAGCGCTTGGGGAGGGACAAAGCCCTGATCTGATCCTCATACAGAAAGCTCTGGAGACCCATCTCAATCCGACTGAGCCTATAGAGGCGCTTCTTCATCACTCTTACCTATAGCAAAAAAGAAAAACAAACGAACAGATGAGAACATGTAGTGCTGCATATTTAAACATACAGCAACGTGAACCAAAGCCCTCTTGCCTCTTGCTTTAGTCGCAATGTTTGCTGCATCTCCTCGTCCAGCTGTTTCTTCAGGAGCTCACACTCCAGGCAAGGATCGTGCTCCGCTGCAGCGTTCTCCTCCCCCATGCCAGGTAGGGGGGTGTGCCTGGCGTAGCCATGGTCTTTGTAAATAAGCTCCTTTTCTTCTAGACACAAACAACGTTAAACAACACTTTAGATGCACAGTGGAGCCATGATCATTCAGCAGAGGAGGTAAAGTAAAGCTACGAGCATACTGAACATATGACACGTATTCAAAAATGTGCTTAACGCGGGTTCATGAACGCACCTTTAGTGTTCACACTAGACAGGCAGGGAGGGTCTTCTTGTTTTCTGCATGTCTGCCACCTACTGTTGGAAGAGGCTTGGTGCAAAATGTCGTCCCTGTGCGAAACTTGCTCCATGCTTTTTCTTTCAAAGCTCTATTCCCATTTATGAAAGACTTCCAGAGTTCCAGGATTAAACTACAACTATTTATTTCTCCTTCATTATCAATTTTCTACATGTTGGGACTTCCGCGAATGAAAAGGGACGCCATTCATACATCACTACCAAATCTAAGTCCCTGATTGGTCAACGTTTGACCTGGTTAGACTTTCACCGACGTTCAATGTTTTATACATGAAGCCCAAAGACGGTGTGGGTACCGGATGTTCTCGGGTTGCCGGATGTTCTCGGGGTCCTTCAGGGTCCTTCCAATGAGTTATATCACTAGAGGAGACATCACGTGGTTCCTCATTGGAGGAGAGCACCGCCATCTTGGTGAGGTCAAGTTTTGAAGACCAAACCACTTTTTATAACATTTAATAAAGAGCTCTGTTTTTACTTTCAATCACTTCATTATATGAAAAAGAAGAATGGCTTGAAATTGCTTAGTTTTGTTCAGAAATACAAACTTCACGAGTACCCCTAACTTAACTAGTATTAGACTATTTAGATTTTTTCTATGTTCCTTTATTTTATTTTACTTATGTTTTTATTTATTTGTGTGTTATGTTCATTGTTTCTTTTTTCCCCTTTATTCTTTATTTTCTATGTTAATATATTATGTTTGGCAATGGTGACTGATCTTCGAAGCAATATTCATTACATTGTTATTGTTCGTTGTTAACGTTAATGTCATTGTTAATGTATGATACCGCAATTGTCAATAAAGTTTTAAAAAAAACTTAGCGACGTTAACTCATTGGTCGTGGCAACTTACAGCCAATCAAATAGTGTGACGTCATCATTGGTCGAAGGACCCTGAAGGACCCCGAGAACATCCGGTACCCACACCGGTCGTAGAAACTCGCATAGTTTGGAACACCGAGGCCGGAAACGCCCATTGACACGCGTCTGCATTGACTTTTCATTGGAAGTGGCTGCTTAAAACTCGCGTTCCAAGGCCGGTGTGACGGTAGCTTTTAACGGTTAGAGGTGAGATCCTCTGGCTGGAGGATCCCTGCTTTAAATCCTGGAACATGCAGGGTTAAACCCGGATGCGAGAGTGACCAGCTGTGTATGCTCCACATTTTGGGAAACCATTGTGTGCCCTTGAGCAAGGCACTTTAGCACAAAATGCTGTACAATTGGATTTTGGCAAGCAAAAATCTAAGAAGAAATAGCATTTCTTTTTGTGATTAACGCTCGCAGGACCATAATGTGTTCCTCTTTCCCACTGTCCATGAACTTAAATTCCTGACAGAAAACAGACGACACGCCGTCATACCTGGTTCATCCTTCAGTGGCGTCAGTCGGATGTATGGAGTGGTGACAGCAGGGTAAGGAGGGTTCCTGACACAGAACAGAGTGGGGATGGCGTTGGGCTTTAGCTTCTTGCGGCCGGCTGAGGACTTGGCTATTTCCTCAAACTGGCTCTGCTCAAAGTGATCCTTGAGAGGACACAAAAAATATTTAATTTAACAAAAGTGTATTCATTCAGACACACAAAACAAAGCATAAGCAGTGAATGGTAAAGCACTTGATTTGAGTCTTGAGTATATGGTTCCCAACGTTAAATCGAGTTAGAGTTTAGGTTTTTTGTAGTATTTTAGTAATAATAAAATTATTGATATTAATATATGGTGTTCGGGTGTGGGAGCCAGTTTAGGTGGGAGCCAGTTTAGCTCGTGCTGGTTTGCGGCGCCTTCCGTCCGTGAAACCAGGGTTCGACTCCGGGCTGCTCCCTGTTCCCTTCTCTACTTCTGTGCCGGTCCCAAGCCCGGTTGCTTTGAGAGGGTTGCGTCAGGAAGGGCATCCGGCGTAAAACATTGCCAAGTTTACCATGCGACTCGTTCGCTGTGGCGACCCCTGATGGGAAAAGCCGAAAGGGAAACATATGGTGTTCGGGTCCGTGGGACCCGTTTTCATTTTTTATTAAAAGAAAAATTATACAATTAATTAATTTTTCAAATTCAGACTCACTGGGCTTGGCTCATTTTATGTGAAGAACATATATCAGAATACGTTTTTAATGACCACACACCGTACACCCCCCCCAACACATTTCTATTACATATAAGATGTTCGGGTCCACTGGACCGCGGCTAATGGAAGTGTGGAAATTGATGTTTTGTGTACCTCCACTCTGTCCTCCAGCTGTCTGGGCCTGCTGTGTGTGTGTGTGTTTGTGTGTGACCAGTGAGAAAGAGAGAGAGAGAGAGAGAGTGGCAGAGAGAGAAAGACAAACTAGCTGCAATCAGGACAGTGTGGGACAAGTGGGTTTGCCGCCTGCCCCTGCTGTACAACCCTGGGCCAAATGTCACCATTGATGAACAGCTGATGCCATTTAGGGGCCGCTGCTCCTTTCGGCATCTAAACCTGCAAAGTATGGTATAAAGATCTGGGCTGCCTGTGATGCCACTTCCTCATATGCTTGGAATTTACAAGTCTACACAGGGAATCCTGATGGAGGAGCCCCTGAGAAAAACCAAGGAATGAGAGTTGTCCTGGACATGTGTCAGGGACTCAGTGGACACAATATCACATGTGACAACTTTTTAACCTTGCACAAGCTGGGACAGCAGCTCTTAAAGAGGAAGCTGACCATGGTGGGAACAATACGGAAAAACCAAGTCAGAGCTCCCACCTCAACTGCTGACTTCAAAGAACAGGCCTATCAAGTCTTCCAAGTTTGCATACACAGCTGATACATCCCTAGTATCCTATGTACCAAAGAAAGGCAAGAATGTGGTACTCATGAGTACACTGCACGGAGATGGAAGAATCTGTGACCAGGAACATCTCAAACCAGAGATGATCATGTATTATAATGCCACAAAAGGAGGGGTAGACAACATGGATAAACTGGTGACAGCCTACAGCTGCAAACGGAGGACACTACGCTGGCCACTGGTGATATTCTTGAACATGTTGGACGTCTCAGCATACAATGCCTTTGTAATTTGGATGGCATTGAACCCAGGGTGGAACAAAGGGAAGCTCCAGAAGAGACGCCTCTTCCTTGAGCATCTGGGAAAGGCATTGGTGAGACCACAAATTGGGGAAAAACAACATGTCCCCAGAACCCCAGCCTCTGCAGCCATCATGAGGAGGATTCAGGAGGAGGATGCTGGTGCCAGATCCACCCAACCTACAGAACCACAATTTGCAGAGCATGAAGTTGTGAACACCAGCAACAAAAAGAAGCGGTGCGAAGTGTGTGGACCCAAGATGGACAGAAAAACTCAATATGCATGCGGGGCGGCCGTAGTGCAGCGGCCGACCCATGATCATAAGATTTCAGGTTCGATTACCGCCTTGCACGCCCATGAGTCGAAGTGTCCTTGGGCAAGAACCCCACCTTGCCTCTGGTGGTAGGCGGCCGCCTGTGTTTGGCAGCAGAGCGGCCACCAGTATGTGAATGTGTGTGTGACTGGGTGAATGGGTCTGTGACTGAAGCGCTTTGTCCTTGTAGGTAGAAAAGCCCTTTATAAGTATACACCATCTACCATTTACCATCAAGTGCTAAAAGTATATTTGCAACACACACACACAATAAAACTCTGCCCATCATGTGTTGTATAGGCTAGTGGCTAGAAGGTCATGTGTTCAATGGGGCTGATGTGTTGTCTTGACTAATATGTTTACTCTATGTGTTCAGCTTGTGTTGTGCACCTGAATGGGTTCAGTTTCTGTGTTCAAATAAATAAAAGTCAGTAGTTTTGAAAACCCTTGCTTCACTTGAAAATTTGTTTCCACTCATATCTTGATTTTAATTGATTTTCTTTATCACGTTTTAAATAATGAGTTATGAATGTGATCTAACAAAGGTAAAGGGCAAATATTAACCAAATAATATACTGCTTGTAATTGGATGAGGTAAACATCTGTCGAGTATTTTAACATCAAAGTGTTTGATTGTGAGGCATAACCACAACATGCAACGGGTCCACCAGACCCACGAACACCGGCTGAGTAACAACAATATGAATACCACACAAGGGTTAAACGGGTTTTTTTAAATATAAACTTACTTGACACAGTCTGGAGTGAGGAGTCGGTTCAAAGTCACGTTGACAGTTAACCACCCATTTCTTCTTACGTTCAGGGTCTTTGGGAAACCGAAACAGCTGTTTGCCTATGTAGGACGAGTTAGAGCAGTGCGGTGCAGAACAGACACCCATAGCAAAAGTTATATATATAAAAAAAACACGAAAAGCTAAGGAAGAAACGCTTAAGTGAGTTTGGTCGTAAAGGTTTCCGAGCGTGCTTTTTTTCCTTTTGGCAAAATATTAACACAATAAAACCAAGCTAAAATAGGATTAGGTGCAATTTGTGAAACCAAATTTCTAGTCTAAATGAAAATTTAAAACGTAAAAGATTGAAAATATCGAATCCAGAATAAGCTACTGGAGTACATTAGAGCCAAAATGGCGTCGTCTTTCACACCCGCTGTGTTAGCAGCGTCACGCAAAAAGATTTGAAGGCTATCTATAATGCCTTGCTAGATGTGAAGAATTTAAACAAAAAAAGGTTTTAAAGACAATAATTTAAACAAAAAACTACACTTCTATTCTTTCAGGCTTTCATTGTTAATGATTAAATATTTATTTAAAACGTAAAATGAAATTCTTTTCTTGTTATTAGTCAGGCAAAAGCAAGTCAACTGTAATTTGCCAGGACCTTAAAACTCGTGTTTTCAATGTTTACGGTGCCGGAACGGTTAGCTTGAACATGTAGCAAAAAACAAACCCGGTAGAGAATATAAAGCAAAAAAGTCGTGTAAAAAGACGTTTGTTGCCAAAACTGTTTTACAAGGAAGCTTTGTACGTTAGCTAGCCTTTCGTGTTGTTGATTTTGTAACGAAAAACGTTTCAGGCGTGAAACTGAAACAAGCATGACTGATTCTCAGGTCGTCCCCGTAATTGATGTCCATAGCGGCAACTTTAAGGAGCTGTGGCCAGCTTTGGTGGTTGCAATCAAAACATCGAGCTTTATTGCACTGGACACTGTACGTTTTTTTTTACATGTTAGGTTTGGTATCGCCTAAGGTTGGCCAACACTGGTCCTCATGAACCACAACATTGCTGCCTGTTCCACCGGGGTCTTATATTAATATTCGGGGTGCCTAAATCAATCAGGTGTGTTTAGTCAATGATCAGGACGTGGAATCACCAAATCAGCAGCGAGTTGTGCAGGACAGTGGCTCTTGGGGACCAGGCTTTGGCCAACCCTCCTTACGGTTGAATAGTGTTTTGAGAACTGTGCAGTCATGTCAGACTTGTGTTGCAGGAGCTCAGTGGATTGGGAAACAGGAAATCCCTTCTGGCTGAGTGAGTGAAGCATAGTTATTCTAACATTTCTATGTAATGATCTGTGAGCTTGTTTGGTGGAATTTCAACTCTGCTACGTAACCATCCTATTTTCCAGGGTTCTTGCTCTGATAATTGCGGTCATGTTTCAGATCTATAGAAGACCGGTATAAGGCCATTTGCCACGCTGCCCGCTCTCGCTCCATCCTCTCCCTTGGATTTGCGTGTTTCAAGAAACTGGACCATAAGGTACAATATCTCCAGCTGTCATTTCCAACTTGCAAACACACAAAAAAGGTTTTTCTGTTGGACATACAATGTCCTGGGTAATAGAACATTAATGGCACTTTCACAGCTTTGTAACTTCACCATTTAATATTGAAAGGTTTTATTGTTTTTGGAATGTTTCTTTATGAGACCCAAAGAACAGTAATAGTTAGAATGCAAGTTTTTCTAGAAATAAATTGGAAAAATAAGAGCAAACACAATTTCGGTGGAAAATGGAATGGAAAGATGCTTTATTAAAACAGAAATAAATAAAATTAGGGTCATCACACATCTTTGATTAGGTTATTCTTTAGTGAAAATGTGAAGTGTGGAGGAAAATCTGTCAAGATTGATTCGATGCATTTCAACTAGCACTTTATCAATGTTGAGAGTATTTTTTTTTTTTGACTGCCCTGTTTATTTTGTGAATGAGACACTTGGTCTTGGAATTAAAAAAAAAGAAAAGAAAAAAAGTTTCAAATATGAAAGCACACTTCTCCTGTTTTGTCTTTGTCTAGTTTGTAAGTAAAGACCGTATTTCTTTCCCCTCCCACCTCAGAGTCCGGATTCATACCTGGTCCAGGTGTATAATCTCACCTTGCTGTGTTCTGAGGAGTACATCATAGAACCACAGTCCGTACAGTTCCTGGTTCAGCACGGGTTTGATTTTAACAAGCAGTACAGCCATGGAATCAGTTACTGCAAGGGCAACAACAAGGTGAGGGATGGCTTCCTGCCGCCCTGATGGGTTCTGAGTTCTGGCATTTGACCTCAAAGAAACCCTTTTCTTCTTTTCCAGGGAGGATCAGACGATCGGGGGATCCACATCCGGGCATTATTCACTGAACTGCTGCGGGCCAGAAAACCCCTGGTGCTACATAACGGCCTCATTGACATGGCCTTCCTTTACCAGGTGCAGATTTCATTTCATCCTCTATTTTCATTGCTCATTTGTAAATTCCTAACGACAACTTTTACAAATAATGGTTAAAATCATGTCTGACCTTCAGACATAGCATAAAATAACAGTTGAATGACAGTGGAGTACTTCTCGTGGTCCTATATGTTTCCGAGCATGCACTTGAAGCTGCTGATGTGCTGAAAGGTCTTTTTTTCTCTTTAAGAGTTTTTATGCCCACCTCCCTGAACGCCTGGCCACCTTCACTGCAGACCTGTCCGACATGTTTCCTGCTGGCATTTATGACACAAAATACATAACAGAGTTTGAGCTCCGGCTGACTGCCTCCTATCTGGAGTACGCCTACAAAAAATGGCAAGTGTTTCTTTTTGTTTTAACTCTTCAGTTTTAAAGTAGTTCTTTAGTTTATCTTTTATTGGTGTTTGTTTAGTCAAACTACATTCATTCCAGCATCGGCAACACGCGCTCAAACGGCCAATTCCATTAAAAAGTCTTTGTTAAAATGCGTTTCGGACTTTCTTGTTCAAAGTCATCGCATTCGCAAGTTTCTACGCAAGTTTCTACGCAAGTTTCTACGCAAGTTTCTACGACTTTTTCTGGCTCTTCGCACAAAACGCGCTGCCATTGAACCCGTGTTGAAAGGCTAAACCAGCTGAACTTTGACCAATCAGGGACTAGGATTTGGTAGTGACATATGGATGGCATGCCTTTTAATTAACAGAAGTGCCAACAGTTTGAAAATCGATCGTGGAGGAGAAAGGAATAATAGCGGCTTGTGCCTGGACAATATTATATGCACCATTAAATAACCACAAAGATTTTTCCATAGATGTAAGCGTCTTTTGAAAATCTTTGCATATGAAAAACAAGCTTTATATCAGGCCTGCACAATAAATGGCAAATTTATCGTTATCGTAGTATCAAGCTGTGCACGATGCATGTCACAAAAGACGTATCCTTAAATGTGCAAATACAATCTTATGGCAGCCTGAAGTATTTAATGAATCAAATAAATCAATTTATGCATTTGACCAATCGGATGGAGCCCTTTTATGTTAGATCAGGGGTGGGCAAACTATGACCCCTGGGCTGGATCTGGCCCACCTCCATGTTTTGTCCGACCCACTGAACAATATCAGAG
Source organism: Oryzias latipes (assembly GCF_053564925.1). NCBI lineage: Eukaryota > Metazoa > Chordata > Actinopteri > Beloniformes > Adrianichthyidae > Oryzias > Oryzias latipes. The sequence goes on along the minus strand of NC_136253.1, from coordinate 23,359,595 downwards.
ACCCATGTTTTTTTTGTTTTATCTAGCCACACGATCAAGAACGTGACATTTTATTCCCCCCTTCTGCAGTCTGTGCTCCAACCTGAATCCCTCTAAAATCTAAACCGGGAAAAAGTTCATCTTTCCCGGTTTAGCTCGTTCTTTCAGAGCGATTATTGCTGCTTTTTTACAGAGCGCACCCTGTTCTGTGTCCTGATTGGCTGGAGACCCTGTCAATCAATCTCCTCTGTGCCATGTCTGCTGTACAGAAACACGGAGCTCTTCAGATCTACAGAAATCTGTGATCGATCAGATCTTTTTCATTCTAAGATCCTGATTTCTATGAAGGTTTGAGAATTTAAACAAGAGAAAAGGGTTAAAATGTTCATGTCTGTCTGAGAACAGTGTAGAAAGTGAACAGTGAGGAGTTTTACTGCCATAAACGTCTGTAATCAGACTCCATGGATTCCACCGATCATGGTTATTTTTAGAACGTAACTCCTGCAATAAACGAGGAACTCTGTTGTGGTGAAAAGGTAACGCACATACATGATTAGCAGGAGACAAAGAAATGTGCTTTTTTTTCATTATTACTGGATGAGAAACAGACGTGCAGGACACAGCTGCTGAGTTTGAGCGCAAACTGTGAGAAGTGTGAGGAGCTGCAGCCCTCAAAGTCTCAGCGGGAAAATGACGGGAGAGGATCCACTATTTATTGTTTATTCTTTTAAATAAATCAGTATGTTTTTCCCTGACTTTTTGTCTTTGAAAAATCACAGTTATTTGGTAGTTTTTATTTCCTAAATAGTGTTATTAATTTTATTAAAAGAATCATGAATTATTAAAAAGTTATTGTGGGGCTTTACAAGAAAAATCAAACAAGTTTAAAGAAAAAGAGTTCTTGTGGCCTCACAAGAAAAAAGTTTGGGGACTCTGCTCTAGCATCCATGTGGTGTTGGAAGATTAGTTGATTTTTCATTCTTCCTATCATTCAAACACCACATGAACGCAGCATTCCTCTAAGTTTTACATGGGGAACATCAAGCCATTGGTGCAATTGGCTCTAAATTGAGAACAAAGTTTTAACATAAAATCTCTAGAATGCTCTGTTTTAAAATATAATTTTCAATCCAAATGTTTTCATCCAGATTCCATGTTATTTCTTTCTCACTCCACTCATCTGCTGCTGGACCGGCCCTTCTATCCAATATCAGAACCCCATGTGGCCTGTCAGTCAAAATCATTGCCCACCTTTGTGTTAGATGTTCGTTCAATATGTAGACGAGGTTCATTTGGAGTATAGTTTAAGTTATGTTGACAGATATTTAAATTAACTGTTGCAGTGAAATGGAAATTATGTTTTTGGTTGTTTTGCTATTTGTTCATGTGTTGCCATTTATATTGTCATCGCAATATCGATCATTAATATCGCAGGTTTTCCTAATATCGATTGGGGTATTGATGCATCCGATGGCCGATGGTTATTAAATCTAAACCTGGGCATAAGTCATCTTTGTTTATGTTTGCCATTTCAGGAAAGCTCTTTTTTTGAATCATGTAGTGAATTTCTTCACCTTGCTCTTCTCTTGTCAGTAAGCTGGATAACAGCCGCGGTGTCAGCTCGGGAGCGCCTGGACCTCACCTCCACATTGGCTTCTGTCAGTATGCTGGTCACATGTCCACGTATGTGGATTACCGAGAGTGTCCGGCGGTGGCGTCCTCAGAGGAACAGACTGAAGTCTGCCAGCGCTTCTCTGTAAGATTTCAATTTGAGGTTTTAACACTTTTGGGCTGTTGCAACACTGAAATATAACCGACTGTTTAGCGTATGAGTGAACAGGGCAGCCGTGGTGCAGCGGTAGGGCGGCCGACCCATGATCGGAGGATTGCAGGTTCAATTCCAGCCTTGCACGCCCATGAGTCAATGTGTCCTTGGGCAAGACACTGAACCATTCCTTGCTGCTGGTGGGAGGTTGGCGCCAGTGTTCGGCAGCGGAGCCGCCACCAGCGTGGGACTGGGTGAATGGGTCTGTGACTGTAAAGCACTTTGGGCCTTGTAGGTAGAACAGCGCTATTTAAGTATACGCTATTTACCATTTGAACAAAATACAGGGGGAGGGGCTTGTTAGTAGGGATTTTTTATACCCATATTTAGAAAAACTAAATTGGCTTCTCTAGTAAAAATAGCTAAAAAGGTGAGTGAAGTTGATGGCAAATAATGGAAAATCTTCGTGTTTGTTTGATTCCGGAATCTACCATTTCCCTTGGCACCGCCTAAAGTTACGTTCACACCGCCCACTTACAATGAAAAGTCAACATGAACGCACGTTTCAGACTTCTGTGTTTAAAATTCTCGGGTTCCTGGGTAGCTGCACCAGTTTCTAGGTCCGTTTTTTGGGATGTACCCACAACGTGAACGCACTTCGCAATTTAAACCCGTCAGGGGCTCGGATGTGGTAGGAACGTTTTGATGGCGTTCCTTGTCATTCACGAAAATGCCAACGGTTTGAAAATCGATTGTGAAAGAGAAATTAATAATAGTGATTTTGTCTGGCTGGAATTATGACATGAATTCTTTTGTAAATCAGAATAGAGCTGACTTTGACATTTTGCTGACATGCACTAGTAGACAGAAGAAGAAGAAATAGATGAAGCAGCCCCTCCCTGCTTGGACTAGCGTCATTAAACTCACACATGCCCAGTGTGTCTGTAGTTTAAGACGGTGGTCCCCAACCACCGGTCCGCAGGACACTTGGCACCGGTGCCGCGGGAAATTTTGGCACCGGGACGCACAGAAAGAAAAAATAATTTCCATTTTATTGTTATTTTTTACGAAAAAAACGTTTTATTTTGAAAAGTGACCGGATTCTCTCTGTTACATCCGTCACACTTAATGCACGTCAAAGTCGCGACACCAAACATCACGTGATACACCCCGCTAAAATTAAACCCAAACAACCAAAATGAGCAAAAAACAAACTTCTTTAGAAAGTTGCTTTGACAAGGTGAAATGGTCCAATGAAGGGACAGAAGAGGAACCTCCACCCGCTAAAAAAAGGGAAATCTGCCTTTAACAGGCAGCGGTAAACGTGCCTTGCGTTGCACCTCAACCCCCCCAACAGTCCGTGGTAAACGTGTCTTGCGTTGTACCGGTCCACGGTGACAAAAAGGTTGGGGACCACTGGCTTAAGAGACACTATCCCAGACAATGATTCCACCTCCACCATGCTTAAATTCCATGACATCATTCTGAGTGCTTCACACTCACATTTCTATTAGTTCTGTCATAATAAGCATTTTTTTAAAACCTTATTGGTCTGACAAGAATAATTTTTATTCACTTCAAATTACAAAAAAATTAAAATATATGTATTATAGTATATTTACGTATCATACTTCTATGTCTAATTCAATGTTGAAGTTAAAGTGTTTATACTTGACATATTGCCAAGTATGACGTGCACAAAGCCTGATCTGTAAATACTTTGTCTTTGTAAGGCCTTCGGCTGGTGTCCCAACGGCACCAAGTGTCCATTATCCCACGACACAGACCTGATCATTCTCCAGGATGAGAAATGCAAAGACGATAAGAGAAAGAAGAGGAAGAGACAGCGAGAGAAAAAGAGAGGTGGAGGAGCGACTGCAGAGGGTTCTGCAGTTTTTGACGGCGCCCCTCTAAACAAAATACCAAACATGGAGGTGGATCCAGAAGGTGACAAGCAGGACACGACAACCGAGACACGGCGAGATGATTTGCCACATGGAGAAAGCGAGGCCAAACCGGACGAAGAGCAGAGCCTGAGCGCTGAAAAAGACGGCGGAGCGGAACTCCAAAACTGCCCGACAACGGGCACAGCGGAGGAAAGCAAACCAGAAGAAGGAAGCGAGGAAAAGCTTAGCGACCGCTCCGTCAAGGCCCAAAAGAAGAAAGCCGACACAGGCACGCATCGAGCGGGGTTCGATGCCTACATGACGGCTTATATCTTCGCTTTCTCCTGCGCTCTCTCCAAGAAGGAGGACTCTGAAGTTGGCGAAAATGAGAAAGAGCAGTCATGTCTTCCTGCTTGTCTTAATAAGGTCTATCTGAGCGGCAAAGCAGCTCCTCTCAATGTGGTAAAAAGCACATTCACAAAATCATCCAAGGCCCACTTGCAGAAGATGGAGATGGTGTGGGGTGGGAGCATGTAGTGCAGACACTCTGATTAGTATTAACTTTTCATTAAATAAAAATACAGGATTCCTCCAACGGAATAGGATTTTGGCACTTCTTTTTTATTTGGATGTCACTGCAAAAGTGTTTGGTTTTATTTTTTTACAAGCATTTTTGACAGAATATCTGCAAAGTGAAAGATGTTTATTCGATTTTGGCTGATATCATTTTTGCAAAGGGAATGACAACTAAATAATTTCATTTTTTCATCTATATAAGCATTATTCAGCAGCAAACATTTTATTAGCCATTGATTTACACATAAAGGTGCTGAGAAGCATGGTTAATTTTTAACATGTCATCAGAAAAGACCTGGTTTTGTTCAATTCAGCTGCATTTTCTAAAGATGTTAAAAAATGAAAATAAATGCAATTGGCTTCTGTTTTATTCAACTGTCATTGACTTTGTGTTGATATTTTTGGTTTGGTTTATCCATGGTATGTATATCTGGAAGAGTGTTAAAGATGTAAAAGCAAAACCCTGGAACACCAGAGCAGGTGCAGCTTTGCGACAAAACAAGTATTTTATTTTGAAATTTCAATTGGACATTGAATGTTATTGAAATTTAACTTCATGTTGTTATACAAAATATAGCACCTTAAAAAAACTTTACTCCTTCAATAATTTGCTTTAACTTAGTTGATTATTTTGGTTAGCAAAGTAGATTTATTACACATAAAAACACATTACAAAAAGCACCTTTTAGAGCAAGTGGTTAATTAAAGACTCATTAAGTCTTTTTGTGTTTATTTAATTGCCAATACAAAATTAGACTTAAAAAGGGACAAATCTGAGCATTATTAAAACAATAACATTATCCCGTCCTTTCAAAATAAAAAATCAATGGACATAGAAACCATGTAACATTTTAAACATGGGGAACAGATTATAAAAAATCTATATTTGTGCTGTTTGATGAAAAAACAAGGCAAAAACAAAACAAAATAAGACAAAGAAGACACACTTGCCATTCTCTGTTGCAGACAGACAACTGTCGCTCGAAGCGTTTATGTTGTAAAAGTCTTGAATCATCCTGCACTTACAGAAAAGCTGGTAAAAGATTTTCTTTTAGAAGCTTAGTCTCATTTGATACTTTAGTAAATAGGTTTTTAGTTTTTAAGAATTATTGCTTCTTTCTCTTTTTCAGCCTCCTAGCAAATTCAGTAATCTGCTGTTCTTTTACTGGAGTGTTGAAGGATGTTCTGTATATGTAATATTTGTCAATAAAGTTTTGTTTTTAAATAGCGTTTGGATGAGAGCGCGCGCCAGCAAAAAGCCATGACATTAAATTACACAACTATTATTTGACATGTGAAACTCGCTGTCTCTTAAAATTCTGGCATTAATATTTTTTTTCTACACGCCAATATTTTAAAATAGCACACGTACATTTTCAAAAAAGTATTAAAAAATCTTCCATTTTTTTTCAATAAATAAAATGAATATTATTGGCTGGTAACTTTTTTTTTCAGCAACATAAGAAAAATGAGTGCCTCGAGTTATGCTTTAAGAAAAAAAAAGCAAAAGTGCCACTTCCGGCTGTGATCTAGCGGATGTCAGTCTCATCTTAAAGCCACGGCTTTTAGCTCATCACAGGCGGCACAGTCGATCTTGTTGCTATCAGCTGGGATCCATCTTGCTGTGTCTCACACGTTTTTGAAAACCGTTCTTTTAAATTGACTGTTTTTAGATTTGCATAGATCGACCAGATGACAGAACGACAGCCGAAGCTATAGCATTTAAAAATGGCAGCCGACGACTTTGACTACAATATCGTGTTTCCTGACGCGAGCACCTCAGGTCAGCATGGCTTTTATTGTAAATAATGCATTTTTTTTGTTCGTTTTTGTTTTACTTTATTGGGACTTAGGTTTTATTTCTTCAGCCGGAAGGAACAGAAACGTCACCACAGATAAATGAGCTAGCTTGTTGTGCTAACGCACTGCTGTGTTATTATGCTGCTGGTTTCAGAGAGACACTGGCAGGGGACAAAGGAGCCAGTTGTGATCCTGCTGGGCTGGGCTGGCTGCAAAGACAAGCATCTCTCCAAATACAGCTCCATCTACAGTGAGCAGGTCAATAACTACAAATAATAAAACTACAAATCCCAGATCCCCTTTTTTTGTGTACAGAACCATCACACTTCTTTCCCTGTTTGTTTTACCTGTAGGGATGCGTCACCATCCGTTACACAGCTCCTCTAAAAACTGTCTTCATCTCTGAGTCTTTTGGCTACAAGGAGCTGAGCAACACGGCCTTGAAGCTGCTGGAGATCCTCTACGACTATGAGGTGGAGAATTGCCCCGTTTTCTTCCACGTCTTCAGTAACGGGGGCTTCATGCTGTACCGCTACATCATAGAGCTGCTGCAAAGCGACAAACAGTTCAGCTCGCTGTGCATCATCGGCGCCGTGGTAGACAGCGCCCCAGGTAGTGGGAACGTCCGAGGGGCCCTCCGCGCCCTGACGGCCACCCTCGGGCCTCAGATCAGCCCTTTTATAAGGTACACCCTCCTCACGCTTTTTGCGGTGAGCGTTTTCCTCTTGCGGGTGGCGTTGTACCCCTTGACCAAGTTCATTCACAAGAACCACTACGATGCAGTGCAGGACCGCCCCCCCCGCTGGTCTCACCTCTACCTGTACTCCGAGGCGGATCAGGTGATCCGGCACAGTGACATTGAGCGCTTCATGGACACTCTGAAGAGGAAGGGCGTCCCGGTGGACGGCTTCGATTTTGTTTCCAGTCACCACGTCAGCCATTTCCGGGATTTCCCTCAGCAGTACACACTCAAGTGCCGCAGCTTTCTGGCTGCTTGCATGAAGGACTTGAGAGGCCTGAACGAAAACACAGATGACTGCAAAGAAGACGACTCTTGGAAAGGAATTCACTGAGACATCGGAAATAGGATTGTAAAAGTGTGCAAAACATCTTTGCTTTAGAAGTACTGTGGAATGTTGGCAGATCTATAAAGATCCAGTCAGGTGAAAATTTTGTTTTTTGGTGTCAAATCATTTTTTTAAGCTATTCTAAAAGGGTTTCCAGTGGTCTTTTAATTATGATTATGCCAATTTGAGCCAAAATCAAAAAACTTCACCTCCCGCTAGCTTACAGCCCCTCACATCCCTAATCTAACATTACTGGTGGAACAAAAATTGAGAGAAAAACCGTTTTGAGCCAGATGCCAGCTCGGACGAGGAAAACGAAGATCTTTTTGTCATCTCCACCTTTGAAAAAAAAACAACTGCAGCATTTTGACTTTGTAAAGAAATCACCAGGGAGTGATCTCACACGTTTTTGCCAATACCAGTTTTGGGTAAATTAATTCCTTTAGTTGTTTTGTTACCATGTCAGCTGTTAGCCCCTGAACACACGTGACGTGTGGATGCAGAGCAGGGAGCCTTTGTCACAATTACAACAGCATTTTTTTTTTTCCCCCGTCTGCAACCATTTGAAAAAAGAAATACTCAAAAGGGCCATTTTGAGCTTCATTTTCTGTCTATATGTCATCAGAAAACTGCTCCAAGAACATGTTAAAAACACCCAAAACACAATTTTCATCAGAGTGGATCTTTAAAGGAGATGTAGCCTCTTGTTTTCCTCCCCTTTTTTTTCTGTAGCCAGCGGTAAACCTGTAACATTTTGTTCTCAATAACAAAGGAAAGCTTTTAATTTGAAATTTAAGATTTACTCAACTTTCCTGCAGTGTGTGGTTCAAGATTAGTCAGTTTCCGTCTTCCATTAAAGCATTATTTAATGAAACATTGCCCAACGCTGAAGCCAGACTGGTAATAATGTGTGATCAAGCAGAGAGCGACATTGTGGAGAACTTCTATCAGCACCCAAGGTTTTTATTGGATCTACAGAGTTCTCCTTTATGTTTGGAGCACACTCTCATCCAGAGTATATAAACGTGGTTCTCAAAAAATGACATCACTGGTCAAAGTAGTTAAAGTCAGTACCTCGGTCTTTCCAATTGTATTTTTTTTCTTTTTCAATTAAACAAAATAACAAAAAACTAAAAGACCACAGTGCATAGTGATTATGCAACAAGATTCGTATTTATCTGACCATTTTACATAATGACAGCTTTTGGGTGGGTTTGAAAACAAAGTGGTATAACATGTCCCCTTTCATTTTCTAGTCATCTTCTAGATGTTTTACTTATTTATTAAGGTTTGTAGTGGGTTTATTTTATTGGTCTGGCACAAAACAAAAGCTACGAGACTGAACTGTCAACAAAACATTTAAAAGGCCCTCAAATTTTGAAGTATTTTAAATAGAACTGCTAAATGCGATAAGTTGTGCTGACGTGCAAATGTATATCCTGCAATTATTAAAAGTAAAACGATGTTGGTTAAAAAAGTTCCTAGTGTTACAGAAGTTATTCTACTCTACTGTTGAGACTGAAAAATAGTTATTTTATGAAATTAAATCCTCTTTTAGTCGATAACTGGCAGATCCCTAATATGTGACGAGAAGTGATTGTTAAAGAATGTAAATTTCAAGCACAACTGATGTATTCCATTTAACTTATGTGCCTTTAATAAATGAACATTACCACAATTTATCTTGCCCTTTTTTCTTTTTTAAGTATAGTTTCTGAAAAAACACTGATGGTGAGCTTTTACTTTGAAAATAAGGGTCCATTTAGGTGAATACATAACACAAGGAAATGCATAAGGTTTCAAAACAACTAGAAAAAGTATAATTTTTAAGATTTGAACAACAAAAGTCCAACAAGAATAAATAATTTTATACATTTGGTAAAAAACACTCATTTTCAGACCTCTGACTGAGAAGATCTGATAGAAATGGACACATCTATTTGTATGTGCATTGTTAGGGTTATGTAATTATCATTTGCTAACACGCTATTATCACCATGATATGTTCGTCTCAGTTCTATCTTTAGTAAGAAAACAATGACCTGAAAAGTTGTGATTATACAAGAATATGATGTTCCTGTACTGCTTGATTGAATGACCTACTTTTATGTTATCAACGCTGGCCACCAATAAAACCAGACTGGAGACACTGGGAAGGCAGAACTCCTCTGTGACAGTTCGCGCTGTCACAGACCGATTCTCCTGCTGCAGAAGTCTAGCAAAAGTTGTCATCTCCTGTGTGGTTTTTCTCTTTATTAAGGAAAAAGTCAGAACCCTGACATGCATATACAACGCAAGATGACTGGCTCTTCCTGGATTCCTGCATGGTAGCTGGTAAGGTGACAAGCTACCATGCAGGAATCCAGGGTTCGATTCCCGGAGGGGAATAAGCAATGGTACTGGGGGGCAATTACCATATCAATGGCAAGCAGTAAACATCACCCAGTGGGGGTCCTTAGGCAAGGCCCTTAACACTACTGCCTCCCGAGCGCGGTTCAGCTGCAGCTCACCGCTCCCCCAGGGGATGGGTCAAATGCGGAGAAGAATTTCCCCATTGAGGGATGAATACAGTATAAATTTATTTTATTTATTTTATTTTATTTAGGTCAAAGGTCACCAAAATTTCAGTTGTGGTTGTAGACTGAAGCTGGCAGCAGGTGTGTGAAATTTCGTGAAGGTCGCTCAAAAAAAACACGTTTTTTTCTCGGCTTGTTGGAAACTTTGAAAAATGTTGGGACAAAATGCTCACCGAGCTGTTGGTTTTGTAGCCATCGCAAAATCATTTCAAAACGTCCTTTAAATGTCCTCCAAACCGTGCGTTTTAGAGTCATTTGCGAATTTTGACATTTAGATAAGATGAAAGATAAGAAAACTTTGGTCCCATTAATTGTTTTTTATGGTAATGTCATCATCTTTGTAGTTTCTTGAAGCTTTGCCTGCTTCTTTATATTATATATTTTGTACATAGTTTTAACCTCGTTTTTGCTTTATTTTCAGATGTATACATTTTTATTTTGTCTCTATGTGTTTGAGAAAAAAAAAAATATGATTTTTGGAGAGTTTCAGGTTCATTGTAGAAATATTGTCTAATAGAATAAAAGAGCTGAAGTTGGGGTTTTTCTCAAAAGATAGATGCCAGGCAAGAGTTTTAAAGATAAGTTATTAGAGCAAATTTGAAAGTAGTAAGGAAGTAGTAAGGAAATGCATAAAAAGGGTTAAAAATACAACATTTTAAAGTATCAACCTGTCAAAATGTGAAATCCAAACCTTTAATAGTTTAAAAAAAACTAAACAAAAAAGAAAATGTGAGCTGTTTTCTTTGCTTTTAAATGTTTTTTTTTTTCATTTTGTTGCTACGTTCTTTAGGAAAAGCAAATATTTTACTTATAACCGTACTTCATTTTCTTTCTTAGGCTAAAAATTTGAATCTATTGTTTAATAGGTATTTGTCAGAGTCTATGTAAAAAAGTAGGAGTTTACATTTTGACAACCAAAAAGCCTGACTGCAGGCTGCTGGTACATTCCACCACTAGAGGGCGTCCTAAGGAGGAAACCGCCAGATAAAATGCAGCCTCTTCAGTGGAGCCTTGTCAGGAGACATGAGGGACTGTGGCATGCTTGACGGAAATCGCCCAGTAGGGATGGTTATTGAATGTCTGCAGCTTGTCAGATTCTGACATTTGGAAGAGCAAGCAGTTGGCATTTGCCTCTGCCACAAGCCAAGCGCTGGTGGTACTTCATGTATCATGAAGAGATGCTAAGAGGAAAGAGAGAAAGAGAAACGTTTCCACGTCTGCACAGACAGATGAACATCGCTTACTGGAGTGCACAGGACGTGGGCTGCCGTTCTTAGACACTGACAATGTTTCCCTCCGTGCTTTTTAATGAAAAGTTTTACAAAAACAACTGTGCATCACTGACGGTGTAAGCATTTCAGAAGAAATCGAATAAAAATGCAGTTTTTTTAAGGAATTTCATAGATATATAATATAGGCACAACACTTAATTAATTTTAACCTCTGAATTGTTGTTTTTTATTAATGTATTTTTTTAACACATTTACGTGTTTTTTCTTCAAAGTATTATTATTTTAATCTTCATTTATTAAATAAAATTTTAGTACACAGATATTTTAATTTCATTTTTTATTTTTAAGATTTTCGCGGCAGCTTTTTGCTGCTCTTTTACTCTGAAGTTTGGTATTTAGATCACAATAGAAAGGGTTGGTTTTGTTTAGATTTTTTTTATTATTCATGTTTTGTGGGTTTTTGTTTCCAATGTTGATCTTCAAAACTTCAATTACCCTTTCTTAACCCTTGTGCTATCCTAGACACTTTAACATTGGGAGTTGGGTCATCTAGACCCACTAGACAGTGTGCTGAACCTTTTTCTTCAATGATTTGTGATCTTCACTGGTCTCCATGGATTACATGAAATCTTTCCACCTTTATCCACCTTTGTCATGGTAGGGAGAACACGTCAATGTAAGGGTGGGGTCATCTAAGATAGCACGAGGGTTAAATGATATTTGAACTTGTGAAGATGCTAAGAAATCGCTTAGAGAGGGAAAAATCCAACAATTTAGCCTTAACAAATTGTTTAAAGTATATTAGACACAACTCGGCAGTTAAGCAATTGACAGATATAATGTAGAAGTAACAAAGAGATAAAAAGGAGAAATCATAAAACACCTGGGACGTTTCCTTTCAAACAGGGACATGAAGGCTCCTGAAGAGGGCAGCATTGACTCACAATTACTGCTGTTTAGCTTCTTCAACTAGCAGCAGCCTCACTTCCATCAGGTTACAACCCAATACTGAGCTTTTTTTTGGCTCATGGGGTGTTTTAAAATGTATTTATGTTTTTTAAACATTGTTTTAACAGTGAAACATTTTCCCTTTATTTACAGTATTATTAATCCCTTTTTCATGCAGATTTTCTTTCCCTAAATGACTGTAAAGAGGTAGAAAACTGCGTTGGAAATGGGTTTTGTCAGACTTTATCTTTTTTTTGTTTAAAAAAAAGGAGAAAGAAAAGCACAAAATGGGAGGAAAACATCCGAACCCTCAGCCCTGCCTCCTTCACAAAAGCATTGAAAGAAGAAATTACCTCCATGGAAGTTAATGAAGTCTTACAAGTTGATGAGGGGAAAATTGCAGCGAAGAGGGGTCAGTGCTTTCTCTTTAGCCTTTCCCTCTTCTGCGGAAAATGGCTGCGGTCAAGATCCATACTTTTAGAGGACGCCGAGCACACCAACAAAGAGATGGAGAGAAAAGGAGATGAAGAGGTGGTGATGGGGAGGAAAAAAAGCACCAAGATTAATGGTATTAAGTGGTAGCACTTGGCAATGCAGTAACATATCGTCTGCGTTCTCTATTACGGGCTGATAGTTTCATAGGCCTTGGCTTTACACTGTGACTTTTAGGTGTGATTTACAGGATTCAAATAATCCGCTGCAGTTTTTCATCATCACAAGACCTCTCCTGTACGGAGCAACGCCTGTGCCGAATTTATCGAAAAATACAATCGCAGACTTAAAACAGGTTAATGTTTCCCTTCTGCTCCCCGGATCGCTGGTTATCATGCAAAGAATTGAACTCTCTGCAACAATTTTCTCCCCGGTTTAATGTCACTGCGAATTGGAGAGTCGCATTTATGTACATGTTGACATTTTGGATGCTTTGCTGTGATCCGGCTTTCTAGATCGTTGGAAGCGGATGTGCATTTTATCTGACAGAGGCATACACAGGGAAAGACATAAAGTCAAAGATATGATCTAATGGATAATGTTTGCCCTTCTGCTGATTTTCACTGATTTTCTTTTAATAATAATGGGTGACATTTTGGTTTTTCGGCTGACATTCTTGGTTTTTGCTGCAAACTACGAAGATTTCTAGAAGTTTTCTACAATATAAGTTTCTAGTTCTATACCTTTTTCCTGTAAAAAAAAAAAAGTCTTTACAAATCATATTCTCACAATCATTTCGTCTGGGGGTGTTTCCCGCTGCTCTTTATCCGACACATTTTCTTCCCACTCTGCAGGACCAGTCTTGAGACCGAGTTGAGCAGGGAGCCAATGATAAGTCACTCAAGTCGCACTCTCATCCCTCTAATGAGCAAAGTATCCCGCGGAAATCGCATTGGAGACAGCATGGCTGCTCCCCGGTGCACACACAGAAGAAGCAAATGTGTCACGAGTGCACGCTAACGCCTTCAATGGGATGAAATCCAGAGGATTGCTACTAAAGTCGGATCTGCCTTTGAGTAACTTTAAAAGGTCTCATGGTGTTTGGATGGGAGAGTGAAGGGAAAATTGATGCGTCTGTGTGTGAGGGCTGCAGAGGGGAATCAGCTTGCTGGACCAAACAGGGGAAGCCGTCATCAAAATCCCCCCGTGGTCTATCTCAGTCCCTCAGCCCAGTGCTTAAAACCAAAAGCAGCAATAAAGAGATGGAATGCTAGATAAAGAGAGGAAAGCAGAAGAGCAAGAGCATCGGCAGTGTGGAAACCCCTCAGCGTGTGTGCAGCCTATTCAAAGCCGGAGTATGTCAGTGCTGGAGACTGTGCACGTGTGCATGTGTGTGTGTGTTTTTCTTCACAGATGTCCTTGAACAGAACCCCCTCTGCTCTGCAGATCCCTGCTGCCACTGGAGAACATTTGACAAGCAGCAGGCTCTTGTTAGACGCTGTCAAATTAAAGGTGTGTGCAGGTCCCAGTGTGTGTGTGTGTGTGTGGCTCTATTCAGAGCCCTGTCAAATTAAAACTACCAAACAAACTGTGCGTGTCACACAGACAGGAGAAGTTCTGTGTACGATTGCAGTGGTGAACTCAGGGCTGCTTTGTCTGTTTGTGTGTTATGGCAAAAAAAAAGCAACAAAAACAAAAAAAAGACTTGAGGTATTTTTTTATATGCATCTTTTACTTATTTGCAAAACACAAATACATGCATTTCTTGCGGAGGAGGAATCGAAGAGGGTGTAGCTTATAGTAAAACTGTCAAATCTGTGGTTTACTAGTCGCAAAAGCAGAACTCAAGGTGTTGGAGCTTGTGTTACACTGGAGGATTTGAAACGGCAAACGGTGCAAAGAGTTTTTTAAGCCAATTTGAGATTGTTGTAATTAAAGTTTGATTAAAAAAAGGAGTGATTTTTGGAGGAATTCCAAGAAATAGTACGGAGCTCTGGACATGACATCTACGAATAAAAGAAATAGTTCCTTCAAAGTACTAAATGGTGGCCATAAATTAGCGTTTTGTGTTCACAAATGAGTATTTCATGGCCTCAAATTAGCTTTTTAGAAAAAAATCAATTTGAGAATACATTAGCATTTTGTGATCGCAAATTAGTATTATTTATTCATACTACTGATTTGTGGCCACAGAAGGCTCATTAGTTGGAATGTTCTGCTCGATTCATGAACTGTAAGTTCCGGCAGTGGTGTTATGAGCTGTTGTTCCAAGCTTATCAAAGTCACGTGACCACAGAAACGAGGCCTCTTGACATCAGGCCTACGTGTTGAGCAGCTCACTGTAATTTTGAAGGGTTGGGTCTGTTGAAAATTACAAATCTGAGCAGTCCAACAGCAGTTCGACTTGCGACACTTAACACAAACAAGATGTCAAGGGGAGAACATGTCACATGTCATGGCAACGGCCACTATCTCAGCATCTCACGTCAGAAACTCGACCAACGCACCAAGACGCCTTTGCCAGGGCAACTGCTGAGCCACTGATAAATCTTCTTGTTTCCAAAACAATCCAAACACTCTTCAGTGATTTTGCATATTTTATCAGGCAGGGACAGAAGCAGCTATACCAGCCGTGAAACCCAACCAGAACTAGTAATGGGAGCTTTTAGCCACCTTTGTTTTTTTGCAGGTGCAGCACAAGAAAAAGACAGTGAAAGAACAGAATACACGATGGTGGTCCTGCATTATTGAGCCCTACCTCTCCAGAGGAGATGACCCGCTTAAATACTGGACAACATTAACCCGAACCTTTACAAACTGGTAAAACGGTCTGCATATGAAAGCACATGGGTACCGTGGGAGTAGGTCTTCTCAAAAGCTGGAGGGGTGGTGTTCCAGACTGAAGCCCAAAATTACAGAAAGAATTGTTTTTTAATAAAAATCTATGAATCAACTAACCAAACAAGCACATTCTCATAATTTATATTGATATAAATTGGAATAAACAATAAAAATATATGTCATTGCTATCACTGTTGCACTAACACCCGTATTTTCCTTCTCTCTGTTTCTTAGACCATTTAAAGGGCATTTCTCTTTTTTCAAGCTTCACTATGATTTTTGCATAACTAAAAGATATCTAGTTAGCCATTTACTTCTTTTAAAAAAAAAACATCAGTTTGATCAGTTAAATTTTATTGAATTCTTTGTCAAAGAAAAGACAAAGATAACATGATAATTGAGAGGAAATTATCCTCGCCCCACAGTTCCCAGGCAGCCGATGGCACAAAATACCAATTTGTGGCCACAAATCAGCATTTTGTATGCAGAAATCAGTATTTTATAGGTTAGAATTTGCATGTTGCGTGCACAAATTAGTATTTTAGTATTTTTTGTACCCTTTAATAATTTATGGACACAAAATACTAATTTGTATCTGCAGTTTGGTATTTTGTGGACAGAAATCTGAATTTTGTAGGTAAAAATTAGCACGTCATGTTATAGTGCTAATTTGTGCAAACAAAATGATAATTGTGTGCAGAAAATATTAATTTGTGCAAACGAAATGCCTATGTGTGCACACAAAATACTAATTTGTGCCAACAAAATGCTAATTTGCGCAAATCAACAAATTGTTTATTTCTTATTCTTAAATGTCATGTTCAAGGCTCCATAATATAGAGCTAATGTTGATTTTGAAGAAAAAAGTTAATCAACAGAGTTTTATTATTTTTTACCGCCTTAAAGTTACACAATCAGTAAAGGGCCAAACCTGGTGGACAATACCCCCCCCCACACACACACCCACACCCACACACCCACACCCATGTACACTGGCAAAGAGAAAAAAATGCAAGGAGATGAAACATCCAAAACGCACATTCATGTTCACCTAAAACCATATATCTCATTAAACAGTGCAGTTATTCTAAGGCTTTGTAAATACATGCAATCAGTTGTGCAACTGAAAACAAAGCATCCCAACCGGTGGGTTTGCTGTTCAAAAACACACGCAAACACTGAGCCACGCCTGGTGATGAATGATGATTAAAACTCAAGGGAGAGTTTTAGGTTTTCATGCAGGTAGGGGACCGACACAGATATATATGCAGGCTGCCTTTATGTATGGAGTCTGCATCATTTATAGGATTTCCTGCTGTGTTTGTGGGGGTGTCCACACAAAGCTTCTGCTTTTAATATATATCGCAAGAGCCAAATATTGACACAAGACAAATTCTGTACAGCAAAGTCACTTTGTTGGCTGTCATGACTAAATGATTGTGGAATTTGTGGCCTCCAAATGTGTGGTTTTTGGTTCTTAGAGCAGCACTAAAGAGCAGAATAAAACAGAGATATTAGTATTTGGTTACAGTTAACTCTTAATACTCTTTTAGACTTAGATATTCTTGCAGAAAAGGCACGAATGAAAAGAGAACTCCAAAATATTTTTACACTTTTAGTTACTTCTTCATTGGTTTCACACTGCACTTTTGAGTCTTAGAAGAATTGTGTAGCTCCCCACCTGTTAGGGGTTTTATTCTGACTCCTTGCTGTGATTAAAACAACAACAGCACAGTTGCAGGTAATTCTGGCCTTTGATGGTTGATCACAAGTTCCACCTTTCTGTTCTTCAACATCACATTCTGTGCTTTTTTCTACTGAAAGTGATGCGTATATCACATAATCGGTTTAATTTACTTTGATTGAATGTTATTAAGTTGCAGGGGCGGAGCTACAGGGGAGACAAGAGAGGCAGCTGCCCCCTCAGCAGAAAGTTTTGCCCCCCCCCCCCCCCCCCCCCCGACCCCCATTATTTGAGTTAATATTATCATTATTGATAAATATTAAGAAATCATCAATTCAAGCTTATTTAAGCATTGCAAAAATAACAGAAGCAGTTTATTTTATTGAAAGTTTGAGCCCCTGAAATTACGTGTTTTATCTATATTTGACGGATGTGCATTTTTGATCCTTTCATTTGTAATGGCCTTCCATTCTGCTGTTTTTATTTGCCATCCTTCAAAAGTCTTCTGCCCCCCTCCTGCCCCCGTATAACAAAATGTTCTAGCTCCGGCACTGATAAGCTGCATTGTGGTGAACCCTCTGAAGGAGTTGAGACTACCGTTTGTTTTGGATCTGCTAAACAGAGCAGATCCAATCTATCCAGGGTAACGCGTTCTAATACAGATTCAATGGCCCAGTGTGAATGTACCTTTAGATATCTCTAAGTGAATATTAAACAAGGGGGTAGACAAGTGGAAAGTGGATGTAAAGCAAAACAAGACATGTATACATCTTTAGTTAAAGTCCCCTCTGATGTTAAGAAAATGTTCCCAGTGGTCTTTTGGTTGTGATTATACCATTTTTTAGCCTAAATCAAAAAACTTGTGTCGTTTTCTAGAACATAGTTTCTGCAGAACGTTAGTAGTTCATTAGAAGTTGAGGGCGGAACTGTTGCCGAGGAGTAACCCCACCCCTACTTCCTGTCATCCCTCTGTTTATAGTCTCTCCTGCAAGCTCGCAGCCCTTCCCAACATAACAACCAGTGCAATTAAAGTAGCGAGCAATCTTAGAGCCATCCAGCCGTCCGCAAGTGGATGCATCAGAATAGAGCAGAGCAAGAAGCCTGTGGACCTCCAATTGTAGTTTCTATGTTAAATAATTTGTTTGTTTGCTTGTTTGTTCATTTAAGACAACATTACTTTTTTTAACATAAAAAAATGCATATATATGTGATTATAGCCTTTTAGGCTAATTCAAATATTTATTCAGGTTGATGGTTTCTAAGTAAAAAGACAAGTTAAATCAACACAGACACGATAACAGAAGGTGGGCAACAGCAGATACAGAAACACAGATGGGGTTGTCAATAGATGAATACAGCAGTAAATCCATAAACGAAGAAGCAACAATTAAGGAGAAAACCCCCCAGATTCAATAAAAATGTATGCAGAGGTGTGGTGGCAATTTTAATTGTCTAAAAGCCATCATTTTATCTCTTTGCCAAATGAGCTCAGAGATGTTTTTTTTTTAAAGAAAGGTAGAAACTTTTAATAAAAAAAATCAAACAACTAATTTCAAAAGGTTCCAAAAATGAAAAAGCACTGTAATGAGCAATCTAAGTTCATAAGAGAGACTACAGATAAAAATATAGCTTAGCTGAGTGCTCTACTGTTCATTATATGATTATTTGTTATATTGTAACGCCCTTGCATTGAGTTTTAGCCTCAATTTGCAAAATTCTATGATTCATGCATATGCTAGCAAGCTAACATCTTTAGAATTTTTTTTATTTTTTTTTTATTCTTGTGGCCGTTAAGCCGATTTATCTTAAAGAGTGATGAGGGGTAGTTGCTCTCTATGCAAAATGCATTAAAGCTAAATGGGGAGTCTATTACTCAAATCTGGCTGATAATCCGTTAACTAAAGATCCCTGGCCCGCTAACTAAGTAGATTAAGATATGTCATTGCCACAACATCTCAATGGAGGGGTATAGGTAGTTAATCGGAGACACAAAGAACACACTAAAGATGCAGCATCTTTGCATAGAATATTAATCTATCCCTTTTACACGTAATACAGATATCAAGACATATTGTTAATCAATTAGTACTTTGCTTTTCCAATGGAACACACTGGCTTTAAGGCACACATAACACACAGCACCTCCAGCACTTATTTACATACAGTGTTTCGCTGCCAGCTCACTTCATAGAATTAATTCTGTCCTCTCCTCCCACTCTGCTGTTAGAGGAATGCACTGGGGATTCACAAGGAGGCCCTGTTTTCTATCAACGCCGACAATTCATCAAAGCTTGATTAACATACTTGATTTCATCGCCACCCCAACCCCCTTTTTTTTATTCCTCCTTGCACTTTCTGCATTACAGCCCTGCAGTGGTAATTACAAATAATTTATTCTAACTGGTTAATTAACTGATATCCTTTGCACAGAGTCTACAAAATGCAGAAAGCTCCATGGTTTTATTTTTGCAAAAACAACCCAAACATCATTTTTTTATTTAGGAAGGGATTTATTCTGGAAATTTGTCAAGATAATCATTTTTTTCTTTCATTTTTATTGTTTTTTTTTAATGCAGAGTTAAACATATTGTATTTTTGTGCGTCAAATCCTGCAAAGGAGTCAATTGACTAAGATCAGCCGTCAACCTGACTAAATGAGGTCAACCACTGTCGACCAAAATAGAGCAAGGACGCCCACACCCATAAAAAATTAATGTGCTGCGACTTGGTCTCCTTTTTTTATCCCTTTCTGGGGCAATGTGGTCGGTGTGAGATCATCTTAACAATCAGCAATTGGGGAAAAAAGGCAAAAAAGGACAGACAAACGTTCTCAGATTTTCTCAAAATTAGACTGACCATGGACTTTTTTTTTTACTTCTGGAAGTAAAAATAATCCCTCCAAAAAAGGAACTAAAAAACAAGTCCTTCTGATTGTCAAAGACCCAGACAATTGAGGCATGCTAGCAGCCTCCTGCATACTCCACCTGGCACATTTTATAGAAACTGGATATTATTAAAAGTTTATCTTAAAGGTAATGGATACAGTATTTTATTTTGAAACACGGGCCTCCAAAACTTTGGTTGTGTCCACATTCCATCACTACTCACTACTTAGTGCACTACATGGGACTTTGCCATTTTGTAGAGGTGTCCAAATCATCAATTTCAGAATGCAGTGTTCTGGAAATTTCCGAGAAGTCTCTGCAAAAAACAATTGTGCATCAATGCTGGGTAGACTGGTGAATATAGATCACACTACATTGCATTTGAATTATTTGTCATTTGAAAAGAAATTTAGTTAAATATTTTTTTCTTAGTAGAAATGTTCTTCTTGTTCCCCTTTCGGCATGTCCCTTCAGAAGTCACCACAGTGAATCAGCTTTCACTGATTCCCACAGGTGGCTTGGCAGAGATTTTTACGCTAGATGCCCTTCCTGACACCATCCTATATTTTATCTGGACTGTAGACCGGCACATGGGGACCCCTTGTGGCTACATAACTAGGCAGTAGCTTTAAGGGTCTTTGCCCCACGGACCTACACAGGATGAAGCTCATCGCTCCCCCCTGGGAAAAGAATTCTGGTTTCCCCACGAGTCAGTCCCACATGCAGCCAAGTGAGCCATCCAGCCACTATTGAGCTTGAAGTAGAAAAGGGGTCATGTAAGTTCTGGGAGTTTTGTAATCAAAGATACATGAACTAAAGATAATAATCCCACAATTTGATTCCCTGGATAGGTAAAAAAAGGTCATCTTACTTGATTTATTTCATTACTAGTTGTCTTTTTTAAACATTCTTCTCTGGTTGCTCCAGTGAGTAATTCAGAGCCGGTTGTGTTTCTTTTAGTGTCCACCGTGAGTCAGTCAAGACTGGGTGTGAAGCCCAGCTGCAGACAGTTGTTGGCCCAGGGCAGACATCAATGTCCACATCATTCCAGACCTTGGAGCTAGTTGACCTGTGCTGGGCCTGTCTTGTTTCCAACGGCCATTTGTTACTAATTAATGGACTGGAGCCCATTCTGCCGCTCCTGAGTGCAACACAAACCGCATGCATTAAACATGACCGTGCCTTCATCTGCTGCCACAGCAAGAAGACAAAAAGATGGAGACAGAGGGGGTCAGAGCTTTAGAACATTTCTAAAAAGATTTTATTAGGGGGAAATAGAGGTATTCTATGAAACATTTATTGAAGACAAGAAGTAAATTAAGACCATGACATTAAACTAGATAATATCTAAAGGAAGCATGTTTTTATTGAGAGCAGTGGTGGTATAACCTGCAGTCAGACCCTCTCACCTCAAGACGCCATCTCTTGTGCATATAAACATGCATGGTGCATGAGAGTAGCCTTTGAAGAGATTGGTCTTGTCCTTTAAGACTGAAAGCGTCCTTGGTGGCCTTCACGCACGCACATGCATACACACACGGCAACGCCGGTCAATGCATAAATTGCCATTATGTGAGCTGCTACCGGTGGCAGAAGCGCCCCCACCAAGATCACCTCGCCTGACAAAAAGTTAATTTGCACTAATGATGTTTTACTCCTCTCATTACCTTAAATCATCTCCCACTCTTTCCCGCCCTCCCTTTGCCTGTGGAGAGGGGACAGAAAATGCAAATAGAAAAGTGCAGAAAGAGACGCGTCCAAAGGGAGCAACGCTGAGCCAAAGTAGAATAAGTGAGACGCGGTGAGATGCGCCGCGGCAGAGAGAGCAGTCAGCAGTTTGTAATTGTTATTGTCCTGGATCGAGCTCTTTTAAACAGCTCGCTATTAAATATTTTACACCCTCATATAATTATCAAAGCTACTTGGGTTAGTGTTTGATGGAAGGCACATGGCCTCTCGAACATCTTAACTGTACGGCACGCTGTAGCGGTATTTATGTTGCAAGCTTAAGTGGTGGGCTGTGTAATAAAACACAGTCTAAGCTTAACACGTCTCGAGAGTTTAATGTGTTGTAGAGGTTTTTATCTATTCAAATTTGAGCATTATTGGTTTATGTGCGAACTGATAGGTGTTTTGGTTTTTTTCCTAGTGCAATACTTTCATTTCTGCAGAGGAAGAAAAACTTATAACTGAGGATTTCTGCATTTCCTTTTAGTCGCCAGATTTTGATTTGCTGGTTTGCTTGTGTCATGTCCTGTAAACGGTATCTGTATCAAGCACCTGCTGGGTATAATACAACTCAAAAATTTTGATGAAAAAATGTCTATCAAAATATTCCTCAATGAATTCCTAGTGGTTCTATTTTAGCACTTTTATCCCAATTTTTTTTTTTTTTTTAAAGTTATTTTCTAGGACTTAGGTAAATTTCTAATGAATTACTGCGGCTCTGCAGAAACTCGTTGGGACTATTGGTTCAGAGCAGCCCCGCCCCCACTTCCCATTACCTAGGTGTTTACCTCCTAGCTTATGTCATTAGCGGTGCAACAAAAATAGCAAGCAAGTTTGGAGCCATTCTATGTCACAAATACAATCTTTTTCAAACAGAATTGAAAAATATTTTTCATAAGCTTCTGATTCACAACCATTTGAGTAAAGAAATACTCGGAAATGCAATTTTGATCTTAATTGTATTTACATATGACCTCCACCATAAGAATAATGCCACAAGAAAGTGTAAAAAAAAACATGATTCTTTTTTTGTTTTTTATCAGAGTGGGTCTTTGAAATGTTCACATTTCAAAATCAATATCCGATGCTGAATGTTCCTTCAAGAAATTAGGTAAGAAGATCAGTCAAGGATGAGAAGCTGTCTGCATCCAAAGAAGTCAAATTAAATGTGAGCTCAAGATACATCCCAGAAGTCATGGGATGTTGCAGACAAGCCTAAATTGGAAAAAGCCTTAAAGCAGATGGGACCTGCTAGAAAGATTTTATCACTTGGCTGGACTGTGAACCCCTTTGGCTGTTGGAAGATTTGGCCAAGGAGAGGCAGGTTTGTGTCTATTTGTCGAGGATTGTCTAGCTTGGTTGTTAATTAAAAAAAAAAAAGGACAATATTCAAGTGTATTTTTGAACATTTGCAACATTTGCAAAGCTTTATCAGCTTTTAAGCTTCAGTTGCTCTTTATTTGTTGAATTTTGAAAATTTATGAAAAAGATGTACAGATGTACAATTGGCCCCACGTGTTAACCTAACCCTAACCATAACCTTTCCTCTGGGTCCATGCAGCCAAGAATAAAGTTCAGCACTGGATGCATTTATTTATGATCACTTTTTTCCGGAAAACCATTAGAAGACTGGTCCTCGAGGCCTGGAGTTAGACACCGTTTGTACCAGGGGATCTGGTAGAGCATAATATAAAAGTAATCTTACTGACATTAAATCAACAACTAAAAAAAAACACAAAAAAAAAAACGGAAAATTTTTGGCAAAAATGATAAACAACAAACAGTAAAACTTAAAAGAGGTGAAGACATAAAAACGCTTGAGTGCATGAACAATTTGGCCTCACAAGGTCTCAGTGGTCTATGACTGATATTTTGTGCAGGCCACCTGCACAGATTTGTCCATTTTTCACCTGCAAACAGCCATAAGGCGACAAAGGCATAATACGGAAAATTTGCAAAACTGCAAGAAAGACTGAGACCAGTGAAATCTTACATGTAAACTGTGGATTCCTCTTTTAGATCAAAGCCTCACTCTCCATAGTTTGCAGACAATGGGCTTCAGACAAAGTTATGTGCCATCGACCTTTCCCTCACATCAACTCTGAAACCTGGCAGTCATTAGTGGCCGATTGATGAGGGAAATGATATTAGTCTGAAAACATTTGCAGCTCATCTTGAGAACGGCCAATTTTTACAATTGGTTTAAGGGGTTATGAATGTGGGCTCAGTTTGAAAATGGAAAATGGACATTTTTTATCTGAAATTGTTTCTGGAGGAGGCTTTTAGTGAGAGATGATTTCATCCTTTATTAGAATCTCTCTTTTCTTTGAAATGTGGCTCTTTTGTCTTCTGCAGACTGCTGTTACAAGAGAAAACACAAATTTTTGGCATGATTTTTGTAATTTTTTGAGAAGTAATGCAAAACATACAATTGTTGCTGTTTTAAAGCAATAGAAAAAATTCTGGGGATGTAATCCAATGTATAACAAACAGATGATTTTTACAAAGATCAAAATCATTATTTGCCCTTCTTGAGAACTCTCAGTACATAACAAAGCCCACAAGAGGCTTTCTCTTTGTTGTCAGCACATTTCAGTTTCATCTTCATCACCATTTTGTCAGTAGCCAGAAGGTGCAACGGATGTCAACCTGAATTTGGCACTCCTTCTTTTCATAACTGACACAAACGTGTATTCAGGAGCCCGTTCACGCACACACGTGCACTTGACCAGTGGAAGGAGCGTGTCACGTGAGTGATGAAGGTATGATGGAGGAAAAGGATCAGGAAGTGACTTTCATGATGCATCAAAGGGTAACATGACAACCAGAGGAAGATTTCTCGCTTGACGGGAATATTGCTCAGACGGACAGCACGGCATATCGCCGTTGATGTGTACTCTAGTGAGTGTGGTGCAGCGAAAGAGATCCCCTCCCAGAATAGACAGCATCTGGTATCCTTTGTGATGTGATTTCTTCTTATGTTGTGCTGTCTGTCGGGGTTTTTATCATTGTCACTTTGCTCTGTGTCCAAGTGCAAAAAACAAACGTGTGTTTATCCAGAAAA
Source organism: Oryzias latipes (assembly GCF_053564925.1). Taxonomy (NCBI): domain Eukaryota; kingdom Metazoa; phylum Chordata; class Actinopteri; order Beloniformes; family Adrianichthyidae; genus Oryzias; species Oryzias latipes. Next base: position 23,335,132 of record NC_136253.1, on the reverse strand, counting down.
GCTTGAGAGCTTCTATTCTCTTGTAATATCTAGAGTCCCACTCTGGTCTATTTTGATCTATTTTAAAAGCGTTCCCTGTACTCTTAATTATGTTTATGCTGTTTTTAGCCAAAAAAAAAAAACAGTTTCTGCAGAATTCATTCAAAATTCTGTGAGTTGCGGAAAGGACCATTGGCGTGAAGCAAGCCCGCCCCCCCCTTCCTGTCACCCATAACTGAGCTATCCTTTTCCGCGTTCTCCCGGTAGCTTGCATACGCTGCCCTTAAGTGCAAATCAAAACAAATCAGTCAATGCAAAAACATATTGAAGATAACAATGAAAATTAAAAAAATTACAAAAATAGTAAAAAAACAATTGGAAAAAAATGAAATGTCTTGGAAAGCAAAAATAATTTCCAGAAATGAATATAAAATGTTTAAAAACAAAAGCACAATAACAAATCGGAAAAGGTAGGTAGTATGGGACATCGATGATAACTGGATGATTTTTCTTCATTTTTTGTCTTGCTTTTTTTTAATTGTCATTGTGATCTTTATCACGTTTTTCCATTGAGCGATTTGTTGGTGTGATTTGCATGTAACGGCCACCACACTTACAGCCCCTCACACTCCCAACCTAACACTGACGACGCAACAAAAACGGCGAGCAATATTGGAGCTATTCAGCTGTACAGTTTTAAGCCAGATGACTACTGGGACTAGGAAAACACAAAATCTTTTGCCTCCCCATTGTATTTTAATGTCACAATTACACTCTTTTTCCAACAGGATTTTTGTTTGTTTGTTTGAATTTTACAATGATTTAAATAAAGAAATATGCAGAAATGCAATTTTAAGCTTAATTATCTTAATATTTGTCCATCACCAGAAAAATGCCACAAGGACATGTTAAAAACACCAAACACACAATTTTCATCGTAGTTGGTCTTCAAAAGACTTAATCTGCTGATCAACTGGAAATTTCTATACATATTGCTACTAAGTAAAATTAAATTTGTTTCGCCTTTCCTGCAGTACTTGCTTTTCCTGGCCACTTTTGAGGAACACGGCCTCTCTTTATGTATAACCACATGCAGCCCCCTGTGGTGCCTGCGGGAGACATAGAATCACCCGGACCAAACACGATAAAGGTAATTTACTGCCAAGGCAAATTCCATAGCTCTAGGCCTCCATGCCATCTTAAACAGCCTGCTGACCTTTAGCGTCTGATTTCATAAAGAGGGACACAATCCGATTAGGCTTGGACAGGAAAGGTCAAACGCACTGGCAGTTGTGGCAAATATGTGGCCACTAGCTACTAGTGATGTACAGAATGACCATCTCTGTGTGAGCCCAGAGCATGCAATAGTGTGTGTGTGTGCTAGTAAAGGTTGCGTGTGTTATAAGGGGCAGAGGTGGTGGCAGCTGTGGTAGTTAGCCTCTGTAACCTCTTGAGCCTTTAGCAGAAAGGCCAGCATATCTGACATGGGGGTGAGCTTCACTTTTATGTTCCAGAGACGACACTTAGACACAGGAGCACAGGCACAGCAGGTGGCATTGCACCAGCTTTAGCTGATAGCATCTTCCGCTTGACTTGCCTTGAAATTCAGCCTGCTTTATTGTGGTTTTGTGCCCTTGGAGCTCCCTTTTTCTCTTGGCGGGGGGGTGGGGGGTGTTACAACACAGCTGAGTACACTCTCTTTTTTGGTAGTTTAAATCTTTTTTTGTGCTGGGTATCCGAAAAATCACCATGTTTAGGTTATTTTTCTAATTTACCATACTGTCCGTACAGTGGACATAGTGGTTTTAAGCACGGGCCGTAAGCCAATCGCCCGGGGTACAAATTTAAAGGGGGCGTCGGTTCAGTGCTTGAAAACAAAGCAAAAAAAAAAAAATTGTGCCACTATTGGTTTTCTGGATAACAAGGAGCCCTGTTTGTAAAAAGAAAAAAAGAGTGCGCTTTATAGTGCAAAAATTTCACATTTAGCATATTTAGTGTGGTATTTAGCTAAAAAAAAACGTTGTTTTGTTTTGTTTGGGTAACCTCTGTAAATATACAGTTAGTGTTACTCCCCTGAAATATCCACTTTGGGACCTAAGCTATTAAATAAACGCTTGATAAACTTTTTTACTGTACATTCTCCATTGGGGGTATTGGCGTGCCGTCTTTTTACAGATTTTTTGCAGGCGCCAGTCAGGTTAACACTCTCCATCTAAAAAAGCTAATTTATAATAAATTTTGATTTATATCCAGTTTTGCTAAACAAACCAAAAAAAGGACTATTAACTAAAGCTGCACAGCTTTTTTCCTGCTTAGGAAAAATAAACAGCATACGTCTGTGCTTGCTGTAAATTTTTTTCAGAAAGAAGAAACACAAACACACTTTTGGTCTCTCTAAAAAAAAACTATAATAAAAAAAATCACTAAAACATAGTAAATAAAGATGCAGATATAATAGCTTAGTGTTGAGCGTCTTGCTTCAAGAGAAAACTAGGACACCAAGATGAAGTAATTCTCTACTTTCCCTCCAACAAGGAGGCTGAAACATAATCCAAAAAAAGAGCACTTAATTCTATATTTGTCTGTGTGTACTTTCCACCAAGACTGGTGTTCATAAAAGTTGTCGTGTCGTAGGTGTGTCAGCTCCCCCCATGTGGATGGTTTTAGTAGCAGAGCTGTCATGTGATTTACGATCTGCCCATTAAGGAGTTCACAGAGATGATGTTGATTGTGTGGCGCGATCATAGTTTGCTGTTCCTGACATTAAATAGGTGCAAACAACTGTCCTCTAATAAAAATGTGACTTTTTCATAGTGAACATATTCTGTCTAAATTCATCTCTGTGAAAAAAAAAATAGGTTAATTTTTGAGCAGAAAATAGAATGGTGGTGCGTATTGTGCGATGAAAGTCCAGGCGCGTGTTGTATGTGTGTGCCATGGTTAATGCTGATAATGCCGGGGCACAGGGAGGTGCTGACAGCGCTGCTTCTGCTGAATGACGGAGATGATGTTAACAAGCACGGGGAGGAGGTGACCACCCCTCTGTTTACAATATGAGGGTGCTAAAGCTGTCGAGCCCATAACTAACACACACTGGTGCTGCGTGTCTGCCGGTGCACGCGCACACACACCATGAATGCTCCTTATCCTCCACTGTTTTGTTGGAACAGCCCTCATGTCAGCGATGCAGCAGAGCAGCTTGCCTGGTACTCCAGCTGAGAGCGAAACAGAAAAAGACATATTTATTCAGGGATGAGGCCTATAACAGCAAACTAAAATAAGAAGAACAAAATGTCTGAACAGGTCTAACAAGTCATGTTGTGCTGCTTGTATGTGGAAAATGCCAACAACAAGTAGACGTTTTTAAGATTTTACAATTATAGTTCTATAAAAAAGCTCTGGAAAACTCTAAAAGGAAATCTACAAAACACAACATTGTTGTCAATTTCCTGACATGACAACATGTTTTGCAGTTTTAGCTATTAAATCAAGTGAAAGATAAATCCATTTTAGAGGTTTTCTAACTGACTCATTAGTTAATTAGTGTATAAATAATGAATGCTTGCAAATTTTTGTATAATAAGGCTTCTATTTGTCTAATGTAGCTTAATTGCTTTTTAAAACTGTATTTATTCCCTGCCTGGACAGTAATATAAAATGCTAATTTGTTTCGTTTTTAAGAGGTTTAACTAATAACCCCAAAATCTGATGTTGTCTATGTTTTAGAATAAAACATTCTGTATAAATTAGTCCCCCCCCCCATTTTAAATTTGTATCTAACTACCTTCGGATATGCCGGGATGACACAAACTCATAAGTCCTCTAAGTTTTGATTGTTATTTATTCATTTTTGTTAGCAGTAATGTAAATTTTGTGTCAGTAGATAGTCTTAGTCCCATTCACCCATGCACACACTGCTGCCTAAAGCTCATTCACACCTGAACGCGATTCAAGTTTGCATCTACCAACTCTCATTGGACATGTGTCAAATTTGCTGCTGGATTCTTGTTCAAAAATGGGTTCAGAAACTTTATGCTCCTGATGGGTGTGGGAGGAGCCACCAGTCAAAGTTTTGAGCCTCATCACTTTAAATCTTATTGATAGTGCATGAAAGACACAGATGATGTTGAGAGATCAGGTTTATTGATTTTGAAGAGCATTAGTAATCACATCGCCATGTCTGGGTTCACTAGAGTAGTCTTTTTTTTTTACGGTGAGGTTCACCATCTACTGCAGGAGCTGTGTCTGAATGACGGCCACTTTGAGCGGCACCTTCTCCCAATAGTCTGGGGTGGAAAATCTAAAAAAACAAAACAAAACAAAGAAGAATAAAATTAGAGGATGTGTTATTCAGAATTCATTTATTGTCACATGCACAGCTTTACACCGACATACGCAATTAGTTCCAGTACAACCTGAACAAGATCAGACATACAACAGATACACATATACAGTTCAGAGTTGACTGAGGCTGCAGCAATAAATGCGCTGCCTTACTAGGATGGGTGTAGATGGGTCACCAATGGGCAGGGTCTGGGTCACTGGTGACAGAAAAAAAAGAGTCAAAAAGAAAAGAAAAGTTATTATCGTCTCAATGCAAATACGAAAAATATTGGGAAGTTGACAGATTCTTCTCTTTGTTGGCTTTGGACTTTGGACTACATCAACTAATCAGGGAGTCTGCTTTGGACCATAGACCAAGGCCGACTCCCTGATTGGTCGATGTAATGCATCTTCTTCGCCAAATTTTAGATATTTGAACTCTGAAAAAATTGCGCCGTGATGTTTGAAATGCATCCAGACCACATTTAGTGTGAAAGCAGCTTAATACTGGCATCAACCTACTACCAGGAGCAATGCGGGGATTCAATATCTTTCCCAAGTACACTTTGACACATGGGTGGGCAGGGCGGGAATAGAACCTGCAACTTTCCGATCAGCGGTCGACCACACTACCGCTGCTCCATGGCCGCCCATAGGGTGGAGAGAGTGGAGGAAGTTCTGTGCAGGCATAAGTCACATTACATTTATGGTGTCATAACAAATATCAAGTTCTATTATAGCTAATGTTTACACTTATGCGCCATGCTGTCAATAAAGACACTATGGAGAACAATAACTAGCTTTTAGAGTTTTTCTTAAGTGGTTTTCACATAAAGTGGAGAATACCGTCTTTGGGTGTTTAAACTTAATTCATGTCATTTATAAAAATATCAGCCTAATGGCTCTGTGTTCCGCCTTTTAGGTTTTGGAATTCAATAGTTGTCCTCGCAATGAAAGAGCAAGATACAAGATCTTTAATGGTGGCCAGTTAAAAGCTTGGCTGTTGTAGAGCAGCAGAAGTTAAAAGCTTACACCAAGTTATCATAATAGGCCATGCTCAGCGTCAGCCAAGTCATTCTTTTGCAGCAGGCCTAATTTCCCATCATGATGATGATGATGATCAGCCGGACAACATGCTCAGAAACAATTAACGCCGGCCGTTGAAGTGCACACTTTCCCCCAATCAGGCATGGAGGGCCAGAGCATAAATAAGTCCCCTTGTCAAGCATTGCCAAGTGGCACCTAATGACTCTCATTAATATGCAAAATAGGCGCCATTTTTCCTCCTCTGTGTGTGTGTTCTTCCTTTTTAACGTGCCATGGACTGGCCAGAGCAAAGTGACCATCTCAGGAAATTTTCTAATTGCAAGTCAATTATGTCATTGAGCACGCTTAGATGTTCATTTGTATGCAAATTTGAAGAGAGGCGAGGAAAGTCGCAGTCGCACAACATGGAGGGCAGAAACACTGAATGTTGACCCACACAGCGCTAACAGAACCTGACATGATTCATCACTATTTTGGCTATTAATAAACTGAGTGGAAGGCCTTGCGGTCACACGTTTAGAGACCAAGTGTCTGAAAAATACATGAAAACATGCGTTTTGTAAGACAAAAGCACCAATCAGAAAGAAAATGATAACTGTTACTTTAAAGGAGAGGGCAAAATAAAATTATTTCTTTTTCAGATGTGTTCACAGCTTCAATTGAAAAACACTGTATAAATCAGGACAAACCATAGTTTGTTAAAGTTCAACCCCAGAAACCACTTAGCCCACGTCAACAATGTCCCTACCTTTTGTCTTTTATTTTGAAGAGCAAACAGGAAATAAATAATAATAATAATGATTATTGTGGATTGGATTTTTCTGTGCTTTTCCAGATGCTCAAAGCGCTCATACTAAACATCTTTTATGTAAATTAAAACGTGGGCCCCCTTCCCCTCCCAGCTAATGTTTCAGAGCAGGAATCGTGTGGCCCAGCCAGCATATTTTTCTAAATCACAAATACGCTCTTTTTAAAACAGCATTTTTTTTCATTCAAGAATTTCAACAAAGAAGTCAAAGTAAGAAGACTGTAAGTAAAGTCAAAGTCAACTTTATTGTCAATCTCTACAATGTTTTCACATACATAGAAATTGAAATACCGTTTCTCTTCAAACTCCAGTCCAAACGGGAAATCTAACTTCAAACTAGAAGGAGCTGCATTTCCAGAAGAAAATGCAGGGTTGAATGCTGTACTGCTGAATGAAAGCTGAATTAGCTGAAGAAATGGCTTAACTGTACTGGGAAAACCTTGAAAAGTTAAATGTGCAAAAGTCCTAGCAGGAATAAGATGAAAAAGTTGAACATTGTAATAGTAGAATGGCTGAAATAGGTCAAAGTTTGTAGGAGTTAAGCATTAAAGCTGAAATTGTTGAAAAAATGGCTGAAGTGTTGAAAATTTGAAGAAGTTGCTAAAATGGCTAAAAGTACTAGCATTGGAATCAGCATCATCAACTGACTCCAAAAAACACGTTGTTTGAGAGTGTTATATTGGTAAAAGCTACATGTTCTAAGTTGATAAAAAATCCACTCTATTCAAAATGGCGGCTTTTCTATTGATTTTATCTCCATAGCAACCATTTTATGTTTGGGTCGCCTGGAGATGAGGAACAAATCAACGTCGGTTTCAGATGAATCGGAAAAAGTAAATTTTTGGACGTCCTTAACAACGAGCTTTGTTTGCTAACCACGCCCACATTCCTTATATGTCCAGATCCAGTGAATTTCAATATGTTCAGTTCCAGCCATGGATGAAGTTTATTGCAACATTTGCTTCAGATTTTGTCAAAAAATGCCCACCAAACAGTAGGTTGTGTTGCCATCCCATAATAATTTCAAAACTTATGTTGAAGTCCAAAGCCTTGTGAGCATTTCAATGTTTGAACGGTGCCTCTAGCTGAAAGCTTGTTAAAGTTATAATGCTTGAAAGCAACAAAGGTTTTCAAGGATTCTCCATGTATTTAAATGAAGCAAAAATCTTGGAAAATCCTGGAAAATCTTGGAATATCTCGAAAAGTTCAAAGATTTGAAAGACTAAAAGTCGTAGCTGAAAGGAATAAGCTGAAAGGGTTGAACATTGTAATAGTAGAATGGTAAAAATAGGTGAAAGTTTGAAGAAGTTTAAAATTGCCTCACATTTTGGCACAAAATGGCCGCCAAACTGTAGGTGGTGTTGCCATCCCATAATAATTTTTAATCCTTATGTTGAAGTCCAAAACCTTGTGAAAATTTCAATATTTGAACGGTGTCTCTAGCCAAAAGAATGTTAAAGTTACAATTGTTTAAAGAAGCAAAGGTGTGGCCAATGGAGCAAAAACATTGGAAAATCTGGGAATATCCGGGAATATCTGGAAAAGTTCAAGGATTTGAAGGACCAAAAGTCATAGCTGAAAGGAATAAGATGAAAGGGTTGAACATTGTAATAGTAGAATGGTAAAAATAGGTGAAAGTTTGAAGAAGTTTAAAATTGCCTCACATTTTGGCACAAAATGGCCGCCAAACTGTAGGTGGTGTTGCCATCCCATAATAATTTTTAAACCTTATGTTGAAGTCCAAAACCTTGTGAACATTTCAATATTTGAACGGTGTCTCTAGCCAAAAGAATGTTAAAGTTACAATTGTTTAAAGAAGCAAAGGTGTGGCCAATGGAGCAAAAAGATTGGAAAATTCAGGAATATCCGGGAATAAATGGAAAAGTTCAAAGATTTGAACGACCAAAATGTCATAGCTTGAATAAGATGAAAGAGCTGAACATTTTCATAGTCGAACGGTTAAAATAGGTGAAAAATTGTAGAAGGAGTTTAACTGTGAACTTCTGAACGAAAAATTCTCCATGTATTTCAATGGAGCAAAAATTCCCGGAAAAACTGGAATATCTTAAAAAGTAAAAGGATTTGAAAAACCAAAAGTCATAGCAGGAATAAGCTGAAAGAGCTGAACATTTTAAAAGTTGAATGGTTAAAATGGGTTAAAAATTGTAGAAGTAGTTAAACGCCAAAAAACGGCGGAAGATACTATAAGATACGATAATAATAAACTAGAAGGAGCTGCATTTCCAGAAGAAAATGCAGGGTTGAATGCTGTATTGCTGAATGAAAGTAGAAATATTATGAAAAAGCTGAACATTGTAAAAGTAGAATGTCTAAAATAGGTCAAACATTGTAGAAGGAGTTAAGCATGAAAGCTAAAATTGTTGAAAAAATGGCTGAAATGTCCTGGAAAATCCTGGAATATTTTGAAAACTTAAGGGCCAAAAGTCAAAGGTGAACATTGTAAAAGTAGAATGACCAAAACGGGTCAAAATTTGTTGACGGAGTAAAGCATGAAAGTTGAAATTGTTGAAAAAATGGATGTACTGTTGAAAATTTGAAGATGATGCTAAAATGGCTAAAAGTGCTAGCATCAGCCTCATCAACTGACTCAAAAAATCACATTGTTTAAGAGTATCATGTTGGTAAAAGCTACATGTTCTAAGTTGACAGAAAATCCACTTTTTTCAAAATGGCGGCTTTTCTATTGATTTTATCTCCATAGCAACCATTTTACGTTTGGGTCGGCATGGGATGACGAACAAATCGACGTCAGTTTCAGACAAATCGGAAAAAGTAAACCTTTGGACGTCCTTAGCAACGCAGTTTGTTTGCTAACCACGCCCACATTCCATATATGTCCAGATCCAGTGAATTTCAATATGTTCAGTTCCAGCCATGGATGAATTTTATTGCAATATTTGCTTCAGATTTTGTAATAAAATGGCCACCAAACAGTAGGTTGTGTCGACATCCCATAATGATTTCTACGCGTATTTTATAGTCCAAAGCCTTGTGATCATTTTAATGTTTGAACGGTGTCTCTAGCTACAAGTATGTTGAAGTTATAATGGTTGAAAGAATCAAAGGTTTGCAAGGATTTTTTTCAATGTATTTCAATGAAGCAAAAAATCCTGAAATATCCTTAAATATCTTAAAAAGTACAAGGATTTGAAAAACCAAAAGTCATAGCAGTAATAAGATGAAAGAGCTGAACATTTTAAAAGTTGAACGGTTAAAATAGGTTAAAAATTGTAGGAGGAGTTAAGTGCCGAAAAACGGCGGAAGATAGCATAAGAAGAAAACAAATGTAACACTAGAAGGAGCTGCATTTCCAGAAGAAAATGCAGGGTTGAATGCTGTATTGCTGAAAGAAAGCTTAATGTGTAAAATAAATGGCTGAACTGAGCTGAAAGAGCTCAACATTTTAAAAGTAAAATGGTTAAAAAAAGTAAAAACCTGTAAAAGAGGTTAAGCACAAGAATTCCCTATGCATTTTAATGGGGCAAAAATCCTGGAAAATCTTGGAATATCTTGAAAAGTTCAAAGATTTGAAAGACTAAAAGTCGTAGCTGAAAGGAATAAGATGAAAGGGTTGAACATTGTAATAGTAGAATGGTAAAAATAGGTGAAAGTTTGAAGAAGTTTAAAATTGCCTCACATTTTGGCACAAAATGGCCGCCAAACTGTAGGTGGTGTTGCCATCCCATAATAATCTTGAACCTTATGTTGAAGTCCAAAACCTTGTGAACATTTCAATATTCGAACGGTGTCTCTAGCCAAAAGAATGTTAAAGTTACAATTGTTTAAAGAAGCAAAGGTGTGGCCAATGGAGCAAAAAGATTGGAAAATCTGGGAATATCCGGGAATATCTGGAAAAGTTCAAGGATTTGAAGGACCAAAAGTCATAGCTGAAAGGAATAAGCTGAAAGGGTTGAACATTGTAATAGTAGAATGGTAAAAATAGGTGAAAGTTTGAAGAAGTTTAAAATTGCCTCACATTTTGGCACAAAATGGCGGCCAAACTGTAGGTGGTGTTGCCATCCCATAATAATTTTGAACCTTATGTTGAAGTCCAAAACCTTGTGAACATTTCAATATTTGAACGGTGTCTCTAGCCAAAAGAATGTTAAAGTTACAGTTGTTTAATGAAGCAAAGGTGTGGCCAATGGAGCAAAATAATTGGAAAATCCGGGAATATCCGGGAATATCTGGAAAAGTTCAAGGATTTGAAGGACAAAATGTCATAGCTAGAATAAGATGAAAGAGCTGAACATTTTCATAGTCAAACGGTTAAAATAGGTGAAAAATTGTAGAAGGAGTTTAGCTGTGAACTTCTGCACGAAAAATTCTCCATGTATTTCAATGGAGCAAAAATTCCCGGAAAACCTGGAATATCTTAAAAAGTAAAAGGATTTGAAAAACCAAAAGTCATAGCACAAATAAGCAGAAAGAGCTGAACATTTTAAAAGTTGAATGGTTACAATCGGTTAAAAATTGTAGAAGGAGTTAAGCGGCGAAAAACGGCGGAAGATAGGCGTAAAGAATAATAAATAAAGAGAAACAGGAAAACAAAGGGTTGAATGCTTTACAGCATTCAACCAACTAGAAGGAGCTGCATTTCCAGAAGAAAATGCAGGGTTGAATGCTGTACTGCTGAATTAAAGCTGAATTAGCCAAAGAAATGGCTGAACTGTACTGGAAGAACCATGAAAAGTTAAAGGTGCAAAAGTCCTAGCAGGAATAAGCTGAAAAAGTTGAACATTGTAATAGTAGAATGGCTGAAATAGGTCAAAATTTGTAGGACTTAAGCATGAAAGCTGAAATTGTTGAAAAAATGGCTGAATTGTTGAAAATTTGAAGATGTTGCTAAAATGGCTAAAAGTACTAGCATTGGAATCAGCATCATCAACTGACTCCAAAAAACACGTTGTTTGAGAGTATTATATTGGTAAAAGCTACATGTTCTAAGTTGATAGAAAATCCACTCTTTTCAAAATGGCGGCTTTTCTATTGATTTTATCTCCATAGCAACCATTTTATGTTTGGGTCGCCTGGAGATGAGGAACAAATCAACGTCGGTTTCAGATGAATCGGAAAAAGTAAACTTTTGGACGTCCTTAGCAACGAGCTTTGTTTGCTAACCACGCCCACATTCCTTATATGTCCAGATCCAGTGAATTTCAATATGTTCAGTTCCAGCCATGGATGAAGTTTATTGCAACATTTGCTTCAGATTTTGTCAAAAAATGCCCACCAAACAGTAGGTTGTGTTGCCATCCCATAATAATTTCAAAACGTATGTTGAAGTCCAAAGCCTTGTGAGCATTTCAATGTTTGAACGGTGCCTCTAGCTGAAAGCTTGTTAAAGTTATAATGCTTGAAAGCAACAAAGGTTTTCAAGGATTCTCCATGTATTTAAATGAAGCAAAAATCTTGGAAAATCCTGGAAAATCTTGGAATATCTTGAAAAGTTCAAAGATTTGAAAGACTAAAAGTCGTAGCTGAAAGGAATAAGATGAAAGGGTTGAACATTGTAATAGTAGAAGGATTAAAATACGTGAAAGTTTGAAGAAGTTTAAAATTGCCTCACATTTTGGCACAAAATGGCCGCCAAACTGTAGGTGGTGTTGCCATCCCATAATAATTTTGAACCTTATGTTGAAGTCCTAAACCTTGTGAACATTTCAATATTTGAACGGTGTCTCTAGCCAAAAGAATGTTAAAGTTACAATTGTTTAAAGAAGCAAAGGTGTGGCCAATGGAGCAAAAAGATTGGAAAATCTGGGAATATCCGGGAATATCTGGAAAAGTTCAAGGATTTGAAGGACCAAAAGTCATAGCTGAAAGGAATAAGCTGAAAGGGTTGAACATTGTAATAGTAGAATGGTAAAAATAGGTGAAAGTATGAAGAAGTTTAAAATTGCCTCACATTTTGGCACAAAATGGCCGCCAAACTGTAGGTGGTGTTGCCATCCCATAATAATTTTGAGCCTTATGTTGAAGTCCAAAACCTTGTGAACATTTCAATATTTGAACGGTGTCTCTAGCCAAAAGAATGTTAAAGTTACAATTGTTTAAAAAAGCAAAGGTGATGCCAATGGAGCAAAAACATTGGAAAATCTGGGAATATCCGGGAATATCTGGAAAAGTTCTAAGATTTGAAGGACCAAAAGTCATAGCTGAAAGGAATAAGATGAAAGGGTTGAACATTGTAATAGTAGAATGGTAAAAATAGGTGAAAGTTTGAAGAAGTTTAAAATTGCCTCACATTTTGGCACAAAATGGCCGCCAAACTGTAGGTGGTGTTGCCATCCCATAATAATTTTGAGCCTTATGTTGAAGTCCAAAACCTTGTGAACATTTCAATATTTGAACGGTGTCTCTAGCCAAAAGAATGTTAAAGTTACAATTGTTTAAAGAAGCAAAGGTGTGGCCAATGGAGCAAAAAGATTGGAAAATCTGGGAATATCCGGGAATAAATGGAAAAGTTCAGGGATTTGAAGGACCAAAATGTCATAGCTTGAATAAGATGAAAGAGCTGAACATTTTCATAGTCGAACGGTTAAAATAGGTGAAAAATTGTAGAAGGAGTTTAACTGTGAACTTCTGAACGAAAAATTCTCCATGTATTTCAATGGAGCAAAAATTCCCGGAAAACCTGGAATATCTTAAAAAGTAAAAGGATTTGAAAAACCAAAAGTCATAGCAGAAATAAGATGAAAGAGATGAACATTTTAAAAGTAGAATGGTAAAAATCGGTTAAAAATTGTAGAAGGAGTTAAGTGCCGAAAAACGGCGGAAGATACTATAAGTTACGATAATAAATAAAGAGAAACAGGAAAACAAAGGGTTGAATGCTTTACAGCATTCAACCAACTAGAAGGAGCTGCATTTCCAGAAGAAAATGCAGGGTTGAATGCTGTACTGCTGAATGAAAGCTGAATTTGCTGAAGAAATGTCTGAACTGTACTGGAAAAACCTTGAAAAGTTAAATGATCAAAAGTCCTAGTAGGAATAAGCTGAAAAAGGTGAACATTGTAATAGTAGAATGTCTAAAATAGGTCAAAATTTGTAGAAGGAGTTAAGCATTAAAGCTGAAATTGTTGAAAAAATGGCTGAACTGTTGAAAATTTGAAGATGTTGCTAAAATGGCTAAAAGTGCTAGCATTGGAATCAGCATCATCAACCGACTCAAAAAAACACATTGTTTGAGAGTATCATATTGGTAAAAGCTACATGTCTAAGTTGATAGAAAATCCACTTTTTTCAAAATGGCGGCTTTTCTATTGATTCTATCTCCATAGCAACCATTTTATGTTTGGGTCGCCTGGGGATGACGAACCAATCGACGTCAGTTTCAGACAAATCAGAAAAAGTAAACCTTTGGACGTCCATAGCAATGAAGTTTGTTTGCTAACCACGCCCACATTCCTTATATGTCCAGATCCAGTGAATTTCAATATGTTCAGTTCCAGCCATGGATGAAGTTAAATGCAATATTTGCTTCAGATTTGGTCAAAAAATGGCCACCAAACAGTAGGTTGTGTCGACATCCCATAATGATTTCTAAACCTATTTTATAGTCCAAAGCCTTGTGATCAATTTAACGTTTGAACGGTATCTCTAGCTAAAGGCATGTTGAAGTTACAATGGTTGAAAGAACCAAAGGTTTTCAAGGATTCTCAATGTATTTAAATGGAGCGAAAATCTTGGAAAATCCTGGAATATCTTGAAAAGTTCAAAGATTTGAAGGACCAAAAGTAATAGCTGAAAGGAATAAGCTGAAGGAGTTGAACATTGAAATAGTAGAATGATTGAAATAGGCGAAAGTTTGAAGAAGTTTAAAATTGCCTCACATTTTGGCAAAAAATGGCCGCCAAACTGTAGGTGGTGTTGCCATCCCATAATAATTTTGAGCCTTATATTGAAGTCCAAAACCTTGTGAACATTTCAATGTTTGAACGGTGTCTCTAGCCAAAAGAATGTTAAAGTTACAGTTGTTTAAAGAAGCAAAGGTGTGGCCAATGGAGCAAAAATATTGGAAAATCCGGGAATAACCGGAACTATCTGGAAAATTTCAAGGATTTGAAGGACAAAATGTCATAGCTGGAATAAGATGAAAGAGCTGAACATTTTCATAGTCGAACGGTTAAAATAGGTGAAAAATTGCAGAAGAAGTTTAACTGTGAACTTCTGCACGAAAAATTCTCCATGTATTTCAATGGAGAAAAAATCATGGAAAATCCTGGAATATCTTTAAAAGTTCAAGGATTTGAAAAACCAAAAGTCATAGCAGTAATAAGCTGAAAGAGCTGAACAGTTTAATAGTTGAATGGTTAAAATAGGTTGAAAATTGTAGAAGGAGTTAAGTGCCGAAAAACGGCGGAAGATAGCGTAAGAGGAAAACAAAGGGTTGAATGCTATACAGCATTCAACCAACTAGAAGGGGCTGCATTTCCAGAAGAAAATGCAGGGTTGAATGCTGTATTGCTGAATGAAAGCTGAATTTGCTAAAGAAATGGCTGAACAGAGCTGGAAGAGCTCAACATTTTAAAAGTAGAATGGTCAAAGTGGGTAAAAAACTGTATAAGAAGTTAAGCTATAAGATTTCCCATGTAATTTAATGAAGCAAAAATCCTCGAATATCTTTAAAAGCTCAAAGATTTGAGAAAAAAAGTCATAGCAGGAATAAGCTAAAAAAGTTGAACATTGTAATAGTAGAATGGCTAAAATAGGTCAAAATTTGTAGGAGTTAAGCATGAAATTGTTGAAAAAATGGCTGAACTGTTGAAAATTTGAAGATGTTGCTAAAATGCCTAAAGGGCTAGCATTGGAATCAGCATCATCAACTGACTCCAAAAAACACATTGTTTGAGAGTATCATATTGGTCAAAGCTACATGTTATAAGTTGATAGAAAATCCAGTCTTTTCAAAATGGCAGCTTTTCTATTGATTTTATCTCCATAGCAACCATTTTATGTTTGGGTCGCCTGGAGATGAGGAACAAATCAACGTCGGTTTCAGATGAATCGGTAAAAGTAAACTTTTGGACGTCCTTAGCAACGAACTTTGTTTGCTAACCACGCCCACATTCCTTATATGTCCAGATCCAGTGAATTTCAATATGTTCAGTTCCAGCCATGGATTAAGTTTATTGCAATATTTGCATCAGATTTTGTCAAAAAATGCCCACCAAACAGTAGGTTGTGTTGCCATCCCATAATAATTTCAAAACGTATGTTGAAGTCCAAAGCCTTGTGAGCATTTCAATGTTTGAACGGTGCCTCTAGCTGAAAGCATGTTATAGTTATAATGCTTGAAAGCAACAAAGGTTTTCTAGGATTCTCCATGTATTTAAATGAAGCAAAAATCTTGGAAAATCCTGGAAAATCTTGGAATATCTTGAAAAGTTCAAAGATTTGAAAGACTAAAAGTCGTAGCTGAAAGGAATAAGATGAAAGGGTTGAACATTGTAATAGTAGAATGGTAAAAATAGGTGAAAGTTTGAAGAAGTTTAAAATTGCCTCACATTTTGGCACAAAATGGCCGCCAAACTGTAGGTGGTGTTGCCATCCCATAATAATTTTGAACCTTATGTTGAAGTCCAAAACCTTGTGAACATTTCAATATTTGAACGGTGTCTCTAGCCAAAAGAATGTTAAAGTTACAATTGTTTAAAGAAGCAAAGGTGTGGCCAATGGAGCAAAAACATTGGAAAATCTGGGAATATCCGAGAATATCTGGAAAAGTTCAAAGATTTGAAGGACCAAAAGTCATAGCTGAAAGGAATAAGATGAAAGGGTTGAACATTGTAATAGTAGAATGGTAAAAAATAGGTGAAAGTTTGAAGAAGTTTAAAATTGCCTCACATTTTGGCACAAAATGGCCACCAAACTGTAGGTGGTGTTGCCATCCCATAATAATTTTTAAACCTTATGTTGAAGTCCAAAACCTTGTGAACATTTCAATATTTGAACGGTGTCTCTAGCCAAAAGAATGTTAAAGTTACAATTGTTTAAAAAAGCAAAGGTGTGGCCAATGGAGCAAAAAGATTGGAAAATCTGGGAATATCCGGGAATATCTGGAAAAGTTCAAGGATTTGAAGGACCAAAAGTCATAGCTGAAAGGAATAAGCCGAAAAGGTTGAACATTGTTATAGTAGAATGGTAAAAATAGGTGAAAGTTTGAAGAAGTTTAAAATTGCCTCACATTTTGGCACAAAATGGCCGCCAAACTGTAGGTGGTGTTGCCATCCCATAATAATTTTGAGCCTTATGTTGAAGTCCAAAACCTTGTGAACATTTCAATATTTGAACGGTGTCTCTAGCCAAAAGAATGTTAAAGTTACAATTGTTTAAAGAAGCAAAGGTGTGGCCAATGGAGCAAAAACATTGGAAAATTCAGGAATATCCGGGAATATCTGGAAAAGTTCAAGGATTTGAAGGACCAAATGTCATAGCTGAAAGGAATAAGCTGAAAGGGTTGAACATTGTAATAGTAGAATGGTAAAAATAGGTGAAAGTTTGAAGAAGTTTAAAATTGCCTCACATTTTGGCACAAAATGGCCGCCAAACTGTAGGTGGTGTTGCCATCCCATA
The DNA here is from genome assembly GCF_053564925.1 of Oryzias latipes. Taxonomy (NCBI): domain Eukaryota; kingdom Metazoa; phylum Chordata; class Actinopteri; order Beloniformes; family Adrianichthyidae; genus Oryzias; species Oryzias latipes. The sequence continues at coordinate 23,318,376 of NC_136253.1, read as the reverse complement.
ATAATTTTGAGCCTTATGTTGAAGTCCAAAGCCTTTTGAACATTTAAATGTTTGAACGGTGTCTCTACCTGAAAGCATGTTGACGTTACAATGGTTTAAAGAAGCAAAGGTATTGTCAATGGAGCAAAATAATTGGAAAATCCGGGAATATCTGGGAATATCTGGAAAAGTTCAAGGATTTGAAGAACAAAATGCCATAGCTAGAATAAGATGAAAGAGCTGAACATTTTCATAGTCGAACGGTTAAAATAGGTGAAAAATTGTAGAAGGAGTATAACTGTGAACTTCTGCACGAAAAATTCTCCATGTATTTCAATGGAGCAAAAATTCCCGGAAAACCTGGAATATCTTAAAAAGTACAAGGATTAGAAGTACCAAAAGTCATAGCAGTAATTAGCTGAAAGAGCTGAACATTTTAAAAGTTGAATGGTTACAATCGGTTAAAAATTGTAGAAGGAGTTAAGTGCCGAAAAACGGCGGAAGATAGCAGAAGAGGAAAACAAAGGGTTGAATGCTTTACAGCATTCAACCAATTACAGAACAAAATAGAACAAGACAAACAAATAAGGTTACTATAAATGATAAAAAAATAAAGTGATGACTGTAAAAATGAGAAACAAATAAAATGACTGTAGTTTAGTTCTTCATTTTTTCTTTTTTACAGCACCAGTGAACTGGTGGAAGGTGCAGTTAAGTGCTGATAAGGTAGTATGACGTGTGTGTGTCAGAGTTCAGCAGAGCAGGGGGGCAACGGGGCAACAAGGGGGGGGTTAAGCTTCCTCAAAGTCAACTGTTTTTGAGTCTGCTGGTCCCGGCCTGAAGACTACGTAGTCTCCTCCCGGATGGCAGCAGACTGAAAAAGCTGTGGGATGGATGCGTCGGGTCATCTGCAGAGGGCTTTTCGGGTGAGACGGGTGCTGTAGATGTCCTAGAGGGAGGGGAGGGGGGCACCAATGATCCTCTCAGCTGCCCTCACGATGCTTTGGAGGAACTCAGAAATACAATTTTATGCTTAGTTTTCTTAATATATGTCTTCGATCATCAGAAAAGTGACACAAGAACATGTAAAGAACACCAAAAACACAACAGACTGGGTCTTAATTAACCTAAAAAATCTTGTCAATGCTGATCCCATTTGGTTGATTTAACATTTAATTTTTTCTTCCCCATCACATTTTAATAGTGATGAGGACTGTTCTTTTGGCATCATTCTGAAGTTTCTTCACTTTACTGCAAGCAGTGGACTCTTGAGTGTGGAATGCAGAGCTCATCATTTCATCAAGCCATCATCCTGATAATATGTTTCTGCGGTTTTGAGGAGTGGGCCAGCCCAAGTAAATGATTCCCAGATCCATCACCCTGCCGGGATCTGGACTAATCCCCCCCTGCTGTTGATTAGACGCTTATCGGAGCGAGAAGCAAAGACATCAATATGAAGGACGAGTAAGGAGGACGAGGAGAAAACAGGACAGTTTTTGAACATGGAGAAAAGAAGTTGGTGATGCAATAATGGAGTTTTACTCATTACCCAAGTATATTTTTTCTGTGTGCCGTGTATTTGGATGGCATTCATTACCAATAGCAGTAGAGTACCCTGGCACTATGGAGCATTCATTACTGCAGCCGTCAGTAGTTAATGAACGGATGGAGTCCACAGCTTTCTCACTAAATTCATTATCACTGTATTGGACTTGATGGTGCAGATTATTAATTGCTTTGTCACGTAGATATTATCCATGATTAATACGTGTATTGATTTGGAAGAAAAGCTAATGTGTGTGTGTGATTGTTCCAATAGGGCTGACAAGAGAAAAAGCGTGCAGCTCTGCAGCTGATTACAAGAAGTCAATGGTTTGTTTCGTAAATGACTGATATCAGCAATGGTGGGAAAACCACTGTGCGCAGCTTTAACAAACGTCTTTCATTTTTGACTGGAGTTTCACATTTTGTCTTAGAAGTGGAGAAATTTCACAGTCCTTAAAGTCAGGAAAAGATGATTTGGATTTTCCTAATGATTGTTATTTTTAAATTGTTTTCATTTTGAACATATCCCATTTGCTAATACCTGTGTAATTAGACTTACAAAAGGAGACCTTAAAACAGCCAAATTTACAACCAGTGTCATTTGCTACTGTATACATCATTAACGCTTTAACACTAGAGTTGTCACCGGCGACATCTAAAAAACACACGCTATTTGACACACTCCTGGACCAATCACATGATCAACGTCCATCAGCTGATTCTAATGTGGAGAAAATCTGCTTTTTCATATCGGCTTTGCATCGATAGGCAACACATTGTGATTGAAAAGTGTTGGAAAACCCCGCAGAGTCGTTTTTCTCCGCGACAGGATCATCCGATTTGGGTCATATGCTTAAACACTTCACTACTGTAAAGTGTTGCATAATACAAGGCTGCTTTTCTCAGCTTCAGAATCCACTAGAATGACATTGATTCATAAACTGTTGAAAAGTTTTGATACTCCAAAGAATAGGAACAATGGAGCTAAAATTCCAGAGTAAAAAGGGTTAAGGCAGACATGTTCAAAGTCCGGCCAGTGGGCCAAAATTGGCCAGCGTCCAAATTAATACAGTTTCGCAGCCTTTTTCCTGAACATCAATGATATGCAGCACCCAGCATTTTCTAAAAAACTGTATGATTTCTTGATTGTGATTGGTTAAATTATTTTTTTAATCCGTTGTAAACCTGTAACAACAATGTGTGTGACACTTTCTTGCTCATTTCTAAAAAGTCTACTGTAAATAAAAAGAAAAATTTTCCTGGAAAAGTGGAAATTCGCATGTTTTTTCAGTAGAATATAAAACAACGGTGTCTGCCTGATATGGCGATAGACGGTGGCTGTTTTCAAGAAGTCCAATATCAAGAGGGATAACCAGACAAAACATGGTAGATAGTAAATGGTGTATACTCAAAACCCAAAGTGCCAAAGTCTCATTAACCCATTCAGACACCAATGATGGCTCCGCTGCCGAACACTGGCACCAACCAATAACCACCAGGAACAATGTGGGGTTCAGTGTCTGCCCACTTTGACACATGGGCGACAAAGCAGGAACCTAACCTGTGTTCATCCAATCATAAATCGAGCACTCTACCTTTACACCACGGCTGATATGCTATCTTCAAAATACAAAAATTGACAGATTGACAGTATCCATCCATTTTCCTAACCCACCAAATCCCTATGGGGTTGCCCAAGTCTATCCTGGCTATCGTTGGGGGAAGGCAGGGGAAACCTTTCAGGTCACCAGTCTGTTGCAGGGCAAACAATTACACTCACATGCACACCTATAGGGACACTTTTAGCATAACCAATTCACATATTTTTGGACTGTGGGAGGAAGCTGGGCCGCCCCCTACAGTAATTTTGGTAAAAACATGTTTACATGTATTCGTTTTCAATGTGAATCATGCAATAAAAATGTTTATTAAATAGTTAATTTGCATTTAATTTTATTAAAATAGTTCAAAGAATGTGAGACAGAATGGTTGGCCCTTAAACATCAAGCTTCCTAGGGATTTTTCTGAAACCCGATCAGTTATGATGGTAGGTTGGTCAGAAAACATGTAGGACATTGGCCCTTTTGAGGCCTGGAGTCTGACAAATGTGCCTTACAGTTGGCATCTGTCATAACCACCTGACTGTCTTTGGTCTTCTCCAAGTCTTTTTAAGAATTTGAGGTCAACTCTTAAGTATAAAAGGCTGCAGTTTTTCAAATCACCACTGGAGGCTCCTAATACTTTCCAATTATGCCCAAAAAATAAAAGAATTCAAACTTTTGACCAAAAATACTTATCCAGGTGTCAAAACTCTTTCCATGTTTATTGCTTTATTAAAGAAAAAAATCAACTGTTTTCTTTTTGTATTATCACATTGTGGTGTTTTTCTACAAAAGTTGGATGACTGATGTTCTGGGGTCAATAGTCTCAGGGGAAACCTCTTGTTTATCCACTAAACTCAGATTTATTGCTATTCATCAGCCATGTACTGGATATATAGATCCACCAAGTGTATAGATAAGCCATTTGTTATGGAAGATCTTTGTATATAGGTGCAAGGGAATTGCTTTGAGCAGTTTGAAACATGTTATTTGCATTTGGTTTTCACACAAACTGTGTGATTCGTATTTTGGGCATTTGGAAGCAGGCGCCCGAGGTATTTGTCGGGTCATCTATCTGATGGAGGAAACAAAAACACATGCAGCAACACAATGGAGCCGTTTTCCTTTTGAATATTCTACTTTGAAAAGATCCGTGAGCTTCTGAATGCTGGACAACAAAATGAAAAGCTGTAATATATTCATACAATCCCACATCTGTGAATAGATGGATTTACAACAGTAAAAGCAAAACGCCTTTATCACAGAGTATTGGTGGACTTTAGGCGGTAAAACTGTCAAAACTGAAGGCTTCTTAGTCACAGATGGATTAAAGAGGAGGCGTTATCTTTTTTTCTGGAAGGGCGGGAGTTCGAAATAACATTCATTTGAAAGTTATCACTATTCCCAATGTTACCCCGTCACTTACCATTATTATATCAAAGATTGCTCCACCTCTTCTTCTTTTTTTTAATTTACACATGAAACAGGTTGGTGTGATATATTCATCCAGATGTCACCGGGCACCAGTCGTCATCACAGCATCTGTGGAGATGATAAAGTGATGCTGGCCTTCGTTTCAACTGAGAGCGAAGGGAGGTTTCCCTCACAGATTAAAGAAAGCTATGGTTTCCACTGGGACAATGGGAAAGAATTACCATATGAATATGACCACGGCACCCCAGCCTCTTAAGACCATCAATCTCCCCACGCCGAGCGCCGCGATGCCAGATAACCCCCCGGATATCCCCTCTTAACCTCAATTTTTCAGGATGTATTAGGAGATGGCTGCTGCATTGCGAAGGGGAGAGGAGGGAGAGTTGGGAAGGGGCTTTGGGTTGGGATCGGAAAAGCGCTCACACTCTACGTCCACGCACCGCCCCAACTGGAAACAAGTTATAACACAATTAATCTTGTCCCAGAGGAAATAAATATGGCAGCTAAGTGAATTTTGCATGAAGGTCCTCCCTCTGTTCTTCTTTGTCACAGCATCCATCAGCTGGGATATCAGTGCACCTCAAGAGGTGGAGAGTGATCTGAAAATATACACTAATCTGTCAGATGTGGTATGACGAGTAGTAAAGGGCTCAAGGTTGGTAACAGTCATTGCAGAGTAAAAAAGAAAAGTTGCATTAAAGTGCTGACGTCACAATTTGGAGTTTTGCATAAATTGTCCTGATTACTCATTTTTTTGGTTTGAATTGAGTCTTTCAATCCATTCCATCTCATAAATCAAATTTATAGCTGTATTTTCTTCATAAAATTTCGATCTACTAGTTGAAAGATGCCATAATAGTAGTACTACTGCTGCGTTTGGGGTTTATTTTAAAGTCATTATGAAAATAGTGAGCCACAGACAGCTCCTGGTGGCTCGATTCCATTTTTATTTTCATGGAAAAATATCTATGGTAAACATTTCTCCAGACTCGTAACAGACAGAACATGGTGACCTTTTGACTTATGGGTGGCCAGGAGTCTGGTGGCGTTGGAAGCCAGCCATAATCTTTTGCAACCGAGTAATAAATAAATAAACAAAAGAATAAAAAAAAGAAACAGCACAAACTAGTTAATATCTCAAATCAGCATATAGAGCAGGGGTCGGGAACCTTTTTGGCCAAGAGAGCCATAAACGCCACATATTTTGAAATGTAATTTCGAAAGAGCCATACAATAATGTAGTGTCCCTTCCCCACACTGAGGCACGGAGACTTAACCTCTTTTAAAGTTTTTTATTCCAATTACTGCAGACCGCAACAAAGGCCGTTCAATTAATTCAGCAACTCCTGAATCTCTCCCGCCGAGACGAGACAAGAGCGCGTCTCCCAACTTTATAATCCCCTACTCCCGCTCCAGCCCTCCCATTTCCCTTATTCGGCCCATAGCTGAACCCCATTGGTCCAAACTACCTAAGAACAGGCTGAGCGACAGAACTGAGGGCCAATCAGATCTCTGCTTGACGCGTTCATTGAACTCCAGAACTTTTAACGCGGCCCAACAGCCATCCAACTCAGTCCGCGACAATATGTTTAAAACTAAATATACAAATGAATGTGTGCATTTGATTTAATTTCAACATTTTTAAAGTACAATAAGTCTGTGGATTCTTTTTAATAACATTGTTATTCTGTTGCTAATAAATGATGAGTATTTCTCGTGGTAGTTTTGCTGATGGTCTAGTCTGGTTGATACGTGGTGAGTTTCTGCTTCGTGCAGGCGTTGAGACTTTAAACGTGATCGTAGGTCTGAATGTTCTGTAGATGTGAGACAGACATGGAGCCAAACACACACTCACACGCTGCAGTGAGTGACAGGCAGCGGGTTTTACGTTTTTACAATCCCTGCGCGATTCACCTGCTGTCCCCACAACCCCCCACCCCCACCCTCTGCTTTCTTCCTCACACATCCCGTCCCCGCATCTGCGCGCTCTTTCTCAGAGACGGGAGCGCGCAGTTTTAGGCACGGCAATTCACAGGTTTCCAGCTGGTACAAACTCTGTGAAATTATAGATAATAGTAACTGATAGCGCTGGCGCAGATTTCTCTCTCTAAGCACTGCTACTACTGCGCGCCTCTGGCATCGCATCGCGCCCGAGAAGGACTGGTCTAATGAAAAAAAAAACTATAATTAAAGATTTGTCTGCGAGCCACATGTGACCATCAAAAGAGCCATATAGGTTCCCGACCCCTGATATAGAGCAAGACTTTGTACTGGACAGAGGCTTCTAAGCCCTTCTAAGGCTGGAGTAGGGCATTCAATAACATTTTTAGCCCGTGGTGTTCACACTGAAAAAGCAGGGAAGGTCTTCTTTTTTGACTTTTCCTTTTCTGTCTACATTTGGAAGAGGCTTGGAGCGAAATGTCAAAGTGTGGCAAATATTTAGGCACGAAATGGAAACAAATCAATTCATTGCTACTGTCCTTGGTGGGTATGAACTACCATCATGTCAGGATGGCAGCCTTGGTTTTATTGATTTTTTTTTAAAACAAACACAGACGTTGTCCGACTCATCTGCATATATCTAGATTCACCAGAAAAAAACCACCAAATCCATACGTCAATATGAAATTAAAATCCCTGATTGGGCAAAGTTTGACTTGGTTTACATCGACTATTCATTGGAAGTAGCCGCTTGAAAGTGAGTTGCAGAGGGCGTTGTGAACATAGCTTCAGAAGAATGTGGAAAAAGTCTTTCTGATCAGTTTCCAAATGACTAATCACCTCACAAGTTAAAATTAAGTTAAAATTAAGTTAAAATGAACCTAAATATTAACTCAGAACAGAGTAAGTTGGACAGAGTTAAGTTTCACGGAACATGGGGGGAGTCAACTTGGAGGTAATGATGATGCAAAAAAGGATCACCTGCTTGGGTTGTATATATTAGCAAGAGTACAATATTTATCCCAATATATATTACAAGACAGTGTCAAAGAAAATATTTGACTATTTTTTGAGTATGACTTAGAAAAAACTGTCAGAATATCAATACACCTTTTCAGATGAATAAAACTGCGACTGCATCTCACATGGACGTTTCTGTTTACCTAAGCAAATTTATAGTGCTTTTCTTTTGGTAAATGGAGAAATATTGTAGTCAATACTCAACATTGTCTGATTTCCACAACAAAATATATTTCAGTACAAGCAAAATAAAAAATAAAAACAACAACAATAAAATAAAAAACGAGGGCCATAAGCAGTGGGAATGAGAAAATAAAGGGCTGTTTGTTTCTGTAGCAAAACCTTTACTTTTAAAACCAGGTGCCTGAAAAATAATGTTAATATACCCATATAAAAAAAGATTAAAGTTATTCCCAATTTTTTTAAATTCTTCAAATACAATTTCCCTTAGAGTTCATTCAACTTCAGTTCCAGGTTGAATTTTTTTTTCTGAAGCCACAAAAAAACCTGATGATTTACTATAATCAGTGTCCCAAATGTCACTCACTCGGTTGTAATAGCTTTAGTTGTAATAGTCTGCCTTACAGGGGTCCTAATGTTGCGTCAATACAAGAGACAGCAGAAATCCAACAAAGAGAACAGGCTGGATAATTATTGAATATGATCGACTTCCCCATTTGTCAAGCACGTGTACCAGCGGATAACATAATGTACGTGTCAGAGAGAGATAGTGGGAGATCCATGCCCTCCGAGGAAGGGAGGGAGAGGCGTGCAGAGAGCAGAGCCGACAGTGATGTAGATGCATCCACCTTTGCGAGAAAGAGCTGCAGATATAGAACGGGGGGAGAGAACACAGGTGTAATAGATTTTCTGGTGTCTATATTTTATGTTGAAAATTGGCTAGTACATCCAAGTGATTTGATCTATGAGGGCCGTCGTCTTCAGAAAAAACCCTGGTAAATGTGTAATTTCTCCCTTGATGGAACACAGGGAAAAGGCTATTCTTCTTATTCCTCTCGCTCCTTCTCTCTTTTTCTTTTTTTGGGGATTTTTTCCACACTCTTTTCATCCTCTCCTCTTCATGTCACCGTTTCATTACTGCCCTCCTCCCCCATCTGTCAGCTTTTTCTACTTCTTTATTTGAGTTTCTGTCACTGAGTTTTGGATAGGGCCACTGTGGCTGTGGATTACAGCATGTCCATTCAAACTCTTTAGAAACCAAAGTTTGTTACATGTCTTTTTTAAATTATGCATCAGAAAGTTTTTTTTATATATAAGGAATTATTTCCCAAAAAATGAAATCCAAAAATGAGGATCACCTTTGGTCCGTCAGAGAAATTTTGCACCGTTCGCCCCTTACATGGACAGTGAAGGGTGACAGAGCCGCTGCATTACCAGACACACAGATGGAGCAAGCGCTGAAAATAAATGAGGCACAGCTAAACAGCGCCACTCTGCTGATGTGTAAAAAATAAAGAAGGTCCATCTATGAGTGATGAAGGGATGAACAGACTACAAACCTACAAAAAATGTGCAAAGGAACTACATTTTAAGGCCGTGTCCCACAGCCACAAATGCATTTAGTGCATATTCCATGGATGAAATTTGGCCATACGTGAATATACATGAAAAAAGTGAGAGAGGTTTGGTCTTTACGGGAAATTTATGAAATGTTACACAAATGAACCATTTTAAAAACACAAAAGACGAACCAATAAACCATGCAAATAACAACTCAACGTAGAACATGAACTGTGTGGGATTATTGCGCAGTTTATATAGAGTCCAATAGTGATTCGTGGGTCAATTATGTAATTTTAACGTGATATGTGCGCCGTATAAGTGATATGAAAGTTATACATTGGTGGAACATGTGGGAAAAGTCCGTTAGATATACATGGAACGGTCCCCACATATTTGCATATGCATCTTGTGGAAAACGCACACAATTACACAAAATTTACGCAATAGTGTATAAAAAATGTAAAATGTGCATAAACTGCATAATTCTCAACCAACCCAAAAATCCTGATCAGTTAAAAACTGAATTCACATAAAGACCGAAAACCCTTGACAGACATCTGTGCACATCGAAGAATGACTAATGCTAAAAACACTGAATTACGTATATCACTATGTATCATATAAAGAATGTATTTCATATGTGGGTAATGCGCAAAATATAAGTAGTGGCTGTGTGACACAGCCTTTAGAAAGTACCATCAAAACTACTAAAAGCGTGATTTAAAAATATTTCTAGATTCACACCGCCCTCGGTAACAAGGGATCAAGCAGCCACCTCCAATGAAAAGTCTATGTAAAAGCTCGTATGTGCGTTTCGGGCTTCTGCATTCAAAACTCTTACATTCATGCACCACTATGCACATTTTAAGTCAGTTCCTGGCCTACAATATGCGTGTGCATTAAAAGTTTAAACCAGTTGAACGTTGACCAATAAGGTAGCGACGTACGGTGGCTTCCCTTTTATTTGAAAATTAATCATGAAGGAAAAATTTCATGACACCAAATCTTTTCTATATTGGACAGGAGCTGTGAAAAAAAAAAGTCTGGAGCAAGATTTAAAAGATTTGCACCGCTTCAACATTTCACACCAAACCTCTTCCAACTGAGAAACTGTGCCATGATCGGGTGGCGGCACTGCAGTGTGAACACTGTATGCTAAAAGTGCGTTAAAAGTAAAACATTAGCTGATGAAATGGTTTTTAAAGCAAAATGAAAAATATTTGATTATATAATGGTTAATTTAAAATCTGTGTACAGGTTTTTCACAATTTCATGATCTTTTTATACTTTTATGAGAGATTTATTGGCTGATTGTGCACTTGCACAAGGTCGCTTTTTTTATGAACAATTCGGGGCTCCATAAACAGCTAACTTTGGTTATTTTTCTCATAGCAAAACATTGTCAGCAGTAAAAATGAACCTTAAGCACACAAAAAAATCTAAAGAAACTAAATCAAAAACAAAGTAAACACGCTCAGTAAAGACTAAATGTTTTCAACCGTAAGTGATAAATGAAGAAAAGGCACTGCAGATCACATTAGAATGAAGCTGCTGCCGCTGGTTGGTGACAGTCGCAGCACTAATAATGTGAGATCAGTTGTCTCTATCAGCAATGGGCAGGGCAGGCCTTTTAATCACGGTGTAAGGGGTGCTGAGCCTCTCTATCATCACTGAACTGTGTCCAGGGCTAATTGTGGCTATATTTCACTGTCCCCGTGCTCTGCACACCGCAACGATCTGCTGGCCTGCTACAAAGCCACACACACATACACAGACACACACACACACCTTCAACCTTTTCTATAAAGACGTGGAAAAAGGGACAAAACATACAGCAGATATTCTGTGGTGCACCTGCTTTTTTATTCCGGCGAAAGGTGTTTTGGGGCTTTAGGACAAAAAACTTGGAAGATTGAGATTCGATTGTGGGTACTTCATCAAAACTGATGCATCTTAATTGGCTTTTAAATTACAAATATATAGAATTTTGTAAAATCTCTCAACTTGTCCTTTGCACATTGTCTTTAGTTTTGCATCGTTTCTGCATTTTACACTTCATTTTCTCTTACGACCTGCTTCAGAAGTGAATTTCACCAGAGCAGAGTCAAATGTGTGATATCTTATGATATAAGTTGCTATTATTTTGGTTGCAAATTTACATGGCACAGTTAAAAGTAGTAGGAGCCATACCTGTCTTGTTTGCACCAAATTACTCCTTAAAGCTGCATCACAATTTCTGAATGTGAATGCACATTAAGGCAGTGTCCAACAGCCACTATGTACTTTTTTTGCATGTTGCATGGATGGAAATTGGTCACGAATTGACCGGAAGAAGTAGTAATAAACCCCGCAAAGAACATGTACATCAACGTAAAAGCCAAACAATGTGCAAATCGTGTGTGGACCAAGTGTGATTATTGCACTGATTATATGCAATTGGATACTGATTTGTGCGTCAATTACGACATTTTAATATAATGTGTGCGCCTCATAAGAGATATAAAATTTATAAATCGGTGGTAACTTTGTAAATGTGTGGAAATCCACACATTTGATTATGCAGCTCGCAAAAGTCATGCACGATTTGCAAAATATAATATGAAAGTAAAATAAGTTTTAAAAAAGGTTTCAAAATTGGCACATTTTCAAACTGATTCTTTTATTTTTACTCTTGTTTTCATTTATAGTCAATTAAATGTGTTTCATATAATAAATGTAATTTTTACATTTTTTAAAACCAACTTATTTTTCTGTTTAATGCTAATCATAAAAACATGTGAAAGCTTTACTTCTGCATCGAAGTTTTTTCCTAAAAAAGTGCTTTAGACAAAGTTAAAAGGGCAAAAGAAATTAAAGCCGCAAGCAGCATTGAATGACCTGCAGGCGCTTCCTGCCCTCGCTCTACTGCCACCCTTGCCGCCCGGGTCTACGTAGCCGTCACTGCCGCTCTCACCACCCACCTGGCCACTGCCCATAACCAACTCATCTTTCTTTGTGTAAGGCTGTCTGAGCTGCATGTGACTATGTGTTTTAAAGTGCTAGCATAAAGTGAGCATGTGGGGCAGACACTGGCAAACTGCATGATTTTTTAATGGTTTTTGCATGCTTTATTGTTTTCTTTAACAAATGTGCATCCTGCTTGTGGACACGCCCCCTTGATCCAGGTTCCCTTGATAAGCAGCACCTGCTCCCAATTAATCAGAGAAGACAGGCTGAGAAGAGCTTTGCACTCCGCCGGGAGGGCGCTCACCCCGGAAGTGTTTGGAGCTCCGCGCCCCGGGAGCAGGACGCACACTCCAGGAACGATTGGACTTGTATGCACATGGAACGAGTGGACCTTCGGGACCGCCAGATGTAATCGGGGGGTCGGGACCGCCAGATGTGATCGGGGGGTCGAGACCGCAGGGCGCACGCACTGGGAGCGATTGGACCACCAGACCTGCAACGCGATCTACACTCAGGGGCAGGGCAAGGCAGGGCAGGGCAGGGACCCTGCCTGTGTTGTGAGTAAACAAAGCAACGCTGCAGACTGGTTGGAACAAGCAGGAAGGCTGGTGGCAGCCTGCATTTGGGAGTGCCTTTGGTGCTGCCGCTTGTGTTTCCACGCAGGTGTTCCAGCGCATCGGAGGAAGACCAGCCGGAAGTCACATGGAGGAGCAGGAGTGTGCGACGCTGAATACACGTAGAGGCAGAGGGGAACTCTGCCTGCCGTGCGGGTATACCATATGGAAGCGTAGCCACACTCCTCAGGATAGCCTAGGGCAGGCGTGGTTGCTTCTGGCACTGGTAGATGCTTTTGCCTGATGGTCTGGGGACGAAGTCTGGCTGGACGAGGACGCTCCTGGGTTCAAGAGTTATGACTCTTTCAATTGAAGCTGCTTTTAATCTTATGTTTTGACTTTTTACTAGGACTCTTGGGACTTTTTTATTTTTTTAAGAGTTCTTAATCCCGCAGCTCCGAAGGTTTTCTTATGTTTAATTTTTTATTGGTGTAAATAAAGTGCTTGTCTTGGCCGAGAACCGGGTCCTCTTTGGTAGTGCCATGTCATGTGTGCTCTCACCAAGTCCGTTCTCCAAGCTCTGTAATAAAATACGTCCTTTCCCCATTCCATAACCAAGTCTACAGTTCTTACAATTACGATCAGTCTCATCAACTGACTCAGAAAAACACATTGCTTAAGATGCTAATACTGGTAAGAGTTACATTTCATAAGTCGATGAAAAATCCACTTTTCTTTTTTAAATGGCGTCTTTTCGGTTTAATATCTCCATAGCCACCATTTTAGGTTTTGGTTGATTGGGGATAATGACCAGATCGACATCAATTTCAGATGTATTGGAAAAAGTAAACCTGGGGAGTTGTTCACTATGGCAAACATTCCCATACAACAAATTTATTGCGGTTAGTACTGACGGTGTCTTTGTTTGCATTTTTTGTTTTACTACACGCTGGTTATGTCTTTTTGTGTTTTGGGGCTTTTTCCCTTCTTGTGAGGGCTTTTTAACCCTTTTTGAATTTTTTTCCGTCGTTGCAGAAACAATATGGCCCTTGCAGTCCTCGACTTCTGCGGGCCATGATAACAAAAAAGAACATTTTAAAAGTTGTAAAAGGCTTTAAAACTATACCTGCCACTATTGAATATAAATTTAGAATTTTAATTTGTCATCTTTTTTGTGTGTTTCCTCTCTAGGAGCAGGTGTCAGATACTTTACAGAAAAAAAAACATGAATATGTTTACCTTCTCACCATTCCTTTTCGTGATCATTTCATCTTCCCTGTTTGACTTTCCTTCACCTTAACACCATTGGGTCACCTCTGCTGCAGAAACTTTTAATTAAAGTTAGAGCCATGAACACTGGACACTGAAAGGGGGATGGATGAGTGGATGGATGCGAATGAGTGTTTCTCCCCACAGAGCCAATCTTTTGCTTTCACCTCCTCTCTTCATCTAGTGATATTGTTCCTTCACTCTCTCTGTGGTAGAAGCAATTTCCATGAATCTGACTTAATGGACAGGGTTAAAACCCTAATATGCAACAATGGATTGACACAGACTGAAAGCGCTTCCCCTTGCTTTGAACCTTACTCCACTTGTGTGCTGACACACAAAAACACAACCACACAAGCAAGTTTTTATTTATTTGAAGCATGGACACAAAAATCATGCTCATGGGAAATACAGGTGTATATACAGGTGTATTTGACTTGTTTCTGATTTCATAAAATGTAATTTGGTCATTTGGAAGCCAGAGCTGCCTTTTTTTTGGACATCTTTTCTTGGTTGGCATTTAAGCACATTATGCGAGGAGCTGAAAGCTCTACAGGAATAAACAAGTTTTGTTTTAACAGAGTAAAGTGAGCCATACAGATTTAAAAGTTAGGTTGCAATTCCTCTCTTTGTGAATGAGAATCGAAAAGACCAAAAAACTAGGGTAGAAGTTTGGACTGAATAGAAAAAGACAAAAAAGTTATGGTAAACAATACTCCAAAACCAACAAAGTATGCAGAATATATCAAAGAATCTGAAAATTTTGAGTTGTGCGTATTTGTGAGCAGGTAACTACACAAAAAAACAAAGAGCAGCAACCCCAAGTTGTTCAAAGCCTGCTCAGAGCAAAAATGGTTAAAGGTTGGGTGTCAATAGAAGGTTCATACCTGTTCAAGAACAGACCCAAGCTAGACAGACACAAGAGCAAAGAAGTCAGAGGGCTGCACGCTACCTGCACTGTCAGTGACCACCCAAATTGCCAGTACAGATCAAACCTTAAGCTGCGTTCACACCGAACGCAATTTGGATGGCAGGGGCTGCTGGCTTCAACTTTACACCACTGTACACTCTTAGCATCATCTAAGGCTTCCATGCAGTGCGTGTAAGATTTACAGATATTCAGTCAACGCTTCCATGAATTGATCAGGTCGAACTTTTTGGACAGTAGCTCCTCCCATATACAATGGCAGAGTCTACACAATCGCATGTGTGAGGAGCGATGTCTAAACATTCCCATCCCCTGAAGACGTTTTTGGACAAGCAGCAATTTCGCAGTGAATCTAAACAGAGGCCTTCACCGCACCAATCATGTTCGGTTTGAACGCACACCGAAAGAAGACACAAGAGCAGCCGGAAAATGAAGAGCAGAGGGCTGGGACCACTCCTCCCAGTGGATGAAACGTATTGCAGAGAAGCAGAGGTTAATGATCAAAAATACATTTCAGGGTTTATTATTTCACAGATTAAGAAAACAGAAATGAGAGATGTATGCCAGATTCTCCAAGAACAGCCAGACTGAATAAAAACACAGCAAAGTTTATAAAATAAGAGATTTCTTCAATTGATCAAATAATTATTTTAAAAATGGACAGCAGTGAAATGTCATTGAAAGACTGTGTACATCTTTTGTAATCTTATGATCTCAGACAGGGCTCTCGATCATTGTGAGGACTTCTTGTCGTTTCCAACAAAGTTGTGGTTACTCAACACACATGCATTTGTGTGCTGACATACTGTATATGCACCTTTGTGGGAGCATTTACACTCCCCAAGTGCTTTCCTGTAGTGGTTCTTGTTTCACAAACACATTTTCACGGTAAAATGAGCAAAGAGGCAGCCGACGCCAAAGAAAGTGAGCCAACAGTATCGACCAAAGTATATTACGTGACTTAAAAAGCCACATAACAGGGTTAGCAAACAGGTTTTACTCTACTGCTGGTGTGAAATTAGACTGTTAGCATAGAATAGGAGTAAGTTCAAGGTAGCACAATGCTTCTCTTTCATAAATCAATTTAAAAACTGTCAAAAAATTAAAAGAAATGCTTTTTTTTTTGCAAAGTATGTTCTCAATAAAACTCCATATATAAACGCTGGTATACGGTGTTGCAAACTGACTGAATAAACAGTTTGGATGCATTTGGGGTACCATATTATGGGATTTTAGTGTATTTTTACATTTTTTACATTAGGCTATAGTGTCAGAAACCGGGGGTGTAAGGCCCCAAAAGTACTGACGTTATGCTCGAGCGAGTGGCTCCACTTTGTTGCATATCGATCTCTCAAAGATTGTTAGGCAATGTGACGTACCAAGCACTCACTTCACTCAATCATGTGGCTTAAAAGGTCTATATCATGCAAAATCAAATTCTGAGTTTTTAAGTGTATTCTAATGTTCATTCCTCATGAAAAGAAACCCCACAGTGGTAATTTGATCCATTTCTGGATTTCTGGGTATTCCTCTAAAAACCTGCGCTCACAACCAGCCCCCTCCAGCCCATGAAAACGAGCAGGTTCTCACAAGTCCGGACACCCACTTTCTCCACTGAGCTAGCGGTGTTTGGCAAAAACGCTTTTATTTTATGTGCACATTCATCCCTGCAAAAGTTTGGCTGTTGCTTGTTTGCATGGGTAAAACACGGACATGCTGCAGAGGCCGGCTCTAGGTTAAAGTCATGAACCTCTCTCCCACAAGGAGAGAAAGGCAGTTACTCCGAGTTCGAGTTGTCTTACTTCCAGTCAGGAAAAGAACTCAGGAAAATAACTAATATTTAATTTTTATTAATATTTTTTGTGTCAAAGGTGATTTATTATCATTTACCTGGACATGGTTTACTGTAAAAGGCTTCAGAATAGCATGGTATAGGCCCTTTAAATGAAGTTTCATTACCATTTGCACCAGTTTTGAAATCAGGGCGGGATTATCATATGTATTGTTATACTGTACGTTGGAAGCTACATTCACACCCCCATTGGGAACTCACGTCCAATAAGCCTCTTTCAATGAAATGTCCATGTAAATGTGTGTAAATGCACATTTTCGCACTCAATACTCTTGTTTTCACACATAGCAACGCACATTATTAAGACTGTTTTCGGGCTGTATGTACAAAAAAATTAAACCAGGTCAAACTTTGACCAATCAGGAATGTGGATTTCATAATTCACAGAACTGTCAACCGTTTAAAATTGAACATGAAGGAGAAATTAATAATGTGAAAGAAAAAGCCTGAAGCAAGATTCACGAAATTTGCGTCGCTTCAACATTTTACACCAAGCCTCTTCCAACTAGGTGACAGACATGTGCTAGTAAATACTAGAAAATGAAAAAGAAGCCCCTCCCTGCTTGTCCAGTGTGAACACCAGGAGCTAAACATGCCTACAAGAACATTTAGCACGTTCTTGAATGCCTTTGTGGGTTTAAGAGGGGAGGAGACTTTGCATTGTTGCTATGGTTACATTGTTTTACAAACTGTGAGAAAGATTTAGGCAAGTTTGGTAGAACATTTCTACTGTCAAACATGAATTAACACACCAAACATTTTTACATACAAATACATACACATTAAACATAAATCTATAGTAGTTTAGTATTTAGTGAATGTATGAATAGTATGAAGATGATTCTTCCCTGTGTACTTCAAAACCTTAATATAGCATTTTTTCCCAGCAGCACACAAGCATTCCACTGTTTTTTAGTGTAAAATGTGGTAAATATTTTTTTTTAAAAAGATATTTCTATCTTTTTTCTTTAAACCAATCTTGCTTAAGCAAACATTTGTGTCTTAATAAATTGTTATGTATCAGCAGTCTCTCCAAATCACACCTAATTTACGATCATTTCTGAGAGAAACTGATTTTGGAATTAACAAGTTTTATTTTACTACACCTGACAAACTTTATGACTCACTGGTCAGGTTTAGCAAACACATTTCACTAATGTAAATTTGTCAAATGCTTCATAACACTAAAGCTTTTCAACACAATTGATTCATAGTGGTTCAGTGGTTTGAAAAGCTTTGGTTTCTCCATCCCTCCCAAAAACAAACATTTAAAAAAAATATATACCAACAACTTTAAAATGACAAATCCATGAACTTATGGAGCAACAAAACTGTGTGGAAGCCAGATGACTTGAAAATCAGGCACTGAAATACCCTATAGGTTAATTAACTGAAATGAAGACAGCTGTGGTCAATTATCAAAGGAAACCAGGTGATACAGTAACCAGGGGAAAGACGAGTCTGAAAGTGGAAAACATGTTAAACATACTTTAAAAAAAGGAGCTAAATATTTGAATGTAAAGATTTTATAATGAAACCTTTTTAGAAGTATCATGTGGTGGATGTTGTTTGCGTTGTAGATTTTAATGAACGTGCTTAGATCTGTTGAGGAAAAAAAAAACAACTAATTTCTTCTTGGGTGAAAGACCAGACACTTGCTTATACCCTACTAAATAAAAAATAAAATAAAAAAACTACTGCTATACTCAAATGGTATTTTGGGTTTAGTCACTGTGATGGTCACTTAACCTTCAGGTTTAAAGATTACTGATTAGAAAACATGGGAAAGTCTAAATGTTAACTGCTTCTGCAAATACAAAATCAGTAATGATACTAGAGAAAGCTTTGGGGAGTTACAGGATGTCAGATAAATGGAACGCTCAATTTTCTTTTCAGAGTTTGAAGATTTTATCTAAAGAATCAAAAAAAAAGTATGAAAAAATGACCTTATCATTTTGTATAACGTAGCAGTTGTAATTGTCCCTTAAGTCTTTCACAGGAAGCCCTTTCGTGGAAGGATAAAGAGAGGCAATCCTTTCTTCCCATCATTTGCCCCTTTAGCCATAAAGCCTCTCCCACAGGCTTCCCTGTTATAACTCACTTTAGAACATTGATTTTAATCACAGCAAATGTAAACATACATATTATCAATATCAATGCACAAGATAACGCTGTAATATGCAATTACTGAGCAGCATTGATTTTTCTTCCCTCAACATGTTTCACGGCTTGTTTCCTTGCCTGCCCCCCCACTTCAATGTAATCATGGGATTGCTCTATTGTGAAATGATTTAATAAGACTATAGCACAGATAGGCAGCTGAATATTACGGTGCAAGATTTTCATAATGTTGCAAGTTAGAGTGTTTAGATAAGAAGTAGAAACCAACACATGGTATTATGTTTTTTTTTTTAACAGCAGGGGATTGTGAACTAGCTGCCCACCCCCCCCCCCCCCCCCCCACACACACACACAAAAATAAGATTTTGTTGTAGCGTTTAACTTAAGTTTATCCGTTATTAGTTTAGTTTATATTTATTATATTCTTTTCAACTTTCTTAGGTTATTTTTGTTAAAGACATTGCATTTAGACAAAACTTGATGCAACATGAAATATAAACAGTATTTAAATATATAGAGAGAGAAAGAGAGAGAGAGAGAGATAGAGAGATAGAGAGAGAGAAATTAAAATAATATAAAAATGGGGTTAAAGACTCTATTGTAAAGTTTTAACCTTAACAGACAACAGAAGAACTCGAAGCACCATCTGAACGTGCAGGTGACTATACCTTTATACATGCACTATACAACGTAATCATATTTAGCTTTAAGGCATGCCAGTGATACCTTTAGCTGGATATTTATACACATTAGAAATCTGTAATGACTATATCTATGAATTTGCCAATGAAATTGTCTCTGTGTTGCTGAAATCACTGAACACTTAACCCTATAATGCTGCACATTCTTTAAAATGACACTTGCTTTCAAAAAACACTAGAAAATGACTGAACAAGGGAACAACAAAAGCAAACTCAGTCAATACAGCACACTTAACAACTTAAACAATGTAAATACAGTGTCAGGTGACACAGGTGACACTGAATGAACAGACAGTCTCCATGTTGCAACTGACCTCTTCCATGTCTGAGACTGTCTGAAGTTTGTTAGGGTGCGTCTGATTGTTACCAGCCTTCCCATTAACCGTGCTATCCTAGGCACTTTAACATTTGGAGTTGGGTCATCTAGACCCACTAGACAGTGCGGGGAACCTTTTTGATTTGTGATCTTCACTGGTGTCCATGGATTACATGAAATCTTTCCACCTTTTCCACCTTTGTCATGGTAGGGAGAACACGTCAATGTAAGGGTAGGGTCATCTAAGACAGCACAAGGACTAAAACAGTGTTAGAATGAAAAATAAAACAACAATGAACTGCAAAATGAAAGAAAACAATATCATTCATTAATGTTTTGTCATTCATTCATTCATTCATTCATTCATTCATTCATTCATTCATTCATTCATTCATTCATTCATTCATTCATTCATTCATTCATTCATTCATTCATTCATTCATTCATCTTCTAATCTGTTTTGTCCCTTTCGGGGTCACGGGGCCACCAGAGCCGGCCACTTGGGGATGTCCTGGACTCTGTCGCAGTACCACAATCACACACCCATGCACACTTACATTCACACCTATGGACAATTTAGAGTCACCAATTAACCTAAGAAGCATGTTCTTGGACGGTGGGAGGAAGCCGGAGATAACCCACGCATGCACGGGGAGAACATGCTAACTCCACACAGAAGGTTGTTCTGTTTCAGGTCCCCCAGCCGGGACTTGAACCAGGCCTTCTTACTGTGAGGCAGGAGTGCTAACCACTGCCCCAGTGTACACAGAGAACAAAAAAAACAAAAACACGAAGCATTACGTTCATCATGTATGAAAACATTTTTTATTTCATTTTGACTTTTCAAGTGTACACAAAATATGTTATAAACCCACATGCTCAAACAACAATTTAGTCAGCATATGTGAACAACTGCATAAACAATTAGCATTAAAAGGGAGTAAAGTACAAACAAAAGTGAAGAAAGGAAAAAACAAAGGCTAATACTCTGTCGTATGGCGGAGATAGAGATACAAGGAAAGAGACATGGGAATGCGCTTAAAGATTGGTTAGGTTATAAAGTAAAAAGCTAGCAGAATAAATGCTTCACTACATCACAGACAAAGGTTTTTTATAAGCCGATACATCTCTGCCTCACTCGGAGCACAATCCCGCACATATGGAATGTGCCTAATCCATAACCATAACAGCAAATTGGCAGCATAACCTAACATGCAAAGAAATTTTCTCCATATGATAATGGTCACGGTAACACTCGCACAGCTGTGTTTACGGATCCCGTGAACAGATGTTTCATGTAGTTTTTACCTTGTAAAGTCCTCTGATTTCTTCATTGGCATCCCCACTCTCCCCCATCAATCACGGCCTTGTTAATTTTTAATTTGTGTATATGACATGTGTATTAAATACATAAAAAGTTATTAAATATTCGATGACAAATGACAGGACTCCCTTCTCCTCCTTTTCTTCTCCTTCATTGCTGTTTAATCAAAATTTATACCCCTATGCTTTGTTCTCTGGTTTCATTTGGAACCGTCCTAATGAGGACAAACTGCTCCCCGGTTGAGCCACAATGGCTATAGTGACTCTGAGAAGGACTAAAATGGCTGAATGGAAATGAGAGGGGCAGAGGAGGTCAGCCCTCAGCATCAATTCTCATATTACACACACAGGCTTTACTATCACACGTGGAGGTGTCACAGATGCATAATGGTGACAGCAGCCACCTCTCGAACCATTCCTCTCCTCTAATTTCACCATTTGAATCTCCTTCTCCTCTCTCCCTGTCTGTCTCTTTTCTCCTAATATTATCATGTGAATAGCCAGCAGGTGATGGGATGTAAGACCAGTAATCAAATAAGGGAGAATGTGTTAGGAAATGGGGGAAAAAACTGTCCCGCAATCGATTTAGCATAAAAATGGATGGAAAACTTTTTATCTTTATTTTGAATTTAAATAAGAAATCCCTTCTATAGTTTTTCATTTTTGTGTGTGTGCAAAATGCTGTATCATGACAGAATAATAGGCATTTATGACCTATTTCAGTTCAAGCTCAAAAAGGTAATTTTGCATGATACAGGCCCTTTAACCCCTGTGCTATCCTAGGCACTTTAACATTGGGAGTTGGGTCATCCAGACCCCACTAGACAACCTTTTTTCTTCAATGATTTGTGATCTTCTCTGGTGTCCATGGATTACATGAAATCTTTCCACCTTTATCCAGCTTTGTCATGGTAGCAATAACACTTCAATGTAAGGATGGGGTCATCTAAGATAGCACAAGGGTTAAAAGCCATGGCAACACAGCACAGTTAAAGTCTTTGTCTCTATATTTGTTTAGAAATGTAGCTTTTTTTTGTTTTATCATATTTTTTGGACAAGCGCAACCATAGTTATAGTTTAAAAACTCCCACCTTGCAGAATACAAAACAATTGTAAAAATAAACCAATTTGTATATTAATAAAAAAAAAAATCTTTGACAGAAAAAAAGTGACCGTTGCTGTTGTATTTAGAGCCAAATGGAATGATGGGAAAGGCTGCAGAGATTCTTCATGTGAGCAGATAATCTTGCAGCCAATGAAACATTTTGGGATTTGAAGCCATTGTAATTTTGGCATTTTAACATGTTTTTGTAGCATTTATCCCACTATGGAGGAGATCTATAAAAAAAAAAATGCTTAAAATTGCATTTCTGAGTATTTCTTTATTCAGATCGTGGACCAGGGACAGACAAAATTGCTATTGGAAAAAGCTTGTAGTTGTGACGTTGAACTTACTATGGCAAGCCACAAGCCCCCTGCTCAGCTCCATTTGGATGCATCCACCTGTAGACAAAGAGATCTGGCTCAAAACTGAACGGCTGGATGGGTCTAATGTTTCTTGCCATTTTTGTTGCACTGGTAATGTCAGGTCGGGGGTGTGAGGAGCTGTAAACTAGGGGAAATGGATGACAGGAAGTAGGGATTGCCTAACTCCGCGCCAACAGTCCCACCCACAACTCAGAGGCAAATTTCGAATGACCTACTGCGGCTTTCCAGAAACTACATTCAAGAAAATGACACAGCTTTTTTTAATTTAGCTAAAAATGTTATACTCATAATAAAGAAACCCACAAGGAATGCTTTTAGAATAGATTCAAATATGATTAGAGTAGATCTTAGACATCATTTCAGCAGGTGTTTCTATGTTTCATGTTTGGGATGCACCCTCGATTAAGGCGGAACTGAAAAACTTTTTGTAAGCAGAAGAGGTCTGTTTTTCAACCATAAATCAAGTCAAATTCATCTTAGTATTGTGTTTGCGATCACAAAAGTCTTCCTTTTGAACATTTGAGATATTTTTCTATATATTGACCCTATTTACCTTTGGACACTTTCATCTGTCTGTATGTTGGTCACTCTCATCCTTTGTCTCCTGCTTGTTGTGGTGGTGGTGGTGGGGGGGGGGGGGGGGGGGCAGCGGAATCATAGACCATCAAAGGTTGCTAGCTACAGGAAATTTCTTCATTTGCAATGTGAAAGTCTCCCACCTGAGCTCCAGGCTTCTGTGTATATGCACATGTATGTGTGTGTGTGTGTGAGTCAGTCATCCTAGCTTCCCAGTAGGTCCGCCTTTAAATTGTCTCTGCATGTTTTATAGCCCTGCGTGTGTGATAGCTCCCTGTGTTTGAGTGTGTGACTGTGGGCTCGCGCCTCATCCATCAGTGTTACGATGCCACATTACTGT
The DNA here is from genome assembly GCF_053564925.1 of Oryzias latipes. Taxonomy (NCBI): domain Eukaryota; kingdom Metazoa; phylum Chordata; class Actinopteri; order Beloniformes; family Adrianichthyidae; genus Oryzias; species Oryzias latipes. Next base: position 23,294,918 of record NC_136253.1, on the reverse strand, counting down.
TAATGAATGATATTTGTGTTCAGCGTGTATGTAAGGTGGGAGGAGCCGAGAAGCAAAATAAGCCATGCCCAATTTCTTTAGCTATAACCTCCCTGATTACTGTGCTCATCTTTTCCTTGGCGTGTATTTGAGGTTATTCAGTACTATGTTTATAGTATTTACATGCGGACATTTTCAATTTCACTCAACTTTTAACCTGATTTATTTAACTTTTTCAATGATATGCAACATCAATTCATTGAATCCGTGGATTTTTTTTCATTGTTTCTGGCTAAAACACTTTACTAATACTTTCTTTTCTTGTGAAATTACCATACTATTAAAGACCTACTCTGGTTATATTTTCATCTATTCTAAAAGCGTTCCCGTTGGTCTTTTAATTTTGATTATGACATTTTAGCCAAGATTAAAAAATCTGTGTTGTTTTCTAGGACATAATTTCTGCAGAGAGGCAGAAATTTATCAGAAGTTCTCCTCTGTTGGCATAGAGTAAGCCCACTTCTCATCATCACTCTTTTCACACTCTCCTGATAGCTCACAGCCCCTCACAACCCCAACCTAACATTACGGGTTCAACAAAAATGGCGAGCAACATCAGAGCTATCTAGCCGTCTCCTGATTTCCCACAATTTGAATAAAGAGTCAGAAATGCAGTTTTATGCAAAACTTTCTTTATTTCCTTTATTATCAGAAAAATACTACCAAAAGAAGTTAAAAATACACCCCCACCCAACCACACACAATTTTCATCAGAGTGGGTCTTCATGGCAAGTTCCACCTTTATTCTGCTTAAACTTTCAATTTTTTAAAACTTTCGTGAAGTCTTTATTTACCTCATGAACTCTCAGTTGTAGCACTTAAATCCTGCTCTAGCAATAAATAAATGCTGGTTGGCTTTCTCTAAACCTGAAGTTCTTTAGAATTGGGAACAATTTTGGGACAGATCCCTTTTGTCTGGACAAGACAGACTAATTTTTTTTATTCTTATGCCTACTTTTGCTTGTAGCATGGAGTAATGTTGGGCACAAAAAGAAGTGTACAGTATTGCAATCATGTGACCTAATTGTAAAAAAAACAGTCAGTTCAAAACAAACAAACAAAAAAAACCTGGTTTTAGGTTTCTCTCTTTCAGCAGTGCTTTTTTTTTAAATTACATTTTTTCCCCTCTGGCATGCTGGTGTACCACCATAAATATGGTTCCTGTTTATCAACTATTTTCATCTTTCCTCTTATAAGGATTATGGTGCCACTGCATGCGAAACAGCGGAACACAGTCATATTTTACTAAACTAGAACAGCTATGCATGATTTGGGTCAAATCGGCTGCTTAACTAAACAGGTAAATTCCTTAATTATAAAGGTTACCGGATCAGTAACCTTCAGGATCACATTATTTGCACATGAGGCCCCCTCGTGGCGTCGTCCCTCCGCTAAAAAAATGTACCAGTGCATTTTACATTAGATTATCAAGTCCTTTTGCACCCATCAGGTAGCGTGTCAGGAGGAGAAAATGGAGATATCAGGTGTCAGAGTAACAGGGGAAGTATTACTGTGTGAATAAAGCTCATAATCCACTGCTCACAAATTGTTATGAGGTTGAGTGCTGATGCAAGCAGTAGCACAGTGGTTTTATGGGGAAATGGAGGAGAAGATGTCTCCTACCAGGTGTCAATAATGTGCAGACCAACCTCTATGAAACGTTTAACATCTTAGCAGGTATGAAAATGGGAATTTTAGTAGAAAAAAAAAACCTCTTGCTGTGGCGGAAAGACGAAAGTATATTGAATAAATGGATACACATGTTCGGTATCTATACATAGAGGCTCGCTCTTCCATACAGGCGCCCAGCAGATGTCACTCACTCATTAATGTATGTCATGAGAGAGTTGAGACAACAAGCTGCAAGAGGATTCATTCCAACATTCACTTATACTTCTCAGCACAATTATAATATCATATACATGTAGAGTGAAGTGATTCCATACCAAAATTAGAAATATTTGCTCCAGTGGATGTTTGCAATGTGGGATTAAAACATGATCATTGCCATTTAGTCTCTATAGGGGCTTTGTAATCTCCAGTTAGTTCCTAATCTCCATGTTTGGGTGATGTGTAGGAGTGGGAGGTTCACCTTGACCAGTGTTAAAACTCATTATGAATCTGCCCAAAAGGAAACTTCCATCGGCTCAACATCCTGCCACTTCCTGTGGCTGCATTGATTTAGCAGCTGGATGTGGTTGTTGGACTGGGAATGTTCTGAGTATTTCTTTATTCAAACTATTGTGAATCCGGAGCAGACAAAGAAAAGTGAAATGAAAAACATTGTATGTGTGATATAGAAACTACACGGGGCGGGCCACAAGCTCCCTGCTCTGCTCTGTTCATGGTCATCCGCCAGTAAACGACTAGATCCATGTGCATCTTTGCATCTGCCATTATGGTTGCACCAGTAATGTTAGGTTGGGGTTGTGAGGGGCTGTAAGTTAGCGGGAGGGCGTGTAAAGAGATAACTTGGTTATGGGTGATGGGAAGTGGGGGCGGGGTTGCTCCATGCCATAAGTCCTACTGACAACTCTGAGGTGAGTTTCTAAAGAACTCCTGCTGCTCTGCAGAAACTAAGTTTTTGATTTAGACTAAAAACGACAGCTTTGTTAATAGATCAGAACATAAACCGAGTGAATTTTTAAAATAAATAAATCACAGAGTTGAAGGCAGTAGGATTTTTCATTAGTTTTTTAGCAGCATCAGAGATTTTTTTATTTTTGCCGTTGATATTTTTAAAAACACTTTCTTTAACAAACACGAGAGCACGAGAGCAAACGTAGCTACCAAAAGAGCAGGACTCTGTGGGTGGATGAACTTTGGCACGGCACTACTGGTGTATTTTAAGTTGGTCTGAAGGTTCTTCAGGGTCATAATAGATAGTTTCAGCTTTGGACAGGAAGGATTTCCTGCAGTGTTTAGTAAACTGTAACCACCTCCAAAGACTCTAAATAATCCCAAGACTTGACCCATTACAGCTTCTTATTTCTTCCCGGGGATTAATAAAGTTTTTCTGAAAAAAATATTTAGAATCACATACTTTGTCCATGTTTCTTTATTTTTTAAAAAAACATTAAACACTTTTAAAATCCAATATTAGTTTTAAAAAAAATAGTTAAATGTATTACTTTTGACCAATATGTGACTTTGTGTTAAAAGTTTCACAATAGGGAGTTTATGTCACATACCAATGATGTTAATTTTTTCACATAGCTCATTTTACTTTGATGGCTGTAACTTGTGCTCTTTTGGACAAATCTTTGACCCTATTTTACATAAATTTGTTGCTGTACTGTTAAAAAAACATTTAAACTGCTTTGTGTGAGTTTTTTCTGATATTTCATTAAATATCTATATAGTTTAAATGAAGGAAGTGAAAAATATTTTTTTTCTTTTGAAAAGAGACTGAAGTCCTCCAAGGGCAGGAAGTCACAGAGTTGGAAACAGGAAACAGGAAGTTATTAGCCAGGTTGATCTGAGCACACTGGTCTGTGGAGTACATCAAGAGAACAACGAGCCCACAAAACACAAACACACACACGCAGACCTATCATCTATGTGTGTGTGTGCCAAACGAGGAAAAGGAAGGCCTCTGATACAGGCAAAAGGTCTAAAAGCAGACAGTGGTGTCCGTGCACCTGTGTGTGCGTCCGTGTGTGTGTTTCTAAAAGCCAACAGAGCTTTACAGTTGGACACCTGCCGTATCTCAGTCAGTCATAACAACACGGCGCTTCCTGAAAACATCATGACACTCAAGTAAACTTCCAAAATAAAGGAAATAAAGGAAGCACCTGAATAAATGTCAGAGCGCTGTGTTGTCAGCATGAGATACAAGTTCCTGTCAAAGCCAAAGTAGCACACTTGAAGTTTATTTTATTAAGTATAATAAGTATAGCAAATATACTATAGAGCACGTTCCTGTAGTGTAGGGAGTGTACTAATTGAAAACTTCTTCAGACGTAATTGGAACATTTTAAGTTTACAATAAATGTATAAATTAAAATTAAACTTCAAGTGTTTTACCTCACTGTTAGCATTGACATACACTTTTCACTACAGGACTGCCACTACATAAACCAAATAAATACAAGTATTTATTTGCATTTTTTGAAAGTTGCTAATAAAGTGCATTAGTTTGGGGGATTTTATAGTTTTATTATAACAACCATCGGTAAAAAGAACTGTGTTTAGGAATACTACGATTAAACCTAGGGTTTACACACCTTACGGTGAGAAAGCTCCGGTTCAAATCCCAACTGTGAGCTTCTGTGTGGAGTTTGGATGTTCTTCCTGCGTATGTGTGGGTTTTCTCCGAGCACTAATGCTTTATAGGTTGATCACTTTCACTTGTCCATAGGTGTGACTGTGAGCGTGCGTGGGTGACAGGCTGGTGACATGTCCAGGTTGTATTTGCTCAAAAGTAGTCAGGTTAGGCTCTGGCAGCCCCGTGACCCTAAATGGAATAAAAACGGGTCGAGAAAATAGATGGGTGGTTTTTAATCTGTACAAGGAAATTACCTAAAAAATAAATCAGTAAATTAGTAGGCACGTTTATAAACAATCAGTGTTAGATTGTTGAAATCTGATAAGAACGGATTCAATGAGGAATGTGTTTCTTACTGTTCATTGTCTAAGCGACACACTCACAGTCCCACCTACATTTTAATTTTTCTTATCTAAGATCTGACTGATTATCTAAGTGCTCATAACTTTTCATTTTTATCCCAAGAATTGTTTACACACATGTACATTGACATATTGACTCAAAGAGCTCCTGAGCGTTCCCATTTTCTTTAAATAGAGCGCTATCATGCAGGTGCTTCCTCTGTCGTGGGGAAGGGGGGGTCAGTTTGAAGTGGCAGGGTTTGTTGTGTCTTTTTGTTCCAAGCAGGGCCAGCTGCCAACTGGCAATCCTGTGGCTTTGGTGTGTTTTTGAACAGAGTGGGGTTGCCTCTGGTTTCCTGTGGACACGTGTCTGTTTGACTGGAAAGCATGACTCGGGAAAGCAGGGGAATTCCAGGATTTGAGCCTAAAAGCAGGGAAAAGCTGGAAAGTCGGCTTGTTTTTCTCTGGTCCTGAGATGCTTCATTTCCTAATGCTGCCTATTAAACTGTTGCTTTGTCATTCCGTCAAGCTGTTAGAAAGAAAGAGGTTCTGTTAAGTCAGGCCTTAAAAGACATTCAGAAGTGAAGTAGTTGTCCCTTTTGTCTTCTTCCAACCTAAGAAAGGACAGATGAACGATCGAAATCCAGACCTTGAGAATTGGTTTCATGAAGAGTCCTTCTCCCCTTGTCTGCCATCTCTCCATCTATCCCCCCTAATCCTGACGGTGTTAATTGAAAGTCAGGAGAGGGCACTCTTGCGGGTTCATTATTAATTTAACACTCAGGGTAACTTAAAGTGCAATTTTCACCCACATGTGGAACAGAAAAATCAATGGCCACAACAGCAGTGCGCATCAAGGCTGATTACTGATGCACAAGGAGAGACAAGAAAGACACCAGTTACTTGTGTGGGAGGAGGGTCTGGGTGGTTTCTGCTAAGTGTTTAACGCCTTAGTCACAAGTGCCCTTAAGGGTAGATACAGACTATCTTTTGGTGAAAAATGGGCAAATCTGTATGGGGGTCCCCACTAAATTTTAAGATTGTGGACTGCTTGGTGAGCCTGTCGGGTGAAAAGGTTCATGCACATTTTTATCTACAGGTATGCTGCAAGAGACAACACGTAAGGGAAAGTAAGGGTGGAGTAGTTGAGACACAGGTGTTTTTATTTTTTTCAACCCCCTCAAACTCTCTGTTCAAAGTGCTGTTTAAGGGGTGCCTTCTCCTTGCATGAAGTCTGACTGTCTAAAATGAGAAAATCAGACAATCAGAGTGTAGTATATGTTGGAATCAACAGGCACTTACGTATCACTCACACACCCCGTGCATGCACATCTTCGTTCAGTCAGTAAGGTGCCAGTGCGTGGTACTAACTAATGGCTAGAGTATGGCATAGAGGCACCATATGACAGCGTTACCCGTAAGTGCGTGTAACTTACGTTCTCTTTATGAAAACTTCATGGTACACTTACCACACGCACAAAAATCATACGTTCCATGTTCATCTTGTACCTTAAGTAGGCTGTAAAACACACCTGCTCTCCCTTTGAGATATGCGGCTGAACCGATCTATGACCCTCCATTAGCCCGGACAACCCAAAATCCCACAGCACCCATATGGGTGCATGTGACTAAAGCTACCTTGGCAATGCACGTTCAGGCAACCACTTCCAATGCAATGTCTATGTAAATGTGTGTACATGAACATTTTGGGGTTCTGCATTCAAAACTCTAGTGTTTGCTCATACCACCACACATTTTTAAGAACATTTTCGGGCTCTACCTACAGTATGGCAATTGAACATTGAAGAATTGAAAGTTAGACAAGGTTAAAGTTTGACCAACCAGGGACTCAGGTTTGAGTCCCTGGATGGATGGCTTCCTTTTTAATTCTCGGAAGTGCCAACCGTTTGAAAATTGATTCTGGAGGAGAAATGAATAGTTGCTGTTTGGTCATACAACTCCGGTCAGAATTGTATGACACAAAGTCTTTCATACATTGGAATAGAGCTGTGAAAGAAAAAGCCTGGAGCGAGATTTGCACCGCTTTGACACTTCGCACTAATCCCCTTCCAAATATAGCTGGCGAGAATGTGGTAGTATTTTTTTGCAAAAATCCAGCGTTAACACAATGGGCTAAAGGCGTGTTTAAAAACGCGTGTCGGATGTGTGAATGTGGCATTAGCCATTAGCTACATCAGCCCTCATTTTTATGCCTTATGCAAAGCAGTGGATGGGCACAGATATTGTTATCACCTGGATAAAAAAAAAAAAAAAAAAAAAAAAAAAAAAAAAAAAAAAAACACTGGAAGGAGTTGCAGGTGTATTCATCATCCTGTTTAAGTAGAGATGACTCTAATTGGTATTTGTACGTGTTTCTCCATGTTTGACTGGGCACATCCACAATGCCAGCTGTGCAGTCTCTGCCCTGCATGGAGGATTAAATGGGGGAAATAACGGTATATTGGTCAGTAATGCAATCTGTCTAGCCGGTTGAGGGATGAGCAGCCTGCCCTTTGCGCTGAGCGGCCGCACAGATGATTTAGAGCAAGCAGATGGAAAATTCTAATATGTTAGCCTAACCCTGAATGGCTAGAAGCTAATTCATTTCAAACCCAGCGCGCAGGAATTAGAGCTCTTGCCTCGCTCCTTCCATGCTCTGTGCTCATCACATCTTCATTTTTGCCAAGAAAAAGAGGGAAGTAAAACAATGAGCCATGATACCAGCTTGTAGAGTCCAAAAAGTTTCAAAGTTATGATCAAAAAGTGATGAAATTGTCCACCAAAATAAAATAAAAAATCAGTTGTTAGTGGAGGCTCTGTCAGAAACATAACTCTCCGACCTAAAATGATGTATGCCCGTGTTTTATTTTAGGCAATTTCAAGTGCTTTCCATGTTAATCCTGTTATTCTAATTTATGAGCAGGGCGTTAGGAGGGACATAGTGAATTACTTTTTGATTGAGGACCGCTAATAGCCTTTTCTCTCTACCTTAGCACACTTGTGTCCACATCCTTCTGTATGCAGACTCCACATAAATATCTTCTGTGTCATCTGTGCTAAGTAAATGCTGACGCGGGGCCAAAAGTAAACAAACATGCAAGAGCATGTTCATTGAGCACAATTTAATTAGGAAAATACACAGACAGAGACACGCATGCCCCGATTTGCTCCTCCTTGTTTGCTGTATGAAGTATTCCAGCATGATTGGCCTGTCTGTCTTGATAAACACTTTATGCAGATGAGCCTCCACTTGTTTTCTGTGTCTTAAGAGCCAGAAAGAGAAATGATACCTCTCAAATTGACCCATTTGGCTGATTCGCTGCCCCTAGGAGAGGAGCCTTAGCTTTTAATGTTTGATTGGCCTAATTGCCCCAACACATCATTAGTAGCCATCTTCAGCGCTGACTCTTAATAACGTCTTTATGAGGCGAACGGATGTCGTTATACGTCTTTGTCTCTCTCATCGTTCTCCCCAGGTTCTGGACCCTTTTTGTCCTCCTAATTTATTCAGATGTTTCAAAATATGGTAATGTGGTTTGAACTTGGTGGAATTGAATAAGCAAGCGTCTCTTGGACTTCCATTTACATAATTTCATTATAAGGTAAAACACACTAATTGTTCAGAGTGCATAGTTTGTATGAGGGAGCGCATGAGTGGGGAGAGCCAGTGGTTTCTTGGCAGAAATGCAGCACTAATTACAAAGCAAGTGGCAGCGCTCCAGAGCCATTTACACACACACTAATAGATTCCTGATCACTAGCTTGCCCATTTCAACTGTGTAGGGCAATATTTTTGGAGCAAAGTGGATGCTTTATTACACATTGTATCCTAATAACAGGACATTGCTGTGCTTACACTTTAACTTAACACTATGAAAGACATATTTAAAGAAAAATAGGATTAAAACTCTTTTTCTAAGTATTTCTTTTTTTAAATTGTTGTGAATTGGGAGCAGATAAAAAAATGCCATTTGAACAAACCTGTAATTATGTTGCAGCTGTCACAGTTGGAGGGCCACAAGCTCCGTGCTCTGCTCAACTTTGATGCATTCACTTGCAGACAAAAAGATCCATGTATGTCTTTGTTTTCCTTGACTGAGCTGGCATAGAGCTCCAATATTGCTTGCCGTTTTCGTTGCACTGATAATGTTGGGTTGGGGTTATGAGTGGCTGTAAGCTAGTGTGAGAGAGTGTGAACAAAAGGATCATGGAAAATAAGGAAAGAGTTACTCAGTGCCAACAGTCTCCCTTTCAACTTAGATGATTTTTGTCTAAAAATGGCATAATCATGAATAAAAGCCTACTGGGAATGCTTTCACAATAGATCAAAAGATGACCGGAGTGGAACTTTAAATTAAAAGTTGCTATAACTCAGAGCAGAAAAGCTAGATTTGATTTAAAACTTGGTTATAGAGTCAGTTTTAATTGGTGAGGGTCTCCCAGCTTTGAACCCTTTTTTATAGCTTGTTGGTTTACTGATTTTTGCACAGCTTCTGGAAAGTTGCCAGATGATGACAGCCTGTTGACTTCCTGGTTGCTTTTTATGTTTTTGTGAGTGAACCATATGCTTCCTATGGCGTGCCTCCTGGAGTGTTTTTGTCCAGAATGCAGCTGTGGTCGTCTCACCTCATATCACGGTACCAAACTTCCCACACATCAGAAACAATAACACTTAGCTTGTGCTGGGCGCTCGGTCACTGATTACAGATTCAGACTTAGCAGGATACAGCTGTAAAAAGAAGTGATAACTTCTCCAGCAGCCTTTCAGACTCTTCAACATTATATTCTGTCATGACTAGATGCTGATTCCTTTTTTACGGAAGGTAGAAAGCGCCACAGAAGTATACATCATTTAATTGTTTCATTTTGATCATACACTGCAACAAAAGGTACTGTTTATAGATGATTATTAGGTTTTGGTGTCAGATAATGTTGTCGATGCATGTCTGAAATACATATAAATATTTATAATAACATATTGCATAAGATTTACACAATAATTGCATATAAACTATGTCAAATATGCAGAAACTGCGTTATTCACAACTAACCAAAAATTTTAACAGCTTAGCATTCAAAGACTCATCGGCCAAAACCCTCGACAGACATCTGTGTAGATCGACAAATGACGAACGCAAGAATCACTTATGAATTAGCCATTTCACGCAAGTATCACGAAAGACCAAAATTTCATGCATGGAGAATGCAAAAAATTGACATAGTGGCTGTGTGACACGGCCTTTAAAGGTCGGACTGATGTAATATAGGAAACTATTTAAAGCTAAGAAACTGCAAGAATAAAAAGCTCAGAAGCAGAGCTCCAAAAGAATAGGGGAAAACTGTTTAGGTTCAAATCTGAATTTTGGAGGTTTTGTGTGGAAGATTTACAGGTACATTTCTGTACAGGTTCAGATTTATTTGTGGATTTTTTTCCATGCCCTGAGACAGGCTGGAGACCTGTCCAGTGTGTCTCCTGTCTTCGCCCAGCAGTGTCCCTGTTTGGCTCCAGCAGCCCATTGACCCCGTAAGGGATAAAAAGGGTTCACAAAATCGATGGATGGATTTCTTTTCATTTTTCAATGTGCAAAATGATTAGCAGGTAATTGCTTTTTTTCAGGGAGTGAAAGATAGTCAACTTAAAGACCCACTTTAATGAAAATTGTTTTTTTAACATGTTTTCGTGGCATTTTTCTCATGAAGGAGGACATATATAAAGAAAACCATAGCTTAAAATGGCATTTATGAGTATTTCTTTATTCATATTATTGTTAAGGGCTGTAAGGTAGTAGGAGAGAGTGTAAACAGATGGATAATGGGAAATGGGGTTAGGCTTACTGTGCCAAACATCCCGCCTTCAGAGTTGAATTTCTAATGAACTACTGCCACTCTGCAGAAATGTTCCAAAAAACGACACAGGTTGTGTCAAACTAGATGGATTAATCAGTAAAAAGATGTAAGTTGTAAACTCAGAGGAACTTTATATCAATATGAATAGAATTTATTGAAATGCTTTCCAAAAAATCTGAAATTTTTAAAAACGAATCCTCCTAAGTCTTATTCCTTTTTGGTTCCCCTGCCTCTGTGCTGGTTAACTACCATAAAAGACTATATGTCCCTGGTAAAAGACCTCTTGACACTAAGATTGATTTGAAATATTATCCATGCTCCTTACGTAATTCCATAAGAAAAAGGATTTCTGAACTGCTGGGCTTGTAGACACTCTCTCCACCTTTCCTTCCTGATTTAATGTTAGCCTCTTCCGTAAAATAGCATGACACCAAATAGCTCTTCATCAGGTGTGGGCTATCAGACCCTCGTGCACATCGAGACGATTACTTTGTCCCCTGATTACCGTTATACGGGCAGGGGGAGGTATATTCCCCCCCGCAAATTAGTGGATAAATAGATAGCCCACAAGCACTTCCACCATTCACCTCCTCTTCTTTGCGAACTCCACCCATTCACCCTGCACCTAATGACTGGGGCTGGAGAGCAGTAATGAAAAACTATACATCACAATCAGCCAGACAGTCCTATTCATGCCTATGCATTATGCTCACTAGTCATAATCATTGCTGCCATGACAGAGGGGATTTGGAGAACGAGGAAGACAGAAAAAAAGGAGGGAAGTATGATAAAAGAACAGGTGAAATGGTTTGGAGAAGACAAAAAAAATGATGAAAATCCAAGTTGAAAAAAGAAAAGAAATGGAAACACTGGGCATAAAATAAAAAAGGGTAAAAAAAAAAAGTATTGCAATCAGGGAACAGTGGTTCTCGTCTCTCTGGAAATGCTTCTATGTGAAACCAGTCTCAGTCCATTGTCCTTTTTCATATTATTTCTTGTAATGATATTTTAAGTCTTCTGGAAGCTATGATCACACTTCGTGTTCAAGTGGCCACTTCCCATGAAAAGTCTCTATAGATAAGCATAACCAGCGTTTCAGGCTTCCACGATCAAAACTCTAGCATTCATGTGTGGCTACGCAAGTTTCTACAACCATTTTTGGGCTCTATGTACAAAACGTGTTAAACCAGGTTGAAATTTGATCAGGGTCTTGGATTTGGCAAGTGACCTGTGGATGACGTTCCCTTTCAATTCACTGAAGGTCTAACCATTTTAAAATTGACCAAGGAGAAATTATTAATCATGTTTTCTCCTTGGATGGAATTTTATGGCACCAAGTCTTTAATATATCGGAACGGAGCTGCAAAAGGAAAAAGCCTGGAGAAAGATTTATGTGATTTGCGCCACCTCAACATTTCACACCTAGTCTCCTTCAACTGCAGGTATAAACTACAGCAAAAAAACAATAAGACACCCATCCCTGCTTGTCCAGTGTGAACACATGGGCTAAATGCACACCCTAGAACCTGTGTGTAGCTTGTTGTTGAATGCGTGACACTTGCGTGGTGTTGGATCTTTCAAACGTTTTTCCTCCGTCAGCCTATTTCTGTGACTATGGTGATCAAACATACTCCTGGTGACTCCTAAGCCTTTTTCCAATGGATAAAATCAATGTGAGAAACTAGAATTGTATGAAACTTTTTTCCAACTTTAAATTTGTTACTTTAATACAGTACAAACAATTATTTATTATCCAAGTTGTCTGTAAAAATGTATCTAAAAGTCATTTGGCTGACCAAATCTTTCTTGATATCCACTAGGAAATAGTCAAATTTATTCTGTTGGCTAAATCCAGAGCACACATTTAAATTGTATCACCATCAAGTGAGTAGCTGTTTTTAGCCTTATAGAAATAAGATAAAAGTAGATTAATTGAAGTGCATTTTGTTGTGAAAACTGGATTCAATTCAAATGGTCTGAAAGTGACTTTTCTTGAATCCTATGTTTCCTCTCAAGACGTTATTGTGAATTGAAGTGTCTTTTTTTTCCTTTTCAGTCACAAAAATACAAATTCAGGTGTGCAGCTGCAATAAAAATGGGTGCTCAAACTGAAAAGATCTTTTTGGAGATATATACAACCGACTAAAATGGCATAATGTTACCTTTTTAATAATCATATTCTGGTTCCTGTGACATTCCAATTTTAGGGAAAATAAAATTAAACAAAAATACTTCATAGACTCACTGATTGAAATCCTGTTTTTGATGGTTGTAACGTGGGCTTGAGGCATTTTTCTGATGATGCAGGACATACTGTATATTAAGACAATAAGCTCAAACTCAGTATTTCTTTGTTAAAACAATTGTAAAGTAGGAGCAGGATTTATGATTTTGAAAAGGATCCTATTTGTGGTGTAGAAAATTGCTAATTGTAGAAAAATGCTTTGAGCTTACAACAATGGGGAGGGGAAGTGGGGGCCGCTCCATGCCAACAGTCCCGCCCACAACTCAGAGGTGAATTTCTAAGGAACTCTGTAGAAACTTTTTCTACAGATTTCCTATTTTGCCAAAAAAAGGGATAATCATAATTAAAAGACCACTGGGAATGCTGTTAGAATAGATCAAAAGATGATTGGAGTGGATCACTTAGCCTTTATCATTAAGTGCACATGGATGATCAAACAATGTATTTTACTATCTGGATAGCAGGTAGGTGTTACATTATAAACATTTTAAAGATGACATTCAGATTATGAAGGAGAACATTAAACCCGCAACAGGAATTAAGAAGAAAAGCAGATGCCAGAAGAGCAGAGATGAGATAACATTCCATCAAAAGGTTACACCATTGACTTTATGTGAGAACTTGACCATGTGAGTGACATCACCCATAGAAAAGGACCATCTTCCAATTCCAAAAAATGAAGACAACTCAATCGCCATTTTTTTGACAATACGAATGTCGCCATGTTGGAACCAGACGTTGTCAGTAAGCAGTAATGGGTCGTCAGTCTGGGTCAACATTTCTTTGGCAACCATTCTACCCAATCAGGAGTGAGTTTGTTGGAAGTCCATAGCCCTTCCACTGAAAGCAGGCTTGGGAGAATCGAACTCTTTGAACGTTCAGTGTGAGACTGTGTGCCTTTATTTAGGCATCTGTTTGTAACTTGAATAACTTTTCACTACAGAATAAAATATCATGAAAAACAAAAAAAACAAGAACATTTTTAAAAAAAGCTAGCACAGTAAGAATGGTTGTTCTGACAAATATGATTAAGAGCTGTTTATTTCTCTATACAAGAGAAATAAATTGGCTGCTCATTTTGGTTGGCTTTATTGGAAACAATTCATTTAAAAATGAAGTGATGCACTTGACTAACCCTTGTGCTATCCTAGGCACTTTGATATTGGGAGTGGGGTCATCTAGACCCACTAGACAGTGCGCTGAACTTTTTTATTCAATGATTTGTTATCTTCTGAGAGAGAACAGGTCAATGATGATCTTCACCCCATAGTATAGCACAAGGGCTAAACAGATTCCCAAGTTACTCTGTACATACATTAAATAAAACAAAAAATGGGATAAAATGTCAAAAATTAGCATTATTTTTAAGTTAATTAGTTACTTTGTTACAAATATGATCCATAAAAAAGATATAAAAATCTTCATTTACACGATTTAAGGTTTCCTTTTTTTTAACACCTTTATTTAACGGGGGGAGGGGGGCTATTGAGATTTAAAACCTCTTTTTGAAGGGAGCCCTGGACAAAAATAAACAACAATAAACTCTAAATTATTACAGAGTTACATTGCCAACAGAATTAGATATAAATTAATTAGTCAAAACATGCTAAATTTAAAGAAGCACACAGTCACTCATTCTTTTTCTGCATAGGTTTGCACACAAACACACAGGCTGCAGGTGAGAGCTGTATTACAGCAGCTCGTTAACCAGAACATCTCCTCGACATGGGCTTATTTGGCAGCCACTGTATGCTGAGCCTGTCCTGTCCTCCTCCATTCTCGGGACCGTAAAGGTAGAATATGCATTGCTCTGCATGTCCGTTGAAGGCTGCACAAAAGCAAGCAGGGCTAAATCAAAAGGGGAACAGACAAGGAGGGGAGGGGAGAGACACAGACTCACATAGAAAATAGGGAAATGACAGAGCCACACATACACACAAATTCACCCAGAATCCTTTGAGGGAGCTTCGCGTGAGGACAAAGCTGTGTAATAAAAGTCGGATCACATAATCACTTTGGCTTCTGCAAAAAAACGCGACTAGCTAAAATACCCAGGGGACAAATAATAATGTTCCCCCATCAAACATGTTGGGGCCGTCTGCTGCCAGGTGTATGTACAACAACGTTGTGAGAGAAAGAAAAAAAAATGGATATGTAGAAACCTCTCTATCTTACGCACGCACACACATACACACTTTTTTTCTTGTCTGTTTTTATAGACTGGTCGCTTACAAGATACCAAATGTCACTGCTGTTGTTAATCCCTTACAGCTTGCCTAATGAGACCATACTTCACACAGTTGCCTTGGAGGGCCTCTGTGTGTATGTGTGCGGTTCGGCAGGTTCAGTATTTAGGCTATATATTAACATATACATGAGTGGCTACATATGCATGTGTGTGTGTGTGTGTCACCCCTGACCTTGTCCTCACCCTCATCTGCTTCCAGCTCATTAAAAATGTATATCTAATCAAACAAACTGGTTCTCCCACATATTTGCCTTCACTAAATTCTTGCAAATGACGAGCATGGGGTGAGTTAGAAAAAAAACGTGTTTGGTCTTTAACAGTATAGAGTAGAAAAGATGAAATGGGGGATGATTAATTTCAGTAGACTGCACATACTTGTTGCTATATTACCTTTTTTATTCATGTATTTTTATGGTTTCTTAAACTTACTACTTAACACCTTTTTTGGTTTCTTTAGGTTTGATCCAATCTGACCTAATGGGAATGATGTGCTCTGGTGATAAAACCCAGCTTTGGCCTCCTGTAAAACACCAAGCATCCCTGGCATTAATTATTGACAGGGCAGGGGCGCCGCTGGAGGGGTTTACAAGGGGAGAAAACATTGGTCTGACCACCAGCATAATTAATCACCAATGGATGCCGGACAGCAAGCAAAGGTGTCCATGCATCCCAGGCACAAGTGGTTGCTGGTTCTCATTGCAGGGAGAAATTGATCATCTTAAGCTTGGAAGTTTTATGCCAACACTTGGGAATGCGGTTTAACTTCTGGACAAGGAGTAACATTATCTACTGAATAGTGAGTCATCTATGCCCCATTTGCAAGTTGAGGCTTTTGTCCTGTGTACATGCACAGGCAGCTGTTTTTCCTTCTGTTGTGACCAACAATCACTTTGGAGAACTTCCTCCACACTGTCAGAGCATGAGAAAATCCATTTTCTTTGATAGGGAGGACTCATTATTAGTCTTCACATCCTACACACTTTTAAAGCCTCACTTTGATAATCTTTTGATCTATTTTCAAAGTGTTCCCAGTGGTCTTTTAATTATGATTATGCCTTATATAGGTAAAATCACAAATCCTGTCATTTTCTAGGACACAGGACAGCCGTTCGATTGAAATTTGTCTCTGATTTGTGGGTGGGACCATTTATGTGGAGCAACCCCGCCACCCTTCCTGTCAGTTGTACCTGAGAGCTCTCTGTTTACATGCCTTAATACCAGCTTACAGCACCTCACACCCCAACCACAAAAATGGTGAGCAATATCCAGCAGTAGAATTTTGATCCAAATGCCAGCTCGGACAAGGAAAACAAAGGCATGCATGGATCTAGTCGTCTGCAAATGGATGCAGCGTCCAGCATATTATCTACATACAGCTTTGTCAAACTGCACATTTTCGTCTACTCCTGATTTACATTTGGAAAAAGGAAATACCCATAGATCCAACTTTAATTTCCTTTATCATTGTCCTCAATCTTTAGAAAAATTCAACAAGAACAAGTAAAAAACCCCAAAATAACTTAACTTTCATCGGAGTGGGCCTTAAAAAAATATATGGGATGAAAACTGATCGTAATAATGATAATATTTTCCAAACGAGCTAAAGTAAGATCAAGTTTAAGCAGGATTAGCTTCTAGGGACCTGGCGTCCACATGCAAGGACATCCCATTTTGGGCAAAATTACCACTGTAGATAATTTTTTCTGAACAGGGGCCCTGTGACTAAGTGTATAGAGTGTTAGCTCAAATGTTAGCTGGGATCTTTAGCGGTTAGAATCAAAAAAGGTCAGAATTTGTCAAAAAAAAGCATCTTTAATTTGTTCAGTATGTTCAGTAACCGCTTTAAGACATAATCATGTGAGCATTAATTGGTGGGCAAGAGCATTTGTGAGATTTGAGTTGGTGTAAAAAAACAAAAGACAAATCCAGAGTGGAGACAATGCCCTATCAGATTAGAACTGACATCACCTTGTATCTTTTGGCCTCGGTATGTGACAATAGATTGGACAGGAAGTCCAATGGTGAGCTGAAAGACAAGGATAGCAGGAGAAGAAGGGGGTGGAGGAGCAGGAAAAGAAAACAGATTGCTCGTCTTTGCTGAAGTGTATGTGTATGCTTGTGTGTCTTTGAATTAGTGCAAATGTGTGTTTTTTAAAATACTTTTAAATGCATATTTTTGCTTAAAACTTTCAGACAGGATGTGCAGCTGTGTTGGAGCCTTTGTCGGTGAACCTGAATGTCTGTGTGTGTGTGTGTGTGTGTAAGAATGTGTGGCGGATGACCTGGCCCATTTTAATCTGTGGCAGAGGGAAGATGCGGTGAAAACCATTATCACTGTCTCCCTGTCGCTGATAACAGCCTGCTAATCTGTTTGCTGGAGGTATTGAACAAATGCATTTGTGCCATAGACAGACAAGGAGAGAGTACAGAGAGGGGGGGGCAGAGTGGAGCTGGTGTGGATGTATGTGTGTGCACGCGTGGAAGCTGATGAAAAATGAGGGGATGAGGAGGTTGCGAAAACTTCCGCAACAGCAATGGCCTCCCTATGACAACAAGGAAAGGTGGAGAAATGAGAAAAGAGAATGAGCGAGAGCAAAGTCAGTGTGGGGAGATGGAAAAAACAAATTGGGGTAATGACAGAGACAGATGAAAAGAAACAAGAAAGAGAAAGACAAGATGAAATCAAGAGAAAGACAAAAGGGATGGAAGCCGAAAATCAATGATCCAAGCGTGACTGGTGATAAGAAATGAGAAATAAAGCAAAAATAAGTAAACCTCTTGAGAGTGTTTTGAGATCAGAGACTCACTCTTGAGTCTCAGGTTTTTATTCAGTTTAAGAGAAGCTGATCATTGACAGCACCTACAGGGCAAAAAGCTTTTAAGCACCAATAGTTTGTGTCAAATTACACAAAAAAACGGAATGGAATTATACAAAAAACCTCTGATTTGGGTAATCAAAATGCATTTAAATATTCTTCTCTATGGATGTTGCTGTTGCACCTTTACACAACAATGAATTTATTTTAGGCAAAGAAACTCATTGAGACAAATAAAGATGATCTCAGGAATAAAGGGGAACTATAAAGACATTAATGGATAGATTCTTTGTACTCTGCCCACGTGCCATTATTTAGGTTACAAACAATGAAAGTTTTGTCAACCGAGACAAACTTTTTTTCTTACATTTCTACAGTGACATACAAAGATGGGTTATAACAATGGACTGACCAAATAAAGCTGAAAGTGGAAGTTTATTTCCTGGACCACCTCCTATGGTAACTTTATGTTTACCCCACCCTCGGAAATGCGCGTTCAAGCGACCACTTCATATGAAAAGTTTATGTAAATGCGTGTTTCAGGCTTCCACATTTAAAACTCGCATTCATGCATAACTCTGCACGTGTCTCTGAACTTTGTCAGGCTCTAAGTACAATACATGTGACCATTGACTGTGCATCAAAAATGTAACCAGGTTAAACCTTGACCAATCAGACACTTGGGCTTGGTAGTGATGTATGGATGGTATCCCTTTTGAAAAGTCTTCATTGGGGAGAAAATTAATTATTGCAGTTTTTACCCAGTCAGAATTCTATGACACCAAGTCTTTTGTATATCGGAATAGTACTGTGAAGGAAATATCCTGGAGCTAGATTGAGATTCGCGAGATTTGCACCACTTTGACATTTTGCATTAACTCTCTTCCAATTGTAGGTGGCGGACATGTGCGAGTAAACAATAGAAAAATATAAAGAAGAAGTACACCCTTCCTGTTTGTTCAGTGTAAACGTCAAAGACTAAATGCACTTTCAAGAACGGGCATTTAGCGGATGTTGCAGGTTTTTGGGTATCCTTTGCCCGTTTAGGTCATAGATAATAGTGGCTGCATCATAGGGGAGCACAGGTGTGTCTAGCTAACAACTTAAGGTACAGCCAACTCAAGAAATGTCATTAAAAAGAAAAGTACAATTTTCTGCATGTAGTAAGTGTGTTGCAAACTATTTCTTTATAATGTAAGTTGTACTCACTTAGGGGTGATGCTCTCAACTGTGTTCTTATGCCACACTCTAGTCATTAGTGAGGTGTGCATAATGACCCCTTTTTGACCATGTGCCACTACTCATGCAAGGGGTGTGCAGGTGGTATGTAAATGTCCGTATCTGATGGCCTAATTTCCTAAATTCTGGCAGTAAGGCTGCATGCTCTTTGGGCGCAGGGGAGTACCGTTTATCACTTGAACAGCACTAACTGGCCCCTTGCACAGTGCACAGAATTTGAAGTGGTTGAATAAATAAACAATCTGTAAGATGTGCCTATGTCTCACTTACTTCACCTTCACTTAGCCTTTCATGTTGTTTAAGTGTTTGCCATGACCCGCACTCACAGCATACCTGTTGAAAACAATCTGGATGATTTTTTTTCTCTTTACGGGTTCACCAAGGGGTGTACAACTTTAAATTGTACAGGTTTGCTCATTATTTGCCAACAGTCACCTCGAATCGAACGTATTTAGCTGTAAGAGCAATTGGAACTAAGGCAATAGTTGCCTCATTAAAATGTACAAAAGAAATTGGACACTTCAATGAGGCTGTTGTTCCACTGATCTCTCAGTCTCCTGTGTTTGTATTTGGAAGCTCAGTGATAGAGCGGGTTTGGTGCTTCTGAAAACCCCCAGGCTAACACTTGACCTTAGCTCATAGCCTCTTTCTGGGGAATTGCAGAAGATTGTCACAAAGGAAATGGCTAGAACTGGCTAGGTTCAAGGACGATTTGCTACTTCCCAAGAAGCACGGCATATGCAGAGACGTGTGTTTTTCAGCTTCCTGTTCATGTCACTTTTTGAAATCTTTTACAAAAAATATTTGAAAACAATTTATTTATCTCCTTTTCTATTTAATCCCTTTTCCATCCCCTCCTCTTTCACTGTCACACACTCTCTTGTGTCATCCCTTTAACACCATTATCTCCCTCGTCTTGCTCTGCTGAGGCCCTGGGGCGCCATTTGACTACACCTGGTAACACCTGTATAAGTTTTTCCAATTGCAATTCCTGCTGGATTATGGCTCAGTGCAGAGATGGAACTACCCCCCTATGATTATAAATTTGATTCAGTGGCATCATTACAAAAGTGGCGGCAGTCATAGAGGGAGCTGGGCAGGGGCAGAGACCTCAACCTCAGTGGGGAAAAAAAGGGACATGCTTGCGCTTTCTGTCAATTACACACCTAAAAAAGCAAGATATACATAAGACACGCAGACACCAATCTGTAGTGTAATTTTGCTCTTTACCTTTGTCTTTTTGCTCCCTCTGCTGAATCATCTCTGGATTTAAACTCAAACCCTGATATCTATAAACACAGCCTCCTCCACCCTCCTGCCCTGAGGTTACATGCTGTAGATGGCAGACACGAAGATTGGTTTTTAGTCAAATGTCAGTAGAGGTGAAAGTATGGCCCAAAGGCGCCTGTATGTGTGTGTGTGGGTGTGTACTTGTATTTGTTCCTTGTTAGAATCATTCCTGGTATAATTCAGGACCTGTGGCTTTGTGGGGACATTTGACCTGCTCTAAAGAGGTCTGCAAATTCTAGCCTCTTGGCTAGGTTTATGATTAGGGTGTGAATGAAGGTTAAGTTCAAGTTAGGTTTAGGCATCTGCTAGTTAGGGTTAGGTGTCAAAAATAAGTAAGTACAAATGTGTTTGTCAACATTTTATTGACCTTTTTTTTAATCATGTTTATTGTCTGTTTCAGGTTTGTTTCAGTTGATACATCATTTTTTCAAAGTTTTCAAAATCTAGTATTTAGTATGTCATAAATTGGTTTACCTTTAGTAGTCCGGGTCTTGCTTTAGCTTTTTTTTAACCACTATTTAACTTGCTCAATAATTTATCTTTAAACAGTTTTTGTGTGCTTGATGTCCATATTTGTATTACAACTCCAACACCTTTTTAAAAACGATTTAACCTTTTTTTTTGTATTGTATATTACACAATAACTCCACAAAAACACGAAACTGTAAAAAATACTTATTAGAAAAAAGTAAATCTTGCCTTTTCTCCTGAAATTACAAAAATTGAGAAGAAACATTGTTTTTTATTTTATTTTAAAAAAGGATTAAAAGTGTACAGATAGTAAATATATATGTATCAAGAAACAACACAAAGACAAGGTCAGTGTAATGTAAAACCAAAAAGAAAAAAAAAAACAGGCAAACCTCTTCTAAACTACAATGTCAGAGAGTTTATTCCAAGGGATATTATGTGTCATAACCCTTATGTTTGTTTTAAACCAAAAATAGAAATCTTATAACCTTTTTGAAGCCTTAACATTACATTTTAAATAAAAATCATATTAATAGTGGGCTAGTGCCATTTCAACATAATTTTAAAGAACGTGGTTGACAAATGCACCAGTGAGTGCAAAAACTATAGGGTTAAAAGAGGATTATAAGGACAATATGAACAAAGGTTTTAAATGATAATATGAATGATCATTTGAAGTTTTTTGCTTTTTTCTAAATTTACCTAAAATATTTTTCCTCCTACGAACATATGGTTGTCAGTGTATTGTCAATTTGGATTCTGCCCCTTATAGCCCCAGTATTTTGTCTGTTTATATCATGTAGTAGTTTTTTATTATTCTTTTTATTTTCATTTTAACTAAGATCTTTATCTAAGATCTGACATCTGGATTACGCTAAATGCTAGATGAAAATAGCTTATGAAAGTAAGTAAGACAGAGTCTTTGTGTAGTTGTGAAGGTTTGTGCAAGTATTTGTGTGTGTGTATGTGTCTTGTCCCATTTGAACTCAGCTGTGTCAATCAGTTTTGGATGGCAATCATGTCACTGGTATTCACAGCACCAGAGCCCAAAGGGTCAGTAACTCAGCCAAAAACACAAAAACTCGCATGCACACACGCACACACACACCGTCTGGTGTTCAGAGTTCATGCCCTAAAGGGGTGTTGGTGTTATTGCCCCAACATGAGCCATACGCTGTCTGTCTACCAATCTGATCACATGGACCAGTAAACCCAAGGACAGCTCCTATCTGTGTGTGTTTGTAGCAAGAGGGCAGAGTGACAGCTGTCATGTTGTGCAGCCAACTGTATGTATACACAAGTCTATCTATCTATCTATCTATCTATCTATCTATCTATCTATCTATCTATCTATCTATCTATCTATCTATCTATCTATCTATCTATCTATCTATCTATCTATCTATCTATCTATCTATCTATCTATCTATCTATCTATCTATACATCTATACATCTATCTATCTATCTATCTATCTATCTATCTATCTATCTATCTATCTATCTATCTATCTATCTATCTATCTATCTATCTATCTATCTATCTATCTATACATCTATACATCTATCTATACATCTATACATCTATCTATACATCTATACATCTATCTATACATCTATACATCTATCTATACATCTATCTATCTATACATCTATCTATCTATACACATACGTATATATTTTATGCACATATGTGTTTCAGAGGTCAGTGTCTTGTATCTGTGTGACTCGTAGCTCCAGCTAATGTCACACATACAGAAGGATGGCTGTTACCCCAGATGATGGTCATTAAACTGGGATCATCTGTACACATGCTCACACCTGCTGACGTGTACATGCACACCACTACAGGCATTTCACTACTGGCCACCCAGAGAACATGTGGAAAGTGATATTGATCGAACACAGCCCAGGACAAACATTGGAGGAAAGGTCACAAGTGAATGAAAATCAAATAGAAAATAGCAACTTGTTTGACAGAATTAAGAGGAAAAAAATAAAAAAGAAGTGTTACTCTGAAATTTTCTATGCACTGTTGGGTTCTAGAGATACAGAAAGGCAGGGGGTTTGCTGAAAAGAACTCTCAAGCTACGGAGACACCATTATGACAGACGTTCAATGCCAATTTAGCCAATGGTGTTCACAATGTAGAAGCTGGCAGGGGGTTCTTTTTCTTTTTTCTACTGTTTATTAGCGCACGTCCGCACCAACAGTTGGAAAAGGCTTGGTGCAAAATGCTAAAGCAGTGCAAATCTCATGAATCTTGTTCCAGGCTTTTTCTTTCACAGCTCTATTGTAATATATGAAAGACTTGATGTTGTATAATTCTGACGGGGCAAGAATCACAATTCTTAATTTTCCCTCAATGATTTTCAAACAGTTGGCACTACCGTGAATTAAAAGGGACGCCATACATACATCAAAAACGAGTCCCTGATTGGTCAAAGCTCAACCTTATATAAATGGTTGTATATAAAGTCCAAAAATAGTCGTACAAACACGAGTAACTAATTTTGAACCTCTGAGAGCACAGAAAAACTAGTTGTTGTTACTTGTTTTGGCACAATGCAAAATTGTTTTCCAGATATTATTTGTGACGCTTTTTTTTTTTTTTTTTTTTTTTTTTAGCACAGTCCTCATTTAAACCACCACAGGAAGTAAAAAGGCAGAAGAGTGCAACCAACAAATGAGCCAATTTACAGATACAACTGTGGTGGCACAGCACTTTCACATAATTAAGCCCCAGAGCCATACAGAGAGGTGAAGAATGAATGTGACGTTAGCGCTTTACAGTGTGTCCCTGTACAGCAATATGCTGCTCATAACCAAACATATGAATTGTCACGGCGAGCAATAAAAAATATACACAAGGACGTGTCCATAAGTTTTAAAAATTCTCACAAACTATGTGGTTGCGGGTGGAGACGTTCATGAATAAATAATGAAATACTCATTAGCTGTCACTCATTCATTACACCACATCCTACTGAAGAAGGTGCCTGTTTTACTTTATTTATTTTTTGTTACATTAAAATAAAATAAACCTTTGTGCTACAATCACTGATTATTAAAAATACATTGCGAAAAATAACTCAGAAAAAAAGGATTCATTTTTTTGCATTCTAGACCTAACAGAGAATCATTTCATGAATACTGATAAAATGTATTAAAGAGAAAATCTATTAAAACATGCAGCACAATTAGTGAAAATTAAATACACTTATTCTAACACACTTTGTTTTTTTTTGACATTTCTGAAATTTCATTTTAAATTTTATTTTAAAGTATTGTTTTCAGTAAAATTTATAAAAAGCGATTTTCCCTATTAAATAAAAAAAACAACAACCCAGCATTAATATTTGGCAAATAACATTTTATGCCAATTTGAAATAGTTCTAAATATACATTTTGTAAAAATAAAAATAAAATAAAAACTTGAAACAATCATCCCTGTACGGTGGGATCTTTTTGAATTTATTGTAATTTTAACAATTACTTCCTAACAATTGAGTTAATCTTATAGTGACAGGGTCCAATGGAGAACATAAAGGCTGAAATAATTTGATGACACATTTCAAAAAGGTTTCACAATCCGGTCTGAGTATTTTCTAAAACAGTTTTTTTTTAAGAGTAGAAAGCAAAGCAGGGTTTGTCTTTAAATGCCTTGTAGTCCAAATGCAGCCACCCTTGCATTCATAGTCCTGCCAACATGGTGGTTGCATGATAAATGGCTTTCCCTTGTGCCTCTAAACAACAACCTCTCTTTCACATACATGCACAGCGGGAGCACTACGCTCCATTCTAGCTGACTAATTCCTATTCATTTAAAACAGTCACCAGGGCACAGCCTAGCCTAGCCCGGCCCCAGACACCGGCCATTCATTATTTAGTTGCTTTGCTTTATGAATGGCTTACAGGTGGATGCTACAACCCCAACTGAGAAACAATCCTCATAAATCACATCACGCACACCCTTTTTCGTGTGTGTGTGTCTGCGAACAGGAAGTTTCCACAGCGCCAATTTCACCTCTTTGCACTTTCTCTTGCTGATGTTTAAATAGTAATGAGAACAAATATTTGTTTGCAGAGGGGGGGCTAAGAGAGAGATGTTGAGATGCCACCTACTGAATTAGTAACAGGAGGTTTCTGTCACAAATGGGCTCTTTAACTGCTGCTCTTCTCTGCAGGCAGCCTCTGTCAGGGGTGGCCCCACCGCCTGTGTCTGTGTGAGACATCGCCAGAGCCCGGCGCAGCTGTTAAACACAGTCAGCGGTGTGACTATTAGATCACACGCAGTTACATTTGTCAAGGTGACACTTTCTTCTATATAGAGTTACACTCCAGAGCCTCCTCTGCTTCTTCACGTCCTCCTGCCCTCTCACTCTCTTCTTGATGGTCCTCTAACCTCTCCAAGTCTTCCTCTGTGTCTCCCTTCAAATCATGACTCATACTGCGTACAGGGAGGAAGATCAGCCTCACAAGAGCTGGTCTGGTCAAGAGGTGTATAGCTTTCACTGCCTAAGTATGACAGATGACAAGACGTCTGTAGGTGTCTGTCTGAAACTTTTTGTTACAGCATTGTTAGTGTTCAGTTTCTTCCCATTGGTGCTGGAAGTAGCTGTTTAAAAGACTCTTTTGCATACTCTTCAGTGTACAGTACAAACTTTCACCTCTTGTCTTCTCTAGAATGAGTTCTTCCATCATCAGAAAGTTTGAGAGGAACAAAGTAATTTTGATTTAGAATAGACGGGTGGACATTTAGTGATGGACAAACTCTTGAGAAAACAGCAGTCACATTAATTCCAAGCAGCAAAACCACTGAGAAGCTGGAACATGATTTAAAAACATCGGTTTAAAAACCCGAGAAAAGACAGGATGAAATAAAAGGGGACGCTAGTGCCAAAGAGTATTTAGCGTTGCAAGCACTAGGTGGAAAGTGCCACCAGAGCAGAGATGGGTGAAGACAAATTACATTTATATAAAAATGCATGTATTTTTAAACAGATTTTCTAAAAGTAGTACTAATGTAAAACAGCTACTATAATTTTTCGGGGTATAAGTTGCGATCTCTTTGCATAGTTTGGCCAGAAGTGCGACTTACTTTAAAGCGAGACTTACGCCTGCTTTGAACTGGTCCGTCTGGGGTACATCTCTTGACATCCCATGCAATAATGCACATTATCATTGCAGATAACACAGCGGCCACGGACAACGAAGATTTAATTTTGAAAATACAAAAATATTCCATTTATGAGACAAAAGATGCATTTTACAAGGACTCAGTGAGGAAAGAGAGGGTATGGGCCCCTTAGTGCCAAAGTTTTGGGTGTTGATGAAACCGGGAGCCAGGGGGGAGGAGGGATGAACTGGAGACACAACTGACAATGTAAATAGCTGACGGTTGTAAGACGGACTCCATACCCAAGGCGATGCAAGGGAGACGCACCAAAAGTGTAAAGCTGAGTCCACACCCAACATGATTTGCATGGCAGAGGCGGCCAGTTTCAAAGTTAAGTCAATGGTACGGAAGCAATCTGAGGTCATGTGGTTTGAGCAGCGGGCGCAGCGTGAAAGTCTGGCATTAACCCTTGTGCTATCTTAGATGACCCCACCCTTACATTGACGTGTTTTCCCTATCATGACAAAGGTGGATAAAGGTGGAAAGATTTCATGTAATTCATGGACACCAGTGAGGTTCATAAATCATTGAAGAAAAAAGGTTCAGAGCACTGTCTAGTGGGTCTAGATGACCGAACTCCCAATGTTAACATGCCTAGGATAGCACAAGGTTTTCAGCTGCGCCACTTGGGTGTCAACATTTTTAAACTTTGGTGAGATCACTGCGGCGCATCAACCTACCAAGGACTCAACTTTGGGCACGTGACGTTTTCAGTGACAGCGGGTAGAATACACATCCAATATGATGCATCGGTTCGATAGCTCTCATCCTGAACCTCCATCTATTTTCTTAACCTGCTGTGATCCTTTGTGGGGCCTCCTGAAACTGTGTCTTATACTTTACTTACTTTCATCGAGACAATAATAAAAAAGGTCCCCTAATTTTGTTCTTGCTTTTATTTTTGCCCTCTCGGGTTAATGCAAGACAGCAAGCCTTCAAACTCGGTTAGAGAGAGACGTAAACAGCATACTTTCAGTCTCAGAGAGTCTCTAAAAATGATCTCATGAACCCAACCATGAAGATGTGATTTTCAAAGTAAATAAATCTGATCTCTTAACATCATCCCTGTCTTCCATGGATACGATAAATGAGATAAACTCAGACACTGCTCCATGTGCCGATTAGGCTAAACAAAAACAACTGCTAGCTCTTACCCGATGCGGCCGGGTTGTCAAGCTAAGGAACACATTTTCGGACAGGCAGCGAGCAGAGAATTAGCCACGTGGCGAAAGGGGCCTGGCTGACACGATCGAATCGTTCGATGTGAACGCAGCTTAAGTAATTTTTGAAAGACAAATAGCAACAACCACTAGAGGGTACTATAGTTGTATATCATTATTTGGTACTGACAGCAACGCACGAGAAGTGCCCCTTATTCATCTTCTGAGGCTTTTCCTATTCTGAAGAATAGAGAATTGTCTGGTTGCCTTTTTTAACCAACCACTTTGATGGAATCAACCTGGATAAATTTGAAATCTGCTGACATTTTAAGAAGGAAATATACTTTTTTTCAGTTTACATCCTTAGTATATGTGTAAATTGTTTTTCAGAACTAAATAGTTTTGATTAACATTTAAAAAAAATACAAATTTTTTAGTAGAATCAAATTGAATCAAATCAAACATGTCAATCAAAATCAAATTGGTTCAACATGTCTGCAGTTATATACCCAACCTTATACAAAAATGCATGTTTAATCTAAGATAATATAATTCTTAGTAAATACGAAAAACTTCTATATGCATTCAACTTTACAGTGTGTGTTTTGGGTGTTTGAAACAGCGGCTGTAACAATGATTGATGGATCACTCTCCCTCTTGCAGGACACTTTCACTCAGTTTGTCTTTCCCAAGCACTCACACAAACACACACACACGTCTGATTCCATGTCCAATTCATCAGCCACAAAGATAAACACAAAGACATAAAATCAGTATGTGACAGCGCATCTCACTGTGCTCTCAATAATTGTACACATGCTCACACACTTACAGCGCTGGCTTTTGTTTTTCCCAACTGACCTCTTGAGAAAAATGGTTTCATTCAGGTTGTGGTGTTGGTGTACATACCCGACACAGAAACAGTAATATCCTTGTTATCATGCTGTCTGTCTGTCTGTGGGAGCATTTGTGTGGCAGATGTTGGCAGTAAACAAATACCTTGGTTGTGAACAATCTTGGTGCCCTTCCCTAATAAGTTGTTTTACACTATACAATATTGTGTTTTTTTCCAAATATAGAAGAAAAACTCAAGATTTTTAATAAAAACTTGCCGAATCGGGGTTGACTCCATTCTTGATAAACAAGAGAACTGCTTCTTGTACCGCTCTTTTACACTTTTATAAGGGATACCGAACTATAAGGTGCATTAAGCAAGACAAAAGAGTCAGAGATAAGTCCCTCAGGCGGTCAGACTTAAACTTGCTTATGACACGCTACACGTTAGCCCCATTAGAAGTGTTACTAAACCTTGTTAGTAACAAGTAAAATAAAACATAGTGCTGAAAACACGAAAATCTGAGGTTATGCTATGGGCATTAGATCAAATGCTACGATGGCAAAAATATAATCGGGGAAAACCTGTGTTTTCAAAACACTTTACAACATGGTGAACTTGCAGCACATCACATTCAAGCTTTAAAGCAAACCTGCGATCCGTGGCTAAGTTTGTTATGTCTCACTTAGAAATTAACCAACCTTTAAAAGCGCACTCATCTGTGAGGTGTGGGCAACACACACACATGCACCATGATTCATAGTGTCTGCAGCATTCTGACACAAAAGCAATAAGAGCAGCAAGCTGTACAAGAATGGACTTTTATTCCTTTCAATTTGTCTTGCTTAAAAAACAAACCGGCCGTGAGCAAGTGAATAAATAAATAAAGCGCTATGCACCGAGGGAGAGAGAAACGATGGATGAATGGCCTTGTCTTAGTAGTGAGAGGAGGTGATGGGGAGGGCCAACTTTGAGAAGAAATGTTTTATGAGAGTTCCAACATGAGAAATGTATTGCGATGTAAAATCTTGAACCCTGGTTATTTACCTGGTGGCGAAACATTTTTATTCTATAATACTAAACACATAATGTGTTGATTTTTATAATTATTCTTGTTAAGTTCCTTGTTTTCACGTTGATTCTGCGAAAGATGTATGCCAAACAATTAGATACACATTTGTTATTAGAATACAGAAAAAGCACTGGATACAACAAGTCCAGAATTATTTACTATTATTATTTTCAGCATTGGAACTATCTAAAATTGAGAAAACCTTTTTTCCTACACCAGGAAAAATCCTGCAAAGCATTTGCGTCATAGGGTGGTCTTTGTAAGTGAGACTTTAGTATGGACAACCCCCAAAATTTTTAAACCCCCACACTTAGATGTAGCCATCCATCCATCCATCCATCCATCCATCCATCCATCCATCCATCCATCCATCCATCCATCCATCCATCCATCCATCCATCCATCTTCAGAACCCCCTGTATCCCTTTGCTGGAGCCAACCCAGTTACTATTGGTCGAAGGCGCAGTACACCCTGAACAGGTCGCCAGTCTGCTGCACCACCACACATTCACACGCATGCTCTCTCACATACACACCTGAGAACTATTTAGAGATACCAATAAACCTATGAGGTCTGTCTTTGGACTGTAAAAGGAAGCTGCCTGAATACCAAAAAGACATAAAAGAGAAATATAATACCCAATTTGTCTAAAATTGTTAGAAGAATTTGGCTAGTCCAATGCAAAAATAAAATTGGTTCCTACAACTCACATGTGCTAAAAGAAGTGGTAAGTGGCACATACTTATTTAGCGCTTTACTACCCTTTTAGAAAACCTAAAACGCTTTACAGTCACAGTCCCATTCCTTCATGTACACAGAAATTCACACAATAACGGTGACTCCACTGCCAAACACTAGCACCAACCTATACCCACCAGGTGCAATGTGGAGTTCAGCGTCTTGCCTTTGACACATGGGCAGGCAGGGCAGGAACCGAACCTGCGATCTCCCAATCAGAGTTTGACCGCTCTTTTCTTATCTCTGCTGATTCTTCTGTTGTCCATCATCTTAAAAGCTGATTGGTGTCTTTCCCCAACTCCTAATCCAAATGGTCAGAGCTTCCACTTGCCCCTAAGGTCCCTTATGTTGTCCACAGGTGTCAGATCTTTTGTTTTTTTTTATTTTAAAATATTTAAATGTCAATTTTCTGTCGCAGGTTTGGTTACTGAGTAGCAAGAAGATGACGTTTTCTCTGTTTTGCCTTTAATGTTTTGTAAAGATTGCTTTTTCTGTTTGGGTCATACATCTTACTTACAAGATTGCTTTTCTTATTTGGAAAATTATATTATATGCAGAAAATTTGGAAATTCAACATAGTGAGCATCATAACCTGTTTTCTCTCTACATTAAGTGTATTTGCCTTTAATTATTTCATAGACAGTGACGCAAATTCTCATTTAAGTAAAAACCAACATTATCAAGATACAAAAACAGATTTTCTTTGTCTTTTACTCTCTGAAAATTCAGTTATAATCCGTAGCTATGCAGGGGAGAAATGTACCCTCCGAGGGTTTAGAGATATAATGAACATTACTCAACAGCAAGCGCAGCAAACCCGTTAAATATCTTAGCCTTGACTTCCGCTCCGCCTCAACCACTTTCCTCTCAATCTTTTTGCTCCCAAGACTGCCCTGAAGTTTAAATAAACACTTTCCTGACAACAACACAACATTATTTCCAGTCAGCCCTCACACACAAACACTTTACAGCCAAGTGAAAGCCCAGGAGGTTTTTCTGTTAGAAGTAGATTAGAGTTGGACCTGGTGTGAGGCACTAGATCCTCGTCTGTGTGCAGCTGTGTGCGTGTGGTTTGACCAATATTGCATGTATGTTTTATGACGAGTAAAACGAGGCCTGTGAGAAGCTGCTCAGTTCAATACCTCATTACACATCCCAAACTGTGCTGCGTTGATGACACGGTCACATGCAGGCTCACACAGCAGCTGAGGCATGTGGGGGAAAGCTCATTTGGCATTAAAATGTCCATCCCTAAAAACCAAAGCTTGAGTAAAACTGGACTTTAAAAATTAATATGAACCCCTGTCTTCAGTAGAATTACTCCAATAACCATGTTGGCTCTGTTTGAAGAGAACAGAGTAGAACAGGGAATTGGTTAACTTTTGTGTGGAATAATTTGGTAACTTTTTATTCATTTCCACTCAAGAAGACAACAAATTGTTGTCTAAGTCTCTCCATAAATCTCAGTAGATATTTCTAAAAGGTGGACACTCAGTGTTAAGTTAAGCAGCAAACAAAAGAGGAAACACAATTCAGCATGCAAAAGCAATTGCAGCTTTAGTACATTTGCAACCCATCTAAGCAAGTGACAGAACCACAGCTGCTTCAAATCCAGAAAAGTAGGACTACAAATCACATAATTACTCAAAAGTTATCTGCAGAGTGCACACATTGCATTTTATTTTGAAAATCAACCTAATTTTAATGTCTTTTGTTTTTTTGTTTAAAATTTATTTTGTTGGCTTAATCTTGTAACAACAAATTGTTATGGCTAACCAAACTGACAAGCTCAAGATCTTATTTTTGGAAAACTAATTAATAATAACTATCAATAATAAAAATGTTTGAAATATGAGTTTTGGGCCCTTTTATTTGTAATGGCCTACCACTTTACTGTTCTAATTTGCCACCCTTGCAAAGTTTTCTGCCCCCCTCCCACACCTATTATAAAATTTGCCAGCTCCACCACAGTTCTGCAGACAGTGGCTCCTCTTGACCGTCTCTGAGCAGTACATACTCCATATTGCTCAAAATCTTCACTCACCTATCCAGATATTTGAATCGAGGTGTTCCGATCACCTCTGTTGCCACAGGTGTAAATTCAGGCACTTGGACACAAACTGTTGAGAAAGAATGAGCCATTTTCAGGATCTCATCAGAGTCCAGCGTGGTTAGAAGCTATCTAAACAACTCCAGTCATAATATCTATATAAAAAATGTTCCATGTTCTTCTTTCGTGGTTATTACAACAAAGACAAAGTGACTGGGAAGAACAGCAACTCACCTTTAAAGTGGTTGGCCACGTCAACTGACAGAGTGAGGTTATTGATGCTGAGCTGGTTGTGTGCAGCGTCTTCAAAACTTTAATTTACTTTAGATTGAGGACAATGTTGTTAAAAGAGGTCTCCATACAGCATACATATCAATTGCCAAGAAGAAAACCCATCCATTCATCTATTGATCAGTCCATCCATCCTTCCATCCATTTTTTAGAACCTTTCCAGGTAAAAGTGTTGCCCAGCTCCTGTTTGGCAAAGGCGGGGTACACTGTAAGCAGGAGGAAGCTGGAGAAAAAACTCTCGAGAGGGCTCACCACTGAGCCATCCCAAGAAGAAAAAATCTTGGTAAAAATGGTTAAATTGCTTCCCAACATTTTATACACTGCAAAAACAAGCCCTAAAAATAACTTTAAAAAATCCTAACATTTGAAAAATTGTATTTCATGAAAGAAACGTTTTCTTAAACTAGAATAGTTTTGCTTTTCTAAAATTTCTTAAAAAGATAATTTTTTGCTAGTCAGAAAACAAGACATATTTTCTTGCAACTGGGGTCTGGACCCAAACTTGTTGAGACACACTGTGGATGTTGCACAATTTCTCCCATAACTTTAGGAGGGACTTTAGAAGTTTGTCTCTGAAGCTCACTGTCATTTATTCAAGACAGTCACTTTCATTTATAGGAACCTGAATATCTGTTATATGTAACTACAAAGGGAAATTTACAGATCACCAATCACGTGGCTCGGATCATAGTCTTTTTACTTCAAGTGCATTATTTATAGGTATCTTAGACAGTAAAGCATTCACTTTAAATGCAATGCACAATATAAGTCCTGATGGTATAGGACTTATGTGTATGACTCGGTTTGGAAAATTGATGTTTTGTTGCTTGTGATGGCGGGTTTCTGCAGACAAGAGACTTCAGCAGGTCGACTGGGACTGCTCCTTCTTTTCGTTGGACTTTACTTCTTACATGAATATAGCAAACTAGCACAAGTGAGACATGCACACACTGATGTTCAGTGTCTGTGAGAGCTGTACTCCACAAGAATAATGATGGTTGTGTTGATTTGAACTTGAAAAAAAAAACACAATAATGCATTCGGAATTAGCTTCGATGTCATCATTCTCTGCAGTCACCCACATATCTCTGACTAGTCCAAACAACATGTTCCAATTAACATCTCCTTAATCGGTGCTCAGCGGTCTGCCCGCACCCTGAGCAGAACCCTCAGAGCCGCAGCAACCTTTGGAATCGCGGTATCAAAGAGGAGACATCTCTCAATAAGGAAGTAATTGGCCTGACCCGATGACCTCTCGTGCCTCGTATCAGGGACGCATCGAATCAAACCTACTACGAGACACACCCCCACTGCTAACTAGCGCTGAGGTTTCTTAAAACACACACAGACACACACTGCATGCAGTAACATTCGCACATATGCACACACGGAGATGCCATTAGTGGCTGCGCTGCGCTCATCGCTCATTAGACACAAACTAGGGCGAGATGCTCAATTGATGGGGAGGCAAAGTGGCTCCTACTGTACACACATACACACAAGCAAGCAAAATGACTTGGTTTTCAGCAAGTGAGGATAAGAAGCTGCAGAGCTAATAAGGCTGTCGTGGAGAAAAAGAACGGAGACATTGGAGAGACTTCCAATTTTTTCTGTAACGGGGTGATCTTAGAGGACAATGGGGCCGAAAAGATCAGACTTTTGCAAACAGCATTTTATACAAAAAGTATGTGCATATGTTAATTAAAACGATTGTATCTACATCACTGCTTTTAGACTAAACTGGCAATTAAAAGCCAAGCTAAAGTTGCCAACCTTTTGTTCTTTAAAGATGTATTTTAGCCTTGTATATCTCGCTATTTTTTTTTAATTTGTTTTAGATATGGTAAATGTTTGAGTTTCAGTAAAATGCTATAACACTTGTCCTTTGCCTCCTACACACATAAATAAATGTTGCAGCATTGACAAAGACAAAAGAGCTGAAAAACTGATTGGAGAGGAGATTAGGGATGTAGGTGGTCGATGATAGAAGGACAAGGAAAGGGGGAAACTGATGTTTCACATGTCTGGCTGGTACAAAGAAAAGAAAATTGTCTTCTGCTTGTGTTTGAACCCAAAGACTCTGAAGGAAGAAGGAGAATCAAGCCTCTTTTATTGTATGGTAAAATGAGAAATTCAGTTATTTGCTTCAGTTTGCTTTCATAATGCACACTTGAGAGCAGATTCTTGCAGACTAAACTGCCTGGAAATGTCACAGAAATACAACAGCTGCTTATTTAAAGGTGGTATGACTTGAAATGACCCCCAACTGAAGGATAAAAAAAACATCACAGGGAGGCCAGATACAATTCTCAAATGAGCACTTTTAACGACCCACTCTGTTGAAAATCAAGTTTTTGGGGTTTTTAACATGTTCTTGAAGCATTTTTTCTGATGATGGAGAACATATATAAAGAAATTTGCACTTAAAATTACATTTCTGACTATTTCTTTATTCAAATTGTTGACAGGAGCAGACACAAAAATGTTGGAAAAGGATTCTAGGTGTGACTTAGAATCTACAATGGAGAGGCCACATGCTCCCTGCTCCACTCCATTCTGATGCATCCACTTGTAGACGACTAGATCCATGTTTTGTTAGCTCCGATATTGCTTGAAACTGAAAGATTAGTTTGGAGTTGTGAGGGGCTGTAAGCCTAAGAAAGTGTAAAAACTTGAATGACTGGAAGTGGGGATGGGCTTACTCCACGCCATCAGTCGCGCGACAAAAATCTGCTTCTCTACCTTAAGTATGTCCTAGAAACTGACTTTTGATTTTGGCTAAAAATGGCATATTCATAAATTTAGAAATCAGCACTCATGCTTACTGAATGTCACTTGCTCTTGGTAATTCACTTCAACTGTTTTTGTCATAACTCTTAAACCGTTCCCACAATTAACGGAATTCCAGCTTATTCTGTCACAGCGAAAAGCTGTTTTGCACCGTTACGCAATGCTTTCCATCAGTAATGTGTTGCATACCAGTGCTAAGCCACTTTTCTCCACTTCAGAATCAGCTGCTTCACGTTGATTTCGCAGTCCAAAGGTTGAAGAGTCTCAGTAGGTCAGAGAGTGTGTGTTATTTATTTTAGTTTCAAATGAAGAGCGGGGCGACACTTTTGAAACCTGTTGATCGGCTGAAGGTCATTGCGACAAAAGAAAGTGCCAAGAAAGCATCTGTAGTCCTGTCTTGCCCAAGGACACAACGACAGTTGACAGGGGGGATCCGGGATCAAACTGCCGATCATTCAATCATCGGACGACCTGCCCAACTGCCTGCGCCATTGCCACCCGTAAATACGAAGTTCCAAAGGCCAAGTGGAAAAAAATGAGCTGCTGGATGACCTCCATTGTGATTGTTGTTAGTTTCACCCCACATGAGCCGTAGCAGTCCAACTTTGAGTGGAAACACTCACCTAAATTGCCCGGACTATTCTAAACCAGGCTGTGTCATACCATACCATTCAGTGGAAACAAGGCTTTAGAGAACGTTGTGGACATGCGCTTGATGCATCAGATGTAAATCAGTCTGACCTAATTATGAGAGAAAGCAGAAAATTCCACTTTTTTTTTTACTCAGCCTTGATAGAATTGTTAATGAAATAGATTTAAAAAAAGCTTCTTTGTGCATGGGTATCGCTGATGATATGCAGATAAGTAGAAACTTGTGTTTAGTTGATCAAACAAAGTACAAAATCCATTTCTAATGAACACACCACCACAACTTTTTACAAAAAAAACAACTATTTCTTGTGTTTTGCCTTTGCAAAAGCTTTTGTGAGGTTTTAATGAAATTCTAACTTTTACATTCTGGCTCTGTGGGCAAATGTGGATCTGTAGTTAGGTCCTTGACACTGAGGCTGTTGAAAACCTCTGGAAGGTGCACAATGGGTGGAAGTTGATTAAGACTGAGGGGAGCACTCCACTGCCTGCTTGGCCCTTAAAGAGCCCTTCATCCTGGTTGGGATGAGTCCTAAGGACCGCTCTTTGCATCCATACTGTGATACACTAGACTAGACTGCCGTGCGGGCAGTTTGCCACGTTTGCAAATGCAGAGCAGGTAAATAAAGAGCCTCTTCACACTTGTAGTTAATAGTACTAGAGTGTTGTGCAGGAAAGAGGGGAACCTCTTTACTGTCTGACCCCATGAAGAGCTCTGAGTGTAGGGCGAACTGAGTTCCCACTCTCTCCAAAAATTTTAACCCCTGGAGCCCACTGGGGTCAGAGCTAACCCCACAGCTCGCTCTGGTGAATCAGTAATGGGGCATGGATAAACTTCTCAATGGGATTAAAAACCGCCTCCCCTTCTCAATTCCAATTTTTTTTTAAATCAGCAAATTTTTTTTATTCAGATTTTTTCCTATTTTTTTTTAAACTTCCAGTTTGATTCAGGATTATCAAAACAGGAGTTAGCATCTTGGGAATTCATGTGGTGGAAAGGAGGACTGAAGTAAGATGAGGGTGCCCTTTAAGTGGGCAGATAATGTAGTCAACTGGAGAGGAAGGAAAAAGAAAGATAGATGAGAAAGAAAGAGGAGAGAGACACAAAGACTATGACATCTCACTTTGAGCGATTCTACAGGTATTTGGAGTGCATCTAAAAGGCTCTAATAACACAACAGAAATGTCATTAGACTGCATTTCCATTGCAGATATCATTTCGAGGAGAAGTGTCAATGAGGTGTCCTTTTTGGTGACCCCTGATCTCATGACCACTGCTGGAGCAAAAGGAAATGATGACATGAATAAGAAAATGAATGTTTGGTAAACTTATTATTAACGACTCTAATACACTTGCATGTTTTTGTAGGCTTTCTTACGCTAGATTTACACTGGACCACACAGTGCAACTACCTTACTTTGCCGTGGCGAGTCCGTCTCACGACCGCCAGTTAGTTTACTTAGTTTCTGTTGCCTTCCCGCTCAGTCCATTCTTCCCCCTGGCTTCCGGAGGAATGATTTGCCCTGCCACCCTGTGTCATTGAAATCCAAACTTTTTGCACTCAGGTCCCGTGCCCTCTCCTTCCTCACAGAGACCTTGTCAAAATCATGTTTTGTGTCAAAAAATATGTAATGCTTTTGTACTTTCAAAATTAAACTTCCATCACCCATGGACAAATTGGACAATGGTGCTATTTGCTGTGTTGATGTGCATTATCGCGTGGGCACTTCTCCTAAAATATAAAATAAAATTGTATTACCTTTAATTTTAAAAGTGCAACCCAAGTTTTTATTTTGAAACCCAGACTTGTTTCCTGTTCTGCATTTTAAGCACAGATGGACTGGAAATGGAATGCAAATGCCAGACGCATGATGGAGGCGATGTAAACAGATTGATTAATGAACGTTCTATTTTTTTTTTTTATGTCAACTTATGGAGAGGCACCACAGACAGACCAGTGTAACTTAGCCATGAGAAACCAGAAAGGGTAAGTAATATGGGATATATGATAGGATTGGATGATGATGTTTGAGTATTTCAAATGCGTCTTTATTGTCTGCATAACAATAAAAGTTTTCTGATTAGGACGGAACAAATCTTGTATCACTTAATCCCAAATACCTTTTAGTGAGCATTGATGGACAACCGTCATCATCCAAACAGTGTTTTTCCATAGTACCTACCCTTTCTGGTTTCTTCTTTTGTTTCATGTTTTAACATTTTATTTTGATTTCTGGAAATTAATTATGTTTTCCAAGATATTTTTGGTTTTTACAGAAACCAGAAAAAGTAGGTACTATGGGACAACCCTGATTGGATGATGACGTTTGTCTATCTTTTCAGCTGAAAGTTTTTTGGCATTAAACGGCACTGGATATGCTCTGTACAAATCATCAAACTTTTATTAGTATGCGTTTTTTGAAGATGGATTTGAAAAACCTAAATATCATCATCCAATCAGCAATGCCTCATAGTACTATAACTACCTTTTCCCGTGTCTGTCATTTTTTTTAACATATCAGGTTAATTTCTGGAAATTACTTTTGTTTTCCAAAAGGTTTTATATTTATTTGTTTCGTTTTTTGGGAGCTTTGTTTAAACTTCAAAAATATGATGTGTTTTTTTTAATTGTTGTTGTGATCTTTAATATGAATTTTTTGCATCGATGTGATTTATCGAAGTGATTTGCACTTACGGCCCACTGTATTCTGTTCTTTTTCTTTTACAGTGTTGCAAATAAAAACTATTAAAAAAAGAAAGTAAAAAAGCCTGTTTTTTAAAATTGTCTTTAAACTTTATAGGGGTAGACTCATTTTTGTGTAACTACTTTAGATTCCAAACTTCACATCACAGCTGTTTTTCTGATTCCTTCCATTGGAGTCCATCTCTCCCTCTTCTGTTCCTCTCTGATGCCGTGTCACAGTGAAGATCGCAGTCCAATCAGGGGCTGTGTGAGGGTAAATTTGAGTGCTCTCAGCATCGGGATAATTAGAAATGTGGGCCTGTAGGAGCTCTCGGACTGCTTTAGTCACACGTGGGAGGTAATTTTGGTCGCTTTCAAACAACCACAGGAATAATGATTTATTTAAGATTTTTCATAGTTTTGCTCTTCTGTTAGTCTCTTTCCCCTCCAAGTTTCTCACATTTGCTTACTTTTCCTTTATTGCTCTTCCATCCGCCTTGTCCAAATTTTCCAATCTTCCACAACACCTCTCTTCGACCATTGAAACCTCCTTCTTTCTTTCTCTCCTTCTCTAAGTCAGGTGACACCAAGCCAGACCACTAATTAGAATTCTGTCACTAAGTAAATGCATTGTGACCGGTGGCTGACAGCCCTGTGCATGTGTGTGCATGTCCACACGTGTGTTAGTGTGTGACAGTTTGGGCAGCTTGTTGGCGGTGACGATGGCAGCCGCCTGGCATTTTTAACGTGGCAAGGTGCTCCTGTCGCCACTGACCTGACAGTCATTTAAATTACACAGAGGATGGCTGCTCCCAGTGTGTGTGTGGAGACAATCAGGGGAGAGATTGAGCAAGGACCATTAGTAGCTGTGGGTAATTCACCGACTTGCAGGTTGACTGATTGTGTATAGCTGACTGACGGACTCTGACTCATTGTTGGAAAACAGACAGACAGATAAGCAAGGCTTGCTTAGCATGTCAGCACACAAACATAATGCAAACATTTCCTATTTTTGCATGTGCACACCGCTGAATACGGGCTCAGGAGGGAAGCATAATGCGAAGGCGGATGAGAAGGGCCACAATGTAAGAGTTGAAAAGGGGCGTAAAAGAGCCTGGAAATCAATTTCTTCAGCTTGATAAAAAAAGAAAAAAGTAACAGAAGTAAAAAAGAGAAGTGACAATGATGGTGGGAAAGAACGGATAAATCTACAAACAGCATTTACCTGTCAAAGGTTTTCACCCACACCACGTTATCAGATTGTTTAGAAAAGTTCACAATCCGTGTTAGAAATGCCAAAACGGCGATAAACCTCTTTGCTGAGTGGAACCAATGTATATGAGCCAACAGGTTCAAGTTCCATGACAATCAGCTTTAGATGTTTTTTTCAGTTTTGTTGGTTTAGACCAATTTTGTCAGCACTTATATCAAGCAAGAGCAATTGCAAAATAGAAACCAGGCATTTAGGTTTTTGACATTGGAAACAGAGAAGACTTCAAGTGAAGCAGATGAAGAAAAATTCATGCTACCAGAAACAAACTGATGATTATGCTGTAAAAAGCCTATTTCAAATGTTTCTTTGTTCAAAATCCACATACAGGCTGCATATTATACATGTATAGAGCACTGAATATCAGATCTGGTTTAAACATCTGAACGTGAAGGTTACATAGACTTTGTGTCTGTTGGTCCAAGAACCATTTTTAAGGGGAGTCTCGTTTTCCTGGACATTAGCATTAGCATTCAAAATTAGCAATACTAAATACATTTAGTTAATTGAGTATTGTCATGAATGACATTTTACGTCATGACCATATGTGTAATCACATAAAATTCAATCAACTATTTATGTCATAATTTGTGGTTGCCGATGATATTTATTCTTCATTTTTAGTTAATTTTAACGATCCGATTCACTGACTTAAAATCGATCCAAAAAAATTCAACCAGTGGGACTCAGAGATAAATACCTGGGTACTGAACAGTGCAGGTGAAGTTTTCCAGATTCATTTTATTTCCTGTGACACATTTAAGTGTAAATGGAAACAAACAAACAAATAAGGACACAAGAATTA
Source organism: Oryzias latipes (assembly GCF_053564925.1). Taxonomy (NCBI): domain Eukaryota; kingdom Metazoa; phylum Chordata; class Actinopteri; order Beloniformes; family Adrianichthyidae; genus Oryzias; species Oryzias latipes. The sequence goes on along the minus strand of NC_136253.1, from coordinate 23,254,594 downwards.
ATGGCATATTCACAAAATTTGACATATGGATTTTTGCTGTAAAAATACAAAAATATCACTTTATTTGTTTGAAATGTTTGAAAATGCAAAGAAAAAAAAGCAATCCCATTTAAAGAAACTCTCAATAGATCACATGTAAGAAGAGGCTTCCGCAGGACATTATCTCTGGCCATGGCTTGGAGATAATGGTTTTAGTGTTGCAACACACCAGACACTAGTATTAATACTATATTATGGGCTAAGAAAGGCCAGGAAAACTACATCTTTCACACAAGTCATCAAAACTTAAAGTAATCCAAAACTTTGGTTTTAATTATCTTTGAGGGCATCACGTTCAGTTCAAAAAGTGTCCATTGTTTTTTTGTAGTTTTCAAGAAAATGTTTAAACCATTGCTCTCCAACAAATAGAAAAGGGGTAAACGGCTGCATCTTGATTGAACAGAGTTTATTGTGTGAGTTATTTAGTTATGCATGTTACTCTCAGAGTTGTTGGGTGTAGGTAAATTTCACTATTTTACAACAAAAATGAGAAAATATTTTTGGTAGCGGACAAAACAAAAAAAAAATTACAATATAACAGAACTTTATTTTAAAGGTAAAATGTACCGCACAATAGAATGAAGTGGTGGGGGTGAGGGGTGGGGGTGGTGGATCCAAACACAATAGTCCCCTTAAGGAAAACACAGCACTGTGTCACAGTCTGCAGACAAGCCCCACTGACAGCAGCACAGTAAAATACTTCTCATGCATTGCTGCAGGATTTTACAGCACATATTCTGACACACCACTGCATTCACAAAAACACCAACTAACCACGCTTCGAACGATTTGAAATCCCTGTTTTTTGTTTTTATCTCGCATTGAAACAGACATTTATTATTCACTCTTTTGTTTTGCACACAGACAACATGCTTTCTGCAGAGGGGAAAGGGAGGACAGGCATGGAGGGGGGGGAGATAAATAACAGTGATAAGTCTCGTCTTGTCAGAAGAGAGGAGAAAAGCTGAGTGACATACGATTGGTCTTCTATTCTTGAAATATGCATGGCTTTTTCAGCAGCCAGAGGAGAGTTAATTTAGGCCTCTCGCTATGCTCGGGGTAATTAAAAGAGATGATCGATAGCCCCACACCCCACCCATCCACCCGCGGGACTGATAACAACCACCGCACACAAACACACACACACACCTGAGCGCCTTCCTGCCTGCACAGACAAAAATAAAGGAAAAACTCACAGGTGACTGCTATGAGGACATTTTTCAAGGGAAGTGCAGAATCACAAAAACAATTGCTCAAATAAAAAAATATTGAAAAAGACAGATCTTTATTGTCATTGTCACTATTACATAAAACTCAAGAAAGTGCGCCCAACACTTATACAATAAGACAACAATTTGTCATGGTAAATCTTATTACTGAATAAATAAATAGTATATAAACAATACATAAAAAGTGCATTCTTTAGCCACTAAAAACAGAAAAAAAATGATTTTGGTTAAATTAACATTCAGGACAGAAAAAAAATCGGAATTTTAATTGGACAAAAAAAACACAACTAGTACAAAGAAAAGACAAATAAAAAAATCTATAGATCATTGATGTTGTCAATATTTTTTTACAAAATATTTTTTTCTTGTGACTGTAAGAGAATAAATTCAAATGTTTGTGACTTCATAAATGGATTAACCAGAGTTTAATGCTACACCACACGACACCACACTTTTGTGCATCAAATATTTTCAACTGCAAATTTCCAATACACAGAAAACCATTACTATGAGCATTAAATTACCTTTTATTTGACTCCTAGACAGTTTTATCAAACCTCAAATAACTCCCAACTTTCTTCAGAAGCTTCTTAAATGGTAAAACGTGTTGTTAATCCATCTCTCCTGCCTTTTTCTGAGCAGACTGACAGTGCTTTGGCTTTTTTATGCACAAGAGCAGGTTCTGGATGAATTAAATTTCCGTGAACAAGAATTTTCTGAGAAATGACAGTTTCAGGGAATGATCCATGTTTTCTCAAACTAAGATTGTTTTGCTATTGAAAACTTTATTGATGAGATTATTTTTCTTGCCAGACAGAAAATAAAACAATTTTTTTTAGTTTTTCCATCAACTGTTCTCATTTCAGACAGGAAAAGGAATACTCTTAATTTGTTTCCGCATTTAATACTGCTTAACATGTTTATCACCAAAGTATCATTTTGTTTCAGAGCTAAAAAATATAGACTGTCTGTCAGATAAACAGTTTAAAAACTGTTAGGTAAATCTTCCCATTCTGTTGCTTCTTGACATCATCAGTGAGGTGTTTGAAACAAAATATTGAAATATTCTAAATATATCACCAGTAGGAATACAAGCAAAATTTACATGACATTTTAAAGAATACATACTTAAATTATTTTTTATTAAAAAATAATTTAAGTACATAGTATAATTCATAGACACAATGAACCTCATTGAATCATTTTAAAGTATGTCTTTTGAATATAACTGGTATGTTGGTTTATGGGCTGTCAAAGTCGCATTTACTCTTTTAAATCATTTACAGCTGTGCTAAAGTTAACTTTCAGAACACAAAGTTAGGAAGGTTATAAAAATGTCTTAATTTAATCTAAGAAAACTGCATTTACTAAATATTCCCATTAGAAAGTGAGAAAAATGAGGTTGTTATTTTGAAATCCCAACAAAAATATTTTGTCTGCAATGAGGACGAGGTGACTTTTCTCTCAACATTCAAAATGAGATGTTGTTAAAATGTTCTAAACATCTTGGTTCACACAGTTTGAAAAATCAATACAAAGATCAAAACATTGAAAAGCAAAATACTTTTAATGCACATTCAAGAATGCGCTAAACGTGCGTTGTTGAACGTGCTTTAAGCATAGGGTGTTAAATTGTCTAAGTGACACCCAACTGTCACTACCTGATACTACCGCATATACTCACAGTTGGAAATGGCCTGGTGCCAGGTACAAACCGCAATTTTTAATTTCTCCTCCATGAACAATTTTCAAGCAGTTGGCATTTTCATTAGTTAAAAAAGACACCACCCATACGTCACAATCAAATATGAGTCTCTGATTGGTCAAAGTTTGAACTGGTTTAACTTTTAATTAAAAAACTTGCGTAGGGAGACAGGAACGCAAGAGTTTTGAACGCAGAAAACTGAAACACACATATACGTACATTTACATGGACTTTGCATAGAAAGTGGTCTCCTCGAACCGCGTTGCCAGGCCCAATGTGAACGAAGCGTTAGACTTTCACTTTAATGTCATGCACAGTCTGTTTTTCAGAGCATACATCTTAACAATTTAAATTAAAAATCATGTTGATTCTTAGCGATGCTCATTTCAATTCTGTCATTTAAAAAAGAAAAAGAAGCCAGGGAAGCAGAGCTCACTTCTCCGATCTCTTCCATGAAGCAGCACTTTGTCATCAATATTGTAGAGGAATCCATACTGCAGGACTGGAAGACTAATTAGAGCTGGCTCTAAATTATTTAACTCCCTCTGATTTTATTGATTTGTCAGTTCAAAGCTGCGACTCGGAGCTGTAAAATTGACTCTGCTGAAAGAGACATGCTTGTCTGCCAGTTTATAGCTGTCAGGGCAACGCTGCTGCACTAATACAGCTGCCTCACACGTATATAAACAGACAGAAATGGTAAACTACTGCAAACATGCACAGAAGAGGTCAGCTGCGCAACAAGTTGCTACATTAACCAGCATAACAATATCACAAAGATAAACAGTCACTTGGTACTCCTTAAAACACACACATTCGTGCACTCTAATTAGGAATCTCTCAATTAACACAGATTTCCATGTGGAGTGCACAAAGCCCCAGGGATCCAGTTAGTCACCTGTTACTAATATCTCAAGTCGAGCACGATAACATCAACACACAGACGCACACAGGCCTGTTTCTCTGTGTTGGCCTCCAATAAAACACTGAACACTAATGCTTCCAGAGCAGGATGTTAGGAGATTGGTTAATTTCCTAATTGCTTAATTGGTTGAAGGATTATTTTCAGATGGCTGGGAAATGAGTGGTGGGTGTGCATGACTGTCAGAAAAGTGGGAAAATCAGGAGCTGAGATTGAGCTGTTGGATCAGAGACCGATTGATCTTCTGGTTGTGGAGGTATGGTATCTGAGATCCGACTGGGATGGTTGTTTTAAATATGGTCAATAGATACAGAAAAGGAAATTACGCAAAATCGTATCCACACTATCAAGTCTTTTCAGTTTGCTTATTGAAAACACTTCTGTTTATGCAGACCAACAGACCCTCAACACTATACCTTCAATGATGACGACCAGTTCTTTGACAGTCAAGATTACTTTTTCCTTCTTTGTATTTACATATTCTTGAATATAATTTGATTTCAACCCTTTTAGACAAACTAGTTGCTTCTCCATTACACATATGCGAAAAACTTTATTGAAATTCTAGAAATGTCGAAAAAACACAATTTTTGCTATCAAACTTTTTCCAGTAAATCATAATTATGCAAATAAACACAAACTCACCCAAGAGATAAGTTATTCGAAAACATGGTGACGGATGTGAACAACGATTTACAGCAGATACATTTGAGTTTCTGCTACAGCTCTAGCGCTAATCTTCATCTATTAAAGGAGACGTTGGCGTCATGGAGCAGCAAGCTCTTTACACGTGGCAGCGGCTACAGATGAAGCGATTTGGGGAAATGGAGGTTGGTGATTTTACAGAGAAGCTGTGGATCAAACAACTCCACATGACACGCTCAACCTTTGATGAGCTGTGTGATCCTCTGGGACCTCTTGTGGCGCCCGTTGTGCTATTCCCAAGGCAGCTAGTTCCTACCAAGAAGCGCCCATCCGGTTGTTGGTCACATGACACATCAAAAAAAGTGTTTTCATTGCAGCTTTACTAAATACGTTCATTTCGATACACCTCATCTCCTCCAAGTGCAAACACTTTTTTTTGATAAATGTGAGTTTTTTCGAAATTGTCTTGTTTCCATTAACCCTTGTGCTAACTTAGGTGACCCCACCCTTACATTGATGTGTTTTCCCTACCATGACAAAGGTGGATAAAGGTGGAAAGATTTCATGTAATCCATGGACACCAGTGAAGATCACAAATCATTGAAGAAAAAAGGTTCAGAGCACTGTCTAGTGGGTCTAGATGACCCAACACCCAACGTTAAAGTGCCTAGGATAGCACAAGGGTTGAGCAAATTTATTATTGCAAATCCAATTTCTGCTATTTTTATAGTCAATGGAAACTCAACTGCAAACACATGAATGCAGCATTTGCAAGGAAGGAACAACACAACACCAGCAAACATTGGAGGATTTCAGTCATTCCATCACTTTCCTGACATTTTTCAAACTCTCTCAGACTCCCTGTTTCTCTTTTGCCTCTTCATTCATCAAACTTCTCAAATCAAAAGAGAACCAGTGGACCCTGAGGAACACCTGGCCTGAGGTGACAGCCACCATCTGACACACGTGTGTGCACGGACACAATGAAAAAGCATCTGGGCAGCAAAAGAAATTCATTTCTAACCCCTGTGTCAATAAGCCGCAAAGACAGATGACTATTTTTCATGCAGAGGAAAGCGTGGCAGCTCTGCAGATGCGGCAAGTGTGTGTATGTGTCAGGGCTGACTGGACACAGATTAGAGGTGGCGTTACAGGCCACTCCCTCATTGAGCAACAGCCAGAGTGTGACTGCTGTTCCTCTCTGTCTCTCCGTATTTTAACTTAAATCTCTTTCTTTCTGTCCGCCTGTCACATGATATTCGGAACACGTCATTTATGCGCCTTTCATATTATAATTTTAAAAAAAATACTGAAATGAAAAATGAGGCTTTCAGTATCTTTAGGGCAGGGTTGTTAGGGCAGCCTTTTCTTATTAAGCAGAAATCCATTAAAATGCTGTTAAAGCCTTGTGTTGTCTTGCAGGTCAAAACGACACACTACAACGTTTAGTTGTAGAAAAAAAAACTAACATGACTCCATCATTAGAAAAAGTGATTCTTTGTTTTTGTTTATGTTAACATGTGACCTTTAGACCACTAGGTTACAAAGGTTGTCCTATGGGTCATTTGTAAACCGCAAATTATAAAAGTATCTGAACACCAGGAATAGTTCAAAGGCCACAAACAAACTCTCTCTGATTCACACACCTACACACCCACACTTAGATGCCTGCACACACACCTACAAATAAACCTACACACACAGCTACTCACACCTAAACCTGCACAGACCTACAAATGAACCTACACACATACCTACGCTTGCAAACCATACCTACACACACCTACAGAGCAATAAGCACACACATCTACAAAAAGAACCCACACACACAACTACTTACACTTACTTACACTTGTACACCTTCATACCAGCACACACACACTAACCTGCACACATACACATAGGACATTTTTTTAAATTTTTTCTCTATTTCATTTTTTTTATAATAAACCATCAATGTGTGAAAAACAACTGTTCCGACATTTGGTTTGTGTTAAAGAATAAAAGTGTAATCATGTTCACCGGTGATTGTCAAAAAAAAAATAAAAAATGAATTCCACTGGGTTGAATTTGTAAGTAACTGAATTTTTTATGGCACACAATAGATTTTAAAATTTAAATCCGATAAAGTTGCTTTTTTTGGGACTTGGGTGGGTCTGGGTATTTTATTGACCCGTAGGACAAGTTGAGTAAACAGACTGTTAATATAACACAATCCAAAATTCTCACTATACATTGGGGCTTCATTGACTGAAATTGACCAACTTTAATGTTTTCTGATTAGTGTTGGATTTGATTTATACTAAATGTTGATAAATGTACTTGTAACAGGAGATAATACAAAATAAGCAGACAGTATTTCACGTCTGTAGGGGAGGTCTGGATTGAAGGCAACACTGTTTAAAAACACAAGTTTAAAAATTTTGACACCCAAGTGGCGCAGCTTTAACCCTTGTGCTATCCTAGGCACTTTAACATTGGGAGTTGGGTCATCTAGACCCACTAGACAGTGTACTGAACCTTTTTTCTTTAATGATTTATGATCTTCACTGGTGTCCATGGATTACATTAAATATTTCCACCTTTATCCACCTTTGTCATGGTAGGGAGAACACGTTAATGTAAGGGTGGGGTCACCTAAGATAGCACAAGGGTTAAACTGATGTCCCAAATGTGTTTGAGTAACTTTATTTATTTTATTTTTTTTTGCTTTACCTCCTAGATAAATGCAAAATATTCTAAAGGAAGCCTCTTTGAGAATAGGCTAAAGGTAATCTTGACTAAAAAGTCCAGATGATAAACTTTTTTAGCTATGGAACTGTGGTGGATGAATGAGGTTCTCCACATGTATGACTCTAAAGAAATGAAAAGGTGATTTTTCCCTAAATACAAACGTTCATCATGAATGTCCTTATCAAAAAGCCTGACTCATTCAGCTCAGCACAAACTGTTTAGAAAAGGACGTAGAATTTTTGATTTTGCCTAAAAACAGCACATACATAATTAAAAAATGAGTGGGAACGCTTTTAAAACAGATCATAAAATAATCGTAGTATTTTAAGTAAAATAAAAACAAGTGAGCTCTTTTTTTTTTTTAAACCACAATAATATGGAAAACTGCACCCCATGTGCTTTGTTACGTATTTAAAGATATGCAAAGATGCAGACACAGTTAAGTCTGAGTGTCTGTAACTATCAATAAGTGTGTGAGTGTGTGTTTTCAAAGGGAAAGTATGTAAGTGTTAGAAAAGGCGACAGTCGTATCCAGTGACAGTCCCATGAAGAATGAAGTCACCTGGCTTCCCCCCCAGTCTTTGAAGGTCAAGAAGACCCACTTGCATATTCATGGCCAAACGTGTGTTTGCAAGTGTGTGTCTCTTGCTTGAAGGTGTGCGCCTGTCCGTGTGTGTGTTCGTGCACGTCCGTGCACGGACCTGCGATCGATGACTTTTAATTGTTTTTTCCTGAGCTGTGGAAGGAAGTGCCAGCAGGTATTGATTGGATGGAGGGATGGGGGAGTGGAGGAAGAAAGGAGAGGAGGAGCACAAAAGAGGAAGAGAGGGCGACAGTGTGGCAGACAAGAAGGAAATGTGACAAGACAGGGTGGCGACATGGAACATAGAATCACTGTCTTGTGAGTGGACTGGGGGGTGTGTGGGTAGGAGACAGAAGTGGGGGTCCTTGCACTCCTTGTGCATATGTAAGTGTGTGTTTGAAGGGGGCTGGGAGGATGTCACCAGGTGTCTGATCTGGATGCTACCCACACGCTGCGTGCAACACTCACAAGCTGCATTATTGAGTTGGGTGGAGTGTGTCTGTGTAAGTGTGTGTGTGTTTGTGTGGCTTCAACAACCATTGACATACAACAGCTTTAATTTGGTATTGGAGTCAATTCTTACTATAAGAGTTACTAAATAAATAATTGTTGATCTGCATTTTAAATATATACCAATATTCAGCTACATATACAGTATGTGAAACAAAGTATGCATATGGGGCAGAACAGAATAATGCATATTTCACAATATTAGTATGAAATTCATAACAAATTGAGGTGGTAAAGAATTCAAAAACAGCCTCACAGCCCTTAATAGACCAAGCAAAATGTGCAAAGGGACTCCAATGGAAATGGTAGTGAAGTAATCGTGAAAAGGTGAAAAACTGTCAAATTGTATAGAGGCTACAAGACTAAACACAAAGCAAGGACATTGAAGAAAAACAGCAGAAATGATACTATTGTAAGATTTTTCGATTTTGCAGGAGATTTATGGAAGAGGGAACAAACAAAATTGGCTATGGGACATTTTCCTATAGTAAAAACTGCTGCAGATCAACACCTGCAGTTTTGTACAATTTTTTTTGTAATAAACTAAACCTTTAGTTTTCACGTTTGATTTAAACTTTATTTTGAAATTTACAGTTTTTGGAGCTCCATCATTATTAGATAAAAAAAACTGTACTTCAGTCCAATTAAGAAATTAATTCAAGAGCAAAAGAACAAGAAGAACTTTAAAATTTATATTTGATGAATAAAACCAACTTAGAAGAAAACAAAACAAAATGTCAATAATCTAAAATAACATGGATTTCTAACATTCTAGAACTTGAAGTTGAATTTACACTTGGGAAAAATTAAAGCTTTTAACTAACTATACTCAATTTAAATTGCGCAACCTAAAAGAGTAAAACCAAATAAGAAAACAAAATATATTTTTTATATTTTACTGACTCTTGATGGATGAAGATTTTCTCCTTCTGGTCACATAATTAAAATTTGTGGTTTAGTTTTGGTTGTCAAGACATAAAGCAAAATAGCTCACATTGAAAACCTGACGACATGATTTAAATTGGAGTCAATACTGTGGGTTAACCCTGATTTGGTGTCAGCTGATGTTTTTTTGGGTATAAAATGTGTGTTTTTGTTGTCTGTGTGTACATTTGTGTGTTTCACATGTGTTAGAGACACAGATAATGAAGAATTCAACGGATTTAGTGTTCGTTTTAGGTCCCGTATTTTCTGTCCAAAAGTGCAACTTATATATAATCTTTTTTCTCCTTTATTATCCATTTTGGCTGCGGGGACTTATAGTCCGAAAATAAAAGGCTGTTTGTTTAGAATTGTGCATTTTGGCCTCAGGGAAACTTTCGCTTTTTAAGAGGATCTTGGTTTAAGTCAACACATTAACTTTTGATATATTCATGCAAAAGCAAATTAAAATAAAATGTCCATGTTGAGGGATGTGTTTGTGCATGTTTGCATTCACACAATGTGTTAAAATTTCACTTTAAACAACTGAGAACACATTTTTCCTTTTTTAACAATAAACAGACATTTTTCCGCGTTGCATTCTTTTGTCCCCCTTTCACCTACATGGCATCTCGCCGTTTGTCCAAAAGCCTCCATTCCAAAAGACGTGATGATCAGTGTTCACTGAAGCACAGCGGGAAAACAGTGAGGAGAAGGTGGCAGTGGGGGAGACGGGGGGGGGTTGGGGAGGGGGGCATGCCTCTGTTTGGCTGGGGTGTTGAAATGGTGGGAAGCAGACTTTTCTCTGTTCCGCCACACTGTCAAATCTGCCTTACATTCACACGCACACGCGCAAAGACTCCCCGTAATAGATTCCCGTCTTGACACTCAATTCCGTGGCGAGACGATCCCGCTTTATCCCTCCCTGCATCAAATATTTAAACGCTTGTATTAGTGGCTGTGTCATCCCCTCAAACAACCCGAGCCCACAGCCCCAATCTCCTCTCCACTCTTTCTTCTTCTTATTTATCTTCCGCCTCTCCTCCACCCTTCTATCTTTCCCCGCTCATCTATGATTCCACCCCTAATATCCCCTTTGCTATCACCTGCTTCTCCCACCAGCTTTTCATTTTACATTTTCAATACTATTTTTTCATGAATGAGTGGGGGAACATAAAGAAAAGGTAATTTTTTTCTTTCCTTTGCTCCCTTGTTCTTTTCAAGCTTCTCAAAAGAGGCCTTTTCAATCTCATGAGACGAAGCTCCTCAGATTGCACCAAGGAAAGAGGGAGCTGGGATGGAGAAAGCGGGATAAAGGAGGGAGAGGAGACGGGAAAGTGAAGGGGAAGGTAGTGTGGCTCGATGTCTGCGGTGCGCTTGAATGGTGTCTTTCAAGGGGAGCAGTCTAGCTTGTCAAATCGCTGGCTGCGAAATGAATTGGCATATCTGTTGGGCTCGGAGAGGAGATGTCACGCCGCGCTGTTTCATATTCCTCGATAAGGCCAAATAACGCAATTGTCAGAGAGACAGAGAGTGTGTGACAGAGAATGAGAGGTTGAGCCTGTTAGAGAAGAGTGGGCATGGAAAAGAGGAGGAGAAAGCGAACCTGGCAACAATGAAGTGTGTATGATAGACAGACAGAGCTTTTACTCCTGATACTACGTCTCCCTGCGGTTTGTGTTACGGCGGGCTAATGCAAACCTTTTAAAACCACTCAACACTAAAAATCCTACAGGCTTAAATCTGATTGCTTGCCACTGAAGTTTACAACCTTTACAGCCAAGAGGGTTAAGCCACAATCTAATAATTTTACAAGAATGCAGCCAATGTGCTTGAGGTAAAGCACAGTAATTGTAAAGGCCGGTTGACACTGGTCTGTCTGCGTTGCGTCTTGGTGGCACTATGTTGACACAAAAAAAAAAAACGTTTATTAATCAATCGAAATGTTTAGATCGCTTCAACCATGTCTGCGACTGACATCCGTCCCTCCACAGTGCAAGTGTTACGTAGGAGTTCTGTTTCCAGTCCGTGGAATGTTTTGGCAGCTTTAAACGCCACAGAAACATGAAATAGGTCTGGGGGTTTTGAATGAAAACTTCATCTGTACTTTCAAAATAAAACTTGATCAAATTCTATTTAATATTTAAGGTGCCATGCCCACCTGATAACGCACGTTAACACAGCAGATAGAACCGGCGTCCATTTTCGTGAGGAAAAAGATCCCATGGGGCCTTTTTGCTAACATTTTGGTTGAAGAGAGCAGGGCGAACTACGAGACACGGGGGTGGCAGGACATCTACTCTTCTGGAAGCCACAAGGAAGGGGGCGGATTGGAATTGAAAGAAAATTAACATGTTTTTGCAAATAAAACTTTTTTTTAAACCCTTTGATGATGAGTGATTTGTACTGACATTCAGGAAAACAGCACCTTTTTACCCATTTCAAATTGTATTATAAATAATTAGTTATCAACACATTTTACACTCTTTCAATATAGCCAGAAGTCACAAAAAAACATAAATAACAAGAGATGACCATAAAGTTTTGAAAATTAGCAAAACTTTCGCCCACCAGAAGTGGTTTTGAATTTTAATGCAAGCAGCCATCTTGAAATGAGCAGGAAAAGCCCTTCAACAGCAAAAATGGACCAGTTTTTTTTTTACAATGGGTTTTTAAGGACCGTTTGGATTATGCTAATGAGATTCAGGTCTTTAAAAACGTGTGTAGCGAATAAAACACAAATGGTCATATCGGGTTAAAAAATAACAACTTGGTACCATGTTTTCACTATGCTATAGTATTTTTTTTTCTACCAAAACCTTCATATCTGTAAGATTTCTCCTCAAAGTACTTTTCAAGCTAGTTTTAATTTGGGTTGACGTTTGTAAAGAGACAGAGTCAAATATTAACAGCCATATTTTTGGTTATTTAGCCTTTTTTATGAGAAAAAAAAACTTTTTTTTTTTTACAAATGCAAAATTTCACTTTTTAATTCATGTATTTATAAATGTTACAATTACTGACTAAGTATTTAGCTAGCAAGCTTAATATTTAATTTAAAATCCTACTTTTATTTTGGTAGTCCACTTCCGCTCATCGGCAAGTTCATTTATATCTTAGCTAACTATTTAGTTTGGAGCATAAAAGGTAAATATTTATATCTATTCTCAATATTTAATTTGGACAAAAAATTTTGTTTGTAAAATAAATGTTTAGTTCGGAGCTAAATAAATATGTAGATCAGATTTAAAAATTTAATTTGCAAACTAAATATATATCTATATATAGTTATAAAAAAAGTTAAGAATTATTTAACTCGCTAACTAAATATTTAGTCAGTAAATATAACTATATACATGAATTAAAAGGTGAAATTTTGCATTTGAAAAATGAACCTTTTTTTTTCTTTCCTAAAACAGGCTAAGTAACCAAAAATATGAATGTTAATATTTGACTGTGCAACTTCATAAATGGCAACACATATTTTAGTGCCACAATTTTTCATGACTGTTACACAGGCTCGTGTGACAAGTACTGCTGGTGCATTTTGGTCTTTTACTTGAACTTCCCAGTTGTTGAATAGATGCAAAATTGTTTCTTTCCCTCTACGGAAAGCCGCAGCTGGTTGAATTTTGACAGGCTGATGTTACAGTGAAGGTGTGCGGAAGACTCTTGTTATAAGGAGGTGTTGTGAATGCTACAATCAGACATATGATAATGCATATCTATACACAAGCCTACAGAGAGGTGAGATGCTTTGTTGTCTGAGACTGTGGCCTGATAGGGACAATGAGGAGGAAAAACCGGACAGATTTTTCTGGTTGTTGAATGTGGTTTGTATATATTTTAGAAAAACTGTACTAGTGTTTGAGATAGTGGAGTGTTGTTTCTCTTGGTTATCATAAAATCTGCAGAAAAAAACAAGGAACGCTGTCAGGTTTTGGCAGCATCTCAAATATTTTTGTAGGTCAAATGATGTCTCTTTTAGGTTTCCATGTGCTGTACAATAAAATGCAAGTAGAAACAAATACAATGCTCAAAATATTTGAATAGAATAAAAAAATATACATATTCTGAACTACTTCCTGCAGGATCATTGAGCTGTAGTGGTTCTGTTTTTATATTTAAATGTATTTATTGTAAAAAAAAGATTTTATCCAAAGTGACCTACAGATGAGGTGCACATCACCAGTTACTGATTTGTTGGCCGAGCCAACAGTGAGTAAGAAAAGAGCTGAATGAGTCAAAAAGTTGATGTTGAGATGGTTTTTTGACTCTGACATGAGCAGCCGCAGGAAGCCAGTGTACACGTGTTTGTCATAATTGAGGAAGACAAGCAGCTGGCTTTTAGATTGATACGTTCGCACCCTGCATGTGCATTCACGAACGTGCTGAACATGGGTTTTTGTACGCGCTTTGAGCTTATTGTGTTCACACAGGTCTGTTGCTACCCGATTCTATAGCATGTACCTGCATTTGGAAGAGACTTGATGTGTAATGTCGAAGCAGTGGAAATCTAGTTCTACTCCGGTATATGAAAGACTTGGTTTCAAAGAATTCCAGCCGGCCACAAACCTTGGTTACAAATTTGTCCTCCATAATAAGTAATTTTCACCCGGTTGACACGTCTGTGTTTTAAAAAGGACACTACCCAAACTTCACAACCAAATCTGAGTCCCTGATTGGTCAAAGTTCAACTCTATGAACTTTTGACATACACCCAATCACCGATCAAAACACTTCCGTATGTACGTGTGAATGTGACATTTTTTTGCGCATTTTGGGGTCCAGTGTGAACATAGTATTAGAAGTTAGATTTTGGGGGGTAATGGTTAGAAGGGAATCACAAAGGTGTTCTATTGGGGTGAGATCTGGTGACTGGTAACACAAGGGTTAAAGTTAACGTGGTCATGATGTGAAATTCTCCAGAATCACTGAATGTCCTAAGCTGCTGGTGCTGTGTGAAACAGTTGGTAGAAAATATCAGGACTTTTGATTTTAAGAGACCAAGGTATTTTCTCCCTGTTGTCTTGTTCCCACCGGCCTTGGCAACGCGTGTTTAAGCAATAAAAAATTTAAAATTTCTATGTAAACGGACGTGCATGCGTGCTTCAGGCTTCCACGGTCAAAACTCCTGTGTTTACAAGTCACCACGTACATTTTTAAGTCAGTTTTTCACATTGTGGTTTTGGTTCAATTTTTTTTCTGTTTGTCTGCTAATGAATTCTTCCAATCTTCCCTCCATCCTCTCATCAAGCGAAAAGCACATTTTCTCATTAACACCATGTTTCACTCATCTGAAAAACAGTACCGCTGGGTAATGCCGCCAAATGCTGAATAGCTATAAATTTGATTCAAAAGTTCCTGTTGTGGTTCACTTTTCTAATGAAAAAATATATCTGTCCTATTTTCATCATTAATTTGTGTTATAAAAGCCTTCTTACGCTGAGCAAAAGCAGAACTTTAAAAAAAAAACGTTTTTGATTTCTTAGACTTTAAAAAAAAACATTGTTGTTGCTGCCAAAGAAAACTAAGATTTGACCTTTTTGTGTTTTTCATAACAATTGATTTGATTACATTAATTGACATTTTTACCAAAAAGTAAAGATTCAAAAAGCGAAATAAAAATGAAAAATAATTAAAAAGACATTTTTTAAAGAAAAAAATTGAAACCCATATAAGTATACTGTACAAAATTCAGTAAAATGGTAACTAAAGCAAGGAAAGGGCTCCCCTTAATAATTGTCAGAATTGCCTCATAAGGTCTGAGGCCTTTCTTGCTTTTGCAACCGAAAACACTTGATCGCACTCTCTCCCTCACATCCATCTGTTATTGCCAGCCACTCTCCTCTGTGGTCGGCCCATTAGCTGGGTGACCAGCGGACTATGACAGGGCGGGGTGGTCACGGCAGCACACAGCTGTAACATGGATGGTGCCTTTCACATTAGTGTGGTGAACAAGGGGAACAGGAGCAGGAGCTTTTCCATTAGCACCTCCCACGAGCTGCCAACATTCTGACAGAGAGAGATCGGGGAGGAGAGGGGAACCATGCCTTCAAACCGCTGCTTTTTAACACTGTCACAATGGGCTAGGAAACTTTAGAAACTTATTTGACATCAGATCAATAATCAGATGTTCTACAAAAAAAAAAAACATGTCAAAAGGAACATTTTAAGTTGGTCCTCTGATAACGGAGTGGGTGTTTTTACTATATTCTGGCATAAAATGGCATTTTTCTCATGATGGAAGAAATTGTTACAGAAAATTTTAATGGCAGTATTTCTAGAAATGCTTAAAAAAAATATGGCTTGAAAAAGAGCGTTTTTGTTATGTAGAAAATACGCGGCAGGCCATAAGGTAAGCAAGCGGGAGAGCATGTAAATAGATGGGAAGTGGGGATGGGCTTGCTCCACACTACCCTGTGTCCTCTTTTATATCCCAGAAAACAACTGTATAATCATTATTAATAGACCACTGGCAACGCTTTTACAATAGATAAAAAAATGATCGGAGTGGGACTTTAACTTTGAAAAGACGCTCAAAGAAAATGTACTGAACACAATTCCCATGAACCCTCTGTAGTTTACTTTTGCAATCATGTTATAGTCAACTTGAGAAGACGTACCTTATAGTTTTGATTGATTTTTTAAAGAATTTTTACTTTGTATAAGAATTATTGTGTACCTTAAGTGTTTCAAGTTTGTTTGCTGTTGTTCACATTACTTGCTTGACTGACGCTTCTGTTTTGTCTCTTTTGGCTCCTTCATTTCCAAAATCTTGACATATAATTACAACACCTCCATGGAAATGGATTGCTTGGCATTTCATCAATGGTTTTGCTTTTCAAAATTTCTTCTTGTTTCTCATTCATCGACACAGGCAGCAGTGATGTTCTCGCTGATGAAGTGATCAAACGGCGAGGATCTCATTGGCCGTGATCACAGGCAACGCACGTTCCGTAGCCATCTTTTATTTTATCTTTTGTTTTTTCTTTCTTTTTCCTGTCAGTTCCTGTGTAATTTGACATGGAGATGCTCGTTATGGCAGTTCAAAGACAACCATCTGGGGTCTGTCAGCTTCCCAGAGACAAATGGGAGGTGAAACGGCATGCATGTAGGAGACAGAGAGACGCAGAAAGACAATGAGAGAGTCTAGCATTAACAGGCTGTGACAAAGCGTTGTGTGGAAAGGACAAATGATAATTCAAACAAAATTGAGAAGGGAAAAGAAAAAGTCTTTAACAAACAGAAATCCAAGTGAAAACTATTGTGAGAATCACTAATATTTTCTGATTTGATCACTATGGACCATTTTGAAGCCACTTTGGTCTTAATGAAAGTGCTGATTGACTGGAGGAAGGCCATCCACTGCAGCTTCTCGTTTTATAAAAGAAATTCTACATTTTATCAAACATTAAAGTAAATAAGTGAAGTTAAAATAATGGAGGCGTAATAAACGGATTTGAGTTTCTTCAACAACAACAAAAAACTCGTAAGTCTATAAGCATCAAGGGTAAACATTTTAACAAAGGGGCAAAGATTACTCATGCAGTTTTTAGTCCACATTTCTTTTTACCCATAAGAACCCATGGTAACATCAGTTTAACCAAAAAATGTCAGAAATGTTTTCTGTGTTCCACTTTGGTATATCTCACATAATTTTTATATTTTAGGAAAAATGGATCTGGGTTCTAAAATCTAAAATGAAAAGTCAAAGTATCGGTTCATTGGTAGATGTTCTTATCAACAGTGAGACCACATTTGATCCCTTGCTATTTCAAGCAAATTTATGGTAAATGCCGAGTACTTTTATTCCTCTTTTCAACAGTTATTTATTTATTTATTTTCTTTCACAAAGACACTTTGACATATGGGCGGTCAAGTTGCAAATCAAACCTGGGACCATCTGATCAGAGGTCAATCGCTACACTTCTGCACCACAGCCGCTCTTGGAAAGCAAGTTTATCCATAACTGACTTTCTGAGATAATTCTTAAAGTATTAAACTCAAAAAATCTGATTTGAAATTGGAACACAATTTTAATGATAAAATTGTAGCGTGCATCATATTTATTAATGTAATAAAAACTGTCTTAATTATTTTTCTTTAGGTGAGCAAACATATTAAAGCTGATGTGTCACTTTCTATCTGATGTGTTGAAAATATGGTACTGTGACAATAGAGAGTTATAAAGCTGCGGACACGTCTTGTATATTTGTAAAAAACAAGAAAAAACATTTGTGTTTGAAGCTGAACTATTGACTGTATGTCAGAACTGGAATGAGTGAGTGTGACATCGCCCATAGAAGATGGCTTAGCAACGAAATGAAGTCAGTTCAGTTGACATTTTTTTTGCAATACGGACGCCACCATGTTGGACATCAGTAACCAGTGATTGGTCTGAATCAGGCAGAATCATAGTTTCTATGGCAACGACTCTTGCCAATCGGGAGTGAACTTGTTGGAAGGCCAAACCCATATCACTTGAAAGCAGGCTCGGGAGAATCTGTCAAAAGCATGCTTTTTTTGGGCTTCTGATTGGTCAGTTCATAACTTGAATGACCTGTAATAAAAGAAAAAAAAACATAAAATTTGATTAACAATAACACATTAAAAATAAGGTATTATCTGACAAATATAATGACTGAGTAATAGCTGTTTGTTTCTCTATGGGATTTGGGGAGAAGGGTCACTCAGTCCAGTGGGCTAATCTTTATTTTTTAATTATATTTATGTGCATTACTTTCTGGACTAGATGGAAGAGAGGACAAGTGGCATGGTAGGAAAGGGTACAAGAAAGGACAAAACGTTGGAGGGTGATTAAACCAACACATAGGAGGGGCATGATTACAAACAGAAAAAGCCAATAGGAGGCCTTTTTGATAACATTACAACTTAATTGTTTTTCTAATAAGAGAAATAAAGTTGATCGATGTGAAATGACAAGACAAGAGGGGCCTCATGATGAAGAACACGCATTATATTCCAGACGACAGAAATATTCAGAGCGGGACATTGAAGAACATCATCTTACAAGACACCCATCAAACAGAACAAGACCCTGTGTGGTTCAGGACATTAACTGATCGAACCGTCCTTTGAGATTAAAGAGATCAAAATGACAAAGTGATGTGCAGAACAGAGAGTTAAGGACAGGACAAAAAAGACAAGTATGTGGGATGAAATAGAAGGACAACTTCACTTAGAGAGACACAATCCCTCAAAGTAATGATGATGTCTTAGTTGGTTAAAAAGCAGTGTTAAGCTTTGACCGGGGTGGAATATCGGACAGAGCTGGCTGGAAAAGATGAATGACTTCTTAAGTAACAGCATCCTGATACATCTGAGTTGAGAATGACACATACTGTAAGAGTATATGACATAGTATAGAAGGAAGGAAAAGACGTAGAAAGGAAAATTAGACTGAGAGGAGGACCAATAAATCATAGACTGATATTCATTCTGAATACAAAGCAATATTTTCGGCAGAATTTATTTCACATAAAAAGCAAACCTCAGCAGACATCACAAACCCATTTCACTCATAGTCTAAGCTGCTAATAACAGCAGTGAGGACAAAATGAATGAAAAATAGCTTAAATGAAAGATTTATGGTCCAGTGGCTGAAACAGTCAACTGTCAAAGATTGCAGGGTGCCAATCCTTATTAGGAAAACTATAGGAGATGTGTAAGCTGACGGTCACCACCATGACTTAATGATAATGTGAGAAAGATTGTTATGGCAAAAGTGGAGCAGTCGACCGATCGAAACAGTGCAGGTTTGATTCCCGCCTTGCAAACCCATGTGTCGAAGTGTCCTTGGGCAAGACGCTGAACACCATCCTGGTCCTGATCCTGATGGTTATAGGTTGGTGCCAGTGTTCAGCAGCACATCCGCCATCAGTAGCTGCTCTCCGTAAGATATATGCGCAAAATTTTATTGAAATTCTAGAAATGTCAAAAAAAACTACATTTTGCAATAACACTGTTGCCATTAAATCACAATTATGCTGACAAGCACAAACCAACTTATGAGAGAAGTCATTCAAAAACATGGCGGCGGATGTAACCAAAGCTTTGATTTATGGCAGATTCAGTCAATTTCTGCCATGGCACTGGCGCTCATCATCATCTATCAAAGGAAAAGTTGGCGTGTTGTCCAGGCCATGATGCGGCGAGCTCCGTTCACGTAGGGGGGGCTACGGATGAACCGATTTTGGGAAATTGTGGTTGGAGATTTTACAGAGGAGCTGTGGATCCAACAATTCTGGATGACACGCTCAACTTTTGATGAGATGTGTGATACTGGGGGACCTATTGTGGCGCCCAATATGCAGTACCCAAGGCAGCCAGTTCCTACCAAGAAGCGCATCAACATCATCATCTGACTCATTTAATTTGAAAATAGTGTTTCCTTTGCAGTTTTGGGAAATACAATAATTTCGATACACCTCAAAAACCACCTCCTCCAAGCGCAAAAACGTTTTTTTCCGATAATTGCCAGTTTTTTCAAAAATGTAATGTTTCTATCTAGGCTGCTGGGGGGATTGTGGGAGTTCGCTCATCCAGTCCATATGCTTTTTGTGGATTTGGAGAAGGCATTCGACCACGTCCCCCGTGGTATCCTGTGGAGGGTGCTCTGGGAGTATGGGGTCCGGGGAGCCTTACTGAGGGCTGTCCGATCTCTGTATGACCGGAGTAGGAGCTTGGTTTGCATAGCCGGCAGTAAGTCAGACCTGTTCCCGATCCACGTTGGACTCCGGCAGGGCTGCCCTTTATCACCGGTTCTGTTCATAGTTTTTATGGACAGAATTTCTAGGCGCAGCCAGGGGCTGGAGGGGTTCTGGTTTGGGGAAAACAGGATTTCCTTTCTGCTTTTTGCAGATGATGTAGTCCTTTTGGCTTCATTGAGCCAGGACCTCCAGCGTGCATTGGGGCGGTTTGCGGCCGAGTGTGAAGCTGCTGGGATGAGGGTCAGCACCGCTAAATCTGAGGCCATGGTTCTCGACCGGCGAAAGGTAGTTTGCCATCTCTCGGTGGGTGGAGTGCCATAACCCTAGGTGGAGGAGTTTAAATACCATGGGGTCTTGTTCACGAGTGAGGGAAGATCGGAGCGTGAGATTGACAGGCGGATCGGAGCGGCGTCCGTAGTTATGCGGTCGCTGTATTGGTCCGTTGAGGTGAAGAGAGAGCTGAGACAAAAAGCAAAGCTCTCAATTTACCAGTCGTTCTTCGTTCCAATACTCACCTATGGTCATGAGCTATGGGTCATGACCGAAAGAACGAGGTCCTGAATACAAGCGGCTGAAATGAGCTTCCTCCGTAAGGTGGCTGGGAGCTCCCTTAGAGATAGGGTGAGAAGCTCGGTCACCCGCGGAGAGCTTGGAGTAGAACCGTTTCTCCTCCTCATCGAAATGAGCCAGTTGAGGTGGCTCGGGCATCTAGTCCGGATCGCTCCTGGACGCCTCCCTGGAGAGGTGTTCTGGGCATGTCCCACTGGACAGAGGCCCTGGGAAGACCCAGGACACGCTGGAGAGAGGATGTCTCTCGGCTGGCCTGGGAACGCCTCGGGGTCCCCCTAGAGGAGCTGGAGGAAGTTGCTGGGGCGCGGGATGTGTGGGCATCTTTGTCCCGGATAAGCGGAGGAAGATGGATGGATGGATGGATGGATGGATGGATGGATGGATGGATGGATGGATGGATGGATTGATGGATGGATGGATACCTCTCATTCAAATATCACACCTTCATTTTAGCACAGCTTTTAGGTACATTGATATAAAATATAAAGATAAATATTTTTTTTTAAAATCACATATGTAATTATATTCAGCCTGTGAAATCTTTTGACATTATTATTTGCCTGGCAATATGTTGCACTTTGGGAATTTAGTTATCAATAAAATTGTCAGAGAAAAAAAACTGATTTATTCTGGAATAATATTACTGTCTGTTTTTATTTAAATTCTGAAAGTTCAAAATTTTTTAGTTTTTGTAAGAAATGTTTACCCTGTTAGTTTCACGACCTAAAGCGTAGTTCGGATTTTGGCCGCCTGTGTAATTGACACCCCTGCTGTAGACATTTAGTTAAAAAGTCTAATGCCTTTGATGTAATTTTTATTATTACTATTTTTCATTTTGGCAACTACAAATGTGTGGAATTTGATCAAACAGGCTAGACTGCGATCAGTGGGGAAAAAAGAAGCATTCCTTAATGTTAATGTAATTTCTTAATATACTGTATAATTTTTCTAGAAAATATTTTTTTTAACTGAATATCCAAAATAAAAAAATTGAAGCATTGCAGTTAACCAATAAAATATAATAAAGTATTGTTCAAAATTTTCAAGAAAAGAAAAAATATTGAATAACATAAACAGCTTTGATTTTGAAATATGTCCATTCATCATTGTCTTTGGACTGCTCTTACCCTGGAAGGGTTATTTTGTGTGATAGAAGTGAACAGCCTCCTCCCCAACCACTCCAATAAGTGTTTTTCAATTACTGCTGTCAGCCCGTAATCATCCATTGATGAATAGTCTGATATCCAGCCTTTTTATTCATCTCACGTCTTTGTTATATTGTTTCAAGTCAAGACTACACTACTGTGTGAACACAGAGAGGTAATGTGCTTTTATTTTTTTTACAAAGTACAGAAGGTGAGATTAAATAGGTGGCAAAGTTAATGCATTCAACATCATAAATAAATACAAATGCAGTTTTTTTCCAGAATAAATAAATAAACCACAGTTATTGCTTATAGTAAGATGAAGATAATACGTTTATTAAACATTTATGATTAAAACTCATCGTGGGTAATTATTGCAATTCATTATTATCTTGTTTTTTTGTTGTTTTTTTTGGTGTCAATAATAAAAGTCAGAGTACAAACAAAAAGTAGTCAAATAATGTGATTAGGCTCATTATGTAAAAAGCAAGAAAGCACATAATTGTTGGAAACAAGCTCATTTAAAGCTGATGGGGAAAAAATGATATCATTACTTTAGTGTTATTATATCAAAAGCAAAAATAGATTGGTAAACATTGTGGTAAATTATTATGATTGATATAAAAGGTTTATCTGAAGTGTCCTGGGAGCAATAAAGTTTGATCGTAATGTTTGCATTTTAGGTTATGCTTTCAATCAAGTATTTATATATTAATGTTTTTCTGTAATTGCAAATGTACAGTGCTCAAGCGAACATAGATATAGAAAAATATAGTACCCCTGTGCACAAGGAAATAGATCTGTTGCGCACGATAAAGTATCTGGTGCAGAAAACTAAGTGGTCAAACAAAAAAAAGTTCAGAGTTTTCTATAAGTTTGAGTTTGTCAAGCCTTTTAGAAACTCTTGGTTATATGTCCCCCTCCGGTCCTGAGTGTGACCAACAGGTCCAAGGCAAAAACAAACAAAAAACACTCCAGAGGTTTGTGTGGATGAGAATGCTTGTGGTTTTTATCAGCAGCGACTTCAGAAGCAGCTCTAAAACCCAGACCCTCTCTTGAACCAAAATGAAAATGATCTTTTATAAGACATGGCCCCTCCCCTGGTCCAGGTTGTTCCACTTTAGCTAAATGAATGAATTTTGGTCAGGCCGCACAAACGCCTACCAGACCCAGAGTTTGGGTCCTTTGACCCAGGAAGTGAAACTGAAAAGGAAAGCAGACACAAGTCATCAAAACATAACATAATACATAAACATTATACACCCAAACAAACCACCAAAAACAAGAAAGTAGTTGACAATAGAGTGTGTGTGTCATCATTATCAGGGTAATCGCTCTGATCTTTTAATAGTTGAAAGAGTGCACCCCACCCAACCAGCATTAGCTTGGTCCCTGAGCATATGATGTGTGTGCGTTTCAGTTCCTGTGTGAAGTTTCAATCAGACAGGTGAAATTGCCACATTGAAACTCACTTAACATCATACAACGCTGATTTGAATCCATTTAATTCAAGGCATTACATTTACACCATACTGTTTTCTTTTGTTTTTGCTAAACTGTTCAGGAAACAAAGCCTATGTTGGAAGTTTAAACTCCTATTAGGTGTCTAATGGAGGTGAAATAAGGGGAAATCTGTAAAAGGCAGGCAGGACAACACGGGAAGAATGTTCAGACTCATTTTTTATATGGGCACGCATTAGGAGATTGGTTGTAGTGAACACTTAAGGGGGGAAGGAGGAGGTGAGATGCAGGCCCTTCATAC
Organism: Oryzias latipes; assembly: GCF_053564925.1. Classification (NCBI taxonomy): domain Eukaryota; kingdom Metazoa; phylum Chordata; class Actinopteri; order Beloniformes; family Adrianichthyidae; genus Oryzias; species Oryzias latipes. The sequence goes on along the minus strand of NC_136253.1, from coordinate 23,231,097 downwards.
AGATTTTTCATTTTTTAACCCCAATCCTTACCCTGTGCAGGGAGCCCGTTAGTGCTGTTTAAGTGACTTGCGCGCAGTCTACTCTTAGAAATAAGAAAATTACGCTGAGTGTAGTTTGTGTGGGCATCACATGGGCACTTGTATATCACGTGCACATCCTGTGTGTGCAGCATTTGCGTGCAAACGGTAAAGAGCCAGTGCTAAAGGGCACTGCACAATAGAATCACTCGTACATCGTAAGTGCGCGTAACTTGAGATGGCCACACAAACCACAAGGGAACTGCCTTTGAAGGATGCTTCAAAAACAGCAAAGCATCCTCCTGGACCAATACAGGAGCACACAAACAGCTAGACTTAGACCCCCCCTTAACAAGAACTGAGCCCCAAAGAAGGCCTTTCCATCCTGTGACCAAAAAATTGTAGATCTCTTCTATGAAAACCTGCGTATTCATAAAACCACTAGACATCATTAATTTTACAGTCTGCTAATTTGCACTCCTGCATATTTGAAACATGGCTTTTCTTTTGTTTGATGATTTTGCCATATTCAGCAGTCTGAACAGTCAAAGAAATATAACATTACCACAATTGAGTGACAAAAGAAACATGTCTTGCAAACTCTAGGAATCAGTGCAAAAAAGAAAAGCTTCTTTTTTTATGCGGATCAGTTGATCTGTAAAGACTTTGATCTTGGTTCAAACTCGTGAAGGTGATGTGACGCTGACGAATTTCTTATCTCGTGATAGCCTTCCTCCTATAACAGAAGGAAACTCTGCACCCATGTGTCTGTTTCAAGTCTCTTTCAACCGTATTAAACGGACAAATGTAATCAAGTCAGAAACAGTAGGATTTAAAACGTAACCAGGCAGAGAAAAGGACTCTCTGCCCTCCTCCTCGTCACCCTCTTCCCTCTCTTCCCCTCCTGTTTCTCTCTGCTTTCCATCTATCACATCCAGCGGATACCACAGGCCACTGACCAAGCCTGTCCTCCTGTCATTAGCCTCGCATTTTCCCTGCGCGATCCATGTGGCTACCTCTGTCTCCTCTCTCCAGCCCGGCACCCCATAATAATATCTCTTTCAACCTTCACACCATGATAAATAGGAGAGGGTAGAACAAAAGGAATGGTGGGAGAGAAGGGAGAGAGAGCGTAAGAGAGAAGAGGGAAAAATTAGAGGAGGGAAAAAGTCGAAAACCACAAAACATGAAAACTTTTCCCATTAACTGGACAATTAATCTGCTGGAGTTAACCATCATCTTGACTGATTTTGTGTTTGATATAAGTAAATGCAGCTGCTTACTTCAAAAGCCTGTATATTTTTTGGGATAAAAAATCTATACGTTGTTCAATGTCAGCTTTTATACGTTTTGTCACACGATATATTATCTTTTGTTTTGTAGTCTGAACTCAACATGACTCTTACATTCATTCGGGGGACGTGATGCACATTAAAGGACATGCTCTAAACCCAAGTTTTTGAATGCATGTTCAGCCCATGGTGTTTACAATGGACAAGAAGGAAGGGCTTTCTTCTTTTTCTGTTTGCTAGCGCATGTCCGCCACCCAAAGTTGAAAGACTTCTGAGCCGAAATATTGTTGTTTCTTGCTTCAGGCTCTTTGCTTCTCAATTCTATTCTGATATTTAAAAGACTTGGTGTTGTATAGGTCTGGATAGTCACAGACTGCAATTATTAAGGTCTTCTCCATGATTAATTTTCGAAAAGTTGGTGTCTCTGTAAAATAAAAGCGATGCCATCCAAACATCACTACCACATCTGAGTCCATGATTGGTCAAAGTTCAACTGGATTAACTTTCAACGCACATTCAATAGCCACACTTTCTTTGTAAAAAAAACCTGAAAACTGACAAAAAAAAACGCTAGAGCTTTGAATGCAGAAGCCTGAAATGTGCAAATACGCTTTTTTACATGGACTTTTAATTAGAAGTGGCTGCTTAAGTGCGTGTTGCTGAGGCCATTGTAGACATAGCATCACAAAAACAAAGAAGAAATTGGAAGCAAGCAACCTGTCATGGCGCCTCTGTCAGTCACCTTCCCCCCTCCCTCTCCTGCTCGGCTCTGGACGCGACCAGCTGGTTCCAATCATCACCTCGTTAAACCGCCTACTTCAGGAGATCCAGGACCTGACGTCAACGCCAGTCCGTTGTTCTTACCACGGTGCATAGTCTGGCTCTCGCATGTCTTGTGCCTTACCTTGGCTTGATCACGCTGATTTTGCTTCTCCGTTCTGCTCTCAGGAATCATCCTCACGAGTGTGCTCCTCGGGCTACAGTTCTCCAGTTCCCCTCTACGTCTTCCCTTCGGATCCAGCAAGCCTCAGTCTCGAGCTCCGTCTGCCTCCACCCTCCAGTCAGCCGCCACGCAGCAACAAAGACTTGGTCACAGACTCTCCTTCAGAGAAATTAAATCTTTCTTATACTTACACCTCGTTTCCGAGTTTCTTCCGGGTTCCAGCGCCTGGGTCCTTTCGAATCCCCACGGGACCATGACAGAACGGACTGGCCATACTCCGGACCCAGCTGACCCGGAAGGACTCCGCCACGCCATATCTGTTCAAGGTACTCTCCTTAGTCGTCAAGCAGACGCCCTTACTCAACTGTCCGCAGTTCAACAGGACCTTTTCCGCAGACTCGACAGTATTACTCATACTCTCGCAGAATTAACAAGGCAACCCTCGAATCCCACAGTCTCAGCTCAAACTGCTGCTTCCGGCAACAACCCGACTTCCGCTGACGCCATGACCCCCGAAAACTTCCGCCTGCAGCCGGAACCATTCAGCGGCGATGTTGCAGCCTGCGGAGGATTCCTCCTACAGTGTCAGCTTATCTTTCAGCAGGCCCCCAGATTCTACCAGTCAGACCACAGCAGAATATCATTAATTGTAAACGCCCTCCGTAACAAAGCACTCCAGTGGGCCCAGGCTTTTTTGGCTTCTAATCCCATTTCTCATCTGCCATTCGATCGTTTCATCGGAGAATTTCGCCTCGTGTTTGATCAGCCTCGCAAACAAGAGGAAGCCACCCGACGGTTGCTTAGCTTAAAACAAGGCAATCGCTCGGTGAGTGAACATTTGATCGATTTTCGCATTTCAGCGGTGGAGGCCGGCTGGCCTGACCCCGCACTCAAGGGTATTTTCTACCAGTCCCTTAATGAGAAAATTAAGGATCATTTATGTTCACAACCCGAACCCGACTCTTTTGAGGAGCTAGTCTCAGCAGCCCTCCGATCTGATGTGCGGCTGCGTGAACGTCAAGCCGAACGGAGCCACAAACCAACCAGTTTCCCTCGGAACCCCGGAGCTCCGGGTCAGGTTTTTTCTTTTCCCGCACACGAGTCCCCCACACATGTTTTGGAGGAGCCCATGCAGATAGGCCATTCAAAACTAACGGCAGAGGAACGTCAGAAACGTCGCGACGAAGGTTTGTGCTTCTATTGCGGGCGTCCCGGTCATGTAATTTCCCAATGTGGAAAACGTTTAAACTCCAGAGCCCCTCGTTAGATGACAGGCCACGGGGGGTCGAAAACGTTCACGTCAAAGAAATCAGGTTTTTGTATGTACCTGTCAAAATTACTCATCAGGGTCAAGTCAGTGAATTTAGTGCTCTCATCGATTCTGGCGCTGAACATAGTCTTATCGACTCACAGCTCGTTAACCACCTCTCGTTGCCTTTCGAACCTCTCGAGTCCCCTATTAACGCTGCCGGATTAGGTGGTAAACAACTTTTTCGCATCACGTCTCGTACCAAACCGGTCCTCATTCTCACCTCCGGCAACCATCGAGAATACCACCAGTTTTTTATCACACAATGCCCTCAGACCCCCATCATCCTGGGTTTCTCCTGGCTCCAAACTCATAATCCACGCATCGATTGGGCCGTTCCTCGCATCACCAACTGGAGTACTTATTGCATGGCAAACTGTCTTCATTCCGCCATTCCCTCCTCTGTTTCCATCACCTCGGAGTCCGAAATGAATATCGACCTGTCCAACGTTCCTTCCTGCTATCACGACCTCAGAACTGTTTTTTGTAAATCCAAAGCCAGTACACTACCACCCCATAGACCATATGACTGTGCCATAGAACTGCTCAACGGCGCCCCACTCCCTAAGGGAAGACTGTTCAATCTTTCCGGTCCTGAAAAGGAGGCCATGGAAAACTACATTCAGGAAGCCCTTTCCCTCCACCACATCCGTCCCTCTACATCTCCAGTCGGTGCAGGATTTTTCTTCGTGCAGAAAAAGGACAAAACCCTGAGACCCTGCATCGACTACCGTGAGTTAAATCAGATTACTGTTAAGGACAAGTATTCACTTCCACTCATTAATTCTGTTTTTGATTCTGTCCAGGAGGCTAAAATATTTTCCAAACTTGATCTCCGTAATGCCTACCATCTGGTCCGCGTCCGTGAGGGTGATGAATGGAAAACCGCTTTCAACACCCCTTGGGGTCACTATGAATACCAGGTCATGCCATTCGGCCTCACGAACGCCCCTGCTGTTTTCCAACGGCTCGTGAATGACGTACTTCGTGATTTCCTAAATAGGTTTGTTTTCGTTTATCTGGACGATATCTTAATTTATTCGTCCAGTCAAACCCAGCATGAGCATCACGTTCGCTTGGTTCTGGAAAGACTACTGGAGAACCAACTATTTGTAAAAGCGGAAAAATGCGAATTCCATACTTCTTCTATCCCCTTTTTGGGGTATATTATTGAAGCCGGTAACATTCGGCCCGATCCGGCAAAGATAGACGCCGTCACTCAATGGGAGGTCCCACAAACCCGCAAAAAGTTACAGCAATTTCTGGGCTTCGCAAATTTCTACAGAAGGTTCATCCGAAATTACAGCAGCATCGCGGCTCCACTCACTCAGCTCACTTCTGTTAATAAGCCCTTTGTTTGGACCCCTGCTGCCGACATGGCTTTTAAAAGACTCAAAGGACTTTTTGTCACGGCACCCATTCTGATACAACCTGATGGCAAGAAACAATTCATTGTTGAAGTAGACGCCTCCGATTCCGGTGTGGGAGCCGTGCTATCTCAGCGCGAAGGAACCTCCAACAAATTAAAACCATGCGCTTATTTTTCTCGTAAACTGAGCCCAGCCGAGCGGAATTATGACGTGGGCAACCGAGAGCTTCTGGCAATTAAACTGGCTCTGGAAGAGTGGCGTCACTGGCTGGAGGGGGCAGAACAACCCTTTATTGTTTGGACTGATCATAAGAACCTCGCATACTTACGCAGTGCAAAACGCCTAAACTCCCGTCAAGCCCGCTGGTGTCTGTTCTTCGATCGATTCAATTTCAACATCACTTATCGACCCGGCAGTCGTAACATCAAGCCAGACGCCTTATCCAGAAAATACTCAGTTACGGAACCTACCTCTGAATCCACTATCATCCCCACCTCCTGTTTTATAGGTAATCTCACCTGGGAGATCGAGAACAAAGTCCAACAAGCCCAAGGTGAGATACCTGATCATGCTACCTGTCCTCCTGGAACTTTGTATGTACCCGACTCTCTGAGATCTGAGGTGTTGACGTGGGGGCACGCCTCTAAGATTGCCTGTCATGGGGGGGTTCGTAGAACCACCAACCTGCTACGTCGACGGTTTTTCTGGCCTTCCTTGGAGAAAGACGTCCGTGAGTACGTGGCAGCTTGCTCAGTTTGTGCTCGCTCTAAGAACTCTAATTCACCCCCCTCCGGACATCTGTTGCCTCTGCCCACACCTAGTCGCCCTTGGTCACACATTGCACTAGATTTTGTTACCGGTCTGCCTCCGTCCCAAGGGCACACTGTAATTCTAACGGTCATTGATCGCTTTTCCAAGGCTGTCCATTTCATTCCACTAGCACAACTCCCCTCTGCCTCCGAAACTGCGGATATCCTGGTCCATCATGTGTTTCGTTACCATGGAATTCCTAGTGATATCGTGTCCGACCGCGGACCCCAATTCACGTCTCAAGTTTGGAGGTCGTTCTGCTCCGCCCTCGGGGCCACGGTCAGTCTTAGTTCTGGTTACCATCCGCAGTCCAACGGGCAAGCTGAGAGGGCAAACCAAGAGTTGGAAGCAGCTCTTCGATGCTTGGTGGCGCAAAATGAAGCAGACTGGTCCAAATACCTCATCTGGGTGGAGTATGCTCACAACACTCACTCCTCTACCGCTACTGGCATGTCCCCCTTTGAAGCCTCCTTAGGGTTCTCACCCCCTCTGTTTCCCTCTCAGGAACTCGATCTGGCAGTGCCCTCGGTCCAGCTCCATCTTCAACGGTGTCAGGACATTTGGCGGCAGGCCAGGGCGGCTCTCCTCCGCACCAAGGAGAGCAACTGCCAGATCGCTAATCGTCGCAGGGTGGTGGGACCCGTCTATCTACCGGGGCAGAGGGTATGGCTGTCATCCCGCAATATTCCTGTTCAGGCGTCCTCTCGTAAGCTGGCACCCAGATACATCGGCCCTTACGAGATCGACCACATCATCAACCCCTCCTGCGTCCGGCTGCGCCTACCTGCTGCTTTGAAGGTACATCCCGCATTCCATATTTCTCAAATCAAGCCTGTCCACGAAAGCCCGTTGTGCCCGCCGTCCGCTTCCCCTCCGCCCGCCCGTATCATTGACGGCGCGCCGGCCTTCACCGCCAGCCGGGTGTTGGACGTCCGGCGCCGGGGTCGGGGTTTTCAGTTTCTCGTGGACTGGGAGGGTTACGGTCCAGAGGAGCGCTCCTGGATCTCCCGCTCCCTCATCCTGGACCGTTCCCTCATCGACGACTTTTTCCACGCCCATCCGGACCGTCGTCCTGGACCGCCTGGAGGCGGTCGTTGAGGGGGGGGTACTGTCATGGCGCCTCTGTCAGTCACCTTCCCCCCTCCCTCTCCTGCTCGGCTCTGGACGCGACCAGCTGGTTCCAATCATCACCTCGTTAAACCGCCTACTTCAGGAGATCCAGGACCTGACGTCAACGCCAGTCCGTTGTTCTTACCACGGTGCATAGTCTGGCTCTCGCATGTCTTGTGCCTTACCTTGGCTTGATCACGCTGATTTTGCTTCTCCGTTCTGCTCTCAGGAATCATCCTCACGAGTGTGCTCCTCGGGCTACAGTTCTCCAGTTCCCCTCTACGTCTTCCCTTCGGATCCAGCAAGCCTCAGTCTCGAGCTCCGTCTGCCTCCACCCTCCAGTCAGCCGCCACGCAGCAACAAAGACTTGGTCACAGACTCTCCTTCAGAGAAATTAAATCTTTCTTATACTTACACCTCGTTTCCGAGTTTCTTCCGGGTTCCAGCGCCTGGGTCCTTTCGAATCCCCACGGGACCATGACACAACCACTTCCAATGAACCAACACTTATACACACCACCAGCAGCTTGGGACATTCAGATACTGCAGAATTTGAGGTCATGACCGACAACCATGTTAACTTTAAAGGAAAAATTATCATCCACAGAAAAATCTTTTAGTTCCTTTTTTTTCAGGCAGTTGTTTTCTCTTGATTGTGATTCTCTTATAACCATGATACCACAAAACAAAACCCCTAAAACTATGTTCACACTGGGCTCCGAAATACATGTTCGAGGGACCACTTTGTCAACATAAACACACATATGTACATTTCTGGCTTCCACATGCAAAACTCTTGGTTTCACGTGTCTCTGCCAAAGTTTTTAAGCCTACTTTTGGGCTCTACATACAAAACGCACCGCGACTGAGCGCACGTTAAAAGTTAAACTCATGATCAGTTTTCAAACATCTGGCACCTTCATAAATAAAAGCAACGCTGTCCATATATCACGACCAAATCCGAGTCCCAGATCGATCAAAGTTAGAATGGGTTTAACTTTCACCACACATTTTATACGCAGAGCTCAAAAATGGCCCCAAAACATGCACACATGGACTTTTCATCGGAAGTGGCCGTTTCAACACACATTGACGAGGGCGTTGTGAACGTGGCTTCAAGCATGTGAAAATACAAACTGTCCATGACAAGTTTGCCTTTAAAACGCCAGAAAGAGAAAATCTTCCCTCATAAAAACACTGTTATGATTCTTCAACATTAAAACATTTCTTTTACTTTAGATCATATGTACCCTAAAGGGAGAAACACGCTTTTGTTGCTGCCTTAAGTTTCTTAATAGCACAAAAAATGATAACAATAAAAGAATAAACACCTCTCAGCCGCAGCAGACAAAGAGTGATAGGAAGTCGTTATGCAGGTTCCCCTGAGACCTGCTCACAGTTTGATCTTTAAGTCATAATTAAAAAAGTGTCTCACCTCTTCTCTCAGTCTCTGCTTTTGTAATATCTGTGTGATTTATTAGCACCCCCACAAATGAGTCTTTTATGATATGCTTTTTTTTTATTGTTTAATTAATAGTTTGGAGTCTGTTTTGATTTTGTTCAAGAAAGGATGACCCTCCTGTAAAAGTTCCAGAATCTGCTTAAGGACAGCATGTTGCCATGTCTTGACTGTGACGACTCCTGCTGCGAGAAGTTGGGTTGCCATGAGTGACTGAGTGTATCTGTGCCCGTTGGACTGTTACTTCAAATATCAGTTTGAATGTAGAAATTGTGCAAGGACAAAACATTCTGTTAGACCAGCAGAGGCAAGGATGCTAATTATTTGTGTCTGGAGTAAGTTAGCAAACTCACTTGACTTCCTTTGTTGCCTTTTACTGTTTTCTCAATCATAAATTAGGCTTTCTTTCTTTTTTCTGAGCTTGATTTACATTTGTTCCGCGTGGCTTTGACACATGCGTATTTCTACCTGTGGGGATTGTGTGTCTGTTATATGTGAAAGGGGGTTGGGGATCAAGTTGATTCAGATATAGCAGTTCTGTCTTGCTGCCTTCTGTTACTGTACCGCTATGTGTGTGTCTGCGCTGTTGCATGCACTAAAGCTCGTGTGGCTACACATTACAACCCAGACAGTAATATCTGCCATGCATACATTATCCATCCTTCTTATCATCCATAAATCACAAGGAGGAGAATGAAAGTGCTGCTCCTTTCGTTCTTGAGCGGGGCCACCCTGCTGGACCCCCACCCTCCGCTCCCAGTCAGAGGTTAAGATAGCAATCAGGACCGAACCGCAGATGGAGAGAGACATTTTAATAATATTTTAATATTCACAGAGGCTGGTAATTGTTACAGGACGGCGGAGTCTACGCTGCTTTCACTCTCAGGCTTGGTCATTGTGCCAAAGGCTGAACGCAAAGACAGGGAGGGAAGAAAATGGGCTAAACTGTCCGCCTCAATATTAAGATGACCAAGCTATAGAAAAACAGTCATTGTGCACTAAGTTTGCTTTAAAGTTTTTAAATTAAATAAAACATATTGTATCCCCACTAATCATATATCTTTTTACTTTTTTGCTCTTTTAAACTGGTGATTGTCAAACTCTGGATAAAGCAGTTAAACCTGCAGAGCTACATCAAATAATTGACAAAAATATTTTACAGTTTTTAGATTTAAGATGTTTTTTGGTAAAATATATTTAAAAAAAAATTTCCAGTTTTGTTTTTATTTTATACTTAGTATCGATTATGATAAATTAGGTAATTTGGAAAGTTTATGGTCGCAACAATGTTTGATGCAAAAATACTGACATGAATTTTCAGGAAAAAAGTACCTTAATCCACCCAATGTCTCAGATTTGATCCACACAAACATTGTTTAACTGTATCATAAAGAATTATTTATCAACAACTTTTGCATCCTTTTATTACAGCAATTAGTTATTTAAAAAAGAAACAAAAGATACATCATTCTCTCCTTAAATTTGAAAATTAGCTAAACTTTCCCTGCCATCAGTGTCATGGAATCAGTCATTTTAAAATGATCAGTAAAAGCTCTTCTACTGCCCCTAGTGGAATTATGATGTACTACAGGGCAGAAAACAGACCACATTATATACAAGGGTTTTTTAAGGAAAGTTTGGATCATGCTAATAAAATGTCGGTCACAGAAATGCCTGGATCAAATATGATACAAATGCTTTTATAGGGTTAAATCTTACATATCAATTTATTATTTGATTATTATTATTTCTACCTTGCTGGATTATTTTTGTTTCATATTTTTGAAAAGGTCAAATGTGATCCTCTGTACACTTTTTGCCCCTTAGATTACAGAGAAGGTAAAACTATAACTTCCATAATCCTAAACATCCATTCTACTAAGTAGAATATGTAACATTATCCTATTCAAGTCTGAAAATGTGGGATTTCTTCAAAGTAAAAATCTCAACAGCTGCATGTGAAACACAGCCAGGAATGCAAAAGAATGAGTGGAGTCGACACTAAAGTCACCTGCTTGTTCTGCATACGTCTTGCTGTTATACATCAATCTATCAACCTGCCTTATTACTATTCAGATTACACGCAGGACACACACACACACTATTGAGATTAGAGGCTAAAATGTGGGGGGTATTGAAGGGGGGAGGGGGGCACCAGAGACACGAGTGACCTTTTCAGTCGCTGCCGGACACTTTGAGTCGGCAGTGAATCCATCTCAGGGAGCTGGTGTGAGAGGTGATCTCTTGAAACCTGTCCAATACTCTTCAGATATACAACCAGGCTGCTGTAACACACAGGGTTTGTCTTGACTTGGATGTGTAATGCCACTAGAGCTTGGTTTTAGTTATCTCATTTACCTCAAGACCCACTTTGATCCTCTTTTCATCTATTTTAAAAGCACTCCCAGTGGACTTTTAGTTATAATTTTACCATTTTTAGCCAAGAAAAAAAAAGTTTTGTTTGCGGCAGTAATAGAATTTCACCTCTGAGTCATTAGCAGGAATCATGTGTGGAGTTTGCACATACCTGTTCATGCATGGGTTTTCTCTGGTCACCTCAGCTTCCTCCCAGGGTCCAAAAACACTCTAAACTGGCCCTAGATATGAATGTGTGGTTGTGTGGCCCTGCGATAGACTGGCGACCTGTCTGAGGTGAACCCCGCCCTCGCCCAACAGCAGCTGTGGTAGGCTACAACGACCATGTGACCCTAAGGAATTAAGCAGGTTTACTATATGGGTGAATGGATGTTTTTAACACCTGGTGTGGGCCCTCAGCTTCTTTAACTTTTGTCATTGGGACCACAATTTTGGATCTGTCTATCTAGCCCATTTTTTCACCATTCAAAGGGTGACAAAATTCAAAGGGAATTTCAGCAACAAACAGCATCAGAATAACCTATTAGTATCCTTCTGATCATGAAGTCATCAGTCAAACTGATACTTCATAATTATATTTTCTTAATGCACCATTGCATTTTCCCTGCTTTGTTCTTCTTCATTCTTTCTGTCTCCATTTCGACATGTTGTTACACAGAATACAACATTTCCTTATATTGTTAGTCTAAACTGACTCAGACGTTTTCAATCATTACTGCAGCAACAACAGTTTTTTCTAGTAATTAAAAAAGATGTTTTCAGCCAACAAATTTACCAATTTTGTGGTAATTCCAATTTATTCCAAATTATTCACTGCAGGCGATAAATGCTTTGTGATGGCTCTGGGTTTTAAAAAATTCCTATTCAAACTGAACATAATTCAGCTAAAATTGTTATTTAAAAGTCACTTAAACCAACAAAACTGTTCGGGACCATTTTTCTTAATATTGGGAATAAAACTCAAGATAGATTTTCTGTTGTTATATTTGAGCTTAATCATAGTGACAAAAGGGAGAGAGATATAAAAAACATAGTTTTAGAGTGTAGTTAAGTCAGAAATGGACACAACTAAACTCACTCATCCAGATGAATGAACAATTACTACAATGACAGACAGAACTGACTGATAAATGACTGACTTGAATCTGTCTGATGAAAGTTGCATTTGTTTCTAAAGACAACCAGTTATTATTTTCAGTATTAGTATTTCTGGTCTTATTGGTTTTGTACTAACATGGTGTTAAAGAAAGTTGCAAAGAAATTAGTATAATAACAGAATTGTGCGCACATTACCCCTTCAAAAGTTTAGCTTCCTTTAGAAGTGCTTTGGTTCTCCATGGAAACACAAGGAATGTTATACTGGGTTGCAAATATAGCAGATTAACAAGATGGTTAGACAGAAATAATGATTTAAATTAATTTTTTTTATTCCAAAAATGTTTACCGCAATGAATTTCTGCAGTTGTAACATTTTAACATTTGATTGCCGAGTTTTAATGAATAAAACTTTGCCAGGAGATCGTAAATGTCTTTTTTAACTGATGGGAAAGAAAAGCATGTTAAATTCTCCTGGAAAAACAAATTGTTTAGCTTTTAATAAAACAAATTTTGCTTTTCCTGGTGCCTTTATTAAATTGTTTCATCTTCTGTTGGCTTTAAACTGGGAAAAACCTGAAAAAGACTTCAAACATGATGAACTACTTAAGTAGATGAATGAACCCTAAAGAAATCGACTAAAATATGACAAATCTCAAGAACAAAACAAAACAATTGGCAACGGCAGCGAGGAGTTTAACATCCCATCAGATGACCAGTGGGAAAAGAGCAGCTTTGATGAATATAAACCAAGATCAAATGTCAATAAAAGATGATGGGATCATAGTGAAGCTTTGGTTAAATTTCCATAACGAAGATCTACCTCACTTGCAGGTATCCTGGTTTTTTGCGTCACTCACTCTGGACGCCACTCATCAGGTAATGGTTTTTCCTCTAAACCGGTAGATGAATTCCCCGCCTCCTCTCGCGCACAAACCTGACCGAGTGAACGAGCTGATTGAAAGAATTTCTGACCAATCAGCATCAACCTTCCTGTCCATGTAAGTGATTGGCTGGCTTTTGTGGCACATTTGTAACACAGTGTCCCGCTCTGTTTTGAGTGCAGAAGAGAAAGAATTTCCCTCTAGTGAGAGTAAAAAGGAAGATTAGACTGGAACGAAAAAAAGGCAAAGTTTTGAGTCCGTCCACCTGTCAATCAAAAAAGAAAAAAACACCGCCAATAATGCACAAGTTGGAGTTCTGATAACCTCTAAACAACAGATCAAATAAAAACAATACTCAAAAATATCATGAATAGAAAATATAACTATAACTTTGAAAATATCTTCATAACCAGACTAAACCTACATTAACTTTTGGCCCAAAATCAACACACTTTACCAGGTCAATCATTAGGAGATTGCTTCCCTCTGACAGCAGACTCAAGTGTTCTAAAAGAACGGCAACAGTCGGTACTTCCTGGTTTGTATCAAATTCAGAAACAGAAGGCGAGGGTTTAGTTTTGACGCACAACAAATATGGATTTTTGTGGCTCTCTACACATAAAGCATTTAGATTGAAACAACCCTGTTCTGAATACTTATTTTCCACGCTGAACAACATGCACTCACCAAACAAAAGTGTGTGTCTTAATAGCATGCTGTGCTCTGTCATGCGTCTGAAGCCAGTGCACTGGTTAATTATATACACCATTAACTTATTGCTATTGTGTATCTGCTCCTTATTAGCTCTGCAGCAAAAGAGAAAACACCAAAGTAAATTTACGTGTGATTAAAGGAATTTCAGAAACCAAACTACACAGTGGCATACGCTCATATGAAACCGCACTTTGCTTTGGTAATGTTAGAGAATCTTAAAGCAAAAGCTAGCAAGTGACTGAAACACATGCCTTAAACTGGTGTTTTTGGTGTTTATATTCTGATGATGGAGGACATACATGGATAAGATTAAGCTCAAAATTGCATTTCTGAGAATTACTTTATTCAAATCGTTGCGAATCAGGAGCGGATGAAAAAATGCCCTTGGAAAAAGCTTGTAAGGCTACGTTCACACTGCAGGGCTTAATGCTCAATTCCAATTTTTTGAAAAATGCGACATTTTTTCAAGGCCATTCACATTTCCAATTAAAGGCTAACTTTTGTGATCTCCTGTGTGACCGTGAAATGACTTAGAAGTGAACAGAAGAGTACTCAACGGTGAACAACATCACTCGTTGTTTGCAGAAGTAGCTAACGTTAACAATGGATGTCAACAACAGTGTTGTCTAAACGGAGCTATTTTTGCATTAATAGATTTATTTTCACAAAGGAGCCAGCACAATAACAATCTTCTCATTTTAAGAAGGTATTGGAGCCGGGATCGTCTGTACTCACTGATGTGGCATGGGGATGTGTATGTGCTGGGGCCTTGCGAGTGTGTGTAAGAGAGAGGAGAGAGTGCGTGCAGTGCAGGAGGGAGTGAGAGGGGCCAGCGGAAGTGTGTTGGGGGCGCGCATTCATGTTGTGTGTTACGGAGGAAGGAGAAGGGTAATAAAAGACGGTTTCCCCCAGAATAAATGCTATTGACTCTTTATTAACCCGCTCTGGAAAATCTGAGGGTCCAAACGGGGAAGTGAATCCCGAAGGAGGATCCGTCTTCGGCCCTGGAGAAGGTCTCCCCTGCGCTTCTGACCACTGTTGAAAAGGAAAAAAAGTCATCGCGGGAAAGGTTCAGCCATTTCGCTGGATATTTTTATAAAAACCGCCCGGTTGCAAAAAGAGCCCTGGAGTTTAGCCTGAATAGAGCTGTCACCCCAATTATTAATCAAATCGGTGACCTCGCCTCCCTTCCACTGACTGGTCTCAGCAGCATCGTCCGCCATGGTTGATGTTTAAGTTTTCGTCCCCGCCTACTTCAACGCAGAATGATGACGTGTGTAGCGTATCGTTGATCGGATTCAGGACCACATACCCAAATGGCCTGGGTCACATTTGAAAAGATGAGATACAAGTCGCATAGGGGCAAAAAGATCGGAATTGGGTTGTTCCATCCTGCAGTGTGAACGTAGTCTTACTGTGAGGTAAAAGCCCCTGCTTCACTCCATTCTGATGCATTCACTTGCAGACGACTAGATCCATGTACGTCTTTGTTTTCACCATCCATGCTGGCAATTGGCTCCAAACTGTTTGGCTGCACAACTCCAGCATTGCTCGTCATTGTTGTTGCTCTGCTAATGTTGGGTTGGAGTTGTGAGGGGCTATAAAGCTGGCGGGGGGAGTGTAAACAGATAGGTGATTGGGAACTGGGGTCGATCTGACAGTCTCGCCTACAACTCAGAGACGATTTTTTTAAAGAATTCCGCCGCTCTGCAGAATCTTTGTCCTAGAAAAAGACAGAGGGTTTATGATTTTGCCTAAAAGCACCATTGTCATGTACAAAAAAGAAAATCAGAATTAACTGAAAGAGGGTAGATAAGTACCTGTATTAAGCATTTATTGACAAAAAATTGTGTTGTGTTGTATCTTGTCTTATTCTGCAATGTTTTTTTTTTTTTTGTGATTTGACAAACCTTCTGGAAAAACTCTAAACTCAAAGTGACATCGTTAAATTAATTCATTCATCTTCTAAACCGTTTGTTCCCTTTCCAAGTCACAGGGCTGCTGGAGCCTATCCCGGCCACACCCTGGACAGGTCGCCAGTCTGTCCCAGGGCCACAATCACACACACATGCACTCACATTCACACCAATGACCAATTTAGTGTAACCAATTAACCTATGAAGCATGTTTTTGGAAGGTGGGAGGAAGCCGGAGAAAACCCACGCATGCACGGGGAGAACATGCAAACTCCACACATAAATGTTCAGTTTCAGGTCCCCCAGCTGGGACTTAACCCGGGGGCCTTCTTACTGTGAGGCAAGAGCGCTAACCACTGCACCACCGTTATGTTGTAATTTTAATTTCTCATCAGCACATCGTGTTGTATTTAAAATTGTTAAGAGAAATAATGTTTAATTTTTGGTGTGACACCAAAATGCGTATTATTTAAAGAAAGCTTTGGGAAGCAGATGAGCGATAATTTAGTCTACAATTCACTAAACAACAATGTACACTGTCAATATCAAAGTAGCAGGGGATTCTTTACTTATTTTACTCTGAGCTGGTCATTATCATGATACAGCAGCATCATTATTTCTAGTTTTTTTCCAGCTTTTATTCAATCCCACATGATTTTCTGAGTACTGCATAAGGATGTCCTGCAAGAGATCAAACATAACCCATCCAAATCAGACCCTATGCCTCAAAATAAAAACCCTACCACAGACTAAAAAAAAGAAAAACGTGTGGGAGCACAAGCAGCAGATTTGAAAGGAAGATTGAAATCATTAGGATGCAAATGAGAAGGAACAATTAGAATGTGTGCCAGAGATTGAAAGAGATATGGCATAAAAGGCTAGGGATGGGATTGAGTCGTCTGCGCTTTTAGAGGGGTTCGACTCTCAAAGCAGCCGTCACATGTTCGCTGTCAAAGATCCGGGGCAATGGGATGCAATTAATTTTATAGTGATGACTATTTTAGCAGTCACGAGAATTTGTTTTAAAGCGCTGCAACTCATTTCCCTGTCTGAGCGATTTCAGGCCGCCGCATTATCAAAAACATGGTGGTAAGGACCGGCATGGATCTACCTCCCGCAGGCATGTTTTTTTTATGCTTTGCAAACTGGTGACACATCTACTCCTTAAAGACCTTAACTATCTATTTGCAATGAATCCTTGTTTTCATCTAGACTTTTCATGGTTTGATGAAAGTTAACTATATATTTCCTGGACACTATGTTTTCATGTATCAACATTTTTTTTAAATATATATATCTTTTTTTTTTTCCTGCACACATTCGCTTTTTAACCACGTTTTTTGTTCTGCAACAGTTTTTTCCGCCTCCGCTAATAATGCAAAAAGGTTTGCACGTCTCTGTCTTAGCTGTTGAGTCTCTTCATAAAACAGAAATATGTAGTGGATCGAGCCAAAGCTATGACCAAATAAAACCCAACCAAACCTCTGCCAAGGAGCCCATCTATCACATCATAAAACAATGGCTAAGCGTGTTTTCAGTGTATCAGTCCATTGTTGGTCATTTGGCTCCTCATAGACACTGGGATGTTCCTACTCTCTGCTTATAAATCCCACTTTCATCTTCTTCCTTCTTAACTCTACTTCTCTGCGTCTCCCTGAGTGTTTCATGGAGCATCATGTCAGATTTATTTCCAAAAATACAATTGCAAAATGTACTCCCCGTCTTCTTGTTTTGAGGAGGGATTTGCTCCCCGTTAAGATGAGTTATGTACACTGAAGCTTTTCATACGTCTACTCTTGGAGGCAAGGGTTTCACCGACATATTTCAGCTGGGTCCACACCAAATCCACCTATCAATCCAGAGCTTGGAAACACTTTCGCACTTGTTTACAGAAGAGAAACTCCAGATCACAGAAGATGTGTTACCTTATTATCTGAAAGTTTTTATTTTTTAACAACCCCAAAAAAACAAAGCAATCGGTAAACTAATACCGTACTTTCACAACTATAGGGCATGCTGGTTTATAAAGTCTGTTTTTAAAATTATGTTAAATATAAGGCCCACCGAACTATAAAGCGCATTAAGCGAGACAGAGTCACAGATAAATCCGTCAGTCAGACTTTATCAACTGAATTCAAAGTAATTCTAGAACTTGTTCGTAGCATGTCACTCGTTAGAAGCGTTAGCCGTCTTAGCATATTTACAATAACAGACCAACATTGGGACAGAGCGCCACGTACCTCTCAAAATTGTTTCAACATCAGAGGACACAACCAGAATTGATCCACATATAAGGCGCTCTGGATTATAAGGCACACTGTCATTTATTTGAAAAAAATACATAAAGATAAGGGTTATGGGAAGTTAGAAGCTATTGGTAAAGACCAAATTTAGAATAGTCTCACATACTTAATTAGATTTGGGGAAAAAAAGAGACTATTCAAACATACTTAAGGTGGGGTTAGGGATATGGTTTGGGTTAAAATACATGCGGACACTGCAGCAATGTGCATTTTGGGCGCATGGATTACATGTGGCCAACATGAATTTCCATCTCATTTAGTGCTTGGTTGCAAGTAAATACGTGCAAATAATATTGGCCTTTGGGGAAAGTGCAGTAGGTGGAAAACAAACTTGAAATAAACGTAAACGCTTGGAAAATCATCTATTTCCAACAGGTGCTCATTTGGGGGCAAATTTTCTTAAACCAAGTTCTGGCTAAGAAAGAAAAAACAAGCCGGAAGAGGAAAGCTGACGAGTGCTGTTACTTCTTTGACCAATTTGAATAAAAACGCCTGAACCTTCACAACACACTTCACTGACAAGACAATGTTGTCATGTTGTGTCCCTCTTTAGATTCACTGCCTAAGTTTGGTTCCCATTCACACTGAAGTGAAACACATTAGAGTTCATTTGTAAGCGAACTGGGACTCTAGGCCTGAAACGGAGCAGGGTGGGCTTGTTCGCCTTGCACCAGAGTTTAAATGAGCTTTTATTGACTATCTGAGGAGACAGACCAATGTGCCAGTATGAAAGCTGCTGTGTAAACTGCTGAGGAAATAAACTCAGCTGGCTGTCTGACGTCACAGTAAAAAGTCACACAAACACACACACACACACACAAGGGAGTTCAGGAGTCACACAAAACAATGCGTGTATGCACAGGATGTGAGGCAGACAACAAAAGCTCCACAGGTTTATGCTCCCAAGCTTAAGCTGACATTTGATCATCACTTTAGTGCAGTTGTGTCAACAGTGAGGGAGGAGCCGACTGTTGTGGCTAAGGCCTTAATTCTGCTTTTTGCACTTCTGGATTGCATTTCTGTCTCTTTTCTTTTATGTCTTATGTTGAAGAGGAAGATTTCTGTCTCTTTTCTTCTGCCCTCTTTGTTTGAAAATTTGTGCTCAATTGTCCAGAGTACCAGCTTGGGCGCGGATTTCCAGGGCAGCATTTAAAGCATCTCCCGCCCAAGCTGGCAGTAACAGAGCTCAACTTTCTTCTGTGTTAATGCAGGGTTTGGTCCTTGTGATTTGGTTATTTTTGTGTCATTAGTTGCTTTTTTCTGTAAATAAATCCAAGGTTACTTCATTCTTGGGGTCTTTGTTAGAATTTTTGAGTCGTTAGGGCATTTAATTTGTGTTTATTTTATTTTGTCTTCATCATTCCAAGGCTGCTACAATTTCATTGTATCACCATGTACAATGGCAATAAAAGTATTCTGATTCTGATTTATTTCCTTTATTTTTCATCCTTTTACAATTCCCCAGGCAGGTATGTAACATAAAGTAACATAAATTGGGGGCTCGGCCAAGATATGAACGTGGAGCATCGCACACCCAACGTGAGAATCAGACCTTAAGTGACACTTTTACATGTTCACGTGTCACCAAAAAACCTCAATTTTATGTGGAGCATAGCCGAAATAGATTGATATACATGACACGAAGGGTTATTTGCCCTAGCCAGTATGTTCAATGCTATAGTCTTTCCTTGATGTATGTTTCTACTGCAAAACATATCTTTGCTACCAACAAATGTCACTGTGACTATGATAACTCACAACCTTGTTAATAATTTAAAAAAAAAGAAAAAAAACACCGTTTGGCAGCGCTGCATGTTAGCTGCATTAGCATATTCACAATACCTGTGACATTCAACTTTGTTTGCAACACCTAAAAAAACAACAAAGAGAGGTTATTTCAAACAAAAGTTAGTGTGACTGAGCAAAGTCCCAACCTTGTTGGTAACATATCAGAAAATTAAAAAATATAAACAAATCAGTACAATACCGCTACACATTAGCTGCGTATTTACGATAACAACCTACCAAAAATTTTGACAAGAGTGCAGTGTAATACTTCAAAATCTTCTTAGTAGTAAGCAAAATCCTAATTAATCAATATGGTGCCCCAGCTTATAATTCTTTCAAAACATTAAGGCTTTTATGTGCACCTTATAGTGTGGAAAACACAGTAAAACAATAAAAAAAACATGGAAAGAAAAAAAAATTCCTTTTCATTTTCTTATTTTGAGGTTTCTTTGTTGTTTCCGGATTCCGTCTTTTAGGAGTTTTTCCTTAATAAGAAAGAGGGCCCGGGCACTTAACTAAACTAAACTGGGCAGGGATGCCAGTTTAGTTTAGTCTATTTAGTTTAAGTTTAGTATTCTCCTGATGAATTCTATGCATTTATGATCCTTTTGATTGTATGTTTACCTTACAATTACCGGCACGAAGCCCATTGAGACGACTGTTTGGGCTTTACAAATAAAATTGAATTGAATCTAAATTGAATTATGTTTTAGACTCTTACCAAAACTTCTACATTCTCATTAGCCTCTCATCAATTTCTATAGGTCCGTACTGTTTTGTTTTTTAAAGAATTTTCGCCTCTCACCCAAGACGGTTGTTTCCTTTTGCCTCAATGAGTGATACAACCAAGAAGATCTTCAGATTTGGTCTTATTCACTGTCTGTGGTTTCTGTTTCCTCTCCTCTTTTCCTCCATTTTCACTTTCTCTTTCCTCCGGCTGTGTATCAGGGCTCCACGTTAATGACAGTTGACAGATAGTTGAAGGGCATGGGCTGCTCCCCGTCAGCCCTGTTTTGGACTCATAATTATTTCACCAGTGTCACGTCACTGTCATCTTCGCCTGCTTTACACTGTCTCGCACACACACACACACACACACACACACACACACACACACACACACACACACACACACACACACACACACAGATCCCGCCCACCCTGCCTGCCTGAGCCTGGAGAAGCGAAAGGCGAAGTGTTTGTGTGTGTCTGGCTGTCACTCGACCTCAGAGCTGGCCGTTTCCCTGCCAAGACAAGCATCGCCGCCACACAACGACCGTCGCTCTGCATGCTTGTCTCCGTGGTAACAAACTAGAACCTTGTGGCAGCGTGTTGGCGTTTGTGGAAGGTGACTCTATAGCTGGATACTGAAATTATGTTTTGGCAAGATGTTGTACAACTGGCAGCAGATGTGCTGAGATCTGCATGAGAGGGGTTTCAGGAGGAGTTTGGGAAGCCCTATTTAAAAAAAGTAATTCAGACAATGAAGGGGACTCTTAAGTAGAGCCATGAATTTGAGGTTGCACCTAGGAAAACGTTTTATTCAAAAATGACACATTTTGCAGTTTCCTTACCATTGAGGTTCAGTATATGCCAATCATACTTCTGTTTAATAAACCATAAAAATTCCAATTCAAAAAATTATACTGTATTGTATACTGTATATTGTATAGTTTGGCAGTGCTTACGACTAACATGTGATTTGGAAAAAAAATAGATCATGTGTTCGGCGCAGGAGGGCGCTGTAGGTGTGTGAATCAGCATTTGCTACCACTGAAGAAACACCAGCCTTGGAGTTGTTCAAAAGTGACAGAAAATAAGAAATTCAAGGGATTTAGTGATTTAAAGTGATAAAGGTTGTGTCCGAATTCCCACCTTAACCCCTAACTTAAAAAAAAACGATATACTACTGTGTGGTGCCCTGAATTTTAAAAGCATTTCTGACACCACGCTCACAACTTTTTCTTTTCTTTTTTTTTGAATGGTGGATATGACGTCATCGATTTCACTAAGTTAAAATCTAATTTATCTGAGCGTTTCGGGACGATTATTTATGTCCACTGTCTTCGGAAAATAAAAATGTTACTGATTTATTTAAAAAATGCATTTAAATACATTTTTTTGCCAGAAATCGTTCCAACGCAATGCAATGTGGAGAGCATCTAGTGAGCATCGATGCACTTTGGTTTTTCGCAGAGACTTCTGGGAAATTTCTAGGGCACTCCATTTTGGAACTGTAGATCCGGACAGCACAACAAAACAGCGAACACACTTTATAGTGCACTATGTGGGGTCAGGGTGGGAATTCGGACACAGCCAAAGAGTTTAATTGACTTGCTAACATGGTCTTTAAGCTATGGTTAGCAGAATAATTGCTCACACGTTGGGCTAGTATACTAAACCCCTATTCAATTCCTCCTCTTTGTTATCAATATTGTTCTTGGCCCCTTATTTTGTTAACCACAATCTGTCCCAAAAGTGCGACTAATTCCAGTTTTTTCTCTTTTGTTATGCATTTTTTGCGTCCCTGACTTGTACTCCGGAGCGACCTATATTCAGAAAAAGATGGTAGTTAAAGCAAAGGCTTCATTTTTACTGAGAAATTATTAAGAAAAGCATCAGCTTTTGAATCTCGACAGTAGAATGCATGTGCAATTGAATGTTGAAAATAAACAGAAGATTATTTATTCTGTCAGAAGCTCTGAATCAAGGCAAGCAAAGAAAATTGAAAGTGTGAAATGGTCGAGGATGGAAGGTGTTGAAAAGAGAACGGAGGAGCGGTTTCCGTCACAGAAACCTCTGAAGGAAACACTCAGACAAGCAATGAAATGGAAGCGATCAATGATTTAGACAATAATGCTGCCCTCTGTATTCACCATCACACTCTTACTCTCAGCTGCAGTTAGGATAGTCTGGCAAACACACAATCTGGTTCATGTGACGTGCTGAAGTTGTCTAAGGATGAGTCCTTTTTCTCCTCAATCTGTACCTCCTCCTTTCATTCCACTCTCAGTGTCTCTCCTCAACTGTTTTTCTGACTTTCAGACCAAGTAAAAGGTGCTTTGCAGTTAACCATAGGGTCTCATAATTTAATATTTAATTCCTATTAGGGGTGATCCCTTTTTGGCCTGATCTCTTTTTGGTCAACCATATTTTTTGAGTGTTTATTTGCAAAAATAAAAGCTTTTATGTTAGGTTGTTAGAATTGTTCTAACAAATCTTTGAAGAAAAACCCATTATAGACATAGAAAGTATTGATGATTAACCCTCAAGGTTGATGAACACGCTTATGCACGCCGTTTTCCATTCACCTGCAAGCCAGCTGTTCAGAAAGTAAAGCACCAGTTGCCTCTCTCAGTCTTTCCTTCTCTGCTACTTCCAGCTTTCTGTTTAAATTAAGGTGAGCTGACAAACAAATTAAATCTGTCACATCCTGTTTGCATGAACCAGACAGGAAGTCGATATAGTCAGCCATTTTGGTTAGCCAGAGCTCTAATCACACTTCAGGGATGTGAGAGCGTGGATGAGGGTGAGGTGGTCACACAGACCTGCAGCAGGTAACAGTAATCTTTGTCTTTTGCAATTCTAAATCAAGACAGTGGTTGTTGTTTTTTTATTCTTACAAATGCACAATGAAAGGGCTGAGCAATATTCTTGGAGGTCATGATGGGAAAAGGTGAGGAAATATACTGTAGTAGGATACTAACACCAAGAAACAAAGCAAAGCTGGAAGTGGTTTATAGGAAAAGACTAAGCCCTAGCCTTTTAGTCATTTAGGAACTTTCAATTAGAAGGATCGTTGCAGGTGAGCATGATTCTCTTGGGTCCTTCCGAGATACACAATCGCAACTGTTCCTGTTTTTTTTTCCTTTGGTGAACTGTATTTACCCAGTCAGGGAAAGGAGTGGAAGGGGACGGGGAAACAACTGATAAGCTGCTGTGATTGGCTAAGGAACCTTAGGTGGGCATTCATGATTGTCACATGATTCTATTAATCATAGGTATGTATCGTTGTTTAACTGGAGTAACTGTTCTTCAAAGTAATAAAAAAAAAATTCTTACATTACGGACAATTGTGTAGAAGCAAATAGGCGTTGTAATTTCAAAACATGGATTCCTGTTGAGGAAAAAACTGGGTGCCAAAACTCACCAACAGAAACAGTCTTCAAATTTAACTTTGCTGAGGGTAAGTTTTGAGGAAAAATGCACAACCATATTTATCCAAGTACAAGTCAGATTTTTTAACTAGTTTGGCCAGGGTTGTTTTTTATACTTTGAGATGTCAAAGCAGAGCAAATCTTGTGAATCTTCTCTAATCTGATATATCAAAGACTTGGGCACAAACCACAATTATTAATTTCTCCTCCATGATCAATTTTCAAACAGTTGGCACTTCTGTAAAGGAAAAGGGGCGTTGTCCAAACGTCAATCCCAAATCCAAGTCCCCGGATTGGTCAAAGGGAAGTTTGCATCACAGAGAGGGAGATGTTCTTGGACGAGAGACACTTGTTCTCCCAAGAATATGGCTCAAAGTTCTAAATTTTTCAACCCGAAACAAGAATTTACAAATTTAGAGGTCACTGTAGCCGTTCTGTCTTTAGCCTTGTTGTTTGTCAAATCAGTGCAGACCCCCTCCATACACACATACAAACACACACCCTGATTTTTTTCCCCTTGTCATTCACACACCAACACACAGCTGTGGTCTACTCCCTGTGGAGACATACAGCTAATCTCAACAACATCAGTCAGTCTCGTGCTTAGGGGCTCTGTGTGTGTGTATGTGAATAAGTGTGCATTTTTATGGATGAGTGTTTGTGTGTAAAGGTCAAGGGTCAGAGGTCAAGACACCTGCAGGGCTGCATGACCCTAGTCTTCCTCTTGATACTTATGTTTCACACTTCAATCTGTAATGAAGCAAATTTCTTGTAAAGGAAAAACACCCAGAAGAGTCAAAACTGGGACAGTAAATGCGTTAGCAGTATCTAAACAAGGAGATAACATCTGTTTCAACACATTTATTCAAGTTATTTAAAATACAAAAAGACAGTTTTATCTTGTCCATCCACACTGACATCAACAATATACCCCTCTCTCCTGCGATCCATCTTCCTGTCTACTCACCCTCGGGTTAAGTCCTGTTTACTCGTTTGACCCCAATGCTCTGCCAGTTAAAAATGCATGAACAACTTACTCTCTCTTTCTCAATTCATCCATCTCTCCATTCTCATGTTTGTGTAGAGCTCATTCAGCTTCTTAAAGGAAATGGAAATCCACCATTTTGACCTTGCAGTCACCGAGGTGACTAACTGATACCGTCTCAGTCAACATTTACAATTCTTTGACTTAAAAGGTTGCTCTGTGTATTATGGTACTCTGGGATGGATATATTTGAAAGAGTCGGATTGACCTAAATCACACTAAAGATAGAGAAAATCAAGGATGCTTGAGTATGAAATAGTGTACATTTTTCCCCATTTATATCAAGTTATATTTTACTTGCTTATATTTAAGTTTAGAAAAAGAAGCCACAAGTTGGCCCAAGTCTGTGCCCCCCTGTGCCGGTCCCCTGCCTGGATAAAACACAGGGCTGTGTCAGGAAGAGCATTCAGCGTAAAGACAGCTGTGTAAATCGGTGAAAGCCAATTCACTGGGCCGACTCCTGAAAGTTTTAGTTTAGTTTAGTTTAGTTTAGTATAGTTTAGTTTTCCACAGTGTGTCAAAAGCAAACAAATCCCCTCACAATACAGAATGTGGAAAAAATAGACCCCAAGGATATACCGAAGTGTGAACTACAAATTTACGTTTAGAAAAAAACTGCAGGATAAAAATAGTATTATAGTGTTTCCTCTTTTATCACAGGGGTTACATTCTAAAAATGACCCAAGATAGATGACACCCGACAAATATGATTGCAGATGTTTTTAAGGGTGTCACCCCCTCACTACACTTCAGACACATTTATCAGACAGTAACATTTTCACACTTTTCTCTCCTTAAACTCGTAAACCTTCATAGAAAATAAGTCCAGTATTATGAAATAAAAGCAATGACGTGTTTGCTTTTAAAGATGTAGATTTGACGAGTTGAAACGCGGCGCAAAGGAAATCTATTGATGTCAACAGCCAATAAGGATGTGGAACTATTTTGCAACATGCCTAGATGTTGGGTTTCTCCTTAGGAAACCTTTTCCAGTTCATAAAGAAGGATATAATTGGCTTTTCCAGGCGACTCAGATGGTAATATCACAAGTACATTCAGTTTACCATTGAGCCTTCACCTGTTTCAACATGAAACCACGTGGAAGCTGTTCTGTTTATAATAACTGTTAAAGACCCACTATAATGAAAATTGTTTTTTTGGTGTTTTTAACATGTTCTTGTGGCAATTTTCTTATGATAGACATAAAGAAAAATAAGATTGAATTGGCAAATGAGCTTTTCTTTATTCAAACTTTTAGAAAAAGCTTGTAGAAGTGACGTACAAGTTACTACGGCAAGCCACAAGCTCCCTGCTCAACTGCATTCTAAAGCATCCACATGCAGACAACTAGATCCATGTACTTCTTTGTTTTCCTCATCCAAGCTGGTATCTGGCTCAAAACTGTACGCCTATAGATGGCTCTAATATTGCTCGCCATTTTTGTTCACTGGTAATGTTAGGTTGGGGTTGTATGGGCTGTAAACTAGTAGCATAGTCACGATTAAAAGACTACTGGAAACCTTTTCGAAAATAGGCAAGGCAAGGCAAGGCAAGTTTATTTGTATAGCACAATTCATACACAAAGTAATTCAAGGTGCTTCACAAAACAGAAGAATGCATTAAAATCACAATACATCATAGAAATAATCAACATAAAATTTACTTTAAAAGAAAAGGAAAAAAAAAAAAAAAAGATTTAAAAAGAAAGGAAGGAAAGAAAGGTGCAGATAGGACCTTTCAGTCATATACACGGCTAAACAGAAATGTTTTAAGTCTAGATTTGAACATGAACACAGAAGAGGCCTGTCTTACGAATTCAGGGAGGCTGTTCCAGATTTTAGCTGCAGAATATTGAAACGCTGATTCCCCTTGTTTAGTTCTGACTCTGGGAATCAACAGGAGGCCGGCCCCTGAGGTCCTCAGAGTACGAGATGGTTCATATGGCACTAACATGTCAGAGATGTACTTTGGTGCTCGGCCATGGAGAGACTTGTACACAAGCAGAGCTGCTTTGAAGTCTATTCTTTGAGGTACAGGGAGCCAGTGCAGAGACCTGAGCACAGGACTAATGTGATCATACTTCCTGGTTCTGGTCAGGACTCGAGCAGCAGCATTCTGGATGTACTGAAGCTGTTTTACAGCTCGTTTGGACAGGCCGGTGAGCCATGAACCTGCTGGAGACAAATGCATGAATAAGTATCTCCAGGTCTGGCTTTGACACTATGTTTTTGATTTTGGCAATGTTTTTCAGATGGTAAAATGCCGCTGATGTTACTGACTTGATATGGCTGTTAAAGTTCAGGTCAGAGTCCATGATTACCCCTAGATTTCTGACTTGATTTGAGGGTTTAAGAGACAGAGAATGAAGGTAGCTGCTGACACTTTCTCTTTGTTTCTGTGGGCCAAAAATAATAACTTCGGTCTTGTTTGAGTTTAGCTGGAGAAAGTTGTTCTGCATCCACGCACTGATCTGTTGGAGGCAGTGGCTGAGTGAATCCACCGGCCCATATTCACCTGTTGTCAGTGACACATAGATCTGAGTATCATCTGCATAGTTGTGATAAGATATGTTATTACTGCGTA
Source organism: Oryzias latipes (assembly GCF_053564925.1). NCBI lineage: Eukaryota > Metazoa > Chordata > Actinopteri > Beloniformes > Adrianichthyidae > Oryzias > Oryzias latipes. The sequence goes on along the minus strand of NC_136253.1, from coordinate 23,203,925 downwards.
TTAACTGCCCTAGTGGCAGCATGTAGAGGTTGAACAGAAGGGGTCCCAGGATCGATCCCTGGGGCACACCACAAGTCAAGGCCATGTAGTCTGAGACACAACTCCCAATTTCAACAAAATATTTCCTGTCTTCTAGATAAGACTTGAGCCAACTTAGGGCAGATCCAGAGATGCCAACCCAGTCTTGGAGTCTGTGCAAAAGGATCCCATGATCAACAGCATCAAAGGCAGCACTCAGGTCTAGCAGGATTAAGACAGTGACTTTTTTTAGAAAAAGATTAAAAGATGATCGGAGAGGGACTTTAGATGCATGCAAAAGAAGTAACAAAACTGAGGCAGAAGTGTTAACACTTTAAGTAACTGTAGAGAGAAATTAGGCATAAAAACGTGGCCTTCAAATGTTGGCCCAAATGTTTGGTCAGTTTATTTTGGGTGTGAGTGTGAAAGACAGTTCTTTTGATCGACTGATGTTAAAAATGTCCATAGAGTGCATTTAAAGTCTAAAGTATACTTACTTTCAATGTGACATTCAGAGATCCAGCTGCATCATTACACTGGTGTCTGAGTGTGAAACTTGCAATAGAAGATGAAAAAGAACAGAAACAGACCCGCAAGGACAAATGTTTTAAAACAGCAAGAGAGCCATCAATCTTTCCCGGATCAATTTGCAAAAGGCCATGGGATCAGAAATAAAGCCAGAATGAGGTTAATCTGTGGAAATTATTTTGTTATTAATAATAATTTCTCAAATATCTAACAGCCGGGAAAGACATACTGTAGCCTTAATCAAAGCTGATGGGAAAGGCCTGTCTTTGCACTTCAGAATATTTCCTTTCTTTGATTGTTCCAAGTGGTCTTTAGATGTATTTCTAATGTATTCACAAAGAAATCAATGTAACATCCCTTATTGAAACCTCGTTTAAGCGTCATTTCATTGCTTTAAACAGTTTTAAAATAAATTTATTGAGAGTTTCCTGTGTATGATTTGTACTTCACAAATGGTCCCTTGCTCGCTTTATTAGTTTTTCTTACAAACAGTCACAATATTTGGCAGTCGGCACACAGTGTGCGCTTGTTCATGGAGAGTTAAACGAGCATAATGAAGAAACAAAAAGCCAACTGCATTCCAAGACCCTGAAACAAGCAATTATAGCTAATTTGTCCTTTTAAGAAGACACAGGACGACCATTTGTCTGAAAAGACACACACACCAACACATTCATGTGTTAGCACAATAGGAGAATATTCATGTCTTTTCCACCCCCTCCACAAACACTTAAGAGCTAATTATTGTTATTAGCATCATGCTTGAAATCCCCTCACAAGGGCATGTCAGCTTACTTCAACATACACTTTCTTTTTTTTTTTAATCAAAGAAACAGGAGAGATGGGGAGTGGAGGAAAGAAGTGACACATAAAAATGTCCTGGAATCACCTTGAAGAGGCCTAATCAAAATGTTCTAAGTCCTTCTGCTTCACTAATACACAAACTCACATCTACATGAATATTGATTTAGCCATAAGGATTCCCATCATTGCTTTGTTGTGATTTTACTATTGCTCCAATACAAAAGAGCCATGCTATAAACATTCGTAACAATCAATGAACCACTGATTCGCTTGGCCATAATGAATGCCAACATAGCTATAAGGATTTATAGAACACATTTTGAAAGGCGATTTTACCAAATATCGTAGAAACACGGTACAGATCACTGAAAAGTTTAATCTATTTCCATCTGCTATAGGTTTGTAGGAAATGTCTAAAGCTACGTTCACACCGCCCTCGGCAACACATGTTCAAACGACGACTTCCAATAAAAAGTGTAAGTAAACAGGCCTCTGGGTTAAAAACTCTCACATTCAGGTGTAGCTGCACACATTTTCAGGACCGTTTTCGTACAAAATGTACTCATGTTGAAAGTTGAACCAGATGAAAACTTAACCAGTCAGGGACTTGGATTTGGTAGTGATGTTTGGATGACATCCCCTTTCATTCACAGAGGAGACAACCACTTTGATTATTGTGCCCACCTGGAATTTTACGAAACCAAGTTTTTCATATATCGGAATGGAGTTGTGAAAGCAAGATTCGTGAAGTTTGCAACTCTTCCACATTTCACACCAAGCTTTTTGCAACTGTAGTTGGTGAACATGAGCTAGTATCGGGTAACAACAGTCCAGTGGGCTAAATGCGCATTTAGGAGCACGCCTCATATGTCCAGTGTGAACATAATTTAAGAAAGTACATATGATCCCCATCAATTAGCTTTTTTTTAAATTGCCAGTTAATGAAGATGACTCATTTACAAAAGAATACAGTGTCATCTGCACAGATTAAAATTTATTTAAATGCCCAAAAATCCTGGTCACATGGCAATAAAGTGCAATCTAGACTTTTCACATAGTTTATTAAAAGGTAAAGAGCATTTATAAACACATAAAGCTTGTGGTCAAGTGACGTACAGGCTTTCATTGAACTCATTGAAAGCCCAGTTTTGACTTCCGTTTGCTATTTGTGGCAAATATCTTTCTCAAATACAGGTAAATACAAATGCTGGAGACAACAGCATTTGGAAGTAAATTTACACAACAAACTAAAACATGACAAAAATTAATGAATGAGGCTCAAAATGAAAAACCAATCTTGATGCAAAATGGAGACAACCAAAATCTTAAAAAGGGTTGAGGGTAATTAACTAACACCAAGCAGTTGAGTTGATTGACAACTGAAACCTGCTGAAATCAGCATAGAAGAAGATAACTTTACCTGAACAAGAAAAGATGCACAGTTTAATCACACAAAACAAAGTAACCTACAAAAATGGATCACTTGTTAATTGTTTGTGCAACAGCTAACAATTACCTGAATGCAAACTGGCCTGCCTTAATTTAGTTTTCATGCCTACCTCAAGTATAAAGCTAAGGTGTTGGTTAAATATACCACACAAACAAAGTACATCATCATCAGTCTTGACCCCAAAGCCGTTTGAGAAGCATTGGCATGTGCAGCTTGGTATTCTGATCTTGTGGATTCATTCATATTTCAATAATGGACTCATGTCTTCTGTCTGAACATTAGGGGTTGGAAAAATTGTCCTGGAAAAATTGTCAAGTTGATACCTGTTCTTACCTCAAATATGTAGATCTACAACATCTTTTATGCAAAATCAATTTTTATTGCAAGAATTTATTTTAATGTGAACACAGGTTGAGTCTCACTCATAATTGTTAAAGAAACCGTGAAACACTGCAATAAGGTTATAATTAGTTTATTTGTAACAACTAATCCCTAAAGCACGTTTTTGGATCAAAAACAAACAAAAAAATAAAATGTGAATTTATCTACATATAATCTATTGTTAAAGGTCTTTGAAATATGTTTTTTATGAGTGTGTTTTGTTAAGGTGCATGCTGATCTGTCCATCAAAGCATTTTTTTCCCTCAAGCACAATGAATACATTTTACCATCTGAGCTGTTGACTTCTTTGTGTCCACAAACGTGTATGCTCCTGAATGTGCACACACTCACTCACTCTGACACACAAAATTAACTGTCTTGCTCTTGACTCTAATGCATTTGTCATATGAGGGGTAAGCCCTTTTGATCTCTCTCTCCCACTCTTTTTGACAGCTGGCTTACTGCTCACTGGTCCCAAATAAATTGATATTTCTTCTGGCCACTTGAATTTGTCACTTGACTTCTCTGTGCAATCTTAACACCTTAGTGGTTAGTCTCCACTGGGGTGCATGTGCTTAGAAAACACAGCTCTGTGTTTTGGATGAAAACACATTGCTAATAGAGTCGCTGGCTGTCAGGTCGGCCACTCAGACAAAATTTATCCAGAAGGCTCGCAAGATGAGCTCGCTATAGGTTATCAATTTTTTCCCCATCAAGTACAACAAAGAAATTGTAATTGTAGAGGAGCAGGATCAGAAAATACAAGTAGCAGAGGTCGGATGTAGTACCAGCTAATGAAAATTCTAGATCAGGAACAACAAATTGGCTCCTGATTTAAAATGATTTTTAATACAGAAATACTCAGAAGTGCAATTTGAGCTTAAATTTTCTTTAAATATATCTTCCATTATGAGAAAAATGTTGTGTTACATGTAAAAAAAAAACACTAAAAACAAAATTTTCATCGGAGTAGGTCTTTAAAAGACATTGAAAACTAAATAGCAGTTGTCCTGCAATGTGGGTTTTGTACGCAACCCTTTTCAATGCAGTGTGAATGCATACACACTTTCCATCCATCCATTTTGCCTCATCTTTTTGGGGTTCTCGAGAATAGAGCCTATAGTAGCCACTGCTGGGTGATAGCAAAGTACTCTCTGGATGGTTATCCTACTACATGTATGTACCAAAAAAGGAAACAGTGACTTGGCGTGCAGCTGAATCAAGTCCACAAAATCTGTTCTTAAAACTAAAAGGAGCTAGCAAGTTCTTGTTCCAGCTGGTCTATTCAAGTTGTGGCCAGTAATGTTTGTCCACAACATGCCCTTTTTTCCTACATGAAAATAGGATTATCCAACTGGTCTTTCATAGCTCTCCTCACCAACATTCCCAAGCACTGAGTGATGTGTAGGGATCTCTCCCGTTCTTGGTTATCATTCTTTTTCTCTCACCTTGGTGGTGGTCTGTTCCTAATATCAGCGCCCCACGCTCCAGTCCCAAACTTTTTGCTCATCTTTGTCTACGTTTACACCAGGCTTGGAAACGCGCCTTCAGGTAATCACTTCTAAGGAAAAGTCTATACAAACATGTGTTTCAGGCTTCCACATTCAAAACTCTCGCATTCACCCATATCTACGCAAGTTTTTAAGTCAGTTTTTCGGGCTCTATGTACAAAGCGCGAGGCCATAGAACACTTGTCAAAAGTTAAACCAGTTGAACCATGACAAATCAGGAACTCCGATCTACGAGATTTGCACCGCTTCGACATTTCACACCAAGGGTCTTTCAACTGTGAGTACATGCACTAGTATCAGGTAGCGACAGTCTAGTGCAGGGGTCTCAAACTCAATTTGCCTGGGGGCCACTGAATGCAGGGTCTAGCTTTGGCTGGGCCCCAACTTTATCGCACATATACACGCAACTTGTGCGGGTCAAATATAAAAGTAAATTTGTATGGAACATATACTATACTATTGACTTTACTATTATTAACTATTTTCTGTACAAAATGTACTTATAAAACTCTCATTCAAATAAAATAAAATACCCAAATAAAAGAAAATCTATAAGAAAATAAATCAGTAACCTCCTTATTAACACAGTTCAGTTAACACTGTTGAATTATAACTATTAAACACAAAGGAAGACTCAAACTTAAATTTGATAGAGGTTACCCATTATAACCTCTATCAATGGGTTATTCTGAACACGGCTTCTCTTGTCTACTTCTTACTGCTAGACGCTTGGCAGCACTTCCTCTCATACAGCTGAGACCCTCAGTGTGGTTGAAGATGATTGTCAGTAAATCTGGACTGTACTTGGACTTATTGATATTTAAGGATCATAAGAGAGTATGCGCTCCTAATTTTGAGTCTGTGTTGAATGTTTTTTTTTTTAAGTTTACTCTTTAAAACACAAATCAGGAAAGGAGAAACAAAATTCAGTAACCATTTTTGGATATTTTTTCTAATTGACTTTTTGTGCATTTAAACCCCGGTCACAAGTGATTGTAGAGCAGCCGGTCAGTCACTCCTATATTTTCATAGTTGAATGCAAACTCTGGTTCGTAAAAGAACAGTTGTTCACTGGAGATCAGAACAATAGTTACTGATACCTGAGATCAAAGAAAGGCTCCAAAACGGATGGAAATTTGTGTTGGCGACACCAAAAAAGTACAGCCAAGATGCACTATAAGCATGTTTGAGATCACCCTGGTGGATGCAACGTTGCGTAGATCACCTGGTGTGTGACGTATGTTTTTGTTTTTCCTCCAACATCACCTGTCAATCATCACAAAAATATCACCAGAAAGGGGCGGGAGCAGGGCGCCAACCTAAGCGAACGGAGCTGCACTGACTGAAAGCTGCCCTAATGACTACAAAACAATGCATTATGGGAAACGTGTCCTGACGGTTTTTGTAGGTAAGTGATCAATTAAAAAAATTTAAAATACCTATTGCTAAAAAAAGGCTACATACATTACAAAACATTAAAATAAATATAAAAGATATAATAGCACAGATCATACTAAGGGGAGAGGTACATTAAAACTAAATTGAATGTTAAGGACAACTTCCTGTTCTCGTTCAGTCTCGCTGGAGCTTCGCCTTCATCTCTAGGTGTGGGACATTTATTCTTCGCAGCGGCCCATCTCCAGCGAGAGAGCGGTGTGCTGTAGTCACAGCCGCGCACGAAAACCGTTTGGTTGGGGTTAATACGCCGTAACTGCAACCTCAACCTTCCTCCGGGTCCGCGCGGCCCAGGAAAAAGCTCAGAATGGACTGCATGTATTTAGAAAATTACGAGCGAATAGTCACTTTCAAAAAAGGAAAGTAAGGAACTCCTTAATATGGTCTGGGGAGGGACCTGTCAGGTTTCCATAAATGTTTCCCTGCTTTCAAGCCCGGTCAATGTCACGCCCCCAAGAGTCATTTACTCCGCTGTGATTGGTTGGTTCGTCAGCTCCCAGACAACAATGGACGCATTAACACTAAACTTTTGTATGAAGGCGGGGGCCGCAAAATATCATCTTGGGGGCCACAAATAGCCCACGGGCCGCGAGTTTGAGACCCCTGGTCTAGTGTGAATACTGTCTGCTTAAAATGCGTTAATTACTGGCAGTTTAGGATGTTCTTGAATGCGTATCACTCGCCCCGTGTGAAGGTAGCGTCACAATCAGTGAGTCTACAAGTAGTTCAAAGGTGCCTGTAATTCTGGATTGTTGCTGTGAAAATAAAAAAGAGACTTGACCAAAAAAAAACATAAATCTTCTGAGGGGAATGGGGCAATAAGATTTTGCCTACATCTATAAAACTCCACCCTGTGCACATCCATGAGCCTGATTCCTTAACGGCATGAGGACATAACTATGTCTTTCTATGGTCCCCTTTTTGCCAATGTCCCATTTTGACCATTCTTTGGTTCTCTGTCAAATCCTTCCCTCCGTCTCTCCTGAACTCTGAGGCAGATGGCATTGAGAGCCCTCACTCTTCCCTGTACCCCATCTCCCATCCCACATGATAAGGCATTATTGACCATCATTGGTGCAGGTCCAGGCTAAATAGCCCAAAGGTCTGCTCTTCAATAGCCTGAGCATTCCACCATAGCTTGTTTCTCAGAAAACAGTGTCCACATTGGCCATAATAAATGTCAAGCCATCTTCAGGGGCCACAGACTGATTATTTACAGAAATACTCCATTCCTTGTACTAACTCTTCACTCTTCAGTCCGTCCATTGATTTTGGTCCAATCCATACATGTTAAATTTCTAGGACCGCCTGTTATCCCTTGTGTTATCACTTTTACTTGATCACTAGCTGATCCAAGCTTGCAGCACACAGAATACTGGTGTTGCATTAGCAATTTTGCACTCTCTGGTAGGAAAAAAGGTTAATCAGGTCCAAAGCGTTTCTAGCTGAGCCTTTAGCTTTAAATGAAAACGTTTTTTTTTTCTTTTTCTTAAATCTAAGTTAACAAATGTACAGCTAGATATCACAACATTATACAAAGTTTTTTTACGAACTTTTTCATTTAATGCTTTTTCTAATGATTCAAAACTAAAACTAAAAAGATCCAACAGTTCACATCATCTTTGTGCCCTTTAGCCGTGCCTGAGTCCTTTTTCAGTATGTGTCTGAGTCCAGTCACTCCATATCTCTATCAAAAGCGCTCTTGGGGGATATGGCACAATAATATTCAGCATAAAATCAATGGCTTGTTTAATTTAAAGAGGGAGGAAGTGGGGAAGCTGGGTAATTGCAAAGAGAGGCCCACAAATCAGCTGTCCTTGTTATCCCATTTGACGGACCATTAAATGTCTGCAGGAATAAACATTATTTTTAGCTCAACTAGATTCTGCCAGCCAAGAACCGATGAACAAATCCTTCCAACAGAAAAAGGTAAAAGTGGTGTTTAGGGGGATAAAAATGGCTTTTTGTTGGAAATTAGTGTTTGTTGTTTTTTTCTCCTAAAGAACCTACATAAGATGATTCCACCTCTCAGAAATATGCATGACCATGCATACTGATCTCTCATTTAGGAGTGACAGCATATGATCCTATGCTGGAAACAAACACAAAACATAAGATCTCAAATGTTGTCTCCCTTTTGGTTCAGTAAGTTGTGCTTCTAACTTGGTATACAGAAAAGTAAAAATAAAAAAAATTAAAAAGATTTCTGAGTTATAATGCTAAATTTGAAAATACAACTCTGATTTTTAAGGACAAGTCACAACGCTACTACGTACATTTTGTTCATATTGCATGGATGAAAATTGGTCATATGTGAATATACGTTGAAAAACCAAGAAAAGTTTTGGTCTTTACGTGAAGTTTTCACATATGAACCACGTTTAAACCACGCAAAGAACCTACATAGAACATGAATAGTGCGTGATCATTGCGCTGTTTATATGCAATTCATTAGTGATTTGTGCATCAGCTAGGTAATTTTAATAAGATATATGTATGCTCGATATAAAAGTTATACATCAATAGTACATGCATGAAAAGTCAGTTAAACATATTGAATAAAAAATGTGTGCCAAAGGTAATACATAGATATAGTTTACCCTTAAAGGCTTAAGCAAAGCATGTTAAAGGCCCTTTAGTTAAAATGAGAAATAATATGTTACTGTATTCCAATAATTACTTATATGAAATTGACTTTAAAATGGCAACATTTTATCAGCTTTATGGCTTAAATATATTATTAGTGTAGGATTTTTGGTCAAGTTGAAGTACAGTGGCAGGAACAATTTTTTTTTATTCTGTCTTTTTACATGTTCTTCTATGTTATTAATGTTTTTTGTTACTTATTTAGGACAAAACCGTCCTAAACAACTGAAGTCACAGCATTTTGGTTCATTTAAGTGTAGATGCATAGAAAACTCCACTCAATACAGATATTCACTTTTTTGGCACTATCTGCCCTTTAAACTGAGTTCTTTTTACTAGGGTGAAACACATAAAATTTGAAGCATGATCAATATCCCCAATAAGGATACATGCAGGTTTCCAATTTAAACCATTTATTTTCAGTACAAGTGCCTGGCCCCATCATGTTTTTACAAAAATTCAAAATACTCTTGGGATTTTGTGGGTTTAGTATTATGGGAACAACCAGTACGTCTGCAGGACAAGGAAAGCAATAACATCTTAGGTGAAAACTCTGAAAAGGGTTGTTGAAGAGTCCAAAAAAATGTTTTAGTGGGTACCTAGCCCTAAGTGGAAGCTCCATCACAATTTTCCCCTGACTTAGAAAAAGAGTCTTTCATCTTTTTTTTTTTTTTTAAGAGACCCATGTAATCTTTCTAACATCCCGATTATGCAAAAGATAAAGCATTTTTACATGTGTTGCCCTTGATAAAAGTAGCCTCAGGGTGTTTTGAAAAATGAACTTTGTCTGGTCTCTAATTACAGCACACATGCTCTAATACATCTTTCACATATCTCCGATGCCTTAACTTTGCCCTCCCCAGTTCCCATCCTTAACACTGCCGTTTTCAAAGCTATTTTAAGACAATGTGTGATTATGGTTGACATGTGCCTTAAGGCCCTCTCTTTCTTTTCACTATCTCTGCTCTTTCCTTCTGTCTCCATTTTTCTGTCGTTCCGCCGCTTGCTAATCAAAAAGCCAGACCATGCAGACAGCTCAGAGCAAATAACGAGTCACTCCCCATGGATGTTTGAAGATGACAGAGCATCAGAGCGGCGAGGGAGAAAATACACACTGATCGTTCCAAGTCTTAAGGCAAACACAAATTTTCAAATCTAACTTTTGCGTTAGGATCATTTCGCTTTAATACATATGTATATATGTGTGTGAGTGTGTGTATATATATACTTACACACACACAGTGGGGCAAAAGCGTATTTGTACAAGTTCTCCCACTTAAAAAGGCAAGAGAGGCCTGTGTTTTCCCCATAGGTACTGTATACCTCAACTGTGAGAGACAAGATGAGAAAGAAAACTGCCGAAAATCACATTGTCTGATTTTTTAAAATAATTTATTTATGCTGTTAGTTATGGGGGAAAATAATTATTTGGTCACCAACAAACAAGCAAGATTTCTGGCTCTCACAGACCTGTTACGACTCCTGTAAGAGGATTCTCTGTCCTCCGCTTGTTACCTGTATTGATGACACCTGTTTCAACTGGTTATTTATATAAAATACATCCATCCACAACCTCAAATAGTTACACTTCAAACTCCACTATGGCCAAAAAAAAGTCTAAGATGTCCAAGGACAGCAGAAACAAAACTGTTGAGCTGCACCCAGCTGGGAAGACTGAATCTGCAATAGGGACCAGAGTAACAAAGGCTACCATCAGTAACACATTACGCTGCCAGGTACTCAAATCCTGCAGTGCCAGACGTGTCCCCCTGCTAAAGCGAGTAAATGTGCTGGCCTATCTAAAGTTTGCTAGAGAGCATTTTCACGATCCAGAAGAGGACTTAGAGAATGTCATATGGTCAGATGAAACCAAAATAGAACTTTTTGATAAGAACCCTACTCAATCGTGTTTGGAGGAGAAAGAATGCTGAGTTGCATCCAAAGATCACCACACCTACTGTAAAGCATGAGGGTGGAAACATCATGGTTTGGGGGTGTTTTTCAGCCAAGGGACCAGGACAACTGATCTCTGTATACGAAAGAATGAATGGGGACATGTGTTTTCTAATTTTGGGTGAAAACCTACTTCCATCAGTAAAGTCATTGAAGATGAAAAATTTAAACTTGCACAGTTGGTGACTGACTACATATTTTTTCCACTGTATTCTCTCTCTCTCTCTCTCTATGTCTCTCTCTCTCTCTCTCTCTCTTTCTCTCTCTCTATATATACATGCAGCTATATCTGACAGCTGTGGTGGTCTGTCTTTGTCATGGAAATACATTTAGTCTTGAAGACCCAGTCTAATGAAAATTGTGTTGTTTATGTTTTTAGCAATGTATTTAAAGACGTAAAAATTGTATTTAAATCCTTGTAGATCAAGAGCAAATGAACAGTAACAGTAAAAACACCTTATTTGAATTGTAAGTGAAGTGTAAGTGTAATAAAGCAAAAACAAGGAACTAGATTAATTTTACTGGGACAAAATGCAGCACAGCAGCTGCTGGAGGGCAATATTTCCTTCATTGTTGAAGACTGAAAGACCGAGCTTATCAATCTGTGGTCTACTTGTTATGGAACCACATGTGCATGCAGTTACAGATGTAACAGTCATTTTCACAAGCTAATACCAACAGAGGAAGTTGGAAGCCTGTGCACGTATTTCAATGAGGAAAGACTGAAGACATGAATGCAGTGATATAACATTTTTCTGAAGCTTAAACCCCCGGAGGACTAAAGCGGCGTGTGTGGTGAGCCCTGGGAACGCTTCAGGCAAGCAGAAACCCCCGCCAGTCTACACAGATAGTGATGAAGAGGACCTGTGATCATCTATTCTCAGGAACCAAAGATCTGTGTGCGGATGGAAAAGTGCCCCTCTGCAACAAAGAGACTAAAATCTAACTCCAGTGGTTGGATGGAGCCTGATTAGCATTGATGGATGGATGCAAAAAATGCAAAATGCAAAAATAAAGCTTGGTCGTTTGTTTCAAATTCTACAGTTAAAGACCCACTCTGATAAAAACTGCATTTTTAACATCTTGTCACATTTTTCTGGTATGCATGACATACAAACAAAACTAAGCGTAAAACAGCATTTTTGAGTATTTCTTTACTCAAATTTGCATTTCAGGAGCAGATGGCTGTGAGGGGCTGTAAGTTGGTAGGAAAGCATGTAAATAGATGACAGGAAGTGGGGGTGGGCTTACTCCCACAACTCAGAGGTGAATTTCTAATGAACTCCTGCCGCTCTGCAGAAACTATGTCCCAGAAAACTACCGTTTTTATTTTATTTTATTTTGTGGCTAAAAACAGCATTATCATAATTAAGAGACCATTGGAAACACTTTTAAAATAGATCAAAAGATGAAAAGTGGAACTTTAATCATTTCCAGAGTTTCTTCATTTGGAAACATGTTCAAATATATGACAGGACAGTTTTCAAACAATTATTTTCACAACTGGAATTGACGAAAAATCACCAATACCAGCTTGCTTTTGTGCCACACAAATCGTGAATAAATTAAACAAATGTTTGTTTTTTTTTCCTTTAGCTAGTTGTTGAAGCTGTTCCAGTATCTGTCTGTCACTGTTGGTCTACAGCTGACAGGCTTCAATTGGAAGACAGGGAGAGCTTAATCTTTTTTTTTTTTTTTTACGACATAGAAACTATGTCACAGTGATTGTTTTAATCAATCATGCTCAACTGAGGGCTAATAACACATTCCTTACTGAGAGGGACCAAAATAAAATAATTTTCATGTATTTAGACTTAAGAAAATGTTAAAAAATAAAAACAAACACTGCTGATTTGTGGTTCCGAGCTATCCTGTTGAATGTGTCAGACAAGATGACTGATCAAATATATAATTATTTCTTTATTTTATTTTTTATTAAAGATAAGGCTTTGTTCAACCTACCATTGTGTAGCCCTGGGAGGCTGGGAGCATCTAAGTGGCAACTGGAGCAAAATCAACATTTATATTGGAGGAAGTTTAGATGGCAAGCAGTGAAACATTGATGAAATTACCCATCTACCTTCCCTCAAAATGTTGGCCATGTATCATAGCCAGAGCAAATACCACATAATTACATAATTAATCAGATCATGTATGTTTTCCTTCCTTCATTTTTGCTCCTTTGTGCAAGAGTCAAATGCATGTAATCACTTGTTCTGTAATGTAATCTGATCAGGGCCATGTAATTCTTCATTTTGCAACAGCTCCCTGGAGCAACAGATCGGAGCGCGAGATGAATGCGGCGGCGGTGGCCTTGCCTCTGCCTCTGCCTCTGCTTTCTCTGTCGCTTTGCTTCCTCTCCGTGTGGTTAACCACTTTGGCGGTGAAGCTGCTGGGTCTTCCGTTTAGGACAACACCCCCCTCTCCACCTCCTCACTCATCCCTCCATGCGTCTATCCATCCAACCAAGCATGCCCCAGTCCTCATGCTTCCAATCAGCCTTCTTTCCTTTCTTCATCTCTTCATTCTCATCCTCGTTTTCCCTCCTTTCTCCAGTGGCGACACCAACCATCAGGTCCCATCTATCTGTGTATACGTCAGCAATTAGAGCAGCCAAATGCCAGCCATGTCCCCAAGCTAAAGACACACATGCACTATAGATATGCCCTGACAAAACAGCAAGAAGGGGGGGAAAATCGCACCAAGAGATTTATAATCTTGCTTGGCTAAAATCTCATTATATTAAAGACATCTGAATTTGGTGGCATGCGGAGCCAGGAAGCAGCACTATCAATTCTGTCAATCATAAATTATTAAATGAAGGGTAGAAATGACCCTCGCCTGTCCAGATTAGCTGTAAATCAAACTAAAAAAAAAAGGTTTGTTTAAGGCAACCAGCATGCAAACTTTCCAAGTTATTGCCCGAGTCAACAAGATTGATGTTTGCTGCTTCTAACTGGCAACCTATTACAAGTGTTGGAATCCTCTTTTTCTGTTATTTAACAAGTGGGGAAAGAACAGTGAAATTGAATTTTTAAGGGAAAACCTGGTCAAGCAGAGGTGCAAACATGGTGATTTTTCATTAGCTCCCTGTTTTTTATTCCTGCGTGTCAGGAGTATCATAACACAGAGATATGACTCGGTTTAGATGGTAGACTCGAGCCCCATGCTGACCTTGCCTGGTAACGCACATGCCCTTGTGTCTTCTGGAAGTTAGATCTTCCGTTTTTTTATACGGACACCTCTTGAAAGTGGGGCCCAATTTGAAAACTAAAAAGAAAAATGAAAGAAACAAGTGTTGCCTATTATAATAATAATAATTTTTATTATTATATAGTTTTTCATTTATATTCTTGACATAAAATACTGTATAAACAACCAATAAAAAAGAACAGGGAGAAGCAATTGAAGCTTATTAGATGTCTATCCTTCAATATTCTTTAATATCCAAGCTGATCAGTTTGACAAAGTAAATAGATGAAATCAAATAAAAAGGAACTCTATACAAATGGATACAAGTACCGTGGATCAAACCCTTTTACATCTGTGTTTTGGAATCTTTTATACATTTACATTTTAAGTTTATTTTAACTTCCCAAAAAAGATGTACTTAATTTGATTTCATCACTTAATTAAACATTTTCAAGACTGTTTTCAGGCTCCACGTACCAAACACAAGGCCACTGAATGGGCGTTGCAAGTTAAACCAAGCGGAACTTTGACCAATCAGGGACTTAGATTTGGTAGTGACGTTTGGATGGCGCCCCTTTTAATTCATGGGAGTGCCAACCGTTTATAAATTGATCATGGAGGAGAAATTAATAATTGTGGTTTGTGCCCGGTCCAAAGTATATAACACCAAGTATTTAATATATATGACTAGAGCTGTGAAAGAAAAAGCATGTAGGGAGATTTGTGAGATTTGCGCCACTTCGACATTTCTCACCAAGCCTGCTCCAACTATAGGTGGTGGACATACGCTTGTAAAAAGTAGAAAAAGAAGAAGCCCCTCCTTGCTTGTCCAGTGTGAACATCATAGGCTAAATATGTATTTAAGACTCACATGCCAGGTGTGTCCGTAGCTTAACAGAACAGCATTAATAGTTTTTGCAAATTGAGGTTAAGCCGTGCAAATTACTGGTAAACGTTAACTGAACTTTGTCATTGACCTTGGTAGGACTCCCTACAGGATTTGGATTGATTTGAATGAAACGGTGGATCAAAAATGTTTTCATGAATAGTATATTGAGTTGTTGTCCTTAAACAACTGCACAACTATTGATCTGAGTGCTGGATTTCAGGCCCCTTTCAAGGAACACACCCTTTCCACCGTTTTTCTTGATCTTAACAGAATCTCTTAAAGATCAAAAATTGTGTTTTTAATGTTTTTAACATGTTCATGTGACATTTTTCTCATGGTGGAGGACAAACATAAAGAAATTCAAGATTAAAATTTCATTTCTTAGTATTTTTTAATTGAAATCATTGTGAATTAGGGGACAACGCAAAAATACTGTTGGAAAAAGCCTGTAGGTGTGACATAGAAACGACTACGGCCAGCCACAAGCTTCCTGCTCTGCTCCATTCTCTGCATCCACTTGTAGATGTCTAGATCCATGTACTGCTTTGTTTTCCTTGCTTGAACTGGCATCTGGCATAAAACTTGTATTTTTTGATTGCACCTCTAATGTTCGATTGGGGTTGTGGCGAGCGGTAAGCTAGCAGGCGAGCCTCTGAAGAGATGAATGTCGGAGAGTAGGGGCAGGCTTACTCCGTGCTAATGGTTTCGCCCACAACTAAGAGGTGAATTTCAATGAACTACTAGAAACTGTTTGAAAACAAAAAAGGTTTGATTGGTTTTTGGCTGAAAATGTCATCATCAAAATCAAAAGATCACTAAAATGCTTATCGGAGTAAGACTTGAAGGGTTTAAAACAAAAAAAGGCCAGCTCTTTTTAGGCCCATTTCAAATTCTTACTGTTTTCATGGAGAAATATCTGTTTTTTTTTTGCACCTCTTTCATTATATAACTTCTAATAGAACTCAGTCTGAGTTAAGAAGGCTAAAAATGTCTAAAGATATTTTCGTGTTTCTACTTTATGGGAGGAGAAAGTTGAAGTACAGATGCTGGAGTGGTGAAACAGGTGCCATCAAAGTGCTTCCATGTCAGAACACACAGAGGCAGCATTTAAACACATCAGGGGGTTGAACTAAAGGGTGGCATTAGACTTTGAATGGAGAGGGATCTAATACATGGATGGTCTTCTTCCTCAGTCAGCCCATTGACTGCAAACTGAGCCTATTAGCAAGACAACACACCACTAATGGCAGTGCTGCTGCCCCTTGTGTGCACGGAGACCACCCAGCACACACACCCACATAAAACACACACACATCGCCTTTCACTTTCCCACGCTATTATTACCTAAAGCGCTGGTATATTATAGCGTGAAACCAGATCAAAGTGTTAATTCTATTAGAAAACGAAGCAACTTGCTCTGACTATATGATAGTTGGTGGTTGCAGTGAGGAGAACTGTGGGTGGGGGAGAGCTGGGTGGTGTCAGTGGATAGGTGCACATTTGTGAATATTATTAAGAGGGGAATATTGTTAGGATTATTCCAGATGACCAAAACAAGTAGCCTCAAAAGTTTTTGAATAAACCCAGACACACTTTTAGTGGCGTATGGTTTTTTTCTAGTTTTAGTTTTAAGTGTCATTTCTTAAATATGCCCCATTTTTCCTTAATAAAAACGATGCCATGGGGCACAATATGAGCAAGAAATAGTTCAAGTAAAAGGGATGTTTTCATTTGCAAAAAGCAATTCAGACACTATGACCACTATTTTTTTTATTTTTAATTTTTTTGTTCATAGCAAATATGACGTCACCAATTTCCCAGAGTAAAAACTCATTAAACATGAACATTTTATGAAGACACATCTATGAATCCACAAATTTCTAAGGCATTGTCGATTCGGACAGCCCCAAGATGGGCGACTGGTCTATATAGTGGACGATAGTGAAGGAATTTGGAAACAGTGTTACACAAAAACAGCTTTAAAACTACTGTTGCAAAAAATGAGAAAGGAAAAGCTTCAGTGATGCTGCTTGTCTAAAACAATTTTACCAAATGTTACCAAAGTGTATCATTAATGTAGAATCCACGGTAAAACTATAATGTACTCAAAATTAAATCAAAATCTCCCAATAATTCACTTTCAGCTACAAAAACACTGATGAAGTGATGAAAACTTTTTTCCTATGCAACTTATACAACGTTTTGGTTGGATGAGACCCAAATCGTACATCCAGACAAAGATTCAGTACCTCATGTGGCCAGCAGGGGGTTGTAGTGCAGAAGGAGACGAGCACAGGACAGCCTCCGCTCTGCGTCCTACTGTTTCCTTCACAAGCAAACATCATTTAGTCAAGTTAAAAAGGTCACAGCCTTTGGATTTTAAGCAAGAAAATCCTCATGCTCAGTGATTGAAGCAACTTCTGTGTCAAGTTAGACACGAAATAGAATAAACAAAAATGATGAACACATTATACTTATGAATTATTTAAAGCCTGGTTTGTGTACTTTTGCTTAAACAATGAAGTAATCTGATTTCAAAGCAATTCAGCTTTGGACATTTTCGCCTTCTACTGCCCTATTTGTGACACTTCACTCCCTGGCACTGCTCTGGTGAACTTCTCCACTGTCTCACTATAACTTAAGTCTCCATGAGCGCACTTCCTAAGAGTGTCTGGTGGTCCACTTCTTTTTTCTTTTTTTTTTGTTAGGGTTGGACTTCATTGGCTTTATGGCAAGTAGCAGTCTCTCCAACGAGTGAAAGAGGTGGTGGTGGGGAGGATGAGGATGGGGGTAGAGGGAGAGAAAAAGAGAGAAGAAGGGGGGGGGGGGTAATTCATTCACTTTGCGCACAAAGCGCAGTGGAAATCACCCAGGGGAACGAAACGCCAGACACATGGGAGAGGCGGAGGGAAGGGGGTGGCCGGATGGTGCGATGTTGAGAAAGCAACACACAACAAGGAATGCGCAGATTTAATCTTTTATTCATTTTAACTCAACTTTGCAAAAAAAAAAAAGAATAAAGTAAAAACGTTTTGGTTTAACAGATAATTACTTATTTTGGCTTCCCAGAAAAAAACCGCACAAAGCTGTGACTTGATCCAAAGGATTTTGGAGCCACCGAAGTGCTCTGCTCCCAGTTTAAGATGGAAAGTGAAAAGAAAAGAAAATGATTTTATGTTGCAGTAGAAAATGGATACATATTCCCTAACTTTAAAGGCGTTCTTTGAGCGCATTCGTGTCTCCAGGACGCGCGTCTGCAGGCGATGATCGAGCTGAGCGCTGCGCGGCAGCACTGCGCCGTGATCCCTGGACCCCCCCTCCCTCCCTCCCACCCACAGCCTCACACACATCGCCCTGAGCACCCCCTCCTCCCCTCGCACCACTGACTGCCACCGTCCCCTGCGCTCCCTCGCTGGCTTCGCCGCTCTTTCCTTTCACTGATCGTTTCAGCGGAGGGGCTCGCACGCGCTATCGTGCCATTGATACCCACTTTACAGCGCGCTCGCAGAAAACAGTCGGCATGTCTCTGTGTCCCCCCTCTTTCTCCCTGTCCTGCCTCTCTGGTTGCGCGTCGTTAAACTAACGGGGAGGTGTTAACTACTTTTTTTTTCCTCCTTTACCAAAGCGCTTCACGTTATCACTGTTACACTACGCAAGAACCAGAAGGGCCGGTGCTGCTGATATTCTCAGAGCGCAAACAAACAAAAAAAAAGTTTTGGTTTGTTGTGTGGATAAAAGAAAGAAAAGAAAAGTAGAAGAAGCCGGAAAGTGGGCAGCCGTCTGCGATAGAAGCGGATTGTGCCACGGCGAGGTGAGTAACTGACTGTTTTGCTCTGTTGTTATCGGGTTTGAAGCTTATCCAGTTTACGCTTTCACGCCTTTGCGCTCTGCTTCTGTTTCTGTTGCGCATTTTGACTTGTCCTAAACTTTCTGTGCACTTTAATGGCGTGGCAGGGAAAGAAAAAAAAAGGAAAATAAAAAAATGGGGAAAATGTCGCAGCACGATCTTGGACACTGCGTCCGAAGCGTGTGCACGTGGCAGCATGTACATCCACATATATTTCTGACTTTTTTAATTATATATTTGCGCGTGTCCGTGCCGGCTCTCCAAACATGAGTGGCTTCTTGGAGGCGTTTACACTGTTGTGTGATCAACCATCTGCAGCTGAATATTTTTTAGAATAACTAAAGTCAAATTTTTGGTTTGATTTTTTTTTTTTTTAGAAGTTATAAGCGTCATTACGCACAAAAGCCGACATTATCCAGATTTATCAAGAGAGCCAAACTTTCTCCTGCATCTTTTCTTTGGAGCGAGTGGAACAAACGGCGTTCAAATGTAATGAATGTAGCAATAAGTTATTATTTTATTCTTTTCCGGTTACATTTTTAGGATTTTCTCACAGGTTTCTGTCATGAGATCCATTTTAAACAACGTTGTAGTTTAAAACCACACTTTTTATTGAGCAGTAGCCTCGTTTGCCCGACTTTCATAACTTTTATCTCTCATAACATCAATATTCATGGACTCCAGTTCCAAATATATTTATTGACAAATTCTTCTGTATTGAATCAGGTTTGATTACAGCTATTAAAATGTTTTAGAATACTAAAACATTTAATTTTAGGAATATTTTAGCTAAATACTAGAATTAATGATCCCAGGGGAAACACACGGCTTTGCTCATGCGCGCGCGCACATAATAAGACGGAAACAGTTGGGAAACACCTGTTAACTAGGGAGCCACAATAATTTAACTCACCCCACCCCCCACCCCCCTCAACAAGCTGTGCCGCTGGACGTCCCGGGGGCCCCTCCAGTTCCATGGCCGAGAACAGGGAGCCAAAATACGGATTAGTTGAGGCGTCAGCACCCGCTGCTGCTGCTGCGTCACCGCGAGCAATTCGCACATTCGAATTTTGCCTCGGTTCCATTAAAACAATCGTTTCAATATAGTCTTCGCTGCACTTTACATATACATTCAGACTTTTTTTTTTTTTCGTTTGTTTGTTTGTTTCCATACGGTTTAAAAAAATCATCTGATGTCTTGGCTTTGACGCCCAATTCATCGGCCTGTCGAACAAACTTTTACGCACGCTCTTTTATTTATTTATTTCCTTTTAATTCCCCTGGAGTGTGCCGGAGCGCCAGCGCGTTCACTGTGGACTGGTGGCAGAAAGTGAGCAGCCGCGCAACGATCAAGAAAGCAGAAGTCAAAGCCGCAACGCCAGAAAGTGGGATAGTAAAGTTTGGAGTGCGCGTAAAAGCACTAAAACGCACAAAAAAATTCAGAGTGAATTCAAGCCAAATGCACATTTATTGAAACTACCGTCCGAATGTATAGAAAACGCTCATTTTGATCGCCGGTGCGCTCCCGGCGGCTCATCATAAATGTTCTGGAAGGAAAATAAAACAAAAGAAAACAAGGAATAAGTGGTCATCTAACGATGCCAGCCCCACGAATCCCCGTCCATTGATTTTATTGATTGTCAGAACCGACTCGAACTTATAATGAGCGACCGAGCCTCTTCATTTTCCAACCAAACACATTAGCAAGCAGTAATTATCTCGTGAAGGGAGATCACACAAGCATTTATTATTTCTACGAGAAGTCTATAAACGATGACGCGGACAAGGTGCTCCAGATGGAAGTCATTTTCGGGAATCTCTTTAGCATTTTTGATTAAAATTAAACATGTCTTTAAATTTCTAATTAAAAAGAAAAAAACTGTTAAATACTTTCCTGTAATTCTTGGCCTTTGATAAAAAGCCTAAGATGTATTTATTGTTTTTGCAATCAATCGAAACATGTTTTTTTTATTATTTTACTTAAGAAAAAAATATGATAAATCGTTTTTTTGTTTAAATTCATAACCATGTTCACATTTACTGTTAATAAATACACTGAATAGTTACCCAGGCTGCGCTCTCCCCATCATCCCTATTCAAATATTTGTAAATAAGTTCGTTTTTTTAACTGAATTCGAGCATATTTTATTTTCTTCTTTTTCTTTTCTTTTTTTTCCAGAAGCGACCCAAACGGTGCCCTGTTTGACTGTAAAACGAACTGACAGTCAGTGATTCATGTTCAGTCATTTACTTATTTTGCGCCTCGCTTTTCCCAGCTCAGTGATTTATGTCCATTCTTATACTTCGTGCGTCAGTCGCTGTCAACCCACTTGTTTCACATCCTTCAGCTCCAAATCCTTTTTATTCTTTTGCATTTTTAGGAACGTATTATTTTGTAGAAATTAATACCTTTTTCATTAGTTATTTTTAAATAAATCTCAACTAAAAGGATTGCTTATTTATTTATTTATTTATTTATGTTAATTTAATAAAACTCATTTTATATTTATATTTTAGGTCGATTTAAATTTCAGGGCCCATTTCCTTTCGTTCCGGCCTGACATTTTTACGCGCATCGTTTTCCATCCATATAGGAAAAGCAAAAAAGCGCGGAGGAAAGAGTCCAGAAAAAAAGTCCAAATTTACCGCCAGCACTTTCAGCCCCCCCCCCCCTCCCTCCCTTCCTTCACCTCCTTTCCATCCTTCTTCAATCAGCTGTTATTGCTTACCATTGATCCCCCCCTCTTCTGTGCGCAGTGAGAAATAAAATGAATGTCCGTTTCACACCTCTTCCATGGATCGATGGGCTCAGAGAAAGTTGTTCCAAAAAAGAAGAGAAAAAAGTCTGTCCGCCTATTTTCCTTTCTGTAGGTTTACTTTCACCGATTACCAAAAAGAGCTCCCAGTCAGCAGGCCGAGAGTTTCTGCCAGAGATTATTTACTATTTAAAGCGCAAAATGACACTTTTTAAAATCTTTTGCTTCTTTTTATATTTCTCTGCTTTTCACCTCTTCCGAAACGCATCCAACAACCTCTGCAGAAATGATTTCCGCTTTGATTAAATCTGTACCCGCATAAGTAGCATATATTTCTTAAGTTTGGAAACAAGAAAGGCGGTGACGCGCGCGTGAACGCACCGTTTTTATGCACAGCATTCCCCTATGAAAGCACGACCCCCCCCCCCCATGCCCCCCATTAACCCCAAACCCTTGAGTTTATAATTTATGTTACTTTAAACCTAATTACCTACAAAAAACAGAAATGTAACTATCGTTGCGCCCCCCTCTCTCCACTTCTCCTATGACCTCGTCCGCGCTCTTCCTCATTGCTTTGCTTTGTCACATCAGCTTTCTCAGAAATGCAAAAAAAACTAAATGAAACCAAGATTTGTTTTCTATTTTTTTTTCTATATATGTGCGCATTTTAATAGAGCCTTTGTGCCCCCCCCCCCCAATCATTTAAAACGTTTACATTTCTGAAATATTTATATTATTTAAACTTTTTATAAATGTTTTTGTCAACTCTTATTTGATTTTTTCCCTTTGAGATGCTCATTATATTATTAAACGTTTTAATTAATGTGCGTTAAATCAGTGATTTATTATCCACAACAAACAGTATTAGGGTCATATTTTGAGCAGAATAATGAGCTGAAATGCTTTTTCTCTTTTCTGAGTGATTTTTGTGTGCTTTTTTTCATCAGCTTAAAGTTTATCTTTTTGCACAAATGCCCCAATGATTCATTTTATTGATGAGAGGAAAGGAGAGTAGTTTGAGTCTAGTCTTTTCTATTGGAAGGAAATGGCTATGAGAAGGGGGGGGGGGGGGGGTGCAGATCTGTGTTTAATGGTTTGATTGCATTGGAGAAGGCAGCCTCTGGTAATGCCGTTACAGAGGGGAAATTTCACTCCGAGATGCTATTGGCAACAAGAGAAAGTCAAAGAATTAGCCTAATGGGGAGAGTTGTGTCGGATGTCAGATACTTTCTATTCTCCATATTGCTCCGTGTCTCCTCTCTCTCCAGTCTATCAGTCTATCACCGTTTCCCCCCCTCTCATCTCCACTTCCACCCCTCAACATCACATCTCTCTCAAGTTCCTCCAACCGCACCCCCCCCTCCTCGCCACCCGCCATTCGTCAGCAACACTGAGCAGGAATCACGAATCTGCTCGGAGGATTAGCTAATATTACTATTCCCCCTCCCCAGAAGACAGTGATGGTGCATTGGCTCCCATCGATTGCAGACGAATGCTATTTATGTCGCCTGCTTCTGATTTTTCTCGGAGCTGCAGGCAGAAAACGAGGCTGCTGAGGCGGTGTCTGAATCCACGCACACCTGTGGGAATACACCGTGCCACACATCCCAAAAACCCCATCCAGGCTGCTGCTGCTGCTGCTTCTTTCAGGATCTGACCTTTAACCCCTTACACTGTGCAGAACAGATTGTATCCCTGCAGGCATTAAAGAACTTTTCCCTTTGTTCAAATTACCATTATTAAGTCTGCAAGAGAGGATTATTACAGCAGAATCTGTGATTGAAAACAGCGTACCTGGCAAAGGTTTCTCCTTGTTAAACTGCAGCTAATGGGCTCGCATGCTGCCAGTAGTACAGAGCGGCCAGCCTGCCGCCTGTACGCCTGCCAGCCATCTAGATTAGTGGCTGCTGTTGTACAACCCAGCACAGCAATAAAGACTTATAGGAGGGCAGCTGGTGCCACACACACACACTCCGGCGAGGAATAAGTAACCTGTCGAGCTCTACGGCAATATTAGCGGGACCTCTCAGGTATGCACATGTCTAAAATTTGAATTTCAAAGTCTGCAGAGAGGTCTAGTAGGAGCAAACTCATGCGGCAAGATGCAGCTTTCATTTCAAACGGCACAAAGATGAGTTGGTTTACCGGAAGTGATAATGGGTGTGTGATTTTTGGTCACCGTTAGATTAGTGAAAATGATTTCGGATTGATGTTAAATCCCTTGAGCTCTAATTTTTTTCAATTTGTGGTTAGAACAGTGAGGAAGAAGAAGATTTCTGGCCCCAAAAAATATGCATTTTACGGCGGTGATCTGCAAGCGGTCGGAGGGACTCATTTAACTTTTGGTACCAGGAATTAGCCAGGCCCTGCCGCACCGGGCCTTACCACAGGTCAGGGCTGTCTTCCAGATGGAATTTTTGGCTCTCTTGGTTAAAAAGGCCAGCTTCTTAATCAAAAACGGCTGATTTTAGAAGTCCATATTTAAAAAACAATACAAAAAAACAACCAAAACAGGAGCTGGTATTCCGAAAACATCCATCTTGGTTAAAAAAAAAACAGCCGACAAGATCTGTTTGTTGTCCGTCAACAGCTGCATTCAGCCTGATCCAATCCTTATTGATTTTGGTGCTGAATATTGCCCAAGTGTCATTATCTACCTCAGGGTGATGTGTGTGTCTGCCTGTTATTAAATCTTACAGTAATACTTCTCACTGCTGATGCATATCTCCTCTTAAATGCAGCAGCTGTCGACTGAACCAAATAACCTGGTTAAGGATTTCATATCCTAGAGGATGAAAGATGAGGGGAAAAAAAAAAGAAACACGAGATTGGATATTCGAAAGACATTTTGAAACAAAATTAGGGTTTTGCGGCTGAAAAGGAAGACAAGGACGGATAATAAGAGAGGGGAAGAGATAAATGGGTGTGATTCTTATTCACAAGGACATTTGAGCTTTGCCTCCCGGCCAGACATGAATGAGTAGATTTCAATAGTATCGACTGTTGCTTCGGACATCGGCAAGCACACAAACCCACACCTACTCATGCACAAGCGCAGCCGCCTGTCTGGAATACAGAGTGGACCTGTCTGCAGGCCGCCTATGCATGTACAGGCACGCAAACGGACCGCAAGTTCACTTTTGTTTTTTTTGTCCAAGTACGTGTCCCAGTAATCACTATCTGGCAGTAAGGCCTAAAATTAAGAATTTTTTTTTTAAATTTTATTTTGGAATCTGAATCCAGTCTTTAGTCCAGAGACGAGCATTTTTTTTGCCCCTCTGTGCTTTACTTGCCCTTTTTCAGAACCAACTTCAATTTGAAAAAAGGATTCTGGAGGATTTCTAATATGTTTTCATTTCCTTTTTTGTTTTAAAAAAAAAAGGTAAATGATTGTTTTATTGGACATTCATGTCTTTTATTTGCAAATGTGACTGCAAAAAACCGACCAACAACCCATACCGTGTCACACAGCCACTACTTTGCTCAGTTTCCACAAATGACATTTCTGTTCGTGATGTACACAATTGGTGCATATGTACATCGAGGGTGTCAGTGTTCTTTACATGAATTCGGTTATGAAGTGTTCAAAGTTTTGGTCAGTTGAGACTTGCGAAGTTTACACATATTTTACATACATTTATTACATAAATCTTACACAATTGTGCGGGATTTTTGCGATGCATACACAAATTTGTGTCTTTCCATGACCGTTCCACGTATGTTTAACGAACTTTTAACACGTGTACCACACATGTATAACTTTTCAGATAGCATATAGAGAACACACATCACATTCAAATTATGTAATTGACATACAAATCACAAATGAACTGCATATAAACATTGATGTGTTCTTTGCGTGGTTTATTCGTACTTCTTCTGTGGTTTTAACGTGGTTCATTCGTGATACATCTGTGAAAATTTCTCCAAAAGACCACAACCTTTCTCACTTTTTGCATGTATATTCACGTATGACCAATTTTTTTTCAATATGAGCAAAATGTCTAACACAGCCTTAAATCTGCTGAGCAAAATGGAGACTTTACGTTTTGAAGTGGATTATTAATTTATTAATTCAAATTTGAACTTGATTGATCGAGAACATTCATCCTTTTTTTCCAATACTCACTTAATGCAGAGTACGTTGATGAGGTTGGCGGACAGTTTAGCATTCCATCGCTACACCATGCAGAGACAACATCAGATGCTAAAGCCATGTACACACACCCGGTATTTGACATGAGTTTAAGAAGCCTATGGTGTTCACAATGGACAAGCAGGGAGGGGCTTCTTTTTTTTCTAGCTCATGTCTGCCACCTACAGTTGAAAAAGGCTTGGTGCGAATTGTCAAAGTGGTGAAAACTTTGCTCCAGGCTTTTTCTTTCACAGCTCTATTCCGATAACTGAAAGACTTCATGTTGTATAATTCCAGCCTGGCACAAATAAAAAAAAATAATTTCTCCTTCATGATCAATTTACAAACAGTTGGCACTTTCGTGAAAAAAAAAGGGACGGCATCCTTATGTCGCTGCCAAATCCAAGTCCCTGATTGGTCAAAGTTTAACCTGGTCTGACCTTGAACCCGCGTTCAATGGGTCCACGTCAAAAAAGCATAAACGCGAGTTTCGAACGTGGAAGACCGAAATGCACATTGCACCACGGCTCAAAATAACATAGAGTAGGTCAAATTTGCAGAGTAAAGTGGCTGAAAAAGCAAAATGTAACAAAAATGGCAAAAATGCTAACCACTACACCACCATGCGGCCCAGATTAAAAACATACATTTTAATTAGCATGATGCTCAAATTTATTAACCATAACTTTTAAGGTTAACAAGTTTCATGGATATGGATTGAACCAAAAGCAGGTTCTGAAGTTTCAGGTAAATCCGGTTCTTCGGAAATGGCCAGATTTTTGTCATCCCAAACTGGTTTTGCAATCCTTGCGTGCTTTCTGAGAAAGTGATGCGGCAGACACACCTCTGCCTGCTTTGCAATGAAATGAAAGAATTGCACTTTCATGCTTGTCAACAGTCTCTAAACATACATTTCCAAGTTGTTACCTGTTCAAATATATTCAATTTCCGCTCTGTGCCAAAAGAAGTTAAATAAATAAAGCAAGTTGTTTGTTGGACGTCAGTTTCAGCGCACAGAAGCACACGGTCACGGCCGACAAGACATTTTTATTGCAAAAATTGGATTCCTCTTCAAAACTCGGCTCTTTATTGAGGCAGCTATAAGCCTCAGGAACCAAACGGAGAAGGAAAAAGAAATTTTTGCAATTTATGGTCAACAGAAGTTGCTTCAAAACCTGACATCCAGAGAAGGAATAGCATTTTTTTTTAGATCCAAAGGGAATGTTTTGTGTACATAATAACCTAATTCAGAGAATTTTATTTTACCTTTCCATAAATAAATATTGTACATGCCCTCCCTTCTAACTCGCGTCTCTTCTGAGTGAAATTCCGCCTCAGAATGATGCTAAAGCACATTGTTGTTGACACCGCAATCTCGCCGAGTGGGACAACATTGTTATTTAAAGTGCTGATTCGAAGTGAAAAGCCCTCCTTGCCTGTTTGTATTTAATATCGCGCTGACAGCTGTATCGTTCTTGTACACTGTAATCAAATTATGACAGCGTGGTAAATGTTCCCTCGTGACATTTTCTATTATAAAACGTGCGCGGCGGGTGTCAGACAATGCGTGGAAGGTATCACTCAGGATGAAATGGGATTGTAAGTGGCATCGACTGACATTATGCATGTTTGCATTAGGAGTAATTGCACATGTACACTGATGACATACATAGGTGTGCGTCGCCTTGAGTTATGAGAGTTGCGTCGGAGAGAAGGCAGAAAACACCATTGTTTTAGTTGGTTTTTTGAAAAAAATGTAGCCTAAAAATAAGAAAAGAACACAAATCTTAGGAAGAAAATTACTCGAAAGTAGTCACATGATCTGACCATGTACGGAGTGAGTTTTGTGCCATTATTCAGAGCACAACACTCATAAAATATAGAAAACAAATGCTTAGAACTAGCAAACAAATACTTATTGGACATCAATTTTAAATAATTCTATCCAGCAGTTAGTTTTTAAGCTTGTTTTTCCCTTTTTTAATGCTTGTGGAACTCCTTGTTTCTAGATTTTGACGTCTTAATATATGACTTCTTGTTCAGCTACGTGGATATGGAGGGATTTTTGTGCCATTATTGCAAGCGCAATACTCACTGTTTTGAGCATCAAACTTTAAAAATGTGTGTGCTCAAAAAATTATAAACAATCCAGAAGAATACAGTTTTGCTCTTGAAACTGAAAAATATGTGCAATAAAAACAATTTTGCTCTTGAAACTGAAAAATATGTGCAATAAAAACAATTTTCACTGGAGAGAAATTCTCTCTTCTGCATTTAAAAAAGTGCAGGGCACCGAGTTACATATGCACTAAAAAGCTAGCCAATCACAGAAATTGGTTGCTGTTATATTTTTTCTTTTTTGATTGCATGCATTTGTAAGCTACAAGAGCGAAAAATTGTTTTGTTTGCACATATTTCTAAGTTTTAAGAGTAAAATTGTTTTTATTTGCACACATTTTTCTGTTTCAAGTGTAAAATCATTTTTTGAGCTCACAGAATTTTAACATTTGACACTCAAAACAGTGAGTGTTGTGCTTGGAATCATGGCACAAAAATCACTCCATAATTATGTACCTAATTGTAGTTTTGTAGTGCTAAATTACAAGAAATAAGGATAGCTGGACTCAAAATAGGACATAAATGTATAAATAGGCCTACTATTTTGAAGCAAATCACGCTTATTATCAGACATATTTCATATTGCCAGTTTATTTTATATACATTTAAGTGTTTGTGTTTTTCTGTAAATATATTTTATTTTTTTAAAGGGCAGAACATCACAACTTCTATTAAAACATTTTACCAAGACAAAATTAACTAGTTCAAGTGGGAGATTTTTTTACTTAGAAGTTGAAAGAAACATCTTTTGCTCTGTATTTTTTTAACTTGTTTTCAAAAGATTTCTTTTTACAGCACATCAACTTAGTGCATATGAGCCCATTTTAATAAATCCTCATAAAATGTCAAACTTGCACTTATTCTTAGAACAAATCTAAATTTTTTCAAAATAACAATTAAGTCCAGTCTAACTTGTCAACATTGATTGAACTTTAAAATAATGTCCATAAAATTGAACCAAAAATTACAGAAACTTTTGAGTTTTTGTGAGTCTTACGACAAGTTTTTTTATTGTCAAGAGTGTGGAGCAAAAACATTTCGACTCATTTTAATCATTTTCTTATCCTAGCTTTTAGTGAGACAAAACATTCTCTTTTGTGCTGATTTTGAGAAAATGTGTAAAGCAAGAAGTAAAAACATTTTGAATGA
The DNA here is from genome assembly GCF_053564925.1 of Oryzias latipes. Taxonomy (NCBI): domain Eukaryota; kingdom Metazoa; phylum Chordata; class Actinopteri; order Beloniformes; family Adrianichthyidae; genus Oryzias; species Oryzias latipes. The sequence continues at coordinate 23,175,093 of NC_136253.1, read as the reverse complement.
CTAAAAACTATCAAATATGTGTGAATTAGAACACAACTCTCCGTCCACACCAACCAAAGAGAAGGGTCAGCCTGGAAGAGATTGCCACTGAAAAGTGAGCATGTGCGCTCCAGCAGGCCAAAAGGCAGCCAGCTTGTGTCAGTCACCCTGGGAGACGAGATTTTTACCCTTTGCTCTGATATTACAGCCCGCTCTCACCCCTCTGTTGTGTCCTCTCACTTTTCTTGCTTCCCATTGCCTCAAATCTCTCTTTGTGTCCTTGTCTCCTGCTTTGTTTCCTGAATAATCTTTGCTCTCCCTCATGTTTCCTCCTCTTGCTTCTGTCCTTCTGATCTGCTTTCTCTTGTTGCTCCCGCTCTTATCTGGCTCCCCTCGGCTTTTGTGTTCCTTTATCCTTTCCTCTCTCCTCTTGAGTTTCGACCCATAAGGAAACATTTACTGCCCCTTTTTTTTGCACTGGTAGCTTCCTGATGGCAAACCTTCTGTTTCCTCTATTTACCTTGTAGGGAAATAACCATGAAATTATTATGTATAGAAATATTTATTGGTTTATGACCACGCTATTAACACCTCAGATGTCCCACTTTTTTAAAGGTTAGAACATTTTGGCATTAAAGTCCCACTCTGATCATGTTTGGATTGATTTAAAAAGTGTTTCCAGTGTTTTTAAAATTAATTGAATTTTGAAAAACTGTCATTTTTTGACATCGTTTCTGCATGGCGGCAGGAGTTCATTAGAAGTTCGCCTGAGTCGTTGGTGGGACTGTTGGCACGGAGTGCCCCACCTCTCTTCCCATCATCCCGTCACTCTTTGTCTTTTTTTCCAATAGCATTTTTTTTTTTTTCATTATTTTTAAATAAGGAAATACTAACGAATGCAATTTTAAGATCAATATTCTTTATAGACATCCGCCAAATAGGAAAAAAAAAAAATACCAAAAGAACCCCAAAAAACGATTTGTATCAGAGTGGGGTCTATAACAGAAGTACTTTTAGAGAAAAATTGTGCACGAGGTGTGAGAAAGTGAGATTTGAGAAAGCTTTATTTTAGCATTGTGTTTAATTGGCCATTTCCATCATGGTGTTCAAGAAAAAAGGAGGAGAGTGTGGAGAGATGCGCGGTAGTAGTCAGATGGGTAATGTGACTCTGTGGCATCTGTCCAGACCTGAATTGTGACATCGTAAGCCGTATTCAACACTCCACACCAGTCCACTGTACATTTGCGGTGATGTAAAACATCTCCCGGTTTCTCGCTCTTTCTCTAAACCCTCTCCTTCCTCCGGGCAGTTGTTGTTTTGTGTGTGTGGAAGCTTGAGGAGCGTGGCAAAGCCAAGATCAGGTTATGAAATTGATTTGAACGAGTGTTGTGGACAGCTGATAGCTGTAAAAGATTTGGTAACGCTTTCTTTTACAGTACAGTACTTACAGTGTACTTAAGTGGTATTTACATGGTACTTATAGTGTAACTACTGGGTACTTTCAGGGTACTTACATGGTACTTTTAATGGAATTTACTGGGTACTTACAGTGTGTTTACATGGTACTTTCTATGGGACTTTACTGGGTACTTACATGGTACTTTTTGTGTCTACTCTGTACTTACATGGTACTTACTGTGTATTTATATGGTACTATTTGGTTCATACCTATGTGGTACATACTGGGTATTTATAATATTCTTACTGTGTATTTACATGTTGTGCAAAGGTGTCTTTTATGGTACTTACCACATGTAAGAACAAGGTAAGTACAAATAAAGTACCTTGACCTTTAGGTCTGCACTCGCTGCATGTTTCATGGTATTTACCATGAATTTACCACAGAAACTACCCCTTAAGTACACTGAAACTGTAACTGTAAAAGAAAGTCAGCCCTATTTCCACTCAACTACATGGTATTTTCATTACTAAATACTGGGTATGTTCACTTGAATATTACTTGGTACTTACCCCTTAAGTACAATGAAACTGTACTGTAAAAGAAAGTCAGCCCTATTTCCACTCTATTACATGGTACTTTCAGTAGTAAATGCTGGGTATGTACACGTATTACCTTCCTGTGCAGTGTACATACACACTTGGTCTTCTGACCTCACCAAATGAGACAATGCTAACTTGTTGGTAAGGGTAAAGTAACTACATTGTAAAAAAAATATACTGGCCTGATTACTTCTTGTAACATGAGGCAAGTTTAAAGAGAAAAAAGACAGCAGTGAAAACAACAATCTTTAATATGATACGTGTCTGCAGCATACAAAGTGTCATCACAATGAAATAGGTTTTAAGTACAAAACAGTACAAAGGAGAATTCTAAAAAACACATTATTGGCCTGAGGGTCGTGCTTTTTGTCCATCAAAATTCCTTCAGCAGAGTTTGGTAACGGTGCAGGACTTCTTCAGGGTTTGTAACTGCAAGAAAATTCACAATATGAGCTCAAGTGAACATAAAAAGCATAACGACTTTGATCGAATACAAAATAAATTTTACTTATTTAATCATTTCTGTAATGAGTTTGATAAATTTCTGTGAATTCTTTATCGCTTTGACTGTAATGCTTGAAATTAATCAATTATCCTCATTTATGAACATGATAATAAATTATTCACAACTTTATATTTTAGTTACATAAACAAGAACAACAAAAAAGAAATTAAAGAAAAAAAAATCAAAATTGCCATAAAAAAATCTAATTTGTTTAGACAAAGAATGACAAAAGTAATGTTTTAATTGGCAATTGCTGTGTGTATTTCTTCCTTATAAATATTATTCGCACCTACAATTTGCATTAGCATGAAAAACATTGCAGAGTAAAAAAAAAAGGAAAAAAGAAATAAATAGGCAATTTCAAATTCAACACAGTTATTCACAAAAATATGTTTTCATTTTCAAACAGTTACATTCACTGTTGGGTGGTATTGTTGTCTCTATCATATTTGAAAATAAATAAATAAAAATAAAATAAAAACGGCGAAAGAAAAGAAAATGGGGAAAAGGCAGTTAAACTCTTCATTAATGTAAATAATATGTCCACTTGGTGGATTTAGCTTACTTTAGCTTACTCTCCTTTGGCTTCACGGATTCGTCTGGGATGTCTTCTTCACCACAGCTGATCTAAAGCGGTAAAAAGACGGAAGTACGTCATCATTATTTTAAATAATCGCCTTTTTTATTTTCCCAGAAAGACGTGCGCTCAGTCAAACGAGCACAGAACAACAGAAGTTATCATTAAGGCTACATGCTTGTTTTACAGGTGCCCCTCTCCTGGTAAGTAACAACAATGTTTGTAGATTTTCATTACAAACTTTGAAAATGTATACATGAAATAACTGAAATTATTGCAGTAAGGTAGACATGCTCTTACGTCACGTTTCAAACACAGAGATAGGGGCTTGAAATCACGAAGTTAGCTTCTTTATAAAGTTTGATCAGTTTAAATATTTACATGTAATTTATCCAATATTTAAAAAAAAAAAAAACACTGGCTTACCTGCCAGATGAAGAGAAATTCAAACTGTTGCGCGCGCCTCGAGGTTCTCCGGATTAATCTGCACGTTCACTTTGGGGGTAGTTGTGCTGCATTCATGTGCGCTGGGAATTTGCAACTTTACTTGCCCCGAGCTACTTAACAAAAACAAACACTCGGGGGGTTTTAGTATTAAAAGTAAATATTTAGCCTTGTTGTTTTACATATTTTCCCTGACATTATATAATATATATTAAAACAAGTTCATTTTTAGAACAATATTTAAAAAAAGTTAAGTTTTGAATAATTTATTATCATGTTTTTAAATGAGGATACTTGATTAATTTCAAGCATTAAAGTCAAAGCGATAAAAAAATTCATAGAGATTTATCAAACTAATTACAGAAATGATTAAATAAGTAAAATTTATTTTGTATTCGATCAAAGTCGTTATGCTTTTTATGTTCACTTGAGCTCATATTGTGAATTTTCTTGCAGTTACAAACCCTGAAGAAGTCCTGCACCGTTACCAAACTCTGCTGAAGGAATTTTGATGGACAAAAAGCACGACCCTCAGGCCAATAATGTGTTTTTTAGAATTCTCCTTTGTACTGTTTTGTACTTAAAACCTATTTCATTGTGATGACATATTGTATGCTGCAGACACGTATCATATTAAAGATTGTTGTTTTCACTGCTGTCTTGTTTCTCTTTAAACTTGCCTCATGTTACAAGAAGTAATCAGGCCAGTATATTTTTTTTTACAATGTAGTTACTTTACCCTTACCAACAAGTTAGCATTGTCTCATTTGGTGAGGTCAGAAGACCAAGTGTGTATGTACACTGCACAGGAAGGTAATACGTGTACATACCCAGCATTTACTACTGAAAGTACCATGTAATAGAGTGGAAATAGGGCTGACTTTCTTTTACAGTACAGTTTCATTGTACTTAAGGGGTAAGTACCAAGTAATATTCAAGTGAACATACCCAGTATTTAGTAATGAAAATACCATGTAGTTGAGTGGAAATAGGGCTGACTTTCTTTTACAGTTACAGTTTCAGTGTACTTAAGGGGTAGTTTCTGTGGTAAATTCATGGTAAATACCATGAAACATGCAGCGAGTGCAGACCTAAAGGTCAAGGTACTTTATTTGTACTTACCTTGTTCTTACATGTGGTAAGTACCATAAAAGACACCTTTGCACAACATGTAAATACACAGTAAGAATATTATAAATACCCAGTATGTACCACATAGGTATGAACCAAATAGTACCATATAAATACACAGTAAGTACCATGTAAGTACAGAGTAGACACAAAAAGTACCATGTAGGTACCCAGTAAAGTCCCATAGAAAGTACCATGTAAACACACTGTAAGTACCCAGTAAATTCCATAAAAAGTACCCTGAAAGTACCCAGTAGTTACACTATAAGTACCATGTAAATACCACTTAAGTACATTGTAAGTACTGTACTGTAAAAGAAAGCGTTACCAAAGATTTTCTGCTCTCATTTCCCAGGGAGTTTCTGCTTTGATGTTGGCTGATAGTCGGCACACCTTTGAAGCTCGCCTTGATACTTTGTTGTGAGGTGAAGTGTTTGAACGCATCTTCACTTTGTTTTGGATATTTGATTTAAAAAATGTTACATTTTTCACAACGGCTTATGTGATATTTTGCTCTCCATGTTTGACCCACCCAGCTGTGGGAGTGGTGACCTGCAATTTGTTGCAACTTTCAGTGATAAGGGTCAATATGGAGTCACATATGAGTTTGTTTTCCAAAACTCAACTGGAATCAAACCATAGACATATACACTCCCCGGCCACTTTATTAGGCACACCTGTCCAACTGCTCATTAAGTTTCTAATCGGCCAATCACATGACAGCAACTCAACGCATTCAGGCATGTAGACATGGTCAATTTCAAACCGAGCATCAGAATGGAGAACAAAGGGAATTGAACCGTTTACAGGTCAATTTTGACCCGAACACAATACAAGGGTTAAGGGACTTTAAATGTGGCATGGTTGTTGGTGCCAGACGGGCTCGTCTGAGGATTTTAGATCTACTGGGATTTTAACCCGCAACCATCTCTAATGTTTACAGAGAATGGTCTGAATTGTTTGCACCAAAAATGAAACCAAACATTGTCCAAAGTTTACTCGGTGTGTCTTGTCCAAAACCAACCAACAATAATGACCCACTATTATTTAGGGTAAAAAAAAGAGACTTTAAGACTTTTAAGTAGTTTTTGAAGTTTAAATCTGATCTACTGAGAACTTTGGGGATGTAACGATTAATCGATAAATTGATTTATATTCCTACGATTCAATCAGATCAATCTGTCTGACGCAAGTTGTTAATAGAACTGTCCTATACTATTATAAAATCTTTTCAAAATGACATAAATAGATTATAATCAATATCGGAAAATACTATTTATATTCAGAAATGTTACGTTTATTTTACTATAATGTAAAAATGACAGAGTGTCATCACAGCGGCTATCGTTACAGTCCAATGTGAAGAAACACTTTGAATATTACAAAGACATGTAAGCAGTAATAGTAAAATGTGAATGGAAGGTCAGTGAATCGGAACAACTATGAGTCGTATTGTCAACCACAAATGATGACATGAATCGAATCGGTGTTTAAATGAATCGTTAGACCCCTAGAGAACATCCATACCATTTTTTTCCAAATGTGTAGGGCTCATAAAGTTGCTGGAGCCTACCCAGCTACCGCCAGGTGAAGGTGGGGTAGACATTCTGACCTCTATCCAAAGTTTGCCTCAGTAACTTTTAAAAAAGGCAAATTAGGCTGGACAAAGTAACGTCTGAGAAGCAGTTCTGTTCACTCATTGGTCAACCCAGCCACACCTTTAAAAAATAACATAAATAAAAAAGCACACCTAATTGTGAACAAAAATATATCCTTACAGTTGACACAAATAAGAAAAAGCCCAAACTCAGAAACCAAAATGGCCACATATTTTTTTTTTTAGTTGGACTTATAAACCTGTAAATCAATAGAGAATTGCTCACTTCTGAAGTCAGCCTCCAATAGACTTTGGAGGAACTGCAACATTTGGTACTTCCTGGTTTGTGTCAGATTTGGGAACAGAAGGTGGCTGCTTGATTGAAACCCACAATCACTCAGTACTGCACACTACTGAGCTGGTATTGCTACGGTGTTTTGACATTTCTTGCATATCTTCGTAAAAGATAACATGACTTTATACTTCATTTAGCCCCAAATCGTTTTATCTAATTTATTAAAATCTGGTAAAGTCACTCATGAAAACCCAATTATACCTATCAATTTTCTTTCTGTCACAAAATCCTATAATCTTGTTTTTTGACGAGCTGATCTGTGCTCCCTTAAATCTTGGGGACATTAGAACCTTAACAAGCCAGTCACCTTTAAATTGCTCTTTGGGGATAAAAATATTATTTTGCATTTCATCGGCTTCCCCCATGCGCTCCTCTAACCGATCAAACCCTGCTACAGTTTAATCCTCAAGAGGAAAGATTCTAGCCTCTTGCCTCTTATGCTGGGAGGGGTTGGGGGGTCGTGAGGTCAAGTATGGCTAATTTATTCACTCAGGCAGATTTCCTCTGACTCGTGGATGGCAGATGGAGAGGCCTGATATGATATCACCCATTTGAATCACCCAGGGGAGAAAGGGGAGGCGGGGGTGGGGAGGAGACAGAGAGATGGAGGAATGAGAGGAGAAAAAAACCCAACTGGAATGATATTAAAAAAGGAGGGCACAGATAGTTTCAAAAAATGGGGAATTAAAAGTGGTTAGATGGGGAGATACAGCCTGCAAAGGGAGTGTGTTCGCCCCACCGAGTCGGCTGTTGAGCTGAACATTGAGCCGGGCGGGCTCTTATCAGATGTGTGGATGTGTGTCCTTATCTGAAGACAAGTGGTTCTGGTCCAATAATATCCAGGGAGATGGTAGGAATAAGCGGCTTAGCCCAAGATCTGAGATGACGGAATGAGAGGGAACAGATAGCGCTAGGGAGATGAGAGGAGCTGATGGGGATGGAAAGAAGAAGGAGAAGATTGACTGATAAGGAGACAGAGGGCAAAGAGGGGACATTTGGAATGAGAAAAAGTGGTCTGTTCAGATCAGAATGGAGTGATGTGCATCCAGTTTGAAGATTTTTTTTTGTCTTTTTTGCTGAAAGGACTGAGAATTGAGAAAAGTTTAGGTTTAAAATATTTTATAGCATTTGTAAAAAAGCCTGGATTTTTAGGATTTATAAAAACATTGTCAACTTGAGGACGTTTTTTTCCCTCACAAAGATTTGGACGTCATAGCTTTGCCACCAACAATGTCTTACACATCAAGGCTTGGCTTCCACAGCAACTTTTGTATAAAAAAAAACATTTCTCTCAGACCCCATTTCACTATTTACAGATTTAATCAACATTTGGTTGATTTGATCTGCTTCCCGCCAATGGTCAGACGCCTTTTCTAGCCACAAGTTAACATAAAAAGGACATTTATTATATAAGTTTGCAGCCAAATGTAACTTTTTCTGTTTAACCCTTGTGCTATCTTAGATGACCCCACCCTTGCATTGACGTGTTCTCCCTACCATGACAAAGGTGGATAAAGGTGGAAAGATTTCATGTAATCCATGGACACCAGCGAAGATCACAAATCATTGAAGAAAAAAGGTTCAGCGCACTGTCTAGTGCAGTGCTTCTCAATTATTTTTTGCCAGGCCCCCCCTAGGAAAAGAAAATGTTTCGCGCCCCCCCTGACCCCCCCCCCCCCCCATAACCCCCCCCCCCCACACACACACACACACAGACACACTCGCGCGGTGACAATACATCAGGTCAGTATCTATAAAATTTGTATACCTAAAATTGTATCTTTTAACACTAACAAAAGAAAAAAGCAAAATAAATCCACTTTCAACAAATATTAACTTTATTTAGCCACAGAAACCCTGTTCTAGTCTAAAACAGAAAAGAAGCTGAAAGTACCTGAAATAAAAAAAATCTGTCATTCCTTATTTAAACTAGAAACATTTTGACCAACTGAACCATTTGATGCTGAAAAAAATAATTCAATCAATAAATAATATTAAATCTAAATTGATCTGAAACATTAACACAGCAGCACCAATATATTTAACGTTTTTAGTCTGAAGAAATAGGTAAAAACGTGCTGATTTTTTTTTTTTCTAAATGACGGATTGTTTATTTCTGATCTCATAAAAGTGCAGCTGTTTTCCTGCATTACCTGCTGTCTTTCTGTCTGTCTGAAACCAACTAAACCACAGGCAGACAAAGAAAACATGGATGGAAAATAAAGACACGTCATCAAAATGTCTACAATAGTTCATAAAGAATGACATTGTTAGCATGAGCTTAGGAATCTAAGGGCAGCGGTGATCTTGGGCAACAGGCAGCGGTAGCAGTGGTCCGCGTGCCCCGATTCACCTGGCAGACAGGGCCCACACCACCCCTCCCCTTTCGTTCTCACTCGCGCAGCCGCGGACAGACAGAACAGACAATAGGAACCGAATAGTGGACCAGATTATTTTCCAAGCACTGAGCCGCTGTCACCGCTGCCCCCACGTTAAATTTGCGCACCGGACAAACCTGTGCCTAAAACCGCCACCACCGCGCGCCCCCCCTGGCATCGCTTCGTGCCCCCCCCTGGGGGCGCGCCCCACTATTTGAGAAGCACTGGTCTAGTGGGTCTAGATGACCCAACTCCCAATGTTAAAGTGCCAAGGATAGCACAAGGGTTAAAGACCCAATCCAACGAAACTTGTATTTTATTTTTCTAATCATGAAGGACAAATTCAACCTCCTTAGAACCCATTACTTTATGACTAAAATAGACACAATATGAAGCCTGTGTCTCACAGCCATTATGTACATTTTGTGCTTATTGTATGGATGAAAATAAGAAATGGTGACATATGTCAAAATAAGTTAAAAAAGTGAGAAAAGTTGTGGTCTTTACATGAACTTTATGCACTTTGTGTTAACTTTGTGAGATCTTATGCAGTCCTTGTTTGTATTTCCTCAGTTCATGGACCAAATGAAGATGAGGTGACAGCTTCAAAGACCTACGGACGTCCGACCTGGACCACCAACCATAACCAAGGAAAGCTTCTATTATTACCTAAGACTGCATTCTCCATCTAGACCACTGACAACTAAACTCATAATAAAAGATTTGAGGTGTCACTAAGAATGAACTAAATTTAAGTTGTCCACAATTCCCTTTATTTGAAAGTTTCTTCAAACTCTTCGTCTTTGCAAAGGGGTCATTATCTTAGCTCCTGCCTTCATTGTGCCAATTCCCAACCCACATTCCTACACCTCTTCAGTCCTGTTTAAAAGGCCTTGTGTATAGTCTCCAGTCTCACTGAGGAGGAATCATCTCCTCCTCCTCCTCATAAAACCCTTATAGCCTCCTTTGTCAGTCCAGCCATGGACCTTCACAGGGCAGCCTTCAAGATGGAGAGCTCCTCCTATCTGCCAAATCCCTTGGCCTCCCCAGCCCTCATGGTGTTGGCCTCCACTGCTGAAGCGTCTCGCGATGCTTCAATTCCCTGCCAGCAGCCACGTCCATTCGGTGTCCCGGTCTCTGTCGAAAAAGACGTCCATTTGCCGTTCAACAATGGTTCTTATACTTTTGCATCAATGTACCACCGCCAAGGTGCCGTCCCACCTGGATTCCCTAACCGGGACTTTCCCCCATCACTCCTACACCTTCATCATCAGTTTGCTCCACCTAACCTGGACTGCTCGCCCATCAGCATGCTGAATCACAGCGGCGTTGGCGCCTTCCGGCCTTTTGCATCACCTCCAGATGATAGAGATGGAGCACCTGGCGGCTATCAGTCTGCTTTTACTCCAGCCAAACGCCTCAAAGGCTGCTTGGATGCCGAGGCCTCCCCACACCTTAGGTACTCTGATGCGGAGGGTAAAGAATATGACTTTGGGGGCACTCAGATCCCTCCTGGGGGGTCACCGAGCAGCGCCTTGAAAGCAGTTGAGGACAGCGGGAAAAAGATCTTCGCCGTGTCGGGTCTCTTGTCTGATCGTGAGACGTCCTCCAGCCCTGAGGACCGCATCGAACGCTGTGAGTAAAGATTCATTTCTGTCATGTACTTGATTATGAGCTTTCATGTTAAACTATAGCAGCCACAGCGATCCGTAAAAGCGATGACGGCCACATTCCTTTTTGTCTTCCACCTTTTTGTCTTGCCTGGACACCTGAATCCAGGTGTGTCCACACCAGATCTGGCTAATCATCAGTAAGTAAGGCAAGGATGTGTGGAAAACAGGAAGGGACTTTGGCCCTTAAAGATCTCGGGTTGCCATCCATGCCCTAACACCTTTGTTTAAATGGACCTCCAAGCCAACCATGTAAACCCATTAACACCGGCGCTATAGCACCGCTATTGACATTCTTTCAAAAAATAAGTGACAAATTCACAAAAAAACATGTACCAAATGGTAGTAAGACATAAGCTGATTCTTGTTCTACCAAAAATCAGTGGTGTCCAAACTTTTTGCAAAAACCGACCATTTGGCTTGCATTCTTAGAACACTTTAAAAACATTAAATGCAAATAAACTATTTAATGGGATGGTTTTCATTTATTTACATAGAACAGTAATATAGAAATGCATTTTTGCCCAAATTACAGTGACATTTCGTATTTGAAGACCAGAATTACAATAAAGGAAAAGTCTAAAAAACTTTTGTCAACATTAAATCTGGGTTCACATGAAATGACAAACCATGTGAACAGAAAAATAAGCATCTTATTGAGAGGTTCAAACCACTGTGTTTTGATCAGAAAAAAAAATCTTTCGTTTGGCCCTAAAGGCTCTTTGCTCAGGTTTATGTAATCGTCCATGACTTTAAAAAAATTTAGCAACTAACCAGTGTCAGATTGCATCCCTGCTTTCTTTACAGGCTAATGACAAATATTCAAACCCTATTCTTTCTCCCATTGGGACCCAAATGTATGCTCTGCTGTCAACTTTGCTTTTTATTATTTACAGTTTTAGAAGTGACCTAAACAGAAGAGTCCTGCGTCAGTGTTGCCACAGGTTTAGAACCACTAATAACAGAATGTATCCCATCACAATAAAAAAACAGTACAGTTTTTAGAAAATACTGCATGTTATTGATTTTATGACAGTATGACAGTATCTTGCACAGTGTTAACCCTTTTTTTTCCCTGAGAATATATGAACGAGTCTCGCTGAACACTAGAAGATCACAGGCCTCTTTTGTCTGGTCAAGTTTGTTCATCTTAATATCAAACTTCCTGTGGTTACTCTAGCAAGAATCAAGCTACCAGCACTTTTAAAGGGTAACACTGCCAACAGAGTATATTGTAAACACGCACACAAAGCTTTGCTCAAGCCCTCGAAAAATCTAAGTTTCTGCACTTTGTAAAAGAATGTTCACACACATACACCATTAAACAATACCATGTTCTGCTGTCATCATCTCTCCTGGCTCTTGCTATCCTTGTTTCACAAGCCCACAAGCTCCACTGGTCACATTAGCATTCACCAGTGGAAGGATGCCATTTGGCCCTCATGCACTAGGAATCTTATTAGTGTGTGTGTGTGAGTGTGAGTGACTGGTTCAGACACTGGCCATGCTCTTTGCCATCAGCATTCATCATAGCGCCATGCTGGTAGCCCTGTTGCCAAAAGATTTACCCACATACCCAAATGCTTGGCAGGCTTTTTGTGTGTGTGTGTATAATACAGGGAGGGATGGGAGAAGCACTGCAAAAATCCCCCAAACACTTTACCAGACACACAAATAGCTTTTTAACATGACCACAAACATCTCCTGAACATGTCAACAAGCTGCATCAGATTTCAGCGACTAATTAGGTGACAGACAGATCTAGAAACTCTCTCGAACTGAGTAATTTAGTCTGTGTTTCTTGTCCTGTGTCTGTATTCACTGGGAAGTTCATGGTTTTCTTTTTCTTTTCGGGAGCAACTATGTCAGTTATCTTCCTGTTTGTCCCCTTGTATCTTTGAGTTTGTGCAAGCATTTGAGTGATGCATCCTTGATGGAGCACATGAGAGACAGAGGCGACGACCTGAGACTGATCCGATAAAAAACAAACAAAAAAAAAACTACGTAGCAAGAGAGACGGAGAGGGTGGGAAAGAGAGGGATGAAGGAAAGAATGTATAGGAGGAAATTGGGAAACTGACACCCGGTTGTTAGGGAGAGGGATTTATGAAGGAGGAGAAGATATCAGAGGGCACAAATGTGAACGAGGTAAAACGAGACAATAGATAGACAATGGGAAGAAATATTTACATCTAGCTTCTTTGGTAATAAAGAGTTTTGCCCAAGACAGCACCCTACTTTATAAAATTACCTTACAGTCAAATGTACCAAGCCAAGAACAGAAAAGAAGATGGGCAAAGGGGTTCTGTGCAGTCTTTTGGAACGGTTGAATCTGTATTTAATCAGGTTAAATCTTGGCATGAGTAGCCTCCACCTCCACCAAAGACTTCTAATGCAATTGGATGTGCAGAGACACTGCATGCAGCAAAGAATTATGGGTTCTCCTTCACTGGGTTTAGCTATCTCTGGGAGGCGTAAAGAACAAACAACTCTTTGGTCCCGTCCCATGAGAACGGTGCTCACACACACACGGACACACATTAGCTAACTAGGAGTAGTCGGGCTGCTTCACACCATGGATTGTTTTCTGACTCCTACACAGAAAAGAGCTTTATTATCCCTGAGATCATACACTGTCATTGCTTATGGTGAAAGTGAATATTTGTTGGATTTTTAACATGTTTTAATCTGTGTTCCTAGACAGAATATATCAGGGCCTGTCTGCATCGGGAATCCGTACAGTTCCAGAAAATGATTGTTCACTTAGTCTGACTTCTTCCTGGCCTGGACTTCATGCTGCTCATAAAAAGTCCAGTTTTGCAGTATGTGTGCAAGTTTAAGTGAAAAGTTTATGTTAAAGTACCACTAAATTTGTTCTCATTGCATAGGGGGGGTGGTTGAAGGCAGTTGTTGCAGACATATGGTAAATGGTAAAATAGCGCTTTTCTACCTTCCTCGAAGACCCAAAGCGCTTCACAGTCACAGTCCCATTCACCCATGCACACACACATTCACACACTGGTGGCTGCTCTGCTGCCAAACACTGGCACCAACCTCCCCTTGCACTTGGGTGTGCAAGGTGGGAATCGAACCTGCAATCTTATGATCATCGGTTGACTGCCCTACCGCTGCACCACGGCCGCCCACACATAGCCATGATTAAGAGCCATTTGGTGATTTAACTCCCTTAATCCTACCCCTTAGTACTGAGTGTCAAGCAGGGAAGCATTGGGTCTTCGTGATATGACTCGACCGTGGATTTGAACTCACGACCTTCCAGTCTCAGGGTGGACACTCTACCTTAAGGGATGAGGGAAGTACAGTTTGCAGTGACAAAGGAAAACGTGTCGTGAGCTCAATTTCTCATATTTGTCTAGATTTGTCTTGTGTGGTGCAACAATGCATCCATTTTGGTTGCAACCATGGTGCAGAGGGCTTAGGGTCTTCTCAGAAGGAAGAAAAACATTATCATTTTGGTTTATATTGTGCTTTACTGTCTGGATTCTACACATGCCAAGATGGTTCTATTGTACATTTGCCAATTTGACCCATATTGCGGTAGAGTCCATTGACCTGTGCTGTGGCCAAAGGCTACAAGTTGGCTTTGATACAATTAGTTTGACACTGCGTGAACACACTGAATAGTGCAATCAAACTAGATATATATAAGCTGTACTTTGGGGTCAAACAAACTTCTGCACAGTACAAATTCCTTGATGTGAGTAAGGTCTATAATGACTAACTAAACACAATGACATTGTAATGTAGTTGTAGATATAGGCAAAGCATTCATAATCTTATCTGTGCTGACATTATTTACAATTTATTGAAGTTATTTATAGTTTCTATTAATAACTCTTAACCTCCTTCCTCAAAGTGATTAATGGCAGCCACTAGGTTGTAAAGTTTTCCACACTTTTGCGACGAGCTCAAAGGTCATAGAAAACCCGCTTGTTCAAATGTCCAACTGTTGTTCTGGAGTTTCCTTTTTCAAACATGTACACAGTTCGAGTTGCATGTCACTTTTTGCAACACTTGGGATGCATGCTACGGTTGATCCTTAATTTTCTTCACACCTAAAAATGGCATTAACAAACACAAAACCCGTGCAATCCTCACCTTTCAGCATGAAATTCTGTTAAGTTTGCTGCCACTTCAGGCAACAGTGGCCTTCTCAATGCTAAGCCTTCCTAAATCCCTCCACCGCACCAGCAAGCACGTCGGCTGTTAACTAAACCCGCTAACCTGTCAGCCGCTAAACCTGCACATTAAAGCCCCACCATGCCTTAAGAGGACGATGGGTGGCACATTATTGTAAAAGCTATTACCATTTACTGTATTCACATTGTTGGGTTTTAGCGGCAGAACGGAGGAATTCAAAGGCGAGGAGGGTCTTTGCAAGTGGAAAATGAAAGGAGAGGATGGAATTATGGGATGATGTGTGATTTGAATTAATGAGGGTGATGACAAATGATCCACTCTTGAGATGTGCATGTTTGTTTGCTGAGAGATTTGGCTGTGTTGGCTGACGTGCCAAAGTGAAGGTCTGTGTATGTGTGTTTTTGCCTGCGCATTAGCATGTTCCATCATTGCCGTTTTCCCCAGCCTCTATCCTGTATCTGTGTTTTTTTTCTTGCTTGCTGTCATTTTGTTTGTCTCTTTTTCTTCAATTTAACCTTCTGTGTTCTCACGTTTTAACCCTTCTTGTATCCTGAACGTGTGACAGCTGCTTTTTATCGTCTGACAAGTTGGGTTACATTTATAGGTCTACAGGATTTAGGCTCACGTTTTTTCTTAGTTATACTTATTAGATGCCATCAAATGGATTTGTAAAGGTTTTTTTTTTCATTGTAAATTCATCCTATGCAACGGTCACGCAGGCACGTGTCGCATGTTCAAGAACGTGCTAAACACTAGTTCTTGAACGCACCTTTAGCAACTTTGTTGCGACCCAATACTAGGGCAGATACCTACCTTAAGTGGTGCAAATCCTGCTCCAGGCTTTTTATTTCACATCTAGATTCCAATACATAAAAAGGACGTAGAAGAACGTAGCATGAATCACACAACACACTTGGCCCAGTTGCAAGTTTTTGTGTCTATCTGACGAAAATCAGCTTTTGAGGGGTGTCTAAGCATACCACATATAGCTATCCACGGTGGATTAATTTTTTTTATAATAAGGAATCATGAGGGTGTGAATGTAATCTAGGGACTTTTTCTGTGGAGTTTACACGTTCTGCCTCTGCATTCACTGGTTTCCTCTTTGTGCTTGTTCTTTCAATGCAAACATGTTGCGTGGGTAATTCAAGATAGTCTTTTGAAATTGTCCCTGGAGTTATTGTGGTTGCACTGACTCAAAGCGTTCCTTGTCCTCACAAAGACGAGCAGAAATGCTAACATGCTCATCTCATCATGAACCTACTTTTCTGACCTTTTTTAAACTGTCTAAAGTTGCTGTTCCACATTCTGGTCTCATTATAAACTGAACTTTAGATAGTAGAATTGAAACAAAGCAGTCCCCGTTAAAGTGTTTCGGAAACATTTACCTTTTTAGTGTTCCAGTGTATTACCTTATAATATCTGAAACAATTCTAATGAAAAAGGATGTAACATCCAGGAAGTTTTATTCTTTGTTTTTTTTTATTTATTCCCAAATAAAACAGGACTGTCCAAAAACAAAAAAAATACGTCTTTTCTTTAATTTTCTTCAAATTATGGCCTTTGAGCAAGTTTAAGGGAGCAGGGCGGAGACTTAATGAGGTGAATTCCATCCAGTTGGTTTAAAAAATTTATAGGGAATTGTCAAAGAACAATTCAGACCGTTTTGGTTGCGATAGTTTCACTCACCTCACATGGAGTTTGAATCTAGCCATATTTTTGCATCCCTTTCAACACAAAACAGTTTAACCGAGTGCACCCCACACAGCTGTTAAAACAGAGGTTTTCCTTTCATCTTTCTTTTCTGTCTTTTTTCTGCACCACAGAGCAAATGTCATGAGTTTTTTTTTTTGTTTTATGTTTTTTCCTGAGGCCAGGCTGCACAAACTGTGTGGCCAAAAAAAGTCACAGCAGAGAAAACGAACTGTGGGAAAAAAAAGAATATTGCTCTCACAAAAAGAAGATGGATGGTGGTGATAGTGAGGTTGATGGATGACAAACAGATTTTGTTGAGAATGTTTTTTTGATGTCCATATTTATTCATTTATTTATTTTTTTACTACCACTCCTATTCTATCTGGGATTTGAAGGGAATTTTTCTTTGAAGTTTTGGCTCTTTTTTGTCCTATTTCCCTTTTCCACTCTTTTCTGGCATTGGAATGCACAGAGTTAAAAAACAGTCAATGGGACAGAAAAGCTCATCCTTGTCCCAACAAAAATCTCCCCGCCTCCTGCCCCCCCCCACCCCCACCCCCCTCTCCATCTTCGCCTGTCACGGTCTAGTGGCAGGGTTAAGTTAAGTAAGAGTGTTCTAATAATTAGGACTGGGACTCGCCTGCCTGCTCTCCAGTGTGTGTGCGTCTCTTCCTGTCAGTGCTTAGCCAGATGTTAAAAGGCTTGTCCCTCTCATGTTGCCTCCCTGTCAGTCTCCACCGTTGTGCCACACACACACAGATTGGAGACTGTCCTATTTGTGGTGGCTTTGTTTACCCCCAAAGTGTGCCCTTCTGGTAGGTCCCCCAGGACGACGGATGCACTTTTAAACCAGGCTGCCCACCATTATGATCGTAGTTTGATTATTTTACCCCCCAAAAAATTGTTTTCCTTTTTCTTTCTTTCTCTTTTTCTGGGTGGTAACTGGAAGTGAGCAGTGATCGTGTGCATTTCTGAGTTTGTGTGCCACTTGGTGTGAGTTTTGCGGCCATTCTTGCGACGCCACACAGATCAAGGATTAGTCGCTTCCTGTTGAGCCTTTTGTGAGTCCTCACCACACCATTTGGACATGGATCACCGTGCGTTTGTGAGTCTGTGTGTGTGTGTGCTGAAATGAGCTACTGGAAATGGTGTCTAGAACATGAAAAGGAGAGGATTCCCACTGCAGGCACCATTCAGGTATTATTGCGCCGGAATATGTCATCTGTTGCAATAAGGTTTTTTATTTTTTCCCTAACAGTTCTTGCCAACTCCTTGAGGTTTTCTTCTTAAATTTGCATCACTGAGCTCAATTCAATGCCGCACTTCCCAGAAAATCATATAACTCAGGTGGAAAACACTTTGTAAGGAGCCAGATTGGTTTGAAATGAACGTTTTGCTGCACACTCACCAAGGTTCAGAGAATCCCTTGTTCCGGAATTCCACTTTGTTCCCCCGGTGATGTCAGCCTCGGCCAATAAAAACCCTGCGTTAAAACTCCGCTGAGCCTCATTCAGCTGCAGCACACCTGGCAACACAACACATGGATTGGCTTTTAATATGTGTACACACACACATGTCTCACAAGGTCGTGGCATGCCTCAGCCCTGAACTTACCTCTGCTGTAATCTGTCTTTCACATTTCGTTTTTCCCTGCTGAACTTTTCTGCAGAGATGCAGCACTTTGACGGCTTGACGCTCATTGAAATTTGGGGCATTAAAAAGCAAAAATATGCTTTTTTTGATGCAGTGTGTTTGGGTGAAATGTTTTTTCAAGCTTTGAGGGAACAGCACGGACACAGGTGTGTTGGCTGTGGTATAACCAGACAACAGAACGTGCAGTTCGGTATACTCTACGGATTAGGAAATGTGAACACCAGCATTTAGACACCTCCTAATAGGGAAGTGAAAGTTTCTGTTTTTGTATTTCCTCACCTCTTTCTTTTACGTCCCCCACCACCAAAACACCCCTTCCCATCTATCCCGTCCTCACCCCCTGCTCTCCTCTCCTAAGTAATCTAATCTGCAGCCAGTTTGCGGATGCAGTCTAGTGTGACAGCCCCCCCCCCCCCCCCCCACACACACACACACACACTTTCACACACACACAAACGGCAAACCCACCTCCAAAAGGCACACACACACACACACACACGCACACACACACACACGCACACACACTCCTTTCTCTTGGTCACAGCCTCTTTAATATTGAATTATTCATCAAATCTGATTGGATCCTGCTGATGGCGGCCATGATGCGAGCGAACAGTTTGAGTGTTTATGGTTAAAAGGGCTGGGTTGGAGGTTTGGAGGGTTGGGGGGTCTCAAAGAGTATAAATGTGCATTTAGCTACACACAAATTCGGAAGCCCGAAACTTGCAAATAAGTGCATTAATATAGACTTTTCTTTGCTCATTTGAATACACGTTGCCGGGGCGGTGTGCATGTAGCTTTAGTGGTAACGTGTATCTAAAATCGCAGAAAAGACCAATCGGACCAAAAGCAGTCGTAAAATTGTGCGTTAACAGGAGAGTTTTGAAGGGTGGTTGGTCGAAAGGTGCATTTACATAGACTTTTCATCGGAGGTGGTCCCTTGAATGCATGTGAACGTAGCTGAAGTCATTTTACGAGATTCGGATGTTTTTGAGATTTTCAGCGATGTTCAGTAACAGTTAATATAGTAGTTTTAACTTTTGTAACTAGAAGTTGATAATTTAATAACATGCAGGTAAAATATGCAGTCGTGCAGTGCAAATCACAAGATCAGCTAGGAAAAAAATAAAAACATCCTCCCGAGTCCCTTGGAGAGGTGAAACAAATCAATAATGGGAGTTTTATATGCATGCCAAAGTGTGCGGATCCACGTGTGAGTGAGTGCATCCTCATGTAATTTGCATCTACATGAACCAGTACTGTTTAGTATAAGGAGTGTATCCTAGCTTTGTTCCAGTATAAGCAGCATTTTTTAACCATTTGGTTACAAATTTGTGCCTTTTTAGCTTATAAATGAAGCCCCAGACATTAACACTGCATATCTGTCCTTTGGCACAATCTGGTTTAGCCGCAGACATTGTTGAAGGCATAAACAGTCGATGGTCACGGATTCGCCGGCACTTCACAGCAAAGCACGCATAAAGGCAAGATGAGTGTGTCGATGTTTGTCCACGTGTGTTTGGTATCTCAAACCGAGGCACTTCACATTGACCCAGCGCTGCCTCTGCATATCTAACAGGCATTAGATGGTGGCTGGATTCACTTCTTTGAGTCGCTGAGCAGAGCTCTGGCACATTTACTGGGCCCGGCGTGTCAGAGGTCATGCGCTTCCGGTGAATGTTGGAGGTACGAGAGGAACATTTTTACTCGACTTGTGTTTAAAACAAGCACAAGCTCCCCTTCCCCTTCTTCTCCCACATGACTGTCTGTGTGTGTGTGTGGGTGTGTGTGTGTGTGTGTGTGTGTGTGGAATCCCAGCCCACTGTTCAGCAGATGAATAATTTAGCGGTGTGTGTATCATCTGTTTACCGTGCTAATCCATCTGTCAGCAGGCACCTATTGATTCGCGCCTGCCTGGTAATTGTGCATCCGCGCCACATGCTCACACACCCATGTGCATACACAAAGCCACACACACTGCTGGGAGCACGCACCCTCATGTGCACCTATATGATGTGCAGGTTAGCTCATATTCAGATCCTGGAGTTGTCAGCCCGCCGGCCGGACACTTCATTTTCTCTGAGTGAATCGGAATTCAGGGTCAAGGTTATGAAAACAGCCGGTGGTCTACACAACAGCTTTAGAGTGTCATTTTCCGTTGAGTTATTTTTAGACATTTGTTTACTCAAAAGGTATTAATAAACACTTGCAATGCTTCTAGCGTGCAGAAATTAAGAGCAAATAATTTTTTTGTTTAAAATTTTGTGAATCATTTAATTTTCTTCTTAAGTCTGAGGTGTAAGGACATGGATATGTTTTTTCAATTTGCTTTAAATCAAACAGTGTCCTCTGCACAAATTCAAGGCAGTGTCCCACAGCCACTTCCTACATTTTGCACCTAATGCATGAATAGAATTTGGACATATGTGAATATATGTGGAAGTTGTCTTTATGTCAAATTTCATGTTAAAACCAACGAAGAAGTATAAATAAACCACGCAAAGAACACGTGCATGATTGTTATTGTCTATATCCGGTTCATTAGTGATTCATGAATCAATTATGCGATTTTTAACGCGTTATGTGCGCCGTATATGCGAAATAATAGCTATACATTGGTGGTACCTGCGTCAAAAGTGCGTTAGACATTCGTGGAAATGTCATGGAAAAACACAAATTTGCGAATACATCTTGCAAAAATCCCTATTGCGTAAGATATTCATAATAATTCTGAATAAACAGAGTAAAATGGGCGTAAACTGCAATATTCTTAACCGACCAACGATTTTGAACAGCTCAAAACTGAATTCACATAAAGACATGTCTGCCGAAACCTTAAAGGACATCTGCACACATCGACGAATGACGAACGCAAGAAACACTTATGTATATCACGTATGTATTAATAAAGAACGAACCTTTTTGACCATTTTTTTCATAAAAAAAAATGGAAAAAAAATGAAAATGTTGTAAAATTACTTTTTTTTAATTTAACATTTTCAGAGTATTTCTGCTCTTATCTGAACTAAGGAGACCTAACTTGCTGGTTGAGGCATAAACAGTTTCACACAATAAATAGAGCACTTCATAAAACAACGAGATGATAAAAGAGGCCAAATGACAGACGGATAGATACAGAGAGGTGCTGCGATACTCCAGATGTGCAGTAATGAATTCATGGGTGACTATTGATGGTTGTAATTATTAAATGGCTGGTTTTAAAAGCTCATTGATTGATGTCATTAGCTCCATGAGTGATTACTAATTGCTGCTTTAGTGTGTTAACCGCACAGACGCAGTGGCACATCCCCTTTCCGGCTTTGATCTGCAAGGCCGATTTGATCGTGTGGAGATGAGATCTAAAACAGAAGCACGGTTATGGAAGATACATTCGTTCCCTGCTTCTCCTTTCATATTTATAATTACTTTACTGTAAATCTTTGTGTTGTTTTTTTTGCTGAATAGTAACTTTTATGATTTTTGCATCATTTTGGACTTACATTATTTTTCCCCAAAAACTACGGTGGCCCTATATGTGCAAATCATATCACTAAATCACACGACACAAAAACATCTAAAAAAATTTAACAATTAAAAAAGTAAAACAAATAATAATAAAAAAAAAACATATTAGAATGTAGACAATTCCAGAAAACAAACAAAAGCATCAAAAAAAAAACAAGAAACAAATAAATAAAATGAAAATAAAACGTTTCGGAAAACAAAACTGGTTTCCACGAATCAAAATGTTAAGAAATGAAATAAAACTAGAAATCAGAAAAGCAGGTACTATGGGACACAGCTGATTGGATGATGATAATCATTATCGCTTCATCATCCAATTAGTGATGTCCCATTGTATCTACTTTATTCTGGTTCATCATTATGTTTTGATTTTTGAAATTTTTTTAATTTCTGAAACGTTTAATTTTTATTTCATTTCTTTTTCTTTATTTAAAGATTGTTTTGATTTCTAAAATTTGATGTTTTATTATTTGTTTTGCTTTTTTAATTGTGGAGAAGTTTAATATGTTTTTGCATTGAGAGATTTGCTTTTGTGATTTGAACTTATAAAACTACTTAAATGTTCTCTTGTGTTTATCCTCTTAAGACTTCTCAATAAAGGCCAAGAAACTCTAGCATAAGACATTAACCAAAAAAAATAAAAAAACACGACATGAGGTTAAACTTTGCTGAATGTCATCCATTAGAGAGGAATAAAAAAGCATGTCAAGCAATAAAAGATGAGAATATTATTAATATTTAAGAAGCGTCAACTCACCCAGCCCAGAGGGATATTTTGGGAATAAAGTCAAATGACTGACAGGCTATTACAGAGCGGCCTGGAGGGTATTATACTCTGGATATGAGATCACACAAATACTGCATGATGAAGAGGATTTTTTTTTTCCTTTGTTTGTCTCTTCCACTTGTTTAGCCTCTTTCTCTCTGTTGTGCGTTTGACTTTTGACATGGACAAAAACTAATCTTCAGTTAATATGGGATATGGTTGTTTTGAATTGAAATTAGTATTGGACTCCGAATATCCACGAACTTGCGGGGAAATGTTCCCTGCTGGATTCCTGGGGGTGTTTGCACCTCTCCGTTTAACGTCCTCGTGAGCACTCCTCTTTGCTTACCGTGCGAGTGTTTATTCTGCGCTGAATTACGACACTTGCCAGGAGTGTCGCAGGTTATATTTCATCCCAACCAACCGACCACTCTCCGTCTCTAACGCGAAAACCTGCATATACGTTACAGGCGGCTTTGCGTTGACACAGAACGCCTAATATTGCATCTCTGTGGCAAAAATGCGCCGAATTCTGCCCTTTTGGAAAGGTGTCACATTTTTGAGAGAGCATGTCTGTGTGTTTCTTTGCGTTTGTCTATTTGCGTTTCTGCCTCCATCTGTGTGTGTGTGTGTGGGTGTGTGTGTGTGTGTGTGTGTGTGTGTGTGTGTGTGTCAGAGGGTGTTAGAAGCAGGCAGGAGCTTAGCAGAGCAAAAGAGAGCAAATCTGTCAGCTCTCCCTGGGCAGACAACCCTTCTGACCCTCATTCAAAGACATATTGATTCTCCTCTACACCCAACAGGGGAGGGTTTGTGTGTGTGCGTGTGTGTGTGTGCGACAGAGACTGTAAACTTGTGCTTAAAACGGTCTCCCTCCTCATTCTTCATAAGCAAAGCGCCTTTTTTCCCCCCCTGCAGTGCTGTAAAATAATCAAATACGTGGGTTTTTTATTAGTTCATTTGCGACTTTGGATAGATTGTGGAAGTTGGAGATTATATCCAAAACTGCAGCTTATGAATCGCAGTGCGACCTAGTTTGCTTGTCTTTGGGATTTTGCCGGCTTTGCTCTATTTCCCGTGTTCATGTTTTTTTTTTCTTTAAAAAGAAAAGAAAAAAGGAACAGAAAGCTTGCTCCGCTCTTGTTAGCTCTGCCTTGCTTCCCATGAAGGAGCCTAATTACCTATGGGACATCACTAATCAGTGCTTTGCTGACTTGCGGAGGTCCAAAGGGCTGACTTTTTTTCATGAGTGTGCAGCATCGTGTAAAGGCTAAGTTAAAAACCCGGGAATTTGGCCTTTTAAATGTAGAAACGTTTGAAAATGTGCCCTTCCTGGGGCTTTACATGAGACTTTTAGATGTTGTTGCCCACGTTGGAGCTCACTATCAGGCCCTGTGACCCCCACGGGGCAGGAGAGTCGAAGGTTTGGAGTAATAACTGCTGATTGAGGGCTGGGGCAGTTCATGGGCGGGTTGGGGGGTGGGGAGTGCTGGAAGGTAAAGATCTCGACGTGTTGTCTGAAGCATGTGGGAGATCAGTTCTAAGGCTGCCCCACTCCATGTGTGCACACATGCACAAGCCTACATATAAATGCACAGTTTATGGTATAAGCTGAAAAGTGATGGCTGCAAAAAAAAACGAAAAGCAGGTGCACCAGGGGGCAAAATGAAGAAGAGGAAGGTAAAAAGTGATGGTGGACAAAAAAGAACATGTGAAAGTCAAAGCAGGTGAAGACGATCTGATGTGAAAAACAGGTGCTTTGTCTATTTAGAGTGGAACTAATAAAAGACTTTTATGTTTTTGCAGCATAACACTGGAAGATATGGCTTTGGCTATCCGTCCTCGCATTCATAATTCATGCAGCATCGGGGGGGTGGGGGGGGGGGTGACGTGCATGTAAAGTGAAAGGACACACATATGTACACACTCATCAATAAGAGGTCAGAATGCTAATTGTGACATTCCACCGGTAAGATGGCAAATTAACCAGCACTTAAAATATTTAAAATAATGTAAATTTATTAATAATCAATAGGAGATCCATAATGTGCTTTTAATTCATTGGTTTAATTCATTCTTTTCATTGGTAAAATTAGGGGTGTCAAATAATCGCGTTTATTGCTGTTAATAACAGGAAAATTAGCACTTTTTAAAAATTTCTCATTAATCATATTTTTTATCCGATAAAAATGCAAGGATATTATTTTTGTGAAATTATTTTTCACAAAAAGCGGATTATTTGAAACAGGGTGTGACATGCTGTCATGGTAACGGCTACGAGAAGTCCCTTCATTTTTGTTAACAAACTCCTCATTGGGCATTATCCTTCTTATACCATGGTTACGTGAAAGAAAAAAAATATTAAAAGTATAAGTACTTTATTGTTGTAACTTTTTAAGGTTAAATTGCTTTGCACAAAAAGTGGAGTATTTGGTACATGGTGCGACACGATGTCATGGTGACACCAATCTGACCTGTACTGACCTGCAGTTGTTCCAGCTGTTTTTTGATGGGGTAAATAGGAGCACTAAATAGGTGACCTTTATATTTTTATTGTTATTGTTCAAAAAAAAAAATATATATATATATATATGTAGACATCAATATATATATATATATATATATATATATATATATATATATATATATATATATATATATATATATATATATATATATAACCCTTGGTGGTGTAAAAGTAAAAGTTATAATTATGTTATGATGAAGAACTTCATCAAGCCACTTTTTAGTTGTATTTTGTTCTGTTACTGTCACAAATTTAAATGAAAATACCTCAAAATAAGGCTTTTCACAGAATTTTTTTGGTTAGATTAGAGATAAATTATAAATAATCAATTGTGAACGGCACTAGTTAAAATGATGGTATTTGCTTTTCCTTCCTGGGAAATGTTTGGGAATTGTTTTGATAATTTGTAGATGGATTTTGTTGTATTTTTAAGAATTGATTTGAATTTATGACCAAACTTGACTTTGATGATGCAGACACAAGAATACACAGTGTGTATTTGTGTCTTTGTTCCTTTGTCACAATCTTGTCTCTGTCTGACACACACACACCAGCTACAGGGCGGGCCACAGATGGCATGGTAGTGTCAGGGTGAGAGGGGTTTGTTAGGATCAAAGAGCTCCAGTATGTGCCCCCCACCACACACACACACATACACACACACTCGCCTTTCTTTTTTCTGTTTGTCATTTCATTCCTCCCCTTCCTCTTCTTTTAAATCAGTCTTCCTCTCCTTCCTGCCCCGTCTCTCTTTCCCTCTCTTGCTTCATCTCTCTTCATTTTTTCCTCTAATCTGTCCATCAGAAGTGTTGATAAATTATTCATGCCTCTGTCTGTCCCCAAAGCCTTGTCACCTTCTCCTCCACTTGCCAGTTTCTCAGCTTCCTTTCCTCAGTTGGCTTCTTCCCTTCGTCGTTGTCGCCTCCTGCTTTGCTTTTATTTCATCAACGGTCCCCCTCCTTCTCTCCTTTAGCTTTGGACATATTTGGACCACACACAATCTAGATTTAAAAGTGTAAATTAAAAAATAGACAGGATTTTTTTTTTAATTGTGTTAGCATATTATAGAACCCCAATTGTTCAAATTTAAGTGATTAATTAATTGATTTAAACTGCAATTTTTTATTATTTTACCCCCTAAAATTAGGTTATATTTATTTAAACTTCATAAAATGTTCTGTCACTGCCAATGTTAGGATAGAAAAGACTAAACAAAATGCAAAAAAAGATATTGGTTTTCTGGTTACATCCTCCCTAACTTGTTTCTTCTTTAAATCATAAATGGGCAAGAAGGGGGCGATGCCCCCACCAGACGCTGTGACTGCTCCCTCCCCCTCAAAACGTAGTGGCCCGCAACAATAAACTAAAGACATGAAAAAAGTATGCAGAAAAACACAAAGACGAACCCAAGACATAAATAAATGAAGGCAGAATAGTAAAAAAAGACAGCCTTAACAGCGGACAAATCAGTGTCCTGCTTGTGACCGACCAAAGCCCGGTAAATGCAAAGCAGTATGAGGAAGAGCATTCAACATAAAACCAATAAGGAATATCAAATACATCAAAGGAGAAGATAGATTTAAGGACGGATGAACTGATATGATGATGTGTTGTTGTTTTTTTTTATATTTTAGGGGCTTGAAGGGACATGACACCCTAAACTTGGTCTGGCTAAATCGGGGCCTGATGGGAAGAGGGCAAAATAAATAGAAAGAAAATAAAAAACCCTGAATTTAAAAAAACAAGTGAAAATGAGAGGAATGTAGCTGTCATCTTTCAACAAATTGAACTTTTAATTCTCCAAACATTCCATCCTGCTTTAAACTGTGGCGCACAAACAAGCCAAACACACACTAAAAGGCACTTTTCAGGGAGATAAAGTGTACTGCTGAAAGCAATTAATCATAGGAAATCCAGGAGAATACAAAGTTTGGGAGTCTAGTGATTAGTGATAAATTGCCCTGTATTTCCCCATAGGTTGTGTGTCTGCGTTTGTGCGCAGTAAAGCTTACAGCTTTGCTGTTTGTGTGTTGCTGATGCAACAGTGTTAAGGACTTGGGCTGAACCCCCGGGATATAGATAGAATGCAGCTGTGTGTGTGTGTGTAGGTGTGTGTGTATTTGTGTGTGGATGTCACATACAGTCTCTCCTCTCTAAAGATGGGCTTGTCGCAAGCACTCTCATGCGCTGTTACCGCGACGATTAATACATTTTAAAAAATGTCCCCTCCACTTTTCCCCTGTGCCGGTCAAACAGACACACACACACACACACACATGCTGCTCGCTATTCTGCGTGGGTTACTGCAACATCAGCAGCGCACGCAGCTCTGCCTTTGGAGGCTGATCAATCTGCTCTGCCACTTGCTCTGATGAATTACTGAACTTAAGAAAGAAAGGAGGAAGAGGAGGAGGATGCAAGGAAGTTAAAAGAGAAGCTAACAGAATTTGTGGTGTAAATGCTGAAGGACAGGGGTGTTTGGTAAAAAAAAAAATAAGAGGGACCTAAAAGGCAAATAGAAGATTTCTAAAGAGTCTGGATGAAAATTAGGAAAGAAAACATCAAAAATAAAGTTTTATATGAATTTGTCGTCTATTAATTTATTCGTATTTCATTACAAGAAAGTCTTGAAACGCTAGAACTGCTTATTATTTGTTACAACATGACAGCCTGAGCTTTTGTTCAGGGAAAGGACGACAATTTGCATTGACACATACTTCTGCAGCTTTTAGAAGTAAAACAAACACAAAAAAATCATCATTGGTTTGATTGGATTCTTTGCTGCGTTTTACAATGTGAGTCAGCCGTACAGTTTGGAGCCAGATGCCAGCTCGAAAGCGTACATGGATCTAGTCGTCTAAATGTGCATGCATCGGAATGGAGCAAAGCCAGGAACTTTCGAATTGCTGTAGTTGGTTCGATGTCACAATTTGAATAAAGAAACCCTCAGAAATGCAATTTTAAGCTTAATTTTCTTTATATATGTCCTCTACTTCAAGAAAGAGTCACAAGAAGATGTAAAAAAAAACACCAAAACCGCACTAGTGGGTCTTTCCAGTGCTTCCCTTACATGTAAAGCTTTGGCCTGCCATCCTAGTAAAATAGCCTCTGTGTACATCGTTTCTCCTTGTAACTACCATTGGTACTATGTCACATGATCAGGGGGTCGGTTTTGATTTAGTGCATCTGTTCCTCTGTAGGTTGGGTCTTCTGTGGTGCTTTGTGTATGGACAGGGTTGGAGGGTCTTCCTGTCCGCGTCGTTTAACAGATTGCATCGTATGATTTTGAAAAAACCTTGAAAATTAGCCTTTTTTGTTGTATATTTTTCTTATTTCAAAATGAATTAAAAAAATTGTCGGTCAAAGAGATTTTTTCTTAACTTTTACGCGTTTCAAACAGTGAACCTCACTCAGCGTCTTCGGCATCTGGTCAAGCATTAAAGTCGTGATACTCGCTATCGCTTTTTCTATTCAATCTCAGGTTGTCACGATTTATCAAACAAAACACAAACTTTCCACTTGAATTTGTCTTCTGAGTAGCTCAGAGTTGGCTTTCCATTTTGTTTCCTTATAAAAAATGCATAAAGTTTATTTAAGAAATGATCATAGAAAGTTCTTATCTGGGATTTACATTTTATTTCTTCAGCTATGATTTCTTTTCCCTACGTTATCACCTTCTGAAAATGCGATAAAAAGAGTTTACTCTCCACTGAGACAGAAACCAAATGTTACATATATATATATATATATTGTTTTGCTTCCTCTCACCCCCCCCTTATGCTTGCCAGTGATAAATCTATAGCTGTCTATGACAGCTTTGTTGCTGCTGGGAGGTCCCTCCTGCCTTGTTTGGCTGTGATTTCAGCCGACAGCTTTAGGAGCGTGTCTTTATTTAAGAGCTGCTGTAATTACACAGGCTTTAGCATATGTAGACGGACAGATATGATTCAAACGGCTACAACGGGGGGCGAGAAGGGAGCTTAACGGGTGAACGAGAGGAGAGATAAAACAAGACGGCGGGAAGAGCAAAATGGAGATGGAGAGAAGGAGCAGCGGGAGGAGACAGAGAGGGAGAGATATGGGGAGCAGGGTAGACTGATAGAGCAATTGAAAGACGAGGAGAGGGCAGTGGAGAAAAGGGGGGGGTGAGGAAGAGATATGGTTTGGCAAATAAAAGAGGAGCACGGTGCTGCTGCAAACTGTTCGCCTTATGATGCCTCATTAGGGCTTAGGGCTGCAGATAGTGCCTGTTAGAGAGATCTATGGCCTCGGTGCTTAGAGGGAGGCAGAAAGGGAGAGGAGAAAGAGAGATCAGAGGAGAACGGGGAGAGATGCAAGGCAAGAACACCAGGGGAATAAAGAACAAAAAAACAAAGGAGAAAACATTTCATTTCAAAAAAGACATTTTTCAAATGGCATAAATCTTGTGTGATTGTTAGATGACATTATCCACCAAGTCTTCTCCGTATCGCCAAGTGGGTGTGGTCACAAGTAAGGTGGGCTACTAACGGATGTCATGACACCGTCAAAGTCTCTCTTAAAGTCTACCTCTTATATATATACAAGCTTTTATCATTTTCTGGTTGATCACTTAAAGAAGGGGGTTTCCACATTTTTTGCGCCTGCGAAAGACTTTTAATGTAATTTAGCCAACCACAATCAAGAAATCGTAGTTGTTAGAAAATTCTGAGGACTGCAGATTATTGATTTTCTGACAGGAACCTGCGGGCTGGTAGAAGTTTGAACACAGGCAGCATTTGGCCCACAAGCCGGACTTTGGACATGGTTGACTTTAGGGGTGCTCACCCGCTTATGGTGAGTTTTTTCCAACTGAATTATTTATTATTATTATTATTCGTATTAAAGAATAAATCAAACAATTTGTAGACTTTAGCCTTTTCCCAATTATTCAAATCACGACATAAACTAAATCATAACTAAATTGATAAGGATGTCTATCCAAATGAGTATGCTTGTACCCAGAGATGCTAACAGGTTACTCCTTTGCAAGCTTAAGCTGCAACTTTTTAGATAGAAGCAAAAATTTGTCACCAAATCCTGAACTATTTTTCCAAAATGAGGAAATTGACAAATATGCTTTATTGTGCTTTCAGTTGTTGGTATGTGCCTTATAAAGGGAGCATTTTGACAATTAACAATCAAACCCCAATCTGTATAATTTTAGCTTTCTTTGTAAGAAAAAAATGATTCCTAAAAAATTCCTCTTAATGTTGGGTTTGAAATCTAACCACAGAAGGGGAAAAACACATTATATGGTAAAATGTATATATATAAACATATTTATAGCACTTTCCTACCTTCCGTGAAGGCCCATAGTGCTTTACAGTCACACACACATTCACACACTGGCTATAGTTGCGTTCACACCGCACATGCTAAAAGTGCGTTGTTGAATGCACTTGACTGTTGATACTAGTGCATGTAACTAAAGTTGGAAGAGGCTTGGTGTGAAATGACATAGCAGTGTAAATCTTGCAAATCTTGCTCCAGGCTTTTTCTTTCCCAGCTCTATTCCAATATATGAAAGACTTGGTGTCATAGAATTCTGGTCAGGCACAAATTGCAATTATTAATTTCTCCTCCAAGATCAATTTTCAAATGGTTAGTACCTCCGTGAATGAAAAGGGATGCCATTCATATATCGCTACCAAATTCGAGTGTCTAATTGGTCAAAGTTTGACCTGGTTTAACTTGCAACACGCGTTTAGTGAATGTGGATTTGTACGTAGAGCCTGAAAACGGTTGTAGAGATCCACGTAGTGATGTGTAAACGTGAGAGTTTAAGTATATGTATGTACACATACACAGACTTTTTCTTGAAAGTGGTCGCTTGAGTACATGACCCAAGGGGATGTAGCCTAATAGTAGTGCCAACCTCTGACCGCCAGAAGCAATGTGGGGTCTTGCCCAAGGACACTTTAATACATGGGCAGGCAAGGCGAGAACCAAAGCTACGATCTTCCAATCATAGGTCGACCACTCTATTTCTGCACCACAGCCGACCGCAAGCAAGCCACAGCAAGTGGCTTCCCAGTCAACCGATCTGACCCTGGTTACTTTCATTGTAAAACTATCCCTTTAAAACAGAAAAAGTAAAGGTGCAATAAGAAGCATGTAAAAGGCATGCTCTATGCCAAAAATAAGGGTAAAAATGAACGTCAAGTTCTCAAGTCTCTGCGTTTAAACCAAATCTTGTAGATGTTTTTGTTAATTAGTTAAAAACTGGATTTATCTTCCATTGACATTTTGGCAGTAGCCTTGATTTAATGAAAATAAACATAAAGCTTTTTTTTGTCACACAGTGATATTTGGACCTGCGTCTTTTGACTCGACAGCAGAATGAAAAAAAAATGGAGCCATTAAACTAAACGAAAGAGAAAAGACCCAAAAGAGCAGATAAGGAATCCCACTCTGTCCATTTGCCACGCTCAAAAAACAAAAAACAAAAGAACCAATAAAGCAAATGTGTCCTATTCTTCAGCATCCGCGACAGAGATAGCAGACAGTACATCACTCCACTCCACCACCTCTAATTAGTGGCCGGAGTTTTACAAGGAGAGGGAAACGACCCAACAGTGGGGGGGAGTGGGAGGATGAGGAGTGGAGAAGAGGCAGGAGGAAGACTGAAGGTTGACCATTATTCCCTAGTCTATTGTGAGTGGGTACAGGAGGGACGGGGCTGGATGTTTTACCCAGGGAGACGGCTGTAAATCTGCGAGTCAACCTTTACCCACAATACAATACAGATGCTGACGGTTGTGGTACACGATAGCGCTGACACCAGCATGGTGAGGAATGGCTTTCATCAGAGAGGCGACACAAATCAACTGGGTGCCCATCTTTCTTACACGCTGATGGGAGCATAATCAGTAGGTATTTTGCAGAAAAGCAGTAAATCAGAACCTGTTGCCGCCGTCATGAAAAGGCCAACGCTTATCTGCCAGCAACAGGTGTGTTCATGCGTGTATATGATCTGATGGTTATCTTTATCTTGTAACCACATAGGGTTCTTTGTGGTCTGTTGCTGATTAGCTGTCTGCATTCATGGCCAACCATAAATCTGCCCAATCTCTACGTCAACTAATTTAAGCAGAAATGTGGCTTAAAAAAAGGAAGTGTGTGCTGGGTTCGAACACACATTGTCATTTCTAGAGGTTCACTGTGGGTTATTAATGCTAAAGTAGTTGTAGAAGTTGAAGTTTGCAAAAGCAAAAATCTTTAGTAAAGAAATGAAAATGTTTGCTTAAAATGCTAAAGGAACTTGCTTAAAATAAGTTACAGGCTGTGTCAGAATTCCCAGATAAAGCCCGAACCACTAAAAAACTAAACTGGATTTTAAAAGCAATGCGTGCTTATGACTTTTATTTTTTTAAACGGCGAATATAACGCCATTGATTTTACGAAGTTAAAATCGAATTGATATGAGCGTTTTGCGTCAGTCATTTATGAATCTACTGTCTTCTGAAAAAAAAAGTGTTGATATTAGCTTTAAAAAATACATTTAAATGCACTTTTTGTGGCAAAAATTGTTTCGACGCAATGCATTGTGGTGTATATTCGCCAATCCAGTGAGCATCGATGCACACTAGTTTTTAGCAGAGACTTCTGGAAAATTTCTAGGGAACTCCATTTTGGAATTGTAGATTTCGACAGCAAAAAAAAATGGCGAATGCACTATATAATGCACTGTATAGTGTGTAGGGAAGGAATTCGTACACAATGTAAGTATCAAAACTTCCTTAAAAAAAACTATCAAAAGTATATAATATAGCCAAAACACCTAGCACATTGCTAAAATATTAGCTAAACTTCAAATTAGCTTAAAAAAACCTTAGGAGAGCAAAATTAGCAAAAGGAGCTAGCGTCAGGCAAACCTAATGTTTTAATGCTAAATTTATTTAAAAAACTATAGAAATTTCTATAAACTAGGGCACTTGATTTTGGAATTGTAGATTCGAACAGCACTAAAAAAAATGGCAAACGCAACATATAGTGCACTATATAGTGAGTAGTGAAGGAATTCGGACATAGCCTAATCTAGTAAAATCAGATAGCATATTGCTAAAATATATGCTAAATGCCACATTAGTCTAAAAAACCTCTGTACTTGTGTGAATGCTTTAGACTTTTCGCACAACAAACATACAAATTATGCACAGCTGCAGTTCTCACCCCCGGAGAAGACATTGCCTTTCCATAATGATAGCATGCCGTCAGATCTGAGGTTCCCACTGTCCAGTCCATCTGCAGACACAAAGACAAAAGCAGTGTGTACACCTCTGACTACCTCTTCCAGGTCAAAACGTACATGTTCTTTCATTTTAACCACCATTATTTCCCTAACTGCTGCCTGCGTCGCCTCAGGAGAAACACGCCTGGACGCTGATCACTGTCATGATGGGCTGCAGGCAGGATGTCCCACTAAGCACTCCAGAATCCTCATGTTTGACCACCTGTTCCACAAACTTAAAAGAAATGTTCCAATAGGGTCATCAAGTGGAGGTTTATAGGCATCTTTCTCAGTCAAGATTTATTTTTATTTTTTAATGGGGAAAAAGGAAAAAAAATCTGAAGTTATGTTTTCTTTATTCAGAAAGATTTATTCAGCAATTACACAAAACACTGAAAGGTTTTAATATATATAAAAAAAGATACAACAGTCTTGGAATAGAAAAACATTTTTTTCATTTAACTCACTTTAGGACAGCTTTGAGAACAAAGTAACTGGAGCCAGGTCAACACAATTAACCCAAAACATTTTTTGGAAACTAGTAATGAAAGTAAATGCAGTGGGGTAAAAGAAGGAAACTGCTTTAAGCAAAATTAATTACAATACAGCTAAATCCAGTTATTTTTCAGTTATGTAAAAGCCGTTTTATAATTTTCTCTTTAGAAACGATTAATACAGATGTTCTTTAAGTGATGCTCTAACTCAAACATTCTTACAAAACCACACAAATGTATTTGTCCTCGTTTCCTTTTCTTTAAAAACATAATCCGGACATATGTATTACACCGTGCCTTTTAAGGTTGCCCAATCTTTATTTCCTGTTTCAAATTTTTTATTTTTTTCATTTTCTTTCAGAAATTTTTTTCTTTTTTTTTTTTACTGCAAAATTTGGTTACAGTCGAGACTCCCAATGCCTTCAAAGTGACTTGAGTGCTTTTATGTTAATTGCACTTTGAAAGGGTGCAAATTATTTGGTCTTTTGCCCATTGTCCTCTTAAATGGTATCGATGGCCAATAACTATTAGAGACAAAGAAATAAAACACAAAAAACAATCTTTACTCCTCCTCACAGTCTATCCCTTCATCTCTTCCCGTGTTTGTGACTGTGTTGACATTAGTTTCTAATTTGCATTTCAATTGCACAATGTTTTACTGACATGGATGTTGAGGAGCTAACAGTGTTGACAAAGAGTTTTCCAATGCATAATGACGGCAACAATACAAAGAGATGATTAGGCCGTAACATCATCATTTGTGCCGACTCCTGCACATTTTGTTTCTTTGCATTCGATAGCAGGTATTCCGCCTTGTAGCTTGTGATTCAGTAGCGTGGTGCATTTCCGAGAATGGTAATTTGCAGAAATAAAAACTTAATCAAGCGTGCTGCAGAAGGGGTCCTGAATAATACAACAGTGAGGGGAAAGCAAGCAGTCAGAGAAGCTGGAGAAGATTGTATGTATGTATGTATATATATTTTAATTTTCTAATTTTCTAATTCCATACCTTTTCGCAATTATTCTTTTATTTGAAATCTAATTTAGCATCTTTTAAAAAAATTAGGAAATGAACGTCCCTTTTACCTTCAATTTTCTTAATTTCCCTTTTTATTTCCTTCATTTTTCTATTCTTTTTCTATTTGTGGTCTTCCTTCACATAGTCCTGGTGTTTTTCCCTTTTTTTTTTTTTTTCGACAGTGCATATGGAGAAACGCATATTTGTGTTGGACATATTTTAGTGTTACAATATGGGGTTATAAAATTGACACACAAGGTGTATATTTGAATAAACCCCTTTTCTAATTTAGACTAAACTTAATTTATGTTAATTATATTTGTAACCGTTTTTTGTTGGACCGCACAGAAAAGAAGAGCAGGGTAGAAGAGAGAGGGATGTTGGAGGGGGTAAAATCTTAAAGAATCATAAAGCAAGTAGTTACTGGAAGTTTATAATCATTACTGTCAGGCTTAGATGTATAATAAATCCCAAAGGGGCGGGGGCTGTCCACACACACACTCAAATGTAACAAACATACCTGTTGGCTCTAATAATGTTCATATACAAACAGGTAAACATGGACATAATTCAACAACGGTTTACTCATGCATACTTATACATTCAGACTAATACATGTCAAACATTTCATTTAGTCACGCAATCTATTTGTGCAAAGGTGAGCTAGCTACCTGTGCACGAGTGAGTGTTTATGTTCTTCTGGGGAGCATGACGGAATCTAAAAGTAGATAGAGGAAAACCGCCCACCGGACAATCACGTCCGCCACCCAGGCCAGGGGCAGCAGGACCGCCACAGGGGCCCCCAATGACAGAGAGCAGGGAGGCACAGGGGAACAGAAAGTGCGCGCTTCAGCCCGAAAAGAAAAATAGCCCCAACGCCGCGCCCGGGGGACCCAACGCGGGGCCCCGCCCTGGGAGAGCAGCCCTACCCCCAGATGAGCAGTCCACCACCACCACCCAGGAGTTTTGGGGACTGCCGGTGCTCAAGGGCAAGGACTATTACCCACACCACAGGGATACGGACACCCCCAGGCTCAGATGCCATGTGATCCCCGGCTCATGGTCTTGCCAGAGGACTGAGGGATCCCTCTCCCTGTGTGAAGAGAGGGTCGCAGGGCCTAGAAAGCCAGCACCCAATGGACATGGCCGCCATTGCAGAGCGACCGGTTCTCCCTGCCAGGGATGGGGTAGGGTACAGGAGATCAGAGGTCCCGCCTTCCTTTTATGCTAATACACTCCTTGTATGGAGTGTATATTGTGGGGCAAAGTGTGTGTGTACTAAAGTGTGCAGTTAAAATTGGCGGGTGGCACACTGAGAGGACATCTTCTGACTGCTCACAGTGATAACGAAGCACCCTCTCCACTAAGGGGCCCTAAATGTCTAAGGTGCAGTGAAAACTGATTGGTGGGGCAGTGAGAGGACATTTTCTTCTTGCTGGCAGTGATGTCCAAGCACACAGGTTCCCCCAACCCAGGGATCCCATCGCTCAAAGAGCCGACCCCCCAGGCCCCACACCCCCCAGGAACAAGCCCAGGCCCCGCCCCCAAGTGTCGCCCCTGGGAGAGCTCTGGTCAGGCACTGAGGGGACTGAGGCAGCCGCCCAATTAGGGCAACCACCGATTGCCTCGGTGGACACCCCAACCTGCCAAATCTCCGATAGTGGACCCACAACCCCGGCAGACCCACCCCCCCCACCCCCCACAGACACACACACACCAGGACAGGAGAAACAAATCTTAATTTCAGTGAGTTTATCTTTGTCAATTGCTTTCTGAGATATGTGGATAATTAATTACTTCGCCCTACTTAAACTTTTAATATCCTCTTCCTCCCACTTTATCTTTGATTAATTTCTCATCCTGGGGAGGAGTTTCATTAATAGCAAAGTCATTCATCTTCTTACAGGAAGGAAGCCCAGATTTGGCTTTGACAGATGAACCCCTGAACCCCCAAGAATGATTAGGAGATTCAGAATAAACATTTTATTTTCTGTTTGCTCAGTCACCAAATCCTTCTCAAAGGATGAAACCCTAACTCATTTTAATTTTACTTCTAATTTTACTTGTTTGAATCTACTTACTCAGATGG
Source organism: Oryzias latipes (assembly GCF_053564925.1). Classification (NCBI taxonomy): domain Eukaryota; kingdom Metazoa; phylum Chordata; class Actinopteri; order Beloniformes; family Adrianichthyidae; genus Oryzias; species Oryzias latipes. The sequence continues at coordinate 23,138,281 of NC_136253.1, read as the reverse complement.
GCATATTAAAAGGTTTAGTTTTCTCTTGTCTTTAAAAATTCCACAAAATGTATTAAATGTCAACAAAAACATGTTTTTTTATCTTTTTCTTTATTAATAAAAAAGATTTTCACAAGATTTTAAAAAAGATAAAGAAGTGGGAGAGAAGTAAAATAACATTTTTGCCCACATACAAAACGGGCATGCTGCTAATTCAATCATGAGCTTATATTATTGTACAAAATAGACTTTTATTTTGAAAAGGTCCCCAGATTGTATATTGCAAAAACTTAGTCTCAGTCTTTTTTTGTGTCTAGTTACAGGTGTAAAGATCTAATTTTACTCAATATAAAACAAAACGAACTTTAATAACTTTACATTGAGAGGACTTGTTTTAAGATAATAAATCTTGAATAAAGTGACCAAAACATCCTGTTATATTAGGACATGTACTTATTTCAAGAAAAAGACTTGACTGAATAGAAACTGGAAAGTTTTATGTGACTCAACCACTTTAGGATAAATATGTCAAAAAAATAAATTATTAAAATAATTAAGATTTCTTTTTAAATCAAGAATATAAGCTCTTTTAAGCATTAGTAATAGCACAACAGCTAAAAAAAATGGTTTTATTATTAATAATAACACTAATACATATTTTTGATCCCTTCTTTTATAATGGTCGTCCACTCTCCATTTGTCACTCTCCTAAGACTTCTACCCCTCTCCCAGCACCCCATGCAGAATATTCTTGTTTGGTTAATGCCTCCTTTTGCTTATTTTACAATACAATATTTACAATTACTAGAATAATATAACTAAATATGAGTCTTCTTAGCTAATGTCAAACACCCCAATTTATTTAAATGTTTTTTTTTTTCACTTATAACTAGGAAAAACCAATGTTTTGCTAAATTTTTAACCTGTTTAGAGAAGGACATTTTTCTAATGTATTTAATTTTTAGATCTCTAAAATTAAAGTGCAAGCTTTTGTAACTCAACTTCTATCTGGGACCAACTTTTTTATAATCCGTTCAAGAAATTCGAAGGAAAAACAATACTTAATTACTTATTTATCCAACCTGTTGAATGCTAAACTGGTAAAAACTTCCAGTTCCTTTCCTGTCAAATGAACTGAAGGCCCGATTGTGCGCTTCTATTGTGACTCTGTGTTGCAGTGCTTAAGATTTTATTAAGTACCCTTTAGAAAAAGCGAGAAACAAAACAAGAAAAAAAAAGGCTTTTTCTGTGTCCCACACAGATCCAAACACACCAAATGCTCTGAGACCAGACTCAGAGTTTTATTAAGTACCCCTTTGAGAGTGAGAGTGAGAGTGAGAAAGAGAATGAGCCGAGAAAGGAAAAAGAAGTTTGGGAAGAAAAGAGTTTGGGAAAGATGGAGGAGCTGGCGTTCACAGCAAAAACAGGTTCCTTAGGAGAAAGTACAATTTTTTACCCCCCATTTGCAAATATTTGTTAATAAGCAAGAATAAAATATCTCCCTATGAGTTAAAAATAAATACCAAGTAGTTTTATTTTAAGAAGAAAAATCTACACCATAAAACATGTTAATCAAACTATTTTTGCTTTTGAAAAATTTACCTGATAAGTTTATTTTTCTTGCAAAACACAAAATAAGATGATTTGTTTACTTTCACTTTCTTAGGATTCAGTTTTTGCAGTGCAGGAAAGTGTTTTCCATTCAAAGAAAAGTAAGTATAAGCATATATGTATATATGTGTTTAAATGTACCTACTTTGAAAAAAAAAACGTTATTTTTACAACATACGCTTATTTAAAGACTTAACGCTTAGATGCCTATTGACACAGATATGCATCGGCTCCAAAATTACCTTAATTTTGCATCAACTTCAAAGTAAAATCAGTTTTTTATTTTTTTATTTTTTTATTTCCATAGCTAGAAATACTTCAGGCACCATGGGGTTAACATTTCCAATTATCAGAGAAATATATATAAATCTGAGTGTTTATTTCTGATTTCAAGATTTATTTTGCTTAAAAAGGTCAGGAATTCCCAATTTATTTTAGGAAATCTTACCAAGACAAATTCTATTTGTTCTATTGGCAGATTTTTACTTATTACACAAGAAAAACATCCTGTATTCTGTATTTTTTAAATTCTTTTGAAACATTTTTTCAAGTGAAACTATATATTTCTTCACTTAATAAGCAAAAACTTTGCAAAGTCTTAAGTTCGTCTTACTATAGGTCCAAAAAGCTGCTTTTAGTTTAGAACTTTTATACAGCAAAACAATGTCTATTCTGAAACTATATATTTCTTCACTTAATAAGCAAAAACTTTGCAAAGTCTTAAGTTCGTCTTACTATAGGTCCAAAAAGCTGCTTTTAGTTTAGAACTTTTATACAGCAAAACAATGTCTATTCTAAAACTTTCAAAAAGAGTGTTACTTTGGGAAAATGAAAAAAATTGCTGCAATAAATTACTTTTCACCCATCTAAGCTTTTTTCTTTTTTTTTTGGGTTGCTGCTATGCAACTTATTAGACATATAAACAACCGGTCTGTGTGTGATTCCTCTACTGAGAAGCAGTCAGACGCTCATGGAGGATGAAGTCTGAGAGCAAGGGAGGACAGGGAGTGACAGGAGGCAGCAGGAGGAGGAGCAGGGTGATACTTTGCATGACTGCGCTTTCCCTGGAGGAGCCCTACCACACACACAAACTCTTACAAACGCACCCGCTGGTGCGCGGGTGGCTGTCTTGTTGGCAAAGGTTTCTGATTTCACGGCCTACTGGGTGGTGGCATTCATTCTCCATCAGGGCCTCCCCCTTTTATTTTAGCCATTGGACCCCCCCCAACTAGAGTTCAGGAGGGGTCTTTCCTAAATAGTTTACTCGGAAGGCAAATTAAAATCTTGATTAGATCTTGCATTTCAAATGTGAATCCGAAAATAGTCATAAAAACTGGTGTTGCTACTCGTGTACGCAAGAGTTTTGAACACGGAAGCCCAATACCTGCATTTCTTAACGTCTACATTGACATTTCATTGAAAGTGGCCGCTTGAACGTGCGTTGCTGAGGGTGATGTGAGCGTAGCTTTAGTCTGAGCGTTAATTTCAGCTGTAAAATGACATCAGCTTCTTTTTGAAATAACTGATTTCTTTAAGAGTAAGTCCACATTGGAATAACTCTCCACACCATAAGATATATGCGCTGGAGGGGAACGCATTAGGCGCAGCCCCACTATCCATCCTGCTCCTCTCCTCATTTAGCTTTACAGAACCAGTAAATGAAAGCGTGCGTGTCCTTTTTTTTACCCAGGATCCTCTTTTGATTTAAGGCCACCTGCAACCTGTTGAAGAGTCACTTTCCTGAATTTAGTTTTCGACAATAAAACAGCGTCCAAATGTAATTAAAGAACCCACGCCGTCCTCTCTTGTGAGTCATTAACCCCCCTGCAAGGCTTTTTAGGAATTACACCATAAAGCTCAGAGTTTTTAATAGGCACAAATCAAATATAGCCCCATGTTAATTTAATTAAGGTTTGTTTCCAAAAATGTTCGGCCTGGGTCCAAATATTTGAGAAGAGCAATACTTTTTTCCCCTCCTCCAAGTTGATTAAAATATGTGATATTTCACATTAGTTTCGTTTTTATGGGCAGTGAGGTAATTCATTGTCAGTAAATGGCTTGTCAGAGTGCTCTGTGAGTGATGTAATGCTATGAAGTCTATCGTTTGAATTGCCCCCACGCCTATTAGAGAAAATCGACTTCTGGGCCCATTATTTGATTATCTTGCAGGAAGTTTGGAGAAGGCCACTGCCATGATGTTATTGGAAAGGATCACTTTTTTTTCAGTCCCAGTTTAACAGCACTTATGCTTTTCTATTTGATATTAAAAAGAAAAAAAGAATTTCAAGTCGAGCTTGCCTCACGTCTATCAGAATGTTTCCCTGTGCACTTTGGCAAACTTTTCTTCTTTTTTCAAGCCTTAATGCAATTAAAGAATGCCAGGCTTCCACCCGTGGAAGGAAAAAGCACTTGAGCACGTCGTTCGGGTCGTGTATCAAGGTAAACCTTAATACCTGAGTCTAATTAACACGCATTTAAAGATGCTCATGATGCAAATGAATGTTAACATGGGTACAGAGGTGATAGGGGTCAGAGCGTTGGGGAGGGGGGGGGATTGGAAGACAAGAAGAGATAATTTGACTAATGCATATTTATCTCATGCTAATTGGCATGCACAGCCAAAGAAAGGCCTGCACTTAATTAATTGACACGGAGGGGGGAGCAAATGAAATGGAAGCACTCAATCTGGAGAGAGGGGGACAAAAAAAAAGAGATGGGGGGGGGGGGGGGGCAGCAGAAGGGGAGGGGGTGAAGAGGGCAAAATTTGAAGATACTATCATTGAAGTCTAAAAAACAAACGTTTTAATGATTTTAGAGAAATCAAAAATGACTTTCAAAATAAAAGCACATTGTAAAGCTGCAATTGGGGCATTAAAGTCATTGGTCTTGTATTTGTCTTACAAGTGGGACATGGTGGATTTCCTAAGCTGGTCCTAAAGCCAGATTTCAGAGAGTTTTTTGTCATCCAAATAGGTGTGTCCGTTCCTCTTCGGCCCGTGTAATTTGGTCTGTGTAGCAATCCAGGGGCCCTACACACCCTTCGTATATCTCATCTATTTGTTTACGGTCCCTAACCCCTTCCATTAGTCTCTCTTTTTTTTTTAAAGAAACCAATAGGACCCAGAAGTAGAACCATTCACTCTGAGCCCCTCTCCTCTCGCTATCCTCTTTGCTCCGCCCACTTGGGAGGTGCAAGAATTAAAACTGAAATCTTTTTGTACACACGGACACCCATTCCAAGCCACAGATGGCTTTTTCAATGGACCAGGGGATCCCTTGGTGTTTGTGTGTGTGTGAATGTGGGAGTTTACCCTCGCCTTTGGCCCCCTCTTCCACCTCCTCCACCTCCTCCTCCTCTGTGTTCAGGCGGCCGTTTTGGGGTGCCATTTCTTTCCCTCTTTGTGCCTCAAAAGTCTCTCCCTTGGAAAAGTCTTTTGTATCAAACCCACAGTCACTGACTAACTCTGCCTTCTGCTCCTCTGCCCCCGCTTTCACCTTGCACATCCGTCAACGAGGTTGTACGCTCCCGTGACAAAAAGCATCACTCCTATCTATATCCAAGCAGGAGCATACTAATCTTGTTATTATTCTTTTGGACATATTCTCCTCAAAGTACAGGAAAAGCTGTGATATAGTTTTATTATAGTAGGATCTTTTAGAAAGACGGATGAAACCTTTTGTTTTTGTCATTTTCATTAAAAAATGTAAGACGATTAGGCATTGGTCTCAGTTACTGCTCAGAACAAACAAGAAATACCCATTTAGCCTGAGTTTACCTTTCTTAATGTAGGAAAACTACGGAGCCCTGGACATGACATTCAAAGAACAAATACAAAACAAATATGTCCATCAGATTAGTAATTGGTGGCCACAATTTTGTAGTTTGTACACACATGATTGTATTTTATTGGCACAAATTAGCATTTTGTGCTCACAATTTAGGGTTTTGTTCCCACTAATTAGGATTTGTAGGATTTGCAGTAACAAATAAGCCTTTTGTGGGTACAAATTGGTATTTTATGCACCCAAATGAGCATTTTGTAGTAACAAATTAGTATTTTACGTGCACAAATTTGCCTAGTATTTTTGGGCAGAAATGAGCATTTTATGTACATATATTAGCATTTTTTGAGGACAAATTAGTATGTTGTGGGCACAAAATGCAAATATGTGCCGACAAAATACAATTGTTATTCGGCCACATTATTAGTTGTAGGAGTTGATGGTACTAAAATACTAATTTTTGTGCACAAAATGCAAATTTTGGTGAACACCGTTGGCCACAAATATTTAATTTTATGGAACAGTTTCTAAATTTTTTTTTTGATGTTATATCTAGAGCTCAGTTAAAAAAAACACAATAAAGTAACACAGCAGTTTTTTTTTCTTTCTATCTCCTGCTGTATAAACTGTCTCACGGCTACTGTGCAGTTTTATTAAAGCAGTCACCTGTTTCTCATCGCTGCACAGCCATATCTAATACTTTCTGGCCCTCTGAAGAGCAACACTGGGAGCAGACAGCTGTCCCAGTTGGTGTCCTTGATCGTGTGTGGAAATATTTACTTGTATGTCAAATGAAACCCAACCCATTTGGCCAGCTAGTGTTGTGTCATTTCATGGCGTCAATGCAGGTGTCTATATTGTTTTTGGGAGATGGGAAGGAAGAGGTTTCATTCTCTCAGCTTTCAGCTGTGCATGTGTAAAGTTACTCGTAACTTGCCGCTGTCTGACGGACCTCCTCTGCTGTCTTCTCTTGCTGTCTCCCTAGGTGGTTTGGGTAATAAACACACTAGCTGTCTGTCTGTCTTGCAGTCTTGGCAGGTTGAGGCCTACTTAACCAGGCGAAACCGCTGCTCTTTTTCTAAGTCCCTTTGAATCCTTTTGTCGGCGACACGCTACCATGTTAATGTCATGTACCGTAGAAATCGCCGTGGCTATGGCTATTAGCCCCACCGCTAAAGTACAGAGGGTGACGGACAGAGAAAAAGCCGGCGAGGCGGCCACAAAACCCCGACGGCTCCCAACACAGAATGTAATTGCATTGCCATGAAGAGCCACTCTCCTCCTCCCTCCTATCCCTCTTCTCCGCTCTCGCTATCCTTTCCCGGCTACCCCCACCCCTCTTTCACGCCCCCCCCCCCCCCCCCCCCATCCTCTTTTTTTTGTGTGTGCGATTTGTTCCTTAAGCCGGCGTAACGTCTCGGCAGAGGCCGCAGAATGTGGAGAGCAAATTGGAGGCAGAGCGTGAACAATGGAACATGCATCGCTGCTGGGGCATTCTTCCTCTTCTTTACTGGGAACTCTGGGAGGGGTGGAGGAGGGAAGACAGGGAGAAAGTCATTTTTTTAAGGAAACTTCAGTGTCACAGATGTTAGACTTTGATTCAAAGGGTTTTTCACATTTAAACTTTTTTAAATGTATAATCTAACTAATAGCAAGCTTATATTTATTAGAAAATGTGCTGTTTTAGGTGAAAACAAATTTTTGACTAATGAAAATATATCTAGTAAAGCAAGCCGAATTCTTGGTATTAACCCATAAGAACCCATGGTGACCCATCAGTGTAACAGAAAAACATCATGTGGACCACTTAGTATCTGCTTTATCCCTGATACATGTTTTTCTGAGACCCCCATCCCATTAGCACGATCAAAATTGCCCTGTAGTTCATCATCATCCCACTAGGGGCAGTAGAAGGGCTTTTCCTGCTTATTTTAACACGGGTGCTTCCATGACACTTTTGGCGGGAAAAGATTAGCTAATTTTTTAAACTTTATGGTAAGAATAACTTATATCATTCTGTATTTTAAATGACTAATTGAAGTTTTGAGACAATGCAAAAACAGTTTGATAATTAACATTTTGATAATACTCTTAACACCACGCTAAAAATATCTGTATAAAATTTGAGACAGTGGGTAGTTAAGGTTCTTTTTTTCTGAACACTCGTTCATGTTTTTGCATATTGAATAAACATTCTTGTGAGCAAAAACATACTAAATAATTCAACAATTGATACGATCTATATCTCGTTGATACTTTTTGTGGATTATTTTTTTAAAACATCGTAGTTCCAAAAGAAATTTTGAATTGTAAGTCAATTCTTTGATGTAGTGGACTTTATAAGGTCGAACAAACGTGAAATGTTGCCAATGAAGTCAACTTTCCAGGGACTGGTCAAAAGGAGCATTCTTGGACAGGAAGAGAGTCCCAAAAGAAAAGATGAAACATGAAACAGTGAGAGAAAGACAAGAAAGGAGAAAAACCGTCCCCACTTTAAAGTGGATTAGGGGCACACAGTGCTGAAACAATGGGAGGTGAAAAATCAAATTAGGCCTCCAGAAACATCAAATGAGGGAGGCCAGGAATAACTAAGCTTCCTCTGCTGCTAATCTGTTGACTCAATGTGAGGGATACAAATCGCCATTCACCAGCTAAGACAAGCTGCTTCGCCTCTGTGTGCTCTTTTCTCATCTGTTCCCCTTTTTTCCGCTCTTTGCTCCGGCTTCATCCCGTTTTTTTTTGCCTTTGACTCTCCAGCTTCAAAGGCCTCTTTAGTCAGGTGAGGCTACAAAACATCAGATGCCATAAATGATGTCGTGCGGTTGGCACAAAACGCTTGCGTTGAACTGTCAAGCTTGGTCTGTCCTTGTTGTTTCTAGTCTGTTTTTCCAGTTGTTGGTGTTGTTTCCTGCTTCCCTGCTGTCCCTTGTGCTTTTAAGTTACTGTGCATGTTCTGAACTTGAATCCTCCGGCTTGCCTTCCTTTTTTGTGTCCCTGCAACAGTCACGCTTTGCCCCAATTGATCTAACCTTAGAGGAGGAAAGAACAAAAATAATAAATGTGGCCCTCCATGTCATTTTATGTGGCCCGCGAGAGCATACAAGTTTTTAATTTCTTAAAATAAAAAACAAAAATTGGTATGTATTTATTCATATCTAGGGGGAATCGGACTTGAAATGTCGGATTGGGCAACTAGACAAAGAGTAGTTACGTTTATTTTTCATTACAATTAGTCACATGTATAAGTTATTTCTGGCCCTTTGAGGACAGCCTCTTTGCTGATGTGGCCCTCGGTAAAAGGGGTTTGACACCCCTGCCTCCACACATCTAAACTAAGCAAAAAAAACAAGGACATGTAGGGTCCTTGGTAGGGGGGGTGCTTGGACATCACTGCCAGCAAGCAGCAGATGTCCTCCTGGCACCCTACCCGCCAATTTTAACCGCACCTTAAACATTTAGGGCCCCTTGGTGGGGAGGGTGAGGGGACATCACTGTGAGTAATCAGGAGATGTCCCCTTAGTGCCCTACTCGCCAATTTTAACTGCACCCCCCTTAGTACACACACCCCTCCCCCTTCAACATATACATTCCAACATAAACACACACACATGCACACACACACCCTTTCAAACACACATACACGCACACACATTTTGCAAGGAAGGTGGGACCTGGGTCCATCTGTCCCCTACCCCTTCCCTGGTGGGGGGTGCGGGCCCCTTGGCGAAGGCAGCCGTGTCCCTTGGGTGCTGGCTCCCTGGGCCCGGCGGTGCTCTCTCCGCACGGTGGGGGGGTTCATATTACACCTGAGCCGGGGGTGTTCGTGTCCCTGGGGGGTGGGTCCTGGTCCTTGCCCCTGAGCGCTGGGCCCCGCCAAACTTCCAACATGGCCGAGCCTGGTCGGGCCATATTTATAACACCCCTTGTGGGCCCTCTTTTTTCCCCGGGGTTCCCCCTCCTGGGCGGGGGCGGCGGGCCCCTGCCTTGCTCCTCCCTGGACCAACCGTGGGCCGGGCGGATGGCTGCCTGGAGTGCGGAGCGGGTCTCCCTTGGGGGGGTCCTGGCTCGTACCTGGGGTGGGGGCGGGGGGATGCCCGGAACTCCTGGGTGGTGGTGGGGTGCTCGTCTGGGGCTGTGGGCGTCCTTCTCCGGTGGGGCCCTGCGTTGGGCGCTCCCGGCGCGGCGGGGGGGCTGCTCTCCTGGTTGGGCTGGGGCGGCCCTCTCTTTCCCTCCGTGCCTCCCTACTCTCTGGCTCTGGGGGCCTTGCGGCGGTCCTGCTGGCCCTGGCCTGGGTGGCGGGCTTGGTCGCCCGGGCGGCGGTTGTTCCCTGCCGGTTCCCGTGTGGCGTTGGGGGGATTTCGGCTGCCGCTGCTGCTGCGGTGGGGGTCTTGGGGTGGGGATGGCTGGGCACTCTCCCTCCTTCTTGTCACGTTCCACCATCCATTTTAGAAGAACATAAACACTCACCTGAGCACGGGTGTTAGCTCACCTTTGCACTAACAGTTTGCATGATTGAATGACTGAAATATTTCACACTAGTTGGTTTTAAGGCATAAGTATGCGTGTGAACACTATCTGTTTTGTGTACATGTCGACAGGTGGACATTTTTGCAGCTAGCAGGTGTGTTTATAACATTTGAGTGTGTGTGTGGATAGGCCCCGCCCTTTTTGTGCTACATTTGAACCTTACCATAATGATAAACAACCAGTAAACTTGTTGCTTTATGCTGCTTCATGGTCTTACCCCCCTTCCCCTCCTATTATCACCCTCCTACCCCCCCCTCTCTCTAACGTCCCTCTCTCTTCTTCCCCTCTTTCCTTTTCCGTCCGGTCCAACACCAAAGATTTTCAAACATGATTGAAATTAATAAAGTTTGGCCTCAATTACAAAAGGGGTTTATTCAGACATACCTTTGGTTTGTCTGAAGATTAATAACCCCTCTTGTTAAAGTAAAATATGTCCAACACAAGAGGCCCTCAGCTCTCATCTGTCTGCCTAGCTGTTGGACGGGACAAGTTAAAAAAAAAAAAAAAACATTAGAAAACTGACTTTTAATTGGAAAGCGTTTGACATGAACTCATCAGTTTGCATCTTTACTAAATACTCATTTATCAGACAAAACACATCATCCTCCTTTTTTCTGTGTCTCTCAGTTGGGTTTTTGAAGTTGAAGTGCTCCGGCAGTTTTGGAAAGTATTAAAATCCTTTGGGGATGAAGGGGTTTTAGTTTGGCATTAAAGTGCTCCCCACCACCAACGCTAAAGCATCCTACCCCTCAGCTGCAGGCTGTATTAACTCTAAAGAAAGGCTACTAAAGGAGCCAAAGAATGGTCCAAAAAAAAAAAGGAGAGGTGGAAATAGTCACCAGTGAGAGATCCTCGACCCCGCCTCCCACTGCCCTCTCTCAGTGAAAGCTGCGAAATGGCCATCCCCTTGGCTCATGTGGCTGCCCTCAGCTTCGTATAAGGGGGCTTAATGCACCCGAAACCTTCACCCCACCCTAAACTACCCCTCAAAGAGGTGTAGTACATCCCACACACACACACACAAACAGTATTATTGAAAAGAGCTACACACATCAACTCCTTTTGTCCAGACTTCAACCCATTGACTCTGCTGCTGCTATTGGCTCCATCCCCTCCACATCCCCCCCCCGCTACTCCTCCTTATTGTGTTGTCTTTCCCTTCATTCTTGATTTCAGGATCCTTTGACTCCTCTACTACCTATTTTTACACCTCTTAGGCTACCTTCATTGCGGCCTAGACAACAAACGTTCAAGTGACCACTTTCAATGAAAAAAGGTTATATAGACGCGCATTAATGCGTGATTCAGGTTTCCGCGTTAGAAACTATCATGTTTATGTGTACATTGAACGTGCGTTGAAAGTTAAACCAGTTTAAAATTTGACCAATCAGACTCAGAATTGGTAGTGTAGAGAAAATTTGTTTCTGTGATGTATCGCGATATTTCAATTGGCAATATTTGTATCATTTCAAAATGCTGTCAAAACAATATTTATTTAATTGTTTATGAGCGTCCTTCAGTGTCTGACTCTTGTTTTCCACTTAAACCCCCAACTGCTAGTTGGCAGATCTCTTTCTTATTACAATGAAAGGCGTATTAATATTCAGGAAGAGGTTTTTTCTAAGTCATACTCCCTAAAAATAATGAAATTGTGTTCCGGTTCAATATCGCGATACGTATCGTATCATGAGCTATGTATCAGGATACATATTGTATTGCCAGACTCTTGCCAATACACGCCCCTTGTAGTGACATATCAATGGCGTCCCTTCTAATTCATAGAAGTGCAAAACGTTTCAAAATTGATCATGGAGGAGGAAAAAATAATTTAGGGTTGTGCCTGGCCATAAGACACCAATTCTTTCATATTTCGGAATAGAGCTATGAAAGAAAAAGGCTGGAGAAAGACTTTTGAACTTTCTCATGAAGCCTCTTCCAGCTGTAGGTGGGGGACTGCTAACAACAGTCCGATGTGAACAGCGTATGTTCAAGAACACCATTCTTGAACGCAGGTCACATCCCTGGTGTTAATGTAGCGTTAAAGTGGTTGGGTTACCCTTTTAAGCAGCTTAAGGGTAAAAGAAGAGTCAAACAAAGAGCTGCTGGATGCTGATACATGGTGCTGATTGGTTGAGTCCACTTTGTTGTAATTAAAAAAAAAGAAAAGATCCGTGCTATTTTTTTCATGAACAGTTTGATTGCATCAAAAGAAGAGGAAATCCTTTCTTATATGGCTGTTATTGGACTTTTTTCTTTTTCCCTCGACAACAACAAGCCTCTGTTTTACCCGAAATTTCACTTTTCGTCAAAATTTGCATTAAAACTATAAATCCGTTATGAAATCCAAGAGTTAAACAGAAATGGATAAAGCGGGAATTCACGGTCCTTTTTTACTCCGCATGTGTGAGTGTGTGAGATGGCTTAGTTGTGTGAGCAGCTCAGCAGTACACTGATATCTTTGCTCAGTACTCACAGCATGACATACTAGAGGCTGGCACGTGCTTCGCTTCTCTTTCACACACAAAAACACGGACACACATCTATGAGCTGGGATTTGGTGTCCAGCAGTGTGTAGACAACTCAGTGGTGAGCTGTCACTGTGTGTGCTTGAAGCCTTGTTCTTCTAACAGTCCTCTAATCCTTCTAGAGTGGCCCTGATAGCCCTAATGACACACACAGGGACTCTACAGGGGGCTGCACCTGTATGTGTCAGTGGATGTGCATTTGTGTTGGCTCTATTACCACTTGCTGCGATGCTTCGGCATGGTACTTTTTCTTTCCTGGAGTTTAGTTTTTCACTTCCCTTGTCTTTTATCTTTTTTTTTAATTTTTTTTCCATACAGCAACAATTTCTGGGTGCTAAAAAGGGCTGTAGCGACTATCCAAACACTCAGATCTCCGCGATCTGTAACCAAGTATGTATTTGCCACATTCGGGATTGCTGATTTGCAGCCTTTAAGTAGAGTGTAGGAAAAATAAAAATACAATTCAGGCAATTCAATTACCACATAATAATGTTGGACTTGTGCATTAATGAAACAAACCAAAAGTGCTAATGTCGCCAGACATACATATATATTATCAAAGTGTCAGCGAAGCCATCAAGTGTTTTTCGTAGATGAAGAAAAGTGAAACTAAAGTTCAGTTTAATTATAAAAGTTAAAAAAAAAGTTATGGTGAGTTAAAGGACATTGTAGGTTTGGACGGAGACATATCTGATGTTAAAGGTTTATTGTTTAAAAAAGAGAAAAAAATGTAACTGTTAGGGTCGCCAGTTAAAGTCATCTCTTTCATCCCCAAGTCTTTTTCAACCGATATTGGGTCTTTGGGTACAACGTGAACTTTCTGTTCCGAATAATGATGTCTGGTTGTCATCTTGTTGTTTGCAGCCAGGTTGTTTTGGAGTTTTCGGTATTTGAAGATAGAAAAAAAGAAACACTGTTTGCATTCATTTAATGTGAGTGTTTTTTTAGTCCTTTAGTCATTTCTTTAATTTCATAAATTTCCCTTCGGGGATTAATAAAGTTCATCTTATCTTATCTCTTTTTAGGTGTGTCTTCATTTACCATCTTCTTGTCATCGCCTGTAATTATAGTCAGCTTAACTTTGAGGATGGAAAAACTGCAGAGAACATTTTCAGTATTTGTTATGAAATGATACAAAGCAACAGTGATGTTTATATTCTTTTCACTGTTGGAGTTAACCAGGAAGTTGACAGAAAAACTTTTGTTTTTTTGAAGTGACATTGTTTGAAGTGACACATAACATTTCTTTTTTTTTAATCTTTGTGTTTTTATCTATGATTTGTTGAACCTGATCTCTTGTTCTAAAAGGTATAAATGATGGTAACTGAATATTATTTAGAATTTCATACATCCAGTAAAAATACATATTGTACATACAGTATAGCAACCATTCAGACATATTTAGAATCGTAGCCTGAGAATATTTTATCTTGAATCGTGAATTAAATTGGATCCCCCACTAACAGCCCAGTGGAAAAAAGAAAGAAAAAAATTGGAGGGCTCCGTGAAGGGTCCCAGTGGGATTATTATTATTTTTTACTTTTCTTGAGGGAACAAAATGTGTCAACACCTTGTTTTGCAGCTGCAGCAACAACATTTCCAGAACTCTATTCCCACCACCTTTTAACCCCCAAAATGTAAAAAATTTAATTTCTTAACTGTCACCTTTAAAACCCAAACACTCCCACCCTCAAAGGAAGTCCTTAGAAGTAAAGTTAGTGGTGCTCCCTGTCTCTCTAGAAGGTAACGGGCTATTTCAGACTCATAAAATAAAAGCTACCACTTAACTGAAACAGGTGGCTGAAGAACTGTCTAGCCTCTGGCTACTGGGCTTACAGCTTCCTGCATGCAAACGTGTAGTATCCTTCTGTCTAAACACATGCTCTGTCTGACAGGAAGTGGTCCTCCTGAAAGACAGCTTTCAGCGTTCTGGAGTTTTTCTGCCTTCCCAAATCTAAAGACCATTTGTTTTTGTTTATTTTCAAGAAAAAATTAAAACTCAGGTACCTGAGCAGATTTGACTATCAGGAAATGTAGAGGGATAATTTGTCAAAAAAGTAAAAATGTAGATTTGCTGGTATTTTCAGGAGACATTTAGATTTTTTTCTACCACCATGGTGGCGGTTATTTGTGTGCAAAAGAGAAAATGCTCCTTTTTCTTGTCCCTCAAAGACCCATTTGTCCACAAGGAGAGAAGAAAGACGATAAGATAAAAGTGCACACATTTTTCAATCTGTTTGCTTGTGCCCGCATGTGTGTGTGTGTTTGATAGTAACAAAGTGAGGTGTGATTATAGGGTCTGCTCTGTGAGTGAGAGGTGGAGGGAGATGCAGGCGGTGGCAGCGTAGGGACAGCTAGTGACTTGATGGGACTCCTAATGGTCATAATTGGAGCTGGCTTTGACAGCAACTATATGATAGTTGCACAATATACACAGCCTACAATTCATGCGTGTGTGTGTGCTTCTTTATTGGGAGAAATTTACACAAAATTGCAGTTGGGATGTTGAAGCGCTTGTTTGTTGGGGCTGCCTGTTTTTCTCTGTCGATCTCTTTGTGTGTGCATAAACACAGTTGACTCGGCCCCTGACAGGTGTAAAAGGTAGCAGTTAGGCCTGTTTTCCTCCCTCCTGCTTTCTTTATTATTTATTCTTTTATTTTCAGATGACCCAAAACAAACTGATATTTTTTCTTTCTTTTACGAAGACCCACACTGAAGAAAACTGTCTTTTTGGTATTTTAACATGTTCTTGTAGCATTTTTCTGATGACAGTGGGCATATATAAAGAAAGTTAGGATTAAAATAGCATTTCTGAGCATTTATTTAGTGAAATCAGGAGCAGACGAAAAAATGAAGTTTGAAAAATTTCGTATTTGTGACATAGAAAGTACACTAGGCGAGCCACAAGCTCCCTGCTCTAAGCTCTTAGCAATGGAGAGGGGAAAGGGGGGTGGGGTTGTTCCGCAGTAACAGTCCCGCCTACAACGCTGAGGCGAATTTTTAATGAATGAATGCACATTTAAAACCCTAGGGTTATTTTTTTAACCTTATTCTTGGGTAATGCATATGTTTAGGTTGTTTTTGATGCAATACAAATTTTCTGGGTTATAGTGGTTTTATTTTAACCCAATTTATTATTACTATTGTTTTTTTTCCTGAGTCAACAATCCAGCTAAAACCTTTTAACCTCAAGAAAAGAAAAAAAAACTGGGGTTATTTTGTACTATGGACTGTGGAGTTTTCAGTTTGTGCCGCCCTGCAGAAACTATGTCCTAGAAAATTACATGTTTTTTGATATTGGCTAAAAATGGCATAATCGTAATTGAAAGACCACTGGGAACGTTTTCAAAATGGTTCAAAAGATGATCAGAGTGGGTCTTTAAACATTAAAAAGTGAAATTAAGTATCATTTATGGCTTTTTTAGCAAAAAGAAAAGAAAAAAAGGAAAAATGCAAAAATTTGAGAAATCTGTGCCTTTGCCTTACTTCCAGAACAAAATTAAATTGAATATATCAATGTCAAAACATTTCACTTTTGACATATGTCAATATCTGATTTTAGTTCTTCTTTCTTCTTCCTGCACATTTTTTTCACCATGCTGGGAGGATCTTACCGGGGGGTCAGCAGAAGTCGAAAAAATGCGTGCGCCTTTGCAGGTCTCATTTGCAGAAGCAGAGCAGCGAGAGACAGAGAAATGCCGGGAGGCGCTCGAAATCAAAACAGCAGACGAACTCTTCCACCTGAACCGGCGGCCGCGCGGTGTGCGAGCCAAAACGCTCCGTCTGATCTGAGTTCAAAGGCAGCAGGGAAGCAACTCAAAGCATTCTGGGTCCAGAGGAGAGATGAGGGACAGGAGTAAAAGAAAGAATGAGCAATGACGCATGAAGAAAAAAAGTCAAGAAGAGAAGGGAAGAGATGCAGTAAAGACTCCCCTGGGGTGACAAATCATTCAGAGCGCAGATGGATATGTGGGTTCAAAAGCCTGTTTTAGTCCCTTTAAGAGGATGTTACATCTCAGACTTGAATAATGCAGTTTTAGTTCAATTCTATGGGCCTCTAACATTTCAAAACATTAGCAAATTAACTTTTCTTTAAAGTAAATAAGATTATACAATAAAAAAAATTAAAACTTTAACATTAAATTAGATTTTACTAGAAAACAATCTGAAAGAATAATAAGAAATGCAACGTTATAACAGTAAAAATTGCAATGGATGAAGATAAAGTTGCTTCCATTTGTATGAAGAAAACTGAACTTTTCTGTTGAAGTTCTGAAACAAGTCTATCACCCTGCTGTTCTCCTATGTGTTGTGTGGGTGAGAATAAAAAAAAGGCAAAGAGGAAGACAGAAAAAAATCACCAGGAAAACTAATAGTGAAGAACTAACTTAAGTTGAGGCTAACTTATATGTAAGGATTCCAGCAATTGCAACTTTGTGTCAGGATGTAATTTGTTTTTATTTACATACAGTATGTCCTGTCCTCGCCTTGTTATCTGTAGTGATGCCACCTGTTTGATCATGTTGTCTATTTAAAAGACACCTGTCTACAACCTCAAACAGCCACACCTCAAACTCCACTTTGGCCAAGACCAAAGAGCTGTCTAAGGACACTAGAGACCAAATTGTTGAGCTGCTCCAGGCTGGGAAGACTGAATCTGCAATAGGTAAGCAGGTTGGTGTGAAGAAATCAACTGTGGGAGCAATTATAAGATTAATTGTGTTCTTTGGACGCTGTGTTGCGTCCAAAGAACGCTGTTTTTCAGCAAAAGGAGCCGGATGACTGATCCCTGTAAAGGAAAGAATGAATAGGCAGGCATTGAAGATGAACTGTGGCTGGGTCTTTCAGCATGACGACAATCCTAAAAACACTGCCCAGGTAACAAAGAGGTGACTTTGTAAGAAGCATTTCAAGGTCCTGGAGTGGCCTAGCTAGTCTCCAGATCTCAACCCCAGAAAATCTTTGGAGGGAGTTGAAAGTCCGTATTGCCCAACGACAGCCCCAAAACACCACTGCTGTAGAGGAGATCTGCATGGAGGAATGGGCCAAAATACCTGCAAGACTTTATGAAAACCTTGTGAAGACTTACAAAAAACATTTGCCTGCTGTCATTGTCAACAAAAAGTACACAAGTGTATATATAGATATAGATATATATATATATATATATATAGATATAGATATATATATATATATAGATATATATATATATATATATATATATATAGATATAGATATATATATATATAGATATAGATATATATATATATAGATATATAGATATATAGATATATAGATATATAGATATACATACATACATATTGGCATCGTTTGCTAAGTTTGGAAGGGTCTGGCGCTGTCTCTGAATTTTTTACGACACTTCGTCTGAGTCAAAGTCATTCAGCACACAGAGATACCACAGATGGACAGTCTATTTTTGTGGGAGGAAGGGGTGTCACGGGTCATCGAAAGGGGCCAGGCTTGCCTTTTCATTGGTCAAACCTCTACTTCCTACTTCCTGAATGACCGGTCGCCATCTGGGAAAGTGATTGGCTGACAAGCTGCCAAGAAGGTTGCCCCTTTGAGGCATGTCATTCAAATGAGTCGAAGAGCCGCCGTTGATGATCAAACCAGCCAAACGGTTTCAACTTTGGACATTTAAAATTTTTATAATCTGTCAGTCTTGGATTAGAAAAAAACAGATGAAATTGAGTAAATGGCAACGGTAAAACAAAATGAGCACAGTGTACTTTTAGCAAATAGGTAAAGCGATCAACCTCTGATAGGAAGAGCGCATTTGTTTTTCCCACTTTGTTTATCCAAAAGTTCTAGATGGGTCCTGGTGTTCTGGCTAGTGCCTTGCCACCATCAGTGACTAAAGCGCTTTGGCCTTTACGGAAGGTAAAATAGAACTATAAGTATACGCCACCATGTTTAATCAGTGTGTTTTAAAAAAGGAGGAGGAAAAGAGAGAAAAGGACAACATGGGAAAAAAACAATTCAAGAGAGTAAAGAAGACAATATCAGCATTTAAAACAAAGAGGATAGAAGTTATTTTTTTTTTTTTTTTTTACCAGGGGTTAGATAGACCCCACGGTAATCTAGTACTAAAAGCAAATCTATTAGTAATGCATTTTTATACAATCTTTTGGAGACTTGGAAACTATAATGTGGGTCCAGACCTTGGACTAAAATGTCAAGCAGTAACTCTACCTTTGATATCATCAACTTTACAATTTCTGCTTGTTAGATTTCATTCAAATTTAATTGAACTTTAAGATCCACAACAAAAGATGACAAATGCTGTTTTATATAAGACATTTAAACTGTAAATTGGGGTAAATGTGGTCACATTTTTTATTTTGTCTCAGGGCAGAGCTATAGGTGGAAAAGGGGGCAATTTTTGTGTCAATATTAGTTTCATTTTAGACACATAAAAAAAAAATCAGTACAAGCTCTTTTAAGCATTAATATTAGCATTTCAGCTAGAGGAACTGCTGTTTTAATATTAATTATAACAATAACAATAATAAAACCTTTTTGTCTTTATGTGATTGATTTTAAAATAGTTACGTTTTTTTTCCCATTTTAAGCTTTAATTAAAGTTTTTTTCTACAATTCTGAACAGTTTTGGGTTAGGATTAGGGTAAATTGTATCATTTCGGTTTCCGGCTGATGATTTCAGACGCCATCTTGTCCCACCAGTGTACTATTTTAAAATTAAATATAAAAAGATCATGAAACACAGCCACAGATTTTTCTATTTTTTTTTCTGTTTAAAGTTGATTTACTTCACCCCTAATTGAACAGTGACTGCTATATATTATGCTTTTGCAATATGCCCCTAGTGGATACTTGATGCGCTACACAAAGATGCAAATGATTCAAAGTACCTCCAATTTGACACTTAAGATTGGGTTTGAATTCTTTCACTACTCACTACTTAGTACAATCTATAGTGAGTAGTGAAAGAATTCAAACATGCATTGATGACGGAGTACAGATGATAGAGGACTACAAAAATGGTTAGATTCTTTCCGTGATTATATGTATTAAGCCACTTATGTCTCTTGGTATTACATATTTCTGATTTAATGTCTAAACATTCCTCTTCCTTATTTTCCTTTGTCTTTACCTCTTTTCACCTCCTCCCCCTCTATCCTCACCCTGTTCTACCTTCTTGCTCTACCCGTCTCCCCCAGTGCGTCCTGTTTATGATGGGAAATTTATGGCTCTACAAGGAGCTGTTAGCTTGAGGTGGCCTCTGCTGCTCAAACCACAACAAGGCTTTGTCCCTAAAGCAGAAAAAGAAAAAGCACCAGATTATTACCAACACATTACACTTGATAGAACACACTCTCACCTGCTGTTACCCGCTGAGGAGCATCACAGCTTCCTTCCTGCTTTCACCACAGGATCACGGTCCATAGAGTCAGGTTCCTAAAGAGTGGTTGGCTTTTCTTGTTTTTACTTGCTTTTTGACTTTATATACCTCTCCACCCAGCCATCGCTCTTTATTGGTCTACAAGGGGCAGTTAGCAAGTGGTGGGACCGTCTCTTTAACCAGCACACATGTTAAACAGTTTTTTTCTCACACCACAGTTGTAAGTCAGCTCAGTCAGAACATGTCTCCATTTTTGTCCTCGTTTACTGAAGCTGGGGCTCTCTTATTTTCTATTTTTGAAGTTCAAGAAATGACCATGTTTTTCGGACTTTAAAGTCGCTCTGGAGTAGTGATGGGAGTATTGATACCAAGATGTTAAAATATACCAAAATATCAATTTCTCATATCGACTACTCTTTTGAAGCTTCAATTACAAATTAATAACTGAGAAAATAAAAGTGGATGTGTCCTTTCTAGATATTTTTGGTTCAAGGTTTTGAGCGGAACCCCCCACAGCCCACAGCTTAATGAGCTGCTCCATTAGTCACATGACTAGAAAGGTTGCTAGTTCCCCTTAGCAACAACCCAGCATGGCATGAATCGGCGATTTTAGAAAGAACGGTTTTGTATTTTTATCCTAGCAAATTAAAGTTGTTGAGTTAGTTGGCCAGTTTTTTCTTGATACTTGTTTTTGGATAACAATGCTTGAGATAAAATAAATAAAATTAAAATTAAATCTTAAAAGTTTGGTATCGCCCATCACTACTCCAGAGCAGAAGTCAAAGTAGCTAATATAAATGCATAATAAAAGACAAGAAAATTATTTATAAGTAACATTGGACTATAGATAACAATAATAGACTGAAGCTGTATTTAGCTTCATGAAACATCGGAGGAATCTAGAATGTTAACGCAAAAATGAGCAATTATTAAGATAATGTAGTTTAATGAACATGCTAACACGCCAACTAAACTTCTTAAATGACTTAATCTGTAAAATTCTTCATCCTATGTGTTACCTTTGAACAATTCCGCCAAGCCTGGCGTAAGACTGAGTCGCTGTTTGTGACAAATACTGACACACACCCCTACAGTGCCCTCTAGTGGTTGTTGCTATAAAAAAAACAAACACATATGTCGCAACTGAGTGCAAGTCGGCACTGGCAAATCTGGCAAAACTTTGCAAAAAAGAAAAAAAACGTGACTTATACTCAGGAAAACATAGTTAATAGAATTTTGGATTTGAAGTAAAAATTGACTTAATATGATCACCTGACTTATAATTTTTTGTTCTTTTTCTCTTATGTCTATGGTCAAATGGGGCTCTCCATCCTCTCCTCCTTCAACTTTTGACTTTAGGTAAGTCAACAATTTTTTATATAAAAATGAACCTTGTACAAAATGGGCTTCGAAATTATGGATAAAATGGAAATGGAAGAAAAAGTGGTCGTCAAGTTTTGAGTTGAAGTGGCAGAGAGTCAAAGGGGTTTGGACTTTAATGAAGTCACAGTGAAAAATAGCCTCGACTTGTGTGGCTGGTTGTTAAAAAAAAAGTCTCATGCCATTCAACAGAGCAGAAATGGAGTGTTATAGTCGACTACTACTGAATGGTAATAGCACATGATAATAGCCCTTATTTGACTGGAACAAATTTCATTGACAGGTACAACTCATGACTGAACTTCTCTGACTGTTTTACGCTCACTTTGCAGAACTTAACCTGGTATGAAATACCCCAGTATCATGAACTTTTTGACTTTGACTGTTTTTGATCCTTTTTTTTATTTTGTTCTGTCATTTTTGCTACTGTGCTCACACATCCTCACACACAGTGGTTGTAATTCCTCAGGGTAGTGGCAGTCATGTCAGAGGTTTTCACTGATCGCTTGTCGTCTGGTGGGACCAAGGTGACATTTCCTCTTACGACCTAAATGTGAATCACAGCCAATGCCTGTTAGTGTATGTGTGTATGTGTGTGTGTGTGTGTGTGTGTGTGTCCCACACGCAGACACGTATAATGAAGGGTCTATATGCAGGATTGGCAACATATTAAATATGTAAGAGCAGGTTGGAATTGGTGGGCAGAGGTGGCTTGTCATGCACACAGATGTATACACTTAGAGATGAAGCATTCATTTCAGCAACTGTCTTTTTCTTTGTCTTCTTTTTCTCTCCTTCATGAAAAGATTTTCAGTTCAGCATAGAAAAAGAGGAGAAAACAACTGGAAATTACCAAAGTTTCTGGGGTAAATGGCGCACCGGATTACAAGGTACACCGTCAATGAATGGTCTAGCTTCAAAATTATGTCAAATGTCAGACGTACCGAACTAAGGCGAATTAAGCGAGACAAGGAGAGAGAAAAAATCCGTCAGTCAGACGGACTTTATTAACTCTGTTCACAGTACCTCTAGAACTTGTTTGTAACACGCTACATGTTAATGACGTTACCTAGTTTGCAATACCAGTATCTCCCAATTTTTTTTGCGACTTGTAAAAACATAGATTGATACCGCTAAAACAAGCATTGTTGTGACTATGCTATCTCCCAAACTTTGTTAGTTACATGGAAAAAAATACAGTCCGACTCAGCTACAAGTTAGCCACGTTTGAATTTTCACAGTACCTGTGATGTCCAACCTTGTTTGCAACTTGTGAAAAAAGAACGGATTGGTACCACTAAAACAAACGACATTTTGACCATGCCAACCGTGTACGTAACACGTAAAAAAACAAACAAAAAAAACAGTTAGACGCCGCTGCACATTAGCCGCGTTAGCGTATTCATGATTGCACCCAACTTTGTTTGCAACTCACAAAACCTCTTTGACACAGTTAAGAGTAATCCATATATCAGACACACTGTTTTCTGAAAAAGAATTAAGGCTTTTAAGTGTGCTTTACAGTGCTGAAAATGACAAACAGGTAAAAAAAAACAAAAAAAAAAACAACGAGAATGTTTGTCTTTCACTAATTTTCTTTGAATTGCTATGTTGTGGCACACAACCAAAATATTAGAACCTAAACTGTGTTGAGTGTTTTTTGTATCCATTTACAAGACTGAAAAACACCAGGATATACTAAAATTAAGCAAAAACTTCTTCAAGACTAGAACTCATTAGTACTGACATAGATTTAAGTCATTTCATTATCTTCTGAACAACTATCTTTTACAGACAAAATAAGACCAGAAAAATAAAAAGCAAGTCTACATCTTTAACCCAAAGGAATTCAACAGTTTGCTCCTTTTATGTGATCCACAAAAAAAAAAAAAAAAAAGATCCTGTTGAAGCCAGTTTAAAAGCCTGCTGGAGCCAGGTCAATCTAGTGTTATATGGGTTGTTTACCATGCTTGTTTCTGGCCCTTCTTCTCTGATTGACAGCTGACCGCTGACTCCTCACCTTCAAAACAGCTGTTCCACTTCCTATGTCGTGCTTGTTTGTCTTACCCGTTTTTCCTGGATTGGCTGGGATTTAGTGACATCCTATTTAGCCAAGATGGCCAAAAAACTGTCTGCAAACTGACCTGATATGATTAAATGGGAATGCTTTGTCCATCTCAATATAAAGTCAACACTAGCTATTGAATCACTTTGGGTGAGTCTTTGCTAAAGTAAAAGATGTGACCATTCTTTTTTTTAGCCTTTGAAATCTAAAAATAAATAGAAATGAACATACAAAGTGGTTTTGGGAAAACCGTATTTTTCTGACTTTAAATCGTAGCACAAAAACATATATAATATAGAAGAAAAATTAATATATAAGTCGCATTCAGTATAAGTTGCACCTTAGGGAGAAAAGTTTGATGCTCCTGAACTGTTTTTATCCTCTATTTTCCCTTTTAATGTCATCTCCCCCTTCTTTCTTTGCATCTTTCTTCCTTTTCTTCTCTTTTTGTGTTTCCTTGCCTGCAGCCGTCATCACATCTGTCGTTATCCTCTCATTTTCTCTTGACTTTAGCCATGATTGATATCCCATCTTACTTTTGCAACCAGTCCTCTCTTGTGCTCTGCACCACATTCATCGTGGCTTGCTAACATGCACACATACGCAATCCTAAACACACAAGTTCATAGACTTTTGAGAGTCCCAGAAATGGGATTAGAAGGGTCTGTTGAAATATTGAAGAGTGCCGATGCAAATAATGAATTTTCTGGCAATGTATCTGGATAAGTGTGTGTGTTATTAGCAGCTTGTAAAACATGGTGGGTTGGCTGTAGTTAATACAACATGAAGGGACAGGTGAAGCTAAAGCACACACACACACACAAACACACTCCCACACTCACGCAAGGTTGTAACACAGCTTTGTCATCACCTATCACTCTGTCCGTTCACCCCACAATGACAACCTGTTTACATCTGTCTTACATCCAAGAATCGGAGGAGGTGTTGTGTGTAAAATGTGAGTGTGCAGAGGTGACAAGGTAAGCTGTGTGTGTGTGTGTATCTATGTGTCCTGAAAGTGTCAAATGTTCCTGGCTGAATGGAGGAGAAAATTAGACCTGATATGATAGTCATGCTTCACACTGTCAATGTGTGAGTGTGCGTGTCTGTGTGTGCTGCGACGGTTGCTGGAGCCAATGGTAAACAAAGCCAACAGAATAACAACGACGTTCGATAGGAAGCAAAGAAAACTCTTGAAAAAGTGTCAAGTGTTACATTTGCTGATACGTTTTTCAAATGTACCGCCTCGTTTTGGGGCGTTTCTTCAGCCTCCAAAATAATCTGTTTTCTCTTATTTGCTTTTCTTTCACTGATTTCGCATGAGGAGAGTTGTGTGTCTGTTTGAGTGAGAGGGTAAATATTTTACTTATAAACTTTTGCAATTGTCGAACAGCAAAGATAGAAAATAAAACAGGACATGGGTGAATAAAAGCAAAGGAATTACTGAGCCATCGATATTTTTAGAGAGAAAAAACAACAAGATAAAAGGAAAACATTTTTGATGTACTTTATACGAGCTTCATATGATTGAGGTAAAATTTATAAGAGTTAGTCTAAAGCTACGTTCACACCAGCCTTGGCAACAAACCATTTCCAATGAAAAGTCTATATAAACGTGTTTACAAGTTAATTTCAAGCTTCCATGTTCAAAATTCACTTTTACGCACATCTACGTGAATTCATAAGACCGTTTTCGGGCTCTATGAACAAAACGCGCCGCCATCGAATGCACGTTAAAAGTTAAACCCATTGACTTTTCACCAATCAGAGACTCAGATTTAGTAGTGACGTGTGAGTAGCATCTTTATTATAACACGGAAGTGCAACTGTTTAAAAATTGATCGTGAAGGAGAAATTAATAATTGCGATTTGAGCCCGGACAGAATTTTATGACACCAAGACTTTCATAAATCATAATAGAGCTTTGAAAGAAAAAGCCTGGAGCATGATTTGCTAGATTTGCTTCGGTTCAACATTTTGCACCTAGCCTTTTCCAACTGTAGGTATACGCAATAGCATCGGGGAGCAACAGTCCACTTCAAACACCATATGGTAAATGTGCATTTAGCATGTTCTTAAATGCCCATCACATACATTTAGACGCTTTTGTACAGTCAGTGCAGTTTTTAACTGTTATAATATTTACGAACATACATATGAAAACATGATGCGATAAACAATTATGATTGAGGTTATTCCAATAAATGCAATCATATTCCCACCCAACTGCATAAGAGACTATGACTGAAAGGACTTTGAGCCAATCATGTGCAGGTCTCAATCCCTCCCTCAGGAGTAGAGCAGTCCTAATCAAGCCCTTGTAATACACTAGTTCACGTTAGCTCCCAGGGGCTAATTAGCATTCTAATTACTGATTGCAAATGAGAGGTGCGTTGATTGTGTTCCGCCTGTGAGTGGTAATGCTCAAGAGATGCACACACACACACAAAATGCATCCCACGTGTACGCAGACCGCCACACGTTTCACACACTGACTGATCATCGTTAAGAAGCTTATCATGCTCTTGTTCCACTGTGCTTTTCCGGTCCCCTCTCATCTACAGTGTCTCATTACGATTATAATGCAGCGCGTATACGCACAGCAGCCAGAAGACATGCATGCACATAAATGTACAAAACACCCCCTTCCACCTCTCACGGAGTTGAAGTCGGAAGATGGTAATAAAAAAAAAAAAACATAAAACATTATATACTGCCAAAATGTTGCTGGTGTTCCTACCAATTAACACAACACTGATTTACCGCTCCAGGGAGAATATGCAAACCACAAAGGCTTCACACACTCATGAATACACACTACTGTGTGTATGTGAACACAAAAATCAAATTCAGTGGGAGGAAAGGTTATGGAATGGACTGAGGGTGCAAGAATAATAAAGGAATAATTCCTAACTGCAGTAAAACTATAATGTTTCCATCTATGTTTGCATATCTGTGTACCTAAGAGGTAGCACTAATGTGAAGAAAATGAAAGCAAATCATCCAGAAGGGGCTTTAAACCGGGGCTGAACTTCATTTTTTGAAATGTAAGGCGAAGAAAGCTGCACTCTGATAGCTCCAGACAATTAAGACCACTTGTTTTCGCTCTTGTAAGTTCTTAGTCGTGCAGCTCATGGTAATCCAAAAAGCTGAAAAACTGAAGAAAACTGGACATCTTTTACTTTTAGATTTTCTTCTCCATTTCCATGTATTGGAGGTGAAACTTTTTTATCAAGTTACAGTACATCAGACATGTGACACGCGTTTAAGAATGCGCTAAACACTAGTTCTTGAACGCATATTTAGCCCCAGGTGTACACACTGGACAAGCAGGGTGGGGCTTTGTCTTCTTTTTCTGACTAGTGCATGTCTCCCACCTACAGTTGGACGAGGCTAATTGCAACATCTCGCAAATCGTACTCCAGTCTTCTTCTTTCAGAGCCTTATTGCGATATTTGAAAGACTTGGTGTCATAAAGTTCCGCCCAGGCACAAACTACAATCATACATTGGCACTCCCATGAATGGAAAAGGATGCCATCTATTCGTCACTACCAAATACAAGTCTATGATTGGTCAAAGTACAGCCTGTTTTAGCTTGCAACATGCGTTAAAAGTCGACGCGTTTTGTTTGTAGAGCCTGAAAAAAGTTGCAGAAACGTGCATAGCTACACGTGAACGCGAGGGTATTAAAAGCCCAAAACATGCTTTACATGGACTTTTAGATAAATATTTCAGACAAATCATGCATGTTGTGGTTCAAGGATCCCCTCTTTCAGGATAACACGTTAGCCACAAGAAACATTCAAAATGGCGGCCATTTGTAAAGATGGGGGCCATACACTCAATCACTCAATTGTTACAAAAATATTCAATGTTTATTTTCCCCTGTCTCAACAATATAGGTTTTTCATGCACGAAATGGAGTAGGGGTACCTACAGAATACTATTTCTATAATACTGTACTAATACTTAACATTTTTCGTGGCGAAGGAAAAGAGGGGATCCTAATGTACACCCAAGCCAAATTTGGTGCTTGTACCACAAAATGCACAATTTTAATAACCGGCTCCAATATTGGAAGTGGCCACTTGAACGGTGCCCAATAGCGTTATGAACAAAGCATCAGAGAGAAAGTATGTCTAAAATCCCAGAAAAAACGTTATATTACTTTAAAGTTCTACCTTAACTTCTTTTTCTCAACATAATGCTAAGAACACAATAAAGACATACCTTTGTGTGAATTATCACAACGGGTAAATTTTTGTCATTTGTAATTGCCTTTTCTCTAGCTTTGCGATTTTGCAAAGACACCATATTGCAGGAATTACTCTAGCGCAACAATGTAATCTTGCACAGAAACCATTTCTGGCTGGTGTATTGCTTTAGATTGCTCCGACCGCATTCGGAGTAAAATTGGTGGTAAAGAAGCAACGGGGGAAATTGGCGACTCGCGATCATTCTCTGCTACTGTGTGTCTCTGAGATGTGATTGATGCTCAGTAACTGGTGTTTACTCTTGTTGGCCAATTGAAAACCCAGCGTGGCAGGCTTCGAAAAGCACAATGGGGAGTGGATCTAAAGTGGCGGTGTGAGGTGCCAAACACTGACACAGAGACAAATAGAAAACTGTTAGAGAGAAGAGGACAGCGCAGGAGAGAGGATGGTCCAACTAGACATAGACGACACTGATAGGGAGCATTAGATTTCTTTTCAGCAACAGATTGGAGCATAAAAGAGAGAGGATGAAAGTAAAGAAAGCTTTCAGGAGAAAAGAAAACTGGAGGAAGCCGAAGAAAGGGACAACTAATGAAACAAAACGAATGGCAGTTAATGAAGAAATCCAGTGCACCCAAAAATGTAATTTGAGTGATGGATTGAGGCAGGCAGATGGTTTAACTAACATACTAGTGTGGGAAAGGCAGACAGAGGGTTAAAGGAGAATGAGGAGCCAAAAGAATGGGGAGGACACAGCCTTGAAGGTGCTGGACTTCACTGTCACGAGGCCTTTAAATGAAAGACGACAGTATGTGTTGGGGACAAGATTGGACTGAATTAAGGCTTGGTATGTCCTGTGTCACTCCGAGATGCTGAGAGACCCCGAGCGTGAGGGGCTGAATTGAATTCTTCTACCAAGTACCCACTTCTTAAATCTCTTTATGTGTGGATGCATCCCTACACTGTAAAGGTGTACTCATGAGTACGTGTGTGATCCTGAAAGGTAAAGAGATTTAGTCAAGAAGAGAGGAAACGGAGGATCTATAACCCACACTGCCCTCGCCTTTGTTCACGACCAAAGCCCTGAGATGGCTTATCGGCTCCACAGATTCCCTCTGCATTAATGGCGCCTCTGCATGTGTGTGAAAGTGGAACTTTGGGTTGAGCTTGTCTTTGTGGATCAATGAGGAGAACAACAAAGACAGCCGTTCTGGGCAATCAGAGTAGATTTTGATTCTATAAGTTAGGGGTGTAAAAACTTTGTGCACAGAGGGCCATATTTGGTGAGGTGAAAATGCGTGAATGTTGATTTCCACTGGTCCATCTGCGTTGCATCTCCATTGTGTTGGGTTGACATAAAAAACAAAAGGTTTATTGATCAATCAGAATGTTTAGATCATCACAGTCACGTCTGCATCTGACTATCTGCAACACAAGCGCTACGCAAGAGTTCAATTTCCAGTCTGTGGACGCATCAATGCCACGGCACAAATGGTAAACAGGTAAAATATGATTTATATTTACAGTGATGTGGCCACACGATAACTACGTTAACAAAGTAAATCTAAATAGGTTTTTACCAAAATCTCTGTCAATTGTTTACACGGATCGTTCTCAGTTATCTTATTGCAGTAGCTTGTCTTGTCCCTCTTGATATTGAACTCTAACTGAATTACGATAATGAAAAAAACTTATTTTAATGTTGATATAAAATAAAATAAATGCTAAGGACTGCAGGATCCTTACTGCATATGTGCATAGTTGGACCGCACAGCCAGGTCTACCCGATCTGTACCCTATGTGCACAAATGCTTTCTTCTTCTATATAATAATATCTAATAAAGATAATATCAAATGCGCATTAGAGCTGGCCCAAGGTATATACTGTACCGCTAATACTAAAAATCCCACAATGCTTTGCTAGTAAGTTTATGCACAGTCGAAACAAGTGCTCCTTTTTTCTGTTGACAGTCATTGACAGCCGTGCTCCAAGCACGTCAGGCACATTCATTTCACCTTCCACAAAAATGGCCAAACGAAAGATGGACAACAAGAGCTTTCAAGACAGGTGAAAGGCAAAGCATCTATTGTTACACCCCATTTGATGTCTAGGGGTACCTCGAGAGGCATAACATAAAAATAGTAGTTTAGTCACCAAATTTAAATGAGCAAAAACTCCAAAAGAAAGTCTCCATACAAATATAACACATTTATAAAACCAATAAAAGTTAAAGTGAAGCAAAAAGGCTTCATGAACCAAGGCCAAAATAACCAACAAAACTCCAACCTATCTAAACCCCCAGAAAACAAACACTTAAACAAAAGACAAAACAGAGTGGGCCTGAACAAAAAATTACAAACAACCTACAAAGTACCACAAAAACTACAACATGCAATAAAGTGCAACACAACAAAACAAGTGGAGAAGCGCACCAAGCTGCAGTGGAGACATGCTGCAGCCAAGCTCCCTTCTCACTGGCTGGACGTCCAAATGGTGGTTTTAAAGACTCCCTCCAACAGCTTGGGTCCAAATGGAAGCCACACCTTCATGCACCACACCTGAAAGTGATCAGACAAACACACACACAAAGATGCACAACAAACACAGAGGTCCCACTCTGATACAGAAACAAGATACACAAAAAACGACGAAGTCCCCCTCTGATAGAAAATAATACACAACAGACAGAACAAACAAAACCAAATATGGCCACAGTCGTAGCACTATTCACGAATATAAAAGACAGACCTGTCTTGTGTGTGGAGCTAACGTGGCTGTAGCTAAAGAATACAGCATGAGAAGACACTATATGAAAAGGTTAAACATTAAACACTGTGAATTTGAGTTTGACACCCCTGAGCTAGATAGTGTCACAGAGGGGTCATGCGATGGTGTTGCCACAGGTTCATAACAGTTTAAAATAGAATTTAGCCAATCACAATCAAGAAATCGTACACTGATTTTAGAAAATGCCAGGGGCCAGTGGGAATTTGCAACACAACAAAACAAGTGGAGAAGAGCACCAAGCTGGGACTTTTGACATGCTTGCTCTATGAACACTTGTGTAATACGGTTTTGAGAGATTGATCATCTGTAGTGTCTGAGGTCTGAAATAGGTTCAAAATACCAACCATCAAAAAAGGGGGTTCCACGAGAATGTTAAAGACTACCCAACAGACATGGCTTCTGTCTATTCCATCTCATCTTTCAGAGTAAAACATTTTTTTTCCCTCTTTTTTAAACCTGTCTGAGGATGTATTTGACACGTATAATCAAGACATCAACATGTACACATTAAAAAGAATGGCCTCTTCAAAGCACTCAGGCTTGACGGGCTGGAAGATGCTCATTTCCTCGTTTAACCAGAATGAAAGCACTTCTACATGTATCTGTGTGCGGTAAAAAAAAAAAAACCTGGTGGGGTGGAGTGTGTCCCTAATAGAAGGTGGTTAGAGGTGTCACCCTGCACCCATTTTAATGTGCTCGACAATTACAGCTGTCATGACTTGAAGATAATGTCTCAAGGGTTTTTTCTTCCTTTTTTCACAATTTCATTTACATTTTAAGAAAGAAAAAAAAAAGGAG
Source organism: Oryzias latipes (assembly GCF_053564925.1). Classification (NCBI taxonomy): domain Eukaryota; kingdom Metazoa; phylum Chordata; class Actinopteri; order Beloniformes; family Adrianichthyidae; genus Oryzias; species Oryzias latipes. The sequence goes on along the minus strand of NC_136253.1, from coordinate 23,107,225 downwards.
ACGGTTGCTTACATAAACCAGTAGTAGCTGCGTGCTGACATATGATAAATGTGGTTTATGCCTTTGCTCATGAATTATGACTACGTAGATGTGGGCATATATGTGTTAAAATCTGTTGAAAGTCACTGAATTCTTTGTACAGCACCAAAGCTACACTATTGTTGTAAAAAAACAGCCACTTCTGCTCACCCAAATAGATCCTTTAAAGAGACTTCAGGTACAGTGCATACTACAGCACACCTGGAAGATGCTACATGTGAAATTCCTGCAGAGGGGTTTGCTGAGTAAATAATATATCATTTTCATTTGACAACTTCCAATGAAAAGTCTAAATAAATGCACGTTTCAGGCTTCCGTGTTAAAACTCACATTCATGCATAGCTACGCTAATTTCTACCACCATTTTCGGGCTTTACATACCAATCACGTGGCCATTATACTCGCGTTGCCAGTTAAATCCAGTCGAACGTTGACCAATCAGAGACTAGGATTTGGTAGTGACGTATGGATGGCGTGTCTTTCGGCAGTACCAACTGTTTGTAAATGGATCATGGTGGAGAAATGAATAATTGTGGCTGGAATTCTACGACACCAAGACTTTCATATATCGGAATAGAACTGTGAAACAAAAAGTCTGGAGCAAGATTTGTGAGATTTGAACCACTTTGACATTTCGCACCAAGCCTCTTCCAACTTTAGGTGGTGGACATCCGCTTGTAAAATGTGGTGGACATCCGCTTGTAAAATGTATAAAAAGAAGAAGAAGTAGCCCCTCCCTGCTTATCCAATGTGAACACTATGGGCTAAATGTGCGTTCAAGAACCCAAATTTAGAACGTTCAAGAACATGCGTCACAGTGTGTTTGTAGCTTGTGAAGTTTCACTTTTGTTTGTACGAGTGCGTGTTTGCTGCTGCAGCATTTCTTGATTTACGCTCTTTCTGGCACAGTACAACGCATCATCTCTTTGCTTCACAGCATGTGATATGGTTAATCAACCAGTAACTGAGCCTTGTCCAGTTACTCTTGTAAAGATTGAAAACACTTTTTAAAAAAAAAGGTTGTTTTGTTAAACTCCAATAAGTGATGGCAACTTTTCCAGTTGAAAAAGTAAGCAGTTCTTCAGTTTAAGAAATTTGTTTTCATCACTGATTGAAATGTATCAATTATATTCTAAATATAAAAATTTGGCAATTCACATTGTCAATTAATAAAAAATGCACAGAGCTGAATACAACTTCTTTTATTAAACTAATTGCTATGGTTGAACATTTTTTCAGTACAATTTTGGTCCCATTTTGATCAAAATTTTTGTCTGAAGCAGCATTAATAAATGTTTCATCTGAAGCAGCATTAATAAATGTTTTATCTGAAGCAGCATTAATAAATTTTTTAAAAGAAAATGTCTGTTTAGGTTGTATTTGACATTTCTCGGTTTATTTCCTAAAAGTATTAAAGTATATATAGAACGGCAGAAAATTTCCTAAATTCGGGTAGCAGTGGTGCAGAGGTAGAGCAGTTGACCTCTGACCCGAAGAACGCTGGTTTGGTTCCCACTTTTCCCGCCTATGTGTTGAAGCGTTGTTGAGCAAGACACTGGACCCCACATAGTTCATGGTAGCTACAGGTTGGGGGGCCAGTGTTCATCAGCAGAGCCACTATCAGTGTGTGAATGTGTGTGTGAATGGGACTGTAAAGCGCTTTGGGCCTTCTCAGGAGGTAAAGGCCTATATAAGTATACGTTATTTACCATTTAATTGTTTTTCTTTACATTTTTTTATTTAATTCCTATTATATAACACCCAATATTGCACAAATTGTATATCACGATTCAACTAACATTTTTCCTTGAATTCAACAACTAAAAAACTTCCAACGAATTAAAAGCTTTTATTCTGAAAGGCATTCCAAGATGAAAATGGCTGCTAAATGGTGTGTTGTATTGACTGCGTCTCTTCAACATCTGACCCTGCTGTCATAAGCAAGGTAACTCCAGGCCTTGAGTGCTCTTGATACACCCCTCTCTCTCTCTGCCAGCCTCTGCCTGGATCTACCTCTCTCCACCCTGTCTGTGAGTGCTCCATAAATCGGTAACATGACCTCTAATTCTCCACTGACGAATGCGTGCTCGAGGTTAAAAATGAGAGAAATGACAAGAAGAAAGAACACGTCTGAGGTTGAATCGACTCAGTGGTGTTTTAATGTCATGCATTTAATGCAACAACTGGAGATTACACCACAAAGTGCACACACACGCACCCACACGCACACATTTGGCTCTGGGGTGTGTGAAATCAAATCTCTCCAAATCTTTATTTTGGCGTCACGGAGCTGAAGATGCAAACACAGATGATCACTACTCATACACATACTCTATGAGCACATTACATGCATGCACGCTTACACACATGCATACATGCGAACCGACACACATGTGCACAGACGGCCTCGCAGATGCACACATAGAAGAGTAACCCTGGTAGATTTATCTGTGGAGGTCTGCAGCACAGTGGCTGCCTTTCTCATTTCATAGGCCACCGGGGCAGAACAGGCATGGGCTTGTTCAAATCCAACCCAGCAAGACCAACGCACACATACACATGCAGGCATGCACACCCACACACACGAACACGCAATTTCTCTTTAGCAGCTTAACAGATGCCGACCACAATCAGAGGGGAGGAAAACAGGGAAACGTGTAAGGCTAGAGACAGGTGGGAAAAAAGGTATTGAACACTTCAACAATCAAACAATGACAAAAAACACAGACTCAAGTTATTCGCCGCAAATCATTTGCAAGTGGACAGCTGGATTTCCTCTGCTCCTCTCAAAACTTCCAAGTGAATTAGGGAAACAGGAGGAAGATGACTGCTTCCTGCCGGAGACGTTTGTGTTTAATTGTGTCTGTTTGCACATTCTCAATACAGAAAATGTGTGTTTTCTGAGTGCAGCGCTGTAAGACCAACATTTAATTGGATTCCTTGGAAGCGATGCAGGCTCACCAGTGTAATGGCTCACTCATGGTGCGATTGGACAGAGTCCCCTGGAACAATACTTAGCGCTTCATTAGGGTGGCAGCCACAGATGTGTGCCCACAGGCTTAAACGAAGGTAAAGCTACGTTCACACCGCCCTCAGCAACACGCATTCAGTTGGCCACTTTCAATGAAAAGTCCATGTAAACGTGCGTTTGGGGCTTCCGTGTTCAAAATTCTTGCATTCATGCAGGTTTCTACGAGCCTTTTAAGTTAAAGTTAAACCAGGTCGAATCAGTCAGGGACATACATGGATGTCGGAACAGAGCTGTGAAAGAAAAAGCCTGGAGCAACATTTTGCACCCACGACCTTCCTACTGTACATGGCGGACATGCTTTGGACTGTTTTCTAACTTCACATCCGGGGTCTTACGTTCACACCAAGCATCCAGGAATGTGCTAAAAACGTGTTTTTCCATGCATGGTTATCAATGGCTAAAATACAAAACCTCCTATCTGCAAATTTTGAGATTCTAGGTTTTTACATTAAATGGTGAGAACTCCAAAAAAATCCCTCCCTGGTTTTTGTCACACGACAAAAACCACCTATCAGTATTGACTGATATATTTGAAACACTTCTTTTGTTTCCTGAAAAATTGGATTTTTTTTATATAGGAGGTTTTGTATTATAGGCATCAATATGGTGTTTACACTGGACTGTTACTCCCCAATAATAGCGCACATCATACAGGCTTTTTCTGTGTGTAGGACTGTCACGTAGCAGACCAGGGTTTGATTCCCAGGGAGCGCAATGAGCTTCAGTCCAGTGTGGGTTCATAAGAAAGACTTTTCACAATACTGCATAACAATGTAGCCTGTGGCGGTCCCCTCCCCAGCCCGAATAAAACGCAGGGATGTGTCAGGAACAGCATCCGGTGTAAAAAATCTCCACCAAACCGCCTCTGAGAATAAGTCTAAGCTTATTCGTTGTGGCACCCCCTCATGGGATGTGCCGAAAGGTCAACAAAAAAAAATCACAATTATTCATTTCTCCCCTATGATCAAGTTTCAAACAGTACGCACTTCCAGGCAATAATAAGTTAAATCCAAGTCCCTGATTGGTCAAAGTTTGACCTGGTTCAGCTTACATTGTTGTTTAATGGCTGTGCGTTTCGTACATAGAGCTAAACAACCATCATGGAAACTTGTGTAGTCATGCGTGTATGCTAGAGTTTTGAACTCGGAAGCCCAAAACACACATTTACGTAGACTTTTTATTGGAAGTGGTCGTTTGAATGTCCGTTGCCTAGGCGTCTCACTCTTCTTTTCTATTACTTTCTTGTGGTAAATGCCTCAAAGCCTGCAGATGAACAGCCAGTTGTTTTAGACACACTCTTCACACCTTACCCAGATTCCAGTCCTTCTTCAAACTTGGTGGCTCTTAGAAAAAGAGACAGTGTAGGTTTGGATAAAGGACTGGGGGAACTGGAGTTTAAAGCATTCTTTGATCTGAAGAATTTCAGGAAAAATAAAGAGGCAGCCAGGGAAAAATATACAAGGCCCTAGGTGAAGCCTGGGCTTCACACGTAGGGAGGGGACTGAGAAGAAGAGCCCCGCGTCAGGCTTGAACGCTGCCTTGCGGGGCGAGTACTGCTCGTGTTATTCTAACATGGCTAGCACATGGGCTAAACTCCCCAGTCATTTATTTAACACACATACTCCCCATGGTGCTCCCAGATGCCATGAGGCCAAAGGGAACTACAAACGCCTCCTGAGAGGGCAACTCCGCAGGCCTGCTTGTTTTTTATCGAGTTACTTCCAGTAAATGTTTGTAGGTTCTTCCAGACAGGGTGAGGAAGCTAAACACTGTTGTGCTGTCAGCTGTCAGTACTATTTCCATGTCAGAAACGGTTTTAGAGTCAAAGAGCAGCCCCGATATGACAGGTTTGAACTGGTTATGGGATATGTTGATACCGATATACAGAATGCTTCTTCTATAGACACTGAAAATGCAAAAAAAATGTATATAAGAAAGTTGAAATGACAATATTTGACACTCCTATGATCTTTTGATCTATATTCATAGTCTCCCCTGTGGTCTTTTAATTGTCATTAAGCCATTATTAGCCTAAACAGAAATAAAAACGTGTTGTTTTCTAGGACATAGTTTCCGCAGTATCAGCAGAGTTGTGGGTGGGATAGTTGGCACGGAGTTACACTTCCCAACATCCATCTGACTACACTCTCTCCCGCTATTACAGCCCCTCACACCCCCAATCTACCATTACCGGTGCCACAAAAATGGCAATATTGGTTCTATCCAGCCGTACAATTTTGAGCCAGATGCCAGCTCGGACGAGGAAAACAAAGACGTACATGGATCTAGTCGACAACAAGTGGATGCATCAGAATAGAGCAAAGCTTTTTCCAACTGTTTTTTGGTCTGCTCCTGATTCACGATGATTTGCCAAATTTTCTTTATTTTTCTCCTCCATCAGGAGAAAAATGCTATTACAAGATTTTCATTAGAGTGGGTTAAAAATATGCATGCAAACCGTACTTTTGTACCCCTCCATTAATAAACTTTTGGATATTATGCACATCATACAGTCATTTAAAGAGTGGGGTAAAGGAAAAAAATGTTTATCCAGGCAGACAATATCGAATAAATCATCTTTCTAGAAAAAAATGAAAGCTCAAACTTAAAAAATGATATGTATATATATATATATATATATATATATATATATATATATATATACATGTATGTGTGTGCGTGTGCCTGTGTGTGTTTTAATGCATTTTTGATCCAAAGTCAAGTGTTTTTACAGCATGGCTGCACATACCCATACCCATACACACAAAGGCGACAACAGCGACTGGGTGCCAGTTGGACGTTCACTGTCTTTAGTTCTGGGATATTTGGCAACCTTGTTCCACAAACAGACAACACAGTAATTCCCCATGGACAGCTTGCTATACCAAAGATTTTATTTGTGTGTGTGCTTGTTTACTCTGTGAGCGGCAGCAGCTGTGTCAGTAATAGCTCTCTAAGCTGCGAGCTAATGACAGAACTCAGAGGACGGGGCTCTAACATGGATAGATGTTTAACCCCGTTTAGCCCTGATCTGGAGACCACTGGGCAAACAGCACACAAGAACACACACAAACACACACATCCATTATAACTGCCTCTTTTCTGGTGGCTTTACTTGTACAAAGGAGTCATCGAGCAAAAGAAATAGCAGTAAAGAAATTGGGGGGGACAAAATCCTTCACCTCTATATATATTGGACCTGCCTCTTTTCCCCTTGTTCCCGTGGCAACAGGACCCCACACACAAACACCAGACCCTGAATTATTAACCCTTCCACCACACATAAACACACACTCTCAAATGCACGAACCTACTCTCACACATTCAAACAGGCTCAGGGCTTTGGAGAGCAAGAGGGGGCAGGTGGTCACATCAGCCAAGTGTGCATGGGGGTTGTTGGCTTTTGGAGTTCATATGTTGTGTATGTGTGTGTGTGAGTGTGTCCGAGCACTGTGGCCGGATCATCCCTCAGCCAGCCACTATTGTCCAGGCCCATGAAGTGACTGTGAGGTCTAATTAGCAAGTTAACAAGTTAAGAGGTGGAGTCTGTCAAACGCTTAGCTCTTTCACCCCGAGGGTCAGCCCACCTCTGCTGGGTTTGTATGTCGGGACACAGGGGTGTTAGGGGTTGTCACCAGTCATGTCCCTTTTTGAGCTATGAAAATCTTCATCAGCAGAGTTTAGAAAATCATTGCTTGTGCAAATACGGACATTGAAAAAGATTTTAGTGAAAAGTGCAAACACACAGTAGCTTAGTCACAATACTTTATTTTCTCATCCAAAGTACATTTGTCTGATAGCATCATATGTTTATGTGTTGTTGCCTTGAGGAAATATATAAAATGAATGCAGGTTAAAAAATTCTGCTGCCAAAAATACAACTAACTGCAGTGTACATGGATGGACAGCAGTGGAGGTTTAACCCAAAGCTACGTTCTACGTTCATATAGCTTCATTATCCAATGGAGTCACCAAATAAGCCTGTTTCCGTCCATCCATCCATCTTCCTCCGGAACACCTCCCCAGGAGGCATCCGGACTAGATGCCCGAGCCACCTCAACTGGCTCATTTCGATGTGGAGGAGAAGCGGTTCTACTCCAAGCTCTCCGCGGGTGACCGAGCTTCTCACCCTATCTCTAAGGGAGCGCCCAGCCACCCTGCAGAAGAAGCTCATTTCAACCGCTTGTATTCGGGACCTCTTTGTTTTGGTTATGACCCAGATCTCATGACCATAGGTGAGTATTGGAACAAAGATCGACCGGTAAATTGAAAGCTTTGCTTTTTGACTCAGCTCTCTCTTCACCACAACGGACCGATACAGCGACCGCATAACTACGGACGCTGCACCGATCCGCCCGTCAAGAGATGGCAAAATACCTTTCTCCGGTCGAGAACCATGGCCTCAGATTTAGCGGTGCTGACCCTCATCCCAGCCGCTTCACACTCGGCCGCAAACCGCCCCAATGCACGCTGGAGGTCCTGGCTCAATGAAGCCAACAGGACTACATCATCTGCAAAAAGCAGAGAGGAAATCCTGTGGTCCTCAAACCAGAACCCCTCCAGCCCCTGGCTGCACCTAGAAATTCTATCCATAAAAACTATGAACAGAACCAGTGATAAAGGGCAGCACTGCAGGAGTCCAACATGCAGCGGAAACAAGTCCGACTTACTGCCGGCTCTGCGAACCAAGCTCTTGCTCTGGTCATACAGAGACCGGACAGCCCTCGGTAAGGCTCCTCGGACCCCATACTCCCAGAGCACCCTCCACAGGATACCACGGGGGACGTGGTCGAATGCCTTCTCCAAATCCACAAAACACATATGGACTGGATGAGCGAACTCCCACGAACCCTCCAGCACCCTAAAGAGTCCTTTTTCCATGACCTTCTGAATATTGTAATACAAAAGAGAATTGAAGACAAGAACATTTGTTTTATTTTATTAACCTTGATTTTAAGTAAAAAAAAAAAAAAAAAAAAAAACTCCACCATCCTCATACTAGTTGCTTTAATGTTCAGTCTGACCATAGATGTGGAAGTTCAAATTACAGTTTTTTCTGCACTCTGAGCGCACTTAAAAGCTTTGATTTTTTTTTAAATGATAATCAGGAACGTCTTGTATATGGATTCATTCTGGTTGTGCTTACTTATGTTGAAGCGATTTTGAAAGGTACAAAGTGCTCCTTCAAAATGTCGGTCTGTTTTTTTATGAGTAGCAAACAAAGTTGGGTGTTATTGTTAATATATGTTGCAGTGTCAAACTGTATTTTATTTTTCCTAACAAAGTTGGGAGTTAGCATAATCCCAATCTTTTTTTGTTTTATCGCTGTCTGTCTTAGAATGTGTTCCAAACAAGGTTGGGAGTTTTAGGTATTATGAGTATATGCGGTATTATGTATTTATTATTTCTTATCAATGATTTATTTAATAATAAATGCTATTTAGAGCAGTATAATTATTATTTATATAACTATTATATATTATTAATTAACGTGTATTGTTGGCAGACTGTCCATTTTTTGCATGTTACTAAAAAAGTTGGTAATTAGCATTGTCAAAGTAATGTTTGTTTCAGCGGTATCAGTCTGTTTTTTAATATGTTCCAAACAAGTGTGGGAGTTCCAGGTAATATGAATACTCTAATGCGGCTAACGTGCAGCGGTGTTGAACAATGTTTTTTTTTTTTTTAAATATTCTAACAAGGCTGATAGTTAGCATAGTCACAGTAATGTTGGTTTTAATGGTATCAGACTGTGTTTTTTACATGTTGCAAACATGTCTGGGAGTTACCGGTATTGTTAATACACTAACGTGACTAACAAGTAGCTTATCAGACTCCGAATGCACTAATGCACCCTATAGTTTGGCCCGCCTTATGTATGATGTCAGTTTGTAAATAGACCATAAGTTGACGGTGGGCTTTATATTCTGGAAAGAGCGGAAAACATGGTTTGCCAATTTTAATTAGTTGCAATGAAACTACTTTTATCACATGTGTTTGAAAGTTGTATGTAAGAACTTAGTGGTGTAATCATCAGTGTGGTGAGACACTGGGTCTATAATGGGTATTTTTATGAGGTTTGTCAGGACTCGTTTGTAACTCCCACCATCATGGGACATTAAAGTCTGAATTCTTCTACGTCTTCACCCTTTAGGTGAAGAACATTTGAGGCACAGATGTTGAACGTTTAGCAGACTGCATAGATGATCAAATAAGGACTTTTAATGAAAGCCAGTCAACACAACATTGCACTTGTAACTGTTTGTTTCCTCATGCGTTCCCGACAACACCCTTTGTGCTGTATCGTGTCGATTCCTAGATTTTCCACACCAATTGCAGATGAAAAGCTGGTTCATCTTTCCCTCCTGTCTCTATCTTTCCCTCACTTATACACTCTCTGTCTTTCTCCCTGTTAATCTGTCTGTCTCTATATCACCCCTTCAATGAACTGAAGCTCTCTACCTCCCACAAAGGCAGCACCATATTTCTCCCCTTAAACATCAGGGGCAATGCCTATTGTCTGGCGTGGAATGGAACTTGCCTACAATAGAAGTGGATGACTCTATGTGTGCGTGTGTTGGTGTGTGTTGGTGTGTGCCTCTTACTAAGGGTTCCTCCACCTCCCTCCAAGCGGACAAAGATCCCAATTTGTCACCTCATGCACAGCTGCAGCCCGGGTGGGTTCAGTTTGGATGTGTGCACACATGTTCCAATGTGCGTTTGTGTTTTTTGATTGTGTGAAACTGGGGGGCAGGAAGCACAGGGAGGAGGTAAGTGAGCCTGGGTAGCATTGAATGAGGGAGGGGTAAGAGTTTAGCAAGGAAAAGGGGTTAAATGCTTTCTCTGTCGCTTTTCTGTGGGAATGTTTGCGCAAGACGACAAAGCATGAGCCACTCTGTTGCTGGGTGTGGGAGAGTGGAGAAAGTCACTGAATGGAGTGTAAATGGTGTGGTTGCTTCAAAGAGCTCTTATTGAGTAGAAAAGTGTTAACCCCCCCCTGCACCTTTTTTATTTTTTAGGTCCCTAAAAAATTAGATGCCCTAAAAGTATGTTCAGCCATCACAGATTTTTGGGAGACAGTCTGGTTTTATTTCACAACGAGGTATTTAAAATGATACGATGCAAAGAATACGTTAACTGTGCTTAAATGGTTGAGAAGTACTTTAAGGAGCAGCTAGGAATGATGGGTAAAAAAATACATTGTTTTTCCTGTGCTGTAGCAGTACAGATGTTGTAAGGAGGCCTTCAGAGGAAACACAAAACAAAAGCCTCATTGGAGATAAAGTTTTGGTGTTAAAGGGTTAAAGACTGTTTGGCAAACGAGGAAGATGCATTTCTGCCATAAATATATTTTTAAGTATGTTAATAGTCAAACTGTGTCAACTACTAACCATTAGGTAACTGTCCACTCTTGTCTAGCCATGCATTAGAGTTTGCACACAAAGACATTAGGGTCAGCATCATCCTGCCTCCAGCCCTCTTCATCCCCTGGCTGGATCTTCATGTTGTGACTCCTGACAACTTCTCCAATTTGCTTTGCTGTGTGAAGAGGCTGAGAGCTCATTGATGTCTTCCCACCTACACACACACACTGAAGAGCAATCTTTCCTCTCACCCATCCCCAACCCTCCACACACACACCAAAGTCATCAATATTCTTCCATTTATCTGGCCCCAGGATAGAGTTTCAAACCTGCTGGGCCCCTCTGCCCCTCTGCTTGTCACACACATAGGCACGTACACAAAAAGTCACACTCCTCAGTGGCCATTGATTCCCTTTTCCCTTCTCAGATTTAACACAGCTCCATGGGTTGTTTGAGGAGCAGTGGGGAACATTGTCTCTGTCCATGTCCATCTGTGTGTGTGCATTTTTTATTTGAGCCATCACATCAGCAGATTTAGCCACACGGTAATGAAGGTCAGGCAGGGAGTGACATGGGATCACTGCTATTTTGGGGGATCCTTTTTTTTTCCTTTTGGTTTGAGGAATTAGGGTAGGAAAGATGAAAGAAAACAACTGTTTGTTTGGCTGTGTATTTTTTTTTTTACAGATGATGTTACACTATTCTCTACAATCTCAAATCACACCACTAGAATGCATGCACACATAATAACAAATTCTCCACCCCTTTGTTGTCTATTTGATGCATCTTAAAAAGAAAAAAAGTCTTAAATCCTAAACCTAATTCAATTCATATTTGAAAATACAATCCTAATTATTCATTTTTATTATTCTTGGGGTTATTTAGTGTGTGGCAGTTTCACCTGTCTGAAACTCCACACTGGAACTCAAACACATACACGTCAAACAGACACGCACACACACACACACATCATGCTCAGGGACCAAGCTAATGCTGGTTGGGTGGGGTGCACACATTCAACTATTAAAAAATCCGAGCGAGTTCCCTGATAATGATGACACACACTGACATGCACTCTGTTGTCGACTCCTTTATTATGTTGGGTAGTTATTATGTTTATGTATTACGTTAGGATGCTTTGCTGACCTGTGTCTGCTTATCTCTTCAGTTTTACTTCCTGGGTCAAAGGACCAGTTCTCTGGGTTTGGTAGGCTTTTGTAGGGCCTGACCAAAATTCCATCAAGGGGCCATGTGCATTGTGGTTAAAGTTGGTCAGGGGTCTGTGTTTTAGAGCTGGTTCTGAAGTCTCTGCTGGTTACCTGCTGTAAACTAAAGATAAAAATCACAAGCATTTTCATCCACACAAACCTCTGTAGTGTTTTTTCTTGATTTTGCCGTAGACCTGTCAGTCACACTCACCGGAGGGTGACATAGTGATTTAAATTCAAACTGTTTACCGTCAAATGCAACAGGGAAGCCAATTTCTACATGCAATGGCAAAAATAGGGCTATGGGGATTGATAGTTTGTAGGATAAAATTTTTTGTAACTAGGAAAACCAAAATTCTCCTTCAAAAGGCTCAAATTGATTAGAAAAAAAGGTGGGAGACCTCTACCAAGATGCTCCCCGTCTTTGTCTCCCCCTTCTTTGTGTACAAGCTAATCAGAGGCTTTTGGGTGTTTATCCAAAATCATGGTGACCATATTCTGAATTTTTCCAGTTTGTTTCAGGATTTTGTGGTTAAATGGTGAAACCAAACAGAGATGTATGTGACAGAGAAGGATTCTGTCTGCGAACGTGATGCAAATTCAAGGGCATGCTGACTGATGTCAGTACTTCTCATTTTACTCACAACAAAGCTTCATGTTGAGCAATCTTTAAAAAATAAAGGTATGCCTGAACACTACATATTATTACACACTACCTACTACTGCACACAGATTTTAAATGCGTGCAGTATTTTAAATATATATTTATTTTTTTATAAATTCTGCTGTTGTATGATGTGTTCCTTATGAACGACCCCAGGAAGAGTAGCTGTCAGCTAAGCACAGCTAATGGGGATCCTGTAAACAATAAACACTACATTGTGATATGGACAGTAATTAAATGGAAAAACATGCAATTTAAAGCAAATATATGCAAATGGTATTGATAATGACAAAAATGAGAAAAGATCAATGTTGGCGTGTACTGCTCTGCAACTACCAGCAGCATTTCTCAACGCCTTTACCTCAAAGACCCATCCCGATCATCTTTTAATCCATTTTTGAAGCGTTCCCAGTGTTTTTTTAATTATGTATATGCCGTTTTTCGTAAAAATCTAAAATGAAAACCGTCATTTTCTAGGACATAGTTACTGCAGGGCGGCAGGAGTTCATTTAAATTCATCTCTGAGTTGTGGGTGGGATTGATGGTGCATCATCCATGTGTTTCCGCGTCCTCCCGCTAGCTTACAGCCCCTCAACAAAGGTGAGGATGCATGAGGGAGCTTGTGGCTTGCCGTGCATGCTTCTACATCACTGCTACAAGATTTTTCCAACATTTTTTTCATAAATATTTGCATAAAATGTAATTCTCTTTCTATATGGCCTCCATCATCAGAAAATGTAACAAGCACATGGTAAAAACACCAAAAACACAATATTCATTAAAGTGGGCCTTTAAATTGTTTGGAAGCTGAAAATGGCCAATTTACTGTAAAAACACGTAGGTCCTACTTAATTTTCTTAAATAACCCTTTAAAATCAACTGACTTGTTATATAGGGATCTATATAACAACGAAGTGGACAGTTGGTGCAGCGCCTCTACTGCATCCCCACTCTCAGATGGGTTCACAGTAAATTCCTTAAAACCTGATCCTGTCTAAATTTGCAGGCCTTTCCTCATTGATTTCCCGGGGTGAAAATAAGAGGATAGGAAAGCATGTTAGACGTCTCCGGAATCAGAGCCAATCCATTAGCAGCGATCAATACACCAGCAGAGGCGAGGCAGAGAGAGACAGAGAGACAGAAGGAGAGAGGGAAACGCGAGTGTTGACAAAACCAAATAAATATAGACGCGCAAAGAGAGCAGAAATCAGATTAGTGCTGAGAGAATCTAAGCACAACACTTTTAACCCCTAACCTAACAATCTGTGTTTACACCACAGCAAGAAGGGAGGGGGTTCAACATAGGAGCGGCAGGAGGGAGTGGTTGTACCCAACTTGAATGAAGAAAGTTTTCCTGTGTGTTGTTAAAGGGTGGCATTAAAACAAACAGAAACTCATTTTGGACACACCAAAAGCTGTTGACATCCTTGCCATTCTCATAATTGCTGCGGTTGGGCATAATGTGATTTAGGATTTACAGTCATCTTGTGGTGCTGTGAAGTTAGAGCTTGCATATAAAAATCATTACGTGGTTTAGGGGAAGGCTGAATGTGGAAATACAGACCATATGTTGCTTAGTAATGTCCCTAATATTGTCCTGATTTTGTCTGTGTTTTCCATGTGCCATGTTTTCCCACTGCATCTCATCACAGGTAAGTTCCCCCTTTTTTCCTCCCAAAAAATCTATCTGAATACCACACCCGCGCATGCTACAATCCAAAATACTGCAACACGTTCTAAATGAACTCATACTCCATAAAATGTTCAAATTAATGGAACACATGGACGTTACATGCAACAGCATGATACGCAGGAACTGATTTTTTTGGATTGCACCTTTTGACTGCGCACAAAATAACACAACGGGCCGTGCAACACACCTCCCCCTCTGGGTTTCCCCCCTCATATTCACATCATTATTTCTGTAATCATTAGCAATGAAACCCTGGCATGAGCTAGAACGAGCATATGGTATTTGCATATACTGCGGCATTGTAGTGCCAGTTAAGGTGCACTAAACATACACAGAGCATTCCAGGCAATCCTTTCCCTAAAAGCTTCATTTTAAGGTCATGGAAACCGCACATGCACTGATTATCTGCTGCAAAATCCAACCTGACAAAAGATTACTGTACCGAAAGAGTCATTTGTCAATGTTATGGTGTTTTTTTTTTTATTTCTGCACAACGAAAATATGTTGTTGTTTTTTTACTTAGGAAGAAAAGTTCTTGTAATTCAGACAAGCAGGCCAACAATGATTTCTTGTTAAATGTATGGACTGGTCACAATGGGAAACACCTCTGAAGGTGGTAGAGAATGAGAGGACAAAGATCCTGTTTGACTTCCATATCCAGAATGATAGGATGGTAATGGCGAACCAACCAGACATTGTAGTGGTGGATTAAGAACAGAAGAAAGCTGTTGTGGTGGATGTGGCAGTGCCAAGCGATGGGAACATCAGGAAGAAGGAACATGAGAAACTGGAGAAATACCAGGGACTCAGAGAAGAACTGGAGAAAGCATAGAAAATGAAGGTGACAGTGGTGCCTGTGGTAATTGGAGCACTCGGGGCAGTAACCCCCAAGCTCAGTCCAGAAAAGCGCAGTGCTAGGAACAGCTAAGATACTGCACAGGAGCCTCAAGCTCCCAGGCCTCTAGAAGAAGAAGCATAGTTCAGAACAAAGATGGAGGAAAATTTGATTGTCCTCTTCCTAACCTTTTTGGTATTTTTTTTCCGTCCTCGTACAAATGCGGGACAGCAAGTCGTCAAACTGGGTTACAAAACACCGTCATTCAGATGTAGCTCTTGTCGTTTTAGGTCAAACTTTACCGTAAAAAAGATACCATTAGGAAACCTGTTCACGGATGCTTTTGTACAGCTCTTTAAATATAAAAACCTGATCTGTGCATTGTAAACAGACAATGCAATGAGGCTAAAAACCTTCGACGGTAGCTTCTTGTGTGTAAAAAGTTTTGAACACATTTTTGGATAACCATCGTACATCAAATTTTGACATCAAAAGAGAGGCAGTGGACGCCAATTTTGAGGGGTGACTCACGTTAAAAGCAGCATTACACCAATGGTGGCAGAGTTGTTTAGAAGTATTGCACTTTTTTTTGAAAAGTGTGAATTATATATGATTTCTCCTTTACTTTCTCACACTTTGATTTGGCTACTGCGACTTATACTCCAGAGCGACCGATAAGAAGAAAATTGAATCTCTTGTCTGTATTTTATAACAGATTTTACAACAAACCCTCACACACAGAATTTTTTTTTTTACCCCGTTTTGATGATAATGAAATTGGAGCGAGCATTATACATTACCATACAGTTTCTTGTCAGAGACTACTGTTGAAGAGTGAGAGGCATGCTCCTCAACTCCGACTTTGATAGATGGATTCCGTTTTCAAACTAAAATACTGATGTCATTATTTATAGTTTTTTGTTCAGTCGATGTCGGGCTTTAGTCAATGTATTTCTTTTCAGCTACACCTTCAGAGAGACAGTTTGCCATACAGAATATCCTATTAGTCTGGTTCAAACTGATTGAATTCAAGAAAAACTGTCAACTGTATTCACTTTTTTTTTCTTTTTTACCAGAAAAAGAAGTTCAAGAGGATGCTAAATACATTAACCGCATTAACATTGACAATTCTGAATTTACTTTCTTTTAATGGTCGTTTGAGCAGAACATAAGCCATGAAAACATTTTGCTATGTTGTCTTTATGTCTTTATTAATGTCCTAATGGTTTATAATTACCCTATAATGGCAGAGTTGAAACAGGGGAGGGTCCACCTCTCACTTTTTGAATACATCTCCAAAATTGACCCCATTTAGTGCAGCAAGCAGCTGTAGAATGGCAGTTAAAAATGGTGATACTTTTATTTACTTGACGCATGTAATTTCCATCAAATACTTAAACAAAAAAAGTTTTTTTCATAATTGACACAAATTTAAAACACATATAGATACATTTATATAAAGAAGAATCAAATTAAGGAAAACATTTTTTGTTTTTATTAAACAAAAGGTTATAAAAAACACAATATATGACTTACTACTTGTGGTTTTAAGTATATTAGTTATTCTGGTAATCTTCTTTCCAACAATTGCATTTTTTCAGATTAATAAACCTGGTTTAAAAATTATCAGTTGGAAACTTGGTTTCCAAGATTCACGTTGCAAAAATAAAAAAACATCCATTGCGTTTTGGGTAATTTCACTTTTCAACTAGACAGGTAAAGGTTTTCACCTTTTCACAAAAACATGTACTCTATTAATTCCAGAACTGTACTTGATTTGAACTTTCCTTGACAAACAGATCCTACTGTTGTAGAAAGTCAATTATTTTAGAAATTTTAAACCATTTAAAAGAACTGTATTTTGAAGGGTCAGTTGGTGTTGACTCGTATGCTCAGTGAAACCCAATATTTGATGTAAACGTAGATAATTTTACATGGTGATGGAAGCTGGATGGCTTTCCATCTTCATGTAAGTGGACTGATTATGTAAAAAACCATAGCGGTTGAGATTTGATGATGATTTTTACCTTTTCAAAAAACATTTTCAGATTGATGAGTATTGTATAGCTGTGACAATTTATCAAACACTGTCTATCTATCTATCTATCTATCTATCTATCTATCTATCTATCTATCTATCTATCTATCTATCTATCTATCTATCTATCTATCTATCTATCTATCTATCTATCTATCTATCTATCTATCTATCTATCTATCTATCTATCTATCTATCTATCTATCTATCTATCTATCTATCACAGTGACTCAACACTGGTTATGAAAACTCAGACATTTTGAAAATATAACATGACAAAAAGGACAGAGGACAGTCAGTTTTTAAAGCGGTGGAAGGTGTTTGGGTAATGAAACAAAGACAAGGAGTAGAGAGAGGGGGAAAAAACTATTACTGTTCAGCCTGGCAATAGTTATTGGTGTTTTAGGGCGAATATTATGGCCATGTAACGAAGGTCTTGATGACTTTTGTAGCCACTTGAAGTCATTTGGCTCGCGCTTACCAGTGACCTCCTTCCCGAGATCCCGTTACGTCTTTCCCTCCGAATCTCCCAACGCCACCTTAACCTCTCTGTCCCTCCTCTCTCCCACAACATAACACGCCTCCCCTCTATTCCTCGTTGCACCCCGTGATGATGAAATCAAATTAGGTGCACTGGATGGGCCTAAATCACGGCTCGTGTTGCGGGCCATGACATAAAGAATGGCCGTGACGAGGTTACCCAGAGTTCACGGCAGATAATGAAAGAGACAGGGAGGTAATAGCATGATAGAGTGGTGGGGTTCAGCATATTGGGGGTGGAGCGAATGGGGGGTTATTATGAGGGGAGGGTGGAGGTTCATTTGGAGGGTACCTGCCTCCTGTATGACCATTTGGTTTGAGACACTCACTTCCTTTCTCCAGCATCTTCACCCCTCTCTGTGTTTTCTTTGATCTTCTGCGCATGCAGGTCTCTCTTCTGTCCTCTCCTTCATCCTCTCCCACCATCTCACTCTCTTCTCTGCCTTTCTCCGTCCTCCCATCCATCCTCCGGCCCCCTCTCTGTCTTGATAATGATAAAGGTTTCACACTCAATTAAGTAAAGTATCACCTAAAAGGGAGTCGAGATGGCATTATCAGGAGACATTCACTAAGTACTTCGGTGATGGTTAGCCACTTCCATAATGGCACGTCTCTTCCAAGTCTATTTGTCAGAGAAGACCTCCCATCTTCACGTTTGTCATTCCTGCCTTTAATTGACAAAAACCATTGTCCCCACCTTTCTTTGTTTGCAAAAGTACACTTTAGTTACTTACGAGGATTATTTCTGCACGATTATCATCTTTTGTCCTTTTTATCATAATAACCCATTTTAAATGTAGAACAAATGCACTGCAAATGTTTTTTTTTCTTCTCGTTTTTCAGAATTTAGGGCTCACTATAATACAAATATCAATTAAATACCAATATTTAAGTTTTTACCTATTTTCATTTGAAAAGGCAAATTGTTTAGATAGGAAAAAAGTTTTCATATAACTAGTGATTTAATCGGATCAAAAGTACGACTTTGCATTTATGAATTCTCATATCAAAAACTAGCAGAAAAACATTTTTTCCCAGGAAAAAACAATAAAGTCCTTTTTATGCTAATAGATTAGATCAATAGCTTTTGCATTGTCTAAGTAAAGATCAATTCTGTTAATACATTTCCTAAACCTTACCCTAGATATGGTTCATATTTGTATCCAATGACTCAACAACATTGAATATTTTCCTAATATTCACGCTTTTTCCAAACTATTGGACTCACTAAACTGTCAGGTATTGTGAATATGCTAATTGAGTTAACGATAATTAAATGGCTTGATAATTTTTGGTTTGATAAGTTTGATTTGATTTAACATATAGCACGTTAAAAATACCTTCTCCAGTTGCTGTGAATGCAGTCAACAAAGTCTGACTGACGGTCTCATCTTGGACTCTTTTGTATTGCCTAATGCGTCTTAAGCAATATTCGCACGCAGCATGTAATGTGCCTTCAGAAAGGTGTGTTTAGCCTCACAGTGTTCACACTGAACAAGCAAGACGAGGCTTCTTCTTCTCTTTCTACTGGCGGATGTCAACCACCTACAGTTGGAAGAGGCTTGGTGCAAAATGTGGAAGCGCTGCAAATCTCGTACTTCCAACCTGAAAACAATCCTAAAATCTTGCGTAGTAACGTGTAAACGCGTAAACCCCAAACGGGCATTTACGCATGTTTACAAAAACCTTTTATTGAAAGTGTTTGCTTGAACACGTGTTGCGTTAGTTTAATTTAGTTCTACAATGTTGTTATTAATAACATCAAAAGTTTTTTCCTTGATTGATTGAGTGAATTATTCAACTTGACCATAAACTGTTATAACAATTACATTGAAGGCTTTAGGTTTTAAAATTGTCAGTACATATTCTTATGTCCAATACTATTGTAGACAAGTACTATTGTGCTTAGAAATTCTTCGTTAAATTCCCAATGACAAGACCATGCCTCATCTCAGTAATGAGCATTTCTGTTCAAAAGAAGAAAATCTAAAAAAGTCTGTGAATTTCCTGATGGTTGATCACAGGTGGGTAAGTGTGAGCATGAGCTCTAACCTCACCTGACAACTGTTGCTGTTTACAGTCTGCCCCCTTTGTTCCTCTTTCCTCTTATTGCTAAAAGGCACAGCGCTGAAGATCCTGTTTTAACACACGGTTTGAAACAAGAACTCAGCGTGCTCTGACACTATAACAAGAGATGACTCTTGACCTCTTCTGCTTCATGCTCCTCTCTAAATGAACCGGTAGGTAAATGAGATCACTGGGGGTCACAGTGGTTTTGTTAGTCAGTGGCCAAACTATCCTCTTAATTAGTTCATCTGTTAACTTGTAGCTTTATTTTGTTTATCTTCATGCAATTATTACTATATACCCCACTTTAGGAAAGCAAAATAATCTAATAAAAATATCAGTTCAGAAAAATTTTGGATAGTTTTATTTATTATACTGAAAACGTAATTCCATCTCTCCAACCTTAAGGTTCTTACCGTGACCTTGAAGCTACCTTGTCCTGCATTCACCAAACTGGGGTTTAATTCTGTAGGCTGGGGCGACCAGTCGGAAATAAAAAGCCCATTATGTGTAGCCTGCAGCGGGGGCTTGTTGACTGGGTTTTATTGCAATGGGGGATGAGAGCGCTTGATGCCTTCATTTAGGGCCCCCAGCTCTTGGCGTGGGCAATGCTGGGATGGTATAGGCCCCCATGGCACCGCTAAAGAGACTGTGATTGAAAGAGACACTGCAGGGCGTGTATGTGTGTGTTGGAGGGGGTGGCGGCGTATTGGAACATCTCGGATTCTACAGTTCTAGCTGGCATGCAGAGACTTGCCTGTATAAACGCCCTCGTAAAGCTGACAGATAGACATATGTATGGATCCCCCATTAAAATTTTACTACTAATCAGTATGGATGGCCTGCCTAGCTACTGCCTGTCTGACAACTCACCCCACACCCACTGCCATCGCCACTGGATTCATGCTCAGAAGTAAACATGCACACTTAACTGTACATCACATACAGCCAGAATGTTTATCACTTATTCATATACCAGCAATTTAGTGCATTTTTTGACAAAGTGTCTGACACCATCACTACCAGGTCAAAAGAAGTAGTTTGATTTATTGCAAAATCTACCTTTAACAATAACAAAAAAAGTAAATAAATGTTTATTTGTGTTCCTATCATTGATTAAAGATAAGAATTGCTTCCTAAGTGTTTGATAGTAAAATATATGTCTTGTATCGCTTTTTTTTAAGGCAGCAATACCTCAAGCGTTTGATGTAGCAATATCATTCAATGAATTCAAGCACTCATGGGTGTGCTTAAAATCCCACATGAGGGTTTGAGCTGCTCGCCGTTCACATCACATATCCTTTCTCACACAGTGGGTTTAGGTAAAGTTCATCAAAGGGTTGGGCGACTCATAAAAGTCTATGTTGCGTATCTTAAGACCCATACATGTTGGGTTATGATGGTATCAGTGGAAGTGTCAAAAGGACATGTGAAAGAGGGGGAGGGGCGCAGAAGAAACCGTACATATACGATTATATATGATATATAAAAAGTGTATATATATATATATATATATATATATATATATATACAAACTTTAGGTATATTAAAAACAGCCAATTTACACAACTTTTTATTCAAGAATAGTTTTTTCCCATTATCACTAACATAAGAGCTGTCATACTAATTCATTAATGTTATACAAGTTATGTGAACCAGTTAGTTGGGAGGGGTGGTTACCTTATATACCTCCCCAGTACTCTCCATGTTACACGTGTGTATTTGCTTGCTACTATGTGTTGGAGTAAATAAACACATCGTTTGGGAGCTCACGGAGGCAAAGGTGAAGCAGCGGCTGCAGTCGCTACCCCCATGGATGTGTGGGCAGGTGTAAGCGTGACACCCCCCCCCCCCATTTTTCTTAACACTGTAACCCACTAGTTAGTCAGGGAGAGGTGACCCCCAAACACTCTCTGAAGTGCAACTAACTAATGGGCTGAAATGAGAGGCATGCAGAGAGAATGCCTTCTTTAACAGCTCGCCCAGGGGACTCATGACATCGTGTGCATGATCATAGGTCGTCCGCATGTCTCTGTGCGCATGTACAGGCGTACTGTGACTGACCTTCATACGACGTCACCGTGTCTTTATGTCTTTAGACGAGGCCAATCTGAGGTCAGGCTGCTGCGCGTGGGACAGAGGAACCCAGAGGGCTTTCCACAAAAGCAGAAGACCTGGTCAAATATCGTCCTTGTTACCACAAATCCTTACTTGAGTTTTAAGGTGCAACAGCAACTGGCCAACCCACACTTTCTTAAAATCCCACTCTGATAATCTTTTGATCAATTTCCAAAGCGTTCCAAGTGGTCTTTTAATTATGATTATGTCATTTTAGCACAATAAAAAAACCTGCGTTCTTTTCTTGGACATAGTTTTTGCAGAATGGCAGGAGTTCATTAGAAATTTGCCTATGAGTTGTGGGTGGGACCACCCCCTTTCCCTCCGTATTGCTGAGAGCTCTCTGTTTGCATGCTTCAACATCAGCTTACAGCCTGTCTTAACCCAACTTAATATTTCCAGTGCAACAAAATGGCACTGGACATGGTGAGGAAAACAAAGACATACAGGTTTGGGGCGGCCATGGTGCAGACATAGAGCGGTCGACCTCTGATCAGAATAACGCTGATTCAGTTCCCGCTATCCCAGCCCATGGGTCAAAGTGTCCTTGGGAAAGACATTTAACCCCACATTCCTCGTGGTGGTTATAGGCTGCCGCCAGTGTTTGGTAGTGGAGCCGCCATCAGCGTGTGAATGGGATTGTAAAGGGCTTTGGGCCTCCTAAAATGTTAGTAAAGCACAATGCAAGAACACACCATTTATATTTAACAAGTTGGTGTTTAAACATCATTTTTCAATATTCCCACTTTTATTCTTTCTGTGAAAAACAAGAAAACTGATCATCTACTTTTATCCCATAGATGTTTTAAGGGTAATTACTTAATGACCTGCTGCTTCATTTAATTGTATTATCACTTCTTCCCAGATAAAGGATAGTTATTAACACAATAGAGGTAACTGCATTTTGAGAAAAAAACATGTTATAGATGTATTTGGCAACTAAACTTCTTTGACTTCCACATAATCTGTTCCCAATTTTCAAATAGTCACCAGTGATGTAAAGCTGTCTGTCAGTGTAATGTCTCAAGATTAGATCAGCGGCAGAATGTGTTGACCAGATGTGACCACGACGTGTCTCTCTGTCTGTCAACCTCTTTGAATCGATAAGCCTCTGCTTTCCCTTTTCCCCTGATATGATCGCTGTCTTCAGAGGCACTCAGGCCACTTTTACAGGAACCGCTAACTTGCGGCTATCACGGAAAATCATGCGAGTCCGCCAGCCCCCCAGCTCCCCCCACGCATTGAGTGAGTGGCTCCCCTCGTGCATGTGCGCTGCCTCGCGCGCATCTCGTCTCGTCCATCTAGCTGTCGGCATCTATTGACCACAGCCATCATGCGTGTTTTTGGCCTGAGCAAGGCCACAGATGCTACAAGGCTATTAGCTGCCCATTGTTTGTTTTGAATGGCAACCGAAACAAAATTGGTCTCATTCTGATCTTATTGTGGGTAACTCTACCTCTCTCTGTGGCGGAGAGAGGCAAAAACCAATCCTAATTCACTTACCCCACCCTGACATTGGCTTTTCTAATGCTTTTTGAGGGATGAAAATATGGCGACATGCAATAAGTTTTGACTGTACAGAGGTCTTAAAAGCCAGAGGGAGGGGGATGAATAGATGGACAGATACAAAGAAGGATGAATGGACAAAGAAAACATGTATTTATTTTTTGTTATACTACATTTTTTCTTCTTTTGGTCCTTTAGTTACTTGTTCAGTGTGGATTTTAAACACACAAAGGCAGAACTGTCTTTTTGCAAAATTATACAAGAGTTGTTTTTTTTTTCAGAGTATCCAAAACTAAGCAGGACTAAAATACTTCTGTGTATTTTTGTGTCATTACTCTCCTAGCAATCATTGGTTGACCTCTTGTTTAGTCTATGTTGCTTTATACTATCAAAAATGTCTTGTTTGGATAAACTTCAGCACTTTTCATCGTTAAGTCCCACTCCGATCATCTTTTGATCTATTTTTAAAAGCGTTCACAGTGATCTTTTAATCATTATTATTATGCTGTATATAGCCAAAATTGGAAAAAAAAATTAAATATAAAGTGTTGTTTTTTTAGGAATTCATTTGAAATTCGCCTCTTAGTTGCGTGCAGGACCACTGGTGTGGAGTAAGCCTGGCCCCACTTACCGTCATCCGTATGTTTGCGCGCTCAACTGCTAGCTTACCGCCCCTTACACCCCCAACCCAACATTACCAGTCCAACAAAAATGGTGAGCAATATTGGAGCTATCCAATCGTACAATTTTCAGTCAGATGAAGAAAACGATCTTGCCGTCTGCAAGTGGAGGCATCAGAATGGAGCAGAACAGGGAGCCCTTTGTGTGTCCGTGTAAGAAATAAGATATTTTTTGAACACATTTTTTATCTGCTTCTGATTTACCACAATTTGAATTAATTAATTAATTGCTGTGTATTGCAGCAATGAAATTTTAAGCTTAAATATCTTGATACATCTTCTCCATCATGAGAGAAAAATGCCACAAGAACGTGTTAAATAAAAGCAAAAATGTGTTTTTATCTGAGTGTATTTTTAATTCATGGATGTCAGTATCTAAAAATATAATGCACAGACCCAAAATAAGCTGACTTGCAGGCTAGATTCACACTTGAAACTAGGGTAGAAGTAGACTCTCCAAAGACAATCTTCTCTCGTTCTTCCCTGTCTCACACCCTCCCATCCGAGTTGGTCCTTTGCATTCTATCAAGCAACATGCAGCCAATCCTCCCAGGTTCAAAGCTCTGGAGAGAAAGATGATCTTTCCACAGTCGCTAGTCTCATCTGCCCTTCACACAAACACACATACACATCAGTCACAGCCTTGCCCTCTTCTCTGCCCCTCCACACCCCCAACGGTGATGGCTGTTGACCTCTAACATAAAGGCTGCCCTGTCAGATTAGTTTACAAATGGCCGAGAGAGGCTAGGTCTGAAAACGTAATCTCTCTACGACTTTTCTTTAACTGACACTAGAGGGTTTTGTATATTTGGTTCTGATAACGTCACAACACAGCAAACTAATAAATTTTGTCTATCTCTTAAACCCTTTGGCTTTTGTGTTTAAAACTCTCAAGTTCACCCGTAGCTACGCAAGTTTCTACCATCGTTTTTGGGCTTTACATACAAATTGCGCAGCCACTGAGCGCGTGTTGAAAGTTAAAGTAGGCCCAATCAGGGACTCTGAAAGTAACTAGCCAACCCGTATGGATGGCGTCCCTTTTAGTTCACAGAAATGCCAGCCGTTTAAAAAATTGATCATGGAGGACAAGTTAATAATTGATGTTTGTTCCCAGCTGGAATTATAGGAATCCAAGTCTTTAAGGTATCGGAATAGAGCTGTGAAAGAAAAAGCCTGGAGCAAGTTCGCAAGATTTGCCAACTTTAGTTGTTAGACATGCACTAGTAACAGTAGAAAAAGAAGAAGACGCCCTTCTCCACTTGTCCAGTGTATACTCGCATTCAAGGATGCGTGTCAAAGGCCCGGTTTTCACGTAGCTTCAAAGTTGTCTTCAAAAGCAAGAACAAAGTTTGACTTCCATCTCTAATGCGATTTACTGCACTCTCTGTGTTGTTACTTCAAGTCATGTTTCAGTTCACAGACGTTAAAAGCAAGACATCACCTCACTTAATCTGAAGAAAGCGTAATGAATAGACACTCTTTTGTCAAAACAACACACATCAGAGCTGCTGGTCTCCATGTATGTGCTAAATTACCTTTTGCATGCATGAACACTTCCATGCAAGCTCTCTTCCTCTAAGACACACACACCCACACACACACACACACACACAAGCACGTCAACGATAATAAGTGGAAAGTGAGTAATAGCCTGTCTTTCTGGCAGCCAGCTGCTGGGCCTACTGTTTACATGCCAACTGATTACCCTAATTTCAAGCGCATGCATGACAGTTAGGCTGATAAATTGCCCCCCCTCCAAAAAAAAGACCAGCATCTTGTATTCCCCTATTGTCCACCACTGCAGGCTTTCTGGCCTGCCGGACCCATAATACCTTTTTGATTATTCAATAAATAACACATAATTCGACATTGATTGGAGCCGTGAATGGGCTTTGCGGGGAGGAGGAGATGGAGCGATGAAGGGGATGCGATTGGTTTGGTGGTTCAGAGGGTATCGACCAGTGGTGGTCAGTGCCTTGATGACCGCTGGTTGTAAAGAGGTCAATGTGCTGCTTGAAAACACGCACAAACACACGGGCAGATCCACCTTTGTGCTGAAACACACACCTCTGCTTGGAGCCTGATGTGATTAGAATAAGGGTCATCAGTTCAGCGTCGTTGCTTTTTGTCCAAACAAAGAAGTTTAATGGGAGCTACTTAATAATTTGGGCGAAGGGATAAACCTTTTCGGGGGAAAGTCTACATCCACATTACTACTTCACAGAAAAGAAAACCATCAAGCAAAAGGCTTCTTTTTTCGTCTTCACTATTAGAGTGGACCAGGGTGGAAGGTTGACTGTGATTATAGCCATCAGTGTTTGGTCACATTTGTTGGCCTTAGGCCCATTATGTTAACTACCTCGATGAAAATTGATTGCTAATTTTTATCTCTGCTTCTGGCAATATGACCTCGCTTCATTGCCTCCAAACTTTGCCAATGTGTCTCAGTCCCAAATTGTCCCTATTGAGTTTGGTGGGTTCTTCGCTGTGACTTAGTTAGCATGGACTGTATTGAAAACTGTCCTCAAAAAGATTATTTCTTTCTCCTAAGTAGGATAGATTTTTTTTTTCTTCTGGTGCCTGCCTGATCACTATCTGAAACCCTTTAATCGTTATTTGTATGTGTGGATGTGTGTGTGTACATCTGTTAACCCAGCTGCCTTGATGTTGCCATTGAAGTGTCCCTGGCGTTGTACTTATTGGAGTTCCCTGATGTTAGATATTGGAATATTGATCTCAGAGAATGTTTAGCTTTCACTCCTCTCTGGTTTCATTTATATGCTCGCGCAGCTGACGCCTGCTTCACACAGTGGTACAAGCTGCAGATGTGGCAGTACATGAGGGATTTAGATCAAATAGAACTCTTAGTCAGTGCAGGTGAAACAATGCAACTGATTTGGCTTTCTTTAGGCAGAAAGTTGAAGACTTAAAAGAGATTAGAACAAAACAAGAAAAAAATATTACCGATCATCTTTTGATCGTTTCTCAAAGCGTTCCTAGTGGTCATTTAAGTATGATTTTGCAAATTTTAGCCAAACTCAGAAAGCTGTTGTCATTTTCTAGGACATAGCTTCTGGATAGGGGGAGTCTCCGTGGTCCACAAAATTGTCTGATGATTGGCCGATTTCAGTCTGCCACCCTCCAGCTACCCACCTGCCCCCGTGCTGCCATCCCCATTGTTGGAAATCCACTAGGCCTGTTGACATGTGGCCCGACGATCCCAGCCAACGTGCCTGACTGACTGATGCACGACATTCTGCCGATGCCTCCCCACCGCGCTGTGGCAGTTGTTTTTGTGACCGTAGCATCAAAGGCGAAAAAATCAGTTAAACCATAAATTTTAAAATGATTTAATGTGATGAAGCATGGGACAAGCCCCTTTAGGCGATAGCCACCACAAAGATGCTCATCATTAAGAGATGTACATCTCCACATTTTGTATTGTTTGTTGCGGAACAGCTGTCAAACAATGATTAAGAGGCAGCTGTGGTGCAGTGCAAGGTAGCAGATACTTGCACTCAAGCTTCTGCAGCTAACACCTTCAAAAGGAAAATAGTAAGCAGCAGCGCTCCACATCTTTGCAACAACACCCAGTCCCACCCCTTAAAACAGTTAGATCGCAGTGCAGCGTCAGTTTCCTATTAAATACCTTTTGCCAATTACCCATTACTTTTCCCAATAAAACCACTGCAGACTGCATCGGAGGGCGGTTTTATCCCGCCGTCACCCCACGTTCTTTTGTTTCGGAAAACATGTTTCAGCTTAATGCAACTGGTACAGCAATGAGGAAAAAAGGCAGGAGAGAAGCTGGGGAGGGGAAAGAAAAGGTAATTTAATGAAGTGAAACGTTTGATGTTGCAAATAAAAAGCAGGCTGGTCGTGGGTGAGAGGCTGGGGCTAATGGACTTTGTTGGGTGGGAGGTGTGGAGCTGCTGATCTTTAAAAAGCCCAAATAAAAAAAGTGAACTTCTCAGATAGGATGCCAGGAAAACCCCTGGCCCTCTTTGGTGGATCATTCGCCTGAGGCACTCACCCCCCCTCCCACTCCCTGGTGGGACACATTATGCAATTCCAGCAACACTTCAATGAGTGTTTAGGTACACAATTCGCTGTTGTTGTTTATATATATATATATATATATATATATATATATATATATATATATATACCCGGTGTGTGTATGTATGTATATATATCAAAGGCCAAAGTTTAAAATGAATAAATTATGAGTGCACAAGAACAAAAGCCAAAAGGAAAAGAAACTGAAGAATAAGTTTTGTTCCAAGAAAAAAGCAAAGCAAAGAAATGAGAGCACGCAATTATGAAGGTTAAACAATGGCACTGGTCATTCCGTTTTGCTTTCAATGAGAAAGGAGAATAGAAATCACCTCCCATTTATAATTCATATCCTCAATTACCGCTAATAAAGCGACATGAATGGGGCTAGCCCAGGGAACGGTGGTGGCATTAACATTTCCTATTTGAGTATTTTTCAGCCCCAATTTCTCTTGGAGTTAATAAGAGCGATGATCCCTCCTTGACTTTTCATGAAATTATTGTATGGTTATAATATTCTAATCTATTAGCTCCCGTTCTCTATAATGTATTCAACTCTTTAACAGCCTCACCAGGCTGGATAAAGAGATGGAATGAGATGGGAAGTGAGAGGAAGTGAGGAGGCATGACAATGATGAGAGGAGTCGGTCTTGTCGTTTTGACCCAAGAGGCAGTAAGACAAAGGTCTGATAGATTCCATACAGTGTTTGAATTGAGGTCTCTCCTGAGGCCGTGTCTATCATTCGGACTATGCTGTCATTGCCGTCCATCTATCGGGGCTTCAGAGTGCCTAAAATTAAACCTTTTAATTTTACCGAATGACTCGGATGTAGACCGATGACAAAAGTTGTAAACCTAAGTGTTATGGATGTCGGCTAAATGTTAAACAGACCAACTATAAGAACACCACATCAACCTTTTAAATCCACTCGTCCATCCATCCATTTTTTTACGCTTATCTGGGACCGGGGCAGCAGTCTAAGCAAAGATTCCCAGACTTCCCTCACTTCTTCCTCCAGCTCCTCTGGGGGGACCCCTGAGGCATTCCCAGGCTAGCCAAGTAGTCTCTCCAGCGTGCTCTGGGTCTTTCCCCATGAAGGCCCTCCGCCCAGTGGGACATGCCTGGAACACCTCCCCAGGGAGGCATCCAGGAGGGATCCGGACTAGATGCCTGAGCCACCTCAACTGACTCCTCTCGATGTGGAGAAGTGATTTTTCTCCGAGCTGACCCAGATCTCATGACCATAGGTGAGTGTTGGAACAAAGATCGACTGGTAAATTTGAGAGCTTTGCTTTCTGGCTCAGCTCTCTCTTTACCAAAACAGACCGGTACGCCATCCGCATAACGGGGGACACTGCTCCGATCCACCTGTCAATCGCATGCTTAGATCTTCCCTCCACTCGTGAACAAGACCCCAAGATTTTTAAACTCCTCCACCTGGGGAAGGGACACTCCACCCACCGAGAGATGGCAAACTACCTTTCTCCAGCCTTTGAAATAGCAAATTAAATGCTATTGTTTAAAATATTTATTGTGTTAATCTTTCTCTCAGTAGTTCAGGCAGGTTTTCAGACATGACAGTATGCATGACTTTTTTTAAGGCCCTGTCCCAACATTTCAGTGAGATTGAAAACTGCTCTTGATCTGCAAGAATCACACTAAGGATCAGCGTTCAGCACATCCTTGAGCATGCGTCAAATAATGCCGAATAAATGCCTGGCATGTACGTAGCATTACAGATGTTTTAAGGCTGTAAAACCTCTACCTACAAACTTGATAGACTTTTCACAGACAGACACATGAACATTTTTACACTTTTTCTTTAGATTGAACTCACAAAGCATAAAACTGTGGAAAAAAAAGAATAAATGAGTCCAGTATTAGAAAATGAAAGCAAATATCTGATCATAAATGAAGATTTGTGGAGATTTTGAGGAGACATGGCCCAGAGGAGACTGATTGACATGCTCTACAGCCAATCAGGAAACAGAAGTGTGCTGTAATGAAAAGAAAAGAAGAAAAAAAAAAAACAGAAAATATCACTGAGACCGCAAAAGGTGAACTGCAATTAAGCAAGTGACAACTGTACAAGCAACACGGAAATCAAAACTATACTGCAAATTCTCTAAAGAAATAATGGCAAAGTAATCAAAATTTAGTTTGTTTTTATTAATTCCACAAAAGTTTGACATCTGCATTGACGATTGTTGCTTTTTCTGTGTTTTTTTACACTATAACTGTGCAGGGTAGTAATATATACATATATATATATATTTTAATTTCACACCCGAGAAGACTGGCATGTGGAGTTAAAAGTTGGTGATTCCAGTCATGTGCCATTGCTTTGATGTAAAGTTCCACTCGTCGGTACAAACTTTGAGTTTTCGAGTTTAGGATGCATGACTGTGAATAGATGATGGCCAATCAGGAAAAGTTGCACCCTGTTACTGCTCTGCGGGGCAGAGAGGTTAAACATGAAATAAAGAAGTTTTGAACGTGGTGTTTCTGCAGATCACAACACTATTTGCAAATCAAAACATCCATATATTGTCCAAAGACATAGAAAAGCATTAAAGTGTTGTGGGCTTTGCATTGTGCATTATTATTTTGGCAGTCAGGACTCCTGGCAGTAGGTGGCCACGTACCCAATCCTCTGGCTGGATGTCTAATAGGCCTGTGTACTCCACCTTTCCTTTCCCTGCTTTTTTCAGTCGCTCCCTTCATCCTCCCACATAAAAATGGCAAAAGTATTCAGCAAACCTGCTTCCCTGCTTTTATATGAAAGTGTTCAGAGCTTGAAAAACACTGCAGGATGGACAGTTTAGCGGGCTCCCCGCAGTCTAAACTGTTATATCGTCATGGCCACAATAAAAAATAAAATTGAACTAGATAAAATTGATGCATGACATCTGCAAACATGTAGAATTTGAAGTCCACCTTAAATGCTTTTTGTTGCCTAACAAAAGTCCCAGTCCAGTCTGTAGTTTTTGATTTTTTTTTAAGCCAAAATCGAAAAACTTTTCGTTTTCTAGGACATTTTTCCTGCAGAGCACCAGGAGTTCAATAGAAGTTCGCCTCTGAGATATGGGCGGGACTGCTGAAGTAAGAGTAAGTCATCCCCCACTTCCCGGTATCCATTTATTTACGCTCTCTGCTACTAGCTTATACAGCCCCTCACAACCCCAACCTAGCATTACCCATCCAGCAAAAATGGTGAGCAAAATTGGAGCTATCCAGCTCCTGATTCACAACTTGAATAAAAACATACTCGGAAATGCAATTTTAAGCTTAATTTTCTTTATTTAAGTCCACAAAAAGATATTAAAACCCCATTTTCATCGAAGTGGGTCCTTAAGAGCTAATGAGAAATAGGGACAATGAAACACTCCCTATCTTTTCTTTCACACTCACACATACACACCATGTCGCTAGCTGAGAGCCAGCTGTTCCTTTCCACTTCAAATTACTATGGGCTAACGACTGCTAATCCCCCATAGCTTTACCCTCAAAGTAACTAAGGCAGCCGCCATGATCTAACCCCTATTGAATTCCAATTACCCTCTACCAGGTTTTCACAATAAGAGTTCCCCATCTTTCTACCACTCTGCAAAACCTCAAAGAAGCATCCTAACAGAGGAGCCCTCACTCATACAGTCAGAAGGTTCTGAAATGACAGCATGAAAGCTAAAATAAAAACAGTTTTTGAAGCTGTCTTGATAACTCCCCCACCACTGGAAATGCTTACCTTACCACGAGCCAGACTGAATTGAACGCCCCCGTATCCCCCCGCATTGCAACAGTTGCATATTTAACAGCATTCAACCACCTCTTTCTTTTTATCCTGGCAGGTTGGCCCCCTTTTTTTATTTTTTGCCAGGCAGGGTCTCTTGTAAAAGAGCAGATTCAGTAAATGGAGGCCCATGCGTAAATTCTACCCTCCTTTCAGACAGTCAGACGCTCACTTCTACCCTCACTTGCATCCTTGCGGGGTAAATGATGATGATGATGATGATGATGATGATGATGATGATGATGATGATGATGATGATGCTTTTCCATCATATATCAGGCCAAATTTCTCAAAAGGCACACAAACTAGTCAGAAGTAAAAAAAATCAAACCTGTAACCTTCAATGTCTGTGTTAAAATGTTCTAAATAAAAAGTATATCCTTGAAACCAAATCTTTCCTGACATTTTCTCCTCACAACGCTAGTTTGATGCCCCGTAAAGCTTTTCAGAGAACAACAATAGGCAATAAAACCATGGGTGGTTTTGGGATGTACCAAGTAGATAAAATAAAGACGGGATTTTTAGTAGAGGCCAGCATAAAAACGCTGCTATGGCTACAGAGGCTTGAGAGGGAGTCTGTGTAGTAAAAAGAAAACATTCTAGGTGTAATTTGAAGGTCAATTAGTCCAATGTGAGATTACTGGATGTTATTTTCCACCCAAAAAGTTTTAAGGGAATTTTGGTGCTTTTCAAAGGTAAAAGGGGAAAAAAACGCCAACAACAGTTAAACCCTTTTTCTTGTTGTAGAAATGATCCCAGAGGAGTTGAGAACAAAATCCAATAAATTATGACCTCTACAGGAGTCTACATGAGTAGGGTGTTAAAAGTTAAAGGCAAAAAGCAGTTAGTGCAGAAGTCTGACTGCGGTTTGGGTACTCATTTCTTCCTGCCTTTTTAAAATGTGCTCTAATGCAGCTTTCTACTTTTGGATGATTACAGAATAATGGAGAGATGGAGTCACACTGTGGTTTGAAACCACACATAGCTCACATCGAAGTGGCTCAGAGAACCCTGGAGATTTAGCAGTATCAAAGTCAAAAACTAAACAAAAGTTTTTTGCATTTTATTTTTATATTACTCTGACATGTTGTCATCCATCCATCCATTTTCTTAACCCGCAGTATCCCTTTCAGGGTCACGGGGCTGCGTGTTTCACAGCCAATATGTACAATTTGCGCATATTACATGGATGAAAATTGGTCATATGTGAATATTCATGGAAAAAGCGAGAAAAATTGTGGTGAATTTTTTACAGATGTGTCATGGATGAACCACGTTTAAACCATGGAAGAAATCAATGTGAGCCGTGTGTGATTATTGCGCTGTTTATTTGCAATTCATTAGTGATTTGTGCATCAATTATGTAATATTTACGTCATCTGTGCGCCATGTACGCGATATAAATGTTATACATCGGTGGCACATGCGTGTTAGACATACATGAAAATTTTTTGAAAAGAATTCTATCCCAGTAATGCAAGTTTGTAGAGTTTAAAGTGAAATTCTTCACAATTTAAACCTCAGTTTAGCTTAATTTAAATGGAGCTTTTTTGCACTTGTTAGCAATATTTAGCAACATATTCCAAATGCATAAAGACTCACTCCCTCACTCACTTAAGTATGATTATGCAGTTTTTAGCCAAATTGTTTTAAAAATCATGTTTTCTAGGACAGTTTCTGTAGAGCCGCAGGAGTTCATTAGAAATTTGCCTTTAGTGGTGGGTGTTGGTGCCACACAACCTGCCCACCCACCCTGTTGCAAAACGGAGCAGAATGGGGAGCTTGTCACCCCGCCCAGTATATTTTTTCACTTTTTTTTGTCTGCTTCTGAGAAAAGAAATACTGAGAAATGCTATTTTAAGCTAAATTTTCTTTGAATATGCCCATTATCATCAGTAAAATGTCACAAGAACATGTTAAAAACACAATTTTTATTGCAGTGGGTTTTTAAAGTGAAAAAATTATGGAGAAAAAAAATTTAACCAGAAATATTCTCTAAGAGGAAGCAAAACCACAAAGCTCCTCAGAAACAGTCTTTGTTGTTGGTGCAGTTTACTATCTTTATATTCATAGTCATTTATCATTCGATTTACAAGCCTTCTAGCACAGTGCAGCTGTTAAACGAGGGTAAGGGACAAGTTAAAGTGAAAGGCGATCTCTCAACAATCACATTTGTCCAGCAGAAGGAGATTTGCTTCTGTGCCTGTAGTCCAATCAAAAGAGAGAGAAAAGTCCTTAGATCCAAAGAAAAGCGGACACGAGGGCACCCTGCTTATTAGAAATCACAAGGAAAAGTATCATTTGTTCATTGTATACTTCATTTTCTTCTCTAATGTGAGCTGGTTGGTGTCAGCGTCAGCTCCCTGGTCATCTATCCTCTTAGACAAGTTTAATGAGGCTTTGGCTACGCTGACCGAGGATGTAAATGTGTCATACTTTATTAGAAATCCCAAAGACGAGGGCTAACATTAATCACCCGCTCTTGTTTATGAAAGTCATAAACGTTTCACTGAGTACTTTATTGTTGGCTGCCAGCTTTGGAGTCGCACGTTGTGAGTGCTCGGCCCACTTTGCACCCCCAAAATCTATGAGAAATTCCCTCCCTCGCTTGCTTTGTCTCCCGCTCTTGTTGGTGTTTTGTCATCTTGTCAGAAAGTATGACATCAGCCTGCCCTTTGACCCAAGTAGTCAAGGAGAGCACCGATTGGATGATTGGCTTATAGAGGACATCCACATTGACTCCAAACTCAATTCTGCTGATGTCAGGAGCTATTACAACTGACGATATGGACACAAAAAGCACATATAACAGACGAGGCACTGTACCAGCATGTGCACTGCTTTGTACAGTAACGCACACATGTATCTGTCAGAGTTGATGCGCAGCCGTGTTTAGGGTTATATAGGTCAAATGTCTGAAACGAGAGCAACTCCCAGCTGAAATACCAAGCGAAATGTCAAAGTGTGCCACTGCTCAATCCTTCAGATCAATAGTTCAATTGGACTTAAAGGCATCATTGGAGTCAGTGAGCTTACACGTTATATCATGTGTCCGTTTCTGAAAGAGGGACCTAAACTAAAGCAACCATGCATCGTAACAAAGTCTTAACACGAGCAAAATCAAATGAAAATGGAAAATATTATATATCCTGTTTTCAGCACTGTAAAGCTTTATGTGCTCCTTCTATTCCGGAGCACTTCATATATAGATTCATTCTACGGCAAACAACAGTGGCTGCTATCATGAATACGATGACATGGCTAACGTGTAGTGGTGTCAGACTGGTTTTCTTTTTTACGTATTACTAACAAGGTTTAGAGTAAGGAAAGTCGCAGTACCATTTATTGTAGCGGTATCAGTCTGTTTTTTTGTGATGAAAACAAGGTAAGGAGTTATTGTGGATATGCTAACGTAGCTATCGTGTAGCGGTGTTAGCCTGTTGCTATGTCCGAATTCCTTTACTATTCACTACATAGTGCTCTACATAACTGTGTGTTAGTGTAGTTTCAGTAATGTTTCTTAAAGCGGTATGAGTCGTTTTTTTATGTGTTGCAAACAAGATTGGGTGTTATTGTGAATATGCTAACACGGCTAACATGTAGTAGTGTCGAATTATGTTTGGTATTTTTTAAGGTTTACTAACCAGGTTGGAAGTTTGTATAATTCGCACCACTGGACAAAGGTTGCAACAACAAAAAACGCAACTTATAAACTATGTTAATATGTATATTTCTTTTGAAATTCCCTATAGACTGCTAACATTTGCCCTTACTTTACAACCAAAACTCTCACAGAAGTGGATCGTGCATCTTGAGTAACTGGACGTTGACCATCTGTCAGGTCGTTCACCTGTTTAAGAATTTTTCCTCAATGCTTTTTGTGTTTTTTAAGAATTCTGCTGAGCCCATGTTCCCGTAAGGCCTCGGATGCTAACTTTTGGAAGATTATTGTTGTAGAGCACTTCCATCAGACGATTGCTACACTGAGAGAAGTAATCTTTTCAGTCCTGACGTCAGTGCAATCATCACTGCCTCTTCAGCTTTTCCCCAAAGCCCTGCATACAGAAGCATAAAAGTCATAACAGTACATCTAAAAGGTCTACGCTTCGCTAAGCCTCTTTTACTCCTCAAATCACGACAAATCATAAATTCAACGAGCCCCAGAACCCTGGCCTCATCTTCCCGCTAGTTAAATGTGGAATAATGTCATCTTAATGATTATTTTTTGTGGTGCGCCATAACAGCATAATTCAGAGGGAGCGTAATGATTTTTTATGCCCCTGACATATTGTTTTGCGGGGACTGACATAAAAGCACGGTGACATGTGGCATTTTGGGAAAGGTCAGGCGCCCCATCAGGCCGCCCGTCCATCTTCATAACGTCGCCACTTGTCATATGGAAACTGGCATCACCAATCTTTGTCTCCCCCTTGTTGCTCTCTGCCCCTCCTGTCTAAGATTGCTGTTCCGTTGGGGTGTTTTTTTTTCTTTTTTCCCTGTTATTACAATTTTTTGCTACCTTTTTTTTTTTTTTAAACTCTTACTCTGTTTAGGGTGCATAGTTTTTTAATATATTTTGCCACTTTAAGAAATTGCAAACTAAATTCTGGGCACACATTTGCAAGAAAATAAAAAAGGACAGTCATGCACGAAGCCCGGGGGCTGCCGCGGGGGTCTGGGGACCGCATGTCAACACCAGCTGTGAGGATCGCAGTGACACAGAGAAGGGCTAATACTAATGTGATAAATACGTCAGCACTCACTCCAGGCACTTTGTGTGTGCCTGAGTTTGTTTGATGATTTTAGAAATCTGCTTTGAGCCAGCCACTTCTGCCAAGTGGATACAAGGGCAGCATTTTGTCACATTTCCCCAAGAAAAGATGGCAGTTTCTGAATGTCAAGACCGCAGAAATAAAAAAGGCGATGTAAATATCAAAACCGGCTTTGGACTCATTCTGCATTCTGTAGGGGAATTTTTCTCTAAACAGATTCAATTAAAAAAAAAAATGCAGACAATGATAGGAAATCATTTTCGTGAACCTTGCATGTGCGTATGCCATGCAGGGCGGAGCGGAGTTGCACGGCTGCACAGACAGCTGTAAAATGGCAAAATACACACATAAGTCAATGCATATGTGTCTGTCATGAACGGGGGTCAGCTGGAAAGCTTGTGTGTGTTTGCTGGTCACGCAGTGTCATCCAGGGTGAGTGAGGTGTAATTTCTCTGCAGTATTACTTAACACTCAGGCCATGACAGCTATAATGGTGATGGCCTTATTATAGAGAAGACACCTTGTGTGGGTATGGGGCCAGAGTGGAGGGGGGGGGGGGGGGGTGATGGCCATATTATAGTGAGTGGAAGACGGCTAAAAGGCTTGGATTTACTGACATGAGAATAATGGGGAAGATGGTATAGAAGCAAATGTGATGAAGCCTGCTGTTGTCTGGCTGAAGCCAGCGGACAATATATTTGTCAAAGTCTTGGAATGACACGTCAGGCAACCTTCTAATCATTGTCCAGACTTCTTTTATTTATTTATTTTTTTCTTCAGCAAAGAGCATAAGAATGATATGTTGCATATAAGGGAGTGAAAGTAATGCTAGGTTCACAACAGGCATGAGATGCACGTTCAAGAACATACTAAACTCTTAAGCAGCATGACGTGTTCTTCATATGTTACCTGAAACTAGAGGTTTGGGGCTAAATGTTGAATTTTGCTCCAGGCTTTTTCTTTCACAACTCTATTCTGATAAATGAAAGACTTGGCATCACTGAATTCTCTCCGGGTTCAAACCGTTATTGTTAATTTATCCTCCATGGTCAAATTTCAAACGGTTGGCACCTCAGTGTTTTGAAAAGAAGCCCACTTATACGCCACTACCAATCCGAGTCCCCTGGTATAACTGGTTTAACTTTTAACGCGTGTTCAGTGGCTGTGCGTTTTTACACAGAGCCAGAAAATTGTCGTAAAAACCTGCAAAGCCACGCATGAATGCATGTTTGTATGGCAGGAGTCCGAAATGTGCATATAAATGTGTTGCCATAGACTTCTCACTAAAGAAGTGAAGAGTCCATCCCCGGGACAACGTTTACATTGGGCATGTGTTGCGCGTTAAAGGAACGCACTATACACAGTTTCGCGAACGCGCATTCAGCCCGTGATATTCACAGCAGACAAGCAGGGAAGTTTTTTCCTCCTCTTGTTTTTTACTGGTTACTAGCACACGTACGCCACCTACAGTTGGAAGAGGCTTGGCTTGAAATGTCGAAGCGCTACAAATCTCACAAACCTTTCACAGCTTTATTCTTTTGGTGTTATATAATTCCAGCCAGGCACAAACCACAAATAATAATTTCTCCTTCATGATCACTTTTAAAATGGTTGGCAATTTTTGGGTTTTGGAAAGGACACTACTTATATGTCAGTAATAAGTAATAAGTCCCTAATTTGTGAGAGTTCTACCCGGTTTAACTTTTTAACTTTAATAGCAGGTTCGATGGCCACGGAGGGCCCAAAAAGTGACTTAAATACGTACAAAGCAATACATGAATGCAAGAGTTTTGAACTTGGAAGCCTGAAACGCGCATACATACACGTTTACATAATGTAACCTTTTTTTTTTTTTTTAAGTAGTGGCTTGAACACACATTTGAGATTCCGGTGTGAACGTAGCATTACACTTGTGGTTTGTGTTTTGTTCGACTCACACCCAGCTTTTATTTTGATCTGTCTTGCCTTCCCACCACAATGTTAGCTAATCTTGTTTGTTGAAGTTTTCTCAGGGTGCGACTTGTTTCCTGTAACCTCGCTATGTTCAGCACCTGCTGATCCGTTGCAGTAAAGGAAAAGGGCTGTGTGGTATGTGTGGTTTCAGGACAGCTAACGGATAGATAGGCTTGCAGTTACGCGGCAGCTCTCAGGGTCTGTCAACACAGGTTAACCTCTTCCGGGTGTTACACAATTACAACTAAAACCATGTCTTATATACTTTCTCCCCCAAAGATAAATCACTTGTGACATACACAACTTTATCCAGTTATTTCTATGCTCGTGCGCTCATTTTCCGGCTCCAG
This sequence comes from Oryzias latipes, assembly GCF_053564925.1. Lineage (NCBI taxonomy): Eukaryota > Metazoa > Chordata > Actinopteri > Beloniformes > Adrianichthyidae > Oryzias > Oryzias latipes. The sequence continues at coordinate 23,068,520 of NC_136253.1, read as the reverse complement.
ATTCATCACAGCTTCGCATAGGTCCTTGTGTTGGGACAGTAGGATTGGTCTACAGTTTGCACTTGTGTGCACCACTGTTTTTTTTTTTAAAGCTCAGAGATTTATCATGCAAACTCTTCATGAAACATCAACTTTTGTTTGTTTAGTTGTGACTTGGGAGAGAAGTTCTTGGATAAAAAAATAAATAAAAACGATTACACATATGTACGGTGGCCCTGAAGTGCAAATCACACCAACCATTCACTCAATGCAGGAACATATTGAAAATCACAACAACAATTAAAAAGGAAAAACAAATATTGAAAAAACTAATTCCAGAAATTTAAGGACGATTCAATGGGACATCACTGATTGGATGATGACCTTGAAATGATTGACTAATGTCGTCATCAGTCATGAGTCATCAGTGATGTCCCATAGTACCTACCAGCTTTGGAGTCGATAGTATTACCTACCTTTTTTGGTTTCCGGAAAAAAGGAAACGTCATTTCGGAAAACAAAAAAACGCCACCTCCCTACCCCTACATTTATCTCTCCAAGCAGAGAGATATGGAAAAATAGTGTCTTCAAATTCGGATGACACTGCCCCTCGATGACACCATGAATGGACGCCGGTCATCTACGTTAGCGCAAAGCTAACAGCGCTCAGAAATGAATAACATTGGGGTTTTTTTTACCTTAAAAAGGTCATGCTAAAACAAAAAGTCATTATTTACATTTAAATGTAAACTTCTATGCTTCAGAGCACACCCAGGTGAAGAAATGTGTTTCTCCTCTGTGCTGCGTAACACCCATTGGTGGAGGGATATCCAGTACTACGTCACTACCCTTTAAAAAAAACAAGTTCAGGGGTTGGTGCAGACATCGCTGATTGGATAATGACATCGTTTCAACCAAAAATGATTTGGCATGAAGTGAATATCATTAAAGTCCCATAATATATATATTTTTTGGAATTTTTGTTTTGATTCATAAAAATTTAACATTGCTTTTATGATAATTTGTTTTGCTTTTTCAATTGTGATCTTTAAAATGTTTGTACGTTGATTTTGTGATTTGCACTTCCAGGCCACCGTACATTTCTCTGTATTGTTTCCAATTGACATTTTAGGGATTTCTTTATTCCTCGAGCAGCAATGTGCAGATTTGTAGCTTTTCAAATATTGCACTTTGGAGGAGTTGCCGTTGAAAACGAATCCTCCTTGTAGGCCGCAGTGCTGATAACGGTACGTCGCAGGCCTGTGATTATTAAATAAGAAGTATTCTCATGTGCTTAAGGTAACATTTCCTTATCTAGTGATCACTCCAATGTGCTTGTATTTGTGCATTGTTAAATGAAAGCTTACACAACTGATAGGCTTGTTATCCTCTCTATCTGCAAGCAGGCGCCTTGTAATGGAAATGAGACCCGGAGCTGTGGCAGCACAAAGTGCACGTGCACTAGGTGGCTTTGTTAATATTCACATTAACGTGTTTTTCTGCGTGTGACTCTGCCGCGGCTGAATATGTGTCTTTGTTCATTCGTGTGCGTCTGCTTGCACTTAGCCAGCAGCGCCCACAGAGAGGCACATCTGTCACATCCTGTGTGTACGATAAGCCCTAATGATGATATCCTATGACTGATTGAATTTTTGATTTGTCCGCTGGCATCTCTAGCTGGCATGCTTTTGATGTCACATAAAAGAAATGGCATCTCCAGTATGCGTGCGCGTCTGCGCATGTGTATGCGCCGGTCTGTCTCTGTACACAGCAGGTGATATTTGCCAATTTAACTCAACAAGAAGAGGCCAGTAAAGCTGCATTTGATTTAGCCACATCCGTTTACAAAAAAAAAAAAAAAAAACAGTGTGCAGGGTTATACTGAAATCAAATAATCCAGATTTTAATGTTGTTGTTTTTTATTCTTAATGAATGCATGTCTACCATTTTATTTTTTCAACTTAAGGGGTAAAGCATATAAGATTAAAAGTGGAAAACATTCAAGAGTGATAACTAATTGTGTGGAACAAAACAAATTGCATTCAGTTAGCCTTGTTCATTTACTAAAGTCTGATTTTTTTTCCCCTGAAAGTACAGAAAACTCAATGAAAATGCAACCTTAACTGTGTAGACTATCCAAGCTGTTTGCTTATTATTTTATATTTGTTGCTAACTTTGCCACCTATCCACTAACCTGGTATGAGCAGTGCACTCCTTGGCATTAGAACAAGAGTCAAAGTGATTCAAAGCATATAGTCTGTGACAAATGCTTCACCAGCTGTTCCCACCCTTATTCTTAGGGTTTATGACTTTTAAAAGAATTATGGGATGGATTGGGGTTCCAAGTGTGCACCTGTTGCAGCCTTCACTGAATGGAGAAATGTGTTACTCGATTTGAGAAGTGTTTTAAATTATTGGCAAGCCGAGTTGACACCATATGATGTAACCCCAGCACTCCCTCCTCTTTTCTGATGCCTTTCGTTGTGTGTGAACAATTCTTTAAATTGACTTTCAAACATGCAATGAGGATGGATTGCATGAAAACATCCAAAATGCCAAACTTGTTAGATTGCTAAAGAGCCTTTTTGCACAAATGCATTTTTGTGGATGTCCTATGATCTCAGACTGTCCAAATTGCCCCTATTGCCCTGTGCCTCCCTTATCTTGTTTGTCAGAACTAAATGAGCTGCCCCAGTGAGGTGTGTTAGCCACTAATGAATTTACAACTTGATAAGAAGAGGGCCCAAGCAGCAACAACTTACTGCAGTCATAAAATGCTGGAAAAAATCTATGTAATTAACCTTTACTGGCTGTGTGTGAGGCAGCTTGATGTGGCACACGTGTGTCAGCGGGGGAGACGTGTACTCTTTGCTTGTTTACATGTTTTTGACTTTATATGAGCGCCTTTGTACCAGTCTTTATAATCAACCTGCATGTATCTAAATCCAGGCTGGTTGGGTTTGCTTTTCTATAAAAGGAGGAGGAAATAATGATGGTAAAAGTGGCGCTAATAATTCATTGTGTTCTGCCAGATTAGCGTATCTCCAGACTGACCGGAGACAATAAACACACATAGTCAATAAAACAGCAGAGCATGATGGGAAGACGGGGAGATAGGTGTGGGCTGACACATGAGTTGCCAACATCACAAGCTCAGCCAAATTTCTAATGTAAGCTACAACTTTATTTTCTCTTGTTTTACCTGGACGTACTCATTTAAAGAAAGAGAAAGGAAAGGAGAGGAGGCAAAAGAGACAGCATGAGATGAAAGGTCCTCATTGTCAGTTAGTTCTCAACAAGACACAAGAAAGATTCAATGACCTTTAACCCTAAAAGAGCCATTTGTTCCAGTTTTTTACTGACCAAAACCCAGTGAGAGCTGCAAAGTCCCACTATGTTGTTTAAAAGATTTAACTTTTGTATGTTCCTTTAGCAATCAAGCCATTTATTTATTAAATATATTTTTTAAATAATTGCAATAACTTAATTGTTAGTCTTATTAGTCGAATTTAATGTATTGTACTTATATGTTCCTTTCAAAATTAAATGTCAAATAACTGTATCACTGTCATACTTTTTTTTCATTCAACTATAAAACTTAACAAAACAGCCTTTAACTACATTAACCCTGTAAGGCCCAGTCCATTTTTATATAATGAAGAGCTTCTATGAAATCCACAAATACATTTTTTTATTGTAATTTTTTAATAAGATATAGGTGGTATCAATGAGAACATGTTGAATGATTGGGCACATTTTGCTCTCAATGATTTTTGTTTAAGATGTAAAAGTGTTGACATCAGCGTTCAGCAATAGAAGCGCCTCAAGTTTGATCAACACATTTTTTTAAATGGTTTCCAAAAAATGATTATCTTCAAATTTTGCATCCCTTTAATACAGCAAGTGGTCATTTGAACAATAAAGGATTGCAATAGATAAGCTCTTCTAATCATAAAGTTTTGAAAATTAGCCAAAAGTATCAATTTTGAGGCTGTTTTGAAATAAGCAGGAAAAGTCCTTCTACTGCCTCTAGTGGATAAATGATGCACTGCAGGGCAGAAGACATGGACCAAGTTATATAAAATGGGTTATTTTTTTACAGAAATTAGATAGGAGTCTCAGGAATGTGCATCATATTTTAAAGTTTGAATTTTTTTTCAGATTTCCGAGGTATCCTACTTGTTTGAAGTAATTAATGGAAAAGAACACACAAGACCTCTTGATTTTAGTGTCACACAGCTATATTTTGCACATTTTCCACATGAAAATTTGGTATTTTGTGATACATGCGTAATATATGTAATTCGTGTCTATTACATTCGTCGATGTGCACAGATGTCGGTCGAGGGTTTTCGGAATTGTTGTCAAAAATTTTTAGTTGGCTGAGAATTATGCAGTTTATGCATATTTTACATACTTTATACACAACTATTACGTAAATCTTAAGCAATTCTGTGTGATTTTTGCAAGATGCATACGCAAATTTCTGGCTTTTCACGACCATTTCACGTTTTTCTAACGGACTTTTGATGAATGTTCCACTGTTGTACTGTATGCCTTTTATTTTGCATATACAGCGCATATTTCACATTAAAATTTACTACAAAAAGATCACTTTAGTTTCAAAATAAAACACAAAGGACAAAACTTAAATGATCTATTATTAATTCAAAATAATAGCATTTTTCTTTGAAGCCAAAGAGGCACGATGGAGGGCTAAAAGAGATCCAGATCCTCTGGTTGTAGACCCCTGCACCAGTCTGTAACACTAAACCCTTTGCTAAATTGTATTGTTATATCCAGATTCTTATGGATAATATAACATGCCAAATGCTTAACCTGCCGACTAAAGACAAATGGATGAGGTGGAAGAAAAGGGACAGCAATAAGAAAAGAAATAGAAGAGTGAGTTATGAAGCAGCACCCACGGGGTTAATATCTCACCAGTGGTTTACACACACACACACACACGCACAGTAAAGCTGCTGTCTGGCCGCTGCCAGCCGGTAGCATGCTAGTTAAAAGTGAATAAGTTTATGGCCTGTGCAGGCCCTCATACATCAAGGAGCAGTTTGTTTAGCCAGCAGGGTGACAGGGTACAGTAACATGGACAGGGCCGGAGAGTGGCTACAGCTGTGATAAATGTGGGATTACGGGTAGAATGGTGTCTGAGGCTTTATGTGTGTGTGCTTGTATGAATGTACGTGGGGGGGGGGGGGCATCAAAGAGTGTTTTTAGCTCTCAGATTAATGGCAACTCCAGTATTTGATCTCATGGATTCCCCCCCCCCCCTCCTATTTGAAGAATGTCTTTTTGAAGCTGTAAATATTGCAAACACCCTTCTCAACACAGCATGAAAGTGTGAAAGGATTTTTCTCTGCCGTATTGACAAAAGCTTATGAGTTGCAATCAAAAGTTTTGGATTGCCAAATATTTCTTCTCCGCTTGGATGGTGGGTCTTTATTTTTGTTTTTCAGAATAAAAATTGACCTGCTTTGGAAAGTAAATAGTGTTTAGTTCTCTGTCAAACAGGCACCATTTCAAAATAAGAAAGGAAACTATTGGTCTATCAATAGGCTGTTGGAAATGTATGATCTTTTTCATTCATGTTTCCCTCTTCCTCTTCTCCTCCCTCTATCCTTTTGTGAATCTTTCTCTCCTCCTCATCATCCGTTCATTCTTGCACCAGTCTCTGCCTTGCACCCATCCAGCTGTGGCTTTGACTGTACCATGGAGCGGGAAAACAATAAGCCAGTCAGTCCTCAAGAGTTCATGCGTCCCTTGCAAGGGTGCAAACAAAAGGCCTCTCATGGCTTCAATGAAAAGGACAAAAAACCTTGTTCCCATTTGTCCCTACTGCCTTTACATTCTCACCCAGTAGTGTATTTTTTTAACTATAGGTTGTTCCGGGGTATAAGTCGCAACAGCCATAAAATGCATAATAAATAAGAAAAAAATCATATATACCATGTGTTCTGCGCTATAGGGTGCATTTACATGCCTTAATTAAAAAAAATAATGACAGTGCGCCTTATAATCAGGAGTGCATTATATTAAAAGTAATTCTGGTAGTGCTTACTGATGTCGAAGCAATTTATGTCAGTCTGGTTGTTTTTCGAGATGCAACCAAGGTTGGTAGTTACTGGTACTGTGTATATGCTAATGTGGATAATATGTAGCGGTGTTGGGCTACGCTTTTTTTTTTTACATGTTAGCAACGAGGTTGGGAGTTAACGTAATGATAGTAATGTTTCTTTTAGTAGTATCAGTCTGTCTTTTCCGGTACGTGCGGCAACCAAGGTTGGGAGGTACTGGTATTGCGATGATGCTAATGTGGCTAACGTGTAGCTGTGTCCGACAGGGTTTCACTTTTTTTTTTTTTACACGTTTCTAACTATGTTGGGAGTTAACATTGTCATAGTAGTCATATAGTAATGTTTTAGCATTATCTTATTGGGAGTTACAGGTCTTGTGAATATGCTAAAACAGCTAACGTGTAGCGTGTCGCAAACAAGTTCTAGAGTTACTGTGAACGCAGTCAATAAAGTCTGACTGACTCACAGACTTATTTGTCCCACTTAATGCAACTTATGGTGCACCTTATTTTTTACCAAAGTTTGAAAATTAATCATAAATTGACAGTACAACTTCTAATTCCCTGCCTTTTATGTTACGACAACTACTGTAAGGAACGCTGGAGTATAGGTTGCACTATTGGGAGATGTATTGAACAAAATCATAGACCAATAATTACCTTTTTATCTTGAAAGGCAAATCGTCATGGGAGAAATCTAGTATATTGGACCAATAAATTAACAATTATTAAGATCATCGTAAAGAGCATACCTAAGAGGTCAACTAAAATTTTAAAATCACTTAAAACAAATTTGTCTAATTTTTAATCCAATGTTTGAAACAGCTCCGCCAAGCCCGGTGTAAGACTAAGCAGCGCTTCTTCTTCTGCGTAGCTGTCAGTAAAAAACTGATTTACACACTAACAGCAGTCTGTAGTGGTTGTTGTCGTTATTAAAAAAATCACATGTAAGTCGCACCTGAGTATAAGTCGCAGCTCTGGCCAAACTAGGCAAAAAAAACAAAAAAGTGACCTTTATTCCAAAAAATGTGGCAAGTTAAGCAAAGCATGAGGACGGACAGATAAAAAAAAAGAAGACACAGCACCAGAGACAGAGGTAGACGGGCAGTTCACGAGTCATCCAGCCAGCTCCCATTTCTCCCTCAATAACTCACTTTTCTCCCCCTCGGAGAGGAAAAACAATAAGATATAACAATTGGCAAATGGCTGAGGCAGGCGGAGCATTACAAATGAAATGTAATGTTGTTACAGTTTGGAAATAATGAATTATGAGGATAAGCAGGGATCTGTAAAATCGCTGTAGCGATTTACCGGGGTTTCATTTTTCAACCGTATTGAATTATGGGGAATTGGCCTCAGTCAACTGCAAAATACAAAATGGGGAAAGGAAAATGATTCACCGTTGGATTTTGTGTGATTGTGTGTGTGTGCGGATGTGTTCGTTTAGGGAGTTTCGTGAGACGTTTTAGAGTTTTATTTGATTATGTTTAGACGTGAAATGGCTGCTTGCACATTTGCATCTGCTTGGACGGCCCACAGGTCTCTGGGCCGGACGTGTTGTGTAAAGGTGTGTGTGTCCCATAGACCTGTTGAGGGCTCTCTTTCATTCAGCCCACCGCACATGTGATAAATGTCCCTTATCGCCTCTGTCATTGTAATAGTCCCACAACAGGTCCAGGGAGAGAAACAGATGCGGAAAGAAGGATGGAGAGTGGGATAGGGGAGGAGAGAATGGGGGACATCAGGGCAAGGGGGTGTCAAGAGTGTCACAGTAACAACAAAAAAAAAAGTGGTGAGAGGAAGAGAAGCGATGGAGGGATGGTGGGGTGGAATGAGGGTAGCTAGACTTATAAGCCAGTCAGTAGGGAAAGAATACACATCAAGCTGCCAATCATCTGGCCTGAAAATTGCTCTGAGATTTGAGTCCCCAGACGGTGTGTGTGGGTACATATGTGTGTGTCCACACAGGGAGCATCCAAAGCCCCTGTTGTCCATGTGCTATTACCACCCCCATTCCTCCCATCCCTTCATCCAGCCATCTCACCCTCTCCTTGCTCTCCGTTTGTGAACCTCAAACTAAAAAAAAACACTTTTCTTCAATAAAACCCCACACTCAGGCTGTTCAAAACATGGTCGTTGTCACCCAGACCTGCTATTAGAGGAGGGAAGGACACAGGGAGTGAAAGAGAGATGGTGAGAAAAGGTGAAAAAGGAATAGAAGGTGAGAGCAGAAATCATTTCAGTGTCTTTAATTTTGTATCGATTTTTAGCTGCGTGTGCGCGTCTTTTCAGTGTGTGTCAGCCTTTAAGCCGCCTCCAAACAACATCTACAGAAATTTTAGAAAAAAGCAAATAAATTAAACTTTTTTTGCCCAATTTATTTCACACTTTAAAAAAGAAAAACTCATTTACAGAAATGAAAATACCTAAAAACTTTCAATCCATCAAATGTGTTGACATTTTTCTCCCAAAGCTGAGAAAAACGTTTAAATGTAAAAGTCTTTTTCTCCATTTTTTAATCAAAATATTTCACTTAATTAAATATAGCTTTTTCCTGAAAGCAACTTTTACATAATGTGTTGAACATAATTATAAAGATAAAATGTTACATCCTCTTATAAGGAGCAACGGTCCCAGAAAAGGAAATTGTTGTGAAACATCCCCCTCTATTGGTCAACGTGATACCCTTATAGAGATGGGGAGGTAAGAAGGGTAAATGGAGCAGAAAAGGTAATGAGAAATAATGGGGGGGAAAAGAGTGGAAGAATGAATGAGGTGAAAGATAAGAGATAAAGATTACAATGATGTCCAATTGCAGCTAGAGGCCACACGGAACAGCCTCGGGTTTATTTGTACGAGCCAGCACACAGATCTTTGTGTTTATTTAAAAAAAAAAGCATTTCGTTGAGCAGGAAAGAGGAAACATGCATGAAAATACCTAAAACCCTCATTTAAAGTGTTAATTTTAAAGCTAGAGTTTGGATTTTGGACTTAATTTTTGCAAAAAAATCCCCACTGAAAATAAAAATAATAATTATCATGACAAGAAACTGCATCATCTGACAAAAAAAAAGAAAATCTGTTAAAACTAGGATAACAAAATCCTATGGAAGTCTGTAAATGTGGTTTCTATTCCGGTGTCACTGCTATGAGACGGGCAATACAGCAGACAGATAGACAGACAGATAGATGGAAGGGCAGACTGCTCCCCTTGTATGAAGGATTATCCCCTATCCTCTGTTTGTGACAAGAGCTGATAAGAGCCTAAGAGGAGAGGCAGTGAGAGGCTGAGAGGGCCAGTGACACAAACACACACTCGCGCACACACATAATCCACAGCGAGAGAGATATCAATCCATCATTTAGAGCTGGGATTCTGCAAGAGGAAATGGGTTCTTCTCAATTGGTGACAAGCAGGCTGCAAACCTGCTGCACAAAAAGGCTCAGGGGTTTGCCGTTCAACAGGACTATTTGAGTGGCTGTTCAATTGAATCTATTTATCTGATTTATATTAGACCATTGTTGTCACGGACGCGGGAAAAGTGGGTTTTATGTGGCCGATTTTGCATCGGAAACACTGATGTGAAAAGAAAATTCTTAAATTAAATTGAAGTTCATGATTGCAACTTTTTAGGATACTCTTTTTTTTTTATATTTCTGAAAAATAAAAATCACCAAATTATTCAAAATATGGGTTGCTATGTGCTTGCTAAATGAGATATGTTTTAAATATTTAAGTAAAAAAAAAAGGTGAAACTTTCTGTCTCTGCTCAGATGAAAAGGCAGAGTTGCGTATTAAAAAACTGATATTAATAACAGTAGGACATGACTAAATATGTTCAAAGATAACCCAACAAGAATGAGAAACATCAAAGACAAGCAATAACTTGATAACTGGGTAATTTTTTTCCTTAAAAGTTTGGTGATGGACTTATTTCTGACCTAATTTGACCTTTTTTTCTGCACTCGGATGAACCATCGTTTCAGGTTTTCCTACCAATTTGTCTAGAGTTTCAAAAGTCAAACTTGGGCTTTCACAGGAAAGTCATTTAGAATCAGAGGCGGAGAGAGAACATTTCATATTGCGGGGTACGAGGGGGACGGGGGACTTTAGATGGGTAACAAATGAGAAGAACACAGTGGAAAGCCATCATAGATGAAAGGATCAAAAATACGTTGTAATTCAACTTTTGGCATATCCTGTCAGGGGTCACTACCGTGAATCAACGTTTTCATTGATCTGCAGATTTGATTTAGGATTTTTCTGCAGAATGCCATTCCTGAAACAATCCTGGATGTTTATGCGGGCTGGGGACGGGCACAGGGAGACCCAGACACAGGCTACATAGCTAGGCAGTAGTGTGAAGGGTCAGAAGGACCCCTAGTGGAACAATCCCCTCACAGCCCCCTGAGAAACAAACCCTGGTTTCCCGTGTCCCAGTCCTGCATGCAGCCAACTGAACCATCCAGCCGCTCACGTAAAATGTACGTTATTTCAGAGGCTCAAGATTTCATTGCTTTTGTTACTTTTGCAGTGCTTTAAGATGCCTGTACTGATTAATTCTTAATATTTGTCATAAATGATACTATTGACTAAAAAAGAAGTGGGGGGCAAAGTTGTCTCCTGTAGCTCCGCCCCTGTTCAAAATTCTTTTAATGTCTGCTTACTTGTTGATGGATTTTTAAAGCTTTTTTTATATAATCAGTCACTTGACACTGACTATATTGTTGCCAACAGAAAGGTTTACTGTTTAGTATGAGAGGACATGTTTAAAAAACTGTAAAAATGTTCGAGAAAAGATGATGAAAAAATTTGAGAGCGTTCCGGAAAGCGGACTGTTGTGTTTGAACCCGCTGTACCCCGGGTTCGATGGCCAAGCCTTTGGCAAAAGGCAACAGCGGTGGACTTGATGGATGAGGCCCAACGCAGGCTCTTGTTCCTTGTTACTTTCAAATCATTAAGCCTTTTTACACAGCCATGTGGATTTTTACGACCGCATCAAACAATCGGTCGTCAGGTCAGTGAAAGGCAAAACATCATTTTTAAGCTTTCCAAGTATCCGATCAGTTTGATGTGATGACGTTTTTAAATGTCATGAGTTACAAAAAGCTTTAAAACTATGAGCAAATGACTTAACCGGTCAATATCGGCTCTATAAAAATGAAAGAAGATGAACAGTTTCTGTATGTACTTTAACAACTAAGCAGTAAAATGAGCAGCCAAGTCAGCCATCAGGATATTGATATTGAATATTTGCCTCAGATGTTTTGTTTGTGGATTCGCCATTTTATAAAAAAACTTCTATACAGTAGAAATTGCAAACTCGTATTTACTCCCTAAAATCCTGCTATCAGGAAGCAGGTGAGAGAGGAGTCTGGGTAATCTGAGGGTGAGAGGACAGCGTGACATTGATGTGAGATTTTAATCTGCAGCTTCTATTTACCAGACACGTTCTGCCAGCGACGAAATCGGGGGGATACGTGTTGAGGATGTGAGCTGCATTAACTAAAACAGGTGCCCTGAGACAGACTTAAAGATAGTGGTGCAAAAAAAAAAAACCAAAAAAGTCAAAGTCGCAAGAGTCTGTAGGTGCTTCCACTCGCCAACCTGCCCTTTGACCCACCCTGACTGGATAAACAGCTGCTACCCGCGCACTCATCTCCTCCTCTGCCCCCGCCACAATGGTCAGAGCTACAAAACAGTTGTGTTGGTTTTATCCCCATAGCAACCATTTCATTTTTTGGTCACCTGGAGGGGGGCAAACAGGTCTGTCATTTTTAGAAGAATCATAAAAAGTAAACTTATGGATTTCCTTGGCAACAGAGTTTAGCCACGCCCATATCATTTCGTTCAGCGTAACAAGGGGGAAGGCAACTTATAAGAGCTTGCCGCTAAATATTTTGGTCAACCTCTCAAGTAGCTTCCCAAGGATACTCGAGGAGTGAGGACACTATAGATCAAAATCCCTTGGAGTTTTTGAAGAGGTGATTTTTTTTTGGGGGGGGGGGGGGGGGGGGGGGGGGCTTAAAGAGGGCGACCTCTACTAGAGGTTAAAGGTCACTGAAACTTCTTTTAGTTGAGATCGCTTAAAGATTTTTTCCCCCCATATTGTTGGAAAATAGAAAAATGTCAAACATACTGGCCACCAAGTCTTATGGCCATCCCATAATAACTTCAAAACTCATTTTGGATGTCTTGTGTTTTGGTTTCATTGGTTGCTTCCTTTCCTTCCTTTTTCCTTTTTGGGCCTTATAAGGCTGCATTCACACCGGACAGGATTCGCGCGTCGAATTGTTGGGTTTTAATGTTGGGTCAATGTAAAAACACCATCTGAGGTCCTGCGGCGCGATTTGGCCGTAGTGCACGGCGCAACCACGTCAACCAATCAGGAACACGTGACGTTTTCAGTGACTTGATCAAAGGGTGGAAAAATTCATCTAATATGGCTGCTTAATGTTGTGTTTGTCAGTCTGATTTCCCATCCATTTTCTTAACCGGCCAGGGCTGCAAGGTTGCTGGAGGCTGCCCTGGTTAAAAAAAGACCCCCCAGTTTTATTTTTTCCCTCTCTGGTTAAGATGGACAGACGGGTGTAATATTTAAATCGGCCGTAACCCAGGCAGAGCTTCCGCTGCAGGAGTGAAGTTCACTCCAAGAGACGCTCTGGATGATCTTGTGCACACGGTGTCGTGCTTGCTGGTGCCTCATTGTTGAGCTCTCCAAAACATATAAACCCAAGATACTCGCTCAACATCATCCATGTTTTCCATTATGTGGCAACAAATAAAGTCCAAAAAAACGTTGGTGGTTGCTCCAGGGCCGGGGCGTCAAGGCGTCTAGCAGTAAGTTTGACATTCGCGTCAGCTGCCTTTCTTTTTTTTTTGATGCGCTAATGAAACATAAGAGATTTTGGCCTCATTCATTATTTTGCTTCTTCTTCTTCTTTTTTAAGGGTGTTGTTCACTATGAACAAAATCCAAATTTGTAAAGGCAGGGGACATCCTGGATAGGTCGCCAGTCTGTCGCAGGACCACAATCACACTCCCATACACACTCACATTCACACCTATAGGGACAATTTAAAGTAACCTATGAAGCATGTTTTTTGGACAGAGGGAGGAAGCCGGAGGCCCCGGAGAAAACCCACACATGCACAGGGAGAACATGCAAACTCCACACATACAGGTCCCCCAATGGTGTTCTGTTTCCGGCCCCCCAGCCGGGGACTTGAACCAGGGGCCTTCTTGCTGTGAGGTGCTAACCACTGCACCACCGTGCAGCCAATAGCAAAAACAATCTAGTAAAAAACAAAAGACAGCGTTGCGGCACGTTCTTCGCGCACAACAGGTCAGCAGCGATAATGACAAGGCGGTGGCAACAACAGGGTGGGTGATACTTTGCTGCGCTCTGAAAATTTCCTGTAACAACTTGCAGGTGCACACGTGCCTCCACGTCTCCATCCATGCTCCCCTCCTCGTCTCCCTCCCTCCCTCTCTCCCCCGGGCGCTGTCCTCCTCTGTTTGGATTCAGTTAACACTGAGCAGGCAGCCGTGGCACCCTCATTAAAGCTAATTAGTTAAAACATCAGCCAATCTTGCGTTAATTGGCTTTGGTAATTAATTCAGCTGCTAGACCATATGAAAGCAGCGGGGAATGAGATAATGAGAGGGTGGGAGCGTGGAATTAAACGGAGGGAAATCAAAAAAGGAAGGAAAAGAGGAGAGCAGAAAAGAAAGTGATGTGAGGGCATTTCTTTTTGTTTGAATCCTTGTCGGATCAAGGGCAGCTTAAGAGGACAGCTGGGCAGTAGGTCGTTACACACCTTTTTTTGTTTTTATATAAGTGTTCTAAAATGACTTTGTGATGACATTTTGTATTTATTTATTTGCTAACCCTAATTAAAAAAAAAATGCACACACACACATACGTTCCCACTGAGGGCTGAGTCAGGGTGTCTCAAACGTGCTGACGTCCCCGTTTGCCCACTGACACGGCATGTTCCTGGTCCAATTCCTTTCCTTTGGGATGGAAATGAGTGCCGACAGGACTCACGCCCACTACCCTAACCCCCCCCCCCCCCCCCCCCCTTTAAATCAGGTATCCTTCCTCATCTGTGCAGCTGAGCAAAGACAAATAAAATAGAGTCAGTGAAAAAAGAAACAGGTCACTGCAGGTCACAATTGCCTTCTGTGAAGCCCACTACTTTAAAGAATTGACAGAAAGATCTATTTTTTTTCTATAACAATAGATGTCTTTGATTAAATCCACAAAATAAAAAAATTGCCATATCATTTTTTATGAGACTTAGATAGTATAAATTATTACCCCTACTTACCCACTGTTTCAAATGTGATACACACATTCTTAACTGTATCTTAAAAAATTCATAATCAATCAAATTTGTTTTATTTCAATACAGCAAGTGGTCGTTAAAAGTGAAAAACAGATTAATTATTCTTACCACTAGCTAAATTTTCCTGCCAAAATGTCGAGAAGGCAGCCATTTTTAAGTTGGCAGGTAATGTCCTTCTACTGCCCCTAGTGGAATTATGATGAACTACAGGGCAGGAAACATGAACCAGGTTATACAAGAAATTGTTTTTTTAAAGAAAGTTTGGGACGTACTAATATCACAAATTGTACACAGTTTAAATACAATTGTTAAGAAGATCTTACGCAATTGTGCCTTTTTGGGACATGCATACGCAAATTTGTGGCTTTCTGCGACCGTTTCATGTCTGTCTGACAGACCTTTCATCGCACATATCACAGTAAAATTACATAATTGACACACAAATCACTAATAATTTGCATATAAACAGCGCAGTAATTACGTATGCTTCATGATCTACATAGATTAAAGTGTTTCTTGCATGGTACTTCTTCCATTGTTTCAACGTGTTTCATTTGTGATACATCTGTGAAAATTTCATGCACAGACCACAAATTTTCTCCCTTTTACCAAAAATGACCAATTTTCATCCATGCAATATGCGCAATATGTATGTGGTGGCTGTGTGACACGGCCTAATGTTGTTTGAGAGAAGACTGCGGGGAGCGAAGAGCAATACAGCCACTTTTATGCCGCTTACTTTTGTCGTGATGCCGGCCAATCAGCAAATTTCAACAGTAGCTCTGCCCTAACCAGTCCGTTCCATTTGTCTATGGACTTCCTAATAACAGTAATAATAATAAAAATAATAGAACAGTTGGGTCTGGTTTAAGGGGTCCATTTTATAATGGAATTGCTCAAAATAGCAGGCCGTTCTGCTAAGTGGAAACGAGACAAAACGTGATGTTTATGGTTATAAAGGGTTAACCGTAAACCCAGCATTTATGTTTTATACATATTTATAGATAGATAGATAGATAGATAGATAGATAGATAGATAGATAGATAGATAGATAGATAGATAGATAGATAGATAGATAGATAGATAGATAGATAGATAGATAGATAGATAGATAGATAGATAGATAGATAGATAGATAGATAGATACACACAGTATGTGTAGATCATTATTCAAAGTGACTTTCAAAATAAGAGTAAAAGTTCCTGTTTTTTCCTTCCTACAAAAACAAGGAAACTGTGGTTTGAATCCCTTTGTGGGGGGTTTTTAGGGAGGGGGGGTGCGCACAGAGGTTTGGCTCAAAGCTTCTGCCTCCTCTGTGGGTCAGCGCCTGGTTAATGCTCCATTAATTTACTTCTTTTCCTCTCACTATTACTGTCTGCGTGCCACACACACACACACACACACACACACACGCACACGCCGGCCCACTGACACAGTGATTGATTGGATAAACAGCTGTCAGTAGTTGGGGAGAACCCCACCAGCATCACACTGCTGTCTTTGAGATGGACACGCGTGCACGCGGCACAGTCCCTGGAGTATCAGCCACATTACACGTGTGACACACACACACACACACACTCACAGACAGACACACGCAGACGGTTCATCAGATGACCGTACATCAACGTCGGTTTTAAAGGAGAACACTGATAATTTATGGTGCATTGATGTCTGGGGCTTTCCCTTTTTTTTTGTTTTTTTCAATAACATTCCAAATGCAAATACCGCATTTTTGAAATATTTACACCAATAAAGTTATCCTAATAAAAAAATACACCCTCCATCATACAATATGATGACTCTCTGATTTAAGAAAATATTTTTTCCTTATTTAAAACACCAACCGCATCCCTGCTGGAACACAGATTTCCACCTCTATCCTTCAATTTCTTCATCCCTCATGTCCGCCGCACCGACATTTCATTTGCTTTCCCAAAAGTGACAACCCCAGGGAGCGAAGGAGCTACAGCGAAAGAGCCCAGTGATGAGTTTTGAGCGGGGCGTGGAGGAGTGCTATTTAAAAGCGCCATGTATCACTGTCACCGAGTGGGACTCCACACAAGCGGATGCACACACACACTCACACACACAAACTCTGATGGACACGGGAAAGGTAAAGCAAAGCATCCTGGGTGGCAAACTGAACTTGACCCACGCTCCATTTTAACAGGTGCCGTCAGAATGAGCCCTGATGTATTTTGCACATGAACCAAAGCGGAGATGTGAGTCCTGACTGTTTAAATCACAGCTCACTTAAGACCAGCCGTTTCTTGGTCACACACGCAGACACACAAACCTTGCCAGGCACATTTGTGTTAATACAACCCCTGGTTTGGGGCTTCGGGGCTCAAATTTGCCATTATGGAGATGATGGCTTCACGGACACCCTCTCACCTCACCTTGTGCTTAAGAAAGTGGAGATTCAAAATGAAAGCTGACACCTCAGTGGGATTTATTTGATTGGGGATGCGAGGCGGTGTCATCGCGACGAAGGGGAGAGGGTGGCAAGAGGAGGAAGAGGAGGAGCCCAGACCCCTCAGGCTAAGTGAATAGAGGAACAGGAGGAGAGTGTGAAGAGAGGAATGAGAAAGAAATAAAGGAAAGGATGAGATTGGAGAGTTGATGTGTGTGGCGGGGGGGGTGGGGGGTGGGGGTGCAAAAGTGGGCCTTTTTTTCCCCCTTCCGTGAATCAAATCAAATTCCCCTTATCGCACATTATTTGAAGAGGTTATCGGGCGCAGTAATGCGGTTACGCGCCGGGCCGCGGCTGAGAGATTTCCTTGTTTACCAATGTTGGCGGGTGTTATAGCTAACCGGCTGGGCGAAGAGAGGGAGGAGGGGGAAAACGAAGCAGGACCAGTAGGGCGGGGATGAGAAAAGAGGGGCTGCCGGCGTAAACACTTGATGCATGTCAAAAACCTCATTTGGGGGGAACAACAAGGTAAGGGAATGGGAGTGTGTTTGGATAAAAAGAAGACAGTTGTTCAAGGACAGGAAAATGCTCTGCACATATATACACTTTGTAATTCCATTTGGGAAAGGCGCTTGTGCGTTTTCCCGGCGTGCAATCTGCCGACAAAACTTACTGCATGTGTGCCAGCCAGTAAATTTGGCCACTTCACTTATCGGACTCTTATTGTTGTGTTTAAATCCAGTTTACATGCTCGGCACTCATTAGCTGATTGTGTGTTTCATTTACAAGTCTAATTAATTCCTTACAGAACATATAAAGTCATAAGAACGAATAAAGCTCACTACCATTCTTGTTTTTCTACTTTTACAGTAGATCTACTGTAAAAGTGCTCACAGTGTTTTTTTTAATTGCGATCGTTCAGTTTTTTAGCCAAACTAAAATAAAAAAACTTTTGTCATTTTCTAGGCAGTAGTTTCTGCAGAGCTGCTGAAGTGCCTTAGAAATCTCAGTTGTGAGCGAAATTGTTGCTGTGGAGTAAGCCCATCCCCATTTCCCATTATCAATATGTTACCTCAACAAATCAATACCGACCCAACAAAAATGGCAAGCAATATTAGACATCTTCACAGTTATCCCTTTCAAGCGGAGAGATAGAAGGGGGAATAATTCAGACATTGCTACCACTTGATTTTGTCATCAATTGTCGCCAGCTGCCTACATGGTAGCTACTAGCGCTTGGAAAATGCATTAAAACATGAAAACTGTGCTACAAGCACAATGCGGATCCCCGTAAGGGCCAGCCAGTCCTATGTAACTACAGCTCCTCCTTAAAAAACACTTTCGGACGGTTTCAAATGCCCCAATAATATAAGCAATAGGGGGTAGCAGAGGGGTAGGAGAGCTGGTGGATAACAACTTCAAACTTTTTCAAACTGCTTTTTTTTTGTCTGGTCCTGAATCACAACAATTTGGATAAAGGAAACTCAGAGACACAATCTTAAGCTTCTTTATAAATGTCCTCCATCATGAGAAAAATGCCACAAGAACAGCATTTTCATTGGAGTGGGTCTTTAAGCTTAATAAACGGACCTCAACGCTGCTAACACATCTAAAACAATAAGACAAAAAGAAGGTTTGAATGGATTTCAGGTCTTAGTAAAACTTCAGTGCACACTTGGATCCACTTCCTAAGAGGCAGCCCGACTGTCCAAGATAAAAGTAAAGAGATGACACGCAATACAGGTCATTAATGGGATTTAGACCCACAGTGTTGTGAGCACATGCTTTGCCTCTAAACCCATTGAGCCGTGAGGACACCCCAAATGGCGTTTTATGTCTGGCCCCATTGAGAGTCAGTATTGAGCTGACAATCCCTGTCCACCATGGAGGTGGCCTTTTACCTCAGCCCATTGTAGTCTATGACTATGAGCCTGCACTATCCAGCATCTATTGATTCCCACTTCATCTGGACCGAAGCGACTGAGGAAGAAGGGAGAAAGACATTAAAAGACAGAGAGCCCAAGAGAGGGAAAAATGGAAGGATGCTTCTTAAAGGGGTTAAACTGATTTAATTTTATTTTTTTTGACATTACTCCATAAGCTGTCGGCTGAGGATTCACTAATAAAAACAGAGTTTTTTGGAACACGCTGTCAGCTTTATTTACATCTCATGGTGCGCGAAAAGAAGGCAAGGATGGATGAAGAGTTGACAGCACTACGATGGTACACGCAAAAAAAAAAAAAGAAGTGAAAAATTGGAAAAAGCTGGAACTGAAGAGTGAAATTTGGGGCATTTACATGCAAAGGTGAAAGAGAACCAAAGAAAAAAAGACTCAAGGAAAGAAAAGTGGTAAACAAAAGAAGGCCACCTCTTTCCCTCCACATTGTTCCGCGTGATCTAACTTTCTCCTCCTCACCATCTGCTGTCTGCAATGGTCTGTCTAGTTCCTTTTGTTTCCCTCTCCTATTATTTTAGGTGTGGATAGTTAAACCAAGGACATATGTCATTCTAACACAGTTACATTTTTTGTAAAACCAATGTAATAATAATTTTGATGAATCTCATGTTTAGGTATGATGATTTGCCAGAAATATAAGTCCGTTAATTTTGTTATCATATCAACTGCTTAGAGAATCGTTCATTTAAATTCACTCACAGGTTATTTATAAACTATTTTAATGAAAGAAAAGCTCAGTAAAATTTTAAACCATAAACACCTCTGATCTTTTAATGACCTTTTTTATTGATCACACTACAGTATATTGCATCAAAGAGGAAATGATATGATAGCAAGTGTTTGGCATTATTGCGTTAGCAAGGCTCATAAGGCACAAGCGTCCCTCTAAAAGTCCAAGTAAATGTGCATATACAGGTGTTTCAGCCTCCCGTGTTCAAAACGTGTGTGTATCTACGCAGGTTTCTACACGACCTCTTTAAATGAAATGCCCTATATAAACGCTTGTTTCAGGTTTTATATACAAAACTCACATTTACGCGTAGCTACGCAAGTTTCTACGACCGTTTTCGGGTTCTATGTACCGCCTTCAGCAATGCGCATTTAAGTGGCCACGTCACATGAAAGATCTATGTGAATTTTCATGAAGGCGTGTTTCGGGCTTCCGCGTTCAAAACACTTTTCGCGTTGCTACGCAAGTTTCTACGCAAGTTTTTACGCAAATTCCTACGACTGATTTCCGCCTCTACGACTAAACGCGCAGTATAAGTTAAACTAGGTCAAACTTTGACCAATCAGGGCTCAATCAACCGTTTGAAAATTGATCACGGAGAAAAAAATTAATAATTGTTGTTTGTGTCACACAGTCTTTCATTCAGCGGTATAGAGCTGTGAAAATAAAAGCCTGGAGCAAGATTAGCCAGATCTGCACCACTATGTCATTTAACACCAAGTCTCTTCCAACTGTAGGTGGTGGACGTGCGCTAGTTGTTTTCCCTTTTGGCTTTTCCCATCATGGGTCGCCACAGCGAACGAGTCGCATGGTAAACTTGGCAATGTTTTACGCCGGATGCCCTTCCTGACGCAACCCTCTCAAAGCAACCGGGCTTGGGACCGGCACAGAAGCGCTAGTAAACCGAAGAAAAAGAAGAAGCCCCTCCCTGCTTGTACAGTGTGAACACCAAGAGCTAAAGGCTCACTGAAGAGCTTGCGTTTAGTGTCTCCTTGTCTGTGAGTTACATTTCCTGTGTGTGTACGTATTGTTTCAGAGATATTTATGCCTTAGTGTCTGCATTGTGTGAGGTTTGTGCACTTCAGTTAGTCTTTTCAGTGATATAGTTTGGTTTTTGGTCATGTTCTTGTTGTGAGTTGTCCCCCTGTCACAGTCACTCTAGGTTCATGTTCATAAACATCCTCAGCTCTTTTCACTTCTGCTCGTTGTTCTCATATGAGTGTCTGGTTTTCAGTTCTTCGTCTGATTTGTCACCTTTCTGTTGCCCCCAAGTTTTGGGGTTGTGTAGGTATCTCTATTAAAAAACTATTTCAGTTTTTGCTTCCAAGTTTAGTCTCCTGCATTTCGGGTCCTCCACCACCAGTTCCTGATGTAATTGAGGTCCTAGATTATGTTTTAACTTGTAGAGACGTTTTGCAGTAGTGCTAAGACACTAATGCCAAAGCAACAACATTTTCATTGTTATTTAGTGCTTATATTTGTGTCAAAAAATGATCTGAAATGACTTCCTATCCAAATCCTTGAACAAATTGAGGAAGTTAGCGTCATTAAAAGTGGCAAACTGAAAATGACAACAGCCAACCCCATTCAGAGTGGACTTCAGATCTGTTTATTTACAGTTCTACGCTTCATGACCATGGTTTGAGCTTCCTGGATTTCCACATTTCAAGTCAAATCATACATTTGGTAAAAGTTCTCAAATGGAGGACATTTAGGAAAGGACAGAAACACAGCATAGTGGCTTACTTAACAAAAAAAGAGGAACTGGGATGAGTCAGTCCTGTATGTCAAAAGGAAATGCGCATAGTTCAATTACAGTAGTAGGGATTCTGACTTTTACAAAAGGAATCAGTTCTCATGACTCTTTGTAAAGTATTTTATGTTCAATATTGTAATGTCAAAACCTCAGCTTGCCCAATCTCTTCTTTCTCTTTCGGCTTTTCCCATCAGGGGTCGCCACAGCGAATCATCCTTTTCCACCTCACTCTATCATGGACATCTTCTACCCTAACATTAGCCAACTTCATGTCCTCTGTTAAGACATCCATGTATCTCCTCTTTGGCCGTCCTCTTGCCCTCCTGCCAGGCAGCTCCATCTCCAACATCCTTCTACCAATATATCCACTATCCCTCCTCTGAACATGTCCAAACCATCTCAGTCTGGCTTCTCTGACTTTGTCGCTAACACAGGCAACATGAGCCGTCCCTCTGATGTACTCGTTCCTTATCCTGTCTAACCTGGTCACTCCTAAGGAGAACCTCAACATCTTCATCTCCGCTACCTCCATCTCAGCCTCTTGTCTCTGTCTCACTGCTACCGTCTCTAACCCATAGAGCAGAGCTGGTCTCACCACTGTCTTGTACACCTTTCCTTTGAGTCTTGCTGACACTCTTCTGTCACACAACACTCCTGACACTTTCCTCCACCCGCTCCAACCTGCCTGCACTCGCCTCTTCACCTCTTTTCCACACTCCCCATCACACTGAACTGTTGACCCCAAGTACTTAAACTCCTGCACCTTCTTCACCTCAGTCCCCTGTAACCTAACGCTTCTACCTTGATCCCTCTCGTTCAGACACATGTATTCTGTCTTACTACGACTGACCTTCATGCCTCTTCTTTCCAGAGCAAACCTCCACCTCTCTAGCTGTTCCTCCACCTGCTCTCTACTCTCACTGCAAATTACAATGTCATCCGCAAACATCATTGTCCAGGGAGATTCCTGTCTTACCTCGTCTGTCAGCCTGTCCATCAGCATAGCAAACAAAAAAGGACTCAAAGCTGATCCTTGGTGTAGTCCCACCTCCACCTTGAACTCCTCTGTCTGACCTACAGCACATCTCACCACCGTCATACTTCTCTCATACATGTCCTGAACTACTCTGACATACTTCTCTGCCACTCCAGACGACCTCATACAGTACCACAGCTCCTCCCTCGGCACCCTGTCATACGCCTTCTCTAAATCTACGAACACACAATGCAGCTCCTTCTGACCTTCTCTGTACTTTTCCAACAACATTCTCAAAGCAAAAATGGCATCAGTGGTGCTCTTACGGGGCATGAAACCATACTGCTGCTCACGTGCTCAGCTTGCCCAATCTAGTCGAAGTTAATTCTATAGTGGTTATTTTTTAATCAGTTTAATCCGTTTATTTTGCCCAGCTAATGAACACAAAATTTAGTTACACCCGAGTTTGCTGTATAATATTAAGCAGAACCTAACTTAGTCATGTTTTGTTGACATCAATTACGGGCTCCAATATTTTGATATTTTGTAAACTTGATTTTTTCATTTTTTTTTCATTTTGAGTATTATAAAGCTACACATTTCTTATTATTATTTACCTTTGGCCCATTGGGGATCTCTTACTCTAACTTTTACAGTACGTTACTG
The DNA here is from genome assembly GCF_053564925.1 of Oryzias latipes. NCBI lineage: Eukaryota > Metazoa > Chordata > Actinopteri > Beloniformes > Adrianichthyidae > Oryzias > Oryzias latipes. The sequence goes on along the minus strand of NC_136253.1, from coordinate 23,045,591 downwards.
TAAAAAAAAACAATGTTAATCAGTCAACTAGAAACCTAGCAAAGATTTAAGGATTAAACAATAATTGTATTAGGTTTTATACCATTTTTGCTCTGTGGGAAGAATCTTTTTAAAAACCTCTCTCTCTGAAGTTGCTACTTTTACATAAAGGGTTCCTTTAGTTTTACATTGTCCAGCAAATCAAAGAAATGATGAGAATTGTCGGAGGTATTCTCTTGGACAGCTGAGATGCTTTTAGATCATCTTGTAGGCAGAAAAAAATCAGTGAAAGTCATTCGATGGTTTGAGGAAGGACAAGTCCACAACAGAGGAAAATAAAAAAGAGCAAAAGAGAAACAGAAGATAAAAGAGGTGAACAATAACAAATGAGGAGTCTGATAAAGGTGGAAAGGAAGTCAGAGAAAATCAGATGAGACCATCCATTTTGGCGCATTATGGGGATGAGGTCGGTTTTCTTCTGCTGCTGTCAGGGAGATGCACACCTCTCTCCTTACATCCATCCATCCGTCTATCGTTTACCCCGCCAGTCGGGGGTTTCACTGAAGAATCTCCTCGCTAAGAAGTCCTGTCAGGCCTTTTCCGTTGTTATTGACCAACCATCCTTCCCCCACCGTCCCCAACTCTTCTTGGCTTCCCGAGATTAAACGCTCCCTTGTTGCGCCTCAGGGTGAGGGCGTGCTGGGACTGTGAGGTCCCAACCAGGGCATGTGGGTACACCAACATTAATCATCTTTAAAGACATGACAAGCGGTGAGCCAGTTTAGCTCGTGCTGGTTTGCGGCGCCTTCCGTCCGTGAAACCCGGGTTCGACTCCGGGCTGCTCCTTGTTCCCTTCTCTACCTCTGCCGGTTCCAAGCCCGGTTTGAGAAGGTTGCGTCAGGAAGGGCATCCGGCGTAAAACATTGCCAAATTTACCATGCGACTTGTTCGCTGTGGCGACCCCTGATGGGAGAAGCCGAAAGTGGAAGAAGGAGAAAGACATGACAAGCTGTGTGTGCGACGCTGCATTACATCGACACCTCATCCCTTCTCTGTGTCTTTTTGTTATGTTTGTTTCTAAATTTCAATCTCCCAACGCTGTGAAGAGTCTAACATGACAAAAACACCCACATTTTTCAACAGCTTTTCAGCTAATCTTAGATTTTAGTACACATGAGGTATAATATTGTATTTTTCTGCCACAAACTGGCCATTGGTTATACTTATTCCTTTTATCAGAACATGTTATCTGTGTTTTAGCAGTACTCAATAAAGTTCTACTCTGATCAGTTTTTGATCTAGAAAATTTCTTCAAACTGTCATTTTTTAAGGATATTTTTGCAGAGCGGTAGTAGTTCGCCAGAAATTCGTCTCTGACTTGTGGGCCGGAGTATTGGTGCGGAGTAAGCCCATCCACGGCCGTAGTGCAGTGGTAAGGTGGGCGACTTCCAATCGTAAGATTGCGGGTTTGATTCCCGCCTTGCCCGCCCATGTGTCGAAGTGTCCTTGGGCAAGACACTGAACCCCACCTTGCCTCTGGTGTTCGGCAGCGGAGCCGCCACCAGTATGTGAATGTGTTTGTAAATGGGTGAATGGGACTGTGACTGTAAAGCGCTTTGGGCCTTCAAAGAAGGTAGAAGTGCTATATAAGTATAAACCATTTACCATTTATCATCCCCACTTTCCATAGTAGTTAAGAATAGGTGAAAGAAGAGGAGGGGAGTACATGCTATTATATCTTTAGCATCTAAAGCAAAAACCCTATAAACATTTACAAAGCAAAATAAGTATTTATACTTTCTGATCACTGAAATCCTAAAGAAACAGACATTTGTTAGTTGATTCTAAGAATCCCTGCTCCTTATAGACCACAGGGGACTAGACTTTTTGTAGATTTTTTTAATTACATCAAAATCGGAACAACGGCATACTTTTAGCATGGCTAAAAGTGTTTCATCAAAGGAAAAAAGAAAAAGAAAACACAACACATGACATGCAGGATTTAAGCCATATATGTTGAAAATTTCTCAACATTTGCAATCTGTCACTACTTGTATCTCTACAAAGCCTTCTTAGTGCAAAGATGCATTTCCCTTCGGGGCTGCTTTCGTCCCTTTATGTACAGGATTGTGTGTGTATGAGTGTGAAAAGGTTAAAGAGAGAACCATCAAAGGCATGGGAGAGGCAGGGTCTCCCCCTACCTGGCCCTCTTGTTGCCGTGGTGACAAGCAGTCTAAACGGGATGTCCTGGCTGAGGCGGAGCCTTTTGTTCTGAGTCTAAAAAAAGCTTGTTTGATTGGCTGAATACAGGAAATCAGGAAGTGTCCTCCAACACTGAGCAGTGATATAATTTCAATAGCCATTATTTTTAGTTCACCCAGACAGAGCTAGAGGTACGCTCCAAGAAATGGGGTTTACACCGCTGCACACGTACGTGAGCGGCCACAAAGGGTCAAAGACACCATTGTAGGGGAAGCAGACATTGTGGTACGCACACATGCTCCAGACGCACATGCTGACACACAAAAACAGGTGGGCCCCACCCTGTTGCCCCGCTGATCAAGGACAATGAAGTGAGGTAGTGTTGGCAGACTCTGTAGAGCATTATCTCATCCTATAGCAGACACTTCTTAAACTCCCCCACCCCCTTATTTAACCTGAAAATAACATTACACAAGACTCTGCAACATTCTGCTCCCCCATTATGAAGGGTATTGTGCTTTTCATTTAACTCCTTGATGCCTGTATTGACTTTCAATGATCATAAATAATGTTTCACTTATGTGTTTGTGTTCAAAAGGATGCTCAATTAAGTTGAGATAGCTAATTGAAGCAGGTTGATGCCTATTTGCATCAGCCGGCATAACAGGATTTGGACCTAATGCTACGGTCACTTCAAATATTCCACAAAGTTTTTCATCAAACTTGGCAAGTGGGCGCGCAGCTGGGAGGTTTTAGGAAAAAGTTCAAATCTGATGCCAACTGTCAGTTGACATCGGTCAGTGGCCACCCGGGTACATTTCGCGGTTGCGTGATGGCAGTCCTTTGACAGGCAGAATGGCCCACTTTTTATATACCACCAGGCTACCAGACGGCTTGGTGGAGCTTCTTATGGACGATCGCTGTCTGTACACATCGTCCAATCAAAGCTGTTGCTATTCACCTATAGGCCAGCGATCCGGCTGCCGCTGACTTCCGCCTTCTACATTCATGACCACGCCGACAATTTTCAAAAGATTTGGTGGTGGCTTGAAGATTCTGCCACTGCCTCCCTATTGCGCAGTGGCAGTTGTTTTTGTGATCGTAGCCTGAGTATTTGCTAAATTTCTTTGGGGAAAGAAGGAAATATTGAAAAAAATTTGGGTAATTTTTTTTAATAGACTTTTTATTTTTTTCAGGTAAAAAGAAGATGTCCCTGTATGACAGCCAGGCTCCTGTCTGTCCCATCTGCCAGGTGCTGCTCCGACCAGGAGAGCTGCAGGAACACATGGAAACAGAAATCGAGCGGCTAGCAAACATATGCCTCAGGTAATCCTCAAAATTCAGAATCTACTCATCCCAAAAGCGTAACAAGTTAATGCACACTGCACTCCTTAAGGTAAATAAAGATAATAATGAAAAAAAAAAAGGAAAAAAAGTCAATGCTCAACGGCTCATAAAGCTGGGTCATTTGTAACCAATAGGCCGTGCACCACAATTCAGCTCCGACAGGCCGATCCAGTCATATTTCTCCCATGCAGGTATTTGTGTGCCATAAATCTGCATAAAAAGGCAGAAGCATGCTGTCAGCGTAAAGCTTAGCCTTTCCTACAGAGACCAGGATTCAAACCCGTGACCTCAAGTTCACTGCCACCCTTTCTTCTCCGCGGGGCAGTTGCAACTAGCAGTTTTACGACGAATAAATCAACTCCAAGCCCTTTTAACGATGGGACACAGCCATTAGGATCCATATTTCACCCTGCTCACACGCCTGGCTGTGTGTATGTGCACATGTGTTTGTGTACACGCGCGCAGGTCGCTCCTCTGGGGGTGTGTTTGTGTGTGACCCCACGTCCACCTTAGTGGCCTAGTTTTACGATAGCACCCATTAACTTGGAGAAACGGGGCAACAGACAGTGTCACCCCGCATGGAAATAACAGCTTATTTACCACCTGCTGTCTTTACTCGCATGTACCACGCTTAACATCTTTTGAGGCTTTATCGCCAAACTTTATTAAATCCTTCTGCTGTTTTCATCTGAATACATCCCTTTCTCAGTTTTTGTCTTTACAGCTATCATGCAAACAACAGAGACATTTTTTAATGTCTCTTTTGTTGCATTAGGTGGCAAAACGTCAGCAAAATAAAAAAAATCACAAAATCTGAATCATTGTGACAATGGGAATGCTGCTTTGCAAAGTAGGTGCGCAGTAAAGAAGCAAAATAAGGGAATGTTTGAGTCTGCATTGGGATCAAACACACTGATTTGTCACAGTGACAACAAATACAGTTCAGAGAATGCAGATGTAGAGAAGTACCAGCATCGAATGCTGCAGGGCGTCTTTTTCCAACTGGAAACTGAACTGACGAAATAGCAATGCCAACAATTTAAATTGACAATTGGTTTCTTTTTATTCCAGTTCATGAATGCAGTTTCCCTAAAAAAAAAATAAAAAAAAATAGTAAAAATAAAATATATGCCCTATTTTTTGGACTATGGGGCGCACCGGATTTTAAGGCCCACTGTCAATAAATGGTCTATTTTCAGTTTTTTGTCATAAGGTACACAGAACTAATAGACGTATTGAGAGAAGCTACACATTGGCCACATTAGAAACGTCAGCCACATATTTGCAATACCTGCAACTCCCAACCTTGTTTGCAACACATAAAAAAAATGACTGATGCTGCTAAAATATATTCGCTAAAACATATGACCACGCTAACTCCTAACCTTGTTAGTAACACATAAAAAAAATAAAAGTTTGACATCGCCAACCTTCCTCAGTTGACCGGAGAAAGGGACTCAGTGGGTGGAGTTTAAATGTCTTGGGGTTCACGAGTGGAGGGAAGATCGGAGCGTGAGATTGACAGGTGGATTGGAGCGGCAGCCGTCGTTTTTTTGGTTGCTTTACTGTTCTGCTGTGGTGAAGAGGGAACTGAGCCAGAAAGCAAAGCTCTTGAATTTACTGGTTGATCCTCATTCCAGTAGTCACCTATGTTCATGAACCGTGGATCATGACTGAAAGAACGAGGTCCTGAAGACAAGTGGCTGAAAAGAGCTTCCTCCGTATGGTGGCTGGTCACTCCCTTTGAGATAAGCTGAGAAGCTCGATGACCCGCAGACGGCTCGGAGTAGAACCGCTGCTCCTCCACACCGAGAGCAGCCGGTTGAGGTGGCTCGGACATCCAGTCCGGATGCCTCCTGGACGCCTCCCTGGGGAGGTGTTCCGGGCATGTCCCACTGGGCAGAGGCCCGGACAAGCTGGAGAGACTACGTCTCTCTGCTGACCCCGAGACGTCCCCCTAGAGGAGCTGGAGGAAGTGGCCGGGGAGAGGGAAGTCTGGGCATCTTTCCTTAGACTGCTGCCCCCCCGCGACCCGGTCCCGGGTGAGTGGAAGAAGATGGATGGATGATGGATGCATTGACGCATTTACAATACTCCGAACCTTGTTGTAACATGGAAAAAACAAACAACAGACTGATATCGCCAAAACAAACGTTTCTGTGACTACAATAAATCCCAACCTTTATTAGAAACGTTAAAAAAAACCACCGTCCGACACCGCAACACATTAGCTGCCTTAGCTTTTTTTACAATAACATCCAAACTTGTCATTTTGACAGCAATCAGTAAACACAACTAGTTTAATCCATAGATTAGGTAGTCCAGATTACAAAATGCACCGTCATGATTTAAAAAGAAATTAAGGCTTTTAAGTGGGCCTAATAGTGTGAAAAACACAGTAAACTATATATGTATATATATGTATAACATCACCATGCTGTCTTACAGCAAAACGTGCGTATGGTTCAATTATTAATAAAGGTTAGAATTCTGTCCTTCCCTCTGGATGCCAATTTAGGAAAGCTAAGCCCCCCACGCGCACACGCATGCTTCCTCTCTCTGTCACTCACATAGTTATTAAAAGAAATCGCGTCATCCCTGGATGGGATGGGATGGGACAAACGTCACGCCCGGCTGATTTACCAACTCGCCATTAACCCACAGAAACACGGCATGAAGAGACAAGGACAGCAAAGAGCCGAAGTGTGGAGGAGGAAACTCTTCTAGAGGCTGAAACAAGTACTATTTCTTTCTAAAGAAATGCAAGTAACATTAAAATACAAGCTAAGGGGGAGTGTCACGAATTTTAAAATACAAATACAAATAATAAAATACAGCAGTCAAGAAAAATTGCAACTTCACTCTCTCCTCTGGGTTGCTGCACGGGTGCCATCATTGAAAGTGACAATGGGAATTTGGTCCAATTTCTTGTAAATCTGCCTTTAATGGCACCTAGCACTTGCAGAATGAAAGAGTCGTGTGCATGGAAACGAAGGTGTGTCACCTCTGCCTTTTCTTAATATCTGTTCCCATGCATGCTTTCATTTGTTTTCCATTCCTGCTGCTGTCCGCCCAGCATGTAAACACGTGTGTGTGTGTGTGTGTTGGATTACGACTGCCAGCCTGTCCTCCCTCGTGGCTCGGAGCTCTGTCACTCGTTCATGGGCCACGGCGTCATGGAAATCGCACACATGCGTGGAGCTTGGCAAATGGAAATCCATCGTGCCCTGTGCATGTCAGGTGGCTCAGGGGGGCAAAGTAATCTACATACTCCTCCGATCTCCTCCCCAACCCCTTCCTTCATAATCAATCTGCCTGCATACGCCCGAGCCCCCCAGCTCTCTACCAGATGACACAAAAAGGCAAAAAGCAATCAGTATCTTGAGTTTCGCACCATCCAGCTATTTTTCCCTCCTTCCATTCCAGCCAATTCCCACCAAGAAAAGACTTATTCATCTTTTTGTTGCTCTTGCTGTCACTCCTCTGGCAGGGAGAGGAGGGAGGCCATTCTCAGGTAGGATCGATGCAGACTGAACCAAGCTGAGGGCCTTTATTGTGAAGGTAATTGCCTGCAAGTAGTTGATCATACCAACTCGAAACTAATGTGACTGGATTATGAGATTGTTTCAAGTTCAATGCACCGGCGGCTAAAGTCTGGTTGGAGCGAAAGTTGATTTGGATATATTCCCCCGCCGAGGTATTTAAACGTGTTCCTTTGTGTGTGCTGGAAAAAGTGCTTTGTAAATAGTCATGGGAAGCCTATAGGGTCTAACTAACGTTTATTATTGGGTCATCAAAAGGATTTCTGTTTAGTTTTTGTGTTGAAAAATTACTCAGACGTCATACAACAAAACTGAAATAGTGCGCTGGCCAATTTCTTTTCACTTTTTTCACATTGTTTGTCTCTCACAAGTCCTCAAATACCATGGCTCTGAGCCCAGCTGGGTCCATTTGCTCAGATTTTCTACCTGTTGTACCACAAAGATACTTGTATACACAACACACACTTAGCCCATGGTGGGCAAGCAGGAGGGCTGTCTTCTTCACATGACCACCACCGACAGTTGGAAGAGGCTTGGTGCAAAATGTCGTAGTGATGCAAATCTCCAGGACTTTTCTTTCCCAGCCCTATTCTGATACATGAAAGACTAATTGTCATAGAATTACTCCTTCATGATCACTTTTCGAATGGTTGGCACCTCTGTGATTAAAAACTACCAAATCTAAGTCCCCAATTGGTCAAATTTCAACCTGGTTTAACTTGCAATGTGCCTTCAGTGGCTGTGCGTTTTATGCGTAGAGCCCAAAAACAGTCGTAGAAACGTGCGGGCTGTGCGTGAGTTTTGAAAGCAGACGCCCGATAAACATGTTTAACATGTTTATCTAGACTTTCTATTGAAAGTGGTCACTTGAACCCATCTTTGATTGCTGAGGGTGGTGTGAACGTAGCTTCAGAGTCATTAGCTGCATTCACTCTTTGGGCATCGCGTCCAGAGTAAAAAAAAATCGGAACTTACGCGTCGCTTTTACAATTGGGTGGAGTCCAAATCCAAAACATGGAGATAATCTGATCCCTCTCCTCCCATATGATATTTTCTTATTTTCATAGAGACAACATTAAAAAGTTCCTCCAATTTAATTCCCCCCCCTGTAGGGCTGTTGTAGGTCAGTTCAATAAAGTTCATAGTGTCTGTATATGTTAATTGACTTCTTAGGTTCCTCTATTATCAGACACGGTAGTGTTTTTTCACATGCCTTACATGTAAAGTAAAATAGAGGAACCTAAGAAGTCTGTGGTAGGACAGGTTGTCAAACTGGGTCACAAAGACACAGAAGTACCGCTGAAAGCGTCCATTATTCAGACGCAGCTCCTGCTGCGGGGATACACCTCATCATAGTGGGAGAGTCTGAATGATTTCATGAACCCAGACATGGAGACATGCTTACTGATGTTTTTGTTGAGCTGTTCAAAATAAATAAGCCTGATCGCTAAACATCATCCATGCCTTCCAAGCATTGTAAATGAGATCTCTGCAGACACTGCTACATGTAGCGATTAGGCTTAAAACCTTTGGTAGTAGCTCTTCCCCAATTCATCTGGGGCGTCAAGCTAATGCAAATTTGACGCGCAAATCACGTGAACGCAAGGGCTTCTCTTTGACTTGACCGATCGGACTGCATTTTTCCTTTTTATTTTATCAAGGGCTTTTTTTAAATCCATTTTTGCTCTAGTTAGACAGAATCCATCATAAAATCATGTTCAACTTCAAGCTAAGCAGAAGATGAGAAGTCCTCACAAGAGAAAGTAGGCATAGACAGGGCAGCAGATCTTTTTTGATACCATTATATTATTTATCATAACATCATTTTTACAAAGTGCTTTAACCACTATGTGTAAAATATGAGTTCATTTGACTTTACCACCCATTTTTTACCATTTTTATTTATCCCCTGAAGCCAGTTTTGTGGTTTGGGGGACAAAGAACTGCAAAACTACCTGTTTGAGTCACACAGCCCCTCCCCTCTTTAGGCACATTTCAGCATCACAATGTGTTATAAATTGCATCTTTCATTCCTCCTGTTTTCCTCCAGCTTGTCTACTGTGTTTGTTTCCTTTCACTGCGCTGCTCATTTCCTCTCGCCGTTCTTTCACACAGCCGCCAGTTCCGATTTCCAGCCCCGTAACCCCCGCCATCAAAAATTCATAGAGCCGGGTGAGGAGACACATGGCGACGTCTCTCAAACTCTCCATCGCTCCTTCTCTTCCTTCCTCTTGTTTTCTGTCCTCTTTCATCATACCTCTTTGTAAAGCCCACTCGTCCTCTCCTCGCCGCGTCTTTTTCACACCACGTGTACCCCCCCACACCTTCTTGCTCTCCTTTCATCTCTCTATCACCCCCCCCCCCCCTCTCTCTCTGTCACAGTGGCAATTTTCTCCCATCGCGGCAGACTTGTAACTGCTGTCCCCTCTCCCGCTCCCTCCTTCCCTTGTCGCTGTTTGACACTGTCAACAAGCAGGTGGAGGTGGCTGTTATTGTTGATGCCTCTGCAGAGGTTCCAGGTAATGAATAAAAGAGAGATGGTGGGTGGGTGGAGGGGAGGATGAGAGAGGCAGAGATAGGAATGGAGTAAAAGAGGCCTCTGTGAAGAGGGTGGATGTTGGCAGAATCTCCTGCACTGCGTGGCAGCTTGACTGTGTCACCCATGTCTGTTCTCTTTGTTGGGGAGGCCATCCCACACATGCAAAAACAGACTTCCAGGAGAACATACAGATGCAGGTGCATGCATATACAGAGCTGCTTTCAAACAAATTCACTGTGCGCCATAGCACTACACATTACTTTCTTACCAAGTGTCTTGGTTTAACTAAGGTTGTCACTACAGGTGTATTTTAAAAAAAAATAAAAAGTCGTTTTTGTTCTGTGTGAGAAGCAAAGCTCACAAAAAAGTACTTTGCAATCCAATTATTGGAAGTCACCCATTCAGCCATTACAGAAAAAAAAAAATAGCATAGCACCAACATGGCTTAAAGGGACTGACTGGTCTGTTGTACCAGTTCATGATGTTCTTAAAAATGTATCTGTGTCTCTGTGAATGAGACAAAAAACAAGCAGCAAAATATTTCAAAAATGAAAGAAAAGCAGATCAATTGAGAACAAGGGAGATGGGTGATGGCTTGAGAAAAAGCCATCGGAATAAAGCAACTTGAATAAATGTCATGCGCCTGTGTTTCTGGCAGAATAAAGGCGCATGGCTGTCGATTTAACACATCTTGACTTCCCATCCTTCATTTCCAATCTAAAATGTCACACTTGTTTCCAGCTGGGTGCAGCCATCTCCTTCTTCTCCCCGCATTCCTCCTGATAATGTTTACAAGCCAACTGATGGTCCACAGCAGATTTCAGCTTCAAAGTGACTACAAGCTGGTCCTACTAATGATTGGAATCACTACAAAGTCTATTATCTCTGGTCCCTGTCAATAAATATTTGTACTCTATAACTTTTTAAATGGCACACAATGAATGGATGGATGGATAGATGGATATAGGGATGAAACTTTTTTAAATGGCACAATGGATGGATGGATGGATAGATGGGTGGATGGATGGATGGATAAATGGATGGATGGATAAATGGGTGGATGGATGGATACATGGATGAATGGACAGGTGGATGGATGGATGGGTGATACTTTTTGAATGGCAGAGAATGGATGGATGGATGGATGGGTGATACTTTTTTAATGGCACACAATGGATGGATGGATAGATGGATGGATGGATAAATGGATGAATGGACAGCTGGATGGATAGGTAGATGGGTTTATGGGTGATACTTTTTGGATGGATGGATGGATGGATGGATTGATAGATAACAATGAAACGTAAACAAAGAAAAGTGAACTAATGCATTAAGAAAAGTGAGGAACTGGTTAAATTCCCATATATGCCCTGTAAGATGTAACATATTCTCATTTGGTTTCTTTGTCTCTCTCGCCTTTGCAGTAAGAACCCCTCACCTAAGGATGGATCAGCCACTCCAGGAACCCCCAAGGTGAGGTCGTCCTGACCATGGAATCAAAGACATATGCATGAATGTGCAGCTCATTCTCCTTTTGGGAATTCTTAACCAGTCTGACTAGTTAGCAAATGATGCATCTGTTTCTCTCCACTGCTCAAAAATGACCCTGTAGACCTCCAACTCGCATCTCTGGCTCACAGAGCAGCGCCTGTTCACCATAGTCCAGCAAGCAGCCGGATCAAAAGACACTGGCAGCTGTACCTGCCAAAATAAAAGCTGATAAAGTACTTCATTCTCTAACAGAAATAGCAGAAAAGTCTAACAATACTAACTAACCAAATAAATAAGAATTTAGCAATGGCTAAGCTTTGTCACATTATGAATAATTATATCATTACTAATGGACATAATTTCATCCACAAATCTGCTGGTTGTTGACCAGCTATTCTTCAGATTTAGTGCACGTTTAAGTTTTTATTTGAATTAATACTTTTAATTATATACAAAAACAAATATCTTACTTTGTTTTGCTTTGTTGAAAAAAATGACAATTAAGGTTTGCAGGTTAATATTATCAATCACTTGCACAGTCTGTGTGTTTATCAGCATCAAACTCACTCAGAAATAGTGAAAACAAAGTGAAATAATCAAAATTTTCATTGTCTTACCCCTTTGGGTACTGACCTAAGCTTAAAGTGGTTCTCAGAGAAATGTGGGTGGGCTTGTGTTTAAGGGAGGTAGTCAAAAAGGAGGGGTGAAGGGGTGAGCGGTGGCCTTGTTTCGCCCGGCGTGACTGTGCATGTTACCGCGGTTGTTTAGTATTCAGTGGAAGGCGATGGAGAACGCAGAGGGCCAATAGGCGGCACGTGGTCCTGCAGAAGTCTCCTGCCTGCTCCCGTACGGCACCCACCTCTATTAAACCAGAGATTAACCCCCAAACACCTTCCTGTGCCTTTTGCTGGGGTCGCTTGAGAACACATGGTTGTTGGATCATAGGGGACACATACAAATCCACAGAACTACACAATTTTGAAACCTTACTTCCTTTCAATTTAATTTATGTGACTTATAGATACTATAACTAATTCCAAGCTAATTTAATTTGAAAGTTTTAAAGGCCATGTTTAAGCAAAACATCAATCTGCATTTCATCTCTTTGTAGAATATCATCAAATGTCATATTCTATTGATAAAACTAAAGTATTTCCCCAGAATGCCCCCAAGCTGCACAATTCCTAACCCTTTAAATGGGGAATTATAAAAATTGGAAACAACATGCACGCTCACATGGAGGCACTGTGCATAATGTCCAATTTACTGTGGCAGCACCGGAGGTTGGTCATTTCTCACATATTATCATTAGATTATAGCTGTCGAGCACTTAAGCCTCTGCTCTGCCCCTTTCCGCTTGATTAATAGAAGATGACTGTAAATAGGAATATTTCATCGCTGTCTTGTAAAAACAAAAAAAACAGTAAATAAAATAAAACAACCCACAAACACATTCAGATAGCTACGACCAGCTCAAGAGTGAGCCCTGCAAAAAAATAAATAAAAAAGGCGTTGCCTCTCCTTGTCCTCTATTTCTCTTATCCTGTTGTTTTTCGGATATGGGAGGAGCTCCCCTGACCGAAGACAATCCTTTTTTTAGTTTTTTTATGTGTATGTGTGGCTGGGATGCTGCGTTCACACCGGGTACGTAACAAAGGTGTGCTTAGCCCAGTGTTCACACTAAACAAGCAGGGAGGGGCTTTCTCTCCTTTTACTTTTTCTACTGTTTAATAGCGCATTTGGAATGATGAATCATTTGAATCTTGCTCCAGGCTTTTTACTTTTACAGCTCTATTCCGATATAGGAAAGACTTGTGTCATGTAATTCCGGCGGAGCGTAAACCGCAAATATTAATTTCTCCTCCATGATCAATTTTCAAACCGTTGGCATTTCCGTGAATGAAAAGGGACGCCATGTCACTACCAAATCCGAGTCCCTGAAGTTAGGACCGGTTTGACAGTGGCCGCACATTTTTGTACCTAGAGGCCGAAAATAGTCGTAAAACTTGTGTAGCTATGCGTGAACATCAAGGTTAGCTACATTCACTTCCAAAAATGTTATACTGGAACATGCAAGTGTAAGGGCTTCTCCTTGCATGCGCATTGGGATGGCTAAATGTTTTGTATGTAGAAACTACGTTTTGAAAGCAGAAGCATGAAAAGCGCGCTTACATAGACATTTTTCACTGGAAGAGACCGCTTGAACGCGTTGTAGAGGGCGGTGTGAACGTACAGCTTGAGAAAGTTGTGAGACAGATTTATGGACAGAGAGTCTGGTGTCATGTCAGACAGTTCCACTCCTCTTCCTAAGATGACTTTTGGCTGTTTGGCTCTTCTTCCTCATCCCCCAAAGCTCCTTCCCTGTTTCCGTCTGCCTGCAACCCCTAACGTCCCATAAACATTAACTCTAATCAGTGGAAGGGATTTTATAGACAAAGTCAGTTGGGTTACAGTTATCATTAATGGTGTGCCGCTTGCTCTGTGTGTGGCAACAACACTTGAAATTCTCCAAGGGTAAAGATTCAGATACAGATACTAGCCTTATCAAATAAGTTTAAGATTTTAGAAACAAAGATGTTTTTATTATTTACTCGTGAAGTTGACATATTGTGAAGCTATTCTCTAATAGAATGTGCTTTTTTATTCACAACTAATAGGAGCAGTTTTTGGAGATAAATAATCAACCAAATACGTATAACTGACATCAGTTCATATACCAGAGAAGGCACTCGTTTCTTTTGAAGTTTCTGACATTTGTTTTCCCAGCTATCTGTTTTGCTTCTCTTGTCTTGAAATGTGCTTAACCATGCTGATTATTTAAAAAAAAAAAATAATTGTGAGCCTTTTTAGCCTAGTTTTTATTTTAATGCTGCAATGTTTATTTATTTGTTTGTGCATTCAACTGTTTTATTATATGTGCCTCTACTTTTGTGCTAATTTTCACTCATCTGCCAGGCAGGAAGAGCCTAAATGACATCCATTGTCAAAAGTGATAACATGACAGGATCATCTGCAAAGAAAAACCTTCTATTTTTGTCCATCTCTCCAGTCTATGCTGTTGTCGGTGCACATCAAGCGTGAGGGAGAGTCGCCTGTGGTCTCACCCCTGTCGTCCGAAGATGCCCACCACTCCGACAGATATCAGGTCACACCCAAGGACACACAAACATTAAATAGATTTGTACATTTGTGTTTTGGCTAGTAGTCAGCTATTACACCGGGTTTGACAAGTTTATGTCATGCTGCCATGTAGGTTCAGGACAGCAACGCGATATTAGCATTGTAAAGTAAGTAAAGTAGTGTAAATTATATTTATATAGCACCTTCCACTGACAGAAGTCACAAGGTGCTTCACAAGTTAATCCCAGTTACTCCCAGTAGTGCAGCCCCCTTATTTTTCTGAACTGTACCAAATGTTTTGGATAAGGCATTAAGGGCCCACTCCACTCATGTTGTTATCTATTTATAAAGTGATCCCAGTGGTTTTTAAATGTATAACTATGCCATTTTTCGCCAAATAGAAAAAATAACCGGCAAAATGTGTTATTTTCTTGGACGTAGCAGCAATTGTTCATTAGAAATTTGCCTCTGTGTTGTGGGCGGGACCTTTGGCGCAGAGTAACCCCAACCCCTCGCTTAACTTTCAACCCGTGTTCAATGGCAACGCATTTTGTACGTAGAGCCTAAATATTTAACAGCAAAACTTGTAGTATCAATGCATGAACGCAAGGTTTTTGCCCAAATTTTTCAAGTATGCACATTTAAATAGCTTTTTTATACGTGTTGTGAACACACCCACAACCTAACATTGCCTGTGAAACAAAATGGTGAGCAATACTGGAGTTACCCAGATGTACAGTTGTGAGCCAGCTCGGATGAGGAAAACCGAGACGTCTACAAGTGGATGCATCAGAATGTTACGGAGCAGGGAGCCTGTGGCCCACCGACCATATTTTCTACGTCAGAAATACGATCTTTTTCAAACTGCATTTTCTTCGTCTGTTCCTGATTCACAACGATTTGAACAAAGAAATAGTCAGAAATTCAATTTTAAGCCTAGACGTCTTTTTATATGTTTTTCATGATGAGAAAAAAAGCCACAATAGCATAGATTTTTTTTAAACGCTAAAAGCAAGATTTTTAGCGGTGTTGCAAAGTACCGATTTTAATAAGATTTTATCAGTTATCACTGCAAGCCTGTACTTGCCAAGAGGTGACAGCCGAGCGATCGTTCAATTGGTCTCCACGTCAGCGTCGCCTCTCCTGCTCTCAGTTGCCGTGGAGTCATTAATCAGAATGTCAGTAAGTTCACGACAGAAACACAAGACTCCTCCTCAGCATTGATGCTCTGGCTGTGTTAACATAGTAACAAATCATGGGACTTCCATAGTCCATTGAATCAAATAATGAATTTCTGTTCGTACAGCATAAAGCAGAGAAACTGGAATATTGCTGCAGATTTGGGTTTTTCCGCTTTCTCAGCAGTTAAGTTGACTTACAGGCCAATCCCCTTAAATCTCAGATGTCCCCCTGACCGCTTTTATCTCTTCTATTCGTCAAAGTTTGTTCGGGTAATTCCTCCGTTCGTGATGTATCTCGGGGTTAAGTGGGTTTCCCCCCTAACACCATAAAATAAGAACTATAAGTCCATGGAGACGTTACATCCATACGTTCAGGATGACACAGCTCATAAAGACCTTAAAGCAATAACGGAGATTTTCTCATTAGGTGAAACTGCTGAAATCACCTTATATTATACAAATGATTAAGTCAATGGTGACTCTTTTTAGCACCCTGAAAATAAAGCATATTAGTAGACTTTGCCGCCTTCTCTCTGCCAGTCCGCCTGAGTGAGCTTTAGTTTTTCATTTCTCCTAAAATCCCGACCTATCAGCAGCCATTTAAAGACTGCATCATAATGATGCCTGGCTGCTGGACCATTGCTAGAAGAAGCGCCAACCGTGATGGGGTGTCAGAAACAGACCAGCTGCCAACTTGGGAAGTTTTAGCTTCAGTTTATTCTTCATACACTCGACAAAAAAAATCGTGTAATTGTGTCTAGTTTCTGGTTCAAATGTCATATGACACTTGATTTAAGACAAAAATAACTAACAAGTAACTTTTCAGCTAAAAGACTTATTTTAAAACGATAAATAATAAAAGTTTTTTTTTTTCTTTTTTACTTCACAAAATATTTTTAAGCAGAAATGTGTTTGTAAATGGGGAGTCGACTTATTTCAAGAAACGGACTACCTTAAAAAGTGGTTTAGACAAAAGACAGATGGACTGTTTTACCACTCAAAATATGACATAATTGGGAAAAAATGTTATGTTAGACCAAATGTAAAGATATCCAATTATTTTTTGAGCAATAAACACTGATTTTAAGACAATATTTCCAAATACCAGTGCACTATACCTAAATATGAGGATTTATAGCTAGTTTCAACATTTAGTCTGTAAAATCACATCTTAATTTTTAAGAAATCTTCCCAAGACAATTTCTTTTTGTTCCATTGGCAGATTTCTTTTTTGCGTTGGTCGCAATTGCTGCATAATTTATCACAAGCTGATGACATCACCCGCAGTTGGAATTTTACGCCCGTTGTAGAATCGTGTGCATATTCCGCCATTTAAGCTAAACGTATTTCGAGCGATTAGAAGACGCGGACCAAGCTGGGTCCAGAAAAAATTGCAGTCTCCACGTCCCAGGAAGAACTGCATTTGAAATACAAGAGGGCTTAGGCAGGATTTCATTCAGACTCTGTTCCAAAAAAAAAAAAAAAAAATAACCCAACATTTTCACTACATATTTACTTGCTAATGCAAGGCTGATCGCTGTGAAGTATAAACCAGGTATTAGTCACAGACAGAACTCTGGGGCAAAATCCCAAAGCATCGCAGACAGTGATGAACAGGAAAGATGAAACTGACCTCTATTAATTTCATAATACTATATACTTTTTATTGGTAAGGCTGCTATCTTTAATGATGCAGGTCATTTATCCCAGAAAACCTGAAGTAGCCTGGATCCCCAAAATGTCGTAAAAATTCTAAAAAAAAAAAAAAAAAAATGTATCCAGCAGCTGCTAACACTGTTTTGTGTATTTTACCCTTTCTTAATTACATATGGCATGTACCATCCAATATGTTGATTATGTTGAGTGTAAACCAAGAGTTCTACCTATAATGGGTCTATATTGCTGTGTAGATATGGCATGTGGTGCATCTTGCATTTTCTGGCACCTTTGGTGCACAGATTATAATAAAGTTCTTTAAAAAGATATAAGTATGCCACTTAAAATTAATTACATTATTGTTTCTCCTATGGAGCTTAGATCAGCACAAAGCATGAGAAGCGCTTTTTATAAATAAAGTTTGATTTAAAAAACAATAACAGAAACACAATTTAAATGTCAATACTTTTTGAGAATTGTTAGAAATAAATACAATTTAATAAAACATAAATTGTGATGTGTTTCTTGTTAATTTTGTCTTAAAACTAGTTGTTTAAAGTGATGTGTAATTCTGTGTTAACTCGATGGAGCCTCTCTCATGAAACCCGTTGCTGCCCCCTAGCGGCCGACATCCAAACCAACAAGTGACGTCCGTCGACTTCCGTTCCCATTGCGGTCACGTGATCAAAACAAGCCAAGATGGCGTCGAACATGAGTAGCATTAGCCGAGCCGGGCGCCACTTTCAATCCTTTCCCATCTGCGTGAATTTATAAACCCAAAGTTGGGTTTGTGGTGATGTACAGCGTCGGGGGCTACATCCGGGCTCTGTGCCGGAGTGAGTTGTAGCGCCTGTCGCAGCAGCTGCGGCAGAGAGGCTGCAACTTATGGAGGAGCTAGAAAACAAGAGAGAAGTAGGTAGAAAAAAATGCCCACAGCATCCTGAGCAATCACACTCACAGCAGCTCTCTTTTTGTTTGTAAACACAACACCGCGTTTCCTGACTGACTAAACAATATCTTCCTATCTGTTTTTCTCTTATGTTTACAGACATTTTTACGAGTTCGGGCAAACAGGCAAACGAGATTGAATGGTACGTACCCACCAACTTTCAGCCTCTCATGGATATTTATTCTATTGAAACAGATAGAACTGTAAACAAAAAACATGTAATTAAACTACAATTAAAACTCAACTTAGCTTTTAAGTACGTTTATTAAATAATATTAAGGTCTTTTTTTCCCTCTGCAAAAGGCAAATATCTGGTCTGAGCTTTAGGAGTCTCACATTTACGGTGGCCCTGAAGGACAAATCACTTAACGCTAAAACACATTAAAGATCACAGCGAGAGAGAAAAAAGAAAATTTAAATAAAATATTATAACATTTTAGAAGAAAAATACAACATTCAAGGAATTCCACATTATCTGCAGAATTTGAATTAAAATGTTAAAGAAGGAACAAACCAGAAAAGGTAGTTAGTGTGGGTCATCACTGATTGGATGATGATGTTTGACATTTGTTTTTTTTCAAATACTGCCTTCCATTTTGATATCTGGAAATGACTTTATTTTATGCTGTTTCACTATAATTTTTCAATTGTGTTTTAGTTGGTTGGACTTTAGTTTTGATTTCTAACATGTAATATTCATTTTTTTAATACTTGTTTTGCTTTTTTTTTTCTTCAAATAGTCCTGATGTTTAAAATGTTTTCGCAGTGAGTGATTTGTTGGTGTGATTTTTTCTTCCAGGCCACCGTAGGGTTCTATTAATTAAATAAACATGTCAATGTGATCTAGTGGGACAAAAGGTCTTTGAATTCTAATACGACAGGTCTTTATTTACCTTTTACTTGTTTTTTTTATGGCAAACTTTCCCAAAAAATGTTTTACTTGTTTTTAGACAGGGGAAGCGCATATATTAACATTTTAGTAATGTTAGTCATTTTAGTAATGGAAGAACTTTTCTTTCAGCAGTGACATTTTTATGGTTCCAAACTGGAAACAATAGCTCAGTTTTTGCTGTTCGTAATATTGGGGTTGAAACTTTTCGTTTTTTTGTTGTTGTAAATAAATCATTTTCAAGCCATTTATGTTAGGTTTAAGTGTTTTGGCTTTTTTCAAATTCCTCTGCAGATACCGAGTCCTGATCCAAAAAAAAACTAACAATAATAATAAAACACAGACATACCCCTAATTTCCTTTCATTAATCTTCTATGATCATTTAACACTTGAACAGTCATTTCCGTGTAGTAGATTAAACAATAAAGCAAAAATAGTACAATAATCAAATAGTTAAAGTAGGTGATAATTAATTATGTGAGAAAGTTTGGTGACTGTAGCTTTAGGATATTCAGAGCTGTGGACCATTTTTGATCAGATGTGCTTCACATCCCCATTAAAAATTCTGAAAAATGAAAGACTTTCTCTTCAAGTCATTGTAGCATAAATATGTTGATGCGTATTCATGACTAGCTCATAAATGTAACCTTTTATTAGTGCTGGTTTGTTTTTGAGACATTATAGATTGTTGTTAACACTTTTTCCTGGAGCTTGCACTTTATAGACGGTTCCTTAGCACCCCCCCCCCCCTCTCCCCGCAGGATGGAGAGAATTTTAATTCTCATTAAAAAGAAACAAAAATCTGATCCATGAGTTGAGACAAACCAATAGAAACACTCGTCAGTTCTTTAAAGATATTTCGAGCCCGAAAGTCGGAATCTTTGAATGTCTCGCTAGCTGTTTTTGTGCACCTCCTGCTCAAGCTAGTGTCGTATTCTGCTGCGCGTTACGACAATAAAATGACACAATCTTTTCATAATATGCACACTTCTAGTAGAGTGTTTATCTGTAATAACAATCTTCACATATCAATCACTTATCATGTCCGATCCCTGACCCGGATACAAAATCCGATTCCGACAGAGTCTGAAACTCTGAAACTATGGGGTCTCCTGCCATTTTTCCCTTTTTCTCCAGAGCTTCTCCCTGTAAGGTTTACAGCCCTCTATTTCTCTCCATTCCCTCAATTTTTCGTCCGCTCTCCAGTTCCGGCAGTTACTTCCCTTTTCGGGTCGCCACAGCCCCCCTCCCCCCGGCCTCCTTTGCTTTTCCAGCCAGCTAAAAATTAATGTCCCCATGCGCCATTTGCAGTTGAGAAAAAAAAAGAAGAGAGAAACGACAGAGACCCAGGGTGCAATGACGGCTGTTCTGCCCTGTTAAATTTCTAATTAAATGCGTCCATGAGGGGGGGTGGATGGCATGACAGAAGAGCAGGGAAGGAGGAAAGAAGAAGGGAACTACACGGATGTAAAGAAAAAAAGGGCTCATATCTTTGTTTTTCTTTATGAATATTGGCAGATTTAGGCAGATCAGTCAATACATCATCAGCCTTTACAGACAAATATGAGTAAAATATTGTTATTAAATCAAGGAGTGTTTAAAATCTGCCTAAAATAAACACTATCACTAAATCAACTTTCTTTTCTCCCGTCCCGTCCAGCCCGTATAGGGAAGATGAAGAGGAGGAAGCCTGAGGAGGGGGGGCAGGTATGTCCGCTGTGCAGTGCCCCATTGGCTGGGAGCGAAGAGGAGATGAGTAGACATGTGGAACAATGCCTGATCCAGGTAGTACAATCAGGGCCCCTTCAACTCCGCCTACCGCCATTTGGACAGCCTCTCTACCCCCCCCCCTGTTTTTTCTCTTCCAGTCACCTCTCTACTTCCTGTCGTTGCCATAGGCGACCACAGTGGCATCTTGCAGCCGAGTCATACAGGATCAACTGATCATTGAATCATTCTAAAACCTAAAAAACAAAAACAAAGGTTGACATTTGGCTTTTATTGGTGCTGCTACGCTCACGCGCGTCGGCACGGTGCCCCGTGTGACGCGGTTGCATGTTGTCAGCAAATGTAGCTTCTTCATGAGCATCAGGCACATCTGCTGGATGTGTGGCGGAGGTGTTGGCCTGAAACTGCTCCAGCCTGTTCTGTAGAAATGCCATGTGGTTCTTTTCCATTGTAGACCAGCTATTGGTGATTAACTCCTCCTTCACCTCAACTTTCTTAACTGCTCTCCATCAAACTAGCTAGAGATACTTCTTCTCCATTCTAAGCCCACAAGCACCACACTTCGAAACCATCTAAACTCAGGTTGATTAGCTCTCGAGCTATGGTCACACCTGGCATTTGATGTGCGCTCAAGGACACACATTCAGCCCAAGTTTAGGCCCTGGTGTTCACACTGGACGAGCAGGGAGATGCTACTTCTTCTTTATCTACTGTTAACTATGTGCGCCACCTACAGTTGGAACGGTCGGTTTGCACTAACGTGAATTTAAAGGGGACGCCATCCATTCGTCCTTTCTAAAGTCGAGTCCCTGAATGGTCAAACCTGGCGTAACTTTCAACGTGCGTTCAGTGTACACGGAGCCTCAAAACGATCGTAGAAACTTGCATAGCTACGTGTGAACGCGAGACTTTTGAACGCGGAAGCTCGAAAGCAAAGTGATTGCTTGAACGCGCCTTGCTGAGGTCGTAGCTTGACAGTAATGCTACGTTCACACCGCCTGAGCAACAACTCCCAATGAGAAAGTCTACGTAAAGGCACGTACATGCGCGTTTTGGGCTTCCGCGTTCAAAACTCTTGTGTAAACGCATTGCTACGCAAGTCTGTTTTCGGGCTCTATGTACGAAACGTACAGCCGTTGGGTGCGCGTCAAAAGTTAAATCAGTTGAGCTTTGACCAATCCCGGACGCCCAGAGGCGCCAGCTGGCTGGAAACCGATCATGAAGGAGAAATTAATAATTAATAGCTAGTATCGACTGATCCAGTGTGAACATCGTTTGCCAAAGGTGTGTTCCAAAACTCACCTTCAGCGTGTTCTCAAACGCGCACCACGTGCCCGGTGTGTACGTAGCTTCGCAGCACCTTCTCTCCTCAATTAACTGCACTCTGCAGCAAACCGAGCTGTGAATGATGTCATTAATTTAGCTTCTGCAGAGATGAATTCTTAACCTAACATCAAATAATTCCGCGGTAAACACATTTTTTAATGTCCTAAACAATCATCAGGCTTCAAGTGATGTGGTCTTTCCGAATAAATATTAAGATGTGTTCCTGTGTGTGTTCTGTGTTAGCGCGAAGGTGCTTTGGCCGACGAAGACTCCGCAGACATGGATGGAGAGAATGGGCGGGGCTTTGAGGAGTACGAGTGGGCGGGGCAGAAGAGGATCAGAGCTACGGCTTTACTGGAGGGAGGCTTCAGAGGTACGAGTGCTCCCCGTGACTGTCCTTTAAGGCTGTGCATTGGCGGTTGGACGACTCATTGACCCTTTTCAGCCCCGCAACTGCGTTCAGCCACAGCAGTCCGCGGCTCGCCTTCTCCCCTTTCTGTCCTTCCGCGTCTCTGTTGCGCTGCTCATCCATCATTCACCGCTGCTGTCCGCCGCGAGTCCCACTTCCTCCGTGAGACCGCAGTTGAACGCGACCAGGGAGCTGTAATGGTGGCAGCGCCGCGGCGGCCAGGCCTGAGGTCAGCTCGGGCGTGGCCCCACACAACCCTCTCTGCGAGGAAAAGCAAAACACATTTAGCTGGGCAATTGACTCGCTGGTCGCTGCTCTGTGTGCGTCTGTGCGCTCCCAGAAATGCAATTATAGAACCGGATTGGAGAGCTGGTCACTGGAGAGCACAGCAGCAGCTCCACGACACAACACATTAGGTGTGCAACCACTTAGGTCTCCATAACCTGCTGTGTTGTGGGCATCTTCCCCGACCTGCAAATAATCTCTATTATTTGGATTTTACTTTTTATTTATTTTCTGGTAACTTTCCATGGACAGACTATGACTTTGGGATGTACTGGGATCGGCTCTGGCCAGAGGTGGAGCCAATTTATGAGTCAATAATAGTATAATTATTGGCAAAGATTAAGAAATGATCAACACAAGCTTCTATAAGCATTACAAACACAATAAAAGCAACATTTTTAAACAAAATAAAAACGAAACTGATAGTAATACAACAGTTAGAAATATATATTTGTAATGGCCCCTGGTGTTTGCCCCCCTTCAAAAGTCCCCCCCACCCCACCCCAATGAAAAATGTCCTAGCTCCCTAGTAGGGGTATGGATCGTTACTTGTATTCAATTCACGAATCGAGATCAACAATTGATACATCAGACAGTCATATAACATCACAGAATTGATCATGAGATTTGAATGTTCTTAATTCATATTCATTTTATTTCAAATTGTCAAATATATTTACACTGAAATGAACTTTTTCTGAACCTTTATCTGTAAACTGAACATCAGTCTCTGTTTTTCTAACAGAAAACTCTAACTTCATTGTCACTCTAGTTTGAAGACGTATTCACTTCCTGTGACAGTAGCATATTTGATGTTACTTTATGTACTTCCAACATTGTTTTGCATTAGAACAGTAGTTACTTTGCCCATTTTTTTTTCTACTACACTCTACGACAGTTAAAAAGATTTCAAAGCAGCAATATTGGACGTCGCAAAACAATTTGTACTCAAATTTTCGGGAACAAATGGCAAATATCCAAGAATTTAGATAATTGTTACAGCACTATTGGAACGTTTTTTTCTTTTGAAACATATTCCAGCAAAGTAAAAAAATATTGTTTTAAGATAAAAAAAAAAAAACAGATTCCTTAGAATTACAATCCCACTCTGATGAAAATTGTGTTTTTGTTGTTTTTTAACTTGCTCTTGTTGCATTTTTCTTATGATAGAAGACATGTATTGAGAAAATTAAGCTAAAAAAAAAGAAAATTCTGGGGATTTCTTTATTCAAACCCTCGTGAATCAGGAGCAGACAGGGAAAAAATGTCATCGGAAAAAGCTTGTAGGTGTGACGCAGAAGCCACTACGGCAAGCCGGAAGCTCCCTGCTCCATTCCATTCTAATGCATCTACTTGTAAACAAATTGTTTTAAGTTGGGAATAAGCCTGCACAATATATCGCAAATTTATTGTTATCGCGATATCAAGATGTGCAAGATGCATGTCGCAAAAGTCGAGTTGAAAATTGCGATAAATGGTCACCTTAAATGTGCTAAAACAATCTTATGGCAGCTTGAAGTGTTTAACGAATCAAATAACCATGTAGGTTAGATGTTCACCTCCTACGTAGACAAGGGTCTTTGGAGTATAATTTAAGTTATGTTGACTCTTGTTTAAATTAAACTGTTGCAGTAAAATGGAAATGATGTATTTAGTTGGTTTGCCATTTGTTAATTTATCGCAAGTTATATCTTCATCGCAATATTGAACGGTAATATCGCAAATTGCAAGTTTTCCTCCTATCGTGCAGCTGTAGTTGGGAGTGTGAGGCGGCTTTAAGCCAGTGGGAGAGAAAGTAGACAGATGGAAGACGGAAAGGGGGCGGGGTTTGCTTCACACCAACAGTCCCGCCCACATTTCAGGGGCAAATGTCTAAGAAACTGCTGCTGCTCTGCAGAAACTTTGTCCTAGATAACAACACCGCTTTTTTTTTCTGTTTTGGCAAAAAAAAAAAAAAATACACGACACAATCGTAATTAAAAGACCACTCGCTTTGAAAATAGTTCAAACGATGGCCGGACTTTTAACATCTCTTGTATTATCCAAAGAAAGTCCTTGCACTGAAACCCTCAGATGTGTGAAAGAGCCGTAGAACAGTGGGGCAGCAGCGGCTCTGAAAGGATTGTCATCATCCCCGAGATGCCCTGTCAATCTCTCCTGCCTCGCTCCGACTTTCATGTGTCCCTCTTCCTGTTCGATTTGTTGTTAAACACACATACTGAGCCTCCTCTCTCCTCTGCTTGCCGAGAGGAGACAAGACAGATCAATGGCGAAGTCTCCACTAAATCGCAGCAAAGAGCCGCTCTTAGGGTGGGAGGCGGCTTCCCCACCTCCTCATCCTTCCCCCCCAGACGCTGCCCTTCCGCGCGTCTATCTCGCTTTCACTTCGTTAAAGCGGGCAGACACAGCCCGGACCCTTCTGTGGCGCTCTAATAGGGAGCCTTTGTGATGCGGTGCAGATAACCGAGGTGGCCTGGAGAGAGCAACTCCAAACACACACATACACACATTCGACAGAAGGCTCAGAAGGTGGATTTTCTCATGAAAGCACCTCGGTGCTTCTGACACAGCCGAAGCCTGCAGACTCTCTAGAGCCAGCGGATGTAGAGATGTTGCAGGGAGGGGGGGGGTGGGGGGGGTGCTCAGCTGGTGTGAGCTCTGTGAAGTGCCACTTTCTTTTCCTTTGCTTTGAGAACACAAGATAGAAAAGGCAAAGGGACCGGGAGAGGAGAAAGACAGGGGAGGGGGGGGATCGAACCATATGGGTTTATAATTCCACTCTGTGTGAGTGCAGTCTTCCTCTGTGTCTCAGAGAAGACTTTGACACAGATGGACAACTTTCTCTCACACTTTTTGACAAAAACTTCTTTTTATGTGGTAAAACACAATCAAGGTTTTACTATGTTTTTTCTGAAAGCCTCTTTATGTTGAAAAATGTTTTTTTTTT